>NC_091837.1:33295403-34725928 GCF_037783145.1 Equus przewalskii | reverse complement strand
ATTTAGAGCTCCTTTCCTTAAACAATTTTAGCAAAGGACAGACCCTTTTCAAAGGGTTCAAGAACTAGGACAAAAGAACATTTAGCCCAAAAGGCTTAAGATGCTCCTGCAGTTTATGTTTCTTCAATAAATAAGAGGGAACAATTTAAAAGTTATTTATAAGCATTTCAAAAGAGCTGGTATTTTCTTTCTTGATTCTCTTGAGACTATTAAAAAGGGTGAAACAAACTCTAATAACAAACTAACATAATAAGAACCCAAGAATACAATCCCATTTACAATCACAACAAAAAGAATAAAATATCTAGGAATAAATTTAACCAAGGAGGTGAAAGACCTATACTATAAACTGAAAGAAATAGATAACGACAGAAAGAAATGGAAAGATATTCCATGCACAAGGATTGGAAGAATAAACATAGTTAAAATGTTCATGCTACCTAAAGCAATCTAAAGATTCAACACAATCCCAATCAGAATCCCAATGATGGGGCTGGCGCTGTGGCCAACTGGTTAAGTTCGTGCACTCTGCTGCAGGCGGCCCAGTGTTTCTTTGGTTTGAATCCTGGGCGCGGACATGGCACTGCTCATCAAGCCACACTGAGGCAGCATCCCACATGCACAACTAGAAGGACCCACAACGAAGAATATACAACTGTGTACCGGGGGGCTTTGGGGAGGAAAAAAAGGAAAATAATAAAATCTTTAAAAAAAAAAAAAAAGAATCCCAATGACATTCTTCACAGAAATAGAACAAAGAGTCCTAAAATTCATATGGAGCAACAAGAGACCCCAAATAGCCAAAGCAATCCTCAGAAACAAGAACAAAGCTGGTGGCATCACAATCCCTGACTTCAAAATATATTACAAAGCTATAGTAATCAAAACGGCATGGTACTGGTACAAGAACAGACACACAGATCAATGGAACAGAACTGAAAGCCCAGAAATAAAACCACACATCTATGGATAGCTAATCTTCAACAGAGGAGCCAAGAGCATACAATAGGCAAAGGAAAGCCTCTTCAATAAACGGTGCTGGGAAAACTGGAGAGCCACACGCAAAAGAATGAAAGTAGATCTTTATCTTTCCCCATGCACAAAAATAGACTCAAAATGGATCAAAGACTTGAAGTTAAGACCTGAAACCATAAAACTTCTGGAAGATAATATAGGCAGCACGCTCTTTGACATCAGACTTAAAAGCATCTTTTCGAATACCATTTCTTCTCAGACAAAGAAAACAAAAGAAAAAATAAACAAGTGGGACTTCATCACACTAAAGAGCTTCTGGAAGGCAAAGGAAACCAAGATCAAAATAAAAAAACAACCCACTAACTGGGAGAAAATATTTGCAAATCATATATCCGATAAGGGGTTAATCTCCATATATAAAAGAACGCACACAAATGAACTACAAAAAAATAAACCAACCCAATCAAAAAATGGGCAGACGATATGAACAGATATTTTTCCAAAGAAGATATACAGATGGCCAACATGGACATGAAAAGATGCTCAATATCACTAATCATCAGGGAAATGCAAGTCAAAACTACACTTAGATATCATCTTACGCCCATTAGAATCACTATAATTACCAAGACAAAAAACAAAAATGTGGGCCAGCCCTGTGGCTGAGTGGTTGCGCTCGAGTGATGCTCTTCAGCAGCCAGGGGTTTCGAGGTTCTGATCCTGGGCGTGGACATGGTGCCGCTCTATGGGCCGCGTTGGCGCGGTGCCCCACATACTACAACTAGAAGGACCCACAACTAAAATATACAACTATGTACTGTGGGGATTTAGGGGGAAAAAGCAAACCCCTCGCCCCCCCAAAATGTTGGAGAGATTGTGGAGAAAAGGGAAACCTTATCCACTGCTGGTGGGAATGCTAACTGGTGCAGCCACTGTTGAAAATAGTATGGAGATTTCTCAAAAAATTAAAAATAGAAATACCATATGACCCAGCTATCCCACTACTGGGTATTTACACAAAGAACTTGAAATCAACAATTCAAAGAGACTTATGCACCCCTATGTTCATTGAAGCATTATTCACAACAGCCAAGACTTGGAAGCAACCCAAGTGCCCACTGACTGATGATTGGATAAAAAAGATATGGTAAATATATACAATGGAATACTACTCAGCCACAAAAAAAGACAAAATTGTCCCATTCGCAACCACATGGATGGAACTTGAGGGCATTATGTTAACTGAAATAAGCCAGAGAAAGACAAACATTGTATGATTTCACTCATACGTGGAATATAAACAAACTTACAGACAAAGAGAGCAAATTAGTGGTTACTGGGGGAAGGGGGGTGGAGGGTGGGCACAAAGGGTGAAGGGGTGTACGTATATGGTGTGTGACAAATTATAATGTACAACTGAAATTTCACAATGTTATAAACTATTATGACCACAATAAAAAATATACATGGTATAAAAGATAAAATAAAATAAAGATTGGCCCTGGAGCTAACAACAACAAAATGGTGAAACAAAAAAGAACACATTAACAAAAAAAGATCGATTAATTTGATTAAAAAATCCAATACACTAAAATGAATTTGTTTAATCCAAGTTCTTCAAGTTCTCAAAATTTTCTTACTAAACATTTAGCAGATTTGGTGGGGTTGGGCTTGACCAAAAAGAAAAGTTTTAAGAATGTTGAAGTTTCAAAGTTAAGTTAGTTTTAAAAAAATGCCAAAGTTTAAAGTTATTAGTTTAAAGAAATAATGAAGACGACAAAGCCCCTGCCTCTAATGTCTAAGAAGTAATAGGGATAACCCCAAAGATTCCAACAATCATCATCTAAAAACAAAGGTGTGGTAGGTTTTCTTAACACTAGAAGAGACAATAAAGAAGGGATGTTAATTTGCAGAACAGCCCATGTCTGCAGAGGAAGTTGTAACTACCTTGGTTCCACAGAGAGTCTGCAGGGAAGGTGTCTGTGGGCTGAGAGGAGGGGAGTGGGGACTGCTCCTGAGAGGGGGCAGGTTCCCGATGGTTCACGTGGCCACATAGGGTTGTAGGGAGTGAGCACTGCTGTGGGGTTAGAGTGGGTAGAGCAGCTAACCTTTCCAGACTTCGGTTCTCTCAACAGTGAACAAGGATGCCAGCAACTAACTAGGAAGTCTGCTCTGGACGAGTAGAAATCATTTCCTAAAGGACCACGCAGGGACCTAGTGCTTTAGAGCTACTTAATCCAAGAAACAATGATTATTCGTGTTTAAATTTATTATTATAATTACTGTCCCTACATCACAAGCTGCTCAGATCATAACTGAAGTTCAGGAATATTATACTAGGACCTAGAAAATTTTCCAACACATGGGCAGAAGAAAAGGGTTACCATGTTATCTATAAGTCATTGCCATCATTACAGGCCAGAAGAGCATCTACAATAAATAAGAAAAGCTGTCCTATATTGAGCAGGTAACATCCGTGTTAGACGCTGTCCTTAGCGCTCGCTTACTGTCATCAGTTCTCCCAGCCACCCTTTGAGGGAGGTATTATTACTCACATCTAAGTGATGAGGAGAATGAGACTCAGAACAGTTACACAACTTGCACAACGTTAACAGGGCAAATGGGTGCCAGGATTTAAACCCAGCATCATCAAACTCCATCCTGTGGTTGCTTGCATTTTTTTTTAATGATTTTATTTTTTCTTTTTCTCCCCAAAGCCCCCAGTACATAGTTGTATATTCTTCGTTGTGGGTCCTTCTAGTTGTGGCATGAGGGACGCTACCTCAGTGTGGTTTGATGAGCAGTGCCATGTCTGAGCCCAGGATTCGAACCAACGAAACACTGGGCCGCCTGCAGCAGGGCGCGCGAACTTAACCACTCGGCCACGGGGCCAGCCCCGGTTGCTTGCATTTCCTTCCTAGGAGAGAGCTGTTATTTGTAACTACTCTAACCAACAAGCTTTCTCACTACTGTGGTGTTTTGATGGAACAAAAGGTCTTCTAAAACTTTGGCAATTTTATAGAATGAACGCAAAGTATTAACACCTAACATATTTCTTACAACCTCCATAAAATTATTGTCAAAATATGGGTTATCTTTAGAACACAGATGCTATTTAAATGATAATCATGGTTTATTGGCATAAAAGTTAAAGGACAGTAAGGATTAGAAATTTTAAGCATATTACCAAAAGCAAGGAATAAACGGAGTGAAGACTGAATAGCAATCTAGTCAACATGTTTTGTTAAGCAAATCCCGGTATCATAGTTTTACTCTTTTTTAGCACTTCAGTTTACAGAGAACTTTCGCCTGTATTAGTCTTCATGACAACGCTGTGAGAGAGGCAGGGCACGTACTGGACTCCAGTTTTAGCACTGAAGAGAGACTCAGAGCTCACAGGAATGGCCCAAGGTCACATAACAGTAAATATACAGCCTAAACACAAGGCTTCTGGTCCATGCCAAGCGTTCTTTTAATTTCTGATGCCACCTTTCTAAAGGATTAAGTCCTACAAATTATTTACAATAGAAAGATCAGATTCCAATCACTCTACATAAGACTTCAGTCATTGGAGAGAACTCAGAGAGCGTACCACAGGAGCACTCATCAGCCTCCTCCCACCCAAGAGCCCCTGTGTTTGATGGGGGCCGAGGCTCCAGGCTCTGGAACACTCACTTCTTAACTTTTCATCCAGAAGATGCATGGGCCTCTTCACTTCCTCTGTGTCCCTGCCCCAGTGATTGACCTAATATGCAAATCCAATCATATCTTTGCCCTATTAAAAATCCTTCTATAGGGGCTGGCCCCGTGGCCGAGTGGTTAAGTTCGCGCGCTCCGCTGCAGGTGGCCCAGTGTTTCGTTGGTTCGAATCCTGGGCGCGGACATGGCACTGCTCATAAAACCATGCTGAGGCAGCGTCCCATATGCCACAACTAGAAGGACCCACAACGAAGAATATACAACTATGTACCAGGGGGCTTTGGGGAGAAAAAGGAAAAAAAATAAAATCTTTAAAAGAAAAAAAACCAACCAAACAAACAAACAAAAATCCTTCTATAGTCCAATCGTCTGTGTGTGTTGGGGGTAGGAGGTGGGACAGAAGAGGGAAGAAGAGAGAAGATTCCATGTTAAGGAAGCATCAAATGCAACCTGGCACATTCTCAGTACCGTGTGTATAGTATATTCACATGATTTCAGCTGCAGCATGGCTTGAAGGGGAAGCTGAGCCAGGGACCGACTAGATAACGGGCACCTTCCATATTAGACGACGAAGTCTGGATACATCCTGAGAGCAATGGCGAAACACTGATGGATTATCAAGCAGGAGAGTGAAAGACCCCTGCAGCCACAGTGTGGAGTGGGATTGAAGAACTGAGAGAGGCACGAGTGTGAACTAGGCAGCAATGGGGGATGGACAGGAAAGGAGACAAGGTGGGGTGAGAAGCAGGCATCAGGTGTCAGGACAGGCCTGCAAGATTACAGTGACCTCCTGACAGAAGCTGAGTTTGTAGCAAGGGCTTACCTGAGGTAGTCTTTCTGAGTTTCTCTTCTCATTAAAAAAAAAAAAACCAGATTAATTCAAGGGTAAAGGTAGGGTATTCTTTTATGCTTCTGCACTACATGAAAGGCTCATGGCATTTAACTTTTATTTAGGGATGGAAATACAAATTTAAAACTCTTCCTGGTCTTGATATGTCCACCTAGTTAAAAGGAGGTTTTAGACCCTTAGCTTCTTATCTATAAAAGTTTCAGTGATAATTACTTCTGCTCACAAGAAAAAAATGAGATTCAATTCAATAAATATTTACTGCGCACCTAATTAGGTGTGAGGTACTGAATGATATTCAGAAACTAAATTATGAAAATCATTTTGTGATCATTTTCATTTCGTATTACATTTACACACATTTTATATAATGATTAACCTGGGAAAATGCTCACTGTCAGCATTAAATACATAAATCTAACACTCCTGAGTGCTGGTCAAACCTCATTTATGAAAGGTGTTTTTAATTATATTTACAAGGATGACCACTGTTTACATCTCTTTACTTTCTCCCATCCCAGACTTTTCTACAGGTTGCTCCTCTCCTTGGTGGACCTACACTCACATTCTAGCCCGATTGGCCCCTTCCTACTTCCTGGCTCCTTTGGGTTTCAGCTTAAATGACAAATGCTGATTCCCTTGTTGAGATTTCTTCTTTCTGTCATATGCTCTTAGAGTCCCCTCGACTTTTCTGTACATCATGATCACCATCCTAGCACAGTGACTTGAACTTGAATAGGCATTTGGTGAACAAATGAAGAATGAATGAACAATAGTCAAAAGTCAACCCTAAAATTTCCCATATCCTTCTGCAGTATTATAAAGGGCAAGAATGTTAACTAGATGCTAATAACTACAGAGAGCTCTTCTCACTTCTCATTGAACAGAAAATACTCATACTGACACTGGACAGGAAAACACTTTTATGTAAAAGTAGAGAAGTGAAACAACTGGGACATAGTTAGAGAACAATTCAAAAGGGATATGGAAACATTGAAAAAACCAGCATCACTCCATAATTGACTAACGGGTTGAAAAATTGAGTATTAATTTACTTACATAGCTGCAAACCAAATATAGGTAATCATCACAGGCATAAAATATAACAAAGTACTTAATAATTTTTGATGAAACAGTAGGCAAATCAGCATTTTCATGACACAATTATATTTTATATACAATTACACTGTATACAGTTATAAGTGCTGTTTAATAAAATATTCTGCTGAAGAGAATGACATAAAACAGAGTTCATTATATGGCTGTGTCCTCCCGAATAGGAGCAAGAAGTACTACTGTAACATGAGGAAAGAAGTCAGATCCTCTCGGGTTGCTCCTCGGCTCTGAAAGTCCGTGCCTCTAAGCAGCACACTGGTTGGCTTTCACTCTCTGCCCAACACGTGACTCAGCCTCTTAGAACTTGTAATCTTTTCTCATGTATAGATGTGGTTTCAACACCTTAAAAAAGTTAAAGTGACGCATCTATAGTCAAGTCAGTTAGTCTCCTTCAGAATTCCCAAGATCTTATCTCCAAAGGCTTTCAGTTTAGCTCAGAACACCTCTAGAAATTCAACCCTTAAACTCTGTGGAATCAATCATTGTCATTAGGAAGACCCAGCAGTTCCTGAGAGCAAATGGCATAGCAGCTTTGAGATTCATAACTAAGGCAATATGCCTTTCAACTCAACGCATTTGCAACCTTTTGGTGCTGTGGGTTTATAATTGAGACTACTTTTAAATTATTCCTCTGGTAACATTTACAGATGGTCCAGAGAGATGGGTGAAAAGAAACGGCATGTAACTTTCTCTATTGTCAACAGAAAGTGAGATCAACTTGTACGTCTACCTCTCTCACCCTGAGGGAGGGCTTTGAGGCTGCTGGTCAGAATGGTGGACCAACGCACAGCAGTGCCTGCTCTCACTGCTAGGGAGGCAGTGATGTTTAACGTATGGCCTCTACTGTAAATGACACTCCAGGGCTTTCAGGTCATCTGTAGTTCCAATCTCAGACATTTATCTTTTCAGAGAGAAGCCAAGCGTGGGTTCCTTTGGGCATAGCAAGAATGAGAAAAAGTATGATCAGAAACTTGGTTCTTCCCTGGCCCAGTTAAGAACTAGCCACAATCTTCCACTCAGCGTACTGCTGGCATTCCTTTTGGAACTGGGAGAAGTATTTGCCTTCTGGCTTTTAATAAGCAAAGACATTGCCACATCCATTCAGTGGTCATTGCATACACACCCCAATACATATAATAATCATCATAAAAGTAGCTAGCAGAGGCTCAGGGTAAAGGGGTCAGGCTGATGCAGTAAAAGGAAGTTAGACAGAAACAAAATGAGAAAGATCCAGAAGGTTCTTCTGAGCAAGAGGGACTGAGTATGCCACATATTTACTGCTTATGAAAACTGGGATTTAAAAATGTTCATACAATTAGTGATTTCCAATAAACAGGCATTGCTAAGCTACATTTTCAAATTCTGGTGTTCTAGTATTCACTTTAACAATGTTTTAAACAGTTAATACCACCAATCACTTTGATTAGCCAACACATTCTCTTCTTTATTCTAAAAAGGCTAGATGTTTTGATTCCTCTAGATCCTGTCTCTAATGAAAATTAACATTTGGCATTTGCAAAACCCTTTCCCTTCACACCGTAAGGGTTAGTTATATCTTAACTGGGCCCTATGAAAAGGAACCCCCGGAAGGCCCAGCACATCCTCTGCCTGCAACTCCTTTCACCTCTCCTATGCCCCGCCCCTGCTAACCCACCTTCCACTGCTGGGCTGATCTTCCTTACATTTTACGTAAATCACTTAAATGGCTACTCACCGCCTAAAGGATAAATCTCCACTCCTTGGCATGGACCTTAAGGTTGCCCAATCCAGCCCCTATCTCCCTTGCTGTTTCCTCCATTCCATGCCTCTCTAATTATAACACGCTTCTCACTCTCAGATCAGGCCAACTGACGCAGTCCTCCTTGTCCTCTTGGAACTTTTCTGTCTCATTTATTATTTATTCCCTGCCACATACTTAACCTTCCCTGCGGCACACCTCCCCGTGACATACATCCCTTGACAATATCCACCTGCCAAGATTCAGCTGCTCAGCTCCAGTCTGCTCCTCTCTGAAATCTCACTGACCTGCTGATGTACAGCCCTTCCCCTTCAGGCACCCTGGTGCCAGTCCTCATCCCTGCAACTGGAGACCATATGACACGTCAGTCTCTTGTGTCTAGACTGCTGACCCCTGGAGAAGAGCACCCATAACAAGCTCCTCTGTGCCCCCGTGCTCAGCACAGTGCTTGGAACCTAGTGAGTACTGAACAACTGTAACCTAACAATGACTCCATGAGGGAAGATGCTATGGGCCTTGTTCTGGAGAGATGAGGGACCCGAGGCTCTGAGATGTTAACACATTTGTAATGGCCACTTAGTTAGTCAATGAAAGAGACAGGATTTAAAACTAGGTTTAACTCCAAAGAGTATGTTCTTTCCCTATGTCATGGGCCTCGTTTTAAAAGTTAGGTCCACAATGCATGTGGCACATAAAGCAGAGCAATTATTTGAATATTAGAATAGTTTCCTCCTTAGAATATGCCACAGGAGCAAAGAGTGATTCCTCCTGGCTAAAAGCTATGCATGACACCTGACGCTATCTTGTATCTTAGGTCATAATGATCTTGATTATTAATTACTGGTAGATTCAGTAGTTTCTAAGTTAATTTATAGCACAGCATTGTTTAGATCTGGAACTTATACATTAATTTATAACAGGTGAATTTAAAATCAAGCTACCTTTAAATTTATATTTTAGAATCTTTGGATCTTAAGGTAAACTTGGCATTATGGGGTACACTATAGTCTTTTCTTTCTCAAAATAATATTGGCATTTCAGCAAGAAAAGAAAATGAAGAGACGAACATTTTTGTGAATAAACAATAAAAAATATTACAAGACAAAAACGGAAAACTACAGGCCAATATCACTGCTGAATATAGGTGCAAAAATCCTCAACAAAATATTGGCAACCCGAATACAGCAATAAATCAAAAAGATCATATATCATGATCAAGTGGGACTTATTCCAGGGACACAGGGATGGTTCAACACCCACAAATCAATCAACGTGATACAGCACATTAACCAACTGAGGAATAAAAACCACATGATCATCTCAATAGATGCAGAGAAAACATGTGACAAGATCCAACAGCCATTTATGATAAAAACTCTTAACAACATTGGGATAGAAGGAAATTACCTCAACATAATAAAGGCCATATATGACAAACCCAGAGCCAACATCATCCTCAATGGGGAAAAACTGAACGCCATCCCTCTGAGAACAGGAACAAGACAAGGATACCCACTATCACCATTCTTATTCAACACAGTGCTGGAGGTTTTGTCCAGAGCAATTAGGCAAGAGAAAGGAATAAAAGGAATCCAAATAGGAAGTGAAGAAGTGAACCTCTCACTGTTTGCAGACGACGTGATCTTATATAGAGAAAACCCTAAAGAATCCATCGGAAAACTATTAGAAATAATTAACAACTACAGTAAAGTTGCAGGGTACAAAATCAACCTTACAAAAATCAGTCACATTTCTGTACTCTAATAACGAACTTACAGAAAGAGAACTCAAGAATATAATTCCGTTTACAATCACACACAAAAAAGAATAAAGTATCTAGAAATAAATTTAACTAAGGAGGTGATGGACATATACAATGAAAACTCTAAGACATTATTGAAAGAAATAGATGATGGCATAAAGAGATGGAAAGAGATTCCATGCACATGGATTAGAAGAATAAACATAGTTAAAATGTCCATACTACCTAAAGCAACCTACAGATTCAATGCAATCCCAATCAGAATCCCAATGACATTCTTCACAGAAATAGAGCAAAGAATCCTAAAATTCATATGGGGCAACCAAAGACCCCGAATTGCTAAAGGAATGCTGAAAAACAAGAACAAAGCTGGAGGCCTCACATTCTCTGACTTCAAAATGTACTACAAAGCCATAGTGAACAAAACAGCATGGTACTGGTACAAAAACAGGCACACAGATCAATGGAATAGAACTGAAAGCCCAGTAATAAAACTGCATGCGTATGGACAGCTAATCTTAGACCAAGGTGCCAAGAACATACAATGGAGAAAAGACAGTCTCTTCAATAAACGGTGTTGGGAAAACTGGACAGCTACATGCAAAAGAATGAAAGTAGACCATTATCTCACGCCATACACAAAAATAAACTCAAAATGGATCAAAGACTTGAAGGCTAGTCCTGAAACCATAAAACTCCTGGAAGATGATATAAGTAGTACACTCTTTGACACTGAACTTTAAAGGATCTTTTTGAATACAATCTCTTCTCAGACAAGGGAATCAAAAGAAAAAAATAAACAAATGGGAGTTCATTAGACTAAAGAGCTTCTGCAAGGCAAAAGAAACTAGGATCAAACCCAAAAGATGATCCACTAATTGGGAGAAAATTTTTGCAAATCATATATCCGATAAGGGGTTAATCTCCATAAAATATAAGGAGCTCACACAACTGAACAACAAGAAAACAAACAGCCCGATCAAAACACGGGCAGAGGATATGAACAGACATTTTTCCAAAGAAGATATATAGATGGCCAATAAACACATGAAAAGATGTTCAACATCACTAATCATCAGGGAAATGGAAATCAAAATTACACTAAGATATCACCTTATGCATGTTAAAGTGGCTATAATCACTAAGACTAAAAATAACAAGTGCTGCAGAGGATGTAGAAAGAAGGGAACCCTCATGCACTGTTGGTGGGAATGCAAACTGGTACATCCACTATGGAAAACAGTATGATTCCTCAAAAAACTAAAAATAGAACTATCTTATGACCCAGCTATCACACTACTGGGTATCTACCCAAATAACTTGAAATCAACAATCCTAAGTAACATATGTTCGTCGCAGCACTAATCACAATAGCCAAGACATAGAGACTATCTGAGTGCCCAACAACTGATGATTGGATAAAGAAGAGGTGGTATATATATATATATACAAAGGAATACTACTCAGCCAGAAAAAAAGACAAATTCATCCCATTTGTAACAACATGGAAAGACCTAGAGGGAATTATGCTTAGTGAAATAAGCCAGACGAGAAAGACAAACATCAGATGATTTATCTCATATGTGGAATATGAACAAGCACATGGACGAAGAAAACAGTTCAGTGGTTACCAGGGGAAGGGGGGTAAGTGGTGGGCACAGGGGGTGAAGGGGACCTATGTGGGGACACACAAGAAATAATGTACAACTGAAACTTCACAGTGATGTAAACTATTATGAAGTCAAATTAAAAAGAAAATAATGAGTCATCTATCATATCTCTTCATGTTTTTTGGTCTTGTCTGTGATATATCTGTTCATAATTTTTAACCATTTTTTCTGCTGTATTTTCTATTGATTTGAACATGTTCTTTACATATGTTCTCAATACAAATATTTTGTCAGTTAACAAATATCTTCTCCCAGTTTGTTGCTTGTCTTTTTGCTTTTTTTAGGTATCTTTTGAAACATAAATAAAATTTAATTTGGTTCAACTTATGAAAAAATAATAATAATCAATACTTCCAAATTGCTATTTAACTGGCTCCTCTGAGCTAGGATCAAACTCTTGGGCAAAAGTATTCTGATTAAAAGAATAATTTTTAGAATCTGGGGATTTGATTCTAACATAATCATAAAATGGCATTTGAATCACAAATATCTTTCTTTTAAGAAAGTGGAAGGATCGGATTCTTCACAGTCAAATAGAACACAGACTTCACTGAGCCACACGAGTTCCATGCCTCACTGTCACTTCACGGGCTGTCATGTGGTAAACTTTACTTTTAGCATGGTTATAAACACAAGATCAGTTTCCTTTTGTTATATTGTTAAGTGTTTTGACCATAATTAGCTAATGATTCAGGGGTCAACAGGGAAACATCTGACTTTCCTTAAGACTTGTCATACTACAGAAGTGGGGCCAGGGGAAAGTTCATTACCTATTTATAATATTAATTTCTAAAAACATGCAAATCATAAACAAACAGGTAGCGAGATGCAATCAAATTTTAAAATGCAGCAGAGATATCAGAATTTATAGAAAAATTATGATTTTATTGATAGAGAAAATTGCTAAATCATTAATTTATTTTTTATGTAAAATTAGAAATTTTGTGATAACAGGTTTGAATAAAATGAAACACACAAAGGAAAAGTTAGAGGACGAGGGCTAGTCTTATGAAAAGAACTAACAGAAACCACCTACTGATATGGTTTGGAGAGCACCACAGCAAGAACAAACATGTGCAGCTTTTAGTATGTGCAAAGTATGGCTTAAAGTGTTTTAAAAAATATGACCACATTTAATTATCACAGGAACCCTACAATGCTGACATCACAAAGGCTCCCTGCACAAAGGAGAAGAGAATGAGAAGTCCAAGAAGCTAGCGTTAATGGAGTGAAATGTCTTTTCTTGGACTTATAGATGGCAGGCAATCAAATGGATTGCTGCCACCTTAACAAAAAACAAACCTGGTCCATACTTCAAAATATCAAACTTCTAAACCATAATCAATTATATGCCAACAACTGTAATTCCTAAGCTAGGAAACTTCTTAAAACAAAATGCACAATTATCTCCTACCTTTCGATAATAATAATGACCTCTTTCCTTGCTTTTACTGTCAAAAGATCTCTTTGTTCCATCTGAGGTGGCAGTTTTCACAGGTTCCCTGAGACTGTCATGCTGAGTCCCTTTCACAAAAACTGCCGTGTGCCAACCAGCTGGGGACATGAGTGAGGCTGATGGCCCACGAGGAGAATCAGTCTCATTTTCTGTATAACTCCAGGATCAAATCAAACATTTTTAGGAAGCGTAACAAATTTTCTTAAAATAAGTACAATTACTTTACTGCTTATTTATCCTCAATGGACTGAAAACTTGTCCTTCACCTTGTTCTAAGAACACAGAATGAGTTTTCAAAGGACAAAGAGCTTGATAATGAGAAAAAATAGTATCCTTTAATACATTTTTAATTTTCTGTCTTTGTTATTTGATGAGTAGCTTGAGTAAATCAGGAAATATTAGAAGTTAACAACAAGGCTTTAATATCTCCACTGTACACATTTTCCTAATCACCTACATAAGGCAAAGCAGCAAAGGAAAAAATGACAGAGGAATAAGTGAGAATAGCACACATCTGTAGTCTATCACGATAATGAATTCAAGGCAAGATCAATATAATAAAAATTTGGACATATTACATAAAAATAAATTCTTGATTTATATATGAAACTAAAGTTGTTTTATGATACAAGTCTTTTTTAAAAAAAATCAGAAGTGTTTTGGATGAATAAAGAATTTATGCTTGCTCTCTACTAACAGGAAATATTTCCTATCTCATTTGAAATCTTACTTCACCTAAGACACATCATTAAAAAAAGCAAGGCAAAATATTTCTTCCATTCCTTACGCCCTCATCTCTTCCCCATTCATAATGTCGTGAAGTCTCTATTTGATTTAAGATTGGCCCTGACTCTCAGCAACAGAAACTATTCACAAACTGCTTTTTAAATATAACTGTTAAGGAAGCATTCAATTGTGAAGACAACCACAGTATAGTAAGTTGCCAATGACAAGAAGAGTAGAGCATTAACATAATTAGGGCTACAAATAGAAGAACAAAGTGGCTACTGTAAATTAAAATTGCATTCACGTGCTTAGGCACCGGTTTGACATTTTGGTCTTGATGTGATTACTGCCCACCTCCCATCCCCACAATAGACAACCATAACAGATGTTTTCCCCACTCAATAGTTTCTCCTGAATGAATGAATCAAAGGATGATTTGGTAATCTTTTAATATTGCACTGAAATGAATATCAGAATGTTTAATTAATTAACATACTCAAGTACTGAGTTTTAATTAAGAAGACATATAGCTCCAAAACATTTATGAACAATGCCTAACAAAGAAAAATGAGAGTCATTTAAAAAGACTATCACCTAAGGCTCAAAAATGTGACTTAGTCTGAAGCCTAGACCATTAGAAGTTATAAAACATCATGAACGCGGGATATTGCACACAGTAGGTTATATTTATATACATATATACACATATGCAAGAGTAAAACCACAGAGAATTTTCATTGTGCAAGCAAAGCACAACAGTTTGTGTAAAACTCATTATTTAGAGTACTGCTCTTTTACTGGCAAATTACAAGGATATTCTCTGTTGGATTGTGTCTGTATGGAATGAACAGTGGAGAGGAGGAGAGAGAGAAATGAGGTGATTCTAAACAAGTAAAAGAAAATTAAGCTTTTCCCTGTCTTACTAAAGAAAAAAAATTGACTCCATACACAGACATTAAAATTCTATCCTAGGTGCTAGTTTACTGGATGGAATGATGGAATTCATGTTCTTCCTGGCCACCTCAGGATCTAAATAATTTTATGTGACAGAGCTGATGTGTTGATCAATAAAAAGACAACAATCATTTACATTGAAAGTTCCGTGCAATTTCAAGAATCTGCATTAACTAAGCTGAGTGTTTATAGTGGAATCAATACACAACCACCTTACTTAGTGAAGTGCACACATGAAGTACGACTGAATTTTCAACACCAGTGAATATGGATTAAAGAAAAATCAAATCCATTGAAAGAATGGGTTTTGGAAATCACACAATGACAGTATTTTTGAACACATAATACTGTGCAAAATCCAGGGAGGCAAACAGATGTTCTCTTCTATTTCCCCTCTTTCTTCTAGTATTTATCTTATCATTTGAGAACAGCTTTCTTGTATTGCAGTCTGATTACATGTGCATTTTGCAGATGTGTTCAAATCTTCTAATCTACATTATGGCTTTATATTTTAGGTCTCTATGATTTCCTAATCAGAGTTCTTATTTCTCTAAACATAAAATAAAATTGGAATTTTTCATATACTCCATTTATTTTGAGACTATTATGGACATTTTTTCCAAAATAGTCTTTCTAGATATATTGGTCTTCCATCTACTCAATAGATAATCAGTCCCGTTATGTTGTACTATAATAACAAATCCTTTGAACAGAAAAAAAAGAAATCCTTTGACAGGTGAGGTTGAGATAATTCCCGCTCTCAAATTTGTGCCAATAAAACTAACCCATTTAAGACAAGCACCCTTCCAGTAAAGGGTTATCTGTAGTGGATTTCCCTCAAATGCTTACTGAACAGTGTCCCACGAGAAGTGATCCTGATTCCAGCCTTAGATTCAGATGATGAACACAGTAAATTTATTAATTTCAAGATGCTACCATTGTGGAAGACGGTCTATTGGAGGCAGAATGCAAATGACCCTGGCAAATTTGAGGAACATTTAGCCAATAACAAGATGATGTTTAATCAAAGCAGAGCAGTACTGAACTGGAAATTAGGGCATTACGACAACTGTGAAAGAAGATGCGACAATACAAACTGAAATCTTAGCAGAGTGAGAGAGCTGGGCCTGATAAAATGATGGAAAACCTGTGGTGAAAGCTATCTATTTTGGACACTCTGAGAAGTATTTGAATCTGTATTTTTTCAGCTATAAGAATAGAAAGCCTGAGGATATCTACAATTAACTAGCTAGTAAGGCTCCAAAGTCTTCAAAAACAACTAGAGATGTGTAGAAGTAGACAACAAAATAATGCCTTAGCAGGGCCTATGATAGAAAATGCAAACAGTAGTTTGAAATGCAAGTAACACCTTAAAGAGATAACGGCTAACACAGATTGCCCAAAGGAATATTATTTGAAAACTTAAGACTTGGAAACATCCATACAAAAACATGGATGGAAATCTGACTGAAAGGGTTTGAAAGAAAGATGCAACAGGACAGGAATAGAAAATGTATAAAAGGAGTTTATATAAGAATAAAGTAGAAAAAGGCATAACTGGCTATGTTGGAGAAAGGTTAGGATTTCACTTCCTTCTGTCTGGAGGCATTGAAACTGCCTGACCTTTACCCTTTCATTGTATCATAATGCTTCTACAGTAGAACACTGACTCCCATCCCAACGGCCCATTATTGCTGAGTCTGGGCAACTGTGAAATTGGTCAGAAAAAAATGATGCTCCCAAGGCCATTGTCAGAGAGTCAATTTTCATTTAATGATAATTCAGCTTTCTGGAGTGGAAAAAGTCTGACCCTCAGCCACAGGTACACTTGAGTCTTGGACAGCCATCTAAGGAGCATGTGCCATGGGTCATCCGGGTTAGTGCAACCCCTCAGCACTGCACAAATCAACCCAAGGTGCCTGCGGAGTGTCAGTGGCATCACTTTTTTAGCAGCAATAATATCTGAAATTTGGAATAGACTTTTTGTATATTTCATAGTGTTCTCACAAACTGCACCTATGAACGGCAATCCTAAATCTCTTACATGAGCTACTAAGTTTGAAAGTCAATAGAGTAAACTAAAAATTGTTGCATAAAGTTTTGTAGATTTTCAAGCAAAAGTTTCTGTGATTCCACTCTAATTTGACTTTACTGTCAACTTATATTGTTCTGTTTTTACTCCTGATTCTATGAACTGAGATATGTCTACATCTTATCAAATAGAAAGAAATCCAAACAATCTCCCTACGATATTGCTGTGAAAACGTGATCAAACAGAGCCAGGTTTTAAAAGGTTAATGAAATAAAATTCTACAAAGGAACATGGAAACAAACCCTATGTTGCCTTAACGTGAATGTAAATGTTTCCTTGGAGTACACTATTCAAAATAATAGATTATTTTGAATAAAACCCATTCTGATAATACAAAAT
Source organism: Equus przewalskii (assembly GCF_037783145.1). Lineage (NCBI taxonomy): Eukaryota > Metazoa > Chordata > Mammalia > Perissodactyla > Equidae > Equus > Equus przewalskii. The sequence goes on along the minus strand of NC_091837.1, from coordinate 34,708,554 downwards.
ATCTAAATCCCTCTGAAACAGGTAGAAATTTCATTTAAATAGATTAATGAGTTTATGACAAGTTCATACTCAAGCGGTAGTCAGGCATTCCTTTGCTCCTTCCTAGGAAGAATAAATTTATTTTATTCATTCACTGTAAAAGTTACACTTTGTAATTTCTTAGCTATATAAATTATCATGGAATGAGAAATGGGGCCTACATGCCAGTAATAAACTTAAATCTGTTTGAATGAAGACTTCACAGTGATCTTTCCAATAATCTGTTTCTTTTTAAAAAATAATTATATACTACATAGTCAATTGAGAAATTAGCCGATTTACTAAAGTTAACTGATTAAAAAACCCAGGTAAACAAAAAAGCTCCCAAAGGTCCATTTAAAGAATAGATCTCAGGATAAAATGTCATCTGCCCTTGGGAACTAAATTGCAGCAGCAATTACCTTTTAAAAGTAAAGCCACCTCTCAAAAGACTGGAGCTTTTGTTCTTATCTTCAAAGAACAACTCACTTCCATCAGAATCAAACTCTTTACACAACACTTGATCACTCCACATCAAAGCACTTCCCTTTTCCTCACTCATTTCTTTTAATTAGAGTTAATAAAGATATGAGTTTACATGCTGACTGAGGTTGGTAGCAAATCTCTGGAAAACACATTTGAGAAATTAACCAGCTTGATTTTACTTTTTCTCTCTCTAGGGCCAGCCCACCCCTTCCCTGCTCCATACCTGACAGGTGCGCCTCGGCTGTGTGCAGGTTTCAGCATGACCGTCACTGTATTGTCAGTTTGATTCAAAGGGGTCTCAAGTTCATAAGCCGGCATAGAGGGTGCTGGGGGAAATGCAAAACACGGGAGACTCATTATATCTGGTTTATCCTTTTAGTTTTCTTTTTACTTTCATTTACAAAGAACATTAAGAACACAGTACCCTTAGCTTAAATTGCAGCTATCAACCAACCATGAAGAGCCTTTCTGTATACGTCCTACACAGAATATCAGGACAACTGCTAAAACCAGGATGTGCTGACTCCTTTGATCCTGTGTTTAAGTTGGCAGAGGGCATGAGGGGAGCTTGTGAAGTGTTAGTAATACTCTGTTTCTCAATTTGGAGTCTCACTAAATGGCTGCAGTCAGCTTGTGAAAATTCATTCAGCTGTACACTTCTAAGCTGTGAACTTTTCTGTACATATGCTTTTCTTCAAGAAAACATTTACTTCAAATGCATATTTAAGAAATAATTACTAGGATCATAAAACTGAACTTTACGCTTCTTCCATCTAAGCCAAGGTTTCTCGTGCAGCAAAGATCCATCTGGGGATTGGAAGAGGACCTTTGGAGCCAGAGAGGCTCACTGAAATTAGTGCCCACTTGTGGGCTCTCAGAGACAGCATGAGAGTGGAGAAGACATGGGAATTGAAGTAAGAAAGGGTTACTTCTTGGGTTTGACTTTTTGCTGTTTTGTTTTAACCAGCATCAGACCTTCGGCACATTAATTATCTCTGTAATTTCAGTTTACTTATCTTTCAAAATAGGAAAATATCCTCTAGGGCTATTATGAGAATTCAAAGAGATAACAGATAAAGAAAGACAGGCAAATATAATTCTGTAAATGTCAGTTCTCTTCCCAATGTGAATGCTATTTCCAGGGCCACTTCCTCTCATTCTTTGTTCACTAGATTGTTAAGTCTTATCAAGAGAAGACAACAGCTGAGCTCTTTGGTAATTCTGTCTTCACCACGACAGGAGAATTCATCTCATGCAGGCTGTGATAAGGGAGGGCACATGGTCTTTCTTTAAGATCCATAGGTATAGACAGGTATCTGATGAGAATGCTAGAGATCACTTCTTGTAAATACAGGTTTTTAAAATCTCTTACATATAAAATGCTTTTATGTAAAGACACGGGCTATATCTCAGTTCCAATTGTTAGATTTTCTCAGCATTAAAAATTAACTCCAATTCTATTAAAAATTAACTCCAATTCATAATATAGAATTACATTTTGTACAGAGAGTAGTTCTCTATCTGAGGTCCATGAAAGTACAAGATAGGGACCTACAAACTATAAAATTTTTTTCAATATAAAAATCAAATAGTGGGGCCGGCCCCGTGGCCGAATGGTTAATTAAGTTCGCATGCTCTGCTTTGGTGGCCCAGGGTTTCACCGGTTCAAATCCTGGGTGCGGACATGGCACCACTCATCAAGCCATTCTGAGACGGCATCCCACATGCCACAACTAGAAGGACCCACAACTAAAAAATACACAACTATGTACTGGGGGGCTTTGGGAGAAAAATAAAATCTTAAAAAAAAATCAAATAGTTTTTCTTGATGACCCTTCTTAGGCTAACTAAAATGTCAGCTGTCTTTGCTTTTCGATCGAACTGTATGACCTTGGGGGGGCTAACAGTGACTCAAATCAACCAGAATTTTTATCTAATGAAGATGGTAAAAATAAATTATTTTTTTCTAAAAGAATACCCTCTTTAAAATATTAATCTTTGAAATATGGTTTCCGTAGGGGAAAATTACCTAAAAAAGAGCTTGAAGGTATACACATTGGTACACAATTTCTCTTTAAATCTCCATGATAAATTTATGCACCAGATAATATCATCTTAGTTCATACCCAGGGATAAATTCACCTGATCAACATCACAGAGGAAGTACACGGTAAAATTATGACTAGAACCCAGATTTTCTGATTCTAGGTCCAGTGGTCTTTCTACTCACTCATCTGTACAACTTGTGTCATTTTCCTAACCTCTAATTTTTCTATCTCCCAAGGATTTTTCCCTCTTTCCCAACTCTCCACATTGTTCTTAAAACCTAATGCTTTATATCAAATATCAAGAGTATATTAAACTTCAAGTCAAGTTTGTGCTTATAAATAAAATCTTCACAGAATAAAAAATTTTCCCATGTTATAATTGCTTAAATCATTTCAAACTTCCCTCCCTCAAAACCTAGTAGAATGCTTACAGTACTCTAGTTGTGAGTACTTCCCGTCCTTCAATTCTAAACAAAAATTCTAAACAAAAACTTCTACGAAACTAGGAGTGAGGGACAACGATATAAAAATCAGGCTAAATATTATTTAGTAAACACTGACATTAAAAGACTGAGCCCCTTCCTGCCTCTTGCTTACCTACCCCCAGCCAAAACTGTCAAACTCAACACTTCCCCACGCCCTGTTCACCTACCCCAGCCAAAACAGTCAAACTCAACACTTCCCCACGCCCTGCTCACCTACCCCAGCCAAAACAGTCAAACTCAACACTTCCCCACGCCCTGCTCATCTACCCCAACCAAAACAGTCAAACTCAACACTTCCCCACTTCCTGCTCACCTACCCCAACCAAAACAAACTCAACACTTCCCCACTTCCTGCTCACCTACCCCAACCAAAACAAACTCAACACTTCCCCACTCCCTGCTCACCTACCCCAACTGAAACAAACTCAACACTTCCCCACGCCCTGCTCATCTACCCCAACCAAAACAGTTAAACTCAACACTTCCCCACGCCCTGCTCATCTACCCCAACCAAAACAAACTCAACACTTCCCCACGCCCTGCTCACCTACCCCAGCCAAAACAGTCAAACTCAACACTTCCCCACTTCCTGCTCACCTACCCCAGCCAAAACGGTCAAACTCAACACTTCCCCACGCCCTGCTCACCTACCCCAGCCAAAACAGTCAAACTCAACACTTCCCCACTTCCTGCTCACCTACCCCAGCCAAAACGGTCAAACTCAACACTTCCCCACGCCCTGCTCATCTACCCCAACCAAAACAGTCAAACTCAACACTTCCCCACGCCCTGTTCACCTACCCCAGCCAAAACAGTCAAACTCAACAATTACCCACTTCCTGCTCACCTACCCCAGCCAAAACAGTCAAACTCAACACTTCCCCACGCCCTGCTCATCTACCCCAACCAAAACAGTCAAACTCAACACTTCCCCACTTCCTGCTCACCTACCCCAACCAAAACAAACTCAACACTTCCCCACTTCCTGCTCACCTACCCCAACCAAAACAGTCAAACTCAACACTTCCCCACGTCCTGCTCACCTACCCCCAGCCAAAACAGTTAAACTCAACACCTCCCCACGCCCTGCTCATCTACCCCAACCAAAACAAACTCAACACTTCCCCACTTCCTGCTCACCTACCCCAACCAAAACAGTCAAACTCAACACTTCCCCACGTCCTGCTCACCTACCCCCAGCCAAAACAGTTAAACTCAACATCTCCCCCCTCACATCCAAGGGGAAAAATGAGAAAAGAAGACATCCCTGGAACTGTGTTTCCTGCTGTTACATATCCCACACCAGATGGCAACTCCATTTCCTCCAGGCTCAAGCACAGACATGTTCTGCTCAGCTGCACATGCCCAGAAATATTTCTCAAACTATGTCTTTTGTTGGATGGCATAATTGAGTCTCTACAAGCAAAAAGCTAGAGGCCATGAGCGCCTGGTGCCACCCCTCTATTGTCACCTCTCTCTTCAGGACTTGAAACTACTAATGGTGAAACTACTAAATACCAAGGAAGGCTGATCCTTCTGGAAGTGGACTCCATATACTGCTGTCTTTCTGCTGACCACTCAGTCATTCATGGCTCATTACAGAGATCTGTCCAACACTGCTACTCTGGTAACTTGGGATGGTCAAGTGGCTAAGAGTGTACAGAACAGAACCTTCTGCTCCTGTCCAAGTCCTCCAATGCAAACTGTTAAACAGTGGCTGCTTTATAACACAGGATGATCTTAAGCTCCCAAATTATAAATATTTGTAGTACTTTAATTCCATTGAGTCTGATTTTCAGAAACCCCAAAATATTAATTTGAATACAAATTAATCTAAGTTTGGGTGAACTTTGGATACTTGACAATGGGAATAAAAAGAACAAAAATGCTACTTCTGATAAAAGACATAATTCATGAATACACAATATACCTGATATTTTGGTGGTGAACTGATTTGTTGCTGGAGGTCCAAAACCCTTAGCTGTGCTAGCTCGGATGGTAAAGGAGTATGTGGTCCCCGGATACAGTCCAAAAAATAGAAAATGGGTTTCATTTCCCAGTTTTGAAACTCTTCCACTTTGATTGGATAAATCTATTTCTGGGTCAAAGGAACTGACTGCTTTGTAGGTGATCTGCAAGAGAATAAGAATGCGATAAAATATCTGGAGCAGATGGACCAAGACTGCATCTTTATCCAATAACCCCTCTGATGTACACACTGTCAGACACTTTATGATGAGCTCTCCTACTCACTTAGAGTCTTCAAATCCTGGGTCCAGTGAAGGGGCACAGGAACTCAGCCAAAACTGTTATGAGTTATTACTTTTATAGACAGAGGAACTGAAAGCCAGTAGATTAGAACATAAAGGATGAGCTCAGGTTTAAGCTAATTCCTTGAAGTTGTTTGCTTTCAAAATGTCATTTTTGAAAACTACATTACAGTTGGCTTAAAACAAAATAACAAAATATACAACTAGCTCAAACAGATAAGGACCTGACAAGGGTAAGGCCTCATCTCTCATTCAGTGCCTATAGTTTGGTTTACTGCTGAAGAGGATTATTGTCTACTGGGAATAAGGACACTTTTAAAGGTTTTCATCAACGTGGGCAAAGATATCTGCTCTAAAAATAAATCCTAGACATGTGTCAGTAGCTCTTGATACTTTGACTGTGGTGCTTATGATGGGTCATATTTAATTCTTTTCTTTAGAGCAATGCTGTCCAATAGAATTTTCTGTCATGATGGAGATGTTCTACTCTGCTCTTTTCAATACAGTAGCTGCTAGCCACAAGTGGCTATGGAGCACTTGAAATGTGGCTAGTCAGACTGAGGAGCTGAAAATTTTATTTTATTTTATTTCAATTAACTAAAATTTAAATTTAAACTTCCACGCGTGACTAGGAGTTGCCATTTCGGCCAGTGCCACTCTAGAAGGTTTCATGATATCTGCCACGTAACAGGTATTCAAGGCACATTGGATTGAGCCTGGAATGTGTGAAAATAAATATAGCATAGGTGCCTTTAAATTTTGTCCTTTCAAATGATTTTTTAAAGAATTTCACTATAAGTAGTTCATCAACTATTCAAGAAAATGCATTTTAGTGGTGATTACTAACTTCTGTCGGTTGTAATGACATAATTTTTAAATGTGGCATATTCAAAAGTTTTAAATGCAAAACTGAGCACTTTTCTTGCTTTTAAATAGGTAAACTTACTTATAATTTATGTGCATGAAGACTAACACTGTTATTATACAAAGTGATAACTGACATTCTTTCTTCTTATATTTATACCATGTGATTATAATTAAGGAGACCTCTCTGAAAGAATATTTAGATTAAATCAACTAAGCTTTGGCAAGAAAACGTTTGCTGTATATATTAATCACTGCAGTGCATGACACTATCAGAGTCAGGCAGCACATCTGTTGGTAACCCTCTCTCAGACTTCCCTCACGAGGTTACTCTAGTCAAGAGACAAGACCATGTCTACCACCCAGCTGCTGTGGGAGGGACTTCAGCAACAACGGCATTGCCATGTGCTTAGTTGCTTAGTTTCACCTCCATTCTGATGCCCCCAGAGAAAAGGGTGGTTCAGAGAAGGCACATCTAAGCTATGACAGCATACTGCTCCCCCAAAGTTTATTAATTAATTAATTCACCCATTCAAAACATATTCATTGCATGCTTCTTATGTACCAACCACCCTGCTGTGAGTTGGGATGTCATAGGTGATTCAGACATGGTGCCTGCCCTGGAGGAGGTAACAGTTTGGTGGGGAAGGAGAGAAGCATCCAGCAATTATGATACAGTATAATTAAAATAAGAACTAGCACTGCCCGCCAGGGCTAGGTTAATCTTATTCGTTTTACTGCCTTACTAAAAAGTTCAATGGGATACAAATGCTTACAGGACAAAGTCCAAAACCCCTAGCTTCGTGTTTAGGCTATGCCTAGACCTTCCTCTCCAAACTTATTTCTGAATACGTGATATGATGACATTAGATGTTCTTCTGTCCTGACCAGGGGATAAAGATTCACTGCCCTACAAGCACTGGGCTTTTCTGACACTGCTTTTGCTCATAAACTTTCACTGGCCTGGAACATGATAGTGTTATCTCTGTTCTGTTTTCTCCATTATGATCTCAGATTCATTCATTCCATTCAAATATTGATCAAATGTTGACATTCTGTGAGCCCTGGGGTCAGCAGTAGATGAAGGCCTTGCCGTCAGGTAGCTAGGAATCTGGACTGGGGTACGAGGGAGCTAGGGAGACATACGATGAGTAGATTAATAAATTTTAAACACTGCATTCCAAGGAAGAAACAAACTGGGTGCTAAGATAAAGAATATTGTCTGGGGAGAAGGGTACATACACAGCCATTTAGAATGGTTGGGGAAGGGCCCACCGAGGAGACGTCAGTGAATCTGAGAAGACTTAAACTTTGTGAAGGAGCCAGCCATGCCAAGAGTTTGGGAAGAAGAGCCTGAACTAAGGCTGTAAAGCAGGAGCGCTCTGGGCACAGTTAATGGACAGAAGGGAGGCCTGTATGGCTGCAGCCCAGCGAGTGAGGTGACTGTGGTTCACGGGGGGCTGCGGAAGGGGGCAGCGACAACAGCACGCAGCTTCTGTATTCCAAGATACGAAGCATGGACACATACAATGAGGGGACTTCGAACATTTAAAGTGTGAAAACAAAATGATCTGCTTCCCCTTATAAAAACATCATTTTGGCTGCCAGGTGGGGGACTGATTTGATGGAAGGGAGCAATAAAGGTATTTGGGAGACCACTAGGAGCTACTGCAGAGCCCACGGGGTAAAGCTATAGTGCAGGTGAGAGAATAAGTGGCTGGGACCACAGTTGGGGCAGTGAGGAGGGCAATAAATGAAAAGAATTGCCATATTTTAGAGACAAAATGGACAGAACTCAGTGATGGACTGGATGTGGGGGAAAGATGGAAAAATCAAGGATAGGTTAGATGTTGTGGGCTTGAGTAAAAGATGGCTCCACTTACTGAACTGGGATGGAATGAATGAAGAGAAGTTAACAGTTGGATTGTGGACATATCAAGTTTGAGATGCCTATGAAGTCAAGTGGACATACTGTGTATGACACAAAACTGGGGTCTGAGAGCTCTGGGCTGGAAATAGAGACTTGAGGGTGATCAGCACTGAAATATTATGGTTCAGGAAAGGATGAGGCCACTGGGGAAGGGATTTTAGGGGAACATGCATATTTAATATAAGGTGGAGGAGAAGAAGCCAACAGAAGAGCCAGAAAAGTGGGAAGGAAGCCAAAAGAGAGAGAGCTGTCATAGAAATCAAAAGAGAAAAGAAAGTATTTTAAGAAAGAAATGCTTTCAAAGATGCTGTTGAGAGTTCTGGTGAGATTGGAACAAAAAGGTATCCATTGATGTCTCAGCCAGAGTTCCCATGTTACTTCTCCATAAAGCCCCCGACACCTGACCTAACAGTCACTGCATCCGCTGAATGTCCTCTGTTGCAACTGTGTCCATACAATTCACCTGGCAATGATGTTGCATTATATTGCACAACAGGCTCTAGGAGCTCTTGTATAGTCTTAGATTGTGATTTACATATGCCAAAGGAACTGGAACTCTTCATAGAATTGTCTCTTCTTTCTGAGGAGTGACTGATGTCTTATTCTACTTTCTGATCCCACTGTGATCAGTAAATATTTGGCACTTAGTATATATCTTCCTACAAAGACTACTGGGGAGAGCAGGTGTGAGAGCTCTCACACAAATGCTCACACTATAGCAAGCAGGATGTCTGCTCGACTGGCACAGAATGTAAAGCAAAAAGCAAATGCTTTATCAAAGGACTTGCTGTTCTGCTGGGGCTGCTGGGTTTGTATTTGCCTATAGCCATGGAGCTGCAAGATAAGCCAGGCCCAGGGTTCTTAATTGTCTTTCAGTCACAGCCCTTTGATAATTTGATAAAAATTATAGAGCTTCTCTTTTCTACCCATAAAAACTCACATATACACGAATTCATGCACTCCTAAAAACTATGAATACTCTCCCTCACCTGTAACAAATCCCTAACAAACAAATATGTTGTATATTTGTGGACACAAATCATCTGAAAGTTTATGGATTCCCCTCAAACATATAAAGCTCTGGGAGACTGAATTCTAGGGATAAAGAAAAGATCCTCAGGAACAGGGGCAATCTGGCTCAAGAACTCCACTGCCCATTGCAGAGATGATGCTCAATAAGCATCTGCTGCCCTGAGCAGCAGTTCTCAAGGGCGCCAGGATATACCTCCATGCTCAAAGCCAAATGCAGCATGTCCTTTGGGCATTTATTTCTTCACTGTTCATTCAACGAGTGTTAATTAAGTGCCTATTAAGTATCAGGCTGCAGAAAAGCAGCAGGAAACACCCAGAAGGAAAGTTTGGGACTGCTTTCACACTTGCATTGCATCACTGGCTAAGGGCCAAAGCAGTTTTTTTTTTAACTTTTTATTAAGATTATGATAGTTTACAACCTTGTGAAATTTCAGTTGTACATTATTGTTAGTCCTGTTGTAGGTGCACCACTTCACCCTTTGTGCCCTCCCCCACCCCCCCTTTCCCCTGGTAACCACCAATCAGTTCTCTTTGTCTATATGTTTAACTTCCACCTGTGAGTGGAGTCATACAGAGTTCGTCTTTCTCTATCTGGCTTATTTCACTTAACACAATACCCTCAAGGTCCATCCCCGTTATTGTGAATGGGACGATTTTATCCTTTTTTTATGGCTGAGTAGTAGTCCATTGTATATATACCATATCTTCTTTATCCAATCATCAATTGATGGGCACTTAGGTTGCTTCCACATCTTGGCTATTGTGAATAATGCTGCGGTGAACATAGGGGTGCATGGGACTTTTGCAATTGCTGATTTCAAGTTCTTTGGATAGATACCCAATAGTGGGATGGCTGGGTCATATGGTAGTTCCATTTTTAATTTTTTGAGCAATCTCCATACTGTTTTCCATAGTGGCTGCACCAGTTTGCATTCCCACCAACAGTGTATGAGGGTTCCTTTTTCTCCACAACCTCTCCAACATTTGCCACTTTTTGTTTTGGTTATTTTTGCCCTTCTAACCAAAGCAGTTTTAATGAAGCCTCTATAGGGAACACTCACGTTCCAGTGTTGGATCTAGGTAATGTTATGGGATGACTCAAGTCAAAAGCAAACTGAAAAGCAAACAACATACCTAGGGGTTAAATTTAGATGAGATGGAGTCAACTGCTGTTTTGTTGGATGATTTCTGATTTGTATGTAAGTGCCTGAAATATTCCAAAAGTATCTTCCCCTCCTCCACTTAAAGTTTCAAATTCTAAACTGAGGGATTCATAGAGAACCAAAATGTAATAAGACACAATCTTTGACCAGGAGAGGAACCAAAATCTTCTAGGGAGTGTGAGTTGATTGTAATTCCATTCAGTGTTAAATACAGTCCTTTAATGGAGGTCCAAGCAATCAAAGGAATAAATAATTAAGTCTGATTTCAGGGAAGGAAAGAATCTAGGATGCTTCAGGGAAAAGTACAGTATTTGAGTGAAACACTGAAAGATAAACAGAAGTCTCATAGGAGGAGAATGGAGGGGAGGGCATCAGGACAGAAGAAAGATATAAGCAAAAACAGGTGGTATGACAGTTGAGAAGGTTCTTGGAGAAAAGAAAATTCCATATTCATGGCTCCTTAAATTCCAGAAGAAAAACAATGGGAGATGCAGTAATAAATGTAAACTGGGATTAGATCATGGCGGCCTTCAATACTGAAACCAAACTTCTTTACTTGGCCCTAAAGTTTATTTCTTTCTACACTACTACCTATCTCAGTCAACGGTGACTGAGCCTAGTTATCCAGGCTCGGGATCCTGAGGTGTCTCCAACTCTCAATCTGTCAACACCCCAATTGGGTGACAAGTTCAGATCATTCTACTTTACTATGTGCCCAAGCAGCCCTGCACTTTATACTCTTTTCACACATTGTATTGATTTGCACTTACTGATCTGTTACTTATTTCATTCTCTCTATACTGAGTTGCTGATAGGGCCCTTACTTTTAGCAAGAAGGGACAACACTTTTGTATACTTTTGTCGTCACTCACTAGGCAATTGTGAGCCATGTAAATTTAGTGTGGTACAGTGGAAATACTGTGTATTTGGGAGTATTAGTGACTGATAAACTTTTGGAAACAGATGTGATACACAATGTCTAAATTTTGATAGATACCCTCAAATTACCTACAAAAGAAGTTGCAAATGTATCTTCCCATTAACAGTCTAGGCGTGCACATATTTCCCCACATTTCTGCTTAACACTTGATACCTATGAACGTAGTTTCTGTAGCGCTTGTTTTATTGCTTTCTTAATCATTAGTAAGGTAGGGTAGGTATCTTTTCACATGCTTACATGTCATTTGGATTTTTTTCCTATAAGTTGCCTGCTCTTATTCTTTGTCCATTTTTTTCTAATGGAGTGTTTTATCTATTTCTTGTTAATCCATATCGTCTCTGTACATTACAGCCACAAGCCCATGACTGCTATAATATTGAAAATCATTTCTCCAAGTCCTCTGTTTGTATGTAGACTTTCTTTGTGGTATCTTTCATCATTCAGAAGTTTAAATTCTTCTATAACCAAATCTGTCAATCTTTTAAAAAATGACTTGGGCTTTATGTCAAGCTTACAAAGACATATTACAAAAATGTCTTCCTTATTTTTCTTAGAGTTTAAGTTTTGCATTTAGATCATGAATCTATTTGGTATTTATTTCTGTATGATGTGAGGTGGGGACCTTATATGGCATGTTATTCTTGTGATAAAATGCTGGATTTGCTAACATTTATTAAATTTTATCCATCTATATTCATAAATGAACTTTCCCTATAATTGCTACCTTGTAAAATTTGGAAGGACATGTATCTAATTGTTAATAGTAATTACATCTGGAATGTGAAATTGGCAAGCAAGGATATTTTATTTTGACTACTTCTATACCTAAAATATTGTTTCAGAGAACAACATTAGATTTATAACTTGATAACATAAAAATGTTGATAGCTGTTGAGGAAGCGTGTAACTATAAGTCCCAGGTTTTAGGAAGATGACTCTGATAAAATGAAATGGCAGATAGGGAGGAAAGGTAGGAGGAAGGCTGGAGCTGGAACAAAGGTGGGGAATACAGAAAGGACAGGCTCGTTGGAGAAGGCTGAAGATGGATGTCAGGGGGAAATTAGGGCAAAGACTAAGATCAGAAGAATGCTTTAATGTTGTAAATTACCGTAACTCGTGACAAAAAATGATGTCATCAGCATTTTCCAATCATTAACGGTTTGGTATACCTTTCATAAGAGGTAAAGAGAGAACTTGAGAATAACCTGAACCCATGGCATACCCATTTACATCTACAGCATTCAATCTGTTTTTTTTTCTCTCCTTCAGAAACTATCCAGTGTGCTCCCTGCCCTAAAGAACCCCTGTACCACTTGTTAGTAAGCTTTTTTCCAATTATGAAAATTTACCTCCCCTAAATTTTACCTATAGTCAAGTGTGTTTCTATGACAGAATACACTGTTCCTAAGGTCCCTCTTTCCTTTTGGGCAACTGTTCTACTTCCTCAGCATGACGTCTGCTGCAGGAGACGGGTTCTGCAGAGAGGGGACCGAGTCTGGTTCAACATCAGCCCTCAGCTCCAGGAGGAAGCTATGTCTGTCGTAGACTCTGGCACAAGCTGGGCAAATCAGAGCATGTAGTGCATCTTAGCTAAAGAAGAGCTCCCTCCTGAGACCCCATGTAAGGCCTACCCAGAGGAACCTGAGACTCCCTCCCTCCTGCTTCTAGAAAACATGGGGAGAAGAGAAAGAAAGATGGCAGTCAGAAAACTTATATTTAACCACTTAAGCATGATTCACACATTTGACATTTTCCCTCAGTACCTAAAAAAATGAACCATGCTGCTCTACTTACCTATATCTGATTTTTAAAACCCTGATTTATGACACACTGACGTATCCCCATTGTCGTGGCATTTAGATCAGTGTTCAACTGGGAGATCCGGGCTGCTGAAGTCAGAGAGATTAATGGGTTCTTCTTTTAAATTATTATTCCTATTGTTTTCACATTAAAGTTACTTATTACCCAAAGATAAATGTTCAGTAGGATCAGAAAGAATCTGGCTATTATTTTCTGTCTGTCTAGATATCAACATGTGATTTTTAGGACAGATAGACCTATTTCTTGGAACTTAACATTGGCTTCAAAGACTGTATCTTTTCTAGTAAAATATTCTGTTATTCTTAGGTAAGAATTTCCAAAACTGAGACTGCCAAATGGTCTTGGGGCCAAAATATTAACTATAGTTATTATAAGATTATAAAAGATTCTGATCGCTGAGAAAAAATTGCGAACTTGTTTAATTATAAAACTTAGCTCTACTAAAGCTGAGCCATGGATTTTCCTAACACTCGATTCTTTTACAATGAAGCAGCCAATAAACAGCATCAGTAACTTAACATGAAAATCAACTTTTTTCTTTTATCTTTTCCCTTACTTTGTTTGGCTTTCAATTAAAAACAGTACTTTTTGGCATTTCAGTACCAATTTTCAAAAGGGATAAGGAAACATACATGTGAGGCCAGCTGGGTCAGGAGGGTTACCAGTGATTACCGCCTGACAGCTGATCTGCTCAGGCTTTTGTCTGTAGTTCTGAAAGGTATTCAGGCAGAGCTTCCACAGGAGCAACTGCCGCGATTTTTAGAAACCTAACAACATATAATTTTGTTGAATTTGCATTCAAATAAATGCTAGCTTAAAAAAAATGCACCTGCTTGTTTCTATGACAATAGCCATAGTGAAATGATGCTCATACAGCTGTGATGATGACTGCCACCCCATTATTGCTGTTATTTTTCCTTGAATAATTCATCAAGTTCTTCTCTGCTTTCTATCATTCAACCATTTGATATGCCTGAGTAGACAAAACTACGTCACAGAAGTCTAAAGGGTGTTTTGCTAATACTAAGAAAACAAAAGACATTATTGTATTGTTATTCCTGTGGCAATACCTGCTGACTTTGCTAATTGGATAATCAGTGTTTATAATTCAGTAGTAAAATATTTTATAGCTAGCAAGAATTGGATTCTGCAATTGTCTCCTAATCAATATACTCTACAAAATAGCTATTGTTTTTAATAAAGGTGATTTTTTAATATTAAGTTGCATCTTTACATATAATAACATATAATCTGGAAATATTCAAATTATTATAAATATACGTTCTGAAATTATACATAAGTCAAAAACTCAGTTTTAATTTTTTTGATTTTATACAGTAACCATTATAACTATTAAAGACATTCAACTTCTTAAAAGGAATGTCATTATGCATTTTTTAATACTAGAGAGCCTAGATATCATAAAAATTAAAATAAAAAATTAAATTACTAACGAATGTGTACACTACCTCATATAAAGTGATGATACCGTACGTTTGAATGGGTTCTCGCCACTGAAGAAATATCTTCTCCTCAAAGGTACTTCCTTGGATGGATTCAGTAGGAACAGCACCTGGCACTAGAAGGGGAAAAAAAAATTGATAAATGTTTGAGTAACAAACTCCCCCTAAACTAGATTTTTCTAGACTTGATAGGTTTTTAGCTCTCTATTGAGGCACAAGATTTTAATAGCACATAGATACACTCAATTTTCTTTTGAAGATCCAAAATTTAAAACCATTTTGGTTACACCATCCTTATAAAGAAAATAATTCTATCACTTTTTTCTTTAAAGTTTGAATCAACTGGACAAAGCTCAGTAATCAGTAATCTCTCAGTAATGGGAGATGCAGTAAGAAATGTAAACTGGGATTAGATCATGGCGGCCTTCAATACTGAAACCAAACTTCTTTACTTGGCCCTAAAGTTTATTTCTTTCTACACTACTACCTATCTCAGTCAACGGTGACTGAGCCTAGTTATCCAGGCTCGGGATCCTGAGGTGTCTCCAACTCTCAATCTGTCAACACCCCAATCGGGTGACAAGTCCAGATCATTCTACTTTACTATGTGCCCAAGCAGCCCTGCACTTTATACTCTTTTCACACATTGTATTGATTTGCACTTACTGATCTGTTACTTATTTCATTCTTTCTATACTGAGTTGCTGATAGGGCCCTTACTTTTAGCACAGAAGGAACAACACTTTTTTATACTTTTGTATAGGACCTGAATAGACATTTTTCCAAAGAAGACATATTGAAGACCAACATGAAAAGATGCTCACCATCACTAATCATCAGGGAAATGCAAATCAAAACCACAATGAGATACCACCTCACACTTGTTAGAAGGGCTATCATCAAAAACAACAACAAATAACAAGTGTTGGCAAGGATGTAGAGAAAAGGGAACACTTGTGCACTGTTGGTGGGAATATAATTGGTGCAGTCACTATGAAAAACAGAATGGAGGTTCCTCAAAAAATTAAAAATAGAACTGCCATTCAATCCAGCAATTCCACTTCTGGGTATTTACTTGAAGAAAACAAATACACTAATGTGAAAGACAGAGGTACCCTTATGTTCACTGCAACATTATTCACAATAGCCAAGATATGGAAGCAACCCAAGTGTCCATCAATGGATGAAAGAGTAAAAAAGATGTGGAGTATATAAATATAATGGAATAATACTCAGCCATAAAAAGGAATGAAATCTTGCCATTTGGGACAACATGGATGGACCTAGAGGTACTATGGTAAGTGAAATAAGACAGAGAAAGACAAATACCACATGATTTCACTTCTATGTGGAATATGGAAAACAAACAAATGAACAAAGAAAACAAAACAGAAACAGACTCATACATACACAGAACAAACTAGGAGTTGCCAGAGGGGAACAGGGTAAAATGAGTGAAGGGGATTAAGAGGTACAAACTTCCAGTTATAAAATCAGTAAGTCATGGGGTGGAATGTACAGCCCAGGGAATGTAGTCAACAATACTGTAATAACTTTGTATGGTGACAGATGGTGAGTAGAGTTAACATGGTGATCATTTTGTAATGTATATTGAAATAGCAAATCACTATGTTGTACACTTGAAACTAACATCATATTGTATGTCAACTGTATTTCAATAAAGAATAAATATAAATAAACTTAAAAATAAAAATTAAAAAATAGAAACATTGAAAAAATTGCCTTATGTCAGGAAGAGATAAAGTGAATTGAAACAAAACACCAGGCAAGCTAATTAAATTAGGGAAGACAGTACCTTGTAGGAACTTAGGCCCAGCATCTATTCATGGAAGTCCTAGGAATTCAGGATGTGGGATATATAGCCTTAATTTCTAAGTTTGTAGAATTGAGCCCTATTCTGTCTTGTGACACTCTAAACAGTAATAAAAAGATAATTTTTCCCACATACTTTCTCATGAAATAAACAATTCAATAAAAATATTATACTACAACAAAACTCACAATGTTCAATGAATTATAGCCTTTGTGAATGGTAGATAAATAAAGTGACTCCACAATTATTTTTCTCCTCAAACTTGGTATTGTTTGACAATTACTGTACTTCTGTTTTTCTTTTCTCTTTTTTGAAGTAATTTTTGTTGTTGTTGTTAGGAAATATAGTGTGTGTGTGTGTGCGTGTGTGTGAGGAATATTGGCCCTGAGCTAACATCTGTTGCCAATCTTCCTCTTTTTGCTTGAGGAAGACTGTTGCTGAGCCAACATCCGTGCCAATCCTCCTGTATTTTACGTGGGAAGCTGCCACAGTGTGGCTTGGCGAATGGTCCTAGCTAGGTCCACGCAGGGGATCCGAGATGGGGATCTGAACCTGTGAACCCTGGGCCACCAAAAGGGAGTGCATGAACTTAACCACTACACCAGTGAGTCGACCCCAGGAAACACAATTTTAAATAAAAGTTTTTCTAATTAACTACATGGCAGTGTGCTATGAAACAATAGATTTTTATTTGGAAATAATGCATGCACCTCAGGGACTAGCAAGTTAATTTAAACAAACAAAAATAGAAGTTATTCTGATCTCATGTTTTGACAGAACTTGAGAGAATTCCTAGCTCATGTCAGATCCCTGTCTGAAACCCAAAGGTTTAGAGTGGGTTCATGCTCAGCAAGACATATCTATCCACTCACCTCTAGAAATGCCTGCATTTATCTCCCTCTCTCATTGATGAAAACATTACTGTTGATTAGAACACGAATTAAATGATTACCGACAAATTTACTGTTTTATTTAAAGACTAATAAAATATTTTTGTGTTTATTACCTACTCAATATCATGCATGTTGCTATAGAAGAAAAACAGATGGCTTCTTCTCTCAAGTAGTTTATGGTTAAGAGAAAAAAATTTATATATAACGAAAGAGAGAACAAGAAAGGGTCACCATGAGTTGCTTTGAATCGTTACAACAATAACAATAATAATCATTTGTTAAAGGCCCGCCTCTGGCAGCTACAAACAGCTCTCCATGTAAATTTCTTCTAACCCTAATACACCTGAGAATTGTTATTATTCTTATTTCTCAGAAGACGAAATTGAGGCTTAGAGAATTAAGGATCAGTAAGTGCAAATAATTTCAGAAGGATGAGAGTAACATGGCTGGAAGAGTTGGAAACAGTTTTATGAAGAATCTGAAGCTTGAGGAGAACTTCAGCACGTAGCGGAGGAGATGAAATTGAAATGCAGCCAGGTGGGAAGGCACATGGGAGAGGAGAACAGACAATGAGGAAGAGCCCAGGATGCAAGGAGTGTTGCATACAGGAGCGAATTTGAGGTGAGATCTTTGCAGAATGACTGCAGTGGAGGAAAAGTTGTTAGTTCTAGAGTATGAGCCAAGAATAAAGAAGCCCTTGAAAATCAAGACTTGGAAAAAGAGAATCATTTAAAGCTCTTGTGGAGAGAGTGACATGATGCAAACGTATTTTTAAAGATTAGTTTAATGACTGCATAGGGGGCCATTGGAATGGAAAAAGCTGGAACACAAAGAAGAGTTGAAACCATTACAGAGATTTCAGCATTAAATAATGAGGATCTGAACATAGGTCATGGAAGTTGAGAGACAAGAACAATCTCCCATTTTGGAAGTAGAAACAACAGGAGCTACGACCAAATTAAATACAGAAATGTAGGGGAGGAAGGGTCCAGAGATGGACCTATTGACAATACCGACACCTTCTTTCCTCTTTCCTGGGAGATGAAAAAGAGTTGGAAGAAACAGAAATAGGGCTTCCTATCTCAGCCTTGACTGAGTGACTTGTATCAAACTAATACTGCTTACAAAAGTAATTGTAATAGGACAGCTATTTGAGAGCAGCCAACACAGGCAGGACTTGAGGGGCTACAAAAAAGAAAAGAGAAGGATGTGGGGTGAGCTCCTCCTTTACTCTGGCTGTTTCGATGTTCTTCTTCTACAGCAATATGCATGGTGTTGCACAGGTAATAAACATTCCAAAATACTTTGGCAGCTCTTTAAGTGGAACAATAAAGTGTTATTATAAACATTTAATTCATGTTATAATCAACGATCAAAGGGCATAATCAGCTGCATGAAGAAACAGAAAGTTAAACATCTATCTTCCCAGGAAAAGTAAGAGTATTCATTTAATGGTTTCCAAGGTCTTTGCCACTTATTCTGACCCCTAGCAAATGAATTTCACGGCAAATGTATGAAACATTATCACTGTATTTTATGTGCTGTAGGAACACATTGTTGTACATGACAGTCCCCTTTATAATCAGAGGAAAAGCACATTTAGATCCATGCTCTGGGATTCAAGGTGTAATTTTACTATTTTAAATTATTTTAGAGGTTTATTGCAATTGTGTATTTGCTTTTGTTGATGAGTTGCTGGAAATGTGCATGGTTTATTTGTTAAACCCTTGTTTATTGACGTAATATCCGATTACAACATTGTTCCTGTGGGAAAGTATGTTTTTCATGACCAGCACCCTAATGAGGTGGTGCTAAAAGCAAGGGCAGCCTCTGTTCTGTACTGAATTTTTATCTGAACTATGAAAAATGTTTCAGAATGCCATTTAAATACATTTAAGTAACCATTTCATTTAAATTACCTGATACCCCAAACAACAACTCTTCAGTCCAACACGATAATAAAAGTTGAACAAGAAACACAGCATACAGAAAAGTAATTATATGACTCATAAAGAATTAAAATCCTACATCTTCATGCCCTTTACCTTTTTCAGTCAATGCTTAAGTACTCAGAAGCACAGACACACATTTGTGCTGTTCAACACAGTAAGTAGTTCTTTCTTCCAGTTTCATTACAAAGATCTCAATTTAAAAGAAAGAAAAGCTGCTTTTTTAAAAGAATATCTATTTCACACAAGCATATTACTTGAAAGTACTCACGATCTTCATCTGTCTGTACTATGAGTTCTTGACTTTCCCTCCGTCCCTCAGGATTCATGAGGACGAGTTTCACACTAACGTTGGTATATGGTGAGAGGTTGGTGATTGTATGCTGGGGGTGGGAATTATCTGTATCCCAGCTTACTTCTTCCCGCACTTGTTCCTGTCCTCCAACTTGGTAACAGTAGTGAACTGTAAGATTATAACTATGGCAACGAGTTACGTTGTAGCCAAATGGCTCCCAGCGGATAGTGATTTGACGAGATTTAACTTCTACTACTTCCAGTTTTCTTGGGCCACGCATGGGATCTATTAGAAAAGAAAAGAAGAAAAAAGACGACATAAGAGAAAGAATTATAAAAGTTCTGGTGATGCCCACATGTCAAAGATAGTCCTACTTGTCCCCAGTACCTGCTCTCCTCTTCTTCCAGAGTAATAAAATCCCTAAATCACAGCTGGGCATAAGGCCACTGAAAATAAAGACTAAAATGTTCAGCGTCTTCAGCAAGGTGTGGCCATGTGCCTACATTCCAGTGAGTGGCACATAAGATGATACGTCAAGAACAGTTTCTGGGAGGTATCCTTGAAAGGAAGTGGCTCACCATCTTTGTCCATTTTTCCTTCCTATTAGCTGGATTGAGGATATGATGTTTGGAGCTCATGCAGCCATAATGGACCATGAGGTGCATTGGAATTCAAAGCAATGGTGAAGAAGGAGACAGAATTCCTGATAATCACTGAGCTATCATACCATCCCTGAACTTGCAAAATTTTTATCAGGGAGAAATACAATGCTTTTATTTAAAGCTCTTCGCCTCTGGGTCTCTGATACACAAAACCAATCTAAATGTTAATTATACACATATTTTATCTTTTAAAATTAACTTGCAATTATGCAATTGGAAAACATAAGAATAAATGCTTGTGAATTCAGCATGAAATATAATGATTAGAGAACATAAACTTCTGAGCAGAACTCCAGGCCTTTTTGGGTTCTGATTTGTATAGAATTCCAAACAATTAAGGTGAAAGTAGTTCTTTCCTATCGCTGACAATGTCTTAGTTATTATTCCTTAGCTTAAGCCCCAGGTACAGAGCTTCAAGCTTAGAAATCTAAATGACATGCAGGGAATATAAGCATTTTGAATGATTTGAAAAAAAGAATATACACAGAGGAAGCTTAAACTTAGTATGAAAATACAAAACTAAACACAGAAAATATTTATTGAGCACTTACTATGTGCCATACACTTTTCTAAAACTTTCACCTTTCATGGGTTTGGGGAGAACTGATCTGAAATGCTCTGCTTTGGTAGACCCATAAATACATTTGATCCATATATTTGATTTTTCTTTTCCTGAATTGTGGCCATCATATATGAATGTAAAAAGATCTACAATTGGTAAGGGAAATAAGCATGAGAACTTGAGAAATAACAGCTACCATTTACTGAGTGTGCACTTACTACATGCAAGTTGCTTTATATATAGTCTCTATTCCTCAAAACAATCCTGTGGATTAAGTACTATCCTCCCCAATACATGGATGATAAAATTGTGGCTAAGCTTGGTTCAACAACTTGACCAAGGTCAAGGTTTGACTGGGGCACTTGAATTCCTATCTGACAACTAAACATATGCTGCTTCAACTCTACTGCAGTCTCTACCAAAATAAAGAAAATCGGATTGAAAGAAATGAGGACGTTAAAGATACCAAAACTCCACTTAAGACATGACGAAAGAACGTGAACTATAATCAAGATTCCATGTAGTTAATCTTGGGACAAAAGTGGTGAAGAATCCTTCTCCTGTCTCCTAACTCCATAGAAGACGGGTCCAGGCCACGGTCCCCAGCTCAGCTTCCCCAGGCAGCCCGACCTCTACTGTGTGGCTGCTGGATATTTGTTGGGATTAGTACTTAAGTTCATTTCTTGATTTCCATTTATGCATAAATTGCTTGTTTTCTTCATCATTGAAGACCTAGAGAGAACCTAGAATCATCCTCTTTCCCTGTGACCTCCAACAAATGAAAACGTTTCAAGTGAAATCATGTTTTGTGGGTTTTTTTTGTTTTTGTTTTTTTTTTAAGAAACTCACTCTTGGGTTTTCTTTCAGCTGAATTATTTTTTTGGGGTTGGGAGGTGGCGGTGGGGAAGATTGGCCTTAGGCTAACATCTGTTGCCAATCTCCCTGTTTTTCTCTCCAAAGCCGCAGTACATAGTTGTACATCCTAGTTGTAGTTCACTCTAGTTCTTCTATGTGGGACGCTGCTACAGCATGGCCTGGAGTGGCGCTAGGTCCACACCCAGGATCCAAACTGGCAAACCCAGAGCTGCCGAAGCACAGTGTGCGAACGTAACCACTTGGCCACAGGGCTGGCCCCAATGTTTGAGTTTCATATATGCTAGATAGGATTAATCTGCCAGATACCTGCTCAAACCATAAAACAAGGTTAACAGTGATCATTGCTACTCCATCCTGTAATAACTCTAGGAACCAAGGACAAGTGAGACGAAAACTCCCCCAGGGAATCTTGAGTGGCATTCTCATGGGATGTTCCTTATTATTAATTTTTTATATTTAAATTACTAGTGTTAGGGAAAATATCATAAATAAGCTATTTAGAAATAACACTGGGCGTTTTTTCCAGTCTAGTGACTTTTTTTAAAGTTAATTTTTATTGAGTTTATGATAGTTTACCATCTTGTGAAATTTCAGTTGTACATTATTGTTTGTCAGTCATGTTGTAGGTGCACCCCTTCACCCTTTGTGCCCACCCTCCACCCCTCTTTCCCCGGGTAGCTGCTAATCCGTTCTCTTTGTCCACATGTTTAAATTCCTCATATGAGTGGAGTCATACAGATATTGTCCTTCTCTATCTGGCTTATTTCACTTAACATAATTCCCTCAAGGTCCATCCGTGTTGTTGAAAGACTGGCCCTGAGCTAACATCTGTGCTCATCTTCCTCTATTTTATACGTGGGATGCCTGCCACAGCATGGCTTGATAAGCAGTGCATAGGTCTGCACCCGGGATCCAAACCAGTGAACCTCAAGCCACTGAAGCGGAGCATGTGAACTTAACCACTGTGCCACCAGGCTGGCCCCCAGTCTAGTGACTTTTTATAATTTAAAGGAAAGGTCTAATTTTACCTAATGTTTCATTAGTTGAGTGTTTACAAAAACGTTTAATAAGCTCCAGATCCCTTATGCATAAACAGATTAACATGCATCTCTTCGCCCCTTTCTTTATTAATCACAAGTTTCCACAAGGACTGTTCCAAAGCATTTTCCTAAGGTTTTCATCAATTGTACTGACTAATAAAATGACTAAATGCTTCAGATATTAGTTTAAACAAGCAATGCAGTTCTCACTTAATTTCACTAGAAAACTACTTTCCACTGCATAAATAAGCCTGCTTCATCTCAGTATTCCTTAGCCAAGAAAATACACACTTGAATTAAGCTCCAGGATTAAAAAACAAGGGTTCTAGCTGTCTACTGGTCAAATTTTCCTGAAATGCATGTTCCCTTCCCCTTTCTTATTACCTCTTAGAATCCCATAATGGTAAAATTATATCTCAAACTTTCCTTAAATATGCCAAGTAAAACAGCTAGGCCTAGCACAAAACAACCAACCATCTCTATGACCACGACCCCAGAGACTCTGTTGTCATGAATGGTAATTAACAGCCTAGAGAAAGAGGCTGTATGAGGTCTAAGTCTTAGAGGAAAAGAGCCTTTGCTCACTGGCTTGCATCTTCAAGTTCCCAATTTACAAAAACAAAACTATCTCACAGAAGCCTTCCAAACAGAGTATTTCCTTTGTGGGCCTTTGCCTATAGTACGGTTCTGTTGTGTCTCCTGATATGTCGATACCAACATGGCAGGGTCAATCAAATCAATGGGGGTAGGGATGAAAGCTACTTTGACTCTGATTGCTACATACTTCTCCCATTCATCAACAGCTGAAGAGAGAACTTGAATCAATACACAGGTGACACGGTCCACCTTAGATGAAACGCTGTCATTTTCTCTTGCCAGAGCCCAAAGGCAAGAGTGAGTAAGTTGGGAAAATGGCTAGTAAAACACAGATACATCCAGTAACATAAATTGAGTATCGTGTGCTACCAAGTGCCTGTGATAACATCCTCCTTTGACAATAGCATTGATAGGCTAAGTCCAATGATAAAGGAAATCCAACAATCTTTTCAACTCATCCTAAGCAAACTGCCATATTTCATTGCTTTTTTCTTTCCTTCTGCCATTATGCAAAACTGAGTTCTGATCTAGCAATGGCTTATAATGGTTACATCTTAAATTAATGTTTCATAGCACCTTTATCTTCAGTGTTTATACCTGAACCGTTTCTGTCAGTGTGCTGCTCGCTGTGAGTGAGGCACTCCACAGAGACCTTTACTCCAGTGACTACAGTGACGATCACTGAGGACTTTGAAGGGCATCACTGTAGGAATGTCTCACACTGTAGGAAAGAAATAGCAACTTCATAATCAGAAGTGTGTAATTTCAGTAGGCTAATTACAACTCATACTCCATTGCTGGGAGCAGAATACAAACACTGCCAAAAAAACTTGGCATACTATTACTCACTTTCTATGTGCTGAAAATAATCTCTCAGGGTTAGATAACAGGGTAATAAATTATATTCACAGGACAACTAGTTGTAGGATATTTGCTTCTCTTTCCTCACAATCCTAAAGATGCAAGTTGATTCCAAGGTCATTTCTCTTGACTCTCGCACCCCTGGCCACACTGGAAGGGGTATCATGAAGCCCAGCTGGCATGAATCATGAGGCCACTTGGTCCAATCTGGGCACACTGACTCATGATAAGAGACTAGAATGGCCTCTTTAAGTAGTGCAATGGCTGTCGCAGCCCAAGCTTAGTCAGGGAGTTCTTACCGATTTCTCTGCTGGCATGAGCAGCATTTTTCATTTTGTTCTCTTTCTGCCAGTTTGAGCCGGGTTTCAAGCAGAGAAGTCTGATAGTTGCAATCTTGACCTGAGGGACCAGCAAGCCTAGTTCTAGCCTCCAGCACTTTAGCATCCTATTTAATCAGTGATCCTGGCTCCTTCTACATTCAGTCCTGTTTTTCTACGAATGAGGGTAGAAACTGACCGTTAGGATCAATTTCCACTGCAGGTTCAATTCACAGCTCATTTCTCTGGAACTCTGCACTTTACCTTCTATTACTACTCCAGTGCTTTTTCAGAAACTCAATTTCAGAACTTGGGAGAGATATTTGGGTGTAATTTTAGGATCCTGTCATTGATAATCAAAAACGCAGATTACAAACCAATGCTCCTGCTAACAGGTTTCTCTTTTCTCTCTCTTCATGAACTATCCAGAGGTCTATTACCATAAAAGGAGTAATAACCAAAATTGCACGGTGGGCCCTCTTTGGCACCTTCAGCTACTCTATTTCTGCCTCACCAGGCACACAAAGGAAAGTGACAAAATAATAAAGCAATAGCTTTACTTACTTTATTCAGTTAAATCAGAGCAAAGACCTGATTAACTAATATTACATTGACCTACCCAGTCATTCAATATTCCTAAGCAGCAAGGATTCAAGGCACGGCACTATTTTCAAGTAACATAGCTATAGTTTTTGAATTAGTCAATGTTTTCTAGAATTTATAAAGTGCCCTTTGTGGTAAAGTTGAAAATTTGAAATATATCAATCTTCAATTTATGCTATCTATAAGTATCTATAAACCTGTGATATAATTGAATAAATTAAAACGTCATAAAAATTATATGAATTTGAATAGTCTCTTTTACCAAAATACACTTCACATTAATAATTTTTACATTTTATCATGATTAGAATCAAGAAATGCACTTGAAAAATCATCCGTTCTTTTTAAATATATCACATAATCCTATATTAAAGAATAGTGTCTTCTTAAATAATAGACTGAATTTCAAAGATAGTACTAATTTAAGAGATGATAAACAGTCTTACTGAATAAATGAATGAAAGGGTAGCGATGCCAAGCCTTACATAGAATCAAACATTCTACTTCATTTCTTAGTTTAGGATGCACATGTTCTCCACAATGTGTTTTCCAAGTGCTGGTTTGAACTTAGCCTAAATCATAAAGGTAAGTAACCTATGACTCCATGTTGCTGGGAAATGGACTATCCACATATCGATGATATTGATCAGTTTAATTTTGATCACAGTAGAAAGCTGGAATTCCTACTCATGGTTTATGGGAAAAGGAAAGGATTGTCTTACATGACAAAACTAGGACACAACTAACTGGGAATGCAGATCCTTTCAGGCAAGAGGGAAGGCTGCACACGCACTCTAACCAGGAGCAACCACTGAGAGTCTGGAGGGAGCATTCTCTAGTGGCGTTAGGTGGCCCTGAAAGAGCAGCATGCACAAATGCTTTGCTTAGTTCCTGGTCTGGTTCGTACATTTAAAAAACCAAGTAAAAGAATATATCCTAGGCCTTTCGTCAGTCACCCATGGTGTCTGGTTCCAGGATAATGTCACCAACGCTTTTAGGATAATTTTTTAAAGAATTTTTAAATGTAAAACTCTTAAGAGTTTGTTGAATGGAGGTTGGAAAAAACAGGCAGTAAACAAATTACTATTGACACCTTCCAAAACAAAGAAATACCAGCTTTGATAAGGTACTGAATGGCAATAGCATTTG
Organism: Equus przewalskii; assembly: GCF_037783145.1. Classification (NCBI taxonomy): domain Eukaryota; kingdom Metazoa; phylum Chordata; class Mammalia; order Perissodactyla; family Equidae; genus Equus; species Equus przewalskii. Next base: position 34,682,396 of record NC_091837.1, on the reverse strand, counting down.
TCATACTTTATTCTGCCTGAATTGATGAACTGTACAAAATAAGGCTAGGAGTCCCACAATGGTTGAAAGATGTTATTCTGTTAAATATAAAGTATTATTTTTTCTTGGGATTAATTTAAGGTTTAATTTTAAGTAATTTTTTAAGAAAAAATTGTAAGTAATAAAACCTTTAAAACACATTGAAAAGTACAAAATAAAACAATCACCTGTGTACTGACTAATACCAAATGTTAACATTTGTGTTTTGCTTCAGATTGCTTTTTACTAAAGCAATAAAATATTACTGATATAAATCCTTTTCACATTTCTGCAGGCGTCTCAAGATTATTATGTATCATTCCCAGACATGTTTTTGTACTTTTATTAAATATATCTGGGATGCTTAAAATTTTACATAAATGTTACCATTCTTTGCAACTTGAGGTTTCATTCAACATTAGCCAAGTTGAAACATGTAATCGAGTTTAGATCTACAGATAGATCACGTAGATCATTTTAACTGGTGTACAGAATTCCGTTAAATAAATAAACCATTGTTTACTTTTCCCTTCCTTATTGGGGAACAGATAGGGTGAGTCTACTCCTTCTCTATCACAGTGCTGTACGATGAGCATCCCTCTCTATATGCCCCCTTGGCCCCAGTTTCCTTTGGGTGAACACAAAAAGTAGGACTGCTGGCTTGTAGAGCTTGCACATATTTAAGTGTACTAGATAAGGTCAAATTGCTCTCCAAAAGGAAAACAATATTCAGATGTTCTTTTCCCCCAAACAGATTCTATTTCAAGGCTAAACAGCTAATGCCGCTTCTTGATGATAAATTTTGAATTATTGGTACCGGCTCCAGTAAACGTAAATAAGCAAAGTCTAATGTGGGACCATTTTATGAACTGCATATTTGACATAATATTTGAAATAAAAATTTATTTTGTACAGCACCATTTCTTTCTTTGACTATAGAAACACTGTTTGACAAGTATTTATGTTAGGAATCTCTCCCAATAACCACTCATCATATCATTATATGTATTTGTATCAGAGCAAAATAAAATAAAACATTCAAACTCATTAAATAGAGGATTAGATAAATTAATAAATTGTCAGATAATAAATTCCTAAAATAATCATTAAGATTTCTGATTACAACAAAATGGCACATAATCTACATAGAAAACTACAAAACCCTCCCACTTCAAAACAATCAGATCCAGCATAAGATAATTTTTTACTGCATATGACGTGATATGTCTCCATTGGCACCTCACACTGTGTCCCTTGTCTAAAAAAAAGTGTAAGCTGACATGATAACTCTGCAATCTAAAGAGCAACATATATCAGCTCTGCAATCTAAAAACCAACCGTTGGTCAGGGGCACCATAGAGAAGCTGAACCTGATGCTCCTAGGTTAAGACAGATACTTGGAAATGTCTAAAGCATCCATAGTCAGTACTATCTCTTGAATCCCAGCAGACATGAACAAAAATCTATTTCGAATGAAATCATCCCTAATTAGGTCCTTTGTTTTCAAAGATAAAGACCAACCAAATATAAGCTTATTACCAGAGATCACCAAAAACCTAGGAAACAAGCTACCATGAGTGAAAGTCAGTAGAAATATGAAACAACAGATTTAGATCCCCAAATTTATCACAGGTAGAATATCAAACTTGACTCACACTTTCAAATTGAAAACTGTAATCACAAAAATGAGCATGTCACTCTGAAAAATGATCAAGCCAATTTAAAAACAACCAAATATAACTTTTAGAAATAAAAAAACTGAAATATAACAAAAACTAAATGGATGGATAAGACAGCAAGATTGAACACAGCTTAGGAGAGGACTGATGAACTAGAAGATAGATCAGAAGCAATTATCTTAGAATGTAGCATAGAGTACTAGAAAGAGGAAAGCAGTAGAAAATAAGAGAGATGGAGGACAGAATTTGAGGATCTAACTTATTATTTTTTTTAATTTTATTTTTCCTTTTTCTCCCCAAAGCCCCCCGGTAAATAGTTGTGTATTTTTAGTTGTGGGTCCTTCTAGTTGTGGCATGTGGGATGCTGCCTCAGCATGGCCTGATGAGTGGTGCCATGTCTGCACCCAGGATTCGAACCGGCAAAACCCTGGGCCGCTGAAGCAGAGTGCGCGAACTTAACCACTCAGCCACGGGGCCAGCCCACAGAGGGTCTAACTTATTTTTAATTCAATTCTAGGAGGAGAACAGAGAGGATAGAGGGGAGGTACTACCTGAAGACATAACGTCTGAGAAATTTCCAGAATTGACAAAAGCCACCAACTAAAAGATAAGGAAAGTATAACATACATTAAAAAAAGAATAAATGAAATTAAGTCCACACTTAGACATAGTGTAATTAATTACAGGCATCAAAATCAAAGAGAAGATCTTAAAAGCATGTAGAGAGGAAAGATGTATCACTTACAAAGTGATGGTAATTTGATTGACAGAATATTTCTCAACAACAACCACAGAAGGCAGAAAAGAGGGGAAAATGTATCCTAAGTGCTAGGAGAAAATGTGTCAACTTGGAACTGCATAGCTAACAAAATTATCCCTCAACAAATAAAGGTGATATAAAGATGATTTCAAAGAATCAAAACTGACTTGAGTTTACTGCCAATAACCTAAAAGAAAGAATAAACTTCAGGAAGAAAAAAAGATATTTGAAGGAGGATGTGAGATGCTAGGAGAAATGATGAGCAAAGAAATAGCTAAATTTATATTTGAAAATGTCTATTTGAGAGAGTTTAAAAAACGATGTAGAATTAAACTACCAGCAAGATCAATATAAGCAGGGAGGGGAAGCTCTGAGTGGGGACGGTGTACCATCCTACAGCGTCAGGAGAGAGGAGTTTAACATTACAGACTGTGTCAAGTACACACTTTGTTAAAATGCAATGTATAGACTTTGTTAAGTATGCGTGGCAAGTTTTCTGGAGTAACCACTATAAAAATGGCACTAGAGTGATAATTTTTGCAATACTAAAGAAGAAGAATAATTTTTAAAAACCTAATACACTCACAGGAAAAAAATAGTCTAATACTATTACTAAAGAAAAAAGCCAAGTCTAATACTAGCATAGTTGGATTTGTTTTGGAAGAAACAAGTCCAAATATATTAATCACAATAAATATAAATGGAATCTTGTCAATTAAAAGATCCAGAGTATTAGACTCAATGTAAAATTAATATCCTGTTTGTAAGGCATAAATCTAAGCCATATGTACACATCAAGTTGAAAGTAAAACAATATAAAAAAGATAACTGGGGCCAGCCCCATGGCCTAGTGGTTAAGTTTGGCATGCTCCACTTTGGTGGCCCAGGTTCAGTTCCCGGGTGCAGACCCACACAACTTGTCAGTGGTCATGCTGTAGCAGTGACCCACATACAAAATAGAGGAAGACTGGCACAGATGTTAGCTCAGGGCAAATCTTCCTCACTTTAAAAAAAAATAGAAAAAATAATTGGCAAATATTAATCAAAAGAAACACAGAGTAGTTGAATTAAGGGTCACAGATAATAATGATAAAATACATTTGATACATAATGATAAAAGTTTCAATTTATCAAGAAGATATAACAATTGTAAATTCTTACGTACCAAATAAGATAGCCCTAAAATATATGAAGCAATTGATGTCTTAATACCAAAACCAAGCAAGGATAATGTGTGTGAGCAATATTTTTTATTCAAGAGCATTAATTAAAAAATTCTAAACAAAATATTCAAATCCAGCCTATATTTATGAAACTGATAACAATGCATGACCACGTTAGATTAAGTAGGAGGGTTTAACATTAAAAATCTATAAATGTAATTCATCACATTTAAAATTAAAAAAGAAAAACATATGACTACTTCAACAGACAGAGAAAGAACATTTGTTAAAATTGCCATTCAGTATAAGAAAAACTTCTGGCAAATTAAGAACAGGATGAAGTTTCACAACCTGATCAGCAAACACTGTTCTTAATGGCAACACATTCAGGAACTATGCAAGAATACAAACCATCACTGCCCCTATCGAACATTTTCCTTGAAGTTCTAGCCAATATGGTAGGAAATAAAAGGTATCAGAATTGAAAAGGAAGAAACAGAACTCTCATTATACAGACACTGTGAATGTCTTAGCACACATGCAGGAACTACAAAGTGTAAGAAACAGCAAAGGTTTAGCAAGGTGGCTGAATATGAGATTAATACTTAGAACTCTGTATTTCTACATATCAACAACAAACTGAAACACTAATATAAAAAGATACCATTTACAATAGAACCAAAATATATAAGGTACGCAGGAATAAATCTTACAAGAGAACCATAATAAATAAAAATCCCAAATTTATTGTAAGGAATTAGTGAGGATCAAAATAACTGGAGAGCTATAACATGTTCATGAATAGAAAGACTCAATACTATGAAGGTATCAGTTCTCCCCAAGGTAATCTATGGAATCAGTGCCATTTCAATCAAAATCTAATTAGAGTTTTGAGAAATTTGATGTTGATTCTATAATAAATAAAGAACACAGGCCTCCAGTCATAACACTCCTGGAGAATGGAATAGAGAAACTTGTCCTATCAGACAGCAAGTTATTTCAAAGCTACAGTAACTAAACAGTGTGGCACTGCTGGAAGAACAGACATGGAGCAGAAAGGAAAGCTAAGATATGACACAAGTGGCATTATAATTCTGACTCCTGGGGAAAAAATGGTGCTGGGAAAACTCTATCCATAGTGGAAAAAAAAAGAAAGTGGATTCCTACTCTGTGCCTCACACAAATCAATTCCTTCTAAATGAAAAGCTTCAACATAGGGGCTGGACCGGTGGCTCAGTGGTTAAGTGTGCACATTTTGCTTCGGTGGCCCAGGGTTCACCGGTTCAGATCCTGGGTGCGGACATGGCACCACTTGGCAAGCCATGCTGTGGTAGGCGTCCCACATATAAAGTAGAGGAAGATGGGCATGGATGTTAGCTCAGGGCCAGTCTTCCTCAGCAAAAAGAGGAGGACTGGCAGCAGATGTTAGCTCAGGGCTGATCTTCCTTAAAAAAAAAAAAAAAAGCTTAAATGTAAAAAAATTTAAATTTTTATTAAAAATATGTGGGGGATTATCTCAGGGTAAACAAGTATTTCTTAAATAAGAAACAAAAAGCACCAGTATCAATGAAAAGCCTGCTAATTTATACTGCATTAAAATGAAGAACTTATGTTTACAAAGTTGTACCATAAAGAAAATGAAAAGCTAAGACATAAGTTTATTCTTGGTAGGAAAAGGGAAACAACCAAATAGAATAAGGACAAGTAGGCATTTCATAGAAACATAAAAAGGCAAGCCACAGGGCAGGAGATACTGGCAACCATTTAACAAAGGAGAGATATCTAGAACACATACAGAATGCCCACAAATCACAAGAAAAAGATGACAACTCAAAAGAAAAATGGGTGAAAGCTAAGAAAAGGAATTTCACAGAAGAAGAAAAAAACAGACCATAAACATATGAAGATATGTTCGAAGTTAGTACTAATCTGAGAAATGCAAATTAACTAAGGTCACAGTGAGGTTCCATTTTATAACAACCAGAATAGCAAACATTAAGACGTTTGTTCACACTAACTGCTGGCAAGATGTAGGTAACAGAAATGAGAGTGTGAACTGGTGCAGCCGCAGCGGAAGACAGCTTGGCATCATCTTGTGAGATAAACATTTGAACACTCAAATCAGCAGTTGTATGCTTAGGTATATGTCTTAGAACAGTCCTTTTAAACTTCTCTGATGATAAGAATAATCTGGAACACTTTTTAAATATCAAGCTTCCTAGGCGTTTTCCCCAGAGATTTTGATTTGCTGGTCCTGAAATGAAGCCACAGTACTTGCATCTTATGAAGCAGCCCAAGTGATTCTCACCTGGAGCAAGAGCAGCTCGGGAAACAGCCTAACACCCTCCTGCTCAAAGCTAGTTCTCCCCCCAGCAGGAGTGGCTGCACCGGGAAGCTCATTAGAAATGCAGGTGCTCAGGGCCCCCTCTGACCTCCTGAGGCGGAACCTTCCTTTGCACATTCAAGTTTGAGAAACTTCAGACAGAGAGGAGTGTTTTTCAGAGTACAGGCTGGGTCTCTGGGTCTTAGACTCAGACTAGCATTTGTTGTAGAGAATAGAAACTAAAACATTAGAATGCATTTTAGGTTGAAAGGTGAGGACTGTAGTGTGCAATTTCTGTTTCAGGTATATACACACACTCTCCTGCAAATTTACAGGTGCGTGTACACTGTGTCACAATGTGCAATATATTTCATACTGCAGCCAAAGAGTGATAAACACATTCCTAGAGATATTACTCCCCGGGGGCACTAGGAGATATGTACAGAAATGTTCTTAGCAGCACTGTTGACAAAAGAATAAGAAAGAAAAATGTGGAAACTACCCAAATATCTACTGACAAGAAAACAGATAAATATTCATACAATGGAAAATTATACTACTGTATAGTGAAAACGAATAAACCAACTATCAACCTTAGAAACACAGAACAGAATGAAAAACTCAAGTCACAGAAGAGTACTATGATACAACTTTATAAAAGTGAAAAACAAGCAAAAGTGAATTAAGAACATAAATATGTGATAAAACTATTTTAACAAAGTAACAGAAGAGCAAAGGAAAACTTTACATGAAAACTCATGATGCGGGTTACCTCTGCCCTGGAGGCAAAGGGATAAAATGGGAAGCACAGTTAGATGCAGAAGTTCTAAGGATGCTTTATTTTCACTCTGATGAGTCAATTATTGTTATGCTGCACAATTTATGTAAGTTACATATATTCTATTGTTTATATGAATATGACATAATAACTTCAATAAAAAAGAAAAAAGGTTACAGGGAAGACACGAATATCCCAGAAACATTGTTGGCTCTTTGAAATTTCCTTCCTGGAGAACAGCCTATCTTCACTTCTTTTTTTTTTTTTTTTTTTTTTTTTTTTTTTTAAAGATTTTATTTTTTCCTTTTTCTCCCCAAAGCCCCCCGGTACATAGTTGTGTATTCTTCGTTGTGGGTTCCTCTAGTTGTGGCATGTGGGACGCTGCCTCAGCGTGGTCTGACGAGCAGTGCCATGTCCGCGCCCAGGATTCGAACCGACGAAACACTGGGCCGCCTGCAGCGGAGCGCGCGAACTTAACCACTCGGCCACGGGGCCAGCCCCCTATCTTCACTTCTTATGAGAGAAAGACTACGATTTCTACCAGCCACACTTAAGGGAAGCAAGATAACATATCACTGAATATTTAACTGTCCTGGATATACACCCATGGATGGAGACCTCTGACTTGAAAAGCACAGAAAGCCCTCTCCTCACAAGGTGTAACAGGCTTCACACCAGTAATGTTCTCTTCCCTGAAACCCAACGTCTGGATCCTGAAAGCTGAGTCTCAGGCCTGGTGCTCAGCCTGGCTCTGACACTTTGGGTACAGTTACTGCTTCCCCCTTCCCCTGCCCAAACTTCTGAACCTCTTTCTCTTTCATTCTTGGATACTTACAGCAAGATCCAAAAGAGAACTGAGGACTGTCACACCAAGAAGGAGAGAGCACAAGACAGAGAACTGTCTAAAGTCATGGCTAGCCCACATGGCAACTTTGTGAACACCAGAAAGAGGGCCCCTTCCTCAACACACTTATTGTCATCTGCGGGAAAACTGCCACAATAAAATATACAAATCTATGTGTCTTATGCTATGAATGGGCACCATATGTTTGTGCAATGCATGGCCTGCACAACTGTATGCCGTGGACCTGTTTGAATAAGTGTGTGTGTGTATGTAGATGTGTATGTGTTTGTGTGCTGTTCAAAATGTGCAAGTTACATGATCAAAAAGACATGCTTTCTACCAAATATATATATATATATATATATATATATATATATATATATATATACTGCATATACCAAAAGTTCTTAGAGAAGACATTTTTAATGAATAATTTCAAAACTTATGATAAACCAGGTCTGCAGAAGTGGATATGCTGTGAGGTTGACGAGGTATTGTTTTTACAGCAAACTAATACCATTTACCAGACTTTAATATTCATTTATGTACATAAAATACTTAAATTGCATTTTTCACAAAGTTACCAATTATACTTACTCCTCCCTAATCTTCTTTCTCCCTCATGCCACTGCCAGAATGCCTTTCATATTCAACAGTTTATCTGAATCATGGAAGGACTTCTAATTGATGTCCCCTTATCATTGGAACCAAATAAAAAATGCTTCCATTGGTAAGTCACAACTATCAACAGATCACATCATCATTCTTACTTTCTTCACCAGTCAGGCAAATCTGCCTGCTGTGCCCCAAATACACTTCTCCCTCCAAAATTGGTATCTCTGCTCTCACTAAGCCATAAACATGCGGCAATAGTTATCTTTTTATCTCCCAAAAAGTAGCCTTCAATTCCTTTCAATCTTGGCTCAAAAATCAATCTTTTTTATGACTATTTCTTCCTAGTTAAAATAAAAACTCAGAAACTTTCATTGACCCATGTAGTCAAAATCCTAATGTCCATATGTTGGTTTTGTTTCTATATGTTTTATTTGTGTTCTGTAACCATCAAGTTCATTAAGCACTGATCCCACGTCTAACATGAATGCTTTATCCTTGAAGTTGCCTATATTTGCTAATCAACAGATTTGATAAAAGGATAGTAACATGTAATAAACAACAAGCATCTTGCTCAGTTCCTTTGTTTTCATAAGTCAATTCAGGAAACATCTTCTTTTCTCCAGTATTTACTAATTTTCTACAAAAAGCCTTTCCAAGTTCTTTCTTGTGACCTGCATCTCTGTTTTACTTTCCTGTGTTAAAGACATCGCACAGGCACTATAAACATGGCTTCTACTAACCACAGGAACAGTCTATTTTTGCCTGAGTTCCTCGGTGACATTTCCAAAGTGTAAAGTTCATCACCATAGAAGGAACACTACTGCTACACAGTAGAATTAGAATCTTCAGTTGTTTTGATGCACTGGCATGAACAAATTGCAATGCATCCTATAGATGAACTTTACAAGAAATTCTTGTATGAAATAAAAATGAGTCTGCAGTAAAAGGCTTCCTTGGTATTTATTTCAGACTATATAGAGTAGAAGGAGGCAAAATGATTTTCACAAAATTTTTCAGAACTGTCAAAAATTGGTTTGCATTGCATTTTGACCTTCTCTGACCCTCATAAAGCTGTGAAACACACAAAAAGCCTTGGATGTCTGGATCTGATATTTTACCCAAAGCAAAAGGGTACCCACACCATTCACTCTTTGTTACAGAAGTAATGTAATCAGTGTTGGAAAAAAGCCAATCAAACACAATTTTACTTCTACCTACAGGAACTATTCTCTCTGGTTGATACCAAGCAGATAAATGCTATTTAAAACCTTTTTACCTGTTCGGAGCCTCCTACTTTGGTATTTACAATCTTTATATGATTAAACAGTTTTCTGTTTGAAGTTGTTTATGAGTCTAGGCAAATGGTTTCACAAAACACCATACTTGACTATGCTCAATTGATTGCTATAATTATTCTTCTGTGTTTTCATCAACAACTTGTTTTAAAAAGAGCTTTCTTCAATTTAAAATTACATATGATTGATAAGTTTGTATTTAATAACCTAAGTTTTCCATCCTTCTAATCTTCTAGGGAAGCTTGGAGAATGAAAGGGTAGAAAACTCAGTTCTGGAAGGACAGCATGTTGCCAGCATCCCACTGAAGACTGTCAATAGCAGGACAGAAAGAAGGATCACCAGAGGAAGAAATGGACCAGTTTCTTTTATTTTAAAAAGGTGAGAGAAAAAACAAAGGTTCTAACTTGAAATTATTTCTGTTCCTCCAAACAAACAACTTAAAAAAAAAATTGTGGGGCCAGCCTGGTGGTGCAGCGGTTAAGTGCACACATTCTGCTTCGGCGGCCCAGTGTTCGTGGGTTCAGATTCTGGGTGGGGACAAGGCACCGCTTGGCAAGCCATGCTGTGGTAGGCGTCCCACGTATAAAGTAGAAGAAGGTGGGCATGGATGTTAGCTCAGGGCCAGTCTCCCTCAGCAAAAAGAGGAGGATTGGCAGTAGTTAGCTCAGGGCTAATCTTCCTCAAAATAAAAAAAAAAATTTGATGCTTTTGTAGTGTAGTTTACCTCTCTGCTGAATTATCTCCAGAATTTGCTATCAGATTAGCACCATTTCAGCATCAATTTTACTCTAAAAGCAGTTTTTGTATGGGATTAACATCATTTTCCCACCTTTATGACTCTGCAATGTTACCTTCCTAACCCTTTCAAATATTATGGCTATGGTAATATGAGAAAGCTCAATTTTTTTATTTGAAAAATAGAACGGCAATGTGGATTTTTTTCTCTTTGCTGTTTTCCTGAAAGCCAGAAAATCAATCAATTATTTATTGAAGATGTGCTGATTCATAGTTATTTATTTCAACACTCTCCCAGGCCGGTCATCTGCTCTACATTTCTTTCAGGAGTCATCTATTACATTTATTTATAAATAACTACCCCAAACTTCTCCTTCAAATGAACTTTTGTCCCCTGATCTCATAGTACTCAACTGGAAAAAGTTCTAGACATTCTCATCTCCACAGTCCACAAAGATGAAGAGGGCTGGGTCACAAAGCCCCCAAGAACCCCGTGCCATTTCGTGCATTCTGACCTCACTCCTCCAACTTCCCCAGCTTCTGACATCAGCTGTCTCGGGTGAGGGCAGCGCCCTCGTCCCACCTGGTGAGGAACCCCTGCATTACAAACATGGTCACATATAATATTAATTTAACACCTGGAGAAAGCAGGTTGTGGGGCAGATATAATACAGCACATTTTTGTTCTTAGGTTGCTTGGTCCTATTTTTTCTTTTTTTAACTTGCTATGTTCTCCAGGTATCACCTTTTTTAGTAAAATAACAAGGGAACTTGTTGTAATAATCACAAGCATAATAAGGATAATAATAATAAGGGTTATTATAACAGTTAATTTTTCACTCAACTTTTGAAAATTAATCACAGTTCACCATACACATTTCTTTCATTTTTAATTCTGCTTATTTGCTACAAAAACTTTTTAAAAAAACCTAACTGAGAAGTATGCTGCATTGAATATTGCTTAGAAGTGATTGAAAAACTATGGAATATATTGAATAATCTTAATAAGGTAGAACATTCATTTGCCATCTAGTGTTCAGTTTAGTTTAAAATACTCATGATTTTTACCATGCTGAAAATTAATTAGACATTTTCATGAGGATCCACAATAATTATAATGGGTTACTTATATAATAAACAGGTTATTGATATAATAAACAGTAAAAAATAGCTTCTTTTCATCCTTTCTGAAGTTGAATTCTTAGCAAAGAATAAAGTCTTCCAGAATTGAAAACCACCTTTCCTTGGGTTAGTGCTCATTTCCCTGCGTTTCTGGGCACTTTTTCATTCACTAATCCCTTGGAGCAAGAGCACATGATGAGTCAGATGCAGCAGGCACAAACCCAGACAGTGGGAGGCGGCGGTCATGCTTAGCTTTGACATGGAGGTCCAGAATCTGGATTCTGCGGAGAGCAGATCACATCTATGTTTTGAGCGTCGCGACCTGACAAAGTTAATTTGCCAAACTGGGGATTCTGAGAGGTGCTAGGTCCTGAAACTAGACCTCCCTGTCGGGTAGAGGAAGATGACAGAATACAATAAATAGAGTCTGTGGCAAAAGATAATAGGTTAAAGGAAGGAAACCACATCACAGAGGACAAACAGACGCACAGACTGGGGGCCTTGGGGAGGGGGTGGTGATCAATAATCATACACCTTCTCCGACTTCCACCCTGAAGATGGGCCCCAGTCTCCCAGCCTCTGTGGGGGAGCCTAACCTGGATGAGTGCCAGTTAGCAAACCCAGGTGGGTGACACGTGGACCAATAGGCCCTTCCTGTTTTGCGTAATTTTTCCCTTCCCTGACTCTACTGAGACCCCGCTCACCCCTCTCTACTCCCTTTAAAATGCCTGGTCACCTCTGAGCAAAGCCAAGCTGAGTTCAGTTCACGCTGTACTCTTTCCCCTCTTGCAACAGTTTTCTTCTCACTAAAATCCGCGCTCCCCACTTTAACTAGAGTCTGGCTTTGTTTGTCTTTGATAGAAAGCAGGAAAGAGAAGGCTGGGGAGGAGGTCCTTTCCTCTCTAATGGAAGCATTACCCCCAACCCAGGTAACGTGGAAAAGAACTAAAAAACATCTAACTAAAAAAAACCCCAGAAAATCAACATAGTACAAACAAAGCTTATTTCTAATGTAAACCAGAATAGCAAGCATTTATTATGAAGACATTACCACAGGAACAAATAATAGAGGACGGGAAAGACATTCCAGGTGGAGGGGACCATATCAATGAAGACAAAATGTCACGTGATGGCATGACATCTCTCTTCAGCAGACTAAAACAGTGCTGTCAGGATAACTTTAGGAAATTCTGCCAGAGACTAGCAAGGTCTTCAGCACAGAAGGGGACCCAGGGAGAATATTAGGCATATTATTAAGAAAGAGGGTCAGGTACTGCCACAGACAGGTATCTACTTGCTTGACAAGGGGTGTAAGTTGGGATCTACTCTGCTCACTTACCACTGGGGTAACATGAAGTTATAAGGCAGCCAGAAGTCAAGTGACTAGGCGCTGAGCTGCACGCCCCCCTCAAATCTCCCCTGCATGAAGTCCCTGAAGGAGGCAGCACAGGATTAAGCTTGCATATGGGCTCCCCTGCACAGTGGCCCCTGCTACGGCGAGAGGGGCTCTGAGGAGCCTGTGAGGCAGACACCGTGACCATCGGCAGCAGAGGGCTGGACTGGAGAGGAGAAAGCCTGGAGGAAGGGCACGTGGCTGGAGTTCTCACAGGAGCACAGCACTGGCAATGGCAGACTCAGCCTGTACCAGGAAAACAGCAGGCGACGTGAGAAACCTCTTGGAAACAAACCACAGGGTGTGGTTGATTAGACAGTCAGAGGGGTAGGAGCGGAGGTGGAGGGTGGGGCAAAGGACAGGGAAAAGACAAATTAAAAAAAAGACTCAAACTATAGGCAGTCTTGCCAAGATGAGGAAAAACGGGACAAGAGGCTGGGTGGAGATGGATTCAACTGTTTGCTGCTGGTGCCACATCCATAAAAGACACCCCAAGTGGCACTTAAAGTGAATCTGAAACTCAGGGTCAGGACAGAGAATTTGGAGGTTATGGGACTGTGCAAGCCACTGACATAGATGGTGGTTCCAAGGAAAAGCATTTAAAAATAAGAGAGGAATATTGGAAACGGCTACATTAGTTGAACTTCATTTTATGTTGATTTTATGTTTTTCCTTTTAAGATTCTTCAAGGCATCTGCTCTCCCCTATGAAACTGACAGTAATAAGATTTTAAGAGTTCTAATTTTTAAACCATTCATTCTTTGATATATGCCATTTTCAATACACTATTTTACAATAGGCTTTACTTGAATTTTAAAAGAACGTAAGTTTTTAGTCAAGTAAAGAATTTTCATCTCTGAACTACAGCCAACTGGTATTTGGATTTTTATATTTGGTACATACTTAATAGTTACACATTTTAGAGAATGCCTCATTTAAATTCTAATGTATTTTAATAAGGAATGAAAGAAAATATCACCCAGCATTTTTTTTTTAAATTACCCCTAGTGCTTGATTACTCCTCCACAATCAAAATCACGTCTTAAATATGAATGATACAAAACAAGACTCCAGCCTGAATGTCTAACAGAGAGATTTTAGCTGCTTGTTTAAAATGACATACCTAGCTATTCAGTAATCACTTCGTAATAACCCCTTTCATTTCCAAATCTACTTAGCCATCAGGCAGCAGTGAGGAAAAAGCTGGCAGCAGTTTTTACAACTGCACATTAGTTTTACATTTCATGACAAGCTAATTCTAGAGAGTTCTAAAGAGAGACAAGCGTGGGTCCTTGTGACTTTCCTTTGCATGAAGGAAGCATGTGTCTAGCTGCTAAATGAAAGATAAAAGACTATAGGCATATACTTTTGACTTCACCCTAAGTCAGTGAAAATTGCCCCAGTTTCACCCCAGTGCCATAGTATGTATCCAAGTCAACAAAAAGTAAGTAGGCTGACAATTGCTCCTCAACGCCAGCCAAAGAGTTCAGAATCCTAGTCACAACTGGACTTAATCACGGTGTGAGGCTCAGGTCTTCATAAGAAGCCCTGGGTCTAAATGCCACATCATCCTAATGCAGAACTTCAGCTTACACATTTTATAAGGCAAGAAAATCTAACCATACTGTATTAGAAATGACCAGGACGCTTGGCCATTTTAAACTTGGTCCTACAAAAAGCATTTCAATGCAGACTAACTCAAGGTCCTGCCTTTTAATGATGCTTCTCATTAAATTCAAAACCCCACTGAGTGTCAAAGGTGAGTCTCTATAGCACTAAACATCTGAAAGAGTAAACTGGTTTCAAAGTATTAGTTAAACCAACTCATGATCCACACCTGAGCAGTACTTTAAGCTCTTGGTTTAAGCTTTTAAGGTTGCCATGAAAATCGTCTGGTAAGATGATAAACCATGGCATAAATCTCAGATTTTTAGCAGCTCCATCCTTGCCAGGAAAGCAGAAGCACAGATGTTGTTTATAATGTTGTACAAAAATAAATGGGATACGCTATTTCATACATCAGTCTGAAGAAGATGTAGCAGGACGTTCTTGCTATCACTGCAGTCTATTGCTGCTGACAAACTCCATTAATTCAAAGTCATTATCCCCAACAATGTTAGCTAAATCGAGAATTTACGACAAGGCTTTATTGAACCAAAGTGACAAGTCTGCATGACCATATAAATCTATGCTAAAGAAATGTTATCAATTAATGCTACATGGCTAAATAGCAGAGTTAATTTTTTTCTAAATGGATACATTCTGATATGTGTAATCAACCTGAACCAAGGAATGTAGGATGAAATCAACTTTGGCAAATTAATTGTCAAATGCAGGAATTAATAAGTGAACAATATTCTCCAGATCAACTGGTGAAATAAACTTTGAACTGCTCCGTGCATTCAGGCCCAGAATGAACAGAAATAGCTCTGTCACCAAGTAATTATGTGTTAACTGTTTTAAACATCTTGCAACAAGACAGACTAGAACACAGACGTGAAATGGAAAAATTTGAGATTAAAAGGTAACAAATGAAAAGAAATTCACTTTTCCTTTTTGACTGAATCTTATTCTTTTTATATTTCCCGACACAAATAATCCATATCATTGTTCTCAAAAAGCCTGTGATTCTTTTCCTTTAAATCCTACCACTACCAATGACCTTGAACTATATCGTCTCTCTCAACCCCAAGTCAGCTTTTGGTTGACTTGCCACATAATTTAATAATAACACACATACTGCTAGCCCAATGCACTCTTATGCTTAATTGTACCCAGCTACAATACAGGAAGCAGGAGTAGCTGGCTCTGGACCTGGGGAATCACCCAAGTACAAAAATAATTCTGAATGGGAATGCTGTTTGGGTGAGACTGAGGAGAGCAAGATTCCTGCTTGGCTGCCATACATGGAAACACATGGTACATATTTAGAGAAAGCATGCCAGCCAGCACCTGCCTGCTTTTCACAAGCTAAAATGCACTGCTCTGTGTTGTTGTTGAAAACTAGAAGCTTGGGATAGGTTGCTCATGAGGCTAAAACTAAAAGCAGTGATGGCAGTGGGTAGCAAAGACACCACATCATTCTCACTAGGGTTCTAAGGCAAGAGGAAGTTGAATTGAACTGGGGAGATGGGAGAGGTGTCAGGGCCTGGGGAATCTGTACAGGGGAAACAAGTTGTCAAGCAGGGAGAGGAACCACACCACAGGTATCTGACCCTCAGTTCAGGGGGAAATTATCCACTAAGGGTTTCCTTTTTCCCATCTCATAAAAATTATTACTTCTTCACTAAAGCTATGAATTTAGATTCATTCAAGCTATGAAAAAGATTTAAATTACTAACCCTAATGTTCTATCAGCTTCTAATATATCCTCTTTGCAATATATCCAAGAAGGTTTTTTTTTTTAAATTGAGATCTTCAATTATTACTTTTGGCCAGAGTATGGGTATCCACAATATGGGAAGGTCTTTGCAATAATCTCAAAGTCTCAAGACCTTCTCCGGCCTTATGTCAATTGCCAACTCTCTCTGAAAATCTTCTGTCCTGAAAAAGAGTAAATATGGATCTAACCTGTATCAAATACCACATTTTAAATAATAACATTAAAGATAATATCTATCATTTTTGAATACTTATGTTTCAAGCAGTATTCTAAGCAGGCATACATATATATATTTTAGCAAAATTATTAAACATAGAAGGAATTATTATAAAATTACACTTAAAACTTAGTAGAAATATAAGATTAAGATCAAACCTCCTTTAATATAAGTCAGGAAGCAGAATTGAACAAGTATCAGATTGTTGAGAAGAGAAATACGGTAATCTTCAACAGTTCCTAGAACTTCTAACGAGGCTTCACTTTTTCATGCATGGTTTATTTGTGTACAAAATAATATACAAGATTTAATGGGTGTTTGCAACACTGACAACTGCATTTTATTAACTTCAAAGGCTGGCTTCTAGACAATAAATCTGGTGTGATCTAATAATGTAGGTATTAAAAATATGCTACTTTAGAATTATGAATTTGGTAATTACTTCTGAGTTGCACAAAATCATAAAATGTACTACGTTTTCTTTACATAATTCTGGTAAAAAAATAAACTAAAAATGTAGTTCCAGTTACTTATTAATATTAAGACCTTTTCAAGATGTTATAAAGACATGTTTCGTCATGGATTATGTTCCTAGGACTCACTCTAGCAAATATCCTATTTCTGGCTATGTATATAACTTTAATCACTTTGCAGTCTCCCAGAATTAAAAGTGTGGGGGCGGGGAGGGATACTTGTCTGAGAAAAATCCAGAGGATGACTAAATGGCTACTGGAAATACTACTAATATTGTGACAATATTATGATTAAAATCTGGCTACCTCCTAAAAATTCAAGAAGCTAACTGCAGATGGGGAAAAAAGCAGAAAACTAATACGTATTCTTAAAACTGTGTAGGCTTCTTTCTTCCTCCCATCCATGCAGCTGTTTCCCTCCTGCTAAAACAAACGGAAATTTGATTAACGTGACAAGTAACCTTATTCTAAATTCCAGGGATGTTATCAGTGTCTGGTGGAAAATACAGGCAGTCACACTTCTCTGTCTATCCTAAAGATTCGCAAGTGGTATCGGGGGGAATCTTCAGTCATTCAGTGAACAGTGAGTGACTGAGCATGCATCACGAATGATCAGGGTATAGGAACATGAAGAATATGAGGTACTCGGAGTCTATCACATCAGTCAGACATAAATAGTTTCACAACAGAGTAAGAATTCTAAAACTAGATCCATGTTCTTTCAGTGGTGACACCTCAGAGGGAAGAAACTCCAAAGGTATTAAGACATAAAGGTCAGTGATCTTGAGCTAATACAAAACAGTGCAGCTCTGGCCTCAGGACTGTTCCAGACACTTCTGGGATGTGTGGGCTTCTCCACATGGTCTAGTCACTATTCCAGACCTCGGCTTCCTCAGATTAGAAGGGCATCGCCACCCAATTCACACTCAGCATTTAAAAGGCACCTCAAAATTAACTGAAGTAAATATAACCCATTTAACAGTTTTACAAATTTGAATTGAAGTGAGAAAAAGAAATAATCAGAGAATTAGAACCTACAAAGATGTGTGAAACTGTTATGTTAGGTGTACTTATAGGGGTTGAGGATGCAGACTCTTTACACACATGTACGTTTAACTCATTTCTAAAAGTGAGAAATTTAGTACCTCAAGGGAAATGGATATTTTTCAATAACTGCAGTTAACTAAATATAGGCTTCTCACACTTAAGATGTTGAATCAGCAATAGGAAAGTCACAGTATGCTGCCTCAGTAATTAAATAATAAAATCATATCTAAAAAGGAAAGAAATTTTCAAAAATGTAAAGAAGCTATTATGTGAGGGACAAAATGTTTTTCCTCATAAGTACATTCTGGGAGCCTAGAAAATTACTAAAGATGCAAGAAACTTATTTTCTGTTAAGTACATGAGACAATGATGTGGTAATTCTAACCAAAGAAGGTGTTACGTGAGAGAGAGATACAAAGCTACCAGGCACAAAAGCACACAAACTTTGAAGAAGCCTTTATTCTGAGAAGACAGCTCGAAAAATGGGACTTTTCCCTTATCCTAGGTGTTTTACTCAACTTCATTTTTTACTTACACACAATGCCCATACTTTGTCCAAATCAGTTATCCAGCTGAAGGACTCACCCTCTTTAAGGTATGTGCTCTTTCATAAAACAAGGAGTTAGTAATGCCAGGCCAGAGGAAGCTCTTCAAGCCAAACACCAGGACTGACAAACACCCAGTAAACGGCAGCCTCCTCTGCACTGTAAAGTTCTCTCACTGAGACACAGCGAGAACGATGTCTACACTACCATTGCAAATCAGGCCATCTTTGAAATGGGACAGCACATATTCAATTCAGCACATTTCAATTCAGAAATACCCACATTAAATGTGCACTCAGGTGAGGTGTCCAGATAACTGTTCAGTGCTGCTGGAGCTCAGGTAACAGAAAAAGACATAAGCAAAAGTCATAATGCTAAGAGATACGCCCAGTTCTTCAGTGTGAACTAGTGTTAAATCTAACTATGGTGAGGCTGGCCCGGTGGCACAGCAGTTAAGTTCGCATGTTCCCCTTCAGCTGCCCGAGGTTCCCCAGTTCGGATCCCAGGTGCAGACATGGCACCGCTTGGCAAGCCATGCTGTGGTAGGCGTCCCACATATAAAGTAGAGGAAGATGGGCACGGATGTTAGCTCAGGGCCAGTCTTCCTCAGCAAAAAGAGGAGGATTGGCAGATGTTAGCTCAGGGCTAATCTTCCTCAAAATAAAATAAAATAAAAAATGAATAGTAAAAAAAAAAATCTAACTATGGTTAACAATATCGCTGAGAAAACATAATTTTTAATTCATGTATAGTTAAGTGCCCACAAACTACATTCTGTCCACAAAAGAAATTGTGTGATGCACTCAGAATAATAAAGTCACTTAGAAACCAAGTATTTTCCATTTACCAATTTCTCCCTTTGCCAGTCCCTCCAACCTTGAGGTAAGCATACAGCTAGAGAAACTAGTTACAAAAGGAAGTCTTCAGCTTACAGCCTAGGTCCCACTGTTTTAGTGTTAAAAAGCAATAAGGGACAATTTATTACAACTTCCTACCTGATGCATGAATACTTCTTAAAAACCTCTAAAAGGTTACTTTGCCTTCTCTCCCAGCATGCATTGCCTTGGGGCAGCCAGTTTCTGTTTGGGACAAATATAATGCAGAGCATTTTTTCCGTTGTGTCAGAACAGCCTCCTTGAATCAATCCACTTTTTCTTTTGAAGTCAAACAAAATATATACATATATATTTTAAGAAGGACTTTTTTTTTTTGAGGAAGATTAGCCCTGAGCTAACTACTGCCAGTCCTCCTCGTTTTTTGCTGAGGAAGCCTGGCCCTGAGCTAACATCCGTGCCCATATTCCTCTACTTTATATGTGAGACGCCTACCACAGCATGGCGTGCCAAACAGTGCCATGTCCGCACCCAGGATTTGAACCGGCGAACCCCAGGCCACCGAGAGGCAGAACACGCAAACTTAACCGCTACGCCACTGGGGTGGCCCCTTAACAAGGTCTTGTTTTTTGGTTTTTTGTGAGGAAGATTTGCCCTTAGCTAATGTCTGTTGCCAATCCTCCTCTTTTTTTGCTTGAGGAATAATAGCCCTGAGCTAACATCTGTACTAATCTTCCTCTACTTTGTATGTGGGATGTCACCACAGCTTGGCTGATGAGTGGAGTAGATCTGCACCCAGGATCCGAACCTACATCCTGGGCTGTGGAAGTGGAACATGCAGAACTTTAACCACTTGGCCACGGGGTAGGCCCAAGCAAAACAGTTTTATCCTTCTAGCCAGAGGTATCCTGCCGTATGTGAAGAGCTATCATGGTCCCCCAAGGCTTCCTTTCTCACAAACACCACCAACTGATTCAATTTTCAGCAGGATATGGCTATTCAACCTGAAACGATGTTTTTTGCTCTATTTCAATAATACCTGGACTATTTATTCAGCTTTGGCACCTCATTCCTACTAAGACATGGATGCTTTCTCAAAGATACCCAACAAGATATACATTGGAGGGTGACGTCAGCATCATGGCGGAATGAGTTGCTCCTTTGTCTCTCGCCTTTAAGTTACAACTATTAAGATATCCAGAGACCAAAAAAGGATCCTCTGCATAGCACACCAGAATGCCCAAGAGGTCCACAGATCTATACATCTGAAGGTATGGGGACTGGGCCTCCCAGAGGCAGTGGAACCAGGGGAGCAGCAGTGGCTCCTGAGACTGGAAGCTCCAGGAACTGTGGTGGTGCCTGCAACTAGAGGCTCCAGGAACTGTGGTAACATGCATGCACAGAAACCCCAGGGATCGAGGCAGCCCATGTTCCTGGAGGCTCCAAGAACTGCAGTGGTGCCCATGACAAAGCCCCTTTCTTCTCCCCTGGTGATGGTGCCTCTAAACCCAACCCTCCCAGCAGCATGGCCTGCATCCAAGACCCCAGTGTCCGTGTCATTGGCAACAGTGTCCATGACCAGACATTCCAGGAACCACTGTAGCACCTGAGACCAGAGGCACCAGGAACTGAGGCAGCCCCTGCAACCAGAGGCTCCAGGAGTCATGGTGGCACCTCCAACACAGCCCCTCCTCCTCTCCCAGCAGTGGCAGCAGTGCCTGTGACCTGAGGCTCCAGGAACGATGGCAGCACCCAAGACCAGAGGCTACAAGATCAGCAATGGTGCCTGTGACCCAGGTACTCATCCTGCAGTGGCAGTGCCAGTGACACCCATGACCTAGTTACCCTTCCCCCCATGGTGGTGGCAGTGACACACATGACCCACCCAGCAGCATTGGTGACACCTGCAAACACAGTGCCCCTGACAGTGGCAGTGCCAGCACCCCCAGAAAACCTAGGAGCAGCAGTGGAGGCATAATGTGCAGCAGCA
Organism: Equus przewalskii; assembly: GCF_037783145.1. Classification (NCBI taxonomy): domain Eukaryota; kingdom Metazoa; phylum Chordata; class Mammalia; order Perissodactyla; family Equidae; genus Equus; species Equus przewalskii. The sequence continues at coordinate 34,661,183 of NC_091837.1, read as the reverse complement.
GCTCCTGGCTGCAACAGTGTCAAAGCCATGGAGAGCCTGGTAATAGCACCAGCAAAGCCCATGACCCCAGTCCCTCTGTAGCTGCAATGGTGCCTAGAACTCTGGACCCTCACCTGTGGCAGCAGCGCCTACAGACCCAACAAACCCAGATGTGGTGGAGGTGGCCATGATACCAGCTTCCACCCCACCCTCCCCAGGCTCCCATCACAATGGGGGAACCCTGAACACAGCAAAGGTGCTCGCTGGCTCGGTGACTCCAGTGGTGATGACTACAACCAGAGTGACACTGTAAGAAGTGAGGCACCAGCAACCTCAGAGGCACAAGCAGTACAAGGGCACAGACAACACCTCTGGCAGAGGAACTAGAGGGTGGAAAGCACAAGCTCTCAAATACAATCAGAAGCAGCTCAGATTCAAATTAAAAAAAAATTACCTAAATAAGAAAGGTGTTTGCTGCCACAAATGCATGGGCAGAGGAACAACTCATCAAACACCATGAAAAATTACACTGACACAGAATTACAAAAAGAAAACCACAATGTGGTTTCTCCAGAAACCAAACTAGAAGTCATGGAAGACTGTGACCTAGCTGATAGAGAAATCAAAATGCTGTCATGAAGAAACACAACAAGCTATAAGAAAACTCAGACAGTTCAATAAGCTCAGATATAAAATTAATGAACAGAAGGAGTACATCGCCAAAGAGATTAAAACTCCAAAAATGAACCAAACAGTAATTCTGGAGCTGAGGAACTCAATAAATGAGATGAAGAATAAAGTAGAAAGCAATGGAAATAGAGCAGACCACATGGAAGAGAGAATTAGCAAGCTCAAAGATAGAAACCTAGAATTGACTCAGGTGCAAGAGGAAAGAGAAGTAAGATTTCTAAAAATGGAGAAATTCTATGAGAAACATATGATTCAATTAGGAAAAACAACATAAGGATAATGGGTATCCCAGAAGAAGAAGGGAGGGAAAGGGGAGAAGAGTGCTTAGTTCAGAACTTCCCAAACCTGGGGAAGAAACTGGACATACAAATACACAAAGCTAATAGAGCACCTAATTATCTCAATGCAAAACACATTCTCTAAGGTACATTATATTAAAACTGTCAAAAGTCAATGACAAAGAAAGAATATTAAGGGAAGTCAGGGAGAAAAAACAGTAACTTACAAAGGCACCCATATTAGGCCATGAGCAGATTTCTCAGCAGAAACTCTACGGGCCAGGAGAGAATGGAATGATACATTCAAAATATTGAAGATAAAAACTGTCTGCCAAGAATACTCTATCCAGGAGAGTTGTTTTTCAAATACAAAGAAGAAATAAAGGTTTTCCCAGACAAACAAAAACTAAGGGATTTCATCACCACTAGACTTGCCTTACAAGAATTCTTGAAAAGAACTCTCCAAAAGGCAAAGCTTTGCAAACTTCCAGCAAGGTGATAACTAGACAGACAGAATAGAAAAATGCAACTCTATAGCAGAATAGGTTAGTAAACATTTAATTATAACATAATGGTGAAAGGGAAAGAAATCATTAAAAACAATTATAAACACTTCAATTTGGTAATGAACTCACAATCCAAAAAGGGGTAATTTGTGACAACAAAAACATAGAAGGGGAAGAGGAAAAGGATGGAACCTACAGAGGCAAATGGAGATAAGATATTATGAGGAGAAAAAGGACTATCTCATCCATGAGATCTTTTATACAAACTTCATAGCAACCACAAAACAAAAATTCAGAGCAGAGTCATGAAACATAAAAAAAGAGGAAACTGAAAAACACATCACAGAAAAGCACCAAACTGAAATGGCAGACAGAAATACAAGAAACAAGAAACAGGAAAAATAAACAATGGAAATACACAGCAGTCAGAAAACAAGAGATAAAATGGCAGTATTAAGTCTTCATATATCAACAATCACACTAAATGTAAAAGGATTGAATTCAGCAATCAAAAGACACATGGTTTAATGGATTAAAAACAAAGACCCAACAATATGCTGCCTCCAGGGAGACCCATCTCAGTTCTAAAGACAAATATAGGCACAGAGTGAAAGGATGAAAGATGATAGCCCAAGCAAATGGCAACCAAAAGAAAACAGGTATAGCCATACTTATATCAACAAAATAGACTTCAAACCAAAAAAAGACAATAAGAGACAAACATGGATATAATATAATGACAAAGTGGACAATCCACCAAAAACACATAACATTTACTAATGTACCTAAAATGTACCTAAAAAAGGAGCACTTAAGTCTATAATGCAGTTATTAACAGACCAAAAAGGGAGAAAGGGACAGTAACATAATAATAGTAGGGGACTTCAATATCCCACAGCCATCAGTGGATAGACCATCCAGACAGAGAATCAACAAGAAAACATTGGATTTAAATGAAACACTAGACTTAATAGGTACATCGAGAGAATATTCCATCCAAAAGCAGAATACACATTCTTCTCAAGTGCACATGGAACATTCTCAAAGATAGACCATATGAAACAAAACAAGTCTCAATAAATTTAACAAGTTTGAAATCATATCCAGCATCTTTTTTGGCCAAAATGGTATGAAACTAGAAATCAACTGCAAGAAGAAAGCTGGAAAAGTCACAAATATGTGGAGACTAAACAACATGCTACTGAACAGCTATTGGATCAATGAAGAAATCAAAGGAGAAATAAAAAAAATACCTAGAAAGAAATGAAAATGAAAACACAACATACCAAAATCTATATGGCTTGTACACAGACAGAAGTATACAGTAATAAAGGTCTGCCTCAAGGAATGAGAAAAATCTCAAACAATCTTAACAGTACACCTAAAGGAACTAAAAGAAAATCATGTCCAAAGTCAGTAGAAGGAAGGAAACAATAAAAATCAGAGTGGAAATAAATAAAGATAATAAAAGGAAATAGAAAAGATCAACAAAACTAAGAGGTGGTTCTTTGAAAAGATAAGCAAAATTGACAAACCTTTGGCTACAGTCACTAAGAAAAAAAGAGAGAAGGCTCAAATAAATAAAATCATAAAATAAACAGGAGAAATTACAGTAGATACCACAGAAATATAAAGGATTATAAGACAATACTATGAAAAGCTGTACACAAACAAATTGAATAACCAAGAAGAAAAGTAAATTCTTAGAATCACATATCCTCCCAAAACTGAATCAAGAAGAAATAGATAATCTGAATAGGCCAGCCATTAATAAAGAGATTGAAACAGTAATCAAAAAGCTTCCAAAAAAACAAAATTCCAGACCAGGCAATTTCTCTGGTGAATTCTACCAAACATTCAATAAAGATTTAATACCTATCATTTTCAAACTCTTCGAAGAAAATTGAAGAGGAAGGCACACTTCCTAATTCATTTTATGAGGCCAACATTACCCCAATTCCAAAACCAGATAAGGACAACACAAAAAAGGAAAAGTACAAGCCAGTATCATGGATGAACATAGACGCAAAAATCCTCAAAAAAAATTAGCAAATTGAATACAACAAGACATTAAAACGATCATACACCACAATCGAGATTTATTCTAGAGATGCAAGGATGGTTCAATAGCCACAAGCCAATCAATGTGATACACCACATTGACAAAATGAAAAAAAATCATACGATCATCTCAATAGATGCAGAGAAAGCATTCAACAGGATTCAACATCTATTTATGATTAAAAATTCTTGATAAAATGGGTATAGAAGGAAATTACCTCAACATAATAAAGGCCATATACAATAAACCCACAGCTAACATCATACTCAACCATGAAAAACTGAAAGCCATCCCTCTAAAAACAGGAACAAGACAAGGATGCCCACTCTCGTCACTCTTAGTCAACATAGTATTGGAAGTTCTAGCCAGAGCAATTAGCCAAGAAAAAGAAATAAAAGGGATCCAAATTGGAAAAAAAGAAGTAAAACTGTCACTATTTGCAGATAACATGATTTTATATATAAAAATCCCTAAGGAATCTGGCAAAAAACTACAAGAAACAGTTAATGAAGAAAGTTGCAGGGTACAAAATCAACATACAAAAATCAGTTGTATTTCTACACACTAAAAACAAACTAACAGAAAAACAAATTAAGAATACAATCCCATTTACGATCACAATCAAAAGAATAAAATGCCTAGGAATAAATTAAACCACGAGGTGAAAGAGCTGTACACTGAAAACTATAAGACATTGCTGAAAGAAATCAAAAAAGACACCAAGAAATGAACAGATATTCCATGTCCATGGATTGGAAGAATTAACATAGTTAAAATTTCCATATTACCTAAAGCAATCTACAGATTCAAAGCAATCTCTATCAGAATCCCAAAGACATTTTCATGGAAATAGAGCAAAGAATCTTAAAATTTATATGGAACAACAAAAGACCCCAAACAGTCAAAGCAATCTTGAGAAGAAAGAACAAAGCTGGAGGTATCACACTCCCTGAATTCAAAATATACTATAAAGCTATAGTAATCAAAACAACACATTACTGGCAGAAAAACAGACACACAGAACAATGGAACAGAACCAAGAGCCCAGAAATAAACCCACACATTTATGGACAGCTAATTTTTGACAAAGGAGTCAAGAACATACAATGGAGAAAGGAAAGTCTCTTCAATAAATGGTGCTGGGAAAAGTGGACAGCTATGTGCAAAAGAATGAAAGCAGATCATTATCTTACACCATCCACAAAAACTAACTCAAAGTGAATTAAAGAGTGAATGTAAGACCTGAAACAATAAAACTTCTAGAAGAATACCGAGGCAGTATGCTCTTTGACATCAGTCTTATCTTTTTGAATACCATGTCTCATCAGGCAAGGAAAACAAAAGAAAAAAAACCAAATGGGACTACATCAAACTAAACATCTTCTGTATGACAAAGGAAACCATCAACAAAATGAAAATATAACCTACCAATTGGGAGAGGATATTTGCAAATCATATATCTGATAAAGGGTTAACATCCAAAATATAGAAAGAACTCACACAACTCTACAACAAAAACCCAAACAGCTCAATTAAAAAATGGGCAGAAGATCTGAACAGACATTTTCCCAAAGAAGATATATAGATGGCAAATAGGCACACGAAAATGTGTTCGACATCACTAATTAGGGAAATGCAAATCATAACCATAATGAGATATCATCTTAGCCTGTCAGAACGGATATTATTTAAAGAACAAGAAATAAAAAGTATTGGAGAGGATATAGAGAAAAGGGAATCCTCAGACATTGCTGGTGGGAATGGAAACTGGTGTGGTCACTATGGAAAATAGTATGGAGTTTCCTCAAAAAATAAAAAATAGAACTACCATATGATCCAGCTATTCCACTTCTGAGTATTTATCCAAAGAACACAAAAACACCTACTTGAAAAGATACATGCACCCATATGTTCATTGCAGTATTATTCACAATAGCCAAGACTTGGAAACAACCTAAGTGCCCATCAACAGATGAATGGATAAAGAAGATTTGGTGTACATATGTATACAATGGAATACTACTCAGCCATAAAAAAGATGAAATCTTGCCATTTGTGACAACATGGATGGACTTTGAGGGTATTATGCAAAGTGAAATAAGTCACATGGAGGAAGACAAATACTGTATGATTTCACTCATAAGTGGAAGATAAAACAAGAACAAACAAACACACAGACATGGAGACTAGATTGGTGGTTACCTGAGGGGAAGTGTGAGGGGGGAGGGCAAAAGGAGTGAAAGGGCATATGTGTACAGTGATGGATTGCAATTAGTCTCTGGGTGGTGAACACAATGTAGTCTATAGAGAAACTGAAATATAATGATGTAAACCTGCAATTTACAAAATGTTATAAACCAATATTACTTCAACAATAAAAGATATACATTGAGGTATAATAAATATATCATACCAAGAATCTAAAATAAATTTCAAGTAGCTTGTTTCTTAATCTACCTTGAACCTGAATTTCTTTCCAATGAGGCACTTCCTCTACATCCATTTTGCAGATTATTTTTCTTGATAGAGAAAATCTATCTGAGAATCGAAGTTTTTGTTCTCTTTCTGTTGTTTCTTAATTTTATATCATTTATTCCAGACAGTTACGCACCTAATTTTTTCTTGTTTCTTATATAAACTTTCAAAAGTCCACGTTGCATTCTTGCTTTCTAAATCTCTTCTCTTTGCCTTCTGCCTTATGCTTACCAGTCTGGGAGGTACACCACAACAAAGTGGGAGAGGCCAGCAATTGGAAGTAGGAAATGTTGAGTCTGAAGCCAAGCTTCACTGGTTTCCAGTTGAGTGACATTGGATGTGGGACAACTTCTAAGAACTCCAGTTTCCTTATTTCTAAATTGAGCTAATAATTCCTATTAGAGGGTTGTTTTAAGGATTAAGTGAGCTAACGCATTAACTACTCCCAGCACAGCACCCAGCACACAGAAAGCTATTCCTAGAAATCTACAAGTAGGTTTTTCCCCATAACTTTTTAATGGTATTAAAAAAACAACAGAAAGTCATTGTTCAAAATTTCAAAATACAGATGAACAAAGAAAAAAATAAGAAAATATGAATCACCTAAAATCTTACTACTCCAAGATATTGAACTTAACATTTTGGTGCATATTATCTATACTTATTCTATATGTGCATATGTCTCTAATTGTAAAAAATTGGAATGATTCTAAAGCACATATTATAGCCTAGTTTTTGTACTTACAAATGAAAATTTTCTGTGATAAAATATTTAAAGGACTATCCTTTCAAATAGCTGCATTCGGGGCTTCCCCATGGCCGAGTGGTTAAGTTAGTGTGCTCTGATTCAGTGGCCCAGGATTTTGCTGGTTCAGATCCTGAGCGCGGACATGGCACCGCTCATCAAACCATGCTGAGGCAGCATCCCAGATAGCACAACCAGAGGCACTCACACCTAGAATATACAGTTATGTACTTGGGGAGGGGGCTTTGGGGAGGAGAAGAAAAAAGAAAGAAGATTGGCAACAGATGTTAGTTCAGGTGCCAATCTTTAAAAAAAAATTTTTTTTAAATAGCTGCACAGTATTCTACTGAATATACATACTATAATTCATCTAACAAATTCCCTATTGTTTGCCACTGAAAGTATTTACAATTTTCAAAACATAAACTTCACTGTAGTAACTATTCTTGAAGCTCTCTTTGCACACGATCCCCCTTCCCTCCCTTAGAGTGTACTTCCAGAAATACAAATGCTAAGTTAAAGGATAGTAAATGTCTAAGAATTACCAAGTTGCCCTCCAGAAAATTGTTCCCTTTTATATTTCCATTAACAATGTATAACAGTATCTCTTCTCTAACATCAAGTACAATAGTGGATTGAATAGTGGCCCCCCAAAAGATTTATCCATGTCCAAGAACCTCTGAGTGTGATCTAATTTAGAAAGAGGGTCTTTGAAGATGTCGTTAAGGATCTTGAGATGAAAAAATCCTTCTGGATTATGTGGGCAGGCCCTAAACCCAATGCTAAGTGTTCTTACAGAAGACACAGTGGAGATTTGATATACAGAAGAGAAGAGGAGAGGGCCACATGAGGATAGAGGCATCATTAAAGTGATTCAACCACAAGCAAGGAATGCTGACAGCTACCAGACGGCAGAAGAGGAACAGAATCTCATCTAGAACCTCTGGAGGGAGCATAGTCCAGCTGACACCTCGAATTTGGATTTTGGCCTCCAGAACTGGTGTTTTATGCCACCAAGTGTGTGGTATTTGTTACAGCAGTCACAGGAAAGTAATATAGATTTTGGTACCAGAAAGTGGAGTGTTGATGTTACCAATGTGTAAAAATGCGGAAGTTGCTGTGGAATTGGGAAGTGGGCAGAGGCTGAAAAAATTTTGAGGCATGTGACAGAGGAAGCATGTCTTTCCTTGAATAGGCTGTTGGCAGAAATATGATTGTTAAAGACACTGCTGGTGAGGCTGTGAAAGGAAATAAGAAACATGTTATTTGAAACTGGAGGAAAGACAATCGTTACATAGTGGCAGAAAACTTGGCTGAATCATGTTCTACAGTTGTGTGGAAGGCAGAATTTGCAAGTGATAAACTGAGATATTAAGGTAAGATTTCCAAGTAAAATGGTGAAGGTACAGCCTTTTTTCTCCTTCTGGCTTCTAATAAAATGTAAGAGAAGAACATAAAATTGAAGAAGAAACTGTTAAGCTAAAGGAACCAGCACTTGATAGTTTGGAAGGTTCTTAACCTATCCAGATTGCAAAGGATGCTAAAATTAGGCTATTCACTATTGGGAAAGGTACTCTGGAGTGAGAGCCAAGGGGATGGCTGGATAACCTTTTGCTCAAGAGATAATGTGTGTGACTCATGGGTCCAATTAACTATCTCAGTAGAAGCTAGCAATTGGGACAGGGTTATCCAGAAAAGTTCCATGGAGAACTCTTATCTAAAAGCCTGGATCCTGTGACATATATAGGAGGCCCACAATGTTTCTGAGAATGTTATATCAGCAAAAACACTATTAGCTTGTATTGAAAGAGACGAAGACAGGATTAAATAAAGAAAGGCTGTCAGACTTCTGGAATTCTATAGGTAAGAAATGGGCTGATAGAGCTACTTGGCTAAAAACATATACTACCCTTCAAAGAAAAGGAAACAATCCTTAGGGTGGAGCCTTGGTCATACAGTGGAGCCATGGGTACAGAGGCAGAGGCCAGTGAGCACAGAGACAGAGGATGGCAGAACTATGAGCTCAGAGAGTGGAACACTGAGCTTTGGAGGTCTTGAAATCTAATGGAATTTGCCAAGCTGGGTTTCAAACTTGCTTTAGACTGTGACTCTTTTATTCCTTCTAATTTCTCCTTTTGGGAATGGAAATATCTATTTTATTCTTGTCCCATTATTTTATTTTGGAAGCAGATAACTTGTTTTTTAGTTTCACAGGTCTACAAATGAAATGGGGTTTTTCTCTAGAATGGATCATACCCAGAGTCTCAGTCATACTTGATTTGGATGATTCAGATGATGAGTTGGGACTTTTTAGCTGATAAAATTTTAGATGAGACTTTAGATTTAAATTCGATGCTGTAATATGTTGAAACCTTTGGGGATGTTGGGTTGGGGTAGACGTATTTTGCACATGGTATGGACATGAATGTTTTAGGGACAGATGGCGGGCTGTGGTGAGTTGAGTGGTAGCACCCAAAAATATATGTCTATCTTCTCAAACCTATGAGTATGACTTAATTTGGAAAAAGGGTCTTTGCAGATTAAATTAATTTAAAGATCTAGAAATGAAGAGATATTAGATTATGTGAGTTAGCCCTAAATCCAAAGATCAGTGTCTTTGTAGTAGATACACAGGGAAGATTTGACAAACAGTTGAAGAGAAGGCCATGTGAAGATGGAGGCAGAGAATGGAGAGATGCAGCAACAAGCCAAGGAATGCCAACAGTCACCAGAAGCTGGAAGAGGAAAGGAATGGAATCTGGAGGGAGCACAGCTCTGCCAACACCTTGATGGTAATTTGTTATGGTCACCAATATCAGGCTACTATAACATAGTACAGGTACACATTATATTTTTTTTAATTGCCAATTTGATACACATCAAAAATATATCATTTAAATATGTATTTTTTTCTATTTATAACACATGCTAACTTTTTAAATATGTTTAAGAGCCATTCTTACTTCTATTTTCATCAACTGCCGGTTGCAATCTTTTACTCATTCTCATAGCATTCATCTTTTCCTTATTGATTTTTTAAGAGCTCATAATATATTCAAGATATTATTCTTTTCACTTCTGGTTTTAAACATTTTCTCTGGGTTGTCATTTGCCTTTTTTTTACATGATTTTTGCATTAAGAGACTTAAAAAGCTGTACTCAAATCTAGCAATCTTTTCTTTAACTGTTTTGACTTTTGAGATTGTGCTGAGAAGGATCTCACATTCCTCAACGCGTATGAGTACAAATGTGTATACTTGTCCTATTTTTTTTAGTACTTCCAAAGCTTCACCTTTTTCAGTTGTCTTCATATATCTTAAATTTATGTTATTAGAGTGAAATAAACATCTAATTGTATTTTTTTCCAAATGACAATTCTGCTGTCCCAAAACCATTTATTAAATAAGTCATTTTTGTTCATCTAGATTTGAAATGCTACTTTTGTAAATTTCATACACTTGTACTTTCTATTTTTATCCCACTGAACTGTAATATTTTTATTAAAATAACTATATAAAATGTTTTAATATATGTAGAGCAAATCACCCTCTCCTGAATGCTTCTGTTTCAATTTTTTTACTAGTTTCATATAATTCTCCAAAGAATTTTAAAAGCATTTTGCAAGTCCCTAAAAGTTACTTGGATTTTAACTGAAATTAAATTAAATTTATGTTAGTTTTGGGAGAACTGACATCTTTAATATATGAAGATTTCCTCCATTTATTACAGTATTTCTTGTTAGGATTTGTCTTAGGCACTGTATATTTTTAGTAGTACTATAAATGGAATCTTCTTAATTACATTTTATATAAAGATTATAGGAAAGCTAGGAATAGCAACAAAAACAAAACAATAAAAGTAAATACTTCTATTGTACTAACTGTGTAGTAGGCATATAATAATTTATTTCATTCTCATAACAATCCCCCTTATGCAGATGAGGAATCTGAGGCACAAACATTAGGCACTTTCCCATGGTTATATAACTGACAGGTGGTACTAGGAATCACTTTTTACTTTAGGACATGGATGCTTATTGTATTTGGTAAGTATTTTGCATCTTTTAAATGTGTCATCAGTCATTTAACTGTTTCTCTTTCTATCTTCCTGGTTAATTCAGACCTTGGCCACGTTTCACTAACTCCAGAATGAGACCAAGCTTGACCAGCCTAGGAAAGACTGCTGATCTGCAACTTGCAAATTCCACCACAGCGATCTGTTACACCACTCTCCACATCTCCACCTATCTGCCAGACACTTGTTTCAGTCTCTTTGATGCCCTGGCTACCTATTATTGAAGACTATAGCTCTGCAGGGGCTGGCCCAGTGGTGCAGTGGTTAAGTTCACACATTCCACTTTGGCGGCCTAGGGTTCTCCAGTTCGGATCCTGGGTGCGGACATGGCACCACTTGGCACGCCATACTGTGGTAGGTGTCCCACGTATAAAGTGGAGGAAGACGGGCCTGGATGTTAGCTCAGGGCCAGTCTTCCTCAGCAAAAAGAGGAAGATTGGCAGCAGATGTTAGTTCAGGGCTAATCTTCCTTAAAAAAAAAAAAGACTAGGGGCTGGCTCCGTGGCCGAGTGGTTAAGTTCGCGCGCTCTGCTGCAATGGCCCAGGGTTCGGATCCTGGGCGCGGACATGGCACTGCTCGTCAGGCCACGTTGAGGCAGCATCCCACATACAACAACTAGAAGGACCTGCAACTAAGATATACAACTATGTACGGGGGCGGGGGGGGGGGGTTGTTTGGAAAATAAAGCAGAAAGAAAAAAAAAGAAGACTGGCAACAGTTGTTAGCCCAGGTGCCAATCCTTAAAAAAAAAAAAAAAAGGAAGATTGGCAACAGTTGTTAGCCTAGGTGCCAATCTTGGGAAAAAAAAAAAAAAGACTATAGCACTGCAAATGTGCCTCCATTTTAACTCTACTACATTGTCTTTCTTTAATGCAATCACTTCAAATGCAAGAGGAAGACACGTTTTTGGCCCTGACTTTTTTGCAGAATTGCCTTGCTGTCCAGACTGCTTTGTTTCTTGTATTTTCATTAATTCCACACATATTGTATCTGACAGAATTACTGTCGTGCTTGTTGACAGGACTCTCTGGCCTCCAAACATCAAATGCATGATGTTCCTATCAAACTTGACATCTGTTTTTCATTCCCAGGCACTGATTTTCCACCCACTAGCCAACATATTTCATAGAAAAAACTGTTAGCACTATCTGCAAAGTATTGATTGCAGTAACACTGAAATCCCTACCTGAAAATTTACAGCCTTAATTTCCAGTAGGTTACATCAGTTATCTTCAAGTGGGTGAAGATTTAAGAGTATGACCAGCATGTGCGAACTAAAAGGTTTACTACTGAACAGCCTACACAACCTGCAACTTAGATAGAATTGGAAAGATAGAAATAAATATTAAGTAACTGCTTGATTACGTTTCTCAAAGATCAGATGAAATGGTCACTGTTTTCCAAGCAAAGAATCAAAATACATACAAAGCACATTCTCTTTCAAAAAAAGCAGAAGGATTTAAAATAGAAAGAAAATGCAACATTCAATGTTGCAATTTAGGAACAGAAGACTGGGCAGTTCACAGGTAATTTACTCTAATATTAAGAGTAAAAAGTCTTATTTTTTGTAAAATGTATGACATAGAATTTATTACTTTATATATAAAACGCAGAGAGTCTTACCATGATTTAATTATCTGACTTCTCATTGAACCACTATATACTGAGGAACTCCTATGTACTAGTCACTGTATTAAGAATTTCATTTGAATCACCTCATGTTGTCCACACAATATTCATAAGACTGGTACAATTTTCCATACTTTTTGAGAAGAGGGACCTCACTTAGGAACTCCGTTTGTGTTCTACACAGAGGAGACACAGAGATAAAGTTTTCAATAATGGAATTGAAAGGACTAAATATTTCAAAATTTATTATGTTAAAATAGATAGATGAACTTTAAGATAATCCCATGGTTGAGACTGGCCCAGTGGCGTAGTGGTTAAGTTCACGCACTCGGCTTTGGCGGCCTGGGGTTTGCAGGTTTGGATTCCAGGTGCGGACCTAGCACCACTTGTCTAGCCATACTGTGGTGGCATCCCACATAAAATAAAGAAAGATTGGCACAGATGTTAGCTCAGCAACAATCTTCCTGAAGCAAAAAGAGGAAGATTGGCAACAGATGTTAGCTCATGGCCAATCTTCCTCACAAAAAAAACCACCAAAAAACAAAAAAACTAAGATAATCCCAGGATCAGCATGCTGACCTATTTCTATAGGAACGTGTCCCACAGAAACAGCACTTACACTTGTCTACAGTACTCTATACATGTGGTTTTGAGTAAATTCTCACTTTAAGGCAACATGGCAAGGAGAGAATTATTGGACACTACCTTAGAAGTGACCTTGGGAATCCAGTGTATCAGGTTCTAGCTCCTCCAATCACTTTTTGCTCTATTCTATCTAGAGCAAAAATTACTGATTACCCAACCATCAGGCCCAAAACTGTGTTTAATGCTACTGGAAATACACAAGAAGCGTAAAATATTACTTATGCTCAAAATAATTATTTTTGTGGTGGGTATGAATCTAATATGTATGGAATACATAAATGAAGAATGTACATAATGTCCACATTGTACTGTACAAAGCAGATGCTTTATTTTCTTCGAGGGTTCTGAGGACAGAGACATAACAAAGGCTGGAACGGGCTATATAGTATGTGGAGACGGTAGTATCTGGGATCTTACTTAAAGGAAGAGATTGGTCTGAACTGTAACCAAAGGGAGAAAGAAGGAAAGCATTCTAGACAAGGACAGCATCATTAGCAAAAGCTCAATATAAAATGAATGTGTCTAAATTAAGAGCTGAGGCCATGTGGAGAGGCTGGCCCAATCACAGGTGAGATCAGATCACCCAGGGCTGCAACAGAGTTTGAAAATTATCCCTCAGACTTCGGGAAGACATAAAGAGGAAAACATTCAACTCAGCAATTATTCACTGAGGGTTTACTGTGTGCCAGGCACTATACTGATGCTGGGGATGCAAAATTAAGTACAACATAATCCCTGCTTTCAAGGAACTCACATTCAGTGGTGAAGATTGACATACAAAGTGATAAGAATTACAAAAAAGTGTTTTGGCACAAGAATAGAAATATATTTAATTTACGAAAGAGGTTAGGGAAGGAAGGAGAAAATTCTTAATTTGGGCATGAGGAAGTAGTGGTTGGGGGTCAGTGCCAGGAAGGCTTCCCAATGGAAGTGACATCTGAGCTGGGAGTAGAAGAGTAGACAGATGATGACCAGGCAGGCAAGGCTGGGAGGGGCACTCCCAGCAGGGCAAACATGTCAGGAGGTGGAAGGGGACTCGAAGTGAGGGAAACCATATGAATGAAAGCAGATAGAAAGCTACTTCACACTCCATTTAGGAAACACATGCATAATCCACTGCATAATGAAGGCCCAGCCCAGAGCATTGTGGAGAAAGGGAATGAAGAACCTACACTTCCATTTCCTAGAGGATTTAGTGGATTACAATGCTCTACAACTAAAAATCAAAAAGCAAGAATTAAAGTGCATCGAGCTTGCCGGCATTTGAGATGCTACTGACAAATTATTAAAAGGCAAATGGTGAAGGTGGCTCAATTTCAAGACTAAATTCACGGTCTTCTTTGCACACTTTGTCTTCCTCCATCAGATCCTCTTGGTAAATACTATTCCCATTCAACCAGTTGAATATGCTAGAAATGCAGAAGTCATCTTTGATACCTCACTTCTGTCCCTCTCTCTTTCCCTTGTACACAATTTTTCATCAAGTTCTGTGTGTTTTATTTTCTAAACATCCTCTGAACTAGTCAATTTTCACCTGTCTACTTCCAACACTACAGACCAAACTACCATCTTTTACCTAGACTATTACAAGGACTCCTAACTCCAGTGTCTGATATAGTAGCTATTTACTAAATATTAGCTTAATTAATAATTTATTAATTTAAGGAATTAAGGAAATTGTTAAGTAGGGCTCTAGGAGGCAGCACAGACAATATTGCACATACGGTTTTAATGGGCAAGTTCTGGACAATAAGTCATATTGATCATGCCCATAAATTAAAAACATACTAACTATAAAAATGCACCTGTTGTATCTACATTTACTTAATAAATTTTCCTGTAGTGACACTAAACCAGGCATTATGCTAGGATCTACTTGATCCTCACCAAGAAGAAAATTAGAACTCAAGGGATTAGCTTCCCAACCACTAAACTAGGATGCCTCCTTAATGGCTACATAGACTAGAAAAGACAAAGTTGGCTTAAGACTGCTGGGAAGATGGCAGCATAGGGAGACTCTGAACTTCCCTCCTCCTACGGACACAACAAATTTACAACTACCCTTGGAAAAATTATCCCTGAGAGAAAACCAGAAACTGGATAAAAAGAACCCCCACAACAAAGGACAGTGCTGACTGATGTGGAAGAGGCAGAAGCTCCTTTCTGGAGAGGAGAAAGCCACATTCTAGCTGCGGCGCTTCACAGCCAGGAGAAATCTTAAGGTATGAAGCCTTCCCTGGAGGAGAGGGGGATTGGAGCAGGAGAGCTTTGCCATAATAAGCAGCTTTTGAATTCAGCACAACTGAGATGAGTGTCATGATATCTGGCTTTGCTGGCTATTAAATAGAACAGGGGATATCCTAGAAAAGCTATCCAATATAAGAGAAAGAAGAGCGTGCTCTTAAAGGGCCCATACACAAATTTACCGATTTCAGAAAGCAACCTAAAGTCACCAGAAAGAAAGGTACATAGTCCTTTGGTGAAAAGAGACTCACCTGGTAGGCTCTGGGTGCATCCTGGTGAGAGGTGAGACCTCTCTGGAAACTGAAACATTGGTGGCGGCCCTTGTTGTGACCTAGTACAGGCATGTTGGCACAGATGATGGCAGACGCCATTGGAGTTCTTCCCTTGGCCTGTCAGCCCAGGGTCTGCTGCACCCACTAGAGCACTGATTTAATTCAGCTCAGCCCAGGCAGGCAGCCTGCCCTAGGAACTGGCCCCACCCAACAGTAAGCCCTCAGGCAACTTGTGGGCCTGCACAGGTAGGGTGTGTGACACCTCTGAAGTGGGGCAAGCGGGGCCACCTCCTTGGGTAGGGCATGCACATGGGGCATGACTGCATTGATGGGGTATGCGGACCTGTGGGCCATGGGGCTTGTCAGCTGGAGCAGACTTGTGCTTCTCAAACAACCACACAGGGGATTGGCCCCACATTGCAACACCTGAAACAATGGAGTGCTGCTATATCTGGGGCCTGCTCCACCCAGCTGCATCACTGAGAGAGCTGACAACAGCCTTGAAGGCTGGAGGCCTACAGCAACTGTAAGGCCTTGAGCCTAGCACCAGCCATTCTGAGGCCCTACTCACTAAACAGAAAAACTGCAACAGGAATCTGCTATTAGAGCTTCTAACCAACTGTGCCGGGGCTCCCCATACCAGATAAAGTGACTGAAGGGACTGTGGCAGCTGCACACAGCTGAGCATTACAACCAGCTGGCCAGGGAGAGAGCCTAGTCTCCCCATGCACCTGCAGAAAGAGCAATCCTGCCCCAAAAGAAGGACACATGTAGCCCACACTGGGGTCACTCCTGGAACTGGTGACAAGAGGGATGAACACTATTTGGGCCTCATAAGGCATCTCCTAAATAATGCCACTTCTTCAAGATCAGGAGATGCAGCTGATATGCCTAATACATAGATATAAGCACAGAGAAAGAGGAAAAATGAGGAGACAAAGGAACATGTTTCAAATAAGGGAACAGGACAAATCCTCAAAAAAGAACTAAATGAAGCAGAGATAAACAATCTACCTGATAAAGAGTACAAACTAATAGTCATAAGGATGCTCACTGATATTGGGAGAAGAATGACAAATACAGTGAAATTTTCAACAGAGAGTTGGAAAATATAAAAAAGAACCAATCAGGGGCTGGCCCAGTGGTATAGTGGTTAAGATCACACTCTCCGCTTTGGCAGCCCAGGGTTCACTGGTTCGGATCCTGGGTACAGACATAGCACCACTCATCAGGCCATGCTGAGGTGGCATCCCACATAGAGGAATTGGAGGAACCTAAAACTGGGATATACAACCATGTACTGGGGGGCTTTGGGAGAAAGAACAAAAAAGAAGAAGGAAGACTGGCAAGAGATGTTAGCTCAGGGCTGATCTTCCTCAGAAAAAAACCCCACAAAACTTAAGAGACCATCAACTTAATATAGAAGCTATACACATAGGTTATTATACATGAACCTCATGGTAATCACAAACCAGAAAGCTATAACAAATACACAAAAAATTAATAGAAAGGAACTCAAACATAATATTAAAGAAAGCCATCAGATCACATGGGAAGAGAGCAAGAGAAGAAGAAAGGAACAGATAAGAACTACTAAAACACCCAGAAAAAAAGTAACAAAATGGCAATAAGTACATACTTATCAATAGCTACTTTAAATGTCAATATACTAAATGTTCCAATCAAAACACACAGGGTGGCTGATTGGATTAAAGAACCAAGATCCATATATATGCTGCATACAAGAGACACACTTCAGACCTAAAAAATTCACAAACTGAAATTGAAGGGATGGAGAAAGACTCCATGGCAATGGCATGGCAAGGAAAAGATAGCTAGGGTAGCAAGACTTATATCAGGCAAAAAAGACTTTAAAACAAAAATGGTAACAAGAGACAAGGAAGGGCACTACATAATGATAAAGGGAACAATCCAACAAGATGATATAAGATTTGTAAAAATCTATGCACCCAACACAGGAGTACATATACATATATATGTAAAGTGACTATTAACAGACATAAAAGGAGAAATACATAGTAACACAATAATAGTAGGGGACTTTAACACTCCATTTACATCAATGGATAGATCATCCAAATGGAAGATCAATAAGGAAACATTAGCCTTAAATGACACATTAGGCCAGATGGACTTAGTAGATATACACAGAACACATCATCCCCAAACTGCAGAATACACATTCTTTTCAAATGTACATGGAACATTCTCCAGGATAGTTCACGAATTAGGCCACAAAACAAGTCTCAATAAATTTAGGAAGACTGAAAAAATACCAAGCATCTTTTCTGACCACAAAGGTATGGAACTATAAATCAACTACAGGAAGAAAATTAGAAAAGCCACAATATGTGCAGATTAAACAAAATGCTACTGAACAACTACTGAGTCAATGAAAAAATCAAAGGAGAAATTAAAAAATACCTGGAGTCAAATGAAAATGAAAATATGACGTACCAAAATTTATGGAATACAGCAAAAGTGGGACCTTAGAAAAGAGGGTTCTAAGAGGGTTCAGAGCAATACAAGCCTACTTCAACAAGCAAGAAAAATCTCAAATAAGCAATCTAACAGTGCAGCTAAAGGAACTAGAAAAAGAAAAATAAACATAGCCCAAAATCAGTAGAAGAAAGGAAATAATAAAATTTAGAGCAGAAATACATGAAATAGAGACTAAAAAACCAGTAGACAAAAACAATGAAACAAAGAGCTGATTCTTTGAAAAGATAAAAAAAATTGATAAAACTTTATCCAGACTCACCAAGTAAAAAAGAGAGAAGGCTCAGATAAATAAAATCGGAAGTGAAGGAGGAGAAATTACAACAGACATCTCAGAAATACAAAAGATTATAAGGGAATACTAGGAAAAGCTATACACCAACAAATTGGATAATCTAGAAGAAATGGATAAATTCTTAGAATCATACAACCTTCCAAAACTGGATCAAGAAGAAATAGAGAATTTGAATAGACCAATCACCAATAAGGAGATCAAAACAGTAATCCAAAACCTCCCCTAAAATAAAAGTCCAGAACCAGATGTCTTCCCTGGTGAATTCTACCAAACATTCAAAGAAAACTTAATACCTGTCCTTCTCAAACTCTTCCAAAAAATTGAAGAGAAGAGGAAGCTTGCTAACTCATTCCATGAGGCTAACATTACCGTGATCCCAACACCAGACAAGGACAACACAAAAAGAGAAAATTACAGGCCAACATCAGTGATGAACATCGATGCAAAAATCCTCAACCAAATATTAGCAAATCAAATACGACAATAATTTAAGTGGACATACACCATGGTCAACTGGGATTTATTCCAGGCATGCAGGTGTGCTTCAACATCTGCAAATCAATCAATGTGATACACCTCATTAACAAAATGAATAAAAATCACACAGTCATCTCAATAGATGCAGACAAAGCATTTGACAAGATACAACATCCATTTATGATAAAAAAAAAAAGCTCTGAATAAAATGGGTATAGAAGGAAAATAACTCAACATAATAAAGTCCATCTATGATAAACCCACAACTAATAGCATTCTCAACAGATAAAAACTGAAAGTCTTCTCTCTAAGAACAGGAACCAGACAAAGATGCACTCTTTTGCCACTCGTATTTATTATAGTATTGGAAGTCCTAGCCAGAGCAATCAGGCAAGAAAAAGAAGTAAAAGGGACCCAAATTGGAAAGGAAGAAGTGAAACTATCACTATTTGCAGATGACATGATTTTATATACAGAAATCCCTAAAGAATCCACCAAAAAACTTTTAGACATAATAAAGGAATACAGCAAAGTTGCAGGATACAAAATCAACACACAAAAATAGGTTGTGTTTCTATACACTAACAATGAAGCATAAGAAAGAGAAATTAAGCATATGATCTGATTTACAATCACAACAAAAAGGATAAAATACCGAGGAATAAATTTAGCCAAAGAGGTGAAAGACTTGCACACTGAAAACAATAAAACATTGTTGAAAGAAACTGTGGAATACACAATGAAGTGGAAAGATATTCCGTGCTCTCAGATTGGAAGAATTAACATAGTTAAAACGTCCATACTTCCTACAGCAATCTACAGATTCAATGCAATCCCTACCAAAGTTCCAACAACATTTTTCACAGAAATAGAACAAAGAATCCTAAAATATATATCAAACAACAAAAGACCCCAAATAGCTAAAGTAATCCTGAGGAAAAAGAACAAAGCTGGAGGCATCAAAACTCCCTGATTTCAAAATATGCTACAAAGCTAGAATAATCAAAACAGGATGGTACAAGCACAAAAACACACAGATAAGTGGAAGAGAACTGAGAGCCCAGAAATAAGCCCACAAATCTATGGACAGCTAGTTTTTGACAAGGGAGCCAAGAACATACAATGGAGAAAGGAATGTCTCCTTAATAAATGGTGTTAGGAAAACTAAACAGCCAAGTGAAAAAGAAAGAAAGTAGACCACTGTCTTACACCATATACAAAAATTAACTCAAAATTGATCAAAGACTTGAATGTAATGCCTGAAACCAAAAAACTTCTAGAAGAAAACACAGGCAGTATGCTCTTTGACATCAGTCTTAGCAGCATCTTTTCAAGTATCATGTCTGATTGGGCAAGGGAAAAAATAAACAAATGGGACTACATCAAACTAAAAGCTTCTGCAAAGCAAAGGAAACCATCAACAAAACGAAAAGACGACCTACTAATTGGGAGAAGATATTTTCACATCATGTATCCAGTAAGCGGTTAATATCCAAAATATATGAAGAACTCATACACCTAAACAACAAAAAGTCAAACAACCCAATTAAAAAATGGGCAAAAGATCTGAACAGACATTTTTCCAAAGAAGATAAACAGATGGCCAAGAAGCACATGAAAATATAGTGAACATCAATAATTATTAGGGAAATCCAAGTCATAACTACATTGAGATATCACCTCATGCCTGTCAGAATGGCTATAATTAACAAGACAAGAAATAACAAGTCTTGGAGAGGATGTGGAGAAAAGAGAACTCCCATACACTGGTGCTAGGAGTGCAGACTGGTGTAACCACTATGGAAAACAGTATGGAGATTCCTCAAAAAACTAAGAATAGACCTAGCACAGGATCTAGCTATTCCACTGCTGGGTATTTATCCAAAGAACATGAAACACGAATGTGTAAAGATATATGCAACTTTATGTTCACTACAGCATTATCCACAATAGCCAAGACGTGGAAACAACCCAAGTGCCCAAGAACTGATGAATGGATAAAGAAGATGTGGTATACATACACAATGGAATACTACTCGGCCATAAAAAAGATGAAATCTTGCCATTTGGGACAACAAGGATGGACCTTGAGGGTATTATGCTAAGTGAAATAAGTCAGAAGGAGAAAGTCAAATACCACATAAATAGAATATATAAAAACAACAAACAAACAAACACATGGATACAGAGATTAGATTGGTTGTTACCAGAGGGGTAGTGGGGAGGGAAGCGGGCTAAAAGGGTGACTGGGGACATGCGTATGCTGATAGATGGTAATGTGTCTTCAGGTGATGAATATGATATAATCTAGAAGAAACTGAAATATAATGATATACATCTAAAATTTATATAATGTTATAATAATTTTTTATTTTACTTCAATAAAACAATGTTATCTCAATAAAAAAAGAAAAAGTCAAGATATAATTTTGCCCATACACGTGTAAGTTTTCAAAAAAAAAGAGAAGAAGAATTAGGTTATCAGGTTAGAGATCTGTACCTCTAAGAATGGTAAACAGGATGGATGATCAGATTTGAATGTATTTAGAAAGAGTAAATGCCCTTGTAAAGCAGCATAGAGAGAACTACCCAGGGTAACCAGGGGCAGGGGTACAAGCTAACAGAGGAAGGGAATGGGCGTAGCAAAAGGAGACAGGGGAGCGGGTGGTGATAGAGGAGGAAGTGGCAGACAGATAGAAAGGAAGCCAAAGAGAAATTCTATTATTTTATTTGCAATTTTTTTAAAATATAAGACTTGTCTTCACGTCTAGTCAATCATTCTTCTAAAACTGTAGTAAACCTATCACTTTACCCATGGTTCTACTTTGTGGAGTCTTCCATACTAACTCTGGAATGAAGTTGCTCATTGAAAGTCAAACTTTCAGAGGTTAAGCTCCTTCCTGTTTTATGTTTCTTTGCTTCCTTGTGTTTTTAAAAAAATTTTGCTATATAAGAAGTCTCTTTAATGTCTGACTAATAAATAGATATTTTTATACATGTGTATATTTGGCTATGAAATATGTTAACAGAAGCATGCAGAATCTAATTAAATGGAATTTCAAAATGACTTACAAAGGTTATTACCTCACAAATATCACATTTCCATACAAAATATATTCCAGAGGAATGTAAAATCCTAGTAACTTTCACATGCCAAAGTGGCAGGGGCTTCCATTTTCTTAAGGGATAAATTTCTCATTCTAGAATATAAGAAATTAATTGTCAAGCTATCTCTCTAAGTAAAAATTGACTGTAACTAGGAATACAAAATAAATTTCCACCTAACTTCTTTATACTAAAATAATCAAAAGACTGAATATGGAACTGAAATTCTGAAAGACCAATCATTAAAATGAATAGATCAAGACTTAACTTTAAGAATATTTTATAGTGTTTTGCTGGAAGTAAATTTTGGTTTTTTGGTGAAGAAATGAGTATTACCAAGCTTAAGCAAAGGCTTTTTTACTTCATGTATATAATACGGAAGAATATACATCAGTGTCAATGACTATCTGTTTATACACTAATAAATAGGAATAATTTGGGTCATTTAGTGTCTGTATTGTAAAAAAAACTCTTTGACAGGGAAAATCATTTGTTTATGAATATGTCACCATCCCAGAAATTAGTGCCTTATAATATAAGACACTCAGCAAAGACCATGTAAGTCATATTTCTAAAGGACATGTTTGATTTTATGTATACCAAAATTTGGAAATATGATAATGGAAATACTGGTTAAATAATATTCCACATACTAGGTAGTTAGCATGAAATTAGGTAAACATAACTACTATTATTGTTCCCTCTACTTCTCCTGTGTGTGATTTTGGATCCTAAGTACTTTGTACTTAACATATTCTTCTACCACTATATGATACTCACAAGTATTATTCTAATCCTACATCCCATTCAACACAGAGTTCTAACAGACATCAAGTATCAGGAGAGGAATTTGAGCTGTGGATAGGTCTAAGCAATGGAAAAAGAGGTTGGTGTTTGATACCATCTGTCCCCTTCTCTAAGTCTTCACCCAATGGCCGCGCCATTCGCAGACTGTCCCTACCATCATCCAATGAGTCAAAAACGTCTCATTAACTTGTAATCCAGAGGTGACCAAGGTGCCTTGCCTCTGCAATGCCAAAGAAATTGTCTCCAACCCTGGGCTGTAACCTCAGGGTGCCCTGCATCTGTGTCCAGCAACTTCTCCAAGGAGTTTTGAGTAGCTGGAAATATATTTTCTCCTCCTTTTGGCACTGAGCTCTTGGTCAGTTCCTTCTCTTGCTGAATCTTATGCCTGTTTCCATGGTCACTAGAGCTGTAGAGTCATTCACTGAACAAGCACTTTTCTTCCCTTGCTCTCTCTTGAAAGTCTCTCTCACGCAGGCATTTATATGCGCAGCAGATCTCCCATCTTCAAATCCCTGTTTTTATTTGGAATGGACTAGCTATCTTTGTTTCCTTGACATCTGAAAACCCTGGCCTCAGGTTCTATGTCATGCCAAGCAGTCTACCAAGGTATTTTCCCACACAAATAAAGTTCCTTCCCTAATCTGGTGCCAGTTGTTGAAATAATTCATTTCTTACGTTCATGAGATTGTATAACACTTCATATTATATGTAGCAAATAAACACACAAAAATAATTGATGTGAATCAATTAATATCTTCCTTGAGTGTATTTATCTTTTATAGAAGCTTAAAGGAGATGGCAATGATTAACATAAAAGAAGAAAGCTCTTGTGGTACCAAGTCAGGCAGATTGGCAAGAGAAATGCCCAGGAGGGTGCTCTTCCCATTGCTCCAGCCATAACCTTTACGTCTCTGTTAGAGGCTGGAGGAACCACAGGGGTGTCCAGATGACTTCAGAACAGAGTCAATCAGTTTTTACAGTCTTCAAAATTTAAGGTCACTTAAGTTCTTTTCAAACCTTTAGACAAAAGTACCACCAGTAGCGGGAGAGAGAGAATAAAGAGGTCCCGGAGTGCTGTATTAAGCCGCTTGCTGCAAACACGATATTTATTTGAAGACCAAAAATTTTATCTTAAAAATATGCAGACTTTCGATCCTATTACATAAACATTTTTAATATAAAATAGTATTATTCATTACTTATTATTGATTAAAATTGCTATGGCAGGAAGGTGCCACTTCTTCCCCATAGTTTTGTCTATAAGGTAGGAGAGAGGTTTCCTGATTTGAGAAGTGCAGACTTAAGCAAGAAAGCGATTTGCTGAAATATGGACATTTTAAGGCTTTGAACAGAAAAACGGTTGCCTATAAGTAGAGTGCCCGTATGTCCTGGTTTGCAATGGACAGTCCCAAGTTTAAGCCTGATGTTCTGGCATAATTGTTATTAGCTAAACATATGTAGGTTTGGATGACAAAATAGATGGTTACCTTGCCTATTAGCTATGAAACTGCTACCATATCCTAGACTCATAGTCGTCTTTGGCAGAAATGCCCACAAGCTATGGGACAATAAGAATGACAACCAAAAGTGTGCACAATTAGATCAGGCCCCAACAGAAACTAATGGACAGAGAACAACCAAACGGTAAAGCTGTGAAAAATTTGACATCTAAATATTTAATTGAAATATTTACCTGAAAGGAAAGGAAAAAATCAACTAACAATACTCAAATCAATTAATAAAATCACTAATACCAAAAAGAGGCAGAAATTAAAAACAGAGAAACAGACAACAGAGCTCATCTCATAGCAAATCTGCTCTCATAACATTTCTGCTCTCATAACAGACTGATATGAGACTTCCTAAGGGCAAGTACAGCATCCTTCACTTTTTTATTTATATAAACATGTAGTGTCAAAATAAAGGCACACATCTGGGCCTTTGATCAAAAGTACATGATAAGTTGAAGCAGTCATACTGATTTCGGACTGAGCTCTCATTCTATCGATTAAAGTAAGTATTAGAAAAATGCCTTCGCTAAAGACAGGAAAAACCCTAAGTCAGAAAACGGTTCATTGTAGAAGATTTTTACAAGCGTGCACATGTGTTTGTGTATGCTGACAATTTACCATTATAAATTGGTAAGTAATTATCAGTTATTCACTTTGTACATTATTCATTACAATTTTTTAAATGTTCAATTCCAGCTGTTATTAATACATTTAAAAATTTTTTCCCTTGATTGAAAATAACAAGTTTTTCTGAGGCTGGCCCGGTGGTGCAGTGGTCAGGTTCGCATGTTCCGCTTCCGTGGCCTGGGGTTCACCAGTTCAGATACCAGGTGCGGACCTATGCACCGCTTGTTGAGCCATGCTGTGGCAGGTGTCCCACATATAAAGTAGAGGAAGATGGGCACGGATGTTAGTTGAGGGCCAGTCTTCCTCAGAAAAAAGAGAAGGATTGATGGCAGATGTTAGGTCAGGGCTAATCTTCCTCAAAAAAAAAAGAAAAAAAAAAGAAAAAGAAAATAACAAGCTTCTTAAAATTTGCCTAACATTGAACTTTTTTTCCAGCTTTATTGTGATATAATTGACATATGACCTTGTGTAAGTTTCCAGTGTGCCATATTAAGGTGATGATTTGATATACATAAATATTGGTTAATGATTACCATAATAAAATTATTTAACACATCCATCACCTTACACAGTTATCATCTTTTTGTGTGTAGTGAGAACTTTTAAGACTTACTTTCTTAGTGACTTTCAAGTACAGCATTGTTAATTATAGTCATCATGCTGTAATTACATCTCTAGAACATATTTATGTTATAATTGGAAGTTTGTACTCTTGACCAACTTCAACTCTTTCCCCCTCCATCCCTCACCCTACCTTTGGCAACCAATAATCTACTCTGTTTCTATCAGTTCAGTTTTTTCAGATTCACATACAAGTAACATCATACAGTATTTGCCTTTCCCTGTCTGATTTATTTCACTTAGCATAATGCCTTCAATGTCCATCCACCTTGTTGCAAATGGCAGGATTTCCTTCATTTTTATGCGTGAATAACATTGCACCATCTGTATATACACATCACATCTTCACCCATTCATCCATAGATGGGCACTTAGGTTGTATCCATGTCTTGACTATTGTGAATAATTCTGCAATGCACATGGGACTGCAGTTATCTCTTGGAGATCATAATTTCATTTCCTTCAGATATATACCATCAAGTGGGATTGCTGGATCATACGGTAGTTCTATTTTTAATTTTTTGAGGAATAACCTACAGTTTTTCATCGGGGCTGTACCAACATACATTTCTACCAACAGTACACAAGGGTTCCCATTTCTCCAAAACCCTGCTAGCACTTGTAATCTCTTGTCTTTTTGATAATAGCCATTCTAAGAGGTATGAGGTGATAACTCATTGTGGTTTTGATTTGCATTTCCCTGATGATTAGTGATGTTGAGCATCTTTTCATGTACCTGTTCGCCATTTGTATATCTTCCCTGGAAAAACGTCGATTCAGGTCTTTGCCCATTTTTAAATGAGATTATTACTATTATTGCTATTAAGTTGTGAGTTCCTCATATATTTTGGATATTAACTCCTTATCAGGCATATGATTTGTAAATATTTGTTTCTATTCCATGGGTTGATTGTTTCCTTTGCTGTGCAGAAGCTTTCTAGTTTGATGTAGTCCCACTTGTTTATTTTTGCTTTTCCTGCTTATGCTTTTGGCTTCACTCCAAAAAGAAAACATTTCGGAGACTGAAATCAGGGACTTTTTCCATATTTTCCTCTAGGAATTTTATGGCTCACGTCTTACATTTAGGTCTTTAATCCATTTCAAGTTATTTTTTGTGAATGATGTAAGATAGGAGTCCAGTTTCATTCTTTTGTATGTGAATATCCAGCTTTCCCAACACCATTTATTATAGAGACTATCTTTTCTCCATTGTATAGGTTTGGTTCCCTTGCCAAATAGCAATTGATTGCATATGTGTGTTTTTATTTCTGGGCTCTTGATTCTGTTTTACTAGTCTATGTGTCTGTTTTTATGCCAGTACCCTACTGTTTTGGTTACTATAGGTTTGCAATATAGTTTGAAATCAGGAAGTGTGATGCCTCCTGCTTTGTTCTTCTTTCTCAAGATTGCTTTGGCTATTCAGGGCCCTTTGTGGGAACTTCCATATTAATTTTAGGATCGTTTTTTCTGTTTCTGCAAAACGTGGCCATTGGAATTTTGATAGGGGTTGCATTGAAGACATAGATGGCTTTGGGTATTATGGACATTTTAACAATATTAATTCTTCCAATCCATGAACACAGGATGTCTTTCCATTTATTTGTGTCTTCTTCAATTTATTTCATCAATATCTTATAGTTTTCAGTGAACAGATCTTTCACTTCCTTGCTTAAATTTATACTTAAGCATTTTACTGTTTTTGATGCTCTTGTGAATGGGATTGTTTTCTTTCTTTTTCAGATAGGCTACTGTTAGTATACAGAAACACAACCAACTTTTGTATCCTGCAATTGTACTGAATTTGTTTATTAATTCTAAAAGTTTTTGGTGGAGTCTTTAAGGTTTTCTATATATAAGATCATGTCATATGCAGAGACATTTTTACTTCTTTCTTTCAGATCTAGATGTCTTTTATTTCTTTTTGTTCTTTTGGTTAGGACTTCTAGCATTATGTTGAATGGGACTGGTAAGAGCAAGCACCCTTGTCTTGATCCTGATCTTAGGGGAAGAGATTTATATCTGTCGTGGTGCAGTATAGTATTAGCTGAAGGCTTCCCACTATGTATGGCCTTCATTATGTTGTAATATGTTCCTTCTATACTCAATTTTTTATCATGAAATGATATTGAATTGTGAAATGAGTTTCCTCTGTCTGTTGAGATGATCATGTGATTTTTATCTCTCATTCTATTAATGTGATGTATCACATTTATGGATTTGTGTATGTTAAATCATCATTACATCCCAGGGATAAATCCCACTTGATTGCTGTGTATGATCCTTTTAATGTGGTGTTCAATCTGGTTTGCTAGTATTTTGTTGAGGATTTTTGCATCTATGTTTATCAGGGATATTGGCATGTAATATTCTTTTCTTGTAGTGTCCTTATCTGACTTTGGTATCAGGATAATGGTAGTCTCATAAAATAAGTATGGAAGTATTCTCTCCTCTTCAATTTTCTAAAGAAGTTTGAGAAGATTGGCATTAATCTTCTTTAAATGTATGGTAGAATTCACCAGTGAATCCATCTGGTCCAGGGCTTTTCTTTGTTGGGAGGCTTTTGATTACTAATTCAATCTCATCACAAGTAATAGTTCTGTTCAGGATTTCTATTTCTTCACGATTCAGTCTTGGTAGTTTTTGTATATTTCTGGGAATTTTTCCATTTTTTCTAGGTTATCCCAATCTGTTGGTGTATAATTGTTCAGAGTAGTCTCTTAGGGTCCTTTGTATTTCTATGGTATCTCTTGTAATGTCTATTCTTTCATTTCTGATTTTATCTGAGTTCTCTTTTTGCTTTTCTTGGTTAGTCAAGCTACAGATTTGTCAGTTTCATTTATCTTTTCAAAGAACCAACTCTTGATTTTGTTATCTTTTCTATTGTTTTCCTATTCTCTATTTCATTTATTCCTACTCTAATTTTCATTTCTCCCTTCTTTCTCCTAAATTTGACCTTAGTTTCTTATTCTTTTTCCTTGAGGTGTAATGTTAGGTTGTTTATTTGAGATCTTTCTTTTTTCTTGGTGTACGAATTTATAGCTGCAAACTTTCCTCATAGAACTGCTTTTGATGCATTCCATAAGTTTTGGTATGTTGTATTTCCATTTTTGTTTGTCTCAAGATATTGGTTTACCTTTGATGTTTTCTTTGATCCATTGGTTGTGCTGGAATGTGTTGTTTAATTTCCACATATTTGTGAATTTTCCAGCTTTCCTCATTTTATTGATTTCTAGTTGCATTCCATTGTGGATGGAAAAGATACTTGATATAACTTCTTTCTTCTTGAATTTGTTGAGGCTTATTTTGTGGCCTAACATATGATCTTAGAAAGGGTTGTGTGTGTGCTTGAGAAGAATGTGCATTCTGCTGCTGTTGGATGGAATGTTCTATTTATGTCTGTTAGGTCCACTGGTCTATAGTGTTGTTCAAATCTGTCGTTCTCTTATTGACTCTCTCTTTATATGATCTACTACTCTCTGTTGAGAGTAGGATATTAATGTTCTCAATGATTATTGTTTTGCTGTTTATTTCTCGTATTAATATTGTTAGTATTTGCTTTACGTATTTAGGTGTTCTGATGTTGGGCACATAATATTTACAATTGTTGTAAATTCTTGATGAATTAACCACTTTATCATTATATAATAATATTCTTTGTCTCTTGTGACCATTTTTAGTTTAAATTCTATTTTGTCTAAGTATAGCTACCCTTGCTTTCTTTTGGTCACCCTTTGCTTGAGATATCTCTTCTAACCATTCACTCTCAGCCAATGTGTGTCCTTAAACCTAAAATGGGCCTTTTGTCAGCAGCATGTCATTGGATGTTACTTTTTTTTTTTTAATCCATTCAGTCATTCTATGTCTTTCATTTGGAGAATTTAATCCATTTATGTTTAAAATCATTATTGATAGATAAGTACTTGCTATTGCCATTTTATTAATTGTTTTCTAAATGTTTTGTAGATCCTGTGTTCCCTACTTCTTCCCTTGTTGTCTTCCTATGTGATTTGATGACTTTTTGTGATGGTATGTTTTGACTCCTTTATCATAACCCTTTATGTATCTACTACAGGTTTTTCCTTTGTGATTATCATGAGGATTACACAAATACCTTATAGTTATCCTAATTTAAGCTGATAACAACATTGACAGCATACAGAAACTTTATACTTTTACTTCTTTCTCCCTCACATTTTAGGTTATGGATGTCACACTTTACATCCTTGTTTTTGTTGTTGTTATTGAGAAAGATTGGCTCTGAGCTAACCTGCATTGCCAATCCTCCTCTTTTTGCTCAAGAAAGACTGTCATTGAGCTAACATCTGTAACAATCTTCCTCTATGTTGTATGTGGGATGCTGCCACAGCATGGCTTGATGAGTGATGTGCATGTCGAAACCCAGGATCTGAACCTGTGAACCCTGGGCCACTGAAGTGGAGCATGCAAACTTAACCACTATGCCACTGGGCCAGCCTCTACATCTTTTTCATATTATGTCCCCAATAATGAACTATTATAGTTATAGTTATTTTTAATATATTTGTTTCTCCACTTTTAAAATTGAATTGGAGGTGGCTTATGCAACACCATTATAATATAAGAGAATCTGACTTTGACTATGTATTTACTTTTACCAGTGTGTTTTACTCATTCATAAGTTTTCATGTTGTTAATAGCATCCTTTCATTTCGGCTTGTAAAATACCCTTTAGTACTTGTTGTAAGGCAGACAGATCTAGTAATGATGAACTCCATCAGGTTTTGTTTGTTTTGGAAAGTCTTTATCTCTTCTTCTCTTCTGAAGAACAGTTTTGTCAGGTATAATATTCTTTTCTTGGTTGACAGTCTTTTTCTCTCAATATTTTGAATATATCATCCCACTGTCTCATGGCCTGTAAAGTTTCCTCAGAGAGATCTGCTCATGGGGGCTCCCTTGTATGTGATAAGTCACTTTTCTCTTATTGCCTTCAAAATTCTGTCTGTGAATTTTGACAATTTAATCATAATGCGTCTTGGTGTAGCTCTTTTGGGGTTCAGCCTATTTGACGTTTTTTGGGCCTTATGAATCTGGATGTCCATTTCGCTCCCTATCTTTGGGAAATTTTTAGCTGTTTTTCTTTAAATAAACTTTCTGTCCCTTTTTTCCCTGTTCTCCTTCCAGGATTCCCATTATGCAAATATTATTTTCTTCCTGGTATCCCATGAGTCCAGTAGGTTTTCTTACTTGTTTTCATTCTTTATTCTTTTTGTATCTCTTTTGGATAATTTCAAATGATCTGTCTTTATGTTCACTGATTCTTTCTTCTGGTTGGTTGAGTCTGTTGTTCCATATCTTTATTGAATTCTTCAGTTCAGTCATGGTATTCTTCAGCTCTAGGATTTCTGTTGTCATTTTTTTCCCTTATGGTTTTGATTTGTTTGTTGAACTTCTCATTTTGTTCATGCATTGTTTTCCTAATTTCGCATAGCTGTCTATCTGTGTCTCCTTGTCATTTGCTGTACTACTTTAAAAGGATTATTCTGAACTCTTTGTCAGACAGGTCATAGATTTCCATTCTTTAGAGTCAGTCATTGGAGCATTACTAATTTCCTTTGGAGGTTTTCCTTGGAGGTGTCACGTTCACCTAGTTGTTCACCATCCTTGTATTCTTGATTTGGTATTTGCCCATTTGGTAAGCAGTCTTCTCTTCTATAGTTTCACTTCAGCAGGGAGAGACCTTCACCAGTCAGCTCAGCTTGGGGTACTAGATGAGCCAGCCAGTATCATCCATGGGCAGGGCTGCTTGCTATTGATGCCTGTATTTGAATGAGGTCACCACCCATGTTCTGAGGTAGAGTGTGTGAGAAGGTGCTTCTGGCTGGGGTGTGTGGTTAAGTGGGCTTGTTGATGTGTTCCACATTCAAGGGGGGCTGCTGAGTTGTCTCACTGATTGAATAGGGCTGCTGGCTGTGCTCCATGGTCAGGTGGGGTCATGAGCTGGACTCTGCAATCACCTCTGGATAGGTTTGCAGGCTGTGTTCCCTGGCAGGGGGTTGCCTCTGGTTGGATTCTACAGTGGGGCAGGGCTGCAGGCTGTATTTCACTCTTGGTCAGGTGGGGCCTCAGGCAGTGCTCTCCAACCAGATGATGCCACTGGCTGGAGTTTGTTTTTAGGCAGGGCCACAGGTCTGTTTTACAGTCAGAAAAGGCCTCAGTCTGTGGTCTGTGATCAGGTAGAAGTGCAGACTGTGCTCAAAGTTGAGTGGGGCTGCAGGCTGGACTTTGCCAACTGGCTGTGCTCTGCTGTTGGGTGAGGTCACTGGTCAGTCTTCTGTTTTGGAGGGGCCTTTAGCTGTACCCTGCAGTGGGGTGAGCCTGGAAACTGCTGTGCAGTTAGTTAGGGTCACTGTTGGCGTCTACGGTTAGGTGGGGCTATAGCCTACACTCTGCAAATGTGCAGGGTCCCTGGCTGAGATCCTTGCCTGGATGAGACTGCAGGCTGTGTTCACTATTGGGCAGAGTCACATGATGGGCTCTGGTGCTGGATGGTATTGTAGGCTGTGCTCCATGGCTGGGTGGTACCATAGGCTAGGTTCTGAGGCTGCTCAGGGTCACTATGTAGCCTCCCTGATTATGCAATGCCAGAGGCTATGCTCAAAACTTGGGTAGGGATGTTGGATTGACTCCCTGCCTGGAAGGGTCACAGGATGTGCTCCACATAACCTGTGGCCATGCTTCCCAGAAGGGCAGGACTAGAGCCTATGCTCAGCAGTTGCATGGGACTGTGAGTTTACTTCTCAGTGTGGATGGGCCATAGGATGGGCTCCATTGCTGGTATGGCCCATGGGCTGGGAATCCAAATCAGGCAGCACTGTCAACCAAGCTCCCTGGCCAGACAGGGCCACTGGCTCAACTCTGCAGATGACTGTAGCCACTGGCTTGGATCTCTGTTTGGATGCCACTACAAGCAGGAACATGGTCTGCCAAGACCTGAGCGCTGGTTGCTATAATTTGTGTCTCTTTCTTTGTCTCTATCTGATCCCCAGTGG
The DNA here is from genome assembly GCF_037783145.1 of Equus przewalskii. Lineage (NCBI taxonomy): Eukaryota > Metazoa > Chordata > Mammalia > Perissodactyla > Equidae > Equus > Equus przewalskii. The sequence goes on along the minus strand of NC_091837.1, from coordinate 34,628,592 downwards.
TTAAGCTCCTGATCCCTGCAGCGATCCCCATGAAGTGAGACTCAAGTGGGCCTACTGGGAAGTGTCCCATCATGCTGGGAAAGCTGGATGTCCACCTTGGTTGTCTTTTTCCCATTGGAGAAATCATGAGCCCAGGCAGGCCCTTTTGGCATGATGCTGGGCTGGCCAGGGGGAGGGGCATTGCATTCAGAGTGCAGCCTTTCCTCAATGCAGTCCTTCTCATCTCTGTGGTCCAGGGCCGGTTTTAGCCTCGCCTCTGCGGTTCTGGGATTTTCAAAATAGTGTCTTGTCTATGGATAGTTGCTGGTTGGTCTTTTGTCAGGAGGCCTAAAGTTGGGAACGACCTATGTCACCATCTTGATGATGTCCCTCCCCTGAAGTTCTTCATTTAATTTTCTAAGACTACCTTCACATCACTCAGTTAAACTCTGTGAAGAACACCAGAATGCTCTAAAACTTTTTATTTGTATGCCAGTTTACTGCAATGAACCATAAAACTATAAAAAACAAATTGAGTAGGTTCTTAGAATAAAATCCTTCGTGTCAATTTATGAATGCACACTTACGTATGCCAACTGTATTTAAAATAGAAACTATATCTATTATTATCTTAAGTTAAACATAGATAAGTATGGTCTGTTTGGAAATAAATCAGAAGATACAACAAGTATTTTACATTAGTATATGATTTCAGCAATCCATGTTCTCCTGAGAACACGTAAGTACTTTATTAGTACCTGGAATTAATGTCCCCCCAAAATTCCAACTTGATAGAATCTCCAGTTTCTTCAATGTATCAATTTTTTCCTTCACTTTTCTTCTTTCCCTCCCTAGCAGGGGTGGCCTGCTCATCCCATCAATGACTCTCACTTACTTACAACTCCTGACTTTTGTCCTTCCATTTCCTCCACAAAGCAGACCCTACACTCCTATGTTAGACTTCCATATTCTGACTCCTCATTTCTATGTCAAGGACTTCATAAATTGCTGGGTATCTCTGAATAAGAGGTTGGTGCTACATCAGATTGATGATATCCAATCTTCCTGGGGCTAAGGCATCATTAGAAAGCTTCCACTTCTTTTCTGTCCTGTCCCCTCAGAAGTTTGTCAGGTTTCTATAACAAATATTTGCCAAACATTTTATATCCATACCACTTACATAATACCCCATAAAGTTTAGGCACTTAAATATCTTTAAGTGAATAACAGAGGGACTTCTTACATATTAAGGAAGTTGAAGGTCATTCATATGGCTAAAGGATACAACTTCTTTCATACTGCCCCAGAGGGAAAGTGTAGGCCTTGGGAGGAAGCAACAGAAAGATGGACTTCAGACCAGTAGGGGTGCAATTAGGAGCTGCCTATGTCTCACTACCTTCATCAGGTGTGAACTTCCTACCCATATGTGTGCCTGAGTAATAGTGAGTGGACACCTGTTACAGGTTTTGTATAGGTGACTGTGGCTGAGGTGAGAAGATGATCTTTAAAGGTCTCTTCAGAATTCAGATTCAAGAGAGATGTGCGATGAGCTGTGAAATGTAAGGATTGTGTATGAAGAGATATGAGAAAAAAAGTAGGAGTAATAGAAATTGAATTAGAAAATGCCTCCTAAGATTCTATGCTTTCTCTGCATCACATGCCCCCAATAGCTCAGTACTACACTCTTGCCTATGTGTAGTGATAGCAGGGCAGAAGAATGAGAAAGATCAGGAGCGATATATCACCATAAGAGGATGGCTTTTGGGGTTTTTGGAAAGTTCACAAGTAGTCTTTCTAACTGGTCCTCTCATCTATAGAAGTCAGTCCCAGGTTTAATTTTATTTCAAGTGTCCCTGTCCCTGGGGGCACAATTTGGGAGTTAGGGACAGCCTTTTAATCTTCTACAGGACCTACAGGGTAGGAAACAATGTCCCTCAGAGAAGAGAAATAATGAAGAGAGGATGGCAGAGATGCAAGACAGAGAGAGAGTACTGGTTTATGTTCCGGACGAGGTTACAGGTCTTGGATCTGTCCTCCCTATGAGGCATGTTTGTATGCTTATCATCCATGTCTCTTTCATGCTTAAGCACATATCACTTGGTTTCTGTTACTTGGAATCAAAGCAGTTTAACTAGTATACCACAGCCCCTGTAAGACTGCTTGAAGCAGCTGCCTCATATCAACCAAAGCCGAGGTCAGAAATGCTTAACTGTCACCATGGGCAGAAAATATTTCTTATTGCCCAACACAATTTTCCAACATAGCGTGTAGTGGGATGGTCACCAGGAATCGCTACTCAGAAGACTGCCAGATTTTAACAACTTTTCTCAAAGTCTTCCTGACAGGTGCTTCTGGCCAGGATCATCACACATTTTTCATCAGAATGTATCTAGTTATAACGAAGTCCCACTACTGCATTGGAAACAAAAGACTCAGAGAATGCCACTGAAAATGTGCCCAGAAGCTTCAGTGATCACAAGTACCAGGGCTTTAAAAAAAAATCATAGTCCTATACAGAACTATTCCAAATGATACTTTACTGAGCACATTCAGATTCTATGCTCATCTCCTGCACAGAAACGATATGCAAAATGGGTGTTGTTTTTTGTTTTTTTTAATACCATCAATGAACAAAACCGACCAACACAAGTGGAAGAAAAAATTCTGGAAGAATAGTGTGCAGCACCATATAAATATACCATAATTGAACTGTAAATGCACCAAGTAAGTACTAAGAGACCAGGAAGTGATTCAGCTGATTAAGCAAAGATATCCCAAATCTTATGCAACAGAAAGAATGCTCCATGTTCTAAAAGACTTAAAAATTCTCATGGGATCTATAAATATTTTCTAAAGAATTTTCACCTTGCTAAAATGTCATTTTTTTAAAACAGCATAATCTGGAGCATTGTATAAGTCTTAGACATTTTTTCTCTTCAAATTTTGAATTCTCACAGAACCATAAAAATTCTTTTTAATCGCGTGCATTATCTTTCAGACACACAGTTTACAGTAATAATGAAAAGACTGTGCCTTGACTCTCTCTCCTTTTTCATGCCATAAAGACAAATGAACCCACAAATAATGAGAATCCCACTAGTGTGATTCAAATTAAATGAATGGTTATTTGGACAGGGGATTGGGATGGCATTGCCATATGCATGAAAAAAAGGATGGGGTGGGTGTGGTTTTAAGTGGAGAGTAATGAGCACAGATACTTCAGATGCTTTTTGTCACAGATACTTCAATCAAAATAGCCAATGAAGATTAGTGTCAACAGTTAGTTATAAATTATTTGTATATATTAAAACTCCTCATCAAAGCTTCTCCTTGGTAAGATTTTTTAAGTATCAAGTCTTGTTACCCTACATTAGGGGAAAAAGTAACAGTGTCCCTCTTATTAAATAATAATAAAGTTTCTCAGGGGATCTTTTTCTCAGTTACCTTGAATCGCAGCAATTTAAGTCAAGAGAACAATCTCAACAGCTCAACGTTTAGATATATAATGAACTTGAAGTCAGTTTTACAAAGATAAAACACAACCTCTAATCCTCCTTGTTTTTAATTCCATGACAGTCAACAACAGATAAGAAATAGGAGGGGGAATAAAAGATGTTTTCTTTTCCACTGCTACATAGTTTAAAAATATTGAATAAGGACTAAAGAGATGGTGAAATTATTAGAAATAATGAGCAAATAGTAATACGACCAAAGCTTCCTACGGACTACCACATCATTTTGTCTATTATATAGGATAATAATGCCTTTCATGTACTTTTCCACATGGGTTAAAACTAAAAAGAAAAATTTAGGTTGAACTTTCTGATTGTGAATACCAACATTATAATGAATTAACTCATCTCATTTAATTCTTACAAGTCTTAGTATTACATGATATCTCTATAAAGGATGAAACAGACTCAGTCAAATTAAGTAACTTGTCCAAAACCACACCAATAATGAGTGACAAATTCATTTCAAAGTCAAACCACTTGCCTTCCACTGTGCTTCCTCCTGGGCGAACCCATCTTTACATATGGGCTTACACTGTAGAGTTTAAGTGGGTTCCGCCTATGAAGAATGAAGAGAACTGATAATATACTCTCTAGAAGGCTTTTCTGTTGTGTTTTTATTCAGTACCTTTCTAAGAAGTCAAAAGGCTGCCATAGACATTCCCTTATTAATATTTACCGTTTATCTGCGTGCACTAGTTTTGGATGTTATTACTATTTTGGATGGGAAAATTAAAGTGAGCACTGGTGAGCAGAAATGTCAGCAAATGAATGGCAGTTTAGACTAGAAGTCTAGTCACCTAATACATAATCTGGAGCCCTAGCCACTAAATCTTGCTTTTGGTGATACAGCAAACCACACAAGGTCATGCTACTACTAATCTTTCATGAAACCAAATGTCAACAATACTATTATAAATCATTCTTCATTTTCTACCATAATATTCCGTATATATTCAATCTTAAGACCACACATTCATATATAAAGGTTGAAAGAAAATCCAATTTCCTTCTATAATTATATAAATTATTTTTAACATGTCACAATCATTTTACACAAGAAAGGAGAAAGAATTTATCCATCAATTTATACTCAAATATTTTTTCTCTCTTTATGGAATTGATCCTCTAATATTGTGGATTAATTATTTTTCCTTTCCTTAAAGAATTCTTAAAGAGAATGAAGTCATTCTGATAAATGTTCCATTTCCTGTTCTTCAGCAGCAGATGTCTACTTCTGCCTAGAGGACAAGTCTAATGCCCTGTGATAAAGAGGGGAGCACAGCAAAGGACCATACAACAACTTGTGTCTCGTGCACAACAGATACAAAAATTGCCACTTAAAAAGGTTCCTATAGGTTTCCCCATAATCCCTAATATTATTAATAATCAGGTTCCTATTTTAGTTGAGTCTTGACCAAAATGTGTCTTTTATGTGGTCCCTTACAAAACTAGAAATGATTTCAGAAAAACACACACATTAAGGTCAGGCTGTAAGCTCTCAATAGATGACACATCCATTTCACTTAATGGATTCACCTGTATGGTTCAAAATTAAAATAAATAAAAAGTATGTTAACCCCTCTGTGTCTTCGTGAATGTCATCTCTTAAGCCTGGAACATGTTCCTACTTTTCTTCTTTATCAAGAACTATCTTAGTTATCCTTTAAGGCTTGGCAGAAAGACTACCTCTTCAGGTCAGCCTTTGCTGGCACACTATTGGCTTGAACATTAGCTCATCCTGGGTCATATAATATTTTCGTGATTCCTCTATTGAGTAAGCATTTCCCATTTGCTACCTAATAGTTTATATCCTGTCTAAGGCTGTGCATTCCTTGAAAGGTGCAGCCAGGCTGGTTTTAGCTCTGTACTTCCCCCAGGACATTCCCGTATTTATTTCTCAAATAGGTTGGCAATGATTGTTTGGGAAATGTAGTATAGAGGCCCCTTGAGCTATAAATTTCTTGGGTCTAGTCAGAGCTCCAATGGCCTTGTACAGGTGATACCACTCACCTTAGCTACCTCACTGTAACATGGACCCATGATACCTGTTTCTGGGAAGCTCTTTTCCCAACCCCAAAGCATAACTGAAAATATGCTTTGTAAATTGTGTTTTGCTATACAAGTATAAGGCATCATACCTATATATGTGTGTATTTTTTTAAGGATACAATGTTGTATACTGTATAAAACACTTGAAATAATGAATACAGGGTCTATATAATAACATATTTGATCTACTTTGAGTAAAAACATATTTAAAGGTGTGGCCGGCCCCGTGGCCAAGCACTTAAGTTTGCATGCTTCACTGCGGCAGCCCACGGTTTCGCCAGTTCGGATCCTGGGCGCGGACATGGCACCGCTCGTTAGGCCACGTTGGTTGAAGCGGCATCCTACAAGCCACAACTAGAAGGACCTGCCACTAAGATATACAACTATGTACCTGGGGGGTTGGGGGAGATAAAGCAGAAAAAAAATAAATAAAACATATTTAAAGGGAATACTCTCAGAAGTCATCAGGAAATAGAGCCACCCAACGCATGTCTAATTTATAGATGAATGGAGAAAAGCTCCTTGTTTAAAATGTGTGATTGTTTTTGGATTATTTATATGAACAGAAATATTCCTTTGAAAATGAGAGTGCATTTATAGTGATCAAATGGTATCAACAGCTACATTAATTATATGCTATTTTTCTAAGTCACCCTGATGTCAACTCTCCTCTTGTCTTCTAGCTTCTTTGACCACATTTAGTTTCTGTTTTATCCGGTACCCACCAAATGCAGAAATGAGTATCTTTTGGATGCACCAGGAAGAATTTGCTTATAGAAGGAACTGATAACCCTCTAAGACTTTTCTTAAGATTTTTTTTAAGTGAGGCAAAGTAGAGAGTTTGTATCAAACACTCAAGAGCAAAAACCTAATCATCTGTTTTCTTCTATCAGTCAGCAGAGTTCCAGTTCTCTCTTCTTTCCCTGTCTCTCCATTCCCATACCCCACTCCACCAATTATTTCTTTTTCTAGTAACAGCATTTCAAGACCATCTCAAGTTTACTCCAAAATCTCATTTTAGTGTTACACACAAAAAAAGGGACCCGAGTTAATAGGCATACATTCTAGCACCATCTTTTGTAATTTGATTATACTTTGAGGTCTCACCCATCTCAGGAGCTTTTCCAAATAACTTTACTTTTCATTCTGAGATTAATTCTGGTAAATTCAAATTTTTCCTATCTTTAGGCACCTAAAAAGTTGTGGGATTTTTTGGGGCTGGCCCCGTGGCCGAGTGGTTGGGTTCGCGTGCTCCGCTGCAGGCGGCCCAGTGTTTCGTTGGTTCGAATCCTGGGCGCGAACATGTCACTGCTCATCAGACCACGCTGAGGCAGCATCCCACATGCCACAACTAGAAGGACCCACAACGAAGAATATACAACTATGTACCGGGGGGGCTTTGGGGAGAAAAAGGAAAAAATAAAAAAATAAAATCTTAAAAAAAAAAAATAAGTTGTGGGATTTTTGGGGGGGGGGGCAGTGGAATTTTCAATTATAATTCTAATTTAAAATGCTTCAAAACGATAAATTCTCAATTCTACACTCATCTTGAAAATAATTAGTAATACACTTCTTTCAAAGCATAGGAGCATTCACATAAAGATCATTTCCTTCTCTGACACTTAGGCATTTAAACATTCTTGTCACATATTCCTTGGAAAGGTTCTGCTCTAAATTAGGTTTGGAACTATCATACTAATACTAAATCAAGTAAATTCTACCACCAGAGTAAGCTTGGCTGTCAATTATAGTCGTTAGACCGCCAGAGATGCAAGTCCTAGTGAGTTATTCAAAGGGTCAGGGACACTTTTCTTTGTTGAATTTGAAGCTATATTTCATCTTTTGAATTGAGTATAAACAGCTTTAAATGAGAAGAGAACTTCATTTAAAAAAAAAGAAGCAGTTTAAGCAGCTTATTTATTCTCTCATCTTTAAAGTGAAACAAAAAACATGAACTATAGAACTACTACGAGTAGCAATTTTTCATTTTGTCGTTTACCTGTTCTTTAGAGAGAGCCTTTGTCTCAGGGCAGGGATGGGGGTCAGTGATGGAAGATCTGTACTCCTTCTATGTGTCGTCATGCCGACACACGATGCACTTTCTTGCTATGCTTGAGTCAGTGGTAGGCTCCCTAAGCTACATGCACAAATGTGGATTCACCAAGAAGGATAAATTCCAAAATTCAGTAAGCTTATCAAGAATGAGTTCAGCTGATGAACTCAAACAACACTCCCAGACATTAAAAGTGAGGGCCGAGATGAGCCAAGCCCTTTTCTCTGAGGTACCAGGTAACTCCTGGAATACGAAAAATAAACTCTGTAATTGACACAGCGTCTCTGGAACAATGTTTTATTGGAATACATCTAAAGAAGAAGCTCATACAAAGGATAAATCCCATTAGTGTTTCATCACAAACTGTTGACACTAAGTATAGACTTGTTTCAGTGTGTTGGGTGTGTATGTATGTAAGTGTGTGTGTATACATATACACACACCCATCTCTCTCTCACACACACATGTGTATGTATGTGTGTATATATTATTCTTAGTTTATCTTAATTTAGACGTATCTACAAATTTTCAAACAAAACATGATTTCCTTTGTCTTTAGATCTATTTTGTGCATTATTCTTTAGTCTAATATACACTTTTACCTTTCATTTAGCAGTAAACAACTGACACGTAATATATCCATAAAAGGCAATTATCCTAATGGTTCTAATTATCTTGTAACACTTGCTCTTTTTTCCTTAAGTGAGTAGGTACAAAAATGTTTGTTTTCTTCAAGAAGGTAAGAAAAAGGAAAAGAAAAGATGTTCTTTTCAGCAATTCACTAATCCAGGAGAATTGTCACCTCTTTGAAAACAAAAAAATCTTTGAAATGAGAAAGTATGAAAAATAAAATTTCCACTCAAAAAACTGCTTAATTATCATAAATACCAAATCCTTCGCTTAACACAGGCTTTCTTAATTAAAATACATATACATACAAATTTAAGTGTTAACTTTTACATGATATTTTTAAAAGTTTGATTATCTAAATTCCTGGTGACAGATAATTTTCTTTCAAAATATTGGCCCAATATCAATTTCTCGTATTCTAACAGCCAGGAAAAAAGTTACCTAATTTCCTCAAAATCTAATTAAATAATCTCCACCAAAATAAAAGCTTGTTCTTCTTACATTGCCTGTGTTAAAGAAGAGAAAAAAACTGGAAGTGACACTAAAACCTTAGTTTTTTTTCGTTTTAACTTGAATTTGTTGTTTATAATGAAATCTTGAATTTCAGGATGGCACGTTTGTATATAATTTTCACTAATGGATGTAAAATAACTCTACACCTACAACATATATTCGTACTTTCTCTTGAAAGGTCTAAATTTTTGATGCTGAAAAAGTATAATCTGTATAAGGGGGTGATATAACTCCTACATGTTGATATTTTTGAAACTCTAGAAAAACTTTCAGAAGCCCAAATGGATTTTCTCCCTCAAACAAATACGTGGCCATTTCAACTAGTCCCTGTTACTCTTGAAGGAATGGCACTCCTCTATCAGAGGGCCTGACAAAGACAGGTGCCTCAGGGAACAGTATTTTCTAGACTAAAAGAGACTGAAATCTAGGATTCAGGTTACTACAAAAGGACAAATTCTGCTATTTAATACTATTTTCATACTGCTTTCTGAAAGCTTTCATGCTGTTGAAAATTGAACCAGTCTTTATAAACATGAATACACTGAGCATAGTGTTTATACCAAGATATGGTATTTGCCCCCTCAGTATAGCTAGTGAGCAAGGCTTCCCTCCCTCCAGGGCACATGCCCTATGGGAAGGGTGGTGGCTGTTGAAAGATCCTTTGCTACCACTCTTCCTCTTCCTCTTTCATCCTCCCCTGTCATGGAGCAGCTGGAAGCATGCCCCATTCAGCCTTGAGCAGTCTAGCTCTTCTGCGCATTTCCCACTCCTCCACACTCTGGGTAAAACAAAAAACATACTTTATTTAAGAGATACAACATTGAATGAATTGTGATTCCCTTTGTTAACTGAGAGCATTGCCAAACAAGACAGAGGTGCTCAGGCAAAGAACAAAAGGCAACATAATTGGAAGGCTGTGGGATGCCAGAGGGACATCCTGGTAGAAAAAAGGTACTATTCTAGAGAATTTCTATCGCAGAAATGCACTTCCTTTAGAGTTTCAGGAAACAAAAGAAAGCATGTCTAAAATAACTCTTAAGTTTGAAATAAAAGCATATGCACTATATCTCCAAGTTGGATGGAATCAATAAAGAAAACTTTGCATCTAAAAAAATTAACTACCAGAGGTCTAATTACTGTTTTTGAAAGAGGTTAGAATTCCCCATAGTGCAGTAAGTCACACAGATTAACATTCCCTTGGGTCACGTCTCCTCGCCCAGGGGACCGTGATTACACAGACAAATCCACTGGGGAGTAGCCAGAAATATAGAAAGGGAACCACAGTAACAAGAAATCCTGGTTTTCTACTCTAAGGGAGGAAGGGCTGAAATATGAGAAAGAAAAAATGCACAAGAAACATTTCATTTTATGCCTAGCCCTATACCTAAAATTTGGTCATTTTACTATCAGTGATTTTAAGATAAGTACTAATAAACGTATATTTCTTCTTCTAAAGCTGAAGGTGGTATCCCTTCAAGAAGCAACAGTTCACGTTAAATTATTGTTAGTTGTGTTACAAACATGGTAATTTAAACTTTGTTCTTGCTATTCCTGTTGAGTTCATTAGCCACCACAAATCCTGCACATCATCTGTAATAATCCTCTTGAGCAATCCTTTACTAATAGCTAAAGTTTGTCTTTGCATTTGAAAGTTAAGATGGAAGAGGCATAGCAGGGAATGGTTGCAACAAGTTTCACGTTTCTGCAAAAGTCCCCACCAGGTTACAATAGTTTGCCTGGGGCAAAGAATGACTGAGCAAAGAATTTGTAGCAGAACTCACTAAAAATAATCAAATCTTCAAATGAGTCTAAAAATGGGTTAAAAGAAATTTACTAGAATGAACCATGCAAGGGTTTTTTACAGGTACTAAAGGCTACGGATAGTTGGCTGTGAAGAACTGAACACCAGAAAGTGTCCTGTTCAACCTCTCCCTTCAAGGAAAGTCACCTGTTTTCCATTCCCCTGCCAGCAGGCAGGCCCAGGTCCAGAGGCTGGGGCATGGCTATTTCAGCCTTGGTTTTCACTGCCAACATTTGGCTCCAATCTCCCCTCCAGCCTGAACCGTACATGATCTACTCTCTTCTGTCTCTCCTCATAGGGTTTCAACCCAAATCAAGCCCTGCACTGCTCTACAGGCCCCAGTATTCCCTCACCCTTTCTGGAAAGCCTGTTCTGTTAAGCAGTGTGAGCAGACAGTCGCCTTATTTCAATCTGGATTTTCCTAAATCAAAATACTTTCCTCCTCCTAAATATCCTGAATTATAGGAAGGACTCTTGGGTTGGGCTCGTCACTGCCTCTTTTGCACTTTTTTTTTAACACCATTTCCTCACATTCATGACACTGTTGCCAAATTACCTCCATGGCATCCAAATGTCTTCTTAGCCAGTCTCACCTCTAGCTCACCACTCTCTCCGGCCCTTCATCTCCTGGAGTCTATAATCTTCGTATCTATACAAGCCATATTCAAAGTTAATCTGGCTGAAAGAACCCCAAGCCCCTCCCTGCCTCTTCTGTTTGACCTTTGGTTCCAGAGACATCTTCAGCCTAAACACATGCTATGCCCAACACCTTCAGTGTAGATCTCACCCTCCCCAATCTCCACCTCCTGCCTTCAAGGTTTTCTACTCTCTCCATCTTCAATGAGTCTTTAAGCTCTTTGACCTTTTGTATTGGCCTGCCCTGTCCACACATGCTACCCAGCCCTGGGGAGAATCACAATCTGAATGTTTGAATAGTTCCTTCTCATCTCCACTCTTTTCAATGTGAGAATCCTCTTTCTTGAGCTGAGTCTTTTGTAATGGAGAGAGTTTGGCTAGGCTATAAGACTAATGACAATAAAACCAGAATGGTATGAAAAATAGGACTTATCTGAGGTCTGTGAGTTAACCACACTGGAGGAACAGAAATTTCATAAGGAAAATAATAAGAGATAACACCAAATAGAAGGTGAACCCAGACAAGAAAGACTAACACTTTCGTGCGTAATCTATGAGACAAAAGTCACTGCAGGCTTTTAGGCAGGGAAATGACTTGACCAGAGACTTTAGGAAAATTAATGAAGTGAGCCCCTAAGAAGTCATTTAGCCTAGAATGTCCTCCTGTCTCTGTACAACACGCTATCATTACCGGCATCACATCTGCTACAAAACATGTCTAAAAATAGACATTCTCTGACTTTATTTTTGCTACTTGGTAGCAAAACCAGGATTCCAACTAGAACAGGCAATTGACTGTTTCAGGCTCCAGGATTAAAAAAAAAAAAGTTATAGAAGCCAAGGAAATACAACTGCTTTATTCCTTGTCTGACGATGCCTCATCTTTTAACCATAACATAATTCTTCAAAATGACAGTTAATATTTACTGAGCACCTTATGTGCCACACTCATGCTCCATGCTTTACCTACTTCACCATGAAATTGCACCCAGTGCACAAGATCAGTTTGTAAATGAGGAAGGCTATCATAGATGCTCTCACCTTTGAAATGTCCTTGCTTCCTTCCCTCCATTTATCTCGCAGATGCCTCTCCAATTATGGCTTGCATTTCAAAGCTCAGCCTAAATTCTGAACACTCTGACCCTCTGGGAAGCCTCCTCCTGTGGCCACTGCTAATGCCAGCATCTCTCCTGAAGGGCTGCAGCAAAAAGCTGTGTGTAGCACCATGCCATTCATCCATTCAGTTTTAAGTCTCCTTACATTCTTATTAAAGCATTTAATTTTTACTCTTTGCTTTTCCCTCTAAAGTATGAGTGGGCAGGATTTTGCTCTTGCACCTTTCCATAATCCCAGTGACTGCTGAATAATTAATGCACAAAAAACATGGCAGTGGAAGAGAGTGACCTCAGTGTGGATCTCTAAGCACGTGCTTGTTTCCATGGAGTTGAGCATGAAGGATCAGGGCTTCCGGCAACAACGCTTTTCTTCTAGCGAGCGTCCAAAAGTTCAAAGAAAAAGCAACAATCACGTCCAAAGCTACATGAAGTCAAAGAGAACAATCTATTATTTTTTTCTCTGTCAATCAAACACATTATTAAAGCCTAAATCACCCAAAATACAAAGAAATAACATTACTAGTTATTTAAGTTTTGAACCAAGGCCTTCAAGCCCCAGGATATGGAATGCTTTCTTCTCTCGTTCTTTAATTATCCCTAAAAACAATAAAGACCTTTTATTTAAAAATATAAAACAAACAAGGGGGTTTGCTTTTAAGATTTTTAAGATGAAAGATCTAACCTTTCACCAAACTTCTTCGTCAGCCTTTAATTTTCCCATTGATAGTCTTGTCAGCTGCTGTTTATTGATTTCTTGGAAATTTATTCTCTATAGTACAGAACTGAACTGCCAACCTCCCACTGTGCACATCTGATACTCTGCAGTTTCGGGGGGGGGCAGGAGGAGGACCTGAGGTTGGCTGGCGGCAGGGCAGCTACATCAGCCTGTGATTGAGCAGACACTGCCTCTAATACTACAACAACACTTCAGTGGACTTTTCATTCTTCAAACAACAGCCAAGCTGCAAATACCTCAGATATAGTTCAGGGATAATTTTTACTGAAATATTTCTTAGATATTTAACAGTCCCTAAAAAATAGGCAAAGGTGTGCTGTCACTTCAAAAGTGAAGTCAGCCACACATGGGGGAAGGCACCTGGCAGCCCAGGCATCAGAAAGTGGTTACCTAGGGGAATTCAAACTAATAAAAAGGGTCAGGATTGACTTCTCTGCTAATGTCTTAAACCATTCGACAAGAAGCTACCACCAGAAATAATCACAATGGATAAAATAATTTGACTTATAGTTTCCACTCAATGTTAAAATTTCAGTTTTTAGAAGTAAGACTTTCAGTGGCCAATGGTAGATTCAGTATCGAACCTCGAACACTGGGACCCACACTTTTTTATCCTGTTAGCTCTCGTCATTCTCCATAATAGTGGACCTGTACGACAGTGTCTCAAATATTTGGCCAGTTCCAGTTTTTTCCTGCTTGTTAAATCAGGATGAGAACTGACCAAGAAGCCCCCTTTTGGATCTATTCCAACCCGATGGCTTGCTGGGCACTCATTTTAATTTCACTTGAAAAATAGATCGACTGTTTACCTGATTCCAGATTGTTCCAGTTAGAGAGAGAATACAGTGCCAAGTGCTTGGAGAAGCATAAGATAGTAGATAAAGTTAAAGGTAGTATTTACGTAGCAAACATTTATTCAAGAAATTAGTCCCACTATCCAGACATGCCTGATAAAAAGAATCTCCTGCACTTGTGAAAACACAGAATCCTAGATCCCTGAGAATCAGAACTGGCAAGTCAGAATCAGTCTAGGGAAACTGTGCAGGGGACCAAAGGACAAACATGTTTTTTTTTCAGTTTCCTGGTTCTCATGGAATTTAATAAACAGTCATTTAGTTGGAGTAATATTATTTAATTTTGGAAGAGAGGGGTTAGGATCCACTTTAGAAGAGTGAAACAGAATTAAACTCAAACCATTTTGAGAACAAAATAATAGACATTTTTTATCTAACTCAGGTGAGTTTCTTAAAATAAGACTTCAGAGAGTCTCAAATAGAGTCAGATGACTTCTCATAACCAATCCACATTAAAACCCACACAGGTACAAGAACTGACACAGAAGACAGTTTTGCCCATGGACCATTGTTGGTCCACCTCTTGAGGACCTGCATGGGAGCTCTGGAAGATGCTAAAGAAGATCAAGAACTGTGGCACTGTTTGGTGTGACTCAGGAGGCCTGGTACTCCAGTGCAGAGGATCCAACACACCACAGCAGTCCTAAAATCCTGACTCTTTCTGGGGCTGTCACAGTTTTAGGAATACAAGATCCTCCTAGATCTAGCTCTCATTTTCTGGAAACGGGGCCAGAAACACACCAGATTCCACTATCGGGAAAGCCAGCAGAGAAGAGAGAGAAATAAGAGGGGAACCTACCTCTGCCACGTGCTCTTTTGCCCTGTACTACAACAATGATTTTGATGCAAGGACCTTCTAATGTACTTCATGATTAATCAAGGACAGGAAGGCCTCATAATATAATATGCAAATATCTTCTGCTAAACATTCATTATGCCAAGAGTACCACTACAACTCACATGGATGTCATTCACAGAAAACACCCATCACAACACACATGCCTATTCTTTTTTTTTTTTTAAAGATTTTATTTTTCCTTTTTCTCCCAAAGCCCCCCCGGTACATAGTTGTGCATTTTTAGTTGTGGGTCCTTCTAGTTGTGACATGTGGGACGCTGCCTCAGCATGGCTTGACAAGCGGTGCCATGTCTGTGCCCAGGATTTGAACCAGCGAAACCCCAGCTGCCAAAGCAGAGCATATGAACTTAACCACTCAGGCACGGAGCTGGCCCCCTATTATTCTTAAAATGAAGTCTTATATAAGGAATAAGGAAGTTTAAATTTCACTGACATCTCAAAGTATTTATAAATGTATGAGACAAAGGACATGAGCTATTAATTCACAGAGCAGGAGCCAGTAACCATGTGAAAACTCATTTTTCTAACTAGACATCAAAACACATGTAAACCTGTCCTGGTGGGCAGCGGGCCTGGCAGGAGCTCGTTCAGGTCTCAAGTCCACCTGCTCTAACGTGCCTCATCTTGATCTTCTGCAGACGCAGGCTGCCCCCAGAAGAGGAGATGGTGAGTCCTTCTTTTACTTCACACCCCTCTAAGTCACTCCAAAACCAAATAAATTAGTTTTCTGCTTACATGTAGAGCCCCACAGATCCAGTACGATTCAGAGGATTCTCTGAAGGATATCCCCATCTCCAATACAGTCTTATCCACTATAGTTCCTGAAATCACTTTTAACAAGGAAAGAAAAGCCATTTATTCCACAATTAGAAATTAAAAGGCTTAAAATACAAAAGATAGACTGAGGCAGTGCTTAAGTATAAATGAGTTTCAGCTGTAAAACAGTAATAATAATAATAATAATAATACAATTCTTGAGAACTGTAATGGGAGCAGAGGAAGAAAGCAAGCACCCTGGGAAGTATGGGGCTCCTGCAATAGGAGAGGCTGCCTCTGGGGTGACAAAAAGGCACTCTTCTACAAGGACAAAAGCCACTGGAGGTGACGGCAGGAGTCTTGGACACAAATCTGTGTCCCGCTATTCACTTGCTGTAGAATTCAAGGAGAGTCTTCAATTTGTTGACCCACAGTAGACCCATCTATAAAGTGGGGATGATGTCAACCTCCACCACTGCTCTGGGAATCAGATGGGATTACTCACGTAAAAGCATTTGAACGTATACGGCTGTGTATCAAAGTGAAGCAGTGTTTGTGCATTAGAAGGCTGGAGCCAGAAAATAAAAACCTCCCAGAGACACAACTTTGTGCAAAGTGAGCCCCTCTGTTTTAACAGGATCAAGACAAGGAGATGCCATATGTGACACTATTCCAGTTATGCAGCTATGAAATCAGAGGCTCTGCTGAGAGGATCTGTGAATCATTTGGTTTGGTTGTAACACAGCTGATCTGATTATCAAAGGGGATTGCTTAATTGAGATATGCCTCTTCCACAGCTCTGTCACCCTGCTTTAGGTGTATTTCCACGAACGATTCACCAGCCATGCCCAAAGGCCAATCTTTAAACAAGCTCTGAAATAAAGTTAACACTCAGTCATACAAGCTGCAAACATGCTTCCGGAAAATACAACATAGTGTGTGCTCATCATTTACACAGACAGCTGGAGTCTACAGAAATGCAAATATTGTCATCACTAAAATGTACTGAAAAAATATTCTTCACTGAAATACAAAGGGAGGGGGAACCATGAGAGAGACAGAGCTATCAACAAATCCAAACTTTAAGTAAATAAAAAACAAATTCCAGTTTTCTGTAAAAGTAGGGTGGGGGTTGACTTTCTATGAGTCTGTTACCCTGACTTACACCCTGAGCCAGGAGCTTGCTGCTCTCCCCAGGGTTCCCTCCAGCTTTGTGAAATGTGCAGTCACCAGCCGTTGAAGCGTCTCCCCTTTCCCTGGTGCTGTAGGGTTTCCTCCTTTTAGCTTTCTTCTCTCACACCAGAGGCCAGCCATCTTCTGAACTGAATTACTGGGGGCTGCAAAGGATACTAACTCAGGCCACACCCACCCTAGCTTTGCATCCTTCAGTTCAAAGCCTATTGGAACACCTTCTTCTTTAAGTCCACTAGATAGTCAGGCAAACGGCCAATCAAAATACACTAACTGGTGCCAAATATTATCAATATGAATTACCTGAGCCATTTCTCCATCCAATTCCCTATAAGACAGACACCACTCACAAGACACATACATACACACACTTTATATAAAAACATGGGGCCAGCCTGGTGGCACAGTGATTAAGTTTGCACATTCCACTTCAGCAGCCCAGAGTTCACTGGTTCGGATCCCAGGTGCAGACCTACCCACTGCTTCTCAAGCCATGCTGTGGCAGGTGTCCCACA
This sequence comes from Equus przewalskii, assembly GCF_037783145.1. Classification (NCBI taxonomy): domain Eukaryota; kingdom Metazoa; phylum Chordata; class Mammalia; order Perissodactyla; family Equidae; genus Equus; species Equus przewalskii. The sequence continues at coordinate 34,611,391 of NC_091837.1, read as the reverse complement.
TAAAACAGAGGAAGATGGACACGGATGTTAGCTCAGGGCTAGTCTTCGTCAGCAAAAAGAGGAAGATTGGCAGCAGATGTTAGCTCAGGGCTAATCTTCCTCAAAAAAACCCCAGAAAACAGAAAACAGAAAAAATCCACGAACTGCAAAATTACTGTGATTCCATGGCTCACTTGCATTATTTTAAACCCAAGAGGCTTATCCCACATGCACCTCTCAACCCTCACTTTAAATGAGGGGCTGCTTTCAATTTAAAGCCCAAATCACTTTCAGCCTTCAAAACAATCCTCAATTCACCCTCAAATCAGAGAAAGTGATTGGGATTAAAGAAATTCAGTGCACAGCTGAGATACCCCCTCTGTCACTTTCTCTCCAGGCCACATGGGGCTCCTGGAGGTTAATAGGTCAGCCCATGAAGAAAGAATTTCCATCTCTTTAGAGAGATATACACCTTCTGTACCAGGCAACAACTGGCCATCAGAAAAGTTAAAGTAAGTGCTTTTCAGGGTTGGAAGAACTCACTCAGCTTCCATTTGCCAGAACTATTATTGCACTCTTGGAGCTTCTAGCAGGAAATGAGTGACTGAACTTGGTGCTCCTATGGAGAAGAAAAGGAAAGTAATATTTTTCTTCCTTGTTCCTTAAGTTTCCTCTAAATAGAATGGTCACAGGCAGATGGCCAAGAGGCAGCACAAAGAGAGCATAATTAAGGAACGCCACCTTGTATGCAGTAGGCCCTCAAATGTGTATTAAATGAAGCTGTTGAACTAATGGTGCAATCATATAGATGCAAAGAAATATGCAATCTCTTAAAATCTTTAATGTACATAATATAATTAACTCCCAGGGATTTAGTTTAGGGCTTTGAGCCACAGCTTTGACTGTTCTGCAGAAGTTAAAATCTTGCTTTGCCTCTGTGATCTTCAGGATGGCCTGATGGAAGGGGCGGATCTGTTCTTCATTCTGCAGATTCGGGAAAGCTCGGAGAAGACCTTCTGCAAGTACAGAAACCATGTGCTGTGACTGAGGAACATTCCTCTCTCGGAGAATACCAGCTCTGTCGTCCACACTTGAAATGGCATGCCCACTTCGCCAGCTCTTCACCAGCTATGGCAACGTGAGAAGCACTCTAAGAAATATGGCACAAAAATGAGCATCAGACCGTTTTGTGTATTTCATTTTATTTTTGGTCCTAGCAGTGAAATTTTAGAGGATTCTTTCATATTTCAGTTTTTAATAGAAGAGAAAAATTTGAAATTAAAAAATAACTACTCCCCACACCTGTTAGTTTCTTGAGTTGCTTGTCACATTGAAGAGAGACATATCAGCATTTCTTATCCTTCTTCTCGGCCTGAGGATTGTGATCATGGACACACGGAAGTGAAATTCACTTTAATTTCACCTCGGTGGGGAGATGATTATTTATTGGTTCCTGAACATTAGAATGCATCAGAATCACCTTACGTTAAGGACTTGTTAAAACAAGATTTCCAGGCCCCACCATCCAGAGTTTCTAATTCAATACATCTGAGCTGGAGCCTGAGAATTTGCAATTTCTAGCAAGTTCTCACAATGCTGATGCTGCTGGTCCAGAAACCACAGTTTGAGAAGCCTTGACATAGTAGAATATATAGGGCTGAACCTCAGAAGAAATGAAAAACAAGTAGACCCAGCTTCTCCCAGACTCACTGATTTTTCTTAACAGCATTTTCACTCCACACCAGGCGTCCAATGACTTGATATTGTATCTTTTCTGCCACTGGCTCTCACTTCTACTTAATCAATAGCAGGTGCTGTTGGGTGCTAATGAGTTAACATATGTTTAGGTCAAATCATACCTGGTAAGGAATTACTTGTTCTGCTACCTGAATGTATCAACTGAGGGCAGGATGTTCACTCCCTTCTGAATGTTCGCTTTTCAATGTTATCTAGGTTTTTAGAAATCAAGCTCAAATAAGAAAAGAGGAAAGAGACTATGTGTGTATTCTCAGCATTCAGACATCTGAATGTCTGTTAGCCACCCTTCCCAGGTGTGAAGTTTTTCTGCCTTGGGATAGGGCTTCATAAATCTAAATACAGCTTGAACATGAGTGGGTAGATTACCTGCAATTTTTTTATCTCATCCCATGTGGTTCCTTGATGGCCAAAATAATCAGAAGCAATTTTCAACATTTAACAATAACTCTTTTTAAATTCTGAACCTTAATGACATTAGCTGAGGCAGAACTGCTCAAGGAAACCAACGGAAAACATCAATTATAATGCACAGCAGGTGCTGACAGTGAACTTGGTGCCAGAGAGACATAAATATGTGTTAACATTATTTGACATTATTTGTTCAGTAGGACCAGTCTTAAAGCTTTCTGCCTGCATGTATTCCAAATGCCCAACAGAGCTGCCTGACATTAGTCAACCTCATCAGGCCAACTTACTGCTGGAGTTCACCAGACAGGCAATACACAGGGACACTGCCTGCCTTTTTGCTGAGAAAAGATCAGTGCAGAGAATGGGACGGAGGGTTTATGAGCAATGCAGATTTGACCACTGGATTCTTGTAATCACTTCATAATTATTCCTAATTTTGGAATATATATCTGAGGACAGCCCTGTGAAATCACAAAAGTCAGTGTGAATGAAGGCTGGTGGAGGGGCAAATCAAAAACCATACCTTTCACCCAGCCTTCTATCACCAGAAAATCTTTAGCCTGAGGCCAATCTCTCAGCAGCTTTTGTTAATTTCTAGTAGAACTTCCAGTAAACCTTTCAGGCCAGACACAAACACACAGACACCAAATTTCACTATGGTTTTTGTCAACAGTTTGTGCCATTCAGAACTGAGGAGGTGGCAATAATTACCCCAGTAGTTTTGGCAGCAAAAGCATCAGTGGCTACATGTATAACGAGAGCTCCATCCTGGAGTTCCTGAGAGGTCTCCAACTGTATCCCCTCGTGGAAGACAGAGGAATGAAAAGTGCCAGTTCTGCTCAGCAGAGAGTTTTAATGATTCGTTCTGCACCAAGGCTGTCAAAGGGAGCGAGTGGCGGATGCAGCTGCTGGGCGATCATTTCAGGTGTATGCTGAAGCAAGCGTGTTATTCTGCTCTCTTTCAAAGCTTCGGTTGCTCACTCTTCTGCCTCAGATAGTTTCAGTTTGCTCTAAAACGCCATTTTTCACTAAATACTTTGGAAATGATAGTCTCTTTCTGGGTGGCCACAATGTTTCACCAATTTATCCTAACCACCATTCTTCATATGTCTTGGAGTTATTTGCTGTGTTTCCACTTGAGTAGTTTCTTCAAGTGCCTGCCACCACTGGAAAAGGTGAATAAGTCTTTGGGAAAGCACACAGAAATGCTGGCAATTGTAAAAGCTAACTAGCTGGTTGACCTCCTCTACAGGAACATTCAGCATACAATGCTATCCAGAGCTGATTGTTTTCTTCTCTTTCCTCGTGGCTTCATGATGCATGGTTTGCGTTGGGTGAGGCAGCTTTTGTAAGGTACAACTCTATGTCTCTATTGAACTTGGTCTAAGAAGGTAGGTCTAAGATCCCACTTTAGGCTAATGCCCATAAACACGAGTATTTATAATTAAGGATCCTATTTCCAGCTTACTTATAGAGGGCGATTATTTCTTTGCTTAAGTAAATCTCTGTACTATATCAATGATTATTTTTGTATAAAAATGTGAATTGAGGCAAGGCTGTCAGAAAAAATGAGAATTCTGTTATTCAAATATACCTGTAAAAATCCAAACGTTATTTCTTATTGACACATAGTAAGACCATAATAAATCAAAGAGAACGACATAAACAATGGATTTGATTAATAACATACCTAAGTAACTTTAATAAATGTATTTACTAATAGTTTATCTCATACGGACTTTTGCCTAAATGCAGCACACTTTTCAGCTATCCAGAAATGACATTTAAATTTTTGGCATTCACAGTTGTGATGGTTAATTTTACATGTCCATTTGACCGCGCCGTGGGATGCCCAGACATTTGGCCAAATGTTATATTTCCAAAGAGTTTGCTAATCCTGAGACTCTGAAACATCACCCATGTATCTCATGATGGATTCTTTCCCATGTAACTCCCGTAAGTTATGGGCCTTCTACACACATTCCGTAAGTTATGAACCTTTACAGCATTCACTGCTCATGTTTTTCTGTGAATCTGGAACTACATGGACCATCAGCAAAAGCCTTAATGTCAAACACTTACTAATGGGCATGAAGTCTCCTGAATCACCTGTCTAATTAGTTTAAAACTGATCCAAACCAAAGATGTTCTATACAAAAGTGCTAGAAGGGGTTGCTACTGAAAAATATAAATCTTCTTGGTACAGCTGGTTCCTTTCTTTAAGGGAAATTATTTGCTGCAAGGATATTAATGAAATTAAGGCCCTGGATTACTATTATGTGCTACTGCCTTACAAACAAATATTTGTTTTGCTTTAATAATTACTTCTGGAGGCTCCTTGAGATTTGCCTCTGTCCTTTTCCTCCCTTCCTTCCTTGGAACCTTCCACAACCTACTTCCTTCCCTCCCTTCCAGGTCATAAGCCATTTTCCAGTCACAAAGAAGAGTAATTCCATTAACATTACTGCTAAAGTCACCACAATTCTCAAGTGGTTAAAAGCACTGTCACTGGAATAACCTGCACTCTCTATTTTGCATTATCCCTCACTTAAAGAATAGTGACCAGTGGACATGGTGTTCAACTTTAACAGTGGGTATGGTGAACATGGTTAAAAAGAGGATTTTTAAAAATTTCCCTAGTGCTTTCATGACATTCTCTCTGAGGTCAGGACATAAGCTGAAAAACAAATTAGGAACCTCATTCATGGTTTTTTCATTCTCAAGAATACATGGATATTAACTGCAAGCATATAAATTCACTGATTCCACTGAATTACATTCAATTATACTGGGTCAGTAAGCTTCAAGCAAACCAAAAGCTTATTCTGAACCAATTTCTCAAGGCTTCCCTTAGCTACAACAATCACTCATCTAAGAAACCACTAAAAACACCCTGTCACCTGTAAAGCCTGGCACACTGAGACAAGCGTTCTGCAACCCCCACCCCAAGGCCCACCATCACTTTCACATGTGGAACTGGGCTGACATGAACACAGGGAGTTTTCTTGAATGGAAAGAACGACTTATAAGAGGGCATTGTGGAGGGAAGGCCCTCCTCTGTCTAGGTGATCAGTGTCCACTGTCTACATGTGAGCCTACCAGGCTTCTCCCTCAGGGTTGGAAGGCTAACACCTTCATCTCCGTGAATCAGTGCTAGTCAGCACTTAAACCTTCTAGGAAAAACCACTGAATCCTGCAAACAACTCAATTGAAAATTTCAACCCTAAAACATTTTGGCTGTATACTGAATATATTTTAAATTCATATTTTTTTAATGCATATAAGTAGTTACCACTCAAAAACACCCTCAATGAAACCATTCACTAGACAGCAGTCTACATGTAATATTATCCAAAGGAAGTCCACATGGTCTCTCCTTACTAGGAGACTGTAATCTGAGATAAACTGGCTGCAACGAAATAACTAGAGAATCAAACAGCGGAACACATTTAGCACACAAACAATCACACACATACACAATTCTTCACTGCTAAAATGCAAAGGCACTGGTGCATTTTGAATGATGGTTAGTGTTAGAATAGATGTGACAGGTATATACTCAGAAAAAGTAAGATCAGGAGAAAATACCATCTTGAAAATGAGAGAAGGCTTTGAAGAGCTGCATGAAGGAAGAGAGTAACTGAGGTCTGTGGGAGGGGAAGTGAAGACTAAGAGAGGAGATGAGTGGCAGATGAATAATACATATATGTAGCTTTCATATTTGGCACATAAAATATAATAAGTGTGTAAGTGAACAAATACAACATTAAAAATGTTGACTGACATACAAATGGCCAACAGGTACATGAAGAGATGCTCAACATTACTAATCATCAAGGAAATACAAATCAAAACCACAATGAGATATCACCTCACACCTCTTAGAATGGCTGTCAGCAAAAAGACAAGAAAACAGCAAGCGTTGGCCAGGATGTGGAGAAAAGGGAACTCCTGTGCACTGTTGGTGGGAATGTAAATTGGTGCACATGGAAAACAGTATGGAGCTTCCTCAAGAAGTTAAAAATAGAGCTACTATATGATCCAGCAATCCCACTTCACATGTCCAAAGGAAATGAAATCAGGATCTTGAAGAGACATCTGCATTTCCATGTTCACTGCATCATCATTCACAATAGCCAAGATATGGAAACAACCTAAGTGTCCATCAATGACTGAATGGATAAAGACGATGTGGTAGGTATATACAATGGAATATTATTCAGCCATGAGAGAGAAGGAAATCCTGCCACTTATGACGACAACATGGGTGGACCTTGAGGGCATTTTGCTTAGTGAAATAAGCCAGACAGAGAAAGACAAATGCTGCATGGTATCACTTATATGTGGAATCTAAAAAAAAAAGTCAAACTCATAGAAACAGAGAGTAGGAGTTAAAGAGTGGTTGCCAGGGGCTGGAGGTGGGGCAATAAGGAGAGGCTGGTAACAGGGAACAAACTTTCAGCTATAAGATGGATACACTCTGAGGATCTAATATAAAACATGATGCCATAGCTGATAACACTGTAGTGTAAATTTAAATTTGCTATGAGAGTAGAACTTAAATGTTCTCACCAAAAAAAGGGTAAATATGTGAGGTGATAGATGAGTTCACTAACTAGGTGAGGGGAATCCTTTCACAACGTATATGTATATCAAATCACCATGACGTACACTTAAAATATCTCACAATCTTATATGTCAATTATACCTCAATAAAGCTGAAATTTAAAAAAAAATGTTGACCCAGAAGAATTGAGTGGATATGGTAGGAAAGTTGAAATCGACAGGCCAATAGGAGGTTACCCAGCAGGACGCAGTGAAGGGACACACACATAACGGGTGGAGAGGAAACGTGCAGAGGCTGCTGGCGGCAAGGAGAACAGAAGGGCTTCTTCTCATGCTTACAAGTCAGGAACAAGGAGAGTCAGGCTTAAATTTTAATTCATGTTCATAATTGAAGATTGATATGCATTGTAAGGAAAATTCTGTGTTAAGATGGATCAAGAGGGGTTAATTTGGGGATAACAATAGCAATAGGTAAGCAAGATGAGTACAGATTTTGGTTGAGCCCACCGGCCTCTGGCCTACTGCTCATGGTTCAGCACAATAATGCCAGCTACTAGAGGGCATTCACTTTTTCCGCTACTTTGCTTGCAATTCAGATATGTTAGCCACATCAATTGACACTGCTCTCTCAGGTCTGTGTTAATAGCAATTATAGTAATAAACTTAATAACCACAAAATAAAAATCCCGTCTCCTATGATGCAGAGTATCCCGGGCGCTCTGCATTCATCATCTTCTTAGGCTTTGCGGGACACCAGCGAGGAGGAACTGTTTCCAATCCTACCTGAGGGCCTAGGAAACTACGGCCTAGACTGGTTCAACGACTTGACTTGCTCAAGGTCAGGGCTGGGCAAACTCTCTGTACAGGGTCAGAGAACAAACGTTTCAGGCCTCTGAGTAGTTCTGCCCTAACTACTCAACTTGGCCTTTAAAGTGTAAAAACATCAGACAATATGTAAAGGGATGAGCGGGGCTGTGTTCTAATAAAACTTTATCTATGAACACTGAGATTTGAATTTATATAATTTCATGTGTCACAAAACATCACTGTCTTTTTTTGTTGTTTTTTTCCCCAAACATTATACAGTTCACAGGCCATATAAAAACAGGAGGCAGCCTGGCTTTGGCCCACGAACTGTCCTCTGCTGACCCCTGCTCAAGGTGATCCACTAAGGTTTAAGTGGCAGAACCAGGATTCAAAGCAGGCTTCTCAGCCTGCAGAAACCGTGCCACCTTCTACAGGCCTCAAAGTACAGTCTACCGTAACCGGTAACTACATTTGGTCTATGAGGCTACCCCAAGTGTTAACTAATATTAGCATATATAATAATAATTGATAAACAATATAGAGTGAACTTTCAACCTATTTAAATCCAATAAATATTAATTAAATATATATTAACATAATAGGCAAAGTATATACAAATATCTAAGAAAAGGTACATTTTCTCTAACCTTCAGGTGTTAGCAATAGTTCTTTACTCTGTAGTTGATTTTCCCCATTGACCTCAGTCTCCAATCTGACATTGCGTGGGGCCTAAATCCAACTTGTATCAAAAGCTCTTAGAACTTGAACAGATACTTTTATGTGAATGTTCATCGCAGCCTTGAAAACAACTCAAGCGCATCAACAAATGATTGGATAAACAAAACATGCAATGGCATATTAGCTAGCCATAAAAATGAGTGAAATTTTGATATATTCCACAACATGGATGGACCTTTAAAACATTATGTTTAGTGAAATAAGTCAGACACAGAGGTACAAATATTGTATGATTCCACTTATACGAAATACCTAGAACAGGCAAATTCACAGAGATAGAAGAGAGAACAGAAGTTACCAGGGACTGTGGGGCGGGAGGAAGTGAGAGTGACTGTTTCATGGCTACAGTGTTTTTGTTGGAGATGATGAAAATGTTTTGGGTATAGATAGTGGTAATGACCATACAACATTGTGAATGCATTTAAAGACACTGAATTGTACTCCTGCAAATGGTTAAAATGATAAATAGCATGTTATGTATATTTTATTGCAATAAACAGTTTTTTAAAAAGCCCTTACTAGCAAGTCCTATGACTTTTCTTTTAATAAAAACTAGAAAACTTCTAGGGGGGCCAGTCCCGTGGCCAAGTGGTTAAGTTCATGTGCTTTGCTTCAGCGGGCCTGGGTTCACCAGTTCGGATCCTGGACCTATGCCCCACTCATCAAGCCATGCTATGGTGGCATCCCACACAGAAGAACTAAAATGACCTGCCACTAGGATATACAACTATATACTGGGGCTTTGGAAAGGAAAAAATAAAGAGGAAGATTTGCAACAGATGTTAGCTCAGAGCCAATCTTCCTCACCAGAAAAAAAAAAAAAGGAAAGAAAAACTAGAAAGATTCTATTCAAACCATAAACTGATGAAAGGATTACATGTATTTTACCAAAAATTTCAGATCACTATAAGTAGTTCTAAGTCATTTTTATTTTCAAATGCATACTTGCTTTTGAAGACATCAAAGAAGGGTGAAAAGTTTTTGTTTCCTTAAATTTTCAAAATCAATCAATATGCATTGTGAAAAAGAAAAGATGAATCACAATAATGTTGACTCTGAAAACTGTTTTTAATCTTTGATATATTTTAAAAATTAGTACGATATTGAAAGCATTAAATGTATTTGCTTTTCATGGGTTTTTCTAAATCAGGTAAAACTGAAATCAAAACATCACCCAGGAGAATTTTCACATCAGCCCTCGCTGTGTCCTGGAGTCCAGTGGGCCCCACTCCCCATCCTCTGTCCCCTGAGAATCATCACTGACAGCCACTGGCTGTGGGGCTGCCCTCAGCTCACTGGAAATGAGTTACACAGTAGAACGAAAAAGAGGCTGCCAAGAAACACTCACGACTGCTCTTCTCCAGTTCACTGATTCTCACTTCTATTATATATTAAGTATTTTGAAGTGAGAGCTTATGCTATTAATAATTTAAGAAAAATTAAAGACAGTAAATATTTCTCCACTTGTTCCTTTACCAGTGGCTTAGCCAGCTTCAGTTGACTCATATAATCACAATTGAGTCAACCTTCTTTTCGTTATAATGTAAGAATAATCCTTTTAAAATCCTATCACAACACGGTCTAACAGGGGTTTACATAAACTTTTACACGTTTCTCAAGAGGCATCCAGTGGGGAGTGGGGAACTAAAGATAGATTTTGGAGTACAGTCACAGCTCGAAAGACCTGTGTTCAACTCGCAGTCTCCATATTGGGGTAACTGTCTTAGATCTCTAGGGCTGTCTTAGCAAAGCACCACAGACTGAGTGGCCTAAATAACAGAAATTTATTTTCTCACTGACCTGGGGGGCAGGAGAGTCTAAGATCAAGGCGTCAGCAGGCCTGGTTTCTCCTGAGGCCTCTCTCCTGGGCTTGCAGATGCCTGTCGTCTCCCTGTGTCTCCACATGGTCGTCCCTCTGTGTGTGCCTGTGTCCTAATCTCCTCTTCTTATAAGGACACCAGTCATACTGGATTAGGGCCCAATCTAATGGCCTCAATTTAACTTAATTACTTCTTTAAAGACCTTATCTACAAATACAGTCAGATTCTGAAGACTGTGGGTTAGGACTTCAATAAATGAATTTTGAGAGAATACAATCCAGCCCAGAATACCAACCCAGAACACCACTGTAAATTACTGTGTATAAAGATACTCTCCAAACTGAAAACTGTTTGCTAAACTTGGACCATGCCAGTGCATACATGACCTCCACTGCTTACTGGTGCTAGGTTAACTCCAGCGCCTGCCACTGCTGCTGGATCTCTAAGGAACCACAGCACCGTCATGTGGGGAGGTGCATCCACTGTTCCTGAGGCTGGGCCTGGGCTTCCTATCTCCAGGGAAACAATGCTGGCTCCCTCTGGCACAAGGAGGTGATGGGAAACACTGCCCAGGCAATGGCTGGCAATCACAAATTTGAATAAGTGCCAGTGTGGTTCTCTGCTTTGCTCTAAGAACGGACCAGAACCACAGAATGGAAAATACTCCAAGGCAACCAGGTACATAAAAGCAAGGAAATCTGTTTTTTTCTTTCCTGAGAAAATGAAAACACATTGCAAAACCCCACAAAAGATTTTGATTCCATGTGTTAGGCTGAGCTAAGCTGCTTTAAGCCCTGTTACACAGTACTGAGGACTTGAACTATCACATTCATTCAAATTCTGATAAGCTCTCTAGAATTTTTTAAAATGTTTTCAGCCCATCTATTTGAGTATTGAGCCTTAGACAGCTCTCCTTTTATCTTCCAACTTCAAAGTATAATTCTGAAATAAAGGTTTACTTTTCTGTGAGTTCTGAAAGGTTTATACCGTCAGGGACAATGGGCTGATGATTTTGGAAACCTGTCCCAGACTCCCAATAAACTTCCATTTGCATTCCAGCCTGTCCCTTAGATGGTGGTTAGGACCACAGCTAGTCTGGAGTCCACCTGGCCCTTTGACACTCCGTGAAGTTTATTCTCTGAATATTAATTGTGATGGTGGAGTTTCTAAATATTATCTACACTTGCATCACTTTGAAATTTTTAGTTCCCTAGCAACAAAGTAGCTGTGCCATAACAGAAGGAAGCCAATATGGAGTCAGCCCCACATGGAACTGTTTCCGAGTTCTGTGCGACCTTCGGATATCACTTAAGCTCTCAGAACCTCAGCTTCCTGATTTGGAAAATGAGGATACTGTTATCTATCTCACAGCCATTCTAGGAACTAGGCAAAAAAATGGATGTGGCAATACCTTATAAATTATAATGCATCAAAGACAGTATCAGAGGGGGCGTTTTTCTTGATTCGTCAATGACTATGAGTGCTGGTCAGCAGTCATCACTGCCCTTTGCTTAGAAACCCCAGGTGGCCTGGTGGCATGGGGCCGTTTCATACCCTGACTTTATCTGAAGACTATTCCATGAGGAATGCCGAAACACACTGCTTTGCAGACCACATTATATTCTAACAATTTACATTTTTATTCATCAAGTTAACAATATTTCAAGGCAAACTGGTAAGCTACCACCCTTGATAATGCTGATTTACCATTACGGATAAAAACTGCAAATGTCTCTTGCTCTTTAGCATTAAATATTGAGTGAAAGTGGAGCTTTTATTGACAGCCTTATTACTTTATTTTACTACCACACGTTTTTATGTGACAGTAAAGCAGCTAAACACACATTAAATAAGTGCTGAGATAACTTGATAATGACCTTTCACAGACGATGTTCTCCAAGAAGGTTGGTGGCAAAGAAGACAGGAAAATGTGTTAAAAGGAGAAAGTAGCCTGACCTAGACAGCACTAGGAGCAATTCCTTAAATATCAAAAACATGTCTGGGCCCCTGGTGTGTGCTGGCACCGATGCACATGAGACAAAAAGAAACAAGTCTACGGTTTTGTCTTTTTTATTTTACAGACTGATGACAGAGCCAGAGACAGAAAACATTTTTAGAGTATATGAGACAAATGTCATAATGAAGATGTGTGCAAAGTGTTATGGTGGGATGGGGACAGGGCATTGATTCTGAATGGTGAATAAGGCAAGGCCTCATAGGTCCTTTACGCAAAGTGTGTGTTAAGTTTGACAAGCAGAAAATAAAAGGCATTTCTTGAGAAAGCATGTGAAAAGGCACGAAGGCATGCAAGAGAACACCAGAACAATGTGCTTCGGGAAGTGGCAAAGGTTCAGTGTGACTGAAATGTAAGCTCTTGGGATCTGGTCAGCCATGTGAAGTCCCTCACAAACTTGCTAAAGCCTCCTGATTCTCAGAAGCCCCAGAGAACCATCTCTATATGTAACACTTGTTCACACTTAAGGACTGTACCATGACAGCCACTCCTCAAGAGGATGCCTGGAGGTCAGAGGAATTCAGCTGGCAGGTCAGGTGGAGTGAGGGAAGGATGCTGGGAGGTCGGTATTAGATTGACTGCCTCACACTTTGACTGATGTAACTGGCTCCTTTGAGGAAAAAAACTTATCATTCACTGCTCGTTAGACACTAATCCAGACTCTGAATGACCTGGATTCGCTCACTAAGTACATGCTGAGTGCTCACCCTGAGCAGGTGCTGTGCATGCATCAGAGAACGAGGCAGACAGTGTTCCTGAAGACTTGAGGCTTCCATGTAGCAGAGATAGATGTTTACAAAATGACCTGAAGGGGGGCTGCCTGGTAGCACAGCAGTTAAGTTTGTGCATTTCACTTCGGAGCCCAGGGTTCGCAGGTTCAGATCCTGGGTGCAGATCTAGCACTGCTTGTCAGGACATGCTGAGGTGGCGTCCCTCATAAAATAGAGGAAGACTGCCACGGATGTTAGCTCAGTGACAATCCTCCTCACAAAAAATAATAAAATAAAATGACCTCAAGGAAATGCATGGTAACCTCACCTAGAGATAGTTCAGGGAAAAGGTCCCTGAGGAAGCGATATTTCACCAGAGATCTGAAGGGGAGGCACACAGTGGTGAAGCGGGGAAACAGTGCTGGCAGGGGGCACATCTCCCGTGCTTCCCAGGCAGGAAGGAGCAGCTGGAGTTGAGGGAATGAACGAAGTACAATGAAGCTGAGCTGAGAGAGCAAGGAGCCAACGGTGAGAGCTGATGGAGAGGGAGGCCAGGGCCAGACAGTGGGGAACACAGCCAGACATTCGTGCCCACTCCTTCGATGGCCCCAGCGCCACAAACAGGACGGACAGAAACCCCTGCCCTGCTGGAGCTGACATGCTAGCGGGGGAGACAGGTCAGCTCACAAGATGCCCTGGCATGTCAGCCTGTGAGACCAGCGGTGGAGAACAGAGAGGCGGCAAGTGCGGGGCTGCTGTGTGTCAAGGAGTCTGTATTTTATTTTCTTTCCACTTTTGCTTAGACACGGTCTGATTACAACCGCATTTTAAAGAGATCTCTGACTACAGGATAGAGACACTCTGGAGGGGACCAAAAAGAATAAAGAGTGAGGAGCTGGAGGGTGCAGAGTCAGCAGGGCTAGGGGCTGAGGCTAGCGCAGAGGCATTGCAGATACACCTTCTAAACACCGAGACGTTTAGGAAAAAGCATGGGTAGGATTCAGTGATTGATTCAGTGTAGAGGGTGAAGTCGTGCAAAGAGTCAAGGTTTCTGGCCGGAATGAGTGGGCAGTTTGTGGAATTATTTCTTGAGCTAAGGGATATGGACAGAAAAATATTTATCTTGGGGGTAGGGAAGGCTATGGGTGGGGAGGAAGATGCTCAGTTGCATTTTAGGGATGAAGAGTTGGAGATACCCAGGTAGTCCAAGTGGGCATGTCCAGCACACAGCACTCCTGGAGGCAGCCACAGGTCCAGTGGACAGCACCTGGAGCTCCCTTTCAGCTGGGCAGGGGACAGGGACGTGGAGAGGCGGGGAGTGATGGAACCCAGGGTGTGAATGAGCTGGCCCCTTGCTCTGCAGTCCTTCTTAGTCAGGAAGAGGAAACAAGTCCAAAGCAGCTTCAACCAAAATGTCAGTGCAGCTCATCCCACACCCTCCTACAACCCCATCAGGGCCTCTCCGGTGGAGCCCCCCACACTCTGCCAGCACACTGCAAGACAAGAGGACCCCGACCACAGCACCAAGACACCAGGCCTGTGGTTTCCTAGTCTCACTTTTTACTTTATATTTTATGTCTGCTATTAATTATTCAAAATAATACCATTTTCTGAGCATACACTGCTGGAAAAAGATAAGTAATCAGATAAATTATGAGCTGTACATTCTCTTTGGAAAAAAGAAGGTTTAACTTAAATATTTTTCATTTGGACTTACAAATACACGATGTGACATGTTAACTATTTGTCTCAAATGAAACACCTTTGATTTATAATCTGTCCAAAAAAGCAGCTTAGGTCTACCTTTCTAAACCTACTATTAAAATATTTCCAAAGGCGCCAACTCACGAACTTATCAGGAAGATTTATAAATTGCAAACTGTTGGAATTTCTGCTTCCCAAATCCCCAATAATTTTATATACAGAGTAACCTATATTGCTGATTTATTTCAAAGTCATTCTTAGGAACTCCAGGATTCTACCCCAGAATGGACCATTTGTGTGTTTTATATCCTTAGGCAGGGTTAGGCAAAGGCGGCAGAAACGGAAACTACAATGGAGGGTCAGTGATATCCTCTGCCAGCTGGGCACAGATCATCTCCAGAAATGATCTCTCTGCTCTCACTGCTGTTTTCACTTGGGCTACAGAGAGAGCTTCAATAGCCACAATGAAATTAAAGACCTAGCTTAGAGACAGGTCACCCAGGTAACAGTCAATTTTCTTTGCCATGGATCTATGGCACAGAGAAAACACAGGTGCAGAACACAGAGTCATGTTCTGTCAGCTTCCCTGTGAAGCACTGTGTTTAAAAATCACTATAGGCAATTCTGAGGATGGAAAAATATGTGTTTTCAAAAAATTATAAAACGGTATTGCAATTTACATGAAAGAATGCTGTCACCTGCTCACAGATCCTTCATAACAGTTAATATCCTAATATTACTATTATGACACAAACCTTTTTAATAATTAAAGCTGAGATGTGATCAGTATGCTCTAAAGACAGGTATAATATTGATAAAATATAGAGTGAGAGTTATGATTTCACAGCACTACAAAGAAATTTTTTTTTTTGAGGAAGATTAGCCCTGAGCTAACATCTGCTGCCAATCCTCCTCTTTTTGCTAAGGCAGACTGGCCCTGAGCTAACCTCTGTGCCCATCTTCCTTTACTTTATATGTGGGATACCTACCACAGCATGGCTTGCCAGGCGGTGCCATGTCTGCACCTGGGATCTGAACTGGTGAACCCCGGGCGCCGAAGTGGAATGTGTGCACTTAACCGCTGCACCGCTGGGCTGGACCCAAGAAATTCTTTATTAAAGAGAAGAAGATACATGCTAATACATCAAAACAAACAAAAAAATGTTACCGGTGTATACCTAATAAGTGAGCAGGATGGATTTGCTAATGTGCGAGAGCCTAACTGAGGACAAAACATTTAATGTGACCACCTTACTAAGTCTACCTTACTAATAACCTTTTGGCTAGGGGGCTATTTAATACCTCATAGTCAGAGTTCCACATTATAATTTAAAATAAATTGATACCCAGCCTCATAGAATTGCAGCAAGAAGCAAACACACACATCAAGAAATAATAGAGAAGGTCGAGTAATCTTACATTCTAGTTCTTGGTAGAGTTACAGCTAAATGACCCTGTCAGATAATTATCTTTTATTCCTCCAAGTATCTCTTAGTGCTGAATAACCCTGTCAGGTTAAATCTATTAGTTATATACAACTAACCAGCCCATTCAGTTTACGTCAATTTTATCTGGTTCTATCTAGAAATGAGAAATTCTTACTGTCCAACTACATCCTTAAATCAACTCTAAACCAGGGCTACAGGCTTTACTCATGGACCAGGGTTTTGTAGTGAGGCAAAAAGCAAAGTGTACCAAGAGCCACAAGTGGGGCTCTGAGAGCTGCTTCTGTAGCAAGAGACTCACCGTGCACGTGCACATTTGCAGTCACCATGACTTGTGCAAACAGTCTCACGGTGCACCTGTCTAAATAGACTCGCTTTGCACTTGTGCGAGTTGCTTAAGTTATCCAGTCTCAATTTCCCAGTCAACAAAATGTATGAACCAGATGAAGTCATAAAGAACTTAATGTTTTTCTTCTAAGTATATTCTGTCAAGAACTGTGAAGGGTCTGAGATTTTCTCCAACTTTCAAATTAACAGGTTACCTGCCCCAGTTTCATGGATGTTGGCAGACATGAGACTCCTAGGTCAGAGACAAAGGACTTTATTATTAACACCAGAGCAAGTAGCATGAGCTTCAAGTTCCTGTGAGGTGCCCTTGCACCCAAAGTCCCATGGGGTCAACAAGAAGGGTCCAAGTCATGCTATATACAACAGGTTTGTGTTATATTTGAAGAACCCTATGTTTAGGGAATCCAAATCTTTTATTATGGGTGTAAGCAAATCTGTCTGCCCTCTGCTCCAGAAAGAGATATTATTTTTATCATACTGAACAGTAAGACAGCTTGTCCTCTGCTCCAGCAGGAGGCACTATCTCTATCTTCCAAGGCTATTCACTATACAAATGTCCTCGAAAAGATAACCCAGAATAAAGGCCATCAGTGCCCCTGCTGGCAAGATGTGCAGAAGCATGAGAGGCCCATGCAGAATTGCATCCCAACATCCTCTAAACAATTCAGGTATTATCAATTTCTTTCATTGTAACTGACTTAAGCTTGGATCCACACTGAGTATGATGAATGGATTTCTAATTAATGACTACAGCAATTTTTTCTAGTATCCTTACGAAAATCAAGGTTTTTTTTTTTTTAATATGGAAAGCAAGGTTCTTTGCAGATTTCAATTCTGATTCTTAGATAGTACTCAACAATCTTGAACACATTTACTCAAGATCAGAAATAAATCTTACCCAACTTCTCAATAGTAATTTGACTACAAATACTGCATTCAATTCATACTGCATTCAACTCATATCAACTTGTATAACAGACACCGTTAGTTTGCATAATGGACACTGTTAGTTCTTATCCAGCATTCACCCTCCTCTCTTCCTTCCCAGTAGCTCCCCCAATTCCTGATTTGGTTTAGCTATTTAGTTATCCATACCTTGTGGCTCAGGGATGGCTCATCCCATTTCTAGTCCCAAGGGTACACTTTTTTTTTTTCTTAGAGTAGTTTTAGGTTCACAGCAAAACTGAGCAGAGAGTATAGAGAGTTCCCGTATACTCCCAGCCCCACACATGCACAGCCTCCCGCATATTTGTTAGAAATATAAATTCCTGAGGCTGGTGCCAAACTTACTGAACCATAAACTCTGGGGTAAGACACAGCAATCTATCTTTTAACAAGCTTTCCAGGTGATTCTCATGCACACTAACATCACTAAAGTACATTAAAGTTTGAGAATAAGGACACTAAGTGAATCAGTTCATGAAAATTCCCTGGCTATTATTATCGGTCCCTAACTGGCTTAACAGACTGAAAGAAAGGAAGTATATTCTAGGCCTAGGGAAACGTATCTTTCTCTCCTCGGCCAGATTTGAATAAGGGACATTTTCCTAGGTGCTTCTGAAAGCCATCTTATAACCATGAAGAGGACTAGCATTGGCTTGAAGCCAATGTGGTCAAGATTTGGAAAGAACTTCTGACCTTGGTAATATTACTGAGCCACTAAATCAACAAACTATAAACTGTTACTTATCTATGAACTTTCCTGTTACTACAAGTTAATAAATTTCCTTATTGGTTAGCCTGTATAAGCTGGCTTAATTTTACTTGCAGCCCAAAATATCCTGATTAAAACAATTTATTTGTAAAGTTCCTATCTGCCTTAATGTTTATGTTTATTTTAGATAGATTTAAGCACATAATATGTAAACATTTCTCTTTAACAAAATATACTACAAATAAAGTCAAAAGCCAAATGGTAGAATGATGAAAAATATTTAGAAAACATACGACAGACAAACGGTTAATAACCCATTATATAAAAAACTCCTACAAATTGAAAAGAAAAAGATTGGGAAAGCATCCTAAGGCTAAAAATAGATAATATGATGATGAAAAAATATAAAAAGTCAATAAACATATGAAAAAAAGTGAAATGCAAATTTAAACAGTAACATACCATTTCCAAACTGACAAACTAGCAACAAATTCTAAAAGATCACTAACATTCAGTGCTCAAAAGCATGTTCAGAAACTAACATTCTCACACCTTGCTGATGGAGTTTAACTCGCTAGAAACTTCTGGAAAGCAATCTGACAACATCTACTAAAATCTTTTTTTTTTTGAATTTTTTTTTTTTGAGGAAGATTAGCCCTGAGCTAACATGTGCTGCCAATCCTCCTCTTTTTGCTAAGGAAGACTGGCCCTGAGCTAATATCCGTGCCCATCTTCCTCTACTTTATATGTAGGACACCTGCCACAGCATGGCTTGCCAAGCAGTGCCATGTCCACATCTGGGATCGGAACTGGTGAACCCTGGGCCGCTGAAGCAGAACATGAGAACTCAACCGCTGCGCCATGCGCCAGCCCTACTAAAATCTTACATGCACTTATCTCTGGCCTGCCAATTCTAGCTTAAAACTGTAACCTACAGAAATAAAAATACTTTAAGGAGATAGATTGATAGATATTCATCGAAATATTCCTTTTAATAGAAAACAGCAATAACCTGACTATCCATCAAAAGGAAAAGGGCTGAATTATTAGGGTATCCATATTCCAGAATAATAAACAGCTACTACTAAGAATGAGTTAAATCTCCATATGTTGCACTAGACTCTAGCAACTAGAGGGATGGGCAGAAAATACTGACGGATGTGAAATACAGTTGCAGAACACCACATACAATATGATCTGATCTTGTACATGAGATATATGTAGATATTTATATGTCTAAATGGGCACAGAGAGAGACATGGGAGAATAAACACCTACGTACTATCCTTGGGAAAAGGACTGAAAGAAAGATGAAGCAATCTATTAATTACTTCATCATGTTCTTCTGAAGTTTTTGCCTTATGTGGCATCTATGACTTCAGTAATTAAAACAGATCATCAATAAGATATAAACATTAACAAATGTTATTTAAGATGAATTCATGATCCAAATTAACAACATAGTCTACCTAAAAATCAGTGAAATTTCAATACATAACATTTAAAAGAAATATATTTTAATATCTATACCTTCTCTAATGATAATTTATGCTAGATGATTTATGGCTTTTCAATGCCAAATATAAATATGTGTCTAGATCTATATGAAAGACATATTGCTATTTGGTCAACAGAAATATTTTACCTGGATAGTTATATTACTTGTATTACTCATTCTACAAGGATAATAACATAGATGGAAGGTCAGCAATTTTGATTATCAAACAGTTCTATTATCTTTCTTATTTTAATAAATAGGTATAACCATACTTCCTAATAAAATTTCTTGTATTTGTAAGCTTTAATTTCATTTATATGCATTATTCATTTTTAAAGCTTTCTATTTACTTGCAATTTATTCTCATAATTACTCGTTCTTTATATTCTTACAATTAACTTATCAAAAATATTACACAAAGGAACATACTTTGTTCCCTCATAAACCAAAATTTTGACATATCATCAAGCTTTTATAATCTGTTATTACTGTGCAAGTTTTAGCTCTCATTTATTCTACTTCTTACTAATTTAGTTTTTAACAACATGGGTGGCATTATCCTTACAGATAAAGCAGGCAAGTTCTAAGTGGAGGCTAAATGCCACTGAATGTGTTCCTGTTAAGCTATCTGTCCACATTAATGGGGACAAACAAGTTGAGAGCTGGATTGATAAGAGGAGAATGAATCTGAGTGTGCCGAGGCAAGAACGAATAGATCCACACAGGACTTAAGAGGTCAAAGATAAAATCCATCTATTTCCCAATTCACACAATTGATTTTGGACATGCTGAGTTTGAGGTTCCAGGCACCAACACAGAGTGTACCTAGTAAGTTAAGTGAGAGTGAACTTTCCTAAAGTGTTCTAAAGACAAAGGTCGTCTTGAGACTACTTCTTTCCACTCTTGGGTCAGGGTCACAAAATACAAGTAAGCCTGTCTCAAAGCAGTCCTCAAACTAGCAGATTTTACCTGTGTGCTTCAATTCCTCAGGTCCACAGCATCAGAACCCTCATCTCCAGTCTCATTCAACAGAGGCCCTCCGCCTTCCTGAGGTCTGCATGGCAATGAGTAGAGGGAAAGATGTCCCCCAGGACACCTGGGTCATATTGCTGGGCTGCCTGTTGCTCTGATCACACTGTGATTGCCCGGCTTCGCATGTTCTGGGCAAACGTATGGGGTTAGTGTCTAGGCAGTACTCCTCAAGGGTTAAAGCGTCAAAAATACCCATCAAGTCACTAATAATTGCAATACATCACTTTCACAGAATAACTGTCTCACACATGGATAAAGCATTCACATGTATTCTCTTTTCTTTGCCAGCTCCAGTGACTCTGGGTCACTATGTGGTTTTCTATCCTGACAACACTTGAAAGACTCAAAATGCAACATTTTCCCAGGTTCCAGTAAACATGCAATCATTTTTGAATATTTGCTTGAGGACATACATATTATTTGTTTCACTTAAAGCAAACTGTAACTTGACATGTGTGTGGCAAACAAAACCCAACCCACTCAGCTTAAAAGTCCTCTTAGAAGATTTTGCCATACTAGTACTTATCCTCAGTTGTAACAAGTTCATCAATTTTGTACAGTGATCAGAATTTGCTAGCAAGCCTACTTAGAATTCAGGGTACACCAGATGACAAAAGTACTCTGCTAACCATTTTTATGCATAAGAACATTTAATTCTTCCAGCAGAGCTATGAAGAAGGTGATAGTATTGGTAGAAGATCAACCAGAATTATTAGGAAACGCAGGTTCAGGACAGTTATGTAATTTGTCGGGATACTTTTTAGGTATTAGTGTCAGAACCAGCACCCACACCATGTCAGTCAGACTTTAAAGTGAAAGAAGTTAAGCGATAGACATTGTCTCCTCTGAATAAGTCCAAAATATTCACAAAGGTAGTGACAAAATTACAAAGCTCTATGATAATTTAGAATGGTTAATTATGCTCTAAGTCCTATCAAAAAATGTAAGTGTGTAGTACACTCTGGTTA
Source organism: Equus przewalskii (assembly GCF_037783145.1). Lineage (NCBI taxonomy): Eukaryota > Metazoa > Chordata > Mammalia > Perissodactyla > Equidae > Equus > Equus przewalskii. The sequence goes on along the minus strand of NC_091837.1, from coordinate 34,589,942 downwards.
TGCATGTATTACAAATGCTGACATCGAGACCATAAAATACAACTCTGCTGCAGCATAAATTTGATAAGGAACTAAGGCATTTATTTACTCTAATAAAATTAATAATTTCATTACCCATACTTTTTTTTTGCTAAATATCTAAGAGACATGGGGAAAGATTCAGATGATGGAGAGTCTCTTCAACAATTGTCCAGGAAGATTTAGCAGATGTCTCCTTTTTTCTAGAAGATGCTTTTGTGGGAAGTAGAGGCGTCCTCCAGCAGTGGCTTTAGGACCACAGTCAACATACTATGGTTGGTGCTCAATAAGGGACTAATACTGAAAATAATGATGTTTCTCTACGAGAGCAACACCCCCCACCGCCCCCAGACAGAGACTGAAAGAATCGGAACACTAGAACGAGAAATTTGTTCAAGCCCCTCATAGATGTACAAAATGTGATTTTCAATGTTAAAGGGTCCATCAGAGGCACAAACGGGTGAAGACAGGCCACTGACTGACAGTCCCCAGATCTTTCTCTTAATCTTCCCTACCTGCTCATCTCATTCAAAGCTACACAGGAAGTTGCCTACAAAGACTTCCAAACCTCGCCTAGAAGATGTACTGCAAGCACGCTCATCTTTCACAGCCAACTGGCCTGCTTGACGCCTTCCAGAGAACTAGCGGGGCACGTGAAGCCACTGCGTAACTAACGGCAACCACTTTCATTCGTCCCATCCTTTCAGAGGAGCCTCCAAACCTTTTCACGCAGAATGGCTCAAGCATTTCCACACTGTCCGCCCGCGGCCATGGCCTGTGGGTTCAGACGCGGAAGGTGCTGAACCAGTGTTTAAAGGCAGCAGGGTTTAGGTTGAGGCATTGCAAAGCCTCTGGGGCGTGAAGGGACTGAAGATACTAGAATAAACAAGGAGCTGGGCTGCTGCTAGGTTCCTGTCCTCTGCCCGGACGCTATGCTACCCAGTGCAAGTGTATTTACACCTGCAGTCTAACAGGAAGATACTTTCTATGCCCTGTTAATGTTTCTAATTAAAAAAAGGTTCTTAATGGTTTAATGTGTTGGAAATGTGTTAAAAACATGTTGCCCTTTGGCAGAGCTATTTTAGAATTAGAACACTCTAATTTTTCCTTGGTAAATAAACTTAGATTAAAAATAAATTATGTTCCATTCAATGAGGTCTTTGACCTGCATTCATTCTGAAAAACAGCCATTGTCAGATCTTAGACGAGCTCCCACCTGCCCCTGTGTGCCTGTGGGTCAGCTGTGTAAGTCCAAACATGTATTGTAACGCTGGCAACAGTTTTATACAGAAAAGACAAATCTGGATGTCCTTGATTTAGGAAGAAAACAAATGAGGTTTCGGCAGAGTTTAATTTCAGATCAGACTCATTCCAATCTGAATGTTTCTTTTTCTCTCACAAAAGGAATAAGAATAATATATAAATAGACACAGAGTGACCAGCCTTCAGTAGAATGTAGGAATCCACAGTTCAGGCTTCATGTAAGGCCCCCTTGTCAAGAAACCCGTCGTCACTAATTTTCCATATGTGAATCTCATTCAGGTGTATTTAAAATGAGTCACTCCAGTGTCACATTTAGCAAATACAGGGAATTAATATTTCAAAATGTGAAAATTCATCAGGGGAACCCTCACTTAAAATGGAGTCAGGAGGCCAGAAGAGGGAGCTCCCACACAGTACCACTCAAGGTCAATTACAGAAAAGATAGTCAATTACAGACGCCAACTGAAGTCCTCAACTAAAAAGAATTATTAATTACAGGAAGAAATGTACACTGCATCCCAAACAGAAATTGACTACCCCAGCAACTCAGCCAATGAGAAGCCACCACAACCCTGAACTCCTGCTTTTTCTCCAATGGACTGTCATTCAAAATGACCTCTCCCAATTTCCTCCTTTTTCCCTATAATGTTTATCTCCTTGACTGTTGTATTTGCCAATGGACAACCAAAGCAGAGACATCCTGAACTGCAGTTCTTTGGCTCTTCCTGAATCAACTTGTTTTGCTGGTAAAATAACTGGCTGTTTTATTTTCAAGGTCAAGAAAGCCAATATTAAGCTAAATCTTGTCAGATTTAGACTGGACCTGGTAGGACAGAGGGTGTGACTACATAAGCTGTCTAAGAGATGTTCTCAGGGAATATGATAAAAGACCACGTAGAATTTGAACCTTGTAGTTAGCAGAACGTTCCCCAGTCCAGGATGCTGGGCCTCCGCCCTGAAGGACTGTTGAGCCCTTGTTTGTGGATGCACGTGTCCATCAAAGCAGATGGCAAGGATGCAAGAGAGCTACACAAATACATCTGTTCTAGTGCAACAATTCAGCTGCCATCACAAAGGACACGAGATACACGAAAATGTACACCATAACGAGTTGGGCACAAACTCAATCTCTTACAGACCAAAGAGCACTGGAAGGTGAAGTGACTTGAAGAAGATGAAAAGTATGTTCCCTATCTTCTGTCACTGAAAGTACTACAGATAAGATAGCAATAACTGCATGTTAGCAAAGCAATTAAGAACAAAAATTAGGGGCCAGTCTGGTGGTGCAGTGGTTAAGTTCCCACGTTCCGCTTCGGCGGCCCGGGGTTCACCGGTTCGGATCCCAAGTGCAGACATGGCACCGCTCTGCAAACCATGCTGTGGTAGGCATCCCACATATAAAGCAGAGGAAGATGGGCACGGATGTGAGCTCAGGTCCAGTCGTCTTCCTCAGCAAAAAGAGGGGGATTGGCAATAGTTAGTTCAGGGCTAATCTTCCTCAAAAAAAAAAAGAACAAAAATTAATTTTAATGTAACACATGTTTGAAGCTCTTACAGTTATGTAAAAGGTTTTAACAACTCATATATAAAATAAATATACACTTCTATGCAAACAGCTATAAAAATTTACCCACCATAACTAGTTTAAAAGAATGGTACTGTATAAAGAAAACCCTCTGCTTTCTTATATAGCACGCTTTATTCTCAACAAACAGAGGCTGACTACTGATGGGAGACACCACCACTCATAGCATTTACTTGTACTGTGACTCTCTGGAGACATGGCAGTACTACCTGCTTTAGTAGGCAAGACTGCCATACGTCAGAGAGATGAAGCATTTCTAAACTCTGAAAATTATTAATTTAATTAAAAACTAAAGTCACTGCTTAAAGTATCAAACTAGTTTGCAAAGAATCACATAAACTAAGTATACACAGTACAATTATCAGAGTAATTAAAAAGGTGCAATCCCATATTTTATAATATGGGTGAAACTTGAGGACACTATGCAAAGTGGAATAAGCCAAACACAAAAGGACGAATTCTGTATGAGTTCTTTTACGTGAGGTACCTAGAGTAGTGAAATTCATAGAGACAGAAAGTAGAATGGTGCACACCAGGGCCTGCGAAGTGGGGAGAGCAGGGAGTTACTGTTTAATGGGTATAGCGTTTCAGTTTTGCAAGATGAAAAAGTTCTGGAGATTAGCTGAATGTACCTAACACTATTGAACTGTACTCCTAGAAATGGTTAAGATGGCAAATTTTGTATTATGTTATTTTACAATTAACATTAAAAAATAATCTAATAAAAAATCTCCTGCCCCTCCATTCTCTCTCTCTCTATTTTCCTTCACAGCATTTATATTATACATGCATAGATATATTTGTTTATTGCGTGTATACTTCCTCCCTCCACTAGCCCCAAGTACATCAGCCTGAAGGTAGGATCTTGCCTTTTTCTCCACCCTCAGGGCCTGGAACAGAGCTTTGTAAATACAGGTGCTCAATAAATATCTTATAAGCACATTTTTAAAAGCTACAATCATCTCTTTTTTCAAAGATTTTTAGTTATCTTAATTCTAAAGAATGCATTTCAGCTGAGCTTTTTCTTTTATTCTCACCCATCTTAATTGTTAAGTCATAAGTTTATCATCATCCTTCTTTAGCTCCTGGGGCCAGTTATTAGCTAGCCACTTAACCACAGTTAAACAATAACTAGGATACATAAAGAGTAATATCCCAAAATAAAACACATAAGAAGTCCACCGTGAAAATTAATCTAGCAGCATCACCTGTTTCTCTTTTTCAAGTACTTACCACTTAATGGGTTATTATATATAGGCTGCACATACTTATAAGAATGTAAGATATAATAGAAAACACAAACTAAATTGCATTTTGCTTAACTGGATACTGAAGTAATTTCAGCTCTCTGGGGTTACCCAACTGGAGCTGAACTGCAGAGCTGGAAAATAACTGGATATATATATACATCTTGAAAACAGCTCCTGACTATAATCACTTTTTTTAAATACCCCATATAGACAGACCATTTTATCATCTGTAAAATGCTTTGACAGATAATATCTAACCTGATCTTCAAAAACACCTCAGATATTGTCTGGGCAGTTGTCTCTGCCCCTATTTAGAGACGAAGAGGTGGACCCAGAGAAGCTAAGGGATTTGATCGAGGTCGCATGTGGACAGCCTGTGCATATATTTGAAAATAATTTGCAGAAGCACAAGAAGAGCTCTGGAAGCACACTACAACACAATTCCTGAAAGAGATCTGCCCAGGTAATGAGACTGTGTCTACAAGCTACACGTGAAAATCAATTCCATTGCACAGCAATGGGCAATAAATAGTGATCTGGCCATTTTAATGCAAGAAGTGAAATGCAGTTTCATGGGTGTCACCAAAACACGATCAGATTGGTTTCACTGGTGCAGCACAGAAATGAAAACAGAGAGCTTGTCCAAGAGAAACAGATTTCACAGAAGAAATGAGAGAATGATGCCTGTCATAAATGCAGTGCTCAATTGCAGGGAATTCTGTGAGCCCATAATATACTACAGCGGTCCTCAGATTTTCAGTTTACCAGATAAATAATATTCCTAAAACACTAAGGCAATAAAATCAGGTTGCCAACATCTAATTCTTTTGAATGAAAATGTTAAAAGATCAAAAATTTTTAATAGCAGTTAGCTTTTTTCTTTTTAAAGATTGGCACTTGAGCTAACAATTGTTGCCAATCTTTTTTTTTCTGCTGTTTCTCCCCAAATCCCCCCAGTACATAGTTGTATATTATTAGTTGTGGGCCTTCCTATTGTGATACGTGGGATGCCACCTCAGCATGGCCTGACGAGTGGTGCCATGTCCACGCCCAGAATCTGAACCAGTGAAACCCTGGGCTGCTGAAGCGGAGCGCACAAACTTAACCACTCGGCCATGGGACTGGCCCCCAGCAGTTAGCTTTTATCAACTACTTGCTGTATGTAAGGTTCTTTTCTAGGTGCCTTATATGCAAGAGCACATTAAGGCTTCACAGCCACACTACGAGATATATCCCCTGTTTTCTAGATAAGGCAACAGCAGCTCAGAGAACATACCCACACTCACATGCACAGCTCCGGGCAGAGTCAGAACTCAAACCCAGGCAGCCTGGTCCCACAGCCTGTGTTCTCCACTGCTGACTCTGGCTCTAACACCCACCAGAATTATCATTTCAAAAAAAGGTTATTTTAGCACAAAAGCCCGGCAGAAAATCTCAGAATAGGAGTCAGTCCCTGAAGTTTAATCTATTCAGCAGGATTAAAAACTCACTATTTTTCCCCTTTTGCTCCAGTTTTTGCAAACATCATCACAGACCTCCAGTGGCCTGCAGAGGAGAAGCATGATTATGGAGTATTTGGACAAGAATAAAATAAAAGTGAAACTCAAAGGCTTTCGGGGTGAAACAGATGACGGAGTACTTCATTAGACAGAGAACACCACGTGAACCATAGGATTTTCATGTTGAAGAGATCTTCAGGGGCAACCAGCACCGCCTCTTCTGAAGACGAGGCCTTCCATAAAGTCCAGTTCTGCTTGGACGGATCAGCCGCTGGAAACTCACTATTCATGCCTCAGTTCTTGTTACATTTGCACAGAAACCCTGTTCTTCCTCAGTGCTTTTCTCAGTTCTTTCCATCATTCCTCAATGGTCAAGCAAGGTTCCAGAACCTTTCCTAGCCTAGTTGCTTTCCCTTGAGCACAGTCTGTTTTGTGCTCCCTCTTTTAAAACACGGGACCCAGAAACAAATGCGATAATTACAGGGAGACTAAGACTATCACCTCCTTCAACACAGGCATTTTGCTTTCTTAATGCAATCTAGGATTATATTAGAGGTTTTCTTCGGGTGGAGGAGGGTGAGGCAATGGCATTTCAGATTGATTAATATAATTCATATTGTAGATTTGTGTGCATTTAAACCAAATCCTCAAGCTTTTTTTTTTTCTATATACGCTGCTGCTAACTATTTTTACTTTAATTTCATACTAGTACTCTTGGCTTTTTAAGTCACCCAGGATAAATGTAGCATTATTCCCACTACATGTGATCCTATTAGGTTCATCCACTGTTAAAGCCTGGCCAAGGACATTTTCCATCTACTTTGTGGAATGCCTGGAGTCTCTCCCAGGTTATGAGATCTATGAATTGCCCTTTATGAACCTGAATGCTCACAAACCTTCTGAGTAACATTCTGGGACCACCATCAAATTTTCAGTCTATAGTTTACAGCACTTGTCTTCTTTTAACTCAGTCCTGCTTCCCACAAGTTCCCACTTCTCACCAACAGCAGTCACCAGGCTTATCTGCAGATTTTCTCAAAAGCCTCAAGCCAGGAAAGGGGGAAACTATATTTCTTCATCCAGTTAAGTCTCATGGGACGTCACTTCCTCAGCCAACCAACACGCCTTCCCTCTTCTTTCTAACTGTGTCTCTTCTCACCTAACAGACTTCTATTTCGCAAGACTGATTTGCCCACTACAAGTGTTTCAAAAATGTTTAATGCCAGTGGGCGACATACTGGGAACACTGTTGACTGCAGCAAGCAAATGTAAGAGTAAAACGAGCGCTTTATCATCAGCTTCCTTGCTCAAGTGAGGTGTAACGCCATGGCCAAAACAGGATGCCTCAAAATAACACTGAAGAGGAATAACAGTAAACTCACTGCTGACAGAGCATGCTTAGAGGAGGATGGCAGATCACGTGGGCTTCTATTTCCCCACCTGTAATCAGGGGAGCACAGTGTCTGCCCTGGGTACTTCACAAGGCAGTTATAAAATAAGTAACAGACCCAAAAATAATCCTACGTCAATCAATACTGCAATATTATGTAGTATTATACATACTATTGTTTGCATTACAACACATGATAAGATAATATAAGAAGTTATTTCACAAAATGGAAGGGAAATTTTATTAAATGAAAGAAAGAGTGGAGGTAGTATGGTTTAAAGAAGTGAAGAAGAGAAAGGATTATGAAACTCGTTTCTCCTTAGAACCACCCACCAGGGCTGTGGACATCACCAGCCCAGAACAGCAGTCCTTATTCAGAGACTCTGCACTGAGGACAACGTGAGCACAGGGGTGTGGTGTCTGGGAAACAGACCCAGCGTTGGCTAAAACAGGCCCGTCATTGCACTCAGTAGCAGAAAAAAGGTACCCCTGAATAAAAAAGGTGCCCGTTCCCTTTTCTAATGAAAATTTTTTTAAAAAAACAAAAAAACAGGGCCCGGCCCAGTGGTGCAGTGTGTTAAGTTCGCAAGTTCCACTTTGGAGGCCTGGGGTTCGCCGGTTCGGATCCCCGGTGCAGACATGGCACCGCTTGGCAAGCCATGCTGTGGCAGGCGTCCCACATACAAAGTAGAGGAGGATGGGCACGGATGTTAGCTCAGGGCTAATCTTCCTCAAAAAAAAAATAAATAAATAAATAAAATTAAAAAAACCAAAATTTTTCTATGAGTTTTTAACCTGTGGAAATAGTTTACTGTAAATTATGAAGAAACAATGAAACAGCTACAACTGTTACGCTTTAATCATTTCTCCTATGAGACAGGGTCAGACTATGCTCTGAGTACTTTTAAAACTTAAAAAAAAAAAAAAGAAACATATTGATAAATGTCTTCTTAAATAATTCTGTCTGAAGAATCAATTAAGTCCATAAAAACGTATGGAATCTCCTCACCTCAGCCCACAGTTCAATATAGGGATTGTGCATTTAAATGATGAATGGACACTATAGCATCCCAATATACCATTTCTCTCTGCTCCCTACCCAAGGGCAGCCCTGTGGAAACAACACTATAAGCCCTCATGGGAGCCTTCTTTAGGTTTTGATTTTTCTAAGACTACGTTTCTCTCTCCATCAACCCTCCTTTTACTTAAGCTGCAGAACGAGTTCAGCACAGTCGATCAGAACTTGATAATCTAAACTTAAAGACTGCATGAAGCTCACAAATCACCTGTGCTTACTTTACAAATGGGCCCCATGTCATTGGCAAGCAGCCCCTCCATTAAATATCCATCAATAAAAACACAGCTCTAAAGCTATCTCTAAGCTGGAATCTATTATTCCAAAGCCCCTCCAGGCTACAAGCACATTAACTGTGAAGATAAAACAAAGGGATCAGGATGAGAGCATCTGACCTATGAGCAGACAGCATTAAAGTGACAGTTCCTGTCAACTTTAGGGATAATTCAATATGAACTATGTGATACTCATGGAAGGTGTAAATTAAAAATAGGAAACAGGGGCCGGCCTGGTGGCGCAGTGGTTAAGTTGGCACATTCTGCTTCGGTGGCCTGGGGGTCGCTGGTTGGGAACCTGGGTGTGGATGTGGCACCGCTTGTCAAGCCATGCTGTGGTAGGTGTCCCACATATAAAGTAGAGGAAGATGGGCACGGATGTTAGCTCAGGGCCAGTCTTCCTCAGCAAAAAGAGGAGGATTGGCAGCAAATGTTAGCTCAGGCCTAATCTTCAACCAAAAAAAAAAAAAAAAAAAGAATAGGAAACATAGGGGTGGAGGTCTCCTGAGAGATACCAAGCCTTGAGGTCCTGAAGTCCATAGGGCTACTGTTCACAGGTGGAGGGAATTTTTTTGTGCCTGTACAGATTCTGACAGAGCTGAGGGAAGCCTGCTGGCCACTCGACAGACACCAGTGCTGCAGGTCAATGCCCAGAACCAGGACAGTTAGTTCCAGGTTTCCCATACTCACCGGCACACTTTGTTCTTGTTCTGAGAGCTGGCCCAGGAGATCCAGTACCACCCTCCCCGGGCCTGGTGAGGAGCACACTGATCTCATACTCTGTATCAGGGTCAAGGTGCCCAATTTTATAACTCGTGGAATCCACTGGCTGCCGGTCATTCCAGCTCCCACTTGCTGTGCAGTACTCTACCTCTCGGGCGACAATGGGCCCATCCCCATTGATGGAGTTGGCGTTGAGCTGTATCCACAGGTAGGTCGCCCCTACAGAGGCAAGCTGAGGTGGGGCAATGGGAACAGGTGGTTCTGAAAGGCAAAGCAGAGAGCCATGTTTCAGACATTTTGGTCTTCAGTTTAGAAGAGCTAAGTACATCAATTATTAAAACACAGAAGACATTAAAATTGCAGGAACGAATTGATGAGAATGGTTTTGTTCAGGTTAATAATAAAAAGCATACTGATAAAGATTTTCACAATGTTCAGATTTGTGAAATAAATCATCTTTAAAACCCAAGCTTGCAGGGCCAGCCCAGTGGCGTGGTTGGCGCACTCTGCTTCAGTGGCCCTGGTTCGTCAGCCCGGATCCCAGGCATGGACCCACCCACCCATGCTGAGGCAGGCATCCCACATATAAAATAGAGGAAGATGGGCACAGATGCTAGCTCAGGGCCAATCTTCCTCAGCAAAAAGAGGAGGATTGGCAGCAGATGTTAGCTCAGGGCTAATCTTCCTCACCAAAAAAATAAGAAAAATAAATAAATAAACATTTAAAAACCTAAGCTTGCTCAAGTAAATATACCCCCAATTTCCTTGGAGGACAGAATTCATTTTTCTTTGGCAGCTACATAAACATCAAAAGATTTTTTTTTCCCCACTAAAAGTAACTTGCTAAATCTCTCTCAAGTGGTAGTATTTAAGCTCTAGGAGGCACTCTGCTGTTGTCAACCCCCTTATTGGGAATGTCTTCAAAATCATCAAAGGTACTAGTTATATCATTAAATTCAGTTTCCTCATATTTATGTTCCAAAAATATCATCACTTTAAAAATATGGCCAAAATTATAGTTTATCTCATCATAAATGCATTTCCAGGATGACTCGTTTCCCAAAAAAACTATCACAGTGGGCTCATTCAGCTCCAGGAGAAGTGAGCAGTCTGGATAATAAAGTCCACCACTGCTACTGTTCAGGGAACTTCCAGTAATGAGTCTTATTAAAGCAGCAAACGGAAAGAAAGCTCTGATGCTCAGCACAAGCTACGCCCAGCTTGATAAGACTCTAAGCAATCAACAGCAAACATTCTTAACAACCCAAGAAAGTCTCTCTCATTGTTTAAAACCTGACACTGACTTTTTCCAGATCATTGTCTGAGAAGAGAGAGAGAGACACCATTGTTTTAAATAGTATTCCCAGTGCATTGGTTAGGCGCTAGCTGAGTGGCTCACTAGGCATCACATAAAGCATTCCATATGCCAGCGTCAACGTGAGTGGCACCACACAGGATATTAGGAAATAATTGTATGAAGAACATATTTCCATCTTAATGAATCTCCAACTGAGAAAAACATAAGATCTAGTGATTTTTTTCAAGAATGCTTCCGCAGGTAGTTTGTTCCTTTTGGGTGTGTTCTGTTTTTAACTCCTCATTTAGCTCATATGAATGCATGGAAAATAAAGTCTGCTACGTTCTATCACTGGCATCTGCTGGCTTGCACGCTGCTTCTTCTGTGCTTGCCATGGCAACACAGCCACTTGATCACAGTCATGTTTCCTGCTGAACTGGACCTCAGAGCATCTACATCTGACCTTGGCCCCCGAGACGATACCAGGTGGGTCCCGAGACCAACTAAGAAACCAGTAACATTAGTTGCTGGGATGGAATGTCTTTGTTCTTTTCTGTATCCAAGGTATGATGAGTCATACCAACGTTTTTAAATAGCTGGGGAAATCTCAATAAACTGAGTAAAAATAAGACTCTTAAGGATGAATTATGTTTGGGGGACTATAAATTTAGTGTAAATTTACTAAAATATTGTTCCCATTGTTTATAAACTACAACTTTATGGTAGCTCTTCATTTCTTTAAATAGTTCTGATGCAACTCATAATGATTTAACATCAATTTATATCATTAGGCAAATCGATTCCTTGAACCAAGACATGAAATGGGTCTCTTATACGATATCCTAAGGCATTTATGCAGCCAGGCTGAAAGAGTAGTTAATTACTTTGAAGTTGCAAATGCTAGCAAGGGTTGCTGAACTGCCATTCAAAATACAACTCATGGGCAAGGCCACAAGGTTTAGTGAGCAAACCAATTCATTTACAACTTTGTTACTAGTATCCTGAAATAGACATGACTTTAATGTTTGTTTGTCCTGAGAATATTTTCTCTATTTATTCCCTACTAAGAAAAGTATCAAACTTGTTAAATCAAATGAAAGATTCAACTACAACCTGGAAATAATTGAGACAGACATTCAAAGGACTTTTGAGGTGCTGGAAGAATCAGTATTATAACAACTCAATATCTAAATTTTGAATAAACTTTCCCAAAGTGAAGGAAGGAAGGAACTCAATCTATACTAAGTGATGTGAAGGAAGGAAGGAACTCAATCTATACTAAGTGATAAAAAGCAATTTAAAAAATTTAATTCAAGCAGAAGTGAAAGGACACCATAAAAGTAATTCTAAATGAAGCCAGCAATGATGAAATTTATATACATAGAGATACATACACGTACATCTAATTGATACATATATATGAATGTCTAATATATATCTCATATAATTAAATGTTATTGATACATATGCATACATACATGCACTGTGGAGTTTATATGAAATATTTTTATGTCCTTGATTACCAAAAGCAGTAGTAGACATGAATAAGAACAGAGTGATGGTTAAAACATGACTTGGGCTTCATTTGGGGGCTGGCACCAAGTCATTGTGTGACCTTGTGAAAGTTACAAACTCTATGGACTTCAGTTTTTCCCATTTTTAAAAAATTTGCACTCCAAATATTACATGTATGTAAAAAGTATTAAATTATATACAGGTGGCTAAAAAAATGTCATTGTATATTTTAAAGTAATTATCTTAAGGTAGTACTTCATTAAAGATAACATGCTAGATTCTACTAGCATGTTACCTTTAAAAATGAAACATATGAAAAATATGGCTATAAAATTCTAAGTGGAAGAAAATTCAAATTTCCAATCTGAGCCATAACTGCAAGCCAGTTGTCACTGGCTTTGGCAGTGTACAGGGATGGAAAGAGGTGCCTGGACATTTTTATCACCATGAGCCAAGCTATCTCTACACTCTCACGAGACAGGGAAATGTGCTGCATAAACGTGAATAAAAATCCATTCATTCTTTGTGTTCATGCTTGTTCTGGAAGGCTTATTTCTGATTTACTTATAGCTCCCAACAAACAGATTTTTCCACAGAGGCGATTTTTAGAGAAGTTACTAGGATTTGCATCCTGCTGTTCATGGAGCAGAATGCCTCAAGAACACGGGCACCAGCAGGTCATGATGAAGCACTGTAGCAATGATAAATCAGAAGACAGAACACAATCACAAAGAACTGAACCAAGATGAAAACTAAGTCATAACCCATTCTTCACAGAAATAGAACAAAGAATCCTAAAATTCATATGGAACAAAAGATCCCGAATAGCTAAAGCAATCCTGAGAAAAAAGAACAAAGTTGGAGGCATCACAATCCCAGACTTCAAAATGTACTACAAAGCTACAGTAATCAAAACAGCATGGTACAGGTACAAAAAGAGACACACTGATGAATGGAACATAATTGAAAGCCCCGAAATAAAAGCTCTTATGTATGGACAGCTTCAACAAAAGAGCCATGAACATACGATGGAGAAACGAAAGTCTCTTTAATAAACGGTGCTGGGAAAACTGGACAGCCACATGAAAAAGAATGAAAGTAGACCATTATCTTACACCATACACAAAAATAGACTCAAAATAGATTAAAGACTTGAAGGTAAGACATGAAACCATAAAACTCCTAGAAGGAAATACAGGCAGTACACTCTTTGAAATTGGTCTTAGAAGCATATTTTTGAATACCATGTCTACTCAGGCAAGGGAAACAAAAGAAAAAATAAACAAACAGGACTTCATCAGACTAAAGAGGTTCTGCCAGGCTAAGGAAACTAGGATCAAAATGAAAAACATCCCACCAACTGGTGGGATATATTTGCCAATCATATATCCAAAAAGGAGTTAATCTCTAAAGTATATAAAGAACTCATACAACTTAACAACAAAATAAAAAACAACCCAATCAAAAAATGGGCAGAGGAAATGAACAGACATTTTTCCAAAGAAGATATACAGATAGCCAATAGGCACATGAAAAGATGTTCAACATTACTAATTATTAAGGAAATGTAAATCAAAACTACAATGAGATACCACCTTACATCTGTAAGAAAAGCTATAATTACCAAGACAAAAAATAACAAATGTTGGAGAGGATGTAGAGAAAAGGGAACTCTCATACACTACTGGCGGGAATGCAAACTGGTGAAGTCACTATGGAAAACAGTATGGAGATTTCTCAAAAAACTAAAAAGAGAAATAGGATATGACCCAGCTATCCCACTACTGGATATTTATCCACAGAACTTGAAATCAACAATACAAAGAGACTTATGCATCCCTATGTTCACTGCAGCATTATTCACAATAGCCAAGATGTGGAAGCAACCTAAGTGCCCATCAACTGATAAGTGGATAAAGAAGACGTGGTATACGTACACAATGGAATACTACTCAGCCACAAAAAAAGACAAAATTGTCCCATTTGCAACAACATGGATGGACCTTGAGGGTATCATATTAAGTGAAATAAGCGAGACAGAGAAAGACAAACACCATATAACTTCACTCATATGTGGAAGATAAACAAACACATGGAAAAAAAGAACAGATTAGTGGTTACCAGTGGGGAAAAGGGGAGGTGGGCATAAGGGATAAAGGGGCACATATATATATGGTGACTGAGTAATAATGATGTACAACTGAAATTTTACAATGTTATAAACTATTATGATGTCAGTAAAAAAAATCCCAGGGCCTTCCCAGTGGCACAGCAGTTAAGTTCACATGTTCCACTTCGGTGGCCTGGAGTTCACCAGTTTGGATCCCAGGTGCAGACCTATGCACCACTTATCAAGCCATGCTGTGGCAGGTGTCCCACATATAGAGTAGAGAAAAATGGGATCGGATGTCAGCTCAGGGCCAGTCTTCCTCAGCAAAAAGAGGAGGATTGGCAGCGGATGTTAACTCAGGGCTAATCTTCCTGAAAAAAAAAATCCAAGCCTCACCCCCCCAAAAGTTAAGTTGTAACCATAATAATAAAGAACTCAGCCCTAGGAACACTGAGGCAGATGCTCTAGTGGATTTGTTGGTAAATGGTGCCCATTTTCTGCATTCTGACTCCTCACTTCCCAGAGGGCCTTCTGCAGAGTAAGGTGTGCATAACTATGAAGAGTTTCAGTTTTCTTATAAATATTAAACTCAAACTCAAATACTAGCCAGGAAGGCTAGTTAAAGTTTCACTACAAACCAAAATTCATAAGAATCTGCGTGGCAAAATATCTCACTCAAGTTGACACTCCGAAGTGCGCTTCCTTACACAGGCCGGTAGTCACTGCAGTAGGTGGACGCTGCCCGGGGTAGGCTCACCAGCAGACCTGTCCTCTCATGAGCCACAGGTGACAGGACTAGCAGCAGTGACTCACAACGGAAGCATATGCCAAAAATAGGTTTTGTAACAAAGGCTATGGCCCCCAGGATTCTGATTCAATATGGGTATGGCGGGGGAGGGGAGAACGGGTGGGCAGGCATTTATATGTTTTAAAATTTGGAAAGGTAGTACTGACATGCATTCCTAAATGAAGCCCACTAATGTACTGGAGCAGAGAATGAGAATCACCTCGTCCCCCTCCTCCTCCCAACTAGGCCTGAAGAGGTGCTGGCTGCTTACTGTGTACACTGTTCGAAGTACCATTCATATACTGTTTGCAGTTGATCCTCCTGATAGCCCTATAGGGTAGGCAACATTATTACATCTTTTTTTTTTTTTTCTGGAGGCAGATTAGCCCTGAGCTAATATCCACTGCCAATTCTGCTTGTTTTGCTGAGGAACAATGGCCCTGAGCTAACACCCATGCCTATCTTCCTCTACTTATATGTGAGACACCTGCCACAGCATGGCTTGACAAGCAGTGTGCAGGTCCGTGCCTAGGATCAAAATTGGGGAACCCCGCCACCCGCCCCCGTGCCTGCTCCCGCCCCCAGCCCCAGAAGTGGAGCTTGCAAACTTAACTGCTACACCACCAGGCCAGCCCCAGTGTCTATTTTATACATGAGGAAACAGAAGCACAGAGGGAGTAAGCCACTGGCCCATGCCCACATAGCTAGTTCTGGGGTTTGAACCCTGCAGTCTTTCAAACTACCTGCATACAGAAAGCTGCTGACAAAAAGAATAGCACGTCCCAAAGAGATCAATGTGACGCTCCATATTTAACAAATCCGGGGAAAATATTTAAAAAGTAGCCATCATTCTATTCTCCTAGGATGAAACAGCAATTGCCTGTCACGAGTTGTCTAAAAATGCCTTATGGTATATCTAAAAGTCCAATTATTCTGTCTGCGACCGAAACTCTGCAGCCTACAAAAAAATAAAAATTACACCAGCCAAAAGAAACTTATTTCCCCTGCCTTTTCTTCCTCCTCCTCCGCCTTCCTGAATATAATGACTCAATCTTTCAGTCAAGCAAAATATAGTAATAGACCTAACTGCAGCATTATGAATGTTAACTCAGTGTTATCAATATGGCTTGTGTGATATGACTGAGCATTTTTATACTGACACTGCTTCATGTTATTAACCACCCCGCTATCATAAACACCCTGGCTGGTGAATATTTGCATTTTAAGTGATTTCTTATCATTAAAATTTTTCATTCCTTAAAAAAATTTACAGGTTGTAATCTTTGTATACAGAGTTGTCAGGAGAACTTGCCAAGAGTACATTCATTGTTTTGTATGCAACTAAACCAACATAAATAAATAGATTGTTTCAAAAATATTGCTCACATGCAGAATTTGAACTTAAAATGCAATCCATCAACATAGCCTGTTGCCAAACCACTGTTCAGAAACAGACAAGGATAAGTTTGAGCTTTAAACAAATAATGACTCACAACCATTTAACATGTCTATTTTAATAGACTATTTTGGGGTATAAAAATACATTAAATACCTTTAACTACCAGTTCTGCATAGTTTGATACTCCAACACCTCCTTCGGTGCGAATCATGCAGCGGTACTTTCCCGCATCTCGTTTTGTTGTGTTCACGACATTAAATGAAGCTATGAATCGCCGGGAATTAGTCACCTTGATTTCCTTCAGAGGAGCATCTCGGACGTCAATGCCCTGTGGAAATGAGGGTAGGGAGGACAAGAGGAAACAACATCAGCTGTCATATCACAACAGTAAGACACCTGATGGCATGTTATCGATGTTTCTTCCATCCAGATCTTGGTTTAGTCGTTTATTACCCACAGGGCGGGAAACTGAAATGCTGCCACGTTCAACACTTTCAAGATTGAAAGACGCAAAATTAAGTGTGCAGAAATGTCTTGTTTTGCCCCTTCAAGACATTAATTATGTTAAATTGGCTCAAGAAGAGAAGACAAAAAGCATATGGAAAAATTCCTTATTTTGCTCCAGAACTATTAACATTTGATCTTTTCATAACACTTTATCTTTGTTTTTATGCTTGGCTGGGAAAAAATTAATTCACACACTACCTTATAACTGAGCTCATTTTATGTATGAACAAACAAACAATTTATCAAGAATTACATTAAAAACCTAAGTAGGCATTAGCATATTCCCTATGGAACAGGGCTGAAGGACTAGTCAAAGCGTCATGACGCTCTCCCTGGACAAACAAAACCCAAGCAGTAGATGCTTAATATGACCTGATACTGAAATGCTACAAGAGAAAATCTTCTCCACATCCTACAGACCCAGGACGCCATACAGCAGGTTCCATCACTGGGGCACTTTGTCTTACACTATCCCTGACACACTCATAGTCTTTAGTTACACCTACTTGGAAATGCATCATATGTTTCTTGTAGTTTAAAGTCTCAAAAGAAGGCTACAAACTTCAATTCCATATATTTTTTCACAAGGATCAGGAAAGAGGCTCTCTTTAACATGTTATTTGCAACTATTAAGTAGCAAACAATGGGCACAGACCTTAAGGTTAACGCACAGCGCCAAACACTATGTCCATTTATTCACCCAGCTACCACTCTGGGGTGCCAACCACATGCTATCACTGTGTTGAGACACTAGGCTCAGAGTCGTGAACAAAAGAGTGGTTGCTGTGCTCACGGCACTTCAGTTAGTGGGAAGTCTAGGCTTGAAATAAGCACACAGTCACAAAGATGCCCAGGGTGGTAAAGGACAGAGCAGGCGGCTGGCAGAAATCACCATGCGGACCATCTTTAGATACGGCGGCCAAGGGAGGCCAGTTTGAAGAAGCGACATTGGAGCTGAGATCTGAAGGGTAAGTGGGAGCTAACCAGGCACAGGGGGAGGGAGGGAGAGAAAGCAGCACTGAAGTCCCAGGAAACGGTAGAGGAAGCCAGAGAGGGTTGGAAAGAGCTGAAAGCTTAGGATGGAATTAAGGCAGCCAGTGGGACTGGGGAGGCGGGCAAGCACCTGTGCATTCAGGGACTTGCAGGCTATATTAAAATGTACGTGTTTACAGGATGAAAATGTTAGGCTAAAAATAGTAAAACTCATCTGTATTACTTGGCGATTTATGTTACGCAGGCTTTTGGAAGCTTTTATGTGTGGTATTTTCTTTGGCGCTATGTCCTAATGGCCGAGTCTGGGAGTTAGACTGGCCAGGGTGCCCAACCTAACTGCAGTGACTTACCCTCCCAGAGCCTCCCTCTCCTCCTCTGTAATGAGGAGAGGATACAACTCACTTTCAGGGTAGCTGTGAGAATTCACGGATATCTGCAAGGACACTGGCATACTGCCTGGCACCACAGGTCCCCATCCGAATTCTGGACCAACTGAACGATGAGTTCAAGGAGAAAGGCAGATAGGCTGTCAAAATGCCACCTTCATTACTGATGAACCTGATTCTGAAGAATACGGCTGATGTGCAGAAACAATGGGGCTGCTAACACTGAAGCACGAATTAAACAGGCTCACCTACCCAGCCACAGGCCGCACAGAAAACCACAAGGCCTCCCATATGTTGGGTGGTGCTGTGAAACTCAAAGGATGGAGGAACAGAGCTCCTAGAGGGAGTTAGCTCCCGCAGAAGTGGTGGGGCTGTGCACACTCACAGTCTCCTTCCCAGGCAGCTCCCACTTGGGCCGAGAAAAGGCATCAGGAGTGCTACAC
This sequence comes from Equus przewalskii, assembly GCF_037783145.1. Lineage (NCBI taxonomy): Eukaryota > Metazoa > Chordata > Mammalia > Perissodactyla > Equidae > Equus > Equus przewalskii. Next base: position 34,571,427 of record NC_091837.1, on the reverse strand, counting down.
TAGTACACTCCCTGCCACAGGGAAGGAAACATCAGGGGTGGGGAAAAAGAGTTCCACCAACATCATCTGTAGTATTATCTGTCAAAACAACCTTGTTAATAGCTCTGAAAGTCATAAATAAGAATATGAAGTTCCATATATATCTTATATGTCTTATGTGTCTTTTATTTTTAACTAAATCCCCTAAATTTGGTTTGACAGAGGGCACCAAGAAGCTAGAAAAACAAAACAAAGTCAATCTAGCGTTATTAATTACTACAACAGGAGAAAGCATTCCTCTCTGTATTCCATGCACTCAGTCTCCCATTCTCTCCCGAAATAACTAAATCGTCAATTCTACCACCAGGAGTAACATTAGACCTACTACTCTATAAAATTTTGTCTTTTTTCAAACTAAAAAAAAAATCTCATCTCTAGTTTTGAAAAAAAAAAATTAACCCCTAAAGGTAGATTTCATATCCATAGTATTTGTTTTGTTTACCAACAACAAAAGGGCTATCTACTTATTTATTTATTTACTTGTGGCATGAATCATGTAAGAATATACTTTTCTAGTAATCCTGTAATATTTTTCCTAATAGAATAAGCCTATCTCAAAAGAATGTTTATCCAAAAGAATTTTAAAGTATGCAATTATTGTTCCTTCACAACTGTTCAAGGCTGTACTAAGGACACGCAAGTTTAAAACAAACCTCCTTTCTGGATTCTTACATATGCTGAGAGGAGTATCAGTTCACAGTTGTCTTCAGGCCACAGATTTATCCTTTAAAATAAACAGCTTCAAACAAACAACTCTAATGAGTCACATGAACTCTTAGGAATGGGTCTTTCTTCTTAATCCCATGTATTTAATCACACAGAAAGTTAGATTCAGCTTCTTCAAGAGAAATGGTAGGCAGGAAGAAGAAACCTAGTGCTAACTAGCAATCATTTTAGCTTAGGATTGACACCAAATCATAAATATTGTTCAAATCTGCAGGCCATTTTGTATTTAATCATTTGTCTGTGCATGGATCTAAGCATTCACTCAACTAATACTTAGTAGAAATCTTTAACGAGGTGGGCGCCCCATCATATACGGGGAGTATGGAGTTAAAAGAACAATCCCTTACCTAACTGAATTTGCAGTCTGGTTAGAAAAACAGAAAAAGAAGGCAATGATTACAGTACAGAGCAATGAATTGCCTAATACAGTGAACACTGGAGAGAGGTGTGAGGGTTGGCTTTCTAGAAAGCATGACTTGAGGTCAGGCTTGAGGATGATACGAGTTTCTCCTTCTTTCTTTCTTCCTCCTATACAGGAGTGAAGGAGGAGGAATGGAGTCCAGTGAGTGAGAAGAGCTCTGCAAAAGTTAAGAGCCAAGAGCGCACGGAGCTGCAGGGGAAGAAGAATGTATTCTGTACAGCTAGGACAGAAGTGCTTCTAGCAACAGCAGGTGATGAGGCTAGAAAGATAAGCACAGGATAGACCACACCAGGGAATAGGACAGTATAGTTTTTCCTGATGCCACGAATGGAAGGATTCTAGGCAAAAGAGTGACATGAACACAACTACAGGTACAATAATGGACTGAAGGAAAGAGTGTGGGAACCCAATGATGTTAAGCTAAACTGGCTATATTTTTTTCAGAAATCATAGTAGCAAATGACAAAAAAAAGGAATGAAAGATAGGAAGGGAAGGATTCTAAATACATTTAAGAAATAAAATCAACAAAAAGTGTGTTATACTACAGTAACATCTTTCTCTTCTGCAGACTAAAAGGTCCTCAGGGTCAAGAAACATATCTCATTCATTTTGTATACATGGGTGCAGAAGAAATAGAACTCAATAAATATTTGATGACTCTAGGAATCATAGCCTCAGTGGAAAAAATGTTCCATAGGTAGAACAGAAAAGTGAGGTTGTTAAATTAACAGATTTATATTCCAGACCCTAAAACTGGACAATTAATCTTTATTTACAAGAGAGACCAATAGGGAAAATAAAAGGAAATTTTAGAGTTTCTGTGTGTTCCTCATCAGCAACAGTGCATACCCATCACCACTGTGGTAGGCAGAATAATGGCCCCCCAAAATGTCTACTCCCTAGTCTCCAGAACCTGTGAAAATGTTCCTTCCTATACAAAAGAGATTTTTCAGGTATAATTAAAATAAGGATCTGGAGATGGGAAGATTACGCTAGATTATCTGGGTGGGCCCAGTGTAATCACAAGGTAGGCAAAAAGAAGGAGGGTCAAATGCAGAAGAAGATGTGACCACAGAAGCAGAATTAGAGTGATGTGCTTTGAATATGGAGGAAGGGAGTAGGAGCCAAGAAATAAAGGAGATCTCTAGAAGCTACAAAGACAAGGAACGGATTCTCCCCTACAGCTTCCAGAAGGAACCAGCCCTGCCACCACCTTATTTTAGGACTTCTGACCTCCAGAACTATAAGATAATAAAGCCACTAAGTTTGTGATTATTTGTTATAGCAGCAATAGGACACTAATACAATGACCATCAAGATAATGAGCAAGCATGTGGCTTTTCAAAGATGCACAGTAGTCACACATTCTGATTTGTTGGGGCTATACAGCAAATTTTTAAGGTTGGTTTAGGTCTTACGGACTAGCAATAGTTCTATTCAAAAGCCATTACCGTAGCCAAAACAAAAGAACAAAGTCAGAAGACTCACATTTCTCAACTTCAAAACGTACTATAAAGCTACAGTAATCCAAAAGTACAGTGTGCTGCATCGAACATATGGATACGGTTATCTTTTTTGAATTAGTGTTTCTGTGTCCTTTGGATAAATACCCAGAAGTGGAATAGCTAGATCATATGGTAGCTCTATTTCTAATTTTTTGAAGAATTTCCATACGTAGTTACCAGAGGAGGGTGGGGGGAGGGGTAATGAGGCACATTTGTTTGGTGATGGATGGCAGTTAGACTCTTAGTGGGGAACACGATGTAGTCTGTACAAAAGGTGAAATATAATGATATACACCTGAAATTTATACAATGTTGTAAATCAATATTACCTCAATTAAAAAAAAAGCATAAAAAAGTACAGAGTAGTACTACCATAAGGACAGACACAGACCAATGTTATATAATGGAGATCCCAGAAATAAACCCTCATATATATGTTCAGTGGAATTTTGATAATGGGGAAATGATAGTCTTTTTAACAAATGGTACACTGATATCCACATGCAAAAAAAAGGAAGTTGCACCCTTATCTTTCACCATATACAAAAGTTAACTCAAAACGGATCAAATACCTAAAATCAAGAGGTAAAACTATAAATCTCTTAGAAGAAAACATAGGGGGACATCTTCATAACCTTTTAATTGGAATTGATTTCTTAAGTATAATGCCAAAATAATAGGCAACCAAAGAAAAAATTGATAAGACTTCATCAAAATTAAAAAGTTTTGTGCATCAAAGGACACTATTAAGAGAGTGAAAAGACAACCAACAGTATGGGAGAAAATATTCACAAATCATATATCTGATATGGGATTAATATCCTGAATACATAAAGAAGTTCTACAACTCAACAACAATAACAACAACAACAAAACAATCCAATTTAAAAATGGGCAAAGGACTTAAGCAGACACTTCCCTCAAAGAACATATACAAATGGTCAATAAGCAAACAAAAAGATGCTCAACATCATTAGTCAATAGAGAAATGCAAATCAAAACCACAAGGAGATACCACTTCATATCCAGTAGGATGGCTATTATCCATAAAAAAGAAGGAAAAACAGCAAGGGTTCGCAAGGCTGTAGAGAAACTAGAACACTTGTACATTGCTGGTGGGGATATAAAATGATGCAATCACTGTGGAAAACAGTTTGGCAACTCCTCAGAAAGTTAAACATAGAATTATCATATTATTCAGTAATTCTACTCCTAGATATAACCTAAAAGAATTGAAAACAGGGACTCAAATAGAGATTTACATGCCAATGTTCACAGCAGCATTATTCACAATAGCCAAAAGATGGACAACAACCCAAGTATCCACTGCTGGATGAATGGATGAACAGTATGTGCTCTATCCATGCAATGAAACATTATTTAGCCCTAAAAAGAAAGAAAATTCTCACACATGCTACAACATGGATGAACCTTGACAATGTTACATTAAGTGCAATAAACCAATCACAAAAAGACAAAAGTGGTATGATTCCACTTATAAGAGGTATCTAGAATCAGCAAATTCATAGGGACAGAAAGTAGAATGGAGGTTATGAGGAGCTGTGGGGAGAGGGGGACAGGAGTTATTTCTTAATGGTTTTTGTTTTAGGTGATGGAAAAGTTTTGGAAATCAATAGCGGTAATGGTTACACAACATTGTGAATGTACTTAATGCCACTGAATTATACACTTAAAAACAGTCAAAATGGTAAACTTCATGTTATGTATATTAAGCCATCACTATCTACTGCAGTTCAACAGCATAAACTCCAGCTTTTGCACCTACATTTGAAGACTGCTTTAGAATAACCTCTAGTGTAGGTTAAAAATATTTGCAAAGAATAGGTAAAATGTGCTTGGTGAGTTAAATGGAGAATGGAATGAGAGATACAAAGCAGATGTGATATGGCCAAGCAGGGACAGAAGAGGAAAGCAAGAAAGGCTTTCTCCAGCCAGGTAAGATGGGGTGAATGCAGAATCCAGATGGCACAGCATTGTAGATGTCTACAAGATGCCAGATACACCTGTATAAACAAAATATACTCAAGGACGACAAAAAGAAATGATTTTTCAAGATTTTTAAACTCAAATGTTCACTACAGAAACATTTCTTAAATACAGGAAATAAAAAATAAAGACATTTAAAACACATAATGTGTGGGGCAGGCCTGGTGGCGTGTCGGTTGGGTTCCCGTGCTCTGCTTCGGCGGCCAGGGTTTCACAGGTTCGGATCCTGGGTGCAGACCTAGCACTGCTGGTTAAACCATGCTGTCGCGGCATCCCACATAAAGTAGAGGAAGACTGGCACAGAAGTTAGCTCAGCAACAATCTTCCTCAAGCAAAAAGAGGAAGACTGACAACAGATGTTAGCTCAGGGCAAATCTTCCTCACACACACACAAACATAACACATAATCCCATCGCTTAGAGAAATATCATAAATAGTTTAGGATATTTTAACTTTTTCTTTAACTTAACTTAGGATAGTTAACTTTTTCTGTTGCACGTTATTTTAATTTAAATAAAATTTGAAATAGTGGTCCAAAATACAGATAAGGTTTTATCTCTTTGTTTAAACTTCCTGTGATACCTGAAGAATTTTTCATAACATTAGATAATTTCAAAAACATGCTTTTTAAGGCTTCCCACTTTATGGCTGTAGCATATTTATGTAAATTTTTCCCTAATGTTATACATTTAAGTAATTTTATTTTTCACTATTATAAATGAGATTAGGACAATCCCTATTTCCTAAAATTATTAGGTCAAAGGGAATAAAAAATTTTAAGTTTTTTTTGATGAATAACATAAGAGGCTCTATAGACAGCTAGTATCTATTTACAAGAACTGCTTTTTAATGAGAGTTCAGATGGCTCCTAAAATCAAGTTGTTTTCCAACTCCTTTCAAATATTACAAACAGATCAAACAAGACAGAGAATTGGCCTAAATCACTGACCTTTTCTTACTAATACTTCCCAAACAGTATACAATAGAAAAAAAAGTCAGCTTATCTTGGCTAAAAGATCAAATATTAAAAAGAATATTTCTATTTACTTTTGTGGTACTGTATGGCTCCTACAGTATAAATTCAGTTATTCTCTTACTAGATAGCACTTAAAATGGAAATGAATCCCATTTTTAATATTTTAAAGAATGATAAGTTCCTTACAATATTCTGACATGCAGTCTACACTGACCTCTTCCCACAGGACAGGGTATTCCTTGAAATTCACATCTTTAATATCCCTAAGTGGATATTTCTAAAAATGGAATATACAGTGCAAACTAAGTAAGATTAAGTGTGCTTAAGATAATTTAAGTGAAGAGCATGTACCACGACTAAAATGTACACTTAGAATTAGGGACGCATGGCAATATTTAAATATCTATAAGATTAATCACTCAGATTGATGTAAACCATTTAAATTGGTGGCATCCCCAGTAGTTTCATACAAGTAGAAAATCCCACTTTGGAAATGAGAGACTGAAGAATAAAAGGAAGAAAGAGGAAAAAGTGAGACACAAAAGAGAAGAGAAGGAGGCAATGACAGTGTAAAGGTGTAAAACTAAGGAATGGAGAGGAGGTGAGCAAAGGGAGAGGAGAAAGGGGGAGCAGGGCAGAGGGAAGGGTCAGAGATGGCAGGGAAAGAGACAGGGGAGGCACAGAAAGGAGAGCAGAGCCACTGCCCACATAATTCACACGAGAAGAAAGACCACTCCTTGGACAATATTAATCCTTTTCCTTTGAAATCCTGACATTTATACTTTAACAATAGTCCTCTTGTTTCTTGATGATGAGAAAAATCTGACAGGTCCAACAGTAACTTTAGGTTCGTATTAGCTCAATTATCAGATAACTCCCATAAAGAAGCAATCTATAGCTGGGTTAATAAAGGAGAAATGAGAGAACATCCTCAGAGCGTTGGGCAGGAAGAGGAAGCAGAGAGAGATCTCACTCTTTACTCTGTTAGTGTCAAATCCTGTTTATTGGGCCATTAGGAAAGGAGGAAGACATAGGGTTTGCAGCTGTTGGCAAGTCTTTGGGCAGCATCGCCTACGATATCTCTGTGGACAAGGGGAGAGCAACATGGGACAAACGCCAGGAAAGTCGAGTGGACCAGAAAGCTGTGAACGACCAGAATCCGTGGCTGCCTGTCTGCGTAGATGCGAAAGTGTTTCTGGAGCCTCAGCTCAAGGTTATTTCTGTGACTCTTCCAATACACTTGGAAAAAGTCATAGATGTGTTTGTCAAATGTACAGATATTCAGTGACAATTAACCAGCACATGGGTGAATAAAATGCCATAAAAGAAAAAGGTATCTTTAAAGCCTAACAATAAATTTAAACTAACAAGAAAACATCAATCAAAATAAATGCAAAGCAACCCTGTACTTCCTTGTAAAATCAGACTTTACAAGGATAACTGGAGACGTGACTTAGCAGCACCCTCATCACCTGAAGGTATACAAAGATTGTGAAGTGGGTTTTTTTAAACCTAATTCAATTTTCAGTTATATTAATAGAAATAAAATATCTGGAGAGGTGGTGATGGTAGACACTCCTGGAAGACAGCATTCTGTTCTGAGCACCCCGCTTTCTGAGGAGCATACAAGAAGGAGGCCTGCTCAGGGGAACATGCACAGGTCACTGGCGTGCTCACCTTCTTTGCAGGTAAACAGCCCGTAAGCATCTGGAAACAGAGGACTCAAGATGGAGAAGGCAGCCCTGTGCTGGCACTGAGAGACCAGGCATGCACAAGAGGGACTGCATGTGCAGGGCATGGCTGTGGAGCTCCATCACTTATCTGAAACTCCTGGGGTAAAATGTAATGCAGAATTCGGATTTGCTTTTGATTTTAAAAAGGTGTGTATGCTTGATATTATGCAATGCTCCCAGGAGAGTCAGGGTCAGCACCCCATAACCAGACTCACTGATATCTCTGCATCAAAACATATGAACACTGACTTTAAGGAAGAAAAACAGAGGCCATAAACAGCTTCAGGTCAGTTTAGATCAGGTTTTGTCACCAAAGGAATTACCAAGTGGGCAGGTTTTGCTACTAAATTAGACATAGAGAACTTTCAGTTTTCAGATTTTGGAATAAAAGAATGACCTCCAAGAAAGTACCTAACAGGTCCTACCCACCCTCACACACAATCACTGCACCTCCCACTCCCGCCACCGCCCCCCCCCCCCCCCCCCCCCCCCGCTACTTACCTCGGCTCCAGCCACCCTGGGATCCTTACTGTCTCTTCACCACCCAGGCATGCTCCTCCCTCAAGGCCTCTCCCTTCCTCCTCCTGGAATGCTCTCCCCAATTATCCTCAGAGCTAACTCCTTCATCCCCTTCCAGTTACTGCTCAAATACATTCTCAAGGAGGCCTACCTGGACCTAGATTTAAAACTGAAACCTGCTCCTGCATGGTACTGCTTATCCGCTCCATCCTGCCCAGCTTTTCCTATTTGAATGCCACAGATCACAGTGAACAAACTACATCGCTTACTCACTATGGCTATTGTCTATCTCCTCCCTACTAGAATACAAGGCCCACAAAGGTGGGGATCTTTGCCAGCTTTCTTATTGCTGTATCTCTAGCACTGAAACCATGCCTGGTACATCCTAGGGAGGGTTGGAAGTAATATTTAGAGGAATTTAGGCATTGAATGGGTGACTGAACAAGTTGATTTTTAAGATGCCTTTTGGTCCCCAAATACCCTTCCTCAGGTCAAAATGAAACAGGGAAGAGAGGCCAGCCCATTTTCTCTGACATATGGAGGTGTGAAAAGGCCCGTGAGTCCCTTTCCCCATCTGCCTTTCCCCATGAGAGGGATGACCAGACAGGACAATGTATTCAGAACCTTGGGGACTCCTGAGCATCTAGGAGCCTATGGGGAAACTTTTTGTTATTCTGGCAGAACAAAATGACGAAAATGTACATTGGGTAGAGATAGCAAATTTGTCAGCCAGTTTTCTCTCAATTTTCACAGAGTTAGAAAAAGGCAGCTCTGCCAAGGATTGGAGCTCTGTGTTCAAAAGCATTATAGCAGCACAATGAAAAATCACCAAGAATGGGCCTTCTGACTGTTCTTTAGAATATTAGAGTTCACTGAGAGACAGAGCCTAGGACATCCCATGCCCAATGCAAAGCACAGCCCCTGAATGTCCAGGGTTGTTAAAGAAATTGCTGACCCATCTTTCATCAACTTAATGAACAACCATAATGGCCATGTCTGAGAGGAAATGATCTAGTGGGTTAAATACAGCTTTTTATAACAGGAAGAGTATCTTTAAACACGTATGTATTTCAATTTGAGCAAGCTAGAAAAAAAAGTACTGATAGTTATTTAAATTAGACTTACAACCCTCTTTATGCAATGGACTAAGCCTAGGACTTCTAAATGAGCAGTAATTTACCAGCAAAAAGATACATATTAAGTCTTTCAAAAGGACTTTTGCAATAATCAGAGCAATGATTGAAAGAAATTGAGGTCTGGGAAGTTAGCAGCACTTGGAGCAAATTAACCGACCGCAGGCAGTTTGGAGCTGCTGTGAGTGCACAGGCTTAAGAGAAGATCTGGGCCAGTCGCCCTGCTTCAGCCAGACAGGCGGGGGTTAAACTGCACTCCCATTCATTCCAGGGGAACCTGCATTACCCCACTTTCAAATATGCCCATTTGTAAAAGAGTGATTGAAATTTTTACCACTGGGATCACTAATAATATCAGCAGGGCCTGGAATAATTTTGTTTAAAACATTTTATGTAATCTAAATCTAATAATAATTTAATACTTCAAGAAATCTACTTTCTGGAGCTCATATATTTTTTATTTTAATAACTAAGATAGTGCTGACCTTTGATTTCTAGGCCATAACAAAGCTAACCCAAATATTTATCAATTTGGAATACCAGAAGCAGAAGTTCTCACTTACATTATCATATACTATGAATATATATTGACAAATATACTTTGATTTACTAATGGATATACAGATAGTCAAAATAATATGCAGATATCCAAAGTAATATATTATTTGAACATATAATAGTATTTTTTTTTTTTTTGAGGAAGATTAGCCCTGAGCTAACTGCTGCCAATCTTCCTCTTTTTCTGAGGAAGACTGGCCCTGAGTTAACATCTGTGCCCATCTTCCTCTACTTTATACACGGGACACCTACCAGCATGGCATGGCAAGCAATGCCAGTGTCCGCACCCGGGATCCGAACTGGTGAACCCCGGGCTGCCAAAGCGGAATGTGCGCACTTAACCGCTGTGCCACCGGGCCGGCCCCTGAACATGTAATAGTCTTATAGGCATATTCAAGCACAAAATTTGATCATGGAAATTTAAACCTCATTCTGATATTTAGGCGTAGTTCATTCCATTACATATTTGTAATATTTGAATAATTTAACTAACTTGTGTTTAAATTTTATTTATAAGTTCATTCAAATAATATAGAATCTACATAATAAATGCAGTAATTAGAAATACTAATGAAATAAGAAGTTCTTTAGTCTTAAAATCAAATAACCAACTGTTGACTGGATTAACCCAGCCACATCAAACAAAGGAGCCTGACCTGAGCCTGACTGACATTTCCTGTTAGGCTAAAGGTTTGGCCTTGCAAGGCAAGGACTCAGCCCTGTTTACTTCAAAACTGTAATAATGGCCCTCTGACATGAGGAAGACGGCAGTGTCTGCGTAATTGTTCATGAGCTAAAAGATTTGGCTAGTCATAAACATGGCTGGCTAAGAACATCACTTTTTCCCAATCAATATGCCTTACAATACACTACTCCTTCTGAAAACATAGTTGACACAAGATAAAGATGCAATATAAAGGAGGCTAAAAGCCCTGTAGTTCTGAATTTGAATTGGAATTGTCAATATGACCGAAGAAGATTTTACTTTTAAATGTGTGCAGTTGTATATATCCTAGCTCTGTCCGATGAGAAGATACAGAAATAACAAACCGTAGTAAGGAGTACCTCTATGTTCAGATTACAATTTCTTATTACCACTTCTCACTACAAAAGAACCAGGGCTCCATGGAGAAATGGCCGACCCTAGGTCATTAAGGTGGAAAATGTAAAATAAAAGCCTGGAACATACTGTCATACCAGAAAGCAAGAAAGGTATCTGAGATGGCCCAGGACAGGGGTCACCTATGCTGAGTAAGCCTCAATGTTTAGGGGTAGAAGATCTGAGCAGCAACAAAGATAGTAAGTGCGATGAATCAAAACATATCACTTTTTTTGTTTAAATCCCTATCACTTTTTTTGTTTAATTCTACAAGTTGGTGAGGATGACAATGACGACAATAACCCTGTTAACCCCCCTGGCCACTTGTAGGTGATGCCAGTAAACAACCTCATTATTTTTGAAAATTTGCTAAAAGACAAAGTATCAAATATTTATACCATCTTTCCTTTCTGATTTATCTATCAGTGTAACCAACTAGTAGATATGGGAGAGCTTTTCTTTTTAGAAGTATTCTAGGTACTAAACAAGGAAGGACTGATAGAATCGGACCCTTCTGCAACCCTTAATGAATTAACGAAAACAGGAATGATCATCAATGGCTGATAACAGCACAAAAAGAGACAAAATTTACAAGAAACACAACAGTCAGAAGAACATGTTAAATGACCCTACTGGAGGGCAATAAGCAAAACTCAAAATATGGGAAACTGTACACAAGAAACACAGCTTCAACAACAATAACCACCACCACAAATGAGGGGAAATGGATGGAAAACCTAAAGATGAAAAGGACTTAAGAGATGCAGCATCTGATTGCAAAGGGTAAACTCTATTCCAATCATAATTCAAATAACCTGCTGAAAGAAATAAAGTTGTCAGACAGTGAAGGAAACGTGAACACTGACTTTTTCTAGAACTCACATAGTCACTATTATTATTATTTTAAGGCCTGTGATCTCTTAGAGCAGGAGTCTGAGGCTAAATCCAGCCCACCATCTGTTTTGCACAGCTCACAAGCTAAGAATGGTTTTTACATTTTTTTTAATGGTTGAAGAAAATCAAAAGAATAACACTTTGTGACAATGAAAATTATATAAAATTCAAATTCCACTGTCTATACATAAAGCTGTATTAAACACAGCTACATTCCTTCATTCATGTGTTGTCTGTGGCTGCTTTCCTGCGACAATGGTGGAACTGAATTTCTGCAACAAACACTGTCTGGCCTTCAACATTTACTATCTGGCCCTTTACAGAAAAAGTTTGCCAACCCCTGTTTTAGAGAAACACTAAAAGTTAAATGATATGATGACTGAGATTGTTTCAAAATAATCAGAGAGGAAGCAGGTGGAAACACAGATGAAGCCATCGGCTACACACTGTTCGTTGCTAAAGGTGCATGCTGAATGTATTAAGTCCACAACGTTATTCTCTCTACCTCTGTACATATTTACAATTTCCATAATAGAAGTGAAAAGAAACTTTTCCTCAAATAAACAATTAGAAAATAATCTACCATTTTTGTATTTTTGAATGACTTTTTTAACAATGATTATTTCCCCAAGAAAATACATGGCCTATAAATACTCGATGCTATATGAATCAAAGAACCATTGTGTCTGGGTGTCATTCACCTCCTGCAAAAGAATCAAGCCATTTATATGGTAAAAGTACCACGGAAGTAGAAGAGAAAATACAGTTTGGTGAGGGGGGACCATATCCCAGATGTAGCAGCCCTATTCTGCAGCAATCTTCGTGTAACTACTAACCACATACCCAGCACATGAAAAGTATGTAATATGCATTTCTTGAATGAAAGTAATAACTGGCTTCTAAATCTTAAGAATAAACAGAAACTCCATTAATTTGTCACTGTCCTTTGTGTTTAGTGGACATCATTTCTTATAGGAGAGACAAACAAAACTGCATTACATGTAGATAATAGCCAATTCCCTTTCCTTTGAAAAAATGGAATGAAGGATGGCATTTTAACAAGTAGGAGAGATGCAGAAGAGAATAAAAATATGCTTTATGATTTCAAAGTTCATCCTCTGTAGCAGCTGCCTGGCTGCCACTGTGTGCCAGTCAGAGGTATTTATGGCCTTGTCCCAAACTGGGTCACGCTGGGACTGAAAGTATCATGATTTGTTCTCCATTCCACTTCTAAGGTCCTAAAGACAGTTTTGAAATTGAAACCCATCAAAAATTGTCAAATGTTCTTTCCACCTCAAAGAAGGACCTAAGTAAACTTCCCTCTCTCTTTTCTAAGCACATAATTCCAGATTACCAAACTGAAAATCTAGAAATTTAAAGACCACCTCAGGCAGATACATAAACCTCCTAGCTAAAACATTTTCCATTTTTTCCTCCCCTTCCAAAAAGAAAAGACAGGAGAGGAAAAGATCAGAGATCTTCACAATGTCCAAACTCTGCAGGACGCTTGCTCCAAGGCCTGGATCATGAAAAGGAGACAGGAGGGGCAGAGTGTTAGTATTCTCAGCCCTCCATCATCGAAACTCTGGAGCATGGCTGTCTCCATCTTCCCTTCTCCTGATACAGCTGCGGTTTCATGAAAGTCAGAGAGACGAATGAACCTTCTGATGAATATGAGAAATGAAACAGAATAAATGCTTTCACAGGATTTATGGTTCTTGGGTCCAAAGCAAGCAGTCCTGAAGACTGGCAGTTGATGCCTTTCTCTCCTGCCCTCCAAACTGAACCAACCTGACCTGCAGTTTTCAAAGGGCAATTTCACATCCTGGCCCAGCGCCCTGCAGATTGCTGTGGAGGAGAGAGCTCTCCCACTGCTCCTCTACCTCTTTCCGGCACATCCTATTCAGAGCACCAGCTGCTTATCTTTTTTGATGAGTTAGGTGATATCACAAAAAAAGTAAAATTTATTAATTAATTTCGCCCAGAATCTCCATCAATGTAAACTAAATGTTTACCTTTAAATGAAGGTGATTTAAAATCACACTCAGTTAAAACACATGGTATATGCTTTGAAGGCGTTCAGTAGCTTGAGTCTGAGCGGTCACTGTTGTACTATATACAGATATTTAACTAACTAAAGCAGCAATGGATGCAATCTCGACCACTCCAAATTTGAAGGAGCAAATGGTTCCTATAGCAACTGCAGACAGTCCTCTAGGTGCATTCCTGGTGTTTGCCATGACGGTAAGTGATGTTAAATTTCAGTGTTAATATATATGCTATAAAATACCCAAGTTAAGCTTGCCAAGGGATCCATAATTTTACTTCTTTTTAAATCATTTTATGGTTTCTATATATCATACCAAAATTGTTCTGATATACAGTTGTGATTTTTTTCCCTCACAATCTATAAATGCAACTAAAAGCCACCAAGGAACATTGACCAAATGTACATATTTTTTAACCAAAAAGCCAAGGCAACATTCCACACACCTGAATACAATTTGAATTTTAAATTCTGATGAAAACTATCAGTTAAATTACTACATGATGTTTATGAATCCACAAGGAAATGTCTGGGTCTTTGTACTATGCAGGAGGCATTATGTTTAAGGATGTTGTTTCTGAACTTAGATGGCCTGATTCAAATCACAACACTTGTTACTAGCAATGTGCAACCGGAAAAATCAGTGAAACTTCCCGAGCCTCAGTCTCTTCTTCTGTACATGGGCACAAAAGAGTTCTCTTAGGGATCACTCAAGGGAAAAACACCTGAACATAGCCTAGCAGAGGTCCCAGCACACAGCGGTGCTCAGCAAAGGGAGTTGTAATTATTTTATTTCAAACACATCTGTTAAAGTCAGTAATATAAATACTATTAATACAATTTATAATTTACTCATTCATGAACTAAATTCTATAGTAAGTCAGAGGAGCTATTCTTATAATATAAGAGAATCACTTTATAAGTTACAAAAATTTCAAGATTTACCTTTTTCTCCCAAAAAAGGTCTAAAATTATCTGAGCTCAGAAAAGGAATACAAGTAGTTTATTAGGCTGGTGACAAATACTTTTTTCACAATTGGGTAGCTCATATCCTGTTAAGTGGATTATATATCAAACTCTCAGAAAAAAAGATCTCTTGGCTAAGTAAAAATAGTTTTAATTCCAAGTGAATATTATTTTTAGAAAATCAAGCTTCCCAAATTAAGAGCATATATTTAATTAATACAAAAATTTCCATACAAAAAAAAAGAATGAGGTGGGTTTCATTCATTAGTTACGATGACACAGGTCTGTTGCCCTGGTGAGCACTCAGATGGATGATCCTTAATAGAGGTATATTTCTATTACCTTTAACTGAGGTCCCATGGCAAGAAATTTTTTTAAATGGTAGAGTTAGAGAACAAAATTTTACAACAGAGCATAAAAATGCCTAGGGAAAGGATACAAGAAATCAAGGTTTAGGAAAGACGATATATTGACCACACTTGCTTCTAGAATTTCTCTAACTTCACACAATATTTGCTATATATTAGGAAACATCAAAACAGACACCACCAGGCTCTGAATGTCCCTCCTCTCATCAAAGACCATCCCTCTGGAGAGGAGCCATGGGCCTAAAACACACACTCTAGAAGGACAGAGTTCGTGACTACCTCTTTGTGCCTCTGTTCCTGGTCCAACTCTTGGGCCTTGAGATTCACCTGGAGAAGACACGTGATTTGTTTGGGCAGGCAGTAAGCTGAGCACCCTGAGTAGCTACTCACTGAGCATTTGTTACGTGGCAGGTACTCTTCTGGGGGCTGGGTTGCAAGCAGTGTTTTTAACAGAGTACTTCATAGTAATACCACCCGATTTCCTTTTGTATCTCTGTGAATTGATGCATGTTATGAAATTTTAAAATGCTGTTCTGTGCCTTACTTCTAATAAACACCAAGCTCTCTTTGCTAGGAGCGAAACAATTATCTTATGCTATGATCTTTCTAAAGTTAACAGAGGTTACCATCGCAGTAAATCTGAGAATATTTGGTTGAAAGGCTGATATGATTTGAAATACAAGGCTACTCAGTGAAGACAAATGTCCAAGTGACAAAATTCACTATTTATAAAGAAAAAGTATTTTTACATACCAATTGACTTTCCCTACCAAAATGGAGTTATCTTTAATAAATATCAAAATAATTGAATACATGACTACGTTAAAGTTTCCTACCTTTCCTGGCCTTCTATTTTCTCATTAATAAAATGAGGATTTTATTTGATTTGAAGATTGCTCCAAATACAGAAGTTACATAATTTTGTGATTCTAAAAAGTGAGCCACTTAAAAATGATAGGGGCCTCTAAGAGCTGCCAAGAGAAAAACATTTTTCCAGGTTTCCTTCACCAGCTGCTATTCACCCAACATGCACATGTCAGGGCCCGGCTTGATCAAAGCTGCCAGTCCTCTGCTGTTGAAAAGGCATCTCCACTGTCTCCTTGCTTTCTGCCATTTGGCTGAAACGTTTTCATTTCCTACCCACTTCTGAGTCTGATATGCTAGCTGAGTGCTATAGAATGAACGGATGTGTCTCCCCAAAATTCATGTGCAGAAACCTAATCCCCAATGTGATGGTATTTGGCGGTGGGAGCTTTGGGAGATGATTAGGTTTAGATGAAGTCATGAGAGTGGAGCCCCTGTTAGTAGAATTAGGGCTCTTACAAGGGACAAAGAAATCAGAGGATGCATGTGAAGATGAAGCAAGAAGACAACAGTCTGCAACCAGGGAGCTAGTCCTTGCCAAGGATCTGGATGTTCTGGCACCCTGATCTTAGACTTCCAGCCTCCGGAACTATGAGAAATGTTGTTGTTGAGCCACCCAGTCTATGCTAGTTTGTTATAGCAGCCTGAGCAGACTAAGGCACTGAGTAAGAAGAACAAGGAATGGAGAAGTGTCTGCAATGTATCCAAAATGAATTAAAGAGCAGAAATCACAAAAATGCCCAAGCTGCCCCAGAGGCAGGAGAAGAGGGCAAGGTGGCCCACGTTCCCTGAAAAACAATATGCACAAACCATCTTCAGATTTACGAACTTTACTGCTAGCTTTGGTGATCGTCTTTATTTATTGAAAAGCTGAAGTAGGTATTATAAATATTAATACTCAACAGAGAATAATTCTCAATATAGGAAAATAAAATTTAAAATACGAAAGAATAGTAATTTTAATACAATCATACACAGCTTAAAGGGTCAATGCATAAAAAATATATTGCCCATCAGCAAATAATACATAAGAATAAAAAGAACAATATCTAAAATTCCATTTTCTCTTCTCAGTTCTTACCTACATACATATTCTGATATATTTTCAAAATGTAGGCTCCACAAGTGTTTGGAAAGTTGATAATAACAGGAAGTATGGTCATGTTTTGGGTGCTTGAATGATTTTACAAATACGTTTCATTTGAGTAGCTCCCATGGTTACAGTCTATGTTGTGTGCATAGACTGCCATATCTGATAGCATATAGCAAGGATCTTCACAAATTCAGGGCATAGCAGTTTTGTAGTACATACAAAGAGGTTTATAGATGCTGTCATCCTACTTACATTGGAGGGTATTATAAGTACTTTGCAGCTGTAATAGTTGATGCTTATGAACTGTGCTTTATTTTGTTGTTCTATACTCTAGAAACACCGATCCCGCCCTGGCAATAACCTGTGTGGCCTACAGATCAGATGGAGAAAGTGTAAGCAGATGGGACGCACCTGTTAATCATAAACATTTCTTCATTAGTGTCATCATCAGATTTATTTGTGTTATGTTTTTGTGAAAGACTCTGACAGTGATCATATTTAATCCACATTTTAAACAATCAAACAATTGGCCATTTTTCATGAAGGTGGATCAATATGTACATGTAATACATGTGAACATTTCTTCCTATGGTGAGGATGGCTCCTTGATGTTGATCATGTAATGTCGGTCACAACCAAATTCTTTAACAAAGTGGTAAATGCATACTGTCTATGCACCTAGCTCAGGCTCTGAGAAGGCACAAGTGATAATGGAGTTAGTCAGCAGTGAAGTAAATGGAGAGAAAAGGGGTGTACTCTCCCGACTATGCCATTACCTTTGTGACCTGGGACAATCCCACACCTCAAACTCCTCATCTATTAAAGAAGTACAAGACCATAGGATACACCCATGAAGCTGTGCAAAATGCCTGTGGTAGAACTCAAAGACTGTAACAAAGGCAACACAAATTGTTATAATTGATTATACTCAAAACACTGATGTTCTCCAAATAAAAGACGTATTACTAATTTCTAAATCCTGAGTTGGGAAGATTCAAACAATAACAAAAATGACAAAATTTTTTTTCCAGTTTTCTGCCTGGATCTCAGAATTATTCTGAGGATCCAAATGCATCTTATATGTGGAAAAGCACTTTTGAAGCTGTCATGGCATTAGAGTAATAAAGAAGAAGGTCCATACTCATGCTTCTAGACTACAGAGACCTGGTCCAGGACTCCAGGTTTGCTTCTCCTCACAACTTCTGAAGAACAGCCGGAGGCAAAGGGCACAGACAGAGGGCAGGTGGGCTCTGTGGAACCATCACCTGCCGAGAATCCTCCTCGCTTCTGGAAATGACTCCCCACAAATACAGGTTAATAGAAACCATCCTTGAAAGTGAAGGACACAGTCTTATTTCATCAACTAATAATAAAATAAATATCTCCCCACAAATGCCTATCCAACTAGAGGAAATAAATCATTTAACAGTAAAATTATCCTAATATCACAAAGACCCACAAACCAAATAGCACATGGAGTCTAAGTTTCACTTGGAATTTCAAAGTCTCGGCAGTTCTATCTTTATCACCCTCTTCGTGCCGGCCCTCGTGGAAAGCTGTGGGGCAACATGCAGTCACCTCTGCGAAGAAGGGTGAGAAAGGACTTGGTCACAGACAAAGAGAGGCACTAATGGACTGACTGTAAAACAATGTATCAACACTGTGACCAACTTCCACAGAACCAAAAGAAGAGAGACCTGCTACATGAGAAATTCAACATGAGAGTCACAGCAGGGCCACTGAATACAGGGAACGGCTGTATCTGATATTTGCCTTTCCTTCCTGACGTGGACAACGTGTTGCACCTGGCTTCAGCACAGTGCTTTCCAGGCGTGTTGTAATTACCTGGGGAGTTTTGAACAAAATTCTGAATGGTGGGCCCCACCCCACCAATTAGACCAAGTAAGTGAGAATCTGAGTGTAGACCAGATATTTTTTAAAACACTCCAAATGATTCTATAGTGGAGTTAGGGCTAAGAACTCTGCACTTAGACCCTTTTTTTCAAAACAGTAGTCGGCTTTCTTCTTACAACATGACAGATTCTCTTCAAAACAAAGTCTCCCACTTTGCAATAGGATGCAGTTAAAGATCCCCAACCCGCAAGGACATGCTCAAGTTTGAGCAGGAGCATCCGAAGTCCAGGATATTTACAAAAACAAAAGAAGCAAATTGTGTCCTCAACTTGCCTGCAGATTCTTGGGCATATCTAAGACTTTGTTGAGGCAAGAGCGTAGACTTTATTGTATTCTCTCAAGTAACAATAACACAAATATCAGGAGAAAAGAATATTTTTATGTGAAAAATTAAGATTTCTAGAGATAAATCAAAGATGGCAAGGATAGTTTCATTATTAAAAGGTAGTTGGTGCATTGTGAAAAATGTCAATGAAAAAGAGTCTGTCTCATCATTAATTACCACCAGAGATAGGCAATCTTGACCACGTTTAATACCAAACAACCACTAACTAAGAAAATAATTCTGAATCTGTAACATCAAGAATTTAAAATAACTGGAAAGTGGGACAAAAGGGACAAAAATGTTGAATACTGAAGACCAAGGCTCAGCTCAGTTTTCACACGCTGCAAAAAGCTCTTAAAGTGGAGACTGCAAAACTTAGAGAAGGAAACAATAAAGATAAACTTGATACACACAATTTCAGGCCTCTGTATGCATTCCTCCCTGCTAGCTAGGGGAGTCTCTAACAGGGACAGTAGGATATGAAAAAAGACAGTGACATTAAGGTAGGAGGGTAGAGAATCATGTGCACAAGACCCAACCAGTATTTGAGAAGCCACCTCCAGAATATAGTCCCCATTTGTCAACATATTGGTGACTAATCTTGGGATCGTCCATCTGGCTGTCTCCCATTCTACCAAGAAATAAAGAAATAAAAATGATCATTTATTTCAGTAATGATGATTAAAAGGGATAGGGATTTGAAAATTATAGTGTCATGCAAATGTGACACATGACAATCATTATTACACTGCAGAAGAAGGTGTGATAGGAGGGGGAGAGGTCACCCCGACAGAGGAAAAGTCAACATGCATGAAATGGACACCATGTGGGGTGGAATAGTATATACAGAGGGTTAAAACATGAAGCAGCTCAGCAGCAAACTAAAATAAGCAAACAATCAAACCAAGCCCAAACTAAAACCAACCATAGGATCTGTAAGGAAAGCGGGGGGAATTCAACACTAATCAAGGTGAAGGATGAGCAGCCTGCAGACTAATGCTTAAAGGAAGAAACAACAAGTGGGGGGAAGGCCAGCTCAGTGGCATAGTGGTTAAGTTCGTGCGCTCCATCCACTTCAGTGGCCCAGGGTTCACAGGTTTGGATCCCAGGTACAGATCTAGCCCCACTCATCAAGCCAAGCTGTGGCAGCATCCCACATAAAATAGAGGAAGACTGGCACAGAAGTTAGCCCAGGGACAATCTTCCTCGAGCAAAAAGAGGAAGACTGGCAACAGATGTTAGCTCAGGGCCAATCTTCCTCACACACAAAAAAGGAAGAAACAACTGTATTGAATCATTACGTTGTACAACTGAAACTAATATAATGTTATATGTCAACTATCCCTTAATAAAAAAGAAAGGAAAGAAGGAAGGAAAAGAAAGAAAGAAAAAGAGAAAGAAGAATAAAATTGGAGACTACTACGGGGGAAAAATGAAACCTAGAGCCTAAAGAATGGGGTGGTGCTCTGGTTAGAGGGGACCGGTCTCTTAATCCCACTCACTCTGTCAGAATTCTGAGACCATGGCTATATTCAGATGGTGGAATTTGAAAGATTGTGAAACAAGTTGCACGAATGAGGATTACACTAAAAACTGTCTACTTGAATGATCAAAAGTAAAAGATGTGTTATTAATTTCTAAGTTTAGGTGTAGTGCTGTGGAAATTTGAATTACAAAAAGGCTATAAACTTGCGTGCATGCGTGTGTGTGTGAGATTCTTTGGATTTTTCTCTAGAGGAGCAGCAGGGAAGGGGACTATATTTTGGACTTTAATATTCTGCTGTAAAAGTAATTTGACAACCAGATCTTCAAAGCAAGATGACTAAGCAGAAGTAAAGGGAAAAACAGAAATTCAGAACCAGGTCCATTATTAGCTTATCCAGAACTTTTAGTAATCTGGCCACTTATTAATGAAGAAGGAAGGGAACCAGGAAAACTTCTCATAGCATCAATCTTCCATTAGCAAGCTGACGCTGCCTCACTTCTCTGCGCCCCTCCCCAGGGGCCATCTATTCCTCCCACTGCACTGGCTGAACTGGTGAAAATGAGTCACTGTACCTGTAACCAGAGCCTGTCGCCTGCCACAGTCCTGCCGATGGCACTGCACTGGAAGGTGGCAAACTGGCCGGCATTGACTTCCACATTCTGAATCCGCAGGAAGTGGGGAGTTCTGGCTACATGGAGAAAAAGAATTGAAAATGTTAAAAGTGGAGCCCAGTGGCGTAGTGGTTAAGATCACATGCTCCACTTTGGAGGCCCAGGTTTCACGGGTTTGGATCCCAGGCACAGACCTAGACATCACTCACCAAACCATGCTGTGGTGGCGTCCCACATACAAAATAGAGGAAGACTGGCACAGACGTTAGCTCAGTGACAATCTTCCTCAAGCAAAAAGAGGAAGACTGGCAACAGACATTAGCTCAGGGCCAGTCGTCCTACCAAAAAAAAAAAAAAGAAGAAGAAGATCTGTAACTAATATGTGTCTTTTTTAATCTATTTGTAATTTCAGGGCTTTCAGTTTGTTTACCTTTGAAGAAAATAAAGCTTTTGCTTATAAAGACTTTAAAGATTTCATTATGATTGTAAAAGATATTATGGAAAGATTTGGTGTGCTCTGTAAAAGACTAAAAAATCAAGCATTCTGGGATAGAACCAAACAAGAAGAAGATATTTTATTGTTCCTGCTGTGTAAATTATCATAGCTCAGCAGTCTTCTTGTAATAACAGATCTGTATTAATAAAGATTACACTGGAGCCTAATTGATGTTTTGAACAAAAACATATTAGATATTTATACTAGCAACATGAAAAGAACAGTAAGAAGTTAAATGATGTTGTCAAGGAAACTTTTTAAGCCAAGTACAGAGCTGTGGGTAATATATATTTTAATACAACTAATTGGTATGCAGCATTACTTGTGTAATATTTCCCAGCTACCACAAATACTGTCCCTATAGACAGACTCTGAAATTATGCTGGGATTGCCAGAGCATGGCAGTTTTTGCTGATTCTTATTTCCAATTTAAGAAGAAAGAATGATTCCAAATGCTTAACGGCATTAAGTCTCGTAACATACATTGTCCATAGGGGACAGTTGTATAAATAAAGGATAATTCTACCTGGTCTGAGAAGCACAGAGCGATTTCTGCAGCACACTAAAAACATGTGTCAGGGAACTGGAATGACAGGTCAAGAACTACATTTTGTGATAATTTCTACTTTTAGGGAAAAATTCTCTTATCACAACAGTGACAGAATGAAAGAGTAGCAAGGGCTGGGGGGTGGTTAGGGGGTAGAAAAGGAAGAGAACAGGATGATAGTATTTTCTGGGAGGGATGGATAAATCTGGACAAAAACAAGAATAAGTTTATATGCCTTGCCAGCTTTTGCCCATATCCAACATGTCTTTAGGCCATGTCTAGACTCTTCCAAAGAACACTGCCCCATGACTGGGTACCCAAAGATGATAAACGAACATTGATATTAGCCTGTGTAGGACATAATTAGGAATGGAAGGGGTTACTACCCCACAACAAAGAAAAATGCATTTTAATATCAATAACACACAGGAAAACCCCACTACTAATTTGGAGACCACTAATAATTCAGACAATGTATTCAAGATGCTTAGCATGCAAAATGTCCTAAAAAACTTCCAAAAAAGCAGTCTAACTATGGGTCATTTTTTCTAATATTAATATATTAATTTAAAACCCAATGAACTATTTTTCATTAACATAATCAAATGACCCATGGTCAAGAAGAACATGAGTCTATGGTTTTTAACAATCTCTGTAAAAACTCCATAAATCAAATTTCTCCTCTACTTTCTATTCCCAAAAAGCTGAAAGACCCATTGTTTTTAGAAAATGGAAAAATGTCACATTTTTTGAGCATTTATATGCTAGAAACTTTTCCCTTGAATACTCACAAATGTTCTGTGAGGTAGGTGTTTTTTCCATTTTACAGATGGGAGAACTTGTGGGTATTTGGCTAGTAAGTGTCAGGCCCAGAGTGTAAACTCTGGTCTAGCCAATTTCAAAGGCCAGCATGGCCCACTACTGCATATGGCCTCTGCAAGACTCGCCGCCCGCAGTCTGCCTTCCCGTGCGCCCATCCCACTGCAAGTGGCTCTCTGTCTGACTGTGGGCATTCTAGATTCTTTCAAGGCCCTTCTCAAATGCGATTCTTTCCATGAAGCTTCCATGGATTCTCTTATCTTGTTGGTAGACCCTTCCAGCATCACATATCCTCTATCTGATATACTACAGTGATTGGGATGACGCTCCTTGTTGGGATTGTTGGGATGACCCTCACTGCTGTCTTAATCACTTTTATGTGCAATAAATAGCACTTGATATTAATGATTCCCACATGGTAGACACTCAGTATCATAATTAAATCGAGCTCCTATTATTTAAAATAAAACCACACATATCCTTGAAAATTGTTTACTTGCAATTTCAACTTCTTTAGAATTCTGCTCTCCCACTTCACCTCTGATACAAATGAACAAAATTTTACCATAAAAAGATTTATACAAATTATTATTTTAGATCTACCTAGACGAGAGGTCCCCAACATTAACAGAGATCATTAAGAATTTGAGATTTGGCTAAATTAGTAGGACTACATTGGAAGCCGAAAAGCTGTTTTCTTGTCAAAGAAACTGAAGCAAAATTGAGTATGCCTCTTCTAATCCAACACAATATGTCCATTATAGTATATATGTCATCAATTGGAAATGTTTTCAACTGTTTTTTCTCCCCTGTAAAATAATTCTAAGCACATTACCCCTAGCCACCTGGACATTGAACTACACTATGTACATATCATTAGAAAAAAGAAAAACAAGGGAAGTGAAAACTCCTCTGTTCACCAGTGTATTTGTACAACATATTTTAGCTACTTCACAGGAATTCTAAGGTAGCTGATCAGAGAGGTTTATGCTCTGCAACCTTTCAGGACACACAGACACACAGACAGACAGACACAGACACACACACACACACACACACACACATACTACCCTGCATTGCTGATTCCTTAAGGAACCGCTAGGTCCATTTCCTATCAACCATCCTGAGCCATTGGTGGTTCCCTTGTTCAAGGGATCTCCCAGTCACTCACCGTCACAGGCTCCGCCCCTCTATGGAACCATTGTCCTCAGATCACCAACTAGCCCCCAATTGGCCCAACAACCTTCATTCTTTTCTCTTCCTGACTGTCTCCCAGCAACAAGAAATGCTTTCAGCCACACTGATCTTGTTTCAAAACTTCCAAAAAAACTTCCAAATTCTACTTTCAAAGTCATCTTCCATCACTTTTCCTTTTGTTTATTCTTCATTGGGCTCCTCCCCTAACTAAAGATTTGTCTCAGAATTAGACCTTGGTTCACTTCCCTTGCAGAGTGTTTGTGCTCCCTGGTGATGTCTTCTACCACCAGCCAGTCAACAACTCAGAGCAAGAACTCCTCAAGCCAGATCCAAAAGGCTCTCACTAAAAAACACAACAAAGCAGAAAGTAGCATTTCTGAGGCTCTTAGAAACAAGGAACATGTGAAAGTCTCACCGGGCTATACTCCTGTCAGCTACAAGGTAAGTTCTCAATTATCAGGAGCCTTGGAGCCACTTCTGTCAACTGTGTGCCTCCACAAGGGCAGATAGGCACTCCAAAGTCACACCTGACATCACACTGCACTCCAGACAAAGGGCATCCAGACCAAGGAAAAGAACAGCCACTATACCCTGCATTGGTCAGCCTCTCCTGGAGACAGAGTCCACTGGTGGAGTCACAACAAGATGAAAGCTGACAAGCCAGGTATGGTCAGAGGGTGACAAATACTCTGGGGAACTGTTGTCCTATGAAGAACAGGTTTTTAAAAAGCAGACCCTTGAGTCTAGTGGAGGAAAAACTGGGGCACAGGTGAAGGTTAGGGGCAACTGAGAATGACAGCTGACTGAAATTTGGACCCGGTATGCAGAAACAATGGGGAGGCATGTTTCCCTAAAGGTAATGAAGGGTTTTCTAACACTTAGGCTTATAGAACATGTATGAGCTGGCTACTGAGGGAACCATTTGTAGAGGTAGAATTTGCAGCTGGCTGGGCAGAAAGGTGGGTAGCCTGGGCCTCCCATTTGTGGCTGCTGTCCTACTGACTGTTGCCAGCTCTCAGGGGGTTCGTTCAAGTCTTAGCCCCTAAGAGCCCTTGTCACCTCCCCCCATTGCCTTGGCACCGCCTGTGGTGATGGGTCCTTGTTTGCTTTCTCCTTGGCTATCTTTGGGTATGGGGGCTGCATCCTCTGTCCCCTCTTTGGGGACACCTCTTGCATCCACAGTTAAACCACAATGAAGCTTATGTTTGAGACACATTTAGAATGAACATCATCTCTGAAGCTGGGCTAGAATTCCAGGCTTCTTTGGAAGGTGCCTCTTGGGTGGGAAGTTCTGCCTGGTCTTGGTTTTGAGGCCACTGTTCTTCCTTGATACTTTTTTTTGTCTTGGCAGGGAAAGAGTCCCCCTGAGCTAACATCTGTTGCCAATCTTCCTTATTTTTTTCCTCCCCAAAACCCCAGTACATAGTTGTATATCCTAGCTGTAAGTTGGTCTAATTCTTCTATGTGAGCCACTGCCACAGGATGGCAACTGACAGACGAGTGGTGTGGTTCTGTGACCAGGAAATGAACCTGGGCCGCCAAAGTGGCGAGAGCACTGAACTTTAACCACTAGGCCATCAGGGCTGGCTCCCTGCTTCCTTTCTTGTTGGCATGACTTTACTAAGGATAATTTAGAACTTGGCTCCTTTGAGAAAACTTAAATCTCCCAAGCTGTCTCCTGCATACATTGACCACTTTCATATTCCTGTGGGTTGTTCAAGACTTAAATTATGCCACACACTCAGATAGCAGGATGTCTCGCTAACATTTCCATCTCCTGTCCATCTCATGGCCTTCTAATTCTGCTCGCCTCTTACTCAGGTCACTATAATAAGTTGGGTCTCTAACACAAGGTGTTTGGGTGTGTAATCATCTTTCATTTCTTGGGTTACATGGGTGTTATACCTGAGGCTGCTATTCTGCAGTTTCACCTGCTTGGTTAAGCCCAGGGTCAGTTCTGAGCCTGTGCTGGAAGGTTGCTAAATATTTTGAGTATCACCTCTGATATATCCTTGCATAGTTAAGCTACTAAAACTTAAAGGTATTCCCTAAAACTCCATTGCAAAAATCTCCATGTGCTACTCAAGTAAGTTTTAGGCCTTGGCTTCTTAACCTGTACCCACCTATGACTCCTTCTTCTTCTTCCTCCTGTTTCTCCCTCCCCACCTCCCAAGGCTGCCAAAATTCTTAAAGTCTCTTATGCACTGCTACTGAGTTCTCTTAACTTTTCTCAATCAGAAGGGTCCATCAAGGTATTCTGGGAACAGCAGAACACTGCATGCACCCTTCCTCCTGTAGATGCAGAAACACAGGAAAGGTTTTCTTTCCTATAGTAACTTTTCCCTTCCTGCTATAATCATTTCATTAGAAAGAGATTTGCAGCCCTTCAAAGGCTTCCACATTTTCTGAGTGGCACAGGGGGAAAGCTAAAATACATTTATAGTTTGGAACATCAAGAATAAGCTTCCCATGGACTAAAATCATTTACAGAAAATGAATTTCAAACTTTGAATTTTTTAAGTTCATTCCTTATCAAGCATGTCAGGTGAGTTATTTTGGAAGAGCAAGGGGGGGTTATCCACATAGTTTTCTTTTCTTTAAAAGATATTATAGCATGTTTCTGAACTGTCTGAGAAATAATAAAATTTATTTTCCCCAAAATTTGAATGGCCTCCTGAAACAACTCTCTAGACTATCTTCATTTTACATGTTCCTCCTACTAATATGACTAGTACAATAAAAGATCTCCAAGATATCTGAAATCAATTTAATTGTTTTTCCTAAGATTTGTGATTTAAGTAATTTATACTTAACTTTTGGAAAATATTTTCAGTAATAAACATTAAAAATACAGAAGTACTTAAGTTTTTAATCATATATAAATTTATCTCTAAGAAGCAACTTTTGAAATACACATGCATTTCTGCACAGTTAATTTTTTTAAAAATGGAAAGCATCCTGTAACCTGTTGAGGAGATACATAGTATGCTGACCTATAGCTTGGGCCACCTGAGGCAGGCTGGGAAGTTACTTTGACTCATCTAGCTTCATAGTGAACTCAGGAATGTTCACATAGACAATTTATTTGCACTAGGTAGGGAGGCTAATGAAAAGCCAAATCATGAGAACAGCTGAAAATGGGGTAGGGATGGGGAAGGGAGGGGAATGAAGGTAAAAAAAATTCCTATTGGAACCAAAAAAAGAAAGCTTCCAGCACCTGGCAGAATCCTTTCTCATGTGGGCATATTATGGGTGGCTATGCTATTCACAGGCTGCTCTGAGAGGTCTGGTGGGATTTTCTGGCTCCGCATAGCACTTTCAGAGCAATTCTTTGCCATTAAAGAAACTTTACATCCTCTATCTTGGTCTACTGGTATCCTTCGACATCTTTGTGGCAACTATGCACTTTTTTTTTTTTTCAAACTAACAAGATATGATCAGCATCTTCCTTTTCAAATATTTATCTTAAACTATTTGAAAATCTGCCTAATATACATCAGTTGTTATCAGTCAGGGGCAATGTCATCCCCCAGGGGACATCTGACAATGTCTGGAGACATTTTTGGTTATCACAACAGGGGTGAGGAAGGTGGGGGTACTACTGGTGTCTGGTGGACAAAGGCCAAAGATGCTGTTAAACATCCTACAATGCACAAGACAGCCCTCACAAAAAAGAATCACCTGGCCCAAAATGTCACTAGTGTCAAGGATGAGAAATCCTCATAGACATCACATGGACATACAGAAGTTTACTGGAACATTCCCCTACTGTCAAACATTTGAGTTTCTTATACATAATGCCAAGATAAGAATTTTCATAATTCAATCCTCATGTAGACTTTTTGGTTTTTCTTTAGGACAAGTTTTTAGAAATTGAATTGCTAAGACAAAAACAATGAATTTTTAAAAGATTTTTGACACAAATTGCCAATCTGTTTTCCTTAAAGTGCAAAACCATTTGCATTTCTACCAGCAGGGTACATAAGAGTGCTCTTTTCATCACCCCCTCGAAAATACTAATTATTAATTTCTGTAATCTTTCTGGAGAAACTTTATGAAAAACATGTACTCTGCTCTATCAGCTAACTTAATAATAATAAATAATTTGAATGTTGGGATTGTTACTGGTTCTGCTATAGGTTTGTTCATCCATAGGAAGTCTGCCCCTGGGAAAACTGCTTTCCTAAGGGCCTTGTTTCTAGCAATGGGTACCTGAACCAAAGAGAAAGACACAGTAAAACTCATTTATCAATGCAATCTGCTAATCCTTACTGTCTCCAGGGGGTTGCCTGTCAGGATATTTTCAATTTGGAGGCCAGAGAAATGATTGTGTGATAGTCTTTCTTTGTTTACCCCCATTCTTAATAAAGACACGTTGCACAGGATAAAAGTTATCACTTCTTTAGAATGGTTGTGATCTTCAATATGGCTTTCTCAAAGACTGCCACTGCATATTTTACTTGCACAGTGACCTTAAGGATCTAAGCAATTTATACCTCTGTTCAAATTGTATTTTGGGAGGGCCCTTCTGTGGAACAGATTGACTATCTTTGGTTTGGGAAATAGTGTTGCTTGGTTGAGAAAAAGACTGCCAGAGAAAAATAACCTGGTTAATATAATAAAGCCACACCTCAAATGGAAACCAGATGAAGACATACAAACGTATTAAACATAAAGGCTTTTATAAGCAAATTATCCTTTTCAAATGAAAGATAATTAAACAACCGGAATGGAAGATAGTAACTCATCCACCAGGGCAAGACAAAGAGACTGTGGAATCTTATTTTCCAGATCAGTTTCCTCCAAGAACATAGAAGTCAAAATTTCTACTAATGGCATTTATAAGTTTTTTCAATACATGTTAAAGGCCTATATAATCTTTCCAAAGTTTTAAGACGCCTGGATTCTCCCTGTCTAGTGCTGTAAGTCCTGGAATTGTTTTCAGTTGAGAAGTAGTTTTCAGCTGATACTATTTTAAGATTTGGATTTCAGCACATGTGTGTTCAAGTATCAATACTTCAGCCCCTTATTAGAAGCAGAAGTTCTTAAACCCAAGCCTCAGTGGATTTTTTTTTTTAATTTGCAAAATAGGGATTAAAAATATACCTATCTCATAGGGTTGGGATGATGATTAAAAAAGATAATTCTAGGAAGGCATTCTGTGTGCCTGGTACTTAGCCTCAAAAATATTCATTACTATTTAAAATAACTAATCTATCACTGGAAACTGGAAAAGATCCCAAGAAAAAGAGCTCTATAGCCAGGAAAATTTCGATCCCATGCTGAGCTGTATGCTCTGAACCTTGCCAAACTACCTTAATTGTAACACCAGGTAGAGCACTGTTAGAGCGAAAAATTTCAATCCTATCCCATATTCAAAAAGAAAAATTCTCTCTCTCTCTCCAAATTTATAGGCCCACTTGGCTCCTGGATACCCTTTCGAAATGCTATGCCAGCTTTCTTCTAAATTCTGCAGTAGTTCTAAAAACTAAGTATCTTCCATGAATATCAAACAGGTTTTCTAGTATAACTCTCCTATTTTCTCATCTCTGCCATATTCTGTTGCTTCTTACAAAGAAAACACTTTTTAAAAGAATAGAGATTTGGAGGTATTAATTGATTTCAAATCAGCCTTTTGATCCCAAAGCCAGGAATTATCACTGACCAAGATACAAATCTTTTTGTAGATGTTTCCTATTATTGATTCTTCAAAGCCTGCATCAAAACACTAACAACGAAATTAGAGAACAGTAATTTTAGAGATCAAAGTGCAAATTGAAGTAGGACAAAAGAGGACTGTGTCCTAACCCCTTTTCAATTTCATTTACATGTTAATGTAATGGCATAGCTTGAAATGAACTAGAGGCATGCCCAACTGCCAGAGTAAACAGTCAGTGTTTCTGTTTATTTGCATAGCATATTATCACATATATGGAAGTCAACTTCTGCCGAAAAGAACAGCCTGGTACCACCCACTTTTTCAAAATTTTTTTTAATTTTAAAATGAACACTGCTAAATTACCCCCATCTAAGAAATCAATCAATTTAGCTAAGTACGGTTACAATCTGCAGCTAACTCATTCTAGTGGGCCTATCAGGATGGAGTGCCTGATAATAATGATAACAGCTCACATTTATTGAGCTCTTACATTATGCTAAGCACTGTTCTAAGTTCTTTATGTACATCATCTCATTTAGTCCCTAAATTTACCCTATGAGAAAGCATTATTATTATTATCCCCATGATATGAATGAGGCTACAGGGCCAAAGAGGCCAAGTAACTCTTGTGATAGAAGCAGGAAGCTTTGCTCTTAATATGTTTCAGAACAAAACTATTTTTGTTTTGCTTGAAAGTTAAGAATGTTTCTTAATGGGATAATTTTTCAAGTAGAAAAATAGATCCAACATTCTTATCATAGAAAAAGAAGCTAGGCACTATATACAAATAACTTCCTATATCTTGAAGAAGAATAATATTTTTTTGGAGAAAGTTCTAAGGTAAGCTCCTACAAGTTTAAAATGAAATGTCAGCTCTAAGTCTTGTGCATCTCTGAACCAAAGCATGTAGATCTGTCTTTATTCAACAGAACATGATTCAGAAAATAATTCTTTTTATTTATCACTGTTATTCTTATTTTAATCACACTGTTTAATGTCTTCATAAAAAATCTAAATTTGGAAGCAGGCAAGCAATGTTGGGTATGCAAATAAATTAGTGAGTGAAAAAATTAATTTTGTTTTATAAAATAAGAATAATTTTGAACCTAGGACGCCATATTATGAACTCAGTGTTTCTTAAATGTTTAAAGAAACTGTTGACTTATTTCGTATTGCTAAGCAGTAATACAGAATAGTCTTGGATTTTGTATTCAATTTATCCAATATGTGGCACATGGGGTTATAAGGTTTTTCTTCTAATGTTTTACATTATATTAGTGTGTTTTTAAATTGGCAGAAAAATAATCGGGCATGATACTCTGTAATTTTAGATTTCAGAATTCAAGGAATCATATGTGAAAATTAATGTGTAATATGACAACATATTAAAAATGTTATTCACCATAATCAAGTGGAATTTATCCTAGGAATGCCAAGTTGACTTAACATCCAAAAATCAATCAATATAATACACCTCACTAATAAAAGATAAGATAAAAGAAAAAAAACCCACATAACAATCCAATAGATGATGGAGTTCAGGAAAGGCTACCCCAAAATATGGCACTGTGGCATACTGAATATTTTACGCTGAAGGAGTTTGAGAAAACAGTAGAAGTAAGAAGGTCACTCCGACCTTCCCCGACTCTGACTCTTCTCCCCTGAAACAGTAATAAAACCCTCATGTGAGAGGTGTCCTCCCTACACCAGGGGAAAGAACTTCCTTAGTCCAAAGGTAAAAGGACACAGAGAAGAATTTGGACAAACATGTCTTGCTGAGTTTCCCTTCGTTTCCTATACTTACCTCATATTCTTTAACATCTGTACAAAACTTGTACCCTGAACACTGTAAACACTATTGAAGGAAATTTTAAAAGACTCCAATAAAGGGAAAGACATCCCATGTTCATGGATCAGAACACCTAATATTGTTAAGATGGCAATAACCTGCACCCAAAGTGATCTATGGATTCAATGCAATCCCCATCAGAATCTCAGCTGCCTTTCTGGCTAAAATTGATAAATTTATCCTAATATTTATACGGAAATGCAAGACCCAGAACAGACAAAACAATATTGAAAAAAGAAGAACAATATTAGAGGATTCACAGATCCCCATTTCAAAACTTACTAGAAAATTACGGCAGTCAAGACACTAAGGTGCTGGCAGAAGGACAGACATATAGATCAACAGAACAGAACTGGGAGTTCAGAAATAAATCTTTATATTCACAGTCAATTGATTTTTGACAAAGATGCCAAGACAATTCAATGGGGAAAGAATAGTCTATCACCAAATGGTGCGTGAATCATTGGATATCCATATGCAGAAAGAATGGTTACACCACTTCCTTATATAATATACAAATATTAACTCAAAATAGATCATAGACCTATATGTAAGAGTTGAAACCATAAAACTCTAGAAGAAGTCATAGTGTTAAAACCTTATGATCTTGCATTAGGGAAAGCATTCTCAGATATAGCAGCAAATGACACAAATGGCACACAAGTGACAAAAGAAAAAAATAGAAAATTGGACTTCATCAAAAGTAAAAACTTTGTGCTGCAAACAATGTTATCAAAAAAATGAAAAACTAACCCACAGAGTAGAGGAAAATATTTTTAAATTATATATCTGATAAGGGACTTGTATCCAGATATACAAAAAACCCTCTTATAATTCACTAATAAAAATATAAATAACTCAGTTAAAAATGAGGAAAGGATTAGAATAGTCATTTCTCCAAAAAAGGGATACAAGTGGCCAATAAACCCATGAAAAGAAGTTCAACATTATCAGTCCTTAGGGAATCAAAACCACAGAGATACTACTTCAAACCCACTAGGATGGCTATGATCAAAAGAGACAGTAACAAATAGTGGCAAGAATATGGAGAAATTGGAACCCTCCTATACTGCTTTTCAGAATGTAAAACGGCGCAGCCAATTTGAAAAAGAATTTCACAGTTTCTCAAAATGGTAAACATAGAGTTACCATGTGACCCAGCAGTTCTCTTAAGTACACGTCCAAGAGAACTGAAAACAAATGTACACACAAAAGCCTGTACATAAATGTTCATAGCATCATCATCCACAATAGCCAAAAGCTGGAAAAAAGTCATGTCCATCAATTGATGAATGAATAAAAAAGAATGTGGTATATCATACAATGGAATATGACCTGGCTTTAGAAAGAATGAAGTATTGATGCACTCTACAACATGATGAACCGTGAAATGTTATGCTAAGTGAAAGAAGCTAGACAGAAAGGATCACAAATTGTATGATTATATTTAAATGAAATATGCAGAGCAAGCAAATCTACAGAGACAGAAAGTAGATTAGTGGTTGCCTAGAGCTGGGGCTGTGGTCCAGGGGAAATGGAGAATGACTGTTAATGGGGACAGAGTTTCTTTTTGGGGTAATGAAAATGTTCTAAAATTGACTATGGAAATGTTACACAACTCTGTCAATATATTAAAATACACTTTAAATGGGTGAATTGTATGATATGTGAATTATATCTTAATAAACCTGTTAAAATTCTGCATGACTTATAAGATATAAAAATATATATCAACACCACAAGGTAATGATAGAAATAGCCATATATGCATAGCTTATAACCTCCTTAAAAACAGGAGACAACATTATGAAGCTGATAATATGCTTCTTCAGTTTCTCCTAGGATTATTGAAGAAAATTCAAAATATATTTTTAGTGAGCATACCAAATACAAAATTATTGATGTCCATTAGAAATGGTCTTAAGCCAGAAAACTGCTGACTCTGCACAGTCATCTCCACATTTCAAGCTGATACTGCATCTTGTCACTACATTAAAATCAATTTTAGGAGTAACTGTATACTCTTAACAGAACAGCTACTTTTAAAAAACTGTTCTAATGCCTACTCATAAACCTATATGAATCCAAACAGGAGCCTTCAGAGTGAAGCAAGAAAGTTCAGCACTTTTGCATCTTTTTGGAAAGCATAGTTTTGGATAGGAAACAGTTACCTCCTTTATGATTTAAATTTAACGAACATCAAAATTTCAAAGAAATTGATTATTATTTAGAAATCTTGACAGGAAAATCCCTCAAAATATTACCGTAAAGCTTTCCATTTTAAGATCAAACTATTGCCTTCTTTAAAGTCTTTATTTGCATGTTTTCCCCATAAACTTAAAGATTCAGGAAAAAATAACTACAAAAAGGCTATCATCAAAAGCATTTAAAGCTTACAGTTCAAAATGCCATTGTATCATACATCACCTGAATACAGAGCCTGTTTTGCAATTCTGTGTCTCCTAACTGCAGTTTGCAAAGCCAATTAGGTATTAGCATGGGTACTCTCCTCTCCAAAGGAGAAACTTAATCACTGTCTCTATGGCCCGGGCAGCCGGGCTTGGAAGGAATGAGCAAAACTGCAGGAGACGTGTTCAGGAAGGCTCTGATAGAAGGACAAGCCTTAAGTCTTTATGTCTTACTGAAGGCACTGACTCATGCTGTGGCATGGGAGGGCCACACTTCGGGAACTCTTGTTCGCCAGATACAGAAGAAGGAACCAAGAACAAAAAAGCCCCAAGCAAAGTTGGCACGGCCACTGCATCTGCACCCAGGCAGCAATGCCATCTACCTTGTGGTGAGGTTTGCTCTGAGAAACAGGGAGCGCCCAGGAGAGAGTAGGGATGCAGTACTACCGTCTGATTTTTTACCTCTGATACAAGGTGACTCAGAGGCTGGGAACATTTATGCACATTAGAAGATCCCATGGCACTTTTCCAAGCCTGAGGCTATTACTCCAAAGGTGTGGCCAAGTTCCAACTCAGGTAATTATATTCCGCATCCCAAATTTGCCTGCTGTTCCAATTACAGCACTGTCCGTTTCCTGACTTTTCAGAATAAAGGGGGAGAAATTCTTCTTGAACTTGCGGGTCTTGGTGACAGAAGAAAAGGCAAAAGGAACATGCCACAAAAGTAACATCCGCCTTAGTATGAACAAGATGACTGCCATGCTTGAACTCCAGGGTTGTGGCAAGCTCCGAGCACCAGATAAAGACCTCCGGATGGAATCTGACTAGCGCATGAAGACACCCTCCTCAGATGACAACAGGCCGGGATTCTCTATAACTACTTCAGCGAGTGCTCGCATGATCTAGTCATTCGTGCAATAAACGCAGAGACAATCCTGCAAGTGTTTACATTTCTAATATCCTTGTACATACAACCACTCTCTCGTGAATTTGGGTAGGGACCATCAGCAGAGATCCAGGAATGTATGAACTAGCGAGTTTTCTCTTTAATGCCAGGGACCCTAAAAATAAAGCAGGCTGCCATACCTCAGATGGTCAAAGATTTAAAGTCTGACAATATCAATTTTGGGCAAGGATGTAGGGAAAATAAAACCTCCGTGCATTGCTGGTGGGACTATAAACCGGTTCAGACACTTTTCATAGCAATTTGGCAGTATCTAGAAAAGCAAAAATGTTTCTACCCTGCATCTCAGCAATTCTGCTTCTAGGATTTGCCCTGCTGAGGCTCTCAAACACTGCACCCAGAGGCACACACGTGGTGTTCATTGCAGCAATGTTTGTCAAAGAGAAAAAGTGGAGGAAAAACTAAACGTTCATAGAAGAATAGAAAAATAAAATGTAGTATATTGATATGATAGAGCATCACGGACTGATCTAAAAAATGTAATGCTAAGTGGGGGGAACAAAGAATACAGAGTAATGTGTATAGTTGAATACCATTCATTAGAATTTGCAAAAGGCAAACATTACTCTCTCACTTTCTACGAATACACAGTGATTAGGGGAAACAGTGTGCATACATGCATGGACACTTGCACACAAACACATGCACACACACACACTTGCAGTGTTTTGGTGGTTCAAGCTCTCAGAGCCCTGTTCTGGGCTGGGAAATTCCCCACTGTGTGTTTTTTGGTAAAAGTCTAGTCTTGGCTTCCACGACAGAAGTTGAAAAAGCCACAGCTTGCTTTCTTAAATCACCCTGGTTGATAGTAGGGAGATGAGCTCAAGTCTAGCTTGCCCACACTGACAATCCCACTTGGGAGTCTGAGCCTAAGGCTGAGCGTGCGAAGGCATAGAGACAGTGACGAACATCCAGGTACTGGTGGCAAGGGTCACCCTGAACGGGTCAGCTGGCCAGAGGAGCAGGCTCCAGCACCTATGTCCTCACGGATGGCCCCTCTGGCACAGCAGCCACTGTGGTTCCGGCTGCAGAGCCTCCCTTTCAGTTCCTGCTCATTACATGAGCCAAGATCACTGACATTCCGAGTGGTTCTATTTGCCAGCCAATTCCCTTTTAACACAAAGCTTTTCTGCTTAAATCAGCTATGTCTGTTTCTGCTGCTTGTGGACAGAAACTCATAGACGGAGAGGAGCAAAAGCAAGTCACCACTGTGGTGGCCCCTGGGAAGGTGGGGGAGAAACGGGACTGGCAATCTGCAATATTTTATTGATTTAAGAACAAAGGTTCAGATGCAAATGACAAGCTGTTAATAGTTGTTCCTACTGGGTGGTAACAAGAAAAGGCTTAGTTTATCACCCACTGGACTTTTTAAAAGTACAGTCATGCCTCACTTAACAACGGGGACGTGTTCTGAGAAAGGCACCGTTAGGCGACTTCATTGTCCTATGAACATCATAGAGTTACTCACACAAACCTACATGGTACAGCCCACTACACACCTAGGCTCTATGGTACTGATCTTATGGGACCACCATGGTATGTGTGATCCGTCATTGACCAACACGTCGTTATGCAGCGCATGACTGTACTAAGTTTGGAAAGATGAAAACAGGCCATTTCTGGGGTCCCCAGGTGGTTTGGGTAGATTTCTTATATTCAACAGATCCCCACCTGTTTGGGGCTATACTGCTTCAAACTATGCCAGAAACATACTGGCTATAGGAAAAAAATGCACAGATCCTCAATGTTCAACATTGTGATACTGTTTATAAAGGAAATCCAAAGATGTTTGCGAGGCTGTCTGAGCACACCAAAGCATCCCACTAGTCCCCATTCCTGGTGTTCATGTTAAAGACACTTAGGTACACACAGTGACGTTCCACATGAAACACGTGTGTTTGACATCCAGGTGGGCAAAGCAATGCCCTGGGACTTGTCAGGGGACTCTCTCAGCAGGACTTGTTTCCCCAGGTGTGAGCACCTACTTTAAACCTGTAGCGGAAAGGTGCCCCCAACAATGTACCGAAATGTTTAAAAGTTGAGGCAACTTACTACATGGATGTCCTAACACCTTCACTTCATCGATAGCGAGGTAGCCTTGATGTCCAGAAGTTATAACTTCAAAAATCACCTAGAAAATTAAAAAAGATTTACATTATTCCCTCATTTTTGTCAGACTTTTACCAAATGCCTCCTATATATAAGACACGTAGTTTCACTCATTCATTGGTGTTTCCGACAAACATTAATGGAGCACTTAATATCTGCCAGTCAGTGTTCCAGGTCCTAAGACTACAAAGAGAAGCAGACCCAACCCCAGTTTCCAGGAAGGATAGTGGGAATGGGTGGGTCAGACAGCGCCCTTGCCTCAAGGACTCACCCAGGAAGGGGTCTACCATGGTTAGGATCAGATATTTGGAAGACAGAGGCTTAAAGTCATTTACCAGGGGCAATGTTGGGATTGAAATTGCTTTATGAGAACATATTTTCTGGCCAGCTCCTTTGAAGAGACTCTATGTCCAGACTGACCATGTGTGGCCCTAGGTTTTATAAAACTAAAATTAAAAAGCTACCATAAGTGCCATGAAGGAGAAGTACACGGTACTAGAAGAACATACACCAAGAGGACATCCCATGAGGAGGTGACATTTGAGCCAATAGCTGAATGGGAATGAGCTAACAGTGTGAAGAGGGTAAGGCTCCTTCTGGGGCATGTGCAAAGGCCCCAAGGTAGACAGGACCACGGCCATGAAGAGCAGAATTGGGACCTACAGCAATAAAGGTCAACTGTGGCCAGGTTATAGAGGCTCTACTCATAGGGCAGAGATTTCAAGAAGAACATCGTATTGATAAAATAGAGAAGAAACTATGCTAACTGAAATTCAGATGGCAGAGGTTTGAATTAAGAAAAGAATGATACAAAAATCTCTGCAGTGGTGAAATCAAGAGGGCTTTAGCAACTGCTTGATCATAGGAGAAGCAGGGTAAGAAAAGAAGAGCAACATGCTCTGAGGTTCTCATAGGACTGGCATTTTTGAGATGGTGGAGCCACTCAGAGAAATTGAGGTTAAAGGAGAAAGATGAACTAGTA
Organism: Equus przewalskii; assembly: GCF_037783145.1. NCBI lineage: Eukaryota > Metazoa > Chordata > Mammalia > Perissodactyla > Equidae > Equus > Equus przewalskii. The sequence continues at coordinate 34,533,112 of NC_091837.1, read as the reverse complement.
AGAATATTATCAATTTTCCTAATATGATTGTCTAAAAGTGTCTGTTGTCAGGCAATTACTAAAAAGGTTCACATGACATTACTTTAACCTCTATTTACATATAGCAGGAAACTCTATCAGCAGGGAGACCACAGCTCATGCCATACGAAGATGATAAGTCTTAAAACACAACACGGCAATTGCACTCTTGGAAGAATGAAAATTTTCAGTCACATAAAAACCTGCAAGCGAATGTTTAGAGAAGCTTTATTCATATTAGCCAAAAACTGGAAACAGTCCAGATGTCATTCAAATGGTAAATGATTAAACAAATTGTGGTACCTGTATAGCATGGAATACTCCTCAGCAATACAAAGGAACTAGCTAGTGATAGACCCAACAACTTGGATGAATCTCCAGAGAATCATGCTGAGTGAAAAGCCAATCACAAAAGACTTCATACTATACAACGCATTTATGTAACATAGTGTAATGTTAAAATTTCAGAAATGGAGGACAGATTGGGGTTGCCAGAGATTAAAGATGGAAGGAGAGGGGACAGGGGGAGATGGGTGTAGTTATAAAAAGACAACACAAGCGATCCTTGTGATGGTGGAACTGTTAAAATCTTCACTGTGGTGGTGGATGCACGAACCTACTCAGGTATTAGTATTAAAACTGTATAGCTTAGAGTGTTAATCACATCAGCTAAAATATGGAAGCAACCCAAGAGCCCATCGATGGATGAGTGGATAAGTAAAATGTGGTCTATATATACAATGGAATATTATTCAGCCTCAAAAAGGTAGGAAATTTTGACACATGCCACAACCTGGATGAACTTGGAGGACATTATGCTAAGCAAAATAAGCTAGTCACAGAAGGGCAAATACTGTGTGATCTCCCTTATATGAGGTACCTAGAGTGGTCAAATTCATAGCGAAAGCAAGTAGAATGGTGGTGCCAGGGGCTGGGGGAGGGGTGTACAGGGAACTATGGTTTAATGAGTAGAGAGTTCAGTTTTACAAGACGAAAAGAGTTCTGGAGATGTGTGATGGTGAAGGGTGCACAACAACGTGAATGTAACCAATACCACTGAAGTGTACACTTAAACATGGGTAAGATAAGAAATTTTTTGTTATTTGTATTTTAACACAATAAAAAAGTGAAAAAAACTGTGTGGAACTAAACATACACACACACACACATGCATGCACAAGTACAAGTAAAACAGGAAAACTGAAAAAGCTCGGTAGATTTTAATAATGTCGATATGCTGGTTGTGATATTATACTTCAGATTTGCAAAACATTACCATTGGAGGAAACTGGGTTACATGTACACAGGAATCTGTATTATTTCTTACTACTGCATCTGACTTCACAATTATCTCCATAAACATTTCAATTTAAAAAAATAATTCTAAGTTACCTTTTACTAAGCACATTACATGTTACAAACACTGGGAAGATATCGCTCCATTATCTTATTTATTAGTTCATGTGAAAATTCTCTGATGATGTCAGATTTAAGAATGAAGAGATTTAGATACAAAGTGCAATGAGTCTACCGTAGACGTAACTTAAAAACCCGGTCTTTTTGATTGAAATGTCATGATGTTTTCACTACTATACACTGCCTGAAGAAACACTTCAACCCCAGGACTGCATTATTTATGTTTGTGCAATGGATGTAAAAATGGAGAAAGCAATCAGCAGAGCCCAAAATGGAAAAGCTCAGGGGGCTTCCTAGATAAGAAGTCATCCCAGAAACATCTGCTAGACTAGATGACAATGTGTCATAATGCCACCACATTAAAATACAAAACACACAAAGGAGAGAGAGGCCCAGAGAAAAAGAGAAATGAAATAAAACTTTGTCCTGTTCATAAGTATAATATATTTTTTTTCACTGATGATACAGAGAAAGAAGAGATGCATGGATATTCCTGCAATGGGATGTTGCTAATTTATCTCTCTACTGAAGTCTACAGGAGAGCAATCGAGGGGACAAAAGCAGATGAAGATTGAGAGCGAGTATGGGAAACAGCCTTCCAGAGGCCCTCCAAACAGAGCCCTAGGGAACAGTCATATCCGGCCTCACGGGAGGCAGCAACAGTAAGCAGTGCAGGAACTCGCCACCTGCTCTGGTCAGAATGGCCACTGCACAGACTGATGCCCACAAACACCAGCCACCCAAGAACACCATCACTCTGGTCATGAAAAAGGCATTTTGAAAGCCAACCCTAGAAATATTCATCCATCCTTCCTTCCTTCCTTCCATGTGTCCTCCCTTCCTCCCCTCCCTCTTATTCATTCTTCAACTCAAGGTTCCCATGAGTGTCATCTCTATTCCAGGCGCTGTGATAAGCACTTGGAGCATCTCAAGAACAGAACAGATGAAGACACTTTCTTCATCAAAACTGCCCTTCTTCTTACAGAAAATTACATTTTACTTTATCAATGACAAGAGCCAAACCTTCTCATAAAAATGGGATAATTCTTATTTTTGAAGGGATGCACTGACTCTGAGAATATAGCGTACATATAGAAGATGCTCATGTGGATCTATTTTTGAAGTTGACATGTGTAAATTTAATGCACAATATTTTATTTAAACCAATACAGGGCCATGGCCCTACCAAAGAAAAGGAGAGAGAAAAGAAGGAGGCTAGAAAAGCCACCTTAAACCCTCTGAATCTGTCTTATCATCCATCACACTAATATAATTTATCTCTCTCAAAAGTTTTACCCTCAAAAATTCTGAGTCTTACTGTCCAGATATTTATAGAATATTTACTACAAGCTCTAGGAGGAAAAATATTAGACAATTTTATGAAATTTAAGCTTTAGTTGGAGAAAAAATAAGGAACACAATGAAAGAACAGAACAAGACAACAATGGCCAAAGGACAGATGGGAACAATAAAAAACTCAAAGGAATGTGATCCTTCTCCACTACAGGACTGTCACCTCTTCCTTACCAAACCAACCAGGACGCCTAAGATACAGCCAACATGACCTTGAATACAGTTTCTGAACCTGCTGGTATAAACTCATAGATGCTCAGTATGGACTCACCAGTGTCCTTACCAGACTAGAGGCAGAGAGAGACTCAGCAACAAGCCAACAAACTCCACATTCCCCAGCACATTCACTGGCCCATGAGGCCACAAGGAAAGAAGTAAACACATGCTTATTTCCAAAACCTTCTTTGCTCCCCTCAGTCCTCCCACTGGAATACCAAAAAGCAAAGAAAGACAGCAACTTATTATAATACACTAAGAAAACAATAGGTGACCTTTTCAGTTCATTACAAACTTCCAAGAGTAAACTTCTGGAACATGGCAGGTTCCAGCACTGACTGACAGCTCATTGTAGAGACAAAAAGAGGAAAACAATCTTTATAGATACGTTTATGTGTGTGTGTGTGTACTCCCACATGCACACATACAAACATACACAGACACGTTTTTATATATAATATATAAGTAAATATTTCACGACACATTTAGGTTTTATCCATAAGAAGGTGGATTACATGTTACAAGTTTGAAGCAATAAGTTCAAAGTTTCTTTCTAAAACTTGAGGCAAGTTTTTCAAAAGACTATTTTCCAGCTCTTTTTTAGTAATTTCAGTCAAAGGATGTATGAGCACAAGTTTTATTATCTGCTTCATCAAGTTTATAATTCAGTATAGAAATGTTTCAACACATACCACAGTTATAAGGCAGGTATGATTTGTACTAAAAGTTTGCTATTTTGAAAAAAACATGATTAAATGAAGACAGCTGAATTTATGTGCTATAGAACAATCTTAGATCAACCTAACTTGATTTAACACCTGACCATTAAGAGATTTACTTTTTTGTTTCTAACAAACAAGAGGGTTAAAACATGCAGCTCAAAAGATGAGGCCTATCTTAAATAGGTTTCTTAAAAACAGATTTTAGAATCCCACACAAAGGTTTCCCTGTCTTGAACTCTTGCTGTCTGGCAAGTTTCCATCTTGTACATTTTTCTAGCCAGCAACCTTACCAAGAAGGCTTCAAAAGCAAAAATATTTTTGTTTCTTTTTGTCAAATAAGGGAGAACTCTATTGAAGGTATATTTATTGCTCTGGTGAAGTACAACAAGTGTATGCAGGACCCACTGGGAGCCCCTGGAATGTCTGAAAATGCCAGCATCCAGGGCCACAAAGCCTGAGGCCAGAGGAAACAAGAAACAATAACAGGAGAACACTAGGGCACCACTGAAGAAAGACAAAAGAAAGGTATAACGAATTGATCTGGGGATGTAGCTGTGTTTAATTTTATCAAACAGATAGAATACATTGAAAATCCATATTAGAAGTGAGGCTTGGCTCTTTTTAGGGATTCATACCATGTCTTTTCTTTCAAGAAGAAATTCAATAAGTCAAAAAACATTTATATATTGCATATATCCATGTCTCAGTTAACTTTCATATAAATTATCTAATTTTCCCCAGTCAACCATATGAGGTGGGTAATACTAACTTTCCTTTAGGAATGAGTAGGACTGACTCAAAAAAGTTAAGTAATTTTTCTAAGGTCACACAATTAGTGCACTGCAGAGTTGGGGCATAATTCTAGGTCTATTTCACTTCTAAGTGTGGACTCTTTTCATGTTACCAAATTGCCTTAACTAGCAGGTATGACAGACTATGTATGTAGAACACATATTCCTACGTGTATATATATACACATATTCATACATACCTATATATACATACACACATATATAAAACACACAACCATGCATACACATACACATCCTTTAATGCAAACATATATTTATATATATATATGTTCTAAATTTTTTACTTCAGATTTCAGTAAGGAATGTAGTAACCATCTATTTGGCCTGGAAATGTAGATGCAAGGAACAATTACATAACTTAGTCTTAACAGCATAAATTTTAAGAGAAGTCGGCAAACTATAGCTAATGAGCCAAATTTGCCCCAGCCTCTGTTTTCATATTGCCTACAAGCTAAGGATGTTTTTAAAGTTTTCAATGGAGGGCGTAAATCAGAAGAAGAAGATTTTCTGTTAAATTAGTATTATATAAATTCAAATTTTAATGTCCATCCATAAAGCTTTATTGGAACACAGCCACACTCATTCATTTATGTGTTGTCTACAGCAACTCATGCACAACAACAGCAGAGTTGAGTAGTTGCCACAGAGACCATCTGGCCCGCAAAGCCAGAAATATTTACTATCTGGTATCCTGCTTTAAGAGAAAACTTTCCTGCTTGGCTCACCAACACACTGTCATTATTCTAGATAACAAGAAAGGATGTGTCAATAGCAATAGTTTGTCACAGCCAAATACGATAGGCCTTGCACTTCATGTAGGAGCCTTGTATTCCAGCAATGGCAGAGAGAAACCTCCTCCCTGGCTTGACTTGTTTCCTTTGTCTTACACAGGTGGTGTTTTAAATTCCACTTAAGCCTGTAGTATCATTACTGAATTTTTTTTAAATGCCTAATTGCAATATACCAAAACAAAATCATAGAAACCAATTACTTTATAGACCTCAAAATACTGTATACAATTAAACTAAAAATAAAATAAAATAAAACCTAACTCATTTAGAAGTCAGATCTTCTATAAAGAAAATGAACTGAGAATTTATAACACTTTAATATTAAAACCTGACCCTGAGATTTCATTCTACACAATGTTCTTTAGCATTAGCTAGATTTCAGCTAAATGTTCATTGTTTGTTTTTACCAAAACACAGACATCTTTAGGAGGAATGTCTTTACCTTCTAGCCCAACCTAAATTGTGATTATATAAAAAACTGAAAGCTAAAGTGGTGGATCAGTATGACAGAATCAGAGAGCCATATCTTTTTCTGGAATAATTTTGCCACAACACAGAATTTAATTTTGCATCACCTTTTTTTTGGATTTAGCTTAACAGAAGATATAATCAATCCTAATTTGTGGATCCTCTATTTGTGAATTCCCATACTTGCTACTTTATTTGAAACTCCAAAATCAATACTTGCAAAGCTTTCATGGTCATTTGTTCACATGTACAGAGTAGCAAAAATGTGAGGTGCCCAACACACATGAGCCATCTGAGGCAGAACAAGGCGATGCTCTGCCTTCTTGTCTCAGTTCTCATACCCAAATAAGTGTCCTCATCCTGGGCTATTTAGTGCCATGTTTTTCATTTTTTGTGCCTTTATTGATGATGCTGCTACTTAAAATGGCCCCAAGGCAGTGCTGAAGTACTGTCCAGTGTTCCTACACGCAGGAAAGCTGTAATGTGCCTTAGAGAGAAAAATACGTGTGTTAAATAAGTTTCATTCAGACATCAGCCATACTGCTGGAGGCTGAGTTCAATGTTGAGAATTAACAATATATATTAAATAAGGTGTTTTTAACAGAAGTACACCTAAAACAAGATTAGGTAGTGATCAGTTGATAAAAATATTGTGACTAGAGGCTTGCAGAATAATCCCATATTTCCCACAAAATTCAGTGCTCTCTGTGACTTTAGAGCACTTAATGACCACAAATGAGAATCACTCAGTTCACGTGTTTGGATTCACAGAGTCCTCATTTCTATCAAAGAACTCGGGCAGAGGAAAGACTCAATACTCATTTTTGCTGATGGTTCCAATATATTATTTGCAGTCACAAGATGTAAAGAAATTCAGACTAGAGAGGATCAATATTTCTTAAGTCACTCAACAAATAACATCTCAGGAGACAAGGCGTCATATCCGTACTGTCTTTGGAGGCTGTGGACAATTGCTCTCAGGTAGGAACAACAGGTTAAAGCCCTGACGGGTGCTCTTTCGTTTGCTCATGGAAAGCCATGCTAGATGTCGGCCTGTGAGGGGTTTGACTTCAGGCTCTCCTTCAGATGCCTGCCAAACGGGAGAGCGGAGCAGTTTAACACCCAGCATCCTGACCCTCCCTGCTTCAGTGAAGAGCAAAATGAGCTTTCCATGCTGCCACTGTCCTGAGCTCTGTGCGAGTGAAGAAAAGGGGTCTGCTGACCACCACAAACCCTACAGAAAATGTGTGCTGGAAGTCAGTCATCAGTTCTCCAGAACAAAGGGGATTAAACAGTACATGTCTTTCCTTCCAGACATAACCTAGTAGATCCTTTCTGATTTGATTTATCCAAAAACCAAAGATAGATCGTACCCATTTACAAATACTGCTGTTGTTGAGTTTTTTCCAGATGGGTTAAATAAAAAACAAGACACAGGAAAAGAAAAGTTTCTATAATGATAAAGAATCAAAGCAAAACCACAAACTGTGTGACCTTAAAAAATCAGGAACAAAATATTAAAGCATTTGTTTATATGGATATGTTATCAAAGTAAAGTAAAAATCTACTTTCCCAAAGTTAAAGGAGTTCAAAGGACAAGATTCACAGATTATCGGTGCTCTGTCAGCCCTATTCATTTAAATTATTCTTAAATGACCATCTATTTTTTCTACCAATAAACACAACTTTCCTTACTTTTATTTTTGTTTTCCCTTTCACTTTTGAAAGGACTAGCGTTCTTTTCAAATCTTTTCTAATCATAGCTCAAATACTCATTCTATAAAACAGGACATAAAAGAAAATTAAGGTAGAGGAAAAAATAGGAAAGTTATAAGGCAGCATGTTGTGAAGCAAGAAGCAACAGACCACAGAGAAGGATAAGATGTTAACCCAGAAGTACTTATCCTTGATCACCAAATAAATAGCACAAGCTAAGAATGAAACTTAGAGATGTGCTAAGTTTTTTAAAATAAATAAATAAAAACATTTTCTTTGAAGATGAAAATCGTCACGTGAATCGATCTATTCCCTAAATGCAGCACTGGGTTCATATGAAATTGACAGCCTAGGGTGTCCCCACTGATTTCTTAAAACAGACTGTTTATCTTTTTTAAGCACAAAATGCAGAAGATGGGAGCAACTGCTTAAAATAGCTTTCCTGATGGAGACAGAGTTATGTTTCACTGCCACCTCTAATTCCCCACATCATCCTAAAGGTATGAAGCAATTCAGTTGTCCTGCACTTGGAATAAGGGCCATAAGCTAAGGAATTTACGCGGTCAGAGAAAGTCGTGTTTTTCCATTGGTACATATCAGTATTTCCCAAGTATACTCCAGGGAATACTAGACTTGAGATGCTCAGCAAAAGCCCAAACTGATGCCCAAACTCCAGCTGCGTACCCGTACCCGCCATTTGTCCCTCCTGGAGATTCAGAAACATTCCCCAGCTCTGAAATGGCTTGCAGGACAGAATGTATTCAACTTTGTTTAAATCAGGGCTTCTTCCCATTTGGTCAACTAATGCCTTTCCACATGCCTGGGATTTGTGGAACACAATCCAGAAAACACTCACTTATTCAGACTTAAAACACTGTCTCTGAGCAGCAAACATATGTGGAGCTGTTGCCACTCAGGGTGGCTTTACATGACTTTCTGGTAAAATAAGTGGGCTGAAGGCAAAGACAGCAAAGGGACCCAGGTGGCCATGCAGGGACTAAAGGCTGGAGCTTAATGTGAAGAGATGGGCAAGATCAAGTCATTCCCATTCCCTGCACTCCTCATTTACAGGAACAGTGTCGGACTGCTAAAGGGTAAATCTTGGTTTAGCCTTCCTAAAGTGTAGATCCCTTTGTGTCCTCACTGCACAGAGAATTTAGAGTGGGGCTCAGCTGGAATCCACTCTCCAGCTTCCCCCAGGACCCTGCACTACATCTAAGGCAGTTGTTTTTACAGGGAGGCCCCAGAGAAACAAAAAGACTCTGGTCATTCCATGACATCCTCACATTCCCCCTGTCACTGCCCACCGGCCCCCAGCCCAACCCCTTTACTGAGAGGCCTTGGGGAGGGGCTTTCACCGTCACCTATGCATTTTTCTCTTTGCAAAGCAACCATCTGTATTAAAGATCACTGCCTCCTTGGGCTCTGACTGGATTCAGAGTCACCATATTCCAAAGCTGGGAAAAAGGCAGTGAGCACGGGCTGCTGGCGATGTCTCTGGGGGCATGCAGGGTTAGGAACCCAGAGCAAGTGATAGGGGGCCTCTGGAAACTTGTGGGACCAGGGGAGAGGAGAGACAAGGGGAAGAAGCAGAATCAAAGGAAATCTTTTTGTTTTTAATTAGCACAAAAAGCAAGATGGTGCTTGTGAGAGGAAAATGCTATTCTTAAAATGGCAGGAAGTCAATGTCCACATCAAGGGCGCAGATGCAAGAGCCCAGGTACCTCTCACTGCTGCCGCCCAACAGAGGGGCAGGTTCTGAGTAGCAGCAATTAGGACAAACATTAATTAAGGAATTAAATATGTGTTAATCACCAAATACTTGGCAATTTATGTTTTAAGGAACAGTAATTAACCTGCAATTAGCTGCATCCTGTGCAGGTTACCATTAGATTTGTACCTATGGAAGACTATTCTCCTATAAATGGGAAAAGCTACAGAAAATGTGGCAAAAACACTTAACTCTGTTAAGAAACGTTGTACAACTCTATAAATGCCTAATAAAGATAATGTTAGGGAAAGACTGTGAAAATGAGAGATGCCTAGGAAAACCTAGATGTTTCTCAAAAGGACACAGGGCAGTTGTGTCTTGTTGTGTTGAAAGTCTCCCCCAATCCAACAACTACAGGCTCAGATTCTGACCAAGGTGAAAAATGACTCAGTATGCTGCAGCCAAAACTGAGTGAGAAATGGACATTCTTGACAAAAGCAGAGGGGAAGGGACAGGACAGACAGAAGGAGCCCAGAACAACAGTTCCAAATCATGCTTCCCAGAGCACTGGATCCCCAAGATGAGGTAGAGAGTCCAGGGAACGCTGACCCCCGACCCTGCGATGCCTCCCCTCGCACTTGTGCGTGACAGCAGTTCTCAGACGCTCTGGTGGAGAGGAACCTGGTTCACTTCACTTCACCAGATGTTTCCCTAAAGCGTTTCTTCCCAGAACACTTTTTAATTGAACACCTTTGCCATTCCACTAAACACACTGAAGGAGGGACTTAGCAGGGAGAAAGCACTCAAACAGTAGCTGTTTCTCTTTTTACTGCCTTCCACAAACCTTAATCTCAATAAACTACCACCATTTATTGAGAGGCCAGCACGTCCCAAACGTGCTTTTCCTTTCATCTTCACACCCTGCACAGTCTTTATATTTAGTCCCATAATTAGGGAAGTGAGGCTCAGTACATTTAAATCAGTTGCTCAAGCTGATAAGGAAACAGGGTTGATATTCAAATCCAGTTTTGTTGGACCCAAAGTGTATGTTCTTTTACTGCACTATGAAGCTGCCCATTTTCAAGCAATATTATAATAGGAAATTCTTTAAAAGAGTTAATTCATCAATCTTAACATATTACATCAAAACTACTTAATAAAGTGTGAAAAGTATCTTATAGAAATACACTAGGATTTCAATTATACAATAACCTTACACTAATTTTTTAGATCTCTATAACGTAACTTGCAGCCTAAACACTAACCTAGAGGTGCTGTCTGGGGGAAGCTGAGTATCTCTGCGCTGAGAGACAGTCTCTCAAGGGCACCATCCTCTTTAGATGTCCATGTCCTATTACCTTGTCCTCAGCTGTTGGGCTCCAAAACAGCCAATCTGTATTCTAAGAATGCATCATTTGGATGTTGACTTTTATAAACCACATTCATAAAAGAAAATGTCACACACATGCATGCACGTGTGATACCAGAAAACTATTTTTTATATTTTGTGATTAGAAATATAACAGTCACGTAAAGCACACTCACATCCTCAGGCTAGTGCAGACCTCCTTATAGAGAAGTCTATCTTGGAAAATGCTTCAGAAGCAGACAGGCTTGTGCATGGTTCCCGTTTTTAAGAGCATCAGGATATGACAGTCACCTCCTCAGTAAGGGTGTGCTAGCCCCACGGGCTGGGGGCTGCAGTCCACAGCAGGGAAGCCCCTACCTGCGGCAGCGATGCCTGAACACAGACAACTTATTTTTCTGATCGTCTCCAGTTGGGCTGACACCTTGGGCCCGAAGTGGAAATAGGATCTGGTAGGTGTTTTCCTTCTTCTTCACCTCTGTTAGTACAGCTTGTGTTTCTCATCCAAACTGGGAAATACATTCAGGTCTTATATGGCAATTTTAAGGCTTAACATTCGGCGTTTGGGAAGTTTCCTGCTGATGTCTCTCTTGTATCCTCTACAGAGTGCCATTTACCTAACAGCTTATGCTACTATTAGTGTAATGACTTCAGTATGTTTACTGCCCAGCAGATAAAGGGGAAATAGACAGAAGTACAACCTTAACTGTGCTGTTAAAACTTTAAAGGCTGATGCTTGGTTGGGAGTGCTCAGGAACTGAATGAAAAGTGCATTTCAGGGTATCCAAACCCTTTACAGTTGTTGATCACCAGGTTCTTAAACATTTAGCAATGCTATATTAAAGAATCTCTACAAATCTACCTTTAAATCCAAAGTCTGAAGCTATTTCTAATGAATTACCCATTGAACTAAAAAGTATAATAGGAATGAAGTTCCAGTTCAGTCTGGCAGGTCACGCACTGCTCAGTAACGTGAAAGAGGTCACAGAAGGAAGTGGGAGAGCTTGGGGGTGAGGGGTCAAAGGTTCACAACCGGGAAGGCAAAATATTTTATTCAAAATGTTCAAGAAAGTGAGAATTCATTGAAGATAACAATGGTCTGATATACAGGACCACCTTACTTTCAATACAGTTTGTTAATTCCTTTTTAAAGGCTGGTCTCCTAACACTGTTTATAAATTAAATTATTCCTTTAATTTTGACTGTATAAGCTAAGTTGATAAAGCCTTTATGGATTGAAAGTTCTGCCCCCCTCAAATTCATATGTTGAAGCCCTAAGCCCTGATGTGATAGAATTTGGAGACAGAGCATTAAGGAGGTAATTAGGTTCAGATGAGGTCATGAGGAGCCACTCTATTGGCATTAGTGTCCTCATAAGAAGAGGAAGAGAGACCAGGGCTCGCTTGCTCTCCACATGCACACACAGAGGAAAGGCCATATGAGTGCACAATGAGAAGACAAGAAGGTGGCCATCTACAAGCCAGGAAGAAAACCCTCACCAAGAATGGAATCTGCAGGCACATTGATCTTTCTGGTCTCCAGAACTATGAGAAATAAATGTCTGTTATTTAAGTCACCCAGTCTGTGGCATTTGTTATAACAGCCCAAGCTGAATAAAACAAAGGCAAAATAAAAATCTAAGATCTGGATTGAAACCAATGCCAAAACCAATACAATGCACTGAGCTCTGGAAGTTGTGAAGGGTTCCAAAAGAGCTCACTCCTAGAGGTTTTCAGTGGGCACCATTAAGGTGAAAGAGAAGAAAACAAGGGCAAAGGTGGGCAGGACATGCCTTCTGATCTGTCTAGGAATGTGTCCTACTAGCCTCCATCCAGCAGATGCCTGGAGACTAAGGAGGACCTAGCTCAGGTCCCAGAGGAGCAGTGGGACGTCACCGAGCTGGGCCTTATCATCTTTGGGAAGGTCTCCTCCAAAGGAAGTTTCTAAAACACTCAGCCTCTTAGCCTAGTCCACTGTAGAAAAGCCTTCTGAAGCCTAGCTAGCCAAACCCACTTCCACTGCTTCCATGTTAATCCCATGAAGGAAGAACTTCGTCCCAGAGGCCATATTTTTGAATTAGACCACTGATTGGTTATTAAAACATTTATAAAAAAGAAGGTTATTCATTAAATAGGATATTTTCCCTCTGCAAGAACAATTAGTTTTTACTATTTTTTGTTTCGTAAGTAAAAGCAGTATGTGTACATTAGGGAAAATTTAGAATAGGACAGACGACAGAAAGAAAAAAATTCAAATCACTAGCTGGGGAGATACCACTTTTTAATATATTTATTTCAGCATATATTTTAGCCTTTTATAAATATATAGTATATATATTTAATGTAAACAATGGAATTTAACATATTGTTTTATACCGATTTTTTCCACTTAACAATATAATCTTAAATACATTATTAAACAGTCTTACATAACATTATTCTTAATCATTGTAAAATGAACTTTTGTACTGTGGTAGCATAAATTTACTAATCCTCTATTGTTGGAAATACTATTTCTGATTTTTCATTATTATAAATAAACTGCCATGAATATACTTGTGTCAATTATTTGCAAACGCTCTTTTATTATTTCCTTTGGATGAATTCCTAAAGTAGATTCCTAAATTTAGACATATCTACATTTTTAACACTTTTAAAATGCATTGCTGAAGTGTACTCTAAAAAGATTCTAACAATTTACACGTGGACTAACAAAGCTTTTACTACCTCTTCACTTCCATTTATTTATTAAATACCAGAAATTGTTGTAGGTACGAGGGTGCAAAGATAAATTAAGCAAGAAATGTACAGCCCATTTCTTCCCACAATCAAATCCAGGAATAGAGAAATTGGGGATTGGTGCATCTTCCCTAATAAACACCAAACCCATAGGATGGATTCCGGGTGCTGTTCATGCCATTTGGATGACAAGCAGCCTTCAGGAAGACCCAGTTTTCCCATCCCTGAGTCTAGCCAAGCACCTCAATTCATGAGAGATGATCTGGTAGACATGTTCCAGCTGGCTCCTGAGTGAGTCAAAGGAATTAAGAAAGGGAAAAGGAAAATATTGCAATCCTCTTAATGCATCCCCTTAGCTTGAAATTAATTGAGTATTCTTAACAGCAAGTTATATTGTAAAGGCGTTGTGGGCAAAATGAAATAGAGCGGCCAATGCCATTGTCACTAATTTCTCACCTTAGATCCTGAGTTTGGATGCTCTGTGGTGCAGGCACTTGCCGACAGGACAGATGTGACATCATGATTGCTCTGTACTACTACTTAACTGCTCCTGGGCCTCCACCCTTCACTTACTTTAAACAAGAACTCAAAGTGGGCAAGTGGGTCTCAACAGAACACCCCAAATAACAGGACAGCAGCCCCCACTAAAGACAAGGACTCAGTTCACATGCGTACCGGGTGAGAACAGGGACCTGCACCTCACTAGCCAGTCTCCACAAGGGGTCCATCTTAATAACTTATTTACTCCTGAGATCCACTCACAGGAGAAGGGGCTGCTTCTTTTAGAATCAAGTGCTGTCTCCCTGGGTCAGACAGGGCTTACTTAAATACAGAAAGTAACATTTCCTTGCAGAAGGCACTCCCTGCCCTGCTGCAGGTTACTGCTTTTATTTTTTTAAAACAACAGATGCATAAACAAGTTTGAAGGGTATTTTACTCAATTCTCAAGGTAGTGTAACAACAAACAAAGCCTCAATATGCTCCCTATCAAAAAGCATAAGCTTTCCCTACATTGGCATAAAATATACCAACACTTCTTATACTTTCTCTGATTAGACTAAGATAAAGGCAATTCATAACTTTAGAAGTTAGCGGATGCATCAAAACACGAAATGAAATCAAAGAGCATACCTGGTAAAAGTTAGGCCAAAAAGTACTAATGGCCAGTTCTGCCCTGTTCCATGTTCGCGTCGGGTCTCCAGATGTGTTCCAGATAGGATTCCCCAAAGGCCCATTATTGACCTTCACGTAGACACTGAGTATCCCAGGAGCAGAATTACTCTTGCTGGATACAAAATAGTGAAAATCAATGCAGTGGGTATCATTTTCTTTAAGCTGAGGTAAGAGGAGGTGGGCTCTCTGCTCCTCAGGTCTTCCAGATGTGTTCACCAACATGAAAGAGCCTATGAAAACAAAATCAAAGGAGAGTCACAATGAGAAACACTACTTTCCAGGCATTTCTGAAAAGCCACCATCATTTACACGAGTTGACACTGCAACTCCACATATCTTACTTAGGTTTTAAAAGTCCCATCTCTTTCATATCTTTTTACCCCCAAAGTGTTCTCAAGATCAGCAACCGGAAAATTCCCTTGATGTCACCGCAATTAGCCTCCTAAATAAAAATATGCATAATTTGCAGACCTGCACTGATCAATCTGGTAGTCACTAGCCACATGTGGCTATCTAAAAAAATAATTTAAATTCCAAAACATTAAAAGTTCAGGTCTTCAGTCACATTAGCCTCATTTCAAGCACTCAGCAGCCACATGTGGCTAGCTGCTACCATATTGAGCAGCACAGATACTGAACCTTTCCATCATCTCAGAAAGTTCTATTGGACAGCACTATTGTATAACGGTACCACCAGTTAGTCATCATAGCCACTTTAAGATTCTCGCATAATCTAGAGAAAGATTACAGATTGGTCTGGTTTGTGGAATCTTAGAACACACTATTAGCCCTAGGATGCTCCTTATTGTCAATATAATATGATTCTCTTGCAGTTCAGCACCACAACCCTGCCCCACTGCGGTAACCGTTGACTTCTCCTTGACAGTGGAGGTGTTTTCATGACAGGGTATGACTGAGCATAGTGATGCGATTGCTGTGCCAATTGGAGGATGGTCATTCTCAGAAATCCCTATGAGGTTTTCGTATCTTTACATCTGTGGCACTAACCAACCCATAAGTGCTGAAGAATTTCCAGATAGATTCAAGCTTTCCAGATACTCTGGCATCAGAGATGTCATTTGGGCCCTCCTCATGTTTAAGATCAACAGAAAAGGCAACTAAAAAGATTGTATGAATTTTATATATCACACAAAGAGAGATAAAAGCAAAATGTTCTATGATGAAAGGGAAAACAGGTCATCCTAAGTCCTCTTTAGCAGAGAGGAAAAATATGCTGAAATTCCAAGGAGGAAGTACATTTAAATTTGGAGTACACAAATGGAAAAAAAAATACTACTTGGGTGAGGTTAAACTCATGATTTCTACTGGGTGAGCAGACTATTATCAACAATTGAGTATTCTTCTCAAAACTTCCCTTATTGTGAACCATAATCTTCAAAGTAGTGTGTGTATGTATGTATGTGTGTATACATCCACACATATCTATAAACATACAAACACAATACTAGAGAAAGTGTGTATTTTTAATCTTGTCTACAAACTGAAGTCCTAAACAGAAAAATGAGAAGATTACCTTTCCCACAGAATTATTATAAGGACTAAATAAGATACATAAATGTAGACATATCCTTTATAAATTAACAGTCTATTATTAAGAGATCAATATTATAAAATGTTTGCTTCTGGCTTTTACCCTCAGTATGCCCTTATATGAGGTGAGGTGTTGTTAATGCCATTTACAACAAACAGGAATTGAGTCACAGAGGAATTAGGAAGCAGTTTATCCAGATTTTAGGATGAGTTAGTGACAAAACCAGAACTGTGAGCTTCTGCGTTTCCAGCCCATTACTCATCTTGCCACACTCCAATACCCCATGTTGCTTCATGTGCCATTTGAGCATATATGAAGAAAACAGACCCCTCACAACAGTGAAGCAAAATCATAGTACCTATGTGAAAATAGAGCAATTTTTCAAGAGATGAATGCCATGCACCTGGAAATACGAAAGCCAAGCCACAGGGAACGGTTATCTACAAGACGTGTGTCCCAGCAATGAGGAAGAACTGCAAATGTGATTTAAGAAAGAGTTGGGGTCAGAGAAAGGGAACAGGTTCTAAGAGAATATCACTGAAATAATTCGGGTTAGCTAGAGTCTGCACAATGCAAAGTAATCTTCAAAATGTGCAGGGCTCACCAATCCCATCATAAATCTAAAAGCAGGCTGTTAGTGTTTATAAAATGAGTTTAAATTCTACTTTTCCACTTTTAGCAAAATATAAGTGGATTTACTCCATATTCTATCATCTGGAGCTCTGTTATCTACAACATAGTTACCATGTACACTCCTACTGATGGGGCTGAGGTGTGACATGGCCTTGAGGCCAAGCGTGAATCACCAAAATCTTTAGTATTGCCACACTGCCAAGAGTATGATTTCTTGCAGTGTTTCCATCAATTGAACTTGGGCAGCCCGGGTGGTAAACAGGGCCGTATGCAAAGGATGGCCAAAGCACCTGTTCCCACACCCCGTGAAGTCTAGCGTGGATGCTTGGATGAAGCTGAAACGAGGGAGTCTCTTCCCACATGTTGCCATAAGCTCGGTAACTTTCTACCATTACTGCTCAGGAAATCACCAGGGTTCCCTAAAATACCATTTTCCTAGTTACACAGCCTGTCCTCCAACACTCACTCCGCTGTGCTCCATTCCAGCACAAAATGCTCTGTCAGCTTTTGAGCTGTCTGAAGTATACAGAAATTTTTATCTTGAGGTCACGGTGAAATTCAGGTACTCTAAGTGACACACACTCAACTGATCCTAATTTTTATACTCCTTTCTCCCTCTCTCCCCCCTCCCCCCCCCCCCCCCCCCGTTTTCAAGCCAGAATATAGTCTGTTTTGTTACATGGCATGCTTCTGTAATGCATATTAGCTCACAAAGGGCAGTGACATCTATCTAACACAGGAGTCCCTTTGGTTCATGTGCAATTTTTTACAGGACATTAAAGTTTTAGAGTGATTGGGGCAAATTTTTTCCCAGATAAAGGAGGCTACCTGGCCTCCTTTAAACAAAGCTAAAAATCCTACAGAAGTGCCTTTGCTTAGCATAAGAAGTGGCAAGAAGTTTAGTGGTTTCAAGAGCCATTCCTCTTCCCACTCTCTTAAGCTGTCTGGGAAACTGTGAGAACAGATGAAGAAACTGAAGCTTCTGCTCCCCTCCTGTGTTGAAAAAGGAGAGAACTCTCACTGATGAAGAAGATAAACCCTGGGTCATATTTTTAAGTCGCCAGAAAGTGGTCTCTATCAGAAGGCAATGACTTCAAGGGCCTCTCTAGTGAGGAGGAGGAAGCTGGAGCCCCAGGGTACAGGGCTCAGGACGTACTCGCTAGGATTCTAAGTTAAGGAGACAGTATTGTTATTAGGGTTGTTACCATTTTTGTTGGTTCCCTGGCTACAAAGCTCCATAGATTTTTGAGTGGTCAGCCCCATTTTTCTCACAAGATCTATCACTCTCAGTGCATCATTTTGTGAAATTAGTCAGAGGTTTTCCAAGAACACATATGGCATTGGTAGGAACGCCTACTTCACTGCACTGTCTTCCTCCTTCCCTTGTTCTGGCCCACAGGAAGCAATTCCGTCTGGACTGCCCCACTGTCACGGGCAGAGTTACTCTCCTTCCAAACTGTCCAGAAACCAAGTAAGCAGCACTCTGATGTCAATATGCACAATTTTTTAGAGGAAAAGTCTCTGTTTACCCAGCACTTGTTCCCTGGGGTCTGGTCCCCTGAGAGATCTCTTTTTTCTTTCTCCAGAGGCTTGCAGCTGGTATTCCTATGCAGCCCCCACAATGAAGAATTAATGCATATAAAGGAACTTGGGACAATGTTTGCCACACAGCACAAGATCAAAAAACGTTTGCGATTATCATTATGATTACTTTGTTTCCTAATACCTCCTAAATTCATGGCTTCTCTAAATTATCTGTAATTCTTTAGCATTTGGCTCTATATATTTCCACTTGTCTGCTTCACAGACCTGGTCCTATCCTAATTCACTTAAGTGGTCATTTTTCCTTTCCTTATGAAAGAGTAAATATTTTTTGAAATATTACAAAACCTTCACCTCAGTTAATCTCTCCCCTACATTAAGCTTTGGGGAGGTAATCTGCATTTCTGTGTGTGGTCACGAAGACTTACCTTATGGCTTCAAAGTATAGAAGATGACATTTCAGTAACACAAGTATTTCCTGACAGTGCTGCACTATTGTTTTATGGTGAGTTTACAGAAGAAAGTGTGAATACTTCTGTTTAGCATAGTCTAGCAACCCAGAATCCTGGGGTAAATTCACAGTTGTGCAAAATGGAATGGCAGGTGGGAGGGAAGAGATGCCTTTTAATTGCTTGAATTTATCACCTATCTGCTATGAAAGTAAAGTCAACTCATGAACCCAAACCCACCGTTTAAAGAAATAAAAGCATTTCTATTCAATTTTAGACTATTAAGTCTGTTTTTTAAAAATCTCCCTATATGGCTGAATGTTTAATTTTCACCTTCTACTTCAGTGTTTTGACTGTGAGGAAATGCATTTTCAAAGAGTAATTGGGTCTCCCTCAGTAGGTACTTTCTTATCTCAATTTTTTTTCCCCTACAAAAAAACACTCCAACTGGGCAAATAAATAAAAGAAATCAGAATTCAAATTAGCATAGAAATTCTGTTTGTGTTCAGATAACAAAACACCCTCTAGTCACAAGTACAGAAGTAGAGAATGCAACATCGCAGGCGAATGAAAAGGGCTCCACGTAATGGAGTCGGCTTCAGAAGGGGCAGTCTTTACATGCAGTCTTTGAGGGTCTTTAAGAATAATTATTTTGGTTTCCCTGAAAAGGAAAACTCTGTTTTTAGAACATGCAATGTTCTCATTCTTGAGTCTTCGGGTGAATTAAATTTAGCTTAATCACATCCACTGGCAAATGCTTTTGATTAGACTATCTTGCATCATTGTTTGTGACAGGAGCAATAGCTACATATAATTAGTTATTCCCTTCCACCCCATCATTAAAATCTGCACTGGTGTGGTAGAGGCTCTGGATTTTTAAAGGCTGAGAAAACTGCATGAGTTCTCTTCCTACATTTGAGAAAGCTTGTGCACAGAACAAAGAAGGGGTGGTTTTCTGTCATCAGCAGGAAGCAAAATTATGTGTGTTATTAAATACTTCAACTGACAGAGATGTAGCATTTTAGAAACTTTAAGGCTATTATAACACTCACTTTTTAAGCTTCTTAGTTTTAGTAAAAGTGCACAGACCATTGGTCTTTCTCTCCCTTTGGCTGTTTTGTCTTCATTTTTCCTCAATGACCGCGCCTTCAAATTTGTGGACTTAAGATCCAAAAGCTACGTAAAAAGTTTACAAGTTCCATCTTTGCTGGCACATATCCTGCTTCTCTCTAGTTCACACAGCCATTTGTGATGTGGATTAAGGCTGCCCCAGCTAGAGAAGCCCAAGGTGACCTGGCCTACATGCCAAACTATATGACCCAGTGGACTTTTTTTATGGTATGAATTAGGACTGCCCCAGGGAGAGAAGCCCGGGGCATCCTCACCTGCATGCCGATCTATGTGGCCAGATTCGTATCTAAAGTTATATGACCGCACAATAACCAGACCCCACCTGCACTGAAATCATTTAATGACTTTTTACATCATCTTTTTCTTTTTTTTCCAGTAAAAATAAGTCACGTACCCATGCCTTATAAAATTAGCCCTAACCCTCAACTCAGGGCAGCAGCAGAAGCTCTGCCTGCCCATGGGTCCTGTCCCCATGCCAGCGGGGGCAGCAGCAGGAGCTCTGACTGCCTGTGGGTCTTGTCCCCACACACCAGCTCTGCCTGCCCATGGGACCTGTCCCCATGCCAGCGGGGGCAGCAGCAGGAGCTCTGACTGCCCATGGGTCCTGTCCCCACGCACCAGCTCTGCCTGCCCATGGGTCCTGTCCCCATGCCAGCGGGGGCAGCAGCAGGAGCTCTGACTGCCCGTGGGTCCTGTCCCCACGCACCAGCTCTGCCTGCCCATGGGTCCTGTCCCCATGCCAGCGGGGGCAGCAGAAGCGGCAGCAGCAGGAGCTCTGCCTGCCCATGGGTCCTGTCCCCATGCTATTCCACACTATTCTCTAAATAAAAGAGCACTACTGCCAGATCTTGAGAGTCTAAGAAATCTTTCTTTCGACTCCTCGGCTCACCGACCCCGCATCATTTCGTACTTCTTCTGACCTATTTAGCTACACTAGTTGTAACAATTCAGTTATCCAGAGCAGCGCTTCTCAACCAATCTATGATGAAGGACCAGTTTTTAAAATTTCCGATATATCTCAGATCACATTTATGTAAAATACAATAAACATGAATTTCTAGAAAAAGGAAATAAAAAGACATGCAAAATGCAAGCCCAAATTTGTTATTAGATTAAATAAACATAAAATTATCAAGTTCCTATAAAAATTTCTAAAGACTTGCTCTCAATTTCCACACTGGTCATGGACCAGGAAAAAGGTGTAGACCCACTCTGATCTGTAGACCACACTAAGTGGCAGGGGCTTAAAGTTATAACGGTACAGCATCCTGGGTACCCAAATAAATATACATTTTTCCTCAACAGCAGAAGAGGAAGACAGACAGACAAAATGAAAGAAAGGAAAGAAAAAAAACTTCTGGTTTCTTAACCCAAAGATAATGGCTATAACCCCAGTCCCCTGTCTATGAAAGAAGGTGGTGGCAGAAGAGAGAGCATAGGAAGCAAGTGGACAAAGAGGGAGGAGACAAACGCGATCGTGGTGAATGGAAATGCAGCACTGAGACTCTGAACTCACAAAAGAACCAGCTTCAAGGCAAGGCAAGACAAGACAGAGAAGTCGGTGGGCCACAGCACGGGAATCACCACTTACACTGGCTGTTCTTAAGGAGAGCACAGGGAAATGTGCCCCTCAGTGCCTAGGCCAGAGACTCCATACACTCCATCTCATTCACTCCTCCCAAGAATGAAGACTCCATGAAACACAGAGAACCGTTAACTCACCAGATCACCAAAGCGGCCCACTGACAGCATCTGACAG
The DNA here is from genome assembly GCF_037783145.1 of Equus przewalskii. Taxonomy (NCBI): domain Eukaryota; kingdom Metazoa; phylum Chordata; class Mammalia; order Perissodactyla; family Equidae; genus Equus; species Equus przewalskii. The sequence goes on along the minus strand of NC_091837.1, from coordinate 34,511,546 downwards.
AGCTAGGAGAATTTGAACTTTTTACGTCACGCTCCAAAGACAATGCTCTAAAACCAGTATTTTCCAAACAGCTTAACCATAACTCAAAGTACCAAATATAGTGTATACTGTAACCCAGTATACATGTGTGATAAGGCGTGTGCACTTAGGCACACACACACATTCAGACACAAAACTTTCCTGAAAAATGTGTGTTGCTGTTTCTTACTATGTGTGTGTGTGTATTATAGCCACATTTCCTATTCTACCCTATTTCATTCTGCAACATAAATCAGCAAGTGAACGCTGGGTACAACCCACATTTGACTGCACAGCCCACGGATGCTTCAAGGCCACACTGCAACTCCTCCTCTGTAACCAAAACCAACAAGATCTAAACCACGCTCTGCCTCCACAGTAAGAAGGCTTTTTATCTTTAATTGTAATTTTAAATTTGATCTCATCCCTCAAATATCAACATGGCAGGCTGCATGCCTTCTCCGGCTCCCTCAGCCAGTACTAACAGTGGTCCTGAAGAATATGCCTTTTCTGACAAGAAACCTCATGAAATAGGGAAGATGAAAGCCTGTGGAGAAATAAATGAACTCGGAGCAAAGCTCAAAGGGAACAAAGCCTCTGCAGGGAGCTGCCTCCATCACTTTAGAAATACTTATTAGCACCCATTTCAGCCTGATGAAACCACTGTCTCCACAGCCACAGTCACGTTCCACAGATCAGATGTCATCCGTCCTTCTTAAGCTACTGCCTCTTCTATGCGACTTTCAAAAATTTCACCCTTTCACAAATGTGAAATACTTATTTGCAACCACTAGAGAATAAAAATTTAACAAACAAAAATTGTCTCTTCACCCAAATGTCATATCTCCCTTTCTATTTTGCCCTCTCTCTTCTTGCCTTTCTTGTGGATTTTCAACAATTACTGGGCAAGGCCATGTTAGTTCCACTAATTTTTGCCATGTTTGCAATATGGTGGTGAAAATACAGTAAGATGGCAAAGAAGTAGCAACATGCACAGGGAAGCCCAAGCAAAGGTCTAACCAACTGCGCAAGCTTTTTACTCCTCAGGAGTCCAGCTGGCACCATCCCTGAGAGAGAGCTGAACTGCTCCCCTGGCGTGGGCCTTCGTACAAGTCACACTGGTTAGTACATGGCACTCTGTTCTCCTCGAGGGAATTCGGCATCCATCTAGATGCTCTAAAATTAATAATAAGCATAGCTCATACACCTAAAATGTGCACAAAACACTTCTTACAAGACATTTATATTAAATATCCCAAAGATATGAAATTGTCAATTTAGAGATTCACAAGCTAACTGAATGGCTATTTTTATTATTGATTATTCGTAAAAATACTGAGCTGACCAAATATATTCATTCTCCTTAACTAGTCACTTTTAGCCATGACAGGACTCCTCTGAGTGCCCATTATGTACTCGGCATTTTTAGAAATACAAACAATAAAACTTGGACCCATTCCTCCAGCAAGAACCTCACAGTTTAGCTGTATATTTTAAATATTTTGTATTCCGCACAGAAAGAAAAGAAAAACACAGTATTAACAAATCAGGTCCACTAAGTTTACCAATATTTACATAACTACAACCTGAAGTGCCTGTAAAATTTGCAGATTTAGAACTATCAACTAGTAACTCTTAAAAAAACAATTTTGAGACAGCAATCACATGAGACAAAGAAGGAATGAGGAGGCTCAAGGAAAAGTGAAGATGCCCTGGGGGCTCCCCTAAGTCCCACCATGTGCTCTCCCTTCCGAAGAGAAGTGAAGCTCTAATGAGAATTGATGCATCTTAGAATGTGTCATGCAGACAATCGGCTTCAGTGACTCAGCTGGAAAACACTAGGTGTGCACTTCATAATTTATAAGGAAAGAACAAACAGCAAGTAAAGTAAACACAGCCTTTTAACTGTCTGACAACACTAATGACTGTATCTCGGGAAATGAGCCACCAGTACAATGCAGAAGTGACAGGTAGACTGTTTAGAACGTTCTTAAGAGACTGCTTAATTTCCCATACGTCAGGCTTTTATTGATTGACATCTTTACGAACTAGTTCATTTTATTTTAAATCTCAGAATGACACAAGCCATCACAATATAAGCTTCCACTTATTTTTTTCCCTAAATTATTGCTGCTTTAGAGATGATTTTTTCATATGTGTATCTTGTGATAGTATACCAGCTAAACTACGTCGTTCTTAAAGAAGAAATTATACAGTTAGCTTCTATAGAAAATGTAAACCAAACAAATATTTTAAAAGTGCATCATCTTTCACCTTTTCAGTTTGACTAGAAACCTGCTAATGCTGCTTAAGGAGCGAGCTACCTCATTCTTTGTCATATAGAATAGTTCTCCAAAAAACTCCAACAGTTCTGTTAACATCCCCGGTTGAGAGCTCCCCATATTCCTGAAGAGGAAACCAAAGGATTTTGCTTAAGATGTTTCATTAGCCTGGCTGGGGTCAGAAGTCAGAGTCACACGGGGATATGCACTGATTGATCAGAGGGCAGAAAGAAGGAATTACCAAAACTCAACAAAGTTAATCAGCAGAGAAAATTAAACTGGTCTCCACATTAAACTGATGATATAATATCAAATTTATAAAGGATCAAAACAGCCTTGAATTTAAGGAATGTCTTGGGGTAATTAATCAGAAAAGGCATCATGATACCAATAAATAATTAGCAAATGATATGAAAAGGCAATTTGCATTAGCAGAAATACAACTACCGAAGACATACCTGCAAAAATACTCATCTTCACCACCAAATCAAAAAAATTAAATTAAAGCAAATGTCAAGCAAAATTTTAAACATGAGTAAATTTCTTAAATATGTAAAGATTTCAAAACCAAACGTTTGTGAGATTCTGGTGAAGCTCCTGCACGTGTTCAGGAAGGAAACATGATCATTTATTACAGTAGTCCAATGTAAAGACCTTAAAGAGACTCATGCTCCTTGCCCTCCTAGAGAGGGGAAAGAAATCTCACCTACAAAACTTACCTAGCCCTGACCTTAGGAAAATCACTCTAAACCTGAGTCAGCTCATCTATAAAATAACAAAAGGAGTGCCTACTTTGAAAGTCGTTCTGAGAGCCACATGAACTAAAGTGGGCAAAGGACTCATCCTGGTGCGTGACAAGACATGGTGTGGCTCCTTGAGCTTGCTGGGAAGAGCTGGGGCTCTGCAGCCAGTCAGCCTATATTTGGATCTTAACTCAGCCACCTACTGGATGTCACTGAGCAAGTTACCTAACTTCACTATGCCTGAGTTTCATAACCTGGGAAGTGGGGATAAAACTGCACCAACTTCAAAGAGGTTGTTCAGTGAATTAAATGAGATGATTCACATAGAATGCTTCTTAGAAGAGTGCCTGGTACATGGTAGTAATGGCGGCCCTGATATCAGTTCCCCTACTTTAAACCCAGCATTTATGGGGTTAAAAACCAAAGCACTCTTTCCCTGCTTACTCCCTGGCTCCAGCTCCAGAATCCATCATCTACCATGAAGACAAACAGCCAAGGTCAGCCACTTGCAAATTTCCTTATCTTCTCCTCCTCCCTGCAAACAGCCTCCCAAGGCAGAATGCAGGCTGGTGGGAAAGCTCTGACCAGCAAGGCCACTGACACTCCCCACCTCTCTACAGTCAGCCACATTCCTCACAAACCTTTAAAACCACTCACCTCACCTCTTTCAGAGAGACGAGATGAAATGAGACAAATTTGAGGGCTCACTCTCGTCTCCCTGCTGATATCACCCAAAATAAAAACCCTTTACTTGCCATAAGCCTGGTGTTCCAGTTTTCATTTGGCCCCTTTTGTGAGGTGGGTAAAGACCCTATGTTTGTAGGCGGTAACAGTAGGCCTGCACCAAAGTTTGACCTTGGCTCTGGTTTTTATCCAAATGTATCTGGCCTTAGTTTAGGAAGATGGAATGGCTGAAAGCCTACTTAAAGGTAATTTCTGGTGCCCCTGTACTTACGTGTATCAATGATCATGTGATTATATAGGATACAAACATCCACATCTATTCAACACAATATGGTCAGTGACACAAACCAGGTATGCCATTCAGATTTATTTTAAATATCTAGACATGAATCTTTAAATATATGTAATCATTTTGGATGTAACTTGGAGTGAAAAATCTCCTAATGTGATTAAAAGGTTGAAATTTTACCAAATCTGTTGAATTATTACAAGAGTAAACTGCTACAATAATTAACACTGAGAAAGCTGTTAATTGTATTTACAAAACTAATTATTAAGAACTTTCAAATAGTAAAATAAATAGGTAAATATATTGACTATTAATGGAGTAATAATAGGTAATATTTATATGATATTTAATATGAAACAGGCATTATTCTTTAAGGGCTTTACATATAGTAACTTTTTTAACTCTTACAGATGATGAGAAAGCTGAGGCACACAGAGATTATTCAGCTAGTAAGCAGTAGAAATGAGATATGACCCCCAGGCAAACTAGCTCAGAGTCTATGCTCTTAAGCACAGATACCATGCTATTTCTCATTTTAAGAGACAGCACATTAGTTAGAGAACTTTAGGAAGAATATTATATCCTCTTGAGTCTAGAGATAGAGATAGAGATATAGTCTAATTCAGATAAATGAACCTAAGACTACCAGAGAAGAGGGAACATATGAACATGTTCACTACCAGGTGAGCAACTCTGGGCTAACCTGCTGGGGATGGGGGCTCCTATGAAGCAGAGATGAGCCTTCCCAGCCAGGCCCCAGCTGATCCAACAGCTGACTGCGGAGGCCCCAACTGATCCAACAGCTGACTGCCGATGCCTGAAGAAGCCCAGTCAAGACTAGCCATATACAGCCCCAATCAGCAGAAGCATCAGCTGAGCCCAGCCCTACTGCTGACCCATGGAAGTGTCAGCTATGGGCATTGTTTTAAGACATTAAGTTTGGGGATGGTGTATTATGTAGCAAAAGCTAACGATATCTGGTTGAATCTAGTTGATAAGTATATGGGGGTCACAGAAGTACCCTCTCTACCCCTGTATATTTTGAACATTTTCATAAAGTTTTAAATGATGAAACAAATTTTTTAAAGCTAACTATCTAAATGGGCTGAATTTTGGATCATGTCGTATCACTGAAAATGCATTACAGAAAATTAATGTGTCTTTCTGAGAGCACTCAGTTCTACATATGATTCAAAAAAAGATAATCTATTTGGAAATCTAATTTAATCTAACTTAATTTTTGAAAAATCATCTAAGAATGAGTTTATATCAATATAAACCTTGTGAATTACACGCACACACGTACTTATACATTTATACAAACATACATATACACAGGGAGAGAGAGAGAATGGATTTTACAAACAAATTAACTGAAAAAAGAGTAAAGATGGTAAAGCTCAGGTTTTTGGAAAGAACGGTGTTTGTTATCAAAAATGTTCCATTTATACCCATGGTATTCTTGAATATAGCATAATATATTGAACAATTTACCCACTGTTAGATATTTCAATTATAATTTCTGAAGAATTTCTAAATGAAGCTTTTGAATTCTCTCTCTCCTTAGCATTTTCAACCTGTAGGAACTATATTTTAATTCAAACAGTTCAATTCCGTACATCTTGATTTAGTCTATTAGACAGGTGATCTAGAAACACATTCAGATATATTATTTTATCACTGTGTCTCTAAGCTTAACTGGGTGGAGAACTACTTTTACAGGAGTTCTACTATTTAATTTTAGTTGTTTTTTTTTTCAGAATACAGTATAACTGCCTACATTTCTAATAAAACCTAAAGTGTTAAAACACCTCTCTCTGATTTTCACGGAGTTCTAAAGACATGTTTTTCCCATCTCCAGCCTATTTTATTTTCCCTTTTAATTAAATTTCACATAGCTTAAACTTTAACCAATTTAAATTATTCATTTGTTTAAGCTTCTTTCAAAACATACTCACTTGATGATGAATTGATCTGCATATAAGAGAAATAACGGTATACCTGGAGAATTTCCAGGGAGAAGTCAATATATCAGCTTTCACAATAGCAAAAACCTAGGTAACTAAATTGTAAACATCCTTGCAGACTTTATCTTTTTATACATAGGCCAAGTTCTTTCTTATCCTGGGCTTTAAGTCTTTCCTTTACCTTTTTTAAACAACAAAAGTAACATTAGCCATGAAAAAAGTCAAAAAATAAAGGAGGAAAAATTAACAACTTCTTCCTCACTCTTACTCAAACACCCACAACTTATCCCATTGAGGCAATATCGTATTTCCTTCACACTCTTCTTTATACACATACAAACATAAATTCACATACATGAAGTGAGTATTTTTTTAGCCTCTCTCTATTTTTTTCAAAGAAAAATCACCTGACACATTCCTTTACAATTCGTTTTGTCCCTTAACCAACAACATAACATGGACAACTCTCTGGGCCAGTACAGACACATGGACTCAGCTCAACGTGTTAATAGTACTACACTGAGTAAACCCCAGCGAACATCCACGTGAACACACCGACACTCTCATTGCTGTATACAGTCTTACAAGTCAGGTTTCTGACCAAAAGGTATATGTAGTTTTAATTTTCCAGTGTTTTTATTTATTGGATATAAATACTAAACAATTGCTCCAGACATGAAAATAGTAATTTTTTAATTAATGATAATAGTCAGTCATGTACATAAAGTGGCCCTGTGACTTCAGAGAAGAGCAGATTGGCTAATGTGAAAGCAGGTTGGTGTCCAGAGGAAACTGTTTCTTGGCCTCCCCTGTTCCAAGCAGGGACAATCATGACTTCCTCCTCACATTGTTATTATTGCTATTATGAATATTTATCAAGTACCTGCTACGTGCCACTCACTCTGCTAAGCACTCTGTATCTTTAAAAACTACCAAGCTTCACTGAAAAATATGAATTTTAAATAAGACATTTAATATAAGGTAAACAATTAGATCAACCTCTGGATCTCTTCAGAAGCCCAGAGTATACTGTTTATTCTTGTTGTTTCCTAATGTAATAAAACGATATAATAACACTCATGTGGCTTTACTTAAAAATGTGATTTAAGGCCAAATTATTCAAAACAGATGTCCAATTTCCTTAGCTTACACAACCCCAGAGAAGACAAACATTATCTGCTAAGTGCTCACAGAGTCTGGGGATCAGAAACATTTGTGATGTATCATAGAGACACTCAACAATGCTAAGTGCACTCCATCTTCCTCCTTAACAAAGAGTTCCCCATTCGCATATTTTGTTAAGAGGCCACACAAGAATCACTCCCAACCTTCGTTACTGTACAAATAATATGTTCGTGATTGCTGGTAATGAAATGGGAAGAAATGTAGGAGAGTTAAAAATGTTGATTATCTTAGGGATTCTTATTCAAGACTAACTTCTCTTTTATTTAACCAATATTTTGGTGAATAACTTATACAAAGTATTGCTCTTAATCCAAATGGAGATACAGACCACGTAGACATAAACACACTAGATACAATTACAAAGAAACATGAATATAAGTGCACAATAATATAATTTTTTATGTTAACATATACAGGAAATATTAGGAACGATATACCAACAATAGCAGACGAATATAGAGAAGTGACATTGGAGAAGTCGGGAAAGATCAAAGGGACATTTCAAATTACAATCAAAGGATTTATGTCTGAATGGATACTGAGTGGCTGGAGAGCTGACGGTGTTCAATATGATTCTTAGCTCAAATGATGTAGAAGAACAGTGATTGCATATTTTGTTGACAACTGAATTTTACCTAACAAAAAGCAAAATAGGAAATTTTGTACTTCAATATCCTTAACCTTGCATATTACCTGGCATATGAGGGGCACTCAATTAGCTGTTGAATTAACTACCTGAATATATCAGAATCAAGAAATGGCAATGGATGCTATTTTAAAATCACTTCATGTATCTTACTGGTAGAAATATTTTTTCTTTAGTTTTTCCTCTTTATTATTTATATAATTGACACACTAAGATAAAAGAGCAAACTTTTAGTATTTTACAAGTACTTCCACAATACATTCCAAATTTCTGAGCAAAGCATTCAAGGTCTTATCACTCTTCAATTACATTCTTATCTTTTTCACTCTTTAAATCTATAAACATGCAGTGAGTAAGTACTGTGTGCCAGGCACTGTAGTAGGCACCACTGATTCAAGGTTGACTAGACTCAAGCCCCATTCATTTTTTTTCTTCCTGCTTTTTCTCCCCGAATCTGCCCAGTATATAGTTGCATATTTTAGTTGTGGGTCCTTCTAGCTGTGGCATGTGGGACGCCGCCTCAAAGTGGCCTGATGAGCAGTGCCATGTCTGCGCCCAGGATCTGAACCACCGAAACCCTGGGCTGCTGAAGTGGAGCACACGAACTTAACCACTTTGCCATGGGGCCGGCCCCTTGAGCCCCATTCTTAATTCGAGTGGGGTAGGTTAATAATTACATTGGAATGGTGTAATAGAGCTATCCAACAGTCATTTAGGGCATAAAGAAAAGGGGCACTGAAGCTAGTTTGGGAAGTGGGGGTAAGTAACAGCTCTTTAGAGGAAGGGATCTCTGAGCTGTCTCCCAGGATGAGTAGTTAGCCAGGCCAGTGGTGGAAGGAAAATGGATTAGGGGTTCAGTACTTGGCCATTCAACAAACGTTTGTGAGTTCCCAGAGGTAACAGACACCGATATTGGGCATGAGGAAGACATGTTCATGGCCCTTCAGAAGCTTCAAGTCTAACAGGGTAAGCAACCATATAGTCAAATAATTAGAATACAAAGCTCTAAGTGTATGTCAGAGCGATAGTCAAAGTACTAAGCAGTAGAGAAGCATGGCAGAAAAGAGTGACTAGTGCAACTTCAGCATTATTATCAGGGTAATTTAAGAACTGGACCATCACTGAGAAATTTTAAAGCACCACACAAATACAAACAATGATCACCCTTATCTTTAAAGATGGAAGAATGCTTGTGATTCAGGTTATTCACTGGGCAAACTTTAGAAGAGTTAACCGGCACTCAACAACTGAAATTGAGATGTGATTTGACTTCATGAGGAGCAGGATTTCCACAGTTGTTTTAGAAATTGTAGTATGACTTCCAGGAGAACAACTGAGCTCTTCCAGAAATAAGAGTGGTTCACATTAAAATGCTTTGTTCTTTACAGCTTGGCGCTTTGCTTTTATAAAATTTCTTTTGAGAGCTGCATTGCTGTCTTAAGTGGTCTTCCAGGGAGATGAACTCCCACCTGGCAGACAAACAGGTCAGATACTTTAAAACTAACCATTTCTGTGAGGGGTTTGAAAGCTATTTTATCCCCATGAGAGTTAGCTGCCAGAGAAGCCGTTCTCTTAGAGAGCATTTTATTAGGCAGAATTACTTCCACACCCAGAGGAGAAAACTGAACTAAGGACAAAAAATACTTAAAAATCATTCTGGAAAAAAGACCTTAAATGGTGTTTTAATATTTTCAATAAAAATCATTCAGTTGGTTTAATATTTAAAATGATCTCTCAAACTTTGTATTTGTTTGTGGACAGTGAAATGAAGAGATGAGAGGATGGGTACTATTTAGAATTAAGTTATTTATCAGGAACATAAAAAATTAAGTCCTAGAGAGTAAGAATACCAAAACAAAAACCATGAACAGCTGAACAGATGTCATCAAGTCCATTCACTTATTTAGATGACTTGGCATATACTATACTCGGCATATACAAAAATTATGTTATCCAATTTCTGACCCTTCAAAAATTCACAAGAAAAGAAGAGACTGCTAAAAGCAGACATGCAGGCAACAATGAGGAAAATGAGTTGCCAAAAGAAAAGACACTATAAAAGAGAGCCAATGACACGTCCAAGCACTGCAGCTGAGGGCAGCTATCAGCATGGGTAAGCCACCATGCTGCAGCAGGTTTTGGGAAAATCTTTATATCCTTACTGATGACCTTAACTTACTACCAAAAGGGTGGCTTATATTCAGCAAGGCAGGAGGATGCCGGATAGAGTTCTGAATGACTTTCGTCTAACAGTAGTTAAGATAATTCCTGGTACTAAGGGGGTTAGTCAGCCATCTTAAAAATTCAGCTTTACAGAACTTCATCTGCCAAGGTCTAAGGACAGCCATGCTGTGTTGTAATTTTAACTTCAGTTCCACTTTCATTTCAGAACCATTAGCGTTCATGATGACACGACAAAGATTAACCTACACATGACCTAATCTCTAGCCTGCGGGGTGATGCTGGGCCCTCAGATTTTAGGATATTCCTAATGCTCCTGTCAGTTAGGAGCTTGGAGAACAACCACATGTGGTTAGACACCAAGTGAGCTGATACTCGTGGCCCCACAGGTCCTCCTGCTGCTCACCAGCCATTTTAGTTCCAGGCCTCTCCCTAGCAAGCTTCACAAAGGTTTCCAGAGAGTTTTCTACAGAAAATTAACTTACCTGCATAAAATGTGGGATATTAACTAGTCCCATCATACTTTGGATATCTCTAGACAAAAGATTCAAATGAAAGGTTGCTTGCACTCTTCTAGATTGCTGGAATTCACCTTGTCCAGAGAGGTGCCTAAAAAGCCCCATTACTGTGTAGGGGAACAGACTTTGCCACCTCAAGATGAGTCTCCTTGGCATGAAGATAATTTTGGGTTATTTTTTTAAAAAATGCAGACAAGGGAAAAGCTCTGAAAACCAAGTAGAAGTTACCCTTTGTAAGATACATTTACATTTGTAAGAGAAATCTCCATCTGTAAAGACACCTCCCTCTCTGTACAAGGAAGAAGGGGGGATGACCTTGTCTCTATAAACTCTTGTCAATGTGGAAGGCAATGACTTAAATCTACATAACAACCTTACACTTGTTTATTGTGCTTTTCTGGTAATCTCCCATAACTGACTCCCCCCCCCCCCCAAACATCCTCCTTTATCTTTAGCTGAAGATGGCATTGAAGGTGGTGGCTTTAGCCATTCTGGCGAGCCACTCAGTTTTCCTGGGTTTTTCCCATGTATACGTGTTATAAAGCTTTGTTTGATTTTCTCCTGTTATTATGTCTCATGTCAATTTAATTATTAGACCAGCCAGAAGGACCTAGAGGGTAGAGGAATTATCTTCCTCCCCTATGACTGATTCCAAAAGTCTGGGGATCACTAAAATCTGGCATTGAACAGAGTCCCAGGCACAGGAACTCTTGACGTAAAGCAATTTCCTTCCTACCTGCGAATTAAAGAATGCCTCAGGGCTGCCATGGGGTGAGGGTGGTGGTGACTGCTTTATCCTTTAAGGAGATAAAATTACAATCTTAACCTGAGTTTAGATCATATATTACTTTTATTAAAGAAGAATGGCAAGAGATACCATTTGCTTTTTCCATCATAACCTACAACTGGAAAGGTTTTGTTGAAAGCCTTTATTTCTTTTTGAGACTGTGGTAAGTTCTGGAATAAGCTGTTGACTGCTAACATACAAAATGTTATTATTTATTTATTTATTTGAGGAAGATTAGCCCTGAGCTAACTACTGCCAGTCCTCGTCTTTTTGCTGAGGAAGACTGGCCCTGAGCTAACATCCGTGCCCATCTTCCTCCACCTTATGCATGGGATGCCTACCACAGCATGGCCTTTGCCAAGCGGTGCCATGTCTGCACCCGGGATCTGAACTGGTTAACCCTGGGCCGCCAAGAAGTGGAACGTATGAACTTAACCGCTGAACCAGCGGGCTGGGCCCCAAAACGTTAATATTTTTGTTGGCAAATGCACAGACCATCTGTAAGACCAAAATAAACATCTAGAACATTATAGAATGGCACCTAAATTTCATCATGTAGTTTAACAAAAGATAATACAGCTGGTTTTGCCTCTGGTTCCTGGCACAGAGCTGCAAAAATCCTTGGAATTTCCTGAGTGACAGGAGTATCTTTGTGATGTTAATAAGCTGACTCAGAGAGGGACCCCTCCATTGCTTCAGGACTGGGGCTGGTCACCAGAAAGACTACATGATTAGAGGGCTGGAATTTTTAGCCCCCTACACTCCAACCCCCACATACCATCAGGGAGGGGGACAGACTGGAGATTGAGTTCAATCCCATGGCCAATGTTTAACCAATCATGCCTCTGTAATGAACCTTCAACAAAAAGTCTGGACACCAAAGCTCAGTAGAGCTCCCCAGTTTGTGCCCCGATCCCATGAGGAAAGGGCATGGAAGCTCTGCATGCTCCCACAAACCACCCCAGATCTTCCATCTGGCTGCTCCTGAGTTGCATCTTTAATAGCAAAACTGTGATTGTAAGCATAGTGCTTTTCTGAGTTCTGTCAGTCATTCCATTGAATTATTGAACCTGAAGAGCAATCATGGGAATCCTCAAATTTGTAGCCAAGTTAGACACAGGTGTACGTGGCCTAGGGACCCCACTTGCAGTGAGCATCTGAGGTAATAAGGGCAGTCTTTTCAAGGGGCCCTCTCCTTTAACTTCTGAATCTGATGCTAACTGTGGGTAGTTAGAGTCAGAATAGAAGGACTTTGCCCTTAACTTGTGGAGTCTGTGTAAACTCTAGGTAGCCAGTGCCAGAAATGAAGTGAATTGTAGGACACCCAGTTGGTGCCAGAGAGTTGGTGTTGGAATGTAATCAGTAGGCCCTTCCTCCCTGGCTTGTATTTTTCTCTAGCCACTCACTCTTCCCATGTTACAATATAGCAATACCAAACCACTACAACCTTCCCCAATGTCATGCTCACACATGCCTACAAGACTTTACAAATCTCCTTCTGGAACATTCTCCATGTTATACATAAGGAAAACTCTTACTTTTCCTTCAAAATTCAGCTTAAGGGCCATAATGTATATTCGTTTTCAAACAGACAGAAAGAATATTCCTGCCTAAGACGAATGAACCACAAAAACAGAACCATCTTTTGTACAGTACTCCACTTGTCCAACCCAGCCTCAGCTTCTGCTTGTCCTCCTTTAAATGCTATGTTGCACTAACAAAAATAGTCATTGCCTAACACACTAAACCTCCAAGGCCTTACAGATCTTATTTCCTTCCATCCCCACCCTAATCCTCCTGGCAAACTCCCACTCCTTCCTCATCAAAGCACCCTCTGAACAACTCTCTAGAAGTCTTATGATTCATCTGCTTTTCCCACCTGGTGCCCCACTGTTCCCACAATAGCCCCCACCAGCATAACACCTCATACTGCTTGTCTGTCTACCTTAAGGGCAGAGAACTTCTCTTTTCACCTTCTATCTCTAACACATGTAGCCATAGTGCCAAGAATACAGTACAGGTGGAGTAAACATTCAGTGAATGACACCTGAGTCTCTTAGTTTCTTCCACAGCAGTGTGGTAGGGCTGAAAGCATAATCAGCTGAAACCCACAGCCCTTTGTTCCAGACTTAGCTTACTGCAAAATTATCATACAACCCCCAACAGATCTGGTCTGGATATTAGGATATTAATATCTGAAGTCTCCCTTAAGCGTGTATCTATGGACACATACAATTAGTAGAGAAGGCGGCAAATAACTGTGGCATAAGTAACTCAAGAATTAGAAATAACTTCTATTAGGTATCTGTGAAATTTGAACTAAAAGAAATCCTAGCTCTCTAACCACAAAATGGTACCAGTGGTAGGAGAAGCAAAATGTCCGCTGTACATAGAAAGCGTCCAATAAACAGTTGCATTAGAACGTGCTCAGAGAAATCAGCACTCCTAAAAAAGCTATCCATTTAATAATTGCCACTTAGTGGCCACTTTAGAAAGCAAAGATCATTTCTTTCCCTAGGAAGGTTAACATCTAAAAAACATTAAGCCTCATCATTCATCTACCCACATTTTAATAGATCCACCAAACCCCAGATCAATTAAATCAAACCCATAGTTTATATTACCGCTTTATACTTAAAAAAAAAAAAAAAAAGACTAGCACTTAAGTAAAAGGGCAGTGGAATCCTGATGACTAATGCTGTTGCCAAACTTTTCCCCATTCCAAACCTAACCGCACAAAGATAAATACAATTATGGGAAGCTGTACAGAGTTTCCATAGAAATCTCCCTGAATAGGATGTGCATGTTTCATTTTTTCTGGTCAAAGTTTCTACAGTGACTTCTGATAACCAGTCTCCTTAGAGAGATGATAGGGCCCGCCTCCCCAAGCCCCGGGTGACTTACCCAGGCAGGCTGCACACGAAGGCCTACCACAGGGGATATCGCAATTCTGTATTAATGAAAGAGGGGTATCATTTCTTCTTAGATTCAAATGAAGGTGAAATTATTCAGAGACTCAGTTATCTTTACGGAGTAACTGCACTTAGCCTTCAATATTATCGGGACAACATTTAATAGTTTTAACAGAACTAACCCCAGCAAAAGTGTTAAGCTCATCTTGCACCTTGCTCACCCCATGTTACTTCTCTCACCCTTGACCTCTGTGCCCCTCCATTCATCTACTTAAGAATTTCTTCAGAGAAATCCCTGCGAGGAGTCCATGGCTAAAAGCCAGGGGGTCCATGAACTTAGATGAACAAAATTACATCTTAATTTTCAATACCTTCTAGCTGAATACAGCATTTCCTTCAAATATAGTGTAGGCAACAAACCACAAGGGTGTTAGCAGAACTTGTGACTCTGTCATCAAACGGAAAATCACCGAGATTTTCATATCATGTTACCATGCTACATTAACTACTTTGAAACTACCAGAGTTAATAGATGTACTCATTATTAACGCAATGATGTATAAAGACATCGCTATTATATCACAATTGTTTTTAAGATTTGGATTCCTTCATTTTGATTTAATTTAATGTTCCATTGTAATCTTATGGATTTTATTTTATGTATTTAAAATCATCATTCTGAGAAGGGGCCTATGGGGTTCACCAGGCTGCTGAGGGCATCTATGGCACAAAAATAATTAAGAACTCAAGCTCTAAATGTTCACACCTTTCTATGATTCCACTTCCCTTAAGATGATTTGCATTTTTTAAATGTTTTCAAAAAACATAGCATTTCAGGCACCTCTTAGATAATATATGAATCTGAAAGAGAGATTTTCTACCCAATATTCAATCGAATGTATGGCCTACAAATTCCGTTTTTTTTTTCTGTTAGGTACTGCTGTCCATATCAGGATTTTAGCTTCCCGGATATATGAGGGTTCTCGCTCTCCGTCGCCTCAACATATGAGTTAGTTTAACAGAAGCCTTCACATTGACGGTTTTTAGACTTGTTTTGTGTATATTTGTAGAGTTTGTTTGTTTGTTTTGAAAAGAACCCAGAATCAGAAGTTCTGGGTTCTTTTTTTCTTTTTTTTTTTTGAGGAAGATTAGCCCTAACTTAACATCTGCTGCCAATCCTCCTCTTTTTGCTGAGGAAGACTGGCCCTGAGCTCACATCCATGCCCATCTTCCTCCACTTTATATGTGGGGCGCCTGCCACAGCATGGCTTGCCAAGTGGTGCCATGTCTGTACCTGGGATCCCAACCAGCGAACCCCGGGCCACTGAAGCAGAATGTGCGCATTTAACCACTGTGCCACCGGGCCGGCCCCTATTTGTAGAGTTTTTAGGTTCCTTTCAATTTATCCAAAATAATCTGTAGAAAATGCTCATTAGGTACAAGAGTAAATATTTTTAAGTATTATGCTGTCACTTGCAAAACCCTTCTGTAACAAGCCAGACTGCATTCAAATATTAAAAACATGAAAATCCTCAGTGAATAATTGTTAGCCTCACTTAGTTTTCATATTACTATAAATACAGAGTGTGTTTCATTTTAATCATTATTCTATTTACTTTATAAGCAGAAATTTAGAAGCACAGAGCATAAAGATTTTTAGGGGATTTACAGAACTGCAAACTTTCAGTTTTAAAAAAAATTTGCAGGGAAGGCTGAGAGACAGAGAAATAATGCACTCAGTCACTGAGGACATATTTATTCATGGTCTAGACACTGGGCTAGGAGCTGGGATTCACAGTTGAAGAGGATAGGGGCCTGGGCTCAGGCGACACAGTCTCATCTTAGAGGGGAAGGCAGACATGTTTAAGGCATAACTAAGAATACAGCATGAACGTGGAAGCACACAGGAAGGAGCAATTACGGAGGGATGGAGTAGGAAGGTCAGATCAGATATGGCTTCCTTCTCAGAGGAGAAAGCTTTAAAGGATGCGTTTGCCATATGAGCTGGAGAAGAACAAGAATAAGGATTCAAATGGGAGGCAAGTAAGAGCACTGGTGAGCATAATTCCTTTGAAGCAGCAGGGGCAGGAACCTGCGGACAGGAGATGGCCTGTAAAATAAAGATTGGCATGTCAAGATAGAGTAAGGAGTGGGCCTCTACCACACTTAAGGGTATCACAATCCCTGGGCAAATTTAGTGCAAATCACATACCTTTACAATTGTTCTTTATAATATACATCTCAGATAATTTCCCTGCATATTGGGTAAAGCTTGTTTCTGCTAAATGCAAGTATTCCAGAGGGACAAGACAGCGGAAAAGGTGAGGCAGGAGGCTGAGCAGGTGATTCCCTTCTGGAAAGGCTAATAAGGTCTCATTATGACTTTAGTGTTGGGTTTCCCAGTCACACGCACCAGGTACTTCACCTGTTATCTGAGGCTGAACGAGACACAGGCCCTGTTCTGCCCTCACTGAGCACATAAATCCATCTGTTTATCTGAATCTGCTTTATCTCTCTCAAACTAAAAAATGAAAAAGTACAAAATCTGGTAGAAATTCCCCACAAATTTTCTCAAATGTGAACCTCAAACCCCTAAGCCCTGAAACTCCACTTTAGCTGGCTTCCTTCAAAAACGGAGCCTTAGAGGGGCTGGCCCAGTGGCACAGCAGTTAAGTTTGTGCACTCCGCTTCAGGAGCCCAGGGTTTGCAGGTCTGGATCCTGGGTGCGGACCTACCCACTGCTTCTCAAGCCATGCTGTGGCAGGCATCCCACATATAAAGTAGAGGAAGATGTTAGCTCGGGGCCAGTCTTCCTCAGCAAAAAAAGAGGAGGATTGGCGGCAGATGTTAGCTCGGGGATAATCTTCCTCAAAAAGAAAAAAAACAAACAAACCAACCAAAAACCAAAAAAACAGAGCCTTAGGCAAAGACTTTCTGGCTTCCATGTGAAGGGGAGCGAGTGGGAAGGGGAGGGAGGGAGAATGAAGAGAAGGGAGCTGGTTACTGACCTGGACACGGTCCGCAGGTTCACAGCAGATCAAGGACAGATCAAGGAGCTATAAATCTCCTGAACCTGCAGACAGCCTGTCTTGGAGGAAGAAGTTATTCCCTAGCTCTGGTCTCCTCCGAAGGTCAAGGTTTCTGATCAAGGTTTGCCTCATGGGCACCAACCCCCCATATTTCTGATTGGTCCCTGGCTCCCCTGGTGGCTGAGTCCCACCATAGGAGTGGCATCAGCTGTGAGGACCAGGGGGTGCAGGGCGTGCAGGGAGTACCAGTGGGTCCCAGGTAGCACTGACTCTCAGAGGCACAGGACATCCCCCATGTGTGAGGTGAAAATGCTGGTTCTTGATCACAAGTGACATCAGAGTGGGGGACAGGCCTAATGGCTGGTCTGGCTGGCTCAGCAAAAGTGCCATGACGACATGGCTGCCACCACGAAGGATCAGGGTAGAAAGCCATCCTCTGTGTCTAGAGAATGCAGCAGGCATCAGGTAATCCACCTTGAGGGATGTCAGTGAAGCAGAGCAGAAAACTGTGGCAGGAGCTTCCTGGAAGATGCATAAACTGGGTCTAGCACAACATGTCCATTAATGTATATATCACACATGTCTATACATATTGTAGATCTAACATAGGTCTTAATCACTTGGCTTCAGCTTTACATGGAATTCATTTTGAAGAACTTTACACAAAACAGAGACCATCAGTAGAGGTGTTTGCCTTGACTAGTGTCATTACAGTTATGAGTTAAGCAAAACTGTTCAAATTGCATTTATATGCTTGGATTTCACATTTCCTGCACTTTGAGGCAGGACTTCAGAATTCACTAACTGCTTCAAGGAATTCCTTCTGTAATCAAAGGATGTGGTATTTTTAAAGCAGTCATATGATTAGAGTGACTGGCAAATTAAATCATGAATTGTTCCTCTCAATAGAAGATTGACTGGTCAGTTGTTTGCTGGAATGTCAGCTCCCGGAGGACTTGTTCACAGATATCCTCTGCATCTTGACACACCATCTGGACCTAATAGGTGCTCAGTAAACAACGTCACATTCTTTATCTAGTGGATGGAACACAGGGAGCTAGCCTACCAAGATCATGGATTCCCCATCACAATATTCTTATTTCAAGATTTCTCTCCAAAACGTTTACAGGCATTGTGCTAAGTATTTTACGTATATTAACACTTGTATTAAATTAAATTATATGGGTAACTCCCATCACAATAATAAAAATACATTTTGCCACCAGAACGAACTTAATTTTGCAGTCTCTAAGTGCCACATTTCAAACCAGCATTGGTGAAGCAATCCTGCACTCTTTCAAAATGTGCCCTTCCCTTGTACAGCACCTTTATTTACCCTATTTGATAAGAAAAATAAAGTCCACATCAAGATTTAAATCCTTAATAAGCTCTAAGTGACCCTAAGCTTAATGGGCTTTAATTTAACTGCAGACTACTTAGGGCCAGGCAGAAGGAGCCTTATAACCTGAGAAATCGGACAGATTCCAATGGAAGATTCGCCCTTTCTTTCTCTTCTAAAGAAAAGAAAACATTAAGCAAGCCTCTCGTCTCTTTGCTCCCCTTTTGTGAGGGTCCCATCATCTGTTTCACTATCTCTGTCTGCAGCTCTAAAAAATGAACGCTATGATGTAATCTCAGCTTTATTCCTGCCCACACCTCCCAGGTCTGTATTCAAGGGCTTTGTTCTAGTGTTACATTGATACAGAAAAGTTGACTGTAGAAACAGCTAAAAACAAGCCAGACAGTAGGCCTACTATGAGAAAGGTAATGTGATAGGGTCCCAGGATGAGGATGAAGGCCCTGGAGGAGGGAGGGCAGCAAGGATGCCTGATTCAATACCAAATGGAGCAGAATCTAGAGCTTTCCAGGCAAAGGCCCCTTTTTCTAGCCACAGAACCCCCGAGTGAAATGTAAACACATGTAGAGTCTCGTTCCTCCTTCAGCACATTAATCATGCATTTTTTGTAATAATTCTTTCCTATAATTTCCAACCGTCACACGAACATTTTCCTTCATGCAGAATCGGTGAAGCTGGTGTCCCAGCTGTATGGTAAGGCTACCTGTTAGCACGGTTATTAGATCACAGTGCCAATCAGACCTGGGCTGCTTATTTCAACACGATTTAAAACAATTTAATCTGGTTATGTTACTGCAAGGTTTAAACATCGAGCTTCCCAGTTGCTTATGAGATAAAGCCCCACACAAGATCCTTCAGACTGGGCCCAGAGTCCTATTAAGTGTTACGCCCTGTCAACCTCTGTGCTGGGGCCTCTACATTGCTCCTCAACACTGAGACCTTCCACCTTCCACAGTCTCCCACAGCAGAGCGGGGCCAGCCACTAATTTTTTCTGCCAGAGTCAAGAAGGTTTCCCAGAAGAGACGGCATCTGAAGGACGAGGAAAGGAACAGTGAAAGTCTTCTGCATCCACAGGCTCTCCAAAAAGTGGTTTCAGGAGCACAGGCCAGGGAAGGCAGCCTGAAGCTCCTCTCTGCGAGCTATTTATAACCAGGTGTATCTGAGATGAGTGCTGCCTCTGTATGAACAGAGAATATAGATGTCACCCCCTTGTCCTCTGAAAATGCACAACCTGGCTGCAGTTTAGACATATAAATGAGACTTTGAGACCTTTTTAATTGGTCCAATACTTATAAGCATTACTTAAAATAGTTTTTAATTTCTACTTTTAGAATTGTCACTATAGTTGCATTGCATGTCTATGAGATGTGGCTATGTCTTTGTAAACTTTTGCTATCAGGATAACTAACTACTGTTTTCAAGGGCAGAATAATATAAGAATGCAAAAATAAGAACAGAGCAGGCATCAGAAAACTTTTCCATTCTGGAGAAAGTAGAAGGGAATCCAGAATACTGGATTATATTAACTTCATTAATCACACAGTCACCATGAAACAATATTTAAAAAGGGGATGAGGACGTCTAGCACCTATAGGGCTTATATGCAGTGAATGATTTAATCAGTAAACCAAGCCAATGAGCAGTATTATACTCATTTTGTGGAAGCATAGAAATGGTGAGTAACTCACTCTAGGTCACGAAGGCCAGTGGTACCCACACCCAGGTGCATCTGATTCCAGTCTATGCTGCTTCTCTTGTGACCCTTTCACTGTGGGGATGCTGCTTTTAGCCACATTCCCAGGCAATATTAAACATTTGAATTGTGCCATTAATTCTCCTTATTCTGATTCTGTGTTCACTAACTTACCCAAATGTTTCTCCAGGTAGTTAAGGTGCTAGCCAGAGAAAACTAGTGTTCTCTCTGATTGATGGTTATATTTTGTTCATTGCAAAATAGTAAACTGGAATTTAGCTTTACACAAGTCTTTTAGGAGCTTGGTTACCAAGAAGCTGATCCATTCTCACTTTACTGACAAAAGCTCACTTAGTCATAAGATACTATAAGGTGAGTTCAGTATCATTTCCATTTTACAAATGATAGAGTAATATTAGTGAGGGGAATACATTGCCCAAGATTATTCAGCCACAAATGGGTGGAGATGGGATCCAAGGGCAAGTCAGTTTCTGAGTCTTTGTGTCTAGGATCATACCATGGCCACCTTCCTTCCTTGAGTGGGTCCCACCCCCTCCCAGGAATGGAAGGCAGAAAAGAAAAGGAGCCAAGGGGAGCCTTGTGGGTGGGGAGCAATCCTGCAAGACAGAGGCATGCCAGCTGGAGTGTGGATGAGGTGTTTCCCAAGCCACAGAGCCTGAGTCCCACGCCAGTGAGGCTACTTGAAACCATGTCTCATTAATCAGTGTTTGCCAAGCGTGGCACATAATGTCTGGGACATTGCTCAGGACAGCTGAACTTTTTTTTTTTCCCCTGTGTTGAGATCTCTTGGGATTTACTCTCTTGCCAACTTTCCTATATAGTGTACAGCAGTGTTATCTATAGTCATCATGTTGAACATTACATCCCTAGTACTTATCTATCTTATAAGTGGAAGTTCGTGTCTTTTGACCACTTCTTCCAGTTCTCCCTTCCCCCACCCTCTACCTCTGGTAACCACATGTCTGATCTCTTTTTCTATGAGTTTGTTTTTTGTTTAGATTCCACATTTAAGTGAGAGAACATACACTGTCTGTCTCAGTCTGACTTATTTAACATATGGTGTTGCAAATGGTAGGATTTCGTTTTTTTATGGCTGAATAATACTCCACTGTATATATACACCACAGCTTCTTTATCCTCTCCTCCATTGATGGACACTCAGGTTATTTCCATGTCTTGGCTATTATGAATAATGCTGCTATGAAGATGGGGGTGCAGATATCTTTTCCAGTTAGTGTTTTAATTTCCTTTGGCTATATTCCCAGAAGTAGAATTGCTGGATCATACAGTAGTTCCACTTTTCATTTTTTGAGGAACTTCCATACTGTTTTCCATAGAGGCTGTGCAAATTTACAATTCCACCAACAGCACAGAAGGGTTCCCTTTTCTCACATCCATAACAGTATTTGCTATCTTTTTGATGATGGCCATTCTAATAAGTATGAGGTGATATCTCATTGTGGTTTTAATTTGCATCTCCGCAATGACTAGTGATGTTGAGCACCTTTTCATGTACCTGTTGGACTTTCATATATCTTCTTTAGGGAAATTCCTATTCAGGTCTTTTGCCCATTTTTTAACTAGGATTTTTTTTTTGCTATTGAGTTGTATGAGTTATTTATATATTTTGGATATTAACCCTTTATCAGATATATGCTTTGCAAATATTTTCTCCCATTCCATACATTGTCTTTTCACTTTATTGATTGTTTCTTTTGCTGTGCAGAAGCTTTTTAGTTTGATGTAGTCACACTTATTTATTTTTTATTTTGTTGCTTTATTTTAGGTGTCATATCCAAAAATCATTACCAAGACATCCATCATGGTGTTTTATTCCTATGTTTTCTTCCAGGAGTTTCAGGGTTTCAGGTCTTTCATTTGAGTCTTTAATCCATTTCAAGTCAATTTTTGTGAGTGGTATAAGATATGGGTCCAGTTTCATTATTTTACATGTGAATATCCAATTATCCCAGCACCATTTATTGAAGAGACTGTTTTTTCTCCACTGAGTATTCTCGGCTCCTTTGTCAAATACTATTTGACCATATATGCTTGGGTGTATTTCTGGGCGCTTGATTCTGTTCCATTGGTCTATTTCTCTGTTTTCATGCCAGTACCATGTTTTGATAACTTTATAACTTTATAGCGTAGCTTGAAATCAGGAAGGGTGATGCCTCCTGCTTTGATCTTCTTTCCCAGTATTTCTTTGACTATTCAGTCTTCTGTGGTTCTGTAGAAATTTTAGGGATGTTTTCTCTATTTTTGTAAAAAGTGTTATTGAAATCTTGACAGAGATTGCATTGAATCTATAGATGCCTTTGGTAATATTGACATATTAACAACATTAATTCTCCCAATCCACGTACACAGGATACCTTTCTATTTATAAGTGCCTTCTTTGATTTCTTTCGTCAATCTCATGTAGTTTTCAGTGTAGAGATATTTCACTTCCTCAATTAAATTTATTCCTAAATATTCTATTGTTTTTGATGCTACTATAAATGAGAGCAATTTCTTTATTTCTTTTTCAGAAATTTTACTGTTAGTGTATAGAAACACTACTGATTTTTATAAGTTAATTTTGTATCCTGCAACTTTACTGAAATTATTGATTAGGTCTAACAGTTTTTTGATTGAATCTTTAGGATTTTCTATAAACAAAATCATATCATCTGCAATAGAGAAAATTTTACTTCTTTCTTTCCAATTCTAATAACTTTTTTTCTTTTTCTTGCCTGATTGCTCTAGCTAGGACTTCCAATACTTTGCTGAATAGGAGTGGTGAGAGTAGGCATGCTTATCTTATTTCTGATGTTAAAGGAAAAGGTTTCAGCCTTTCATTTTTGAGTATTACGTTAACCGTAGGTTTGTCATATTTGGCTTTATTATGTTGAGATATGTTCCTTCTATGCCTAATTTGTTAAGAGTTTTTATCATGAATGGATGTTGAAATTTGCCAAAACATTTTCCCACATCTACTAGAGATTATCATATGATTTTTCCTTTGATTCTATTAATGTGATGAATCACACTGATTGATTTTCATATGTTGAACCATCCTTGCATCCCAGGGATGAATCCCAATTGAAGATTATGAATGATCCTTTTAATGTGCTGCTGAATTGAGTTTGATAGTATTTTCTTGAGAATTTTTGCATCCATATTCATCAGGAATATTGGCCTGTAGTTTTCTTTTCTAGTAGTGTCCCTTTTCTGTTTTTGATATCAAGATAATGCTGGCCTCCTAAAATGAGTTTGGGAGCATTCCCTGCTCTTTGATTTTTTGGAAAAGTTTGAGAAGGACCGGTGTTAATTCGTTAAGTGTTTGGTAAAATTTGCCGTCTGATCCTGGACTTTTCTTCATTGGGAGATTTTTGATTACTAATTCCAACTCCCTACTAGAAATTGGTCTACTCAAATTTTCTATTTTTTTCTGATTCAGTCTGGGTAAGTTGCATGTTTCTAATAATTTTTCCATTTCTTCTAGATTGTCCAGTTTGTTGGCATATGGTTGTTCATAGTAGTCTTTTCTGATCCTTTGAATTTCTGTGGTATCATTTGTAAGGTCTCTTTTTTCATTTATAATTTTGTGGATTTGGGTCCTTTCTCTTTTTTCCTTGGTTAGTCTGGCTAAGAGTTTGTCAGTATTGTTTACCTTTTCAAAGAACTAATTCTTAGTTTGGTTAATCTTTTCTATTGTTTTTCTCTTCTCTATTTCATTTATTTCTACTGTAATCTTTATTATATAATTTCCTTCTTTCTGCTAACTTTGAGGCTCAATTTGTTCTTTTCCTAGTTCCTTAAGGTGGAGAGTTAGCTTATTTATTTGGGACCTTTCTTACTTCTTAATACAGGCATTTATTTGTTTATTTATTTACTTTTAAAGATTGGCAAGCGCCAATCTTCTTTTTCTTATTCTTCTCCCAAAAGCCCCCCAATACATAGTTGTGTATTCTAGTTGTAGGTCTTCTGGTTCTGCTATGTGGGACACTGCCTCAGCATGTATTGATGAGCATTGCTAGGCCAACGTCCAGGATCCAAACCAGCAAAGCCTTGGGCCGCCAAAGCAGAGCCCACAAACTTAACCACTCATCCATGGGGCTGGCCCCAATGCAGGCATTTATTGCTATGAATTTCCCTCTTATAACTACCTTTATTGCATTCCGTGAGTTCCAGAATGTTGCGTTTCCATTTTTGTTTGTGTCAAGAAACTTCATTTCCCCTTTCATTTCTTCTTTGATACATTGGTTGCTCAAGAGACTAAGTTCCATTTCTTCATGAATTTTTCAGTTTTCCTTGTGTTACTGGTTTCTAATTTCATGCCATTGTGATCAGACAAGACACTTGGTATGATTTCAATATTCCTGAGTTTGCTAGGACTTGTTTTGGGCCTAACATAAGGTCTATCCTAGAAAATCTTCCATGCACACTTGAGAAGAATGTGTATTCTGCTGTTGTTGGACAGAATGTTCTATACATGTCTGTTAGGTCCATTGGTCTACAGTGTTATTCAAATCTGCTGATTCCTTATTAATTCTCTGTCTGGATGATCTATCCAATGTTGAGAGTGGGATATTAAAGTCCTCAACTATTATTGTATTATTGTTTTTCTCTCCTTTTTAACTCTGTTAGTTTTTACTTTATATATTTAGGTGCTCCACTGTTGGGTGCATTAATAATCACAACTGTATATCTTCTTGATATATTGATCCCTTTATCATTATATAATGACAATCTTTGTCTCTTTTTACCATTTTTACAGTCTTTTTTGTCTGATATAAGTATAGCTACCACTGCTTGTTTTTGGTTACCGTTTGCTTGAAATTTCTTTTTTCCATCCCTTCACTCTTGGTCTATGTGTGTCTTTAAGCCTAAAGAGAGTCTGTTGTACGCAGTATATTGTTGGATTTTGTTTTTTTATCCATTCTATGTCTTTGATTGGAAAATTTAATCTGTTTACGTTTAAAGTAATTATTGATAGGTAAGAAATTACTATTACCATTTAATATTTTCTGGTTGCTTTGTAGATCCATTATTCCTGTTTCTTATCCTGCTGTCTTTTTTGTGTACATCAATGTCTTTTGGTATCAGTATTCTTTGACTTCTTTATCATGTTCTTTTGTGTAATTACTGCAAGATTTTCCCTTGTGGTTACCATGAAGCTTATGTAAAATATCTTAAACAGAAAACATCCTATTTTAAACTGGTAACAACTTAACTTCAATACAATTTGTAAGCTTTACACTTTTATTTCTCCTCCCCCTCACATTTTAGATTATTCCTGCTAAGATTTACATGGTTTTATATTGTGTAACTAATAATAGATTATTGTAGTTACAATTATTTTTACTATTTTTTTTTACCTTTAAGCTAGAGTTGTTCATGATTTATGCACCACTATTACACAATATTGCAGAATATAGCTATGACTATATACTTACTATCACCAGTGAGATTTATGCAAACTTTAAATGTTTTTAAGATGTTAATTAGCATTCTTTTATTTCCAAAGAACACCCTTTAGCATTTCTTGTAAGGCAGGTCTAGTAGTAATGTACTCCTCAGCTTTTGTTTGCTTGGAAAAGTCTTTTTCCTTTCTTTCTTTCTAAAGGACAGCTTTGCCACATATAGAATTCTTGGTTATTTTCTTTAAATATTTTGAATGTGTCATCCCATTCCCTCCTGGCCTAAAAAGTTTCTGTTGAGAAATTCACCATGTGGGACCCCTTGTATGATATATCCTCTCTTTTCTCTTGCTGGTCTCAAAATTCTTTGTCATTGATTTTTGACAATTTACTTAAAATGTGCTTCTGCGTAGCCCTATTCAGGTTCAATTTATCTGGGGTCCTTTGGGCCTCATGGATCTGGACGTTAGGTTCCCTGGGTTCAGGAAGTTTTCAGTCATTATTGCTTTAAATATACTGTCTGTCTCTTCCTCTTTCTCTTCTCCTTCTGGAATTTCCATAATTGAATATTGTTTCTTTTCATCAGGTCCCATAATTCCCATAGGATTTCTTCATTGTTTTTCATTCTTTTTTCTTTTTGCTTCTCTGACTGGGTAATTTCAAATGTTTTATCTTCCAAGTTGCTGATTCTTTCTTCTGCATGATCAAATCTACTTTTGATACTCTCTATTGAACTCTTCAGTTCAGTTATTGTATTTTTCAACTCTAGGATTTCTATTTGGTTTCTTTTGATGGTTGCTATTTCTTTGTCAAACTTATTTTGTTCACTTATTGTTTTCCTAATTTCATTTAGTCGTCTATGTTTTCATGTAGTTCACTAAACTTCCTTAAGAGGATTATTCTGAATTCTTTGATAGTTCACAAATCTCCATTTCTTCAGGGTCAGTTATTGGAGCTTTATTAGTTTCCTTTGGTGGTGTCATATATACCTGATTTTTTGTGATCCTTGATTCCTTATGTTAGTATCTTACATCTGAGGAATGGGGCTCCTCTTCCAGACATTATAGGTTCACTTTGGCAGAGCCAGTTCTTCACCAATCAGCTCACTTTGGATTTCTGGGTATGTTGGTTGGTAATGTCCTTGGGCAGATGGGGCCTGCTATTATGGTCTATTTTGAGGAGAGACAACTGTTTGAGCTCTGAGGACAGGGATGGGGGGTGTGTGCCACTGGCTGAGAACAGCTGGAACTGCTGGCTTGGATCCCTACCCAGGTGAGGCTGTAGGATGTGCTCCACAGTTGCCTCGATTCTCTGGTAAGGCTTACTAGATGATCGGGACTGGTACCATATTTAGAAGTAGAGCTATGAATTAGCTTCCCTGCCTTGGCAGGGCTGCAGGGCATGACCCAGGGCCCGTACAGCTCACTGTCTGGGGGCCAAATGAGGCCTCAGTGTGCAGTGAATTCCCTGGCCAGGTGAGGCTACTGATCTTTCTCTGCAGACAGGGAAGCTACAGGCTGCACTCTCTGTTCAAATGCCACTTTATGTAGGGCTGTTGAACCAGCTTCCCAGCTTTCCATGTGCTCTGCTTAGGTTCCGTGGTCAGACCATCTGAAGGCTGTATTCTAATTAGGGATACCAATTAGATTGTCTGCCTGGATGCAGCAGGAGAAGCAGCTCTAAAACCAGTAAAGCTCCTTGTTTGTTGTCTTAACTCAAGCTGACCTGCACCCCAAGTTTCCTAGCTGAACAGGGCTACTGGCTTGCTCTGTAAACTACTGGCTCTGCTTTCCCTTCTCTTGGCTCACGTGCCACTGGGTCACACAGCTTTCAGGTTTTTTCACCAGCCCTTCTGGTTAGATGGGGCTGGGAACCACAGTAAGCGGGGCTATGTCCCAGCCCCCTTGCCTGGGCAGGAAGGGGAGGGGGCAGTGACAGGTGACTGGGAGGGGCCAGGAGCTACCTTCAGTCTTGGCTTTGAATTAATCCCTCTGCTTGTGTACAGTAAGAGAAGCCTCCATGCCTGACACTGCCTTTACTCTGGGGGTGATCAGCTCTGCCTGCCTGCTCACAGTTTGAGTGTGCCACTGGGCCGCACAGCTTCCAGAGGTTGTCACCCGCCCTTCTGGTCAGATGGGACTAGAAGGCATTCTCCACAGTGGCTTGGGGTGTGAATCAGTGCCTTGCCTGGGTGTGGGCAAACTGGGCTCTAGGATCCACAAAACTCCTCATTAGAGGATCCAATTCAGGCAGATCTGCACCCTGCCGAGCTCCCTGCTCAGAGTGCACCCATGACTTGGTTCTGTGAGTAAAGCCACTGGTTGGGATTACTACTTAGAAACTGCAGATATGAACTCCATCTGCCAAGATCCATGTGCTGGTTGTTGTAAGCCCCTCCCCACTCTCCATCACCTTCAGATTCCCAGTGGTTGAGCACCACAGATTCCCCCACAATTTCCATGGGGCGAGATCAGAATAGAAGCTCTCATGAAGCAATCCACAATGCTGGCAGATGGGCTGGTTGTTCCCCTTGGATTCTGGAGGCTCAGGGGAGACCTCTCCTCATAGTGCTGCACTGGCCTGGGGGAGGGGCCATGCGGTCAACACACAGCCACTTCTCTTACCCTTTCTAATGCAGTTTGTCTTGGTCTCTGAGGTGCAAGGGTGCTTCAGCCTCACCCCCATGTTCTAGGATTCTCTCAGCGCTGTCTCATTCTTGAATAGTTATCAGCTGTTCTTCTTGTAAAGAGGACAAAAGTCAGGAATGACTTACGTCACCACCTTGGTGATATCACACCATAAGCTTGTTTTTTAATTGTGATGAGATAGAAATTTCAAGAGAGAAAAGGCAGTACAGACATACTTCATTTTATTGTGCTTCACTTAATTGTGCTTTGCAGATATTGCATTTTTTACAAATTGAAGGTTTCTGGCAACCCTGCATTGAGCAAGTCTATCAACGCTATTTTACCAACAGCATGTGCTCACTTCATGTTCCTGTGTCATGTTTTGGTAATTCTCACAATATTTCAAACTTTTTCATTATTATTATATTTGTTATGGTAATCGGTGATCAGTGATTTTTGATGTTACTGTTGTAATGGATTCGAGGCACCACGAATTGTACCCATATAAAATGGCAATAAATCAATAAACGTGTGTGTTCTGAGAGCTCCACTGACAGGCCATTCCCCCATATCTCCCTCTCCTTGGACCTTCCTATTCCCTGAGGCACAACAATATTGATTTTAGGCCAATCAATAACCCTGCAATGGGCCCTAAGTGTTCAAGTTGTGGGGGACTGGAATTGGCCATCCCAAAGTACTTCTCTTTGGCATGAGGATTATTTTGGGCTAGTTATTTTTAAAAACTGCAGACATGAGAGAAACTCTGAAAAGTAGAATTTACTTACCCTTTGTTAAAAGACATTAACATTTGTAAAGGAAATCTCCATCTGTAAAGGTGTCTCCCTCTCTGTACCAGGAAGAAGGGGGGATGTCCTTTTTTCTAGAAACTTTTAATTAATGTGGAAGGCAAGGACTTAAATCTGCATAATAATCTTACCCTTGTTTATTGTGCTTTTCTGGTAATTTCCTATTACTGACTCCCCCCACCCCCAACATCCTCCTTTGTCCTTAGTTGGGGTTAGTATTTAGGGTGAGAACTTCAGCCATTTTGGTGAACTGCTCAGTTTTCCTGAGCTTCTACCATGTATACATGTTATAAAGCATTGTTTAACTTTCTCCTGTTATTCTGTCTCATGTAGATTTAATTCGTTGCCTGGCCAGAAGGACCCAGAGCGGGTCAAGGAAATGTCTTCCTCCCCTCCAAAGTCAAAGGAAGAGTTACACATCTCTCACTTTAAATCAAAAGTTAGAAATGATTAAGCTTAGTGAGGAAGGCACATTGAAAGCCAAGACAGGCCAAAAGCTAAGCCTCTTGTGTCAAATAGTCAACCAGTTGTGAATACAAAGGAAAAGTTCTTGAAGGAAATTAAAAGTATTATTCCAGCGAACACATGAATGACATGAAAGCAAACTGGCCTATTGCTGATGTGAAGAAAGTTTTAGTGTCTGGATAGAAGATCAAACCAGCCACAACATTCCCTTAAGCCAAGGCCTAATTTAGAGCAAGGCCCTAACTTTCTTCAATTCTACGAAGGCTGAGAGAGGTTTGGAAGCTGCAGAAGAAAAGTCTGAAGCTAGCAGAGGTTGGTTCATGAGGTTTAAGGAAAGAAGCCATCTCCATAACATAAAAGTGCAAGGTGAAGCCGCCAGTGCTGATGTGGAAGCTGCAGCAAGTTATCCAGAAGATCTAGCTGAGATAATTAATGAAGGTGGCTAGATTTTCAGTATAGACAAAACAGCCTTATACTGAAAGAAGATGCCATCTGGTACTTTCAAAGCTGGAGAGAAGAAGTCAACACCTGGCTTCAAAGCTTCAAAGGACAGGCAGACTCTCTTGTTAGGGGCTAATGCAGCTGGTGACTTTAAGTTGAAGCCAATGCTCATTTACCATTCTGAAAATCCTGGGGTCCTTAAGAATTATGCTAAGTCTGCTCTGCCTGTGCTCTATACATGGAACAACAGAGTCTGGATGACAGCATATCTGTTTCTAACATGCTTTACTGAATTTTTAAAGCCCACTTTTGAGACCTACTGCTCAGAAAAAAGATTTCTTTCCAAGTATTACTGCTCATGGACAAGGCACGTGGTTACCCAAGAGCTTTGATGGAGATGCACAATGAGATTATTGTTGTTTTCATGTCTGTTAATACAACATCCATTCTGCAGTCTATGGATCAAGGAGTAATTTTTACTTTCAAGTTCTATTATTTAAGAAATACATTTTGTAAGGCTATAAGCTGCCATAGATAGTGATTCCTCTGATGAATCTGAGAAAAGTCAATTAAAAACCTAGAAAGGAGTCACTATTCTAGATGCCATTAAGAACATTTGTAATTCATAGGAAGAGATCAAAATATCAACATTAACATGAGTCTCTAAGAAGTTGATTCCACCCCACATAGATGGAGGAGTTGAAGACTTCAGTGGAGGAAGTAACTGCAGATGTAGTAGAAATAGCAAGCGTAGCAAAGTAGAATTTGCCCCGTCAAGATGTGTCTCTTTGGCATAAGGATATTTGGCTGGTTACTTTTAAGAAACAGCAGACATGGGAGAAGCTCTGAAAAGTAAAAGTTACCCTTTATAAGAGACATTTACATTTGTGAAGGAAATCTCCATCTGTAAAGGTGTCTCCCTCTCTGTACTGGGAAGAGGGAGGTGACCTTACCTCTAGAAGCCCCTAGCAATGAGGAAGGCAAGGACTTAAATCTGCATAATAACCCTTACTCTTGTTTACTATGCTTTTCTGGTAATCTCCCATAACTGACTCTCCTTACCCTCAACATCCTCCTTTATCTTTAGCTGAAGATGGTATTTAAGATGACAACCTTGGCCATTCTGGTGAGTCACCTAGTTTTCCTGGGTTTCTCCCATGTATACATGTTATAAAGGTTTGTTTGATTTTCTCCTGTTATTCTGTCTCATGTCAATTTAATTTGTGGTCCAGCCAGAAGGACCTACAGGGTAGAGGATTCGTCTTCCTCCCCCACACAAGAGAATGAGAATTAGAAGCAGAGCCTGAAAATGTGACTGAATTGCTGCAATCACATGATAAAACTAACAAATGAGGAGTTGCTTCTTCTGGATAAGCAAAGAAAGTGATTTCTTGAGATGGAATCTACTCCTGGTGAAGATGCTATGAAGATCGCTGAAATGAAAACAAAGGATTTAGAATTTGACATAAACTTAGTTGATAAAACAGTGGCAGAATTTGAGAGGATTGACTCTAGTTTTGAAAGAAGTTCTACGGTGGGTAAAATGCTATCAAATAGCATTACATGCTACAGAGAAATTGTTCTTGAAAGCAAGAGTCAATTGATGCAGCAAACTTCATTGTTGTCTTTTTAAGAAAGCACCATGAACCACCCCGACCTTCACCAATTATCACCCTGATCAGTCAGTGGCCTTCAATATCTAGGCAAGACCCTCCACCAGCAAAAGGATGACTCGCTAAAGGCTCAAACGATGGTTAGCATTTTTTAATTAAGGTACGTTCAATTTTTTAACACATAATGCTATTGCACACTTAATAGACTGTTGAATAATGTAAACACAACTTTCATAGGCATTGGGAAACCAAAAAATGTGTGACTTGCTTCCTTGCAATATTTGCTTTATTGTGGTGGTCTAAAATTAAACCTATAACATCTCCAAGGTTGCCTGTAAACTGAGCTTTAAGTGAAGAACCTAATGCACAGCACTCTAACAATTTAAGAGGCTGTGTACACAGAGGCTGGTAACCAGCTGCTCTTCTCCACTGAGGAGAGAAAGGGAAGAAAATGACTCATGCTGTACCACAAGTCACTGAAAATATATATATTCAAAAATAGTTTCATAGCAAATAAAGTTGTAAATTCTCCCCTGGAAACTTTTCAATATAAAATGCTCATCTGCCTAGGGGTTGGTGGGCGTGCTCATGTCTGAAGGCCAGGTATATTGCTACCTAATCTCTAAAGATATATGTGTAAGATAATTAACTATTGAAAGCTATTTCCTGGGAAGCAAATCTGTCAAGCAAAGATCAAAAGTCTGCTGGATGAAGCAATAAGAAATGAAGCTTCTCTTCCATACTTCTTACATGATAATGTAAGAAAGAAAATTCTAAATCATTAAGAATCCCTTCTTAAGGGGGCTGGCCCTGTGGCTGAGTGGTTAAGTTCGCACACTCTGCTTCGGCAGCCGAGGGTTTTGCTGGTTTGAAGCCTGGGCGCAGACATGGCACCACTCATCAAGCCATGCTGAGGCGGCATCCCACATGCCACAACTAGAAGGACCTACAACTAAAAATATACAGCTATGTACCAAAGGGCTTTGGGAGAAAAAGGAAAAATAAAATCTTTAAAAAAGAGAATCCCTTCTTAAAAATGACATATTGGGGCTGGCCCAGTGGCAGATTGGTTAAGTTTGCACACTCTGCTTTGGCAGCTCTGGTTCATGGGTTCAGGATCCCAGGTACAGATCTACACACCAATCATCAAGCCATGCTGTGGCAGTATTCCACATACAAAGTAGAGGAATACTGGCACAGATGTTAGCCCAGCAATAATCTTCCTCTGGCAAAAAGAGGAAGATGGACAACAGATGTTAGCTTTGGGCCAATTGTCTTCAACTGTCACACACACACACACACAAAAAAGACATATTAGTGTAAAAAATTCTATCAGTTCAAGAGTTTAAAAAGCAAAAATTAAAAGTCTCCCACTCTCTCAAATCTTTAATTCCATCCCTCAGAGGTGACCAAATGCTAACAATCTCATGTGTGTGCTCCCAGACATTAGCTTCATCTTTAAATAGTACTGTAAGTTTAGGAAGCAAGCCAAAGAATATTTCTGTTCTGGTACCTGCATTTTCAAGCAGTTGCCAGTATCTTATATTACAAACTTTCATTCCATAATGGAATTTCAAGTAAAATGAAATTAGGCTCCGTTTCATTTTCCACACTAAATTTTTTTTGATGAGACCTGTCAAGATTTTACATAGAAAATTCACTTGATTCTTAGAAAAGAAGAATGTTTGCAGAAGTATAAAGAGGTAACATAATAGATCCTCTTTACTTCTACATTAGCCAAGAAAGGAGAAAAAAAGTGTGAACCAGAATTGGAAGCTTATGGAATTCTTTCCCTAATACGCTCTTATTTCTCCTATATTTCAGCAATAAAAACCAGAGGTCACACAGTAAAAGCAGAATGACAATTACTGGAAAATAATAAATAACCATTTCTTTAAAAGCAACTATATCCATCATTTCCTTAAGACAAAGGATTTATTTTCTTTCATTTTCTTAAGGTACACAAGAACTCATATTGCTGTCAAAATTCTCTGTTATGTGGAACTTCAGGGGGAAATCCTGAAATACATCCTAACAAATGGCCAATTCAGCAGTCTAGGTCCAACAGATAGAGAAAGATAATTTTATGGCTCATTTTCTCTCCAACACCTGCTCTCATTAGCTAGGCTTCTTTCAATGAAAAGAAAACCAGACTGAAAACGTAATCTCACTGACTAACAATTTACAAAATCAGTTTTCATTGAAGTTCAAAGCTGTAGACCTGATTAGGAAAAACTGCTCCCTGATTGAAGCTGTTTATCTTGGTGGACAACAGCAGTTCTAACAAGAATCAGCTTGATAAAGAATATTATTTTAAGCTCTTTCAAGAATACTTTTTTCAAGTTCTCTATTTCTCTTCCACAGGCATATACATGTCTCCATCACTTCTAGTCAATGGAGGTGCTTTCATTAGGCAAAGAATAACTGGAATATGAGACACAAAATGAAGAAGAGATTCAGAAACTTGGTGCGATTTTCTTGATGCTCACATTTTTGATGTACTGGGTGAAATACCAAAGAATGAGGGAAGGTGGGCTCCTCAATCTTCTTGGATCCTTTCATTTTATCTGCCTACTTCTGGAACCAATGTACTTCCAGTAAAATTTTACTAGCACAAAAGAAAACTGCCTTACTACCAATTCTGGACTTTACCTGAAGCTCCCAGGTGTGGCCCACACAGCACCAACTTCAAGCCCTGGAAAGGCAGACCAAGTCCATTCTCTTCTCACTCACACTGAGCCCTATGTTCCATTTCCTCAACTACACAACTGAGATGACAGAAAACATCAATCTCCCTTGAAAAGGACTTTGGAAAGGAATGACATGGGCTGAATTTGAAAGCTGCACAAAGATGGGGTCAGCATCAATATTTTCCCAATGCCCTGAGTGCTATCTGTTCTGTCTTCGGCAAAGTCTATTCATTACAGTCAAGTCTCCAGAATATTAGGTAATATACTGTCTGTTATGAATGTTGAAGTTACGCTATCAGGTAGACAGACAACACTTAGAAGGGTTCTATTTTCCTTTTACTTGGCATCTTTTATCCATGTAAAGTTTTCCATTGCTACTAATGCCTCTTGTCTTAAGTCAACTTTTTCTGATTTCAGTTTAGTACACCAGCTTTCCTTTGGTTTAGGGGATTCAACCTTTTATTTTCACCCTTTCTATACTTTCATATTTAAGATGTGCCACTTGTAAGTAGTAAATAGGCTTTTCCCCCCTGTCCTTTTTATCCAATCTGACGATCTCTGCCTTGGAAGTGGAGATCTACTTTCTGTATATTTAGGATCATTATAGCTATATGTGGGCTGGAACTTTCCATTGAGCCACCTGTTCCTTATTCCTTTTTCTCCCCTTTATTGCCCCGTTCTGGACTGAATGTTTTTATTATTTGAGTTTCCATGCCAGCACCTTGTTATTTACACATTCTTTCTCTATTCCTTTCGTGATTGCCCCAGAGATTACCATATGACTTCCTGAATACTGAAGTTCAATACCAACTCATACTTAGACCACTTCCCGATAAACTCAAGTTTAAAACACTTTTAACTCCATTTTATTTTTCCTGACTTATTTGCTATTGCTGTTGTGCATTTTAAACCTCTATGTGAGACCCCAAAAGCTACTATTACTTTTATTTTTGACAGTTTTTATTTAGATTTACCCTTGCCATTACTCCTCACTGCTCCTTGCAGCTTCATGCTTTATCTAGAATCACTTTTCTTTTGCCTAAGGAACTTCCTTTAGCATTCCTTTAGTGCAATTGTGCTGGTAATTACTTTCCTCAGCTCTTATGTGTTTTGTGATTTTTGGGGGTATAAAAATAACTTTTGTTTCATCTTCATTGGAAGTAGAATGCTGAGTTGGTGAGTATTTCTTCTTAGTCCTCTGAAGGCACTGATCCGCTGACCTTCTAGCTTTTGTCGTTTGGCCGTCAACCTTACTATTGCTCCTCTGAGGGTAACATGTCTTCCTTGCTGGCTGCTTTTAAGACATTTTTTTGTCTTTGGTTTTTATCAGTTTGACTACAGTGAGCTTAAATTTTCTTTGCACTTATCATGCTTAGGTTCATAACTCTTCTTGACATTTGTGGCTTGATGTTGTTTGCCAATCTTGGAAAAACTTCCATCCTTATCTCCTCAAACATTCCTTCTGTCCCTTTGTCTGTCTCCTCTTTTTCTGGGACTCCAATTACATATGCCAGACCTTCTACTCCCTACGTCTTGTGTTTTCCATCCTTTTTGTTCCCTTCTGAACTTCAGGCTAATTTTTCTGCCCAAATTTTGCTTAATTAATTCTTCCTTTAGTGGTGTAAAATCTGCTAAACCAACCCATTGCGTCTTTTAACTTATTACAGATTTTCATTCTAGAATCTCCATTTGATCCTTTTTCATAGAATTAGTTCTTTATGAAATTTCCCCATCTTGTTATTAAATTCTCTTAATATTTTAATCATTGTTATATTAAAGTTCTTTGATTAATGTTATATTAAAGAACTAACTCCACTATCTGGATCACCTAAGGGTTTCTATTTTTATGCTTTTTGTCTTATTGATTTTCAGTTAAATCCTGTGTTTTGGGTTACCTGGTTATTTTTAATTGAACAACACTGTCAATGACAAATTACAGAGAAAATTTGAGACTCCAGTTTATGTTACCTTCCTCCAGAGAGGATTTACTTTTGCTTCTGGAAGATGGACAGGTTAGGAACAGAGCCCTTTCTTTCCGAGCTTCAATCACTCTAAGAACCAGTCTCTTTCAGGTTCACTCTCATTCCTTTGGTGTAACCCTTTGGGGTCTCAAGTGAAAGCTTGGGCTGTTTACTGGGGCTCCTCTTCCTTGGCATGACATGGGTTCCAAAGCTTCCCGAGTTATCCACAAGCTCTAGCCCGCTCTTCAGCCTCCCAGATGACACTTGTGACTCAGGAAATGCCTGAATGGGAAGAGTGGTGCCAAATGCTGGGCTCATCTTTTTGGACTGCCTTCTATCTTGAATATTAGCCCCACAAATTCTTGTTGTCTTACAAATCTCAATGCTTTTAAAATCATATCCTTCACTCCTCCCAGACTGTCTAGTTCTAAATGAAGAATGGTCCCAAATGAGCTAATTGGCCACTGCTAGAAATGGAATTCTCACACTGTCATTTAAAAGCTCAAGAACCAAGCTGAAAAATTTAAGTTCCCATATCATTTTCTCCCAAATTACATATACTTTAAGATATACCTTGGGACAAAATTGTTGTAAACATGCATGTATAATGCAAATTCTTATTCAAGATGGATGCAAGGGTACATGAACTGGCCACGTCTGAGGACCGCCTGGGTTCAAATCTTGGCTGTTAGACTTTGGACAAGTTACTCAACCTGTGCATTCACACCACTATTTATCAAATAGGAATTTTCCTACCTGTGGCATAGGTAGCTCTGAGGATATAAACAAAACACATGAAAGTGTTTAGGAAAGTACATTCTACTCTAGTAGTAAAACCTCAATAAATATTAGCAAACTATTATGATAATTACTATTAAAATAAATATTAATGTAAGTAGCATCTTTTATAACATGCATTTCTAAAGATAGCTCCATGGTTTATACTGGAAATCTTTCTCTTGAGTTTGTCACCTCTGGTGACTGTCTCTCGCTCCCATATTTTGCTGTCAATCTTTGCTGATTTCTGCAGGGTGGCCAGTCTGTTCTTTTCAGTTATTTCTCACAATTATTACTGGTACCTCATTATTTTAAGGTGTTTCCAAAAGTCTACATATCATAGCTGAAAAGAAATATATTAACAGACAACTGAATTCCATTCATTTAATGTAAACTGAGACACAGACTGAAAGCACAACCTCCTTGAGTTGGTACCAGCACACCCGTAGATATCTGCTCTCATTTCCCACTCAAGAATTGGAGCTAGAGTTATATATTCCTTTAGAGACCTACTGCATCTGAATACTTCAGCTATATTTCTTTATGTCTAGAACTCTCAAAGAGACAAATCTGGGATTCATTCTTTTGTTTCATAAAGATTGCAAGGGCAGGGAGTGAGCACGGGGTGCAAGACGGAGGCATGGGGGTAATGTCAGCAAAACACACACCAGACTTCTCAAGAGAACAGCACTTTCTCGACAACCTGAAACATACTGGACCCCCACTGAAACCTATGAGACTTTCTGCCTGCAAGGAGGAAAACATCACAGTCAGCCACTAGAGGAAAATCCACTTCACAGGTGAGAGGGAAAGTCAGAGTCATTCTGGGTGCAATATATTTTACAAATACATATATACACTAATGAGGCAGATGCCAGCTCAGATCAAGCCCAATCAGCCATCTGCTCCCCTGTGGCGCTGGAGAGGAAAAGAACAGAACTTTCAATTCCTAAACCAGAATCAAGGCTGAAACATACTTGATAGTTTATTTACAAGGAAATTTGCCACATTTATAGTGAAAGCTATTTAACTTTCAGAAGTTAATATGCTACTTTATGTAATAAATTACCACAGTTTTAAAAGAAAATGAAAATATTTCATTTTAGAAACAGTAGGTTTATCCTTACTGTGTAAAGTAGGAGCACTCCCAAGCAAATTTTACTTTTAAGCAATTCTCTGTAATTCAGAACTTAATGAAAACAAAGACATTAAATGACAGTAAGTCACACCTTTTTTCCAGGTGAAATATGGTGGTTTGCCTATTATTGCAGGAATAAAGTTTATCAATATCATGACAACTTGCAGGTTAAACTTTTAAGCATTTTTCATACTGTTTCACCTGACTGCAGAAAGACAAAATCTCTCAGAGCCGCCTGGCCAATCTGACTCTGAAACAGTCTACTTATTTAAGTAGGGATGCAAATCAACACCTTGACCCACCAGCTTCGGTTTACTCCAGTAGACATTATGCAATGCCTCCTACAGGCTGGGCATGGTGCCAGTGAGCAGAGAGACAGAGCCTGGTAGGCAAGACTGGAAGGAGGAGACTGGTGCGAAAAAAACAGAGGTAAGTACAAGGTGACTGTCAGGCAGCCCAACGTCCACGTGTTGTGAAAGGCAATGCATTTGGGTGCAATTCTGACTCATGAAGTTGTTGACCTGACAGACCTGTAATATGAAGCTTTTGTCCATTTTCCCTTTGTCCATTTCTCTGCTGAAACAGTTCTCTGTACGTGAGTAGCCACTCCCCCTGTGGGTGACAGAGGACACGTGTTTGCCCAGTGTCCCCTCCCTTGAGAGGACTCTCCAACTGCACAGTCTGGGTCAGTCTGTTAATCAAGGTGAGCAGATGCTTCAGGTAGGGAAGTGAGAATTCTTCTTGCCCGGGTAATGGTGAGTGCATTGTTTGGATTTGGCTTTGTGACCTTCTCCACAAAATGTGTAATATGGATACTGAGAGGGAGAAAGAAAGTTCCTCCTCCTTTTCAATCCTAGTTGTAGAGAACTAAGCTTGAGGTTGTCCTTAGTCATCTCTCGAGCCAATGCAGAAAATGTGCCTGAGAACAAAGCCATAGCATAGGGGGAAGTAAGGTGAGCTACAGAAAGGGAGACAGAGCATGGCTGGCATTGGTTGAGTCCCTGGATCCAGCTGTGCCTGAAGTCATACTCCATTCACCCACACTCCCAACTATATAAACCAATAAATCCCCCTTTATGATTAAGCTAGATTTGGGTTTCAGAAACTACAACCAAGCAAGCAGACTACAATAGCCTTCTACATCCAACACTTAATAGCACTCTGTCCAGTCAAGAAGAAACTGCTGGATAACTAGTACAAATTAAATTCTAAGGGACCTTCCAAAGATTGATAGTTTAGACCTGCTTGGTTGCTCTGTTCTTGAAAATAAAATGATACTCTGAAATACATAAAGAGGCCAAATAGAAGGTAGGAAGTCCCTGAGATCAGACAAAATATAGTAGAAATAAGGAAGAAGACAAGTATTTGGAGGGGAACATCAGCTACAGGTCCAGAAAAGCCAGTAAGATTAGGGATCAGAATTAGGAGCAGGAAGCAACTACTCAGAAAAGCTGAGTGGAGTGCCAAAGACAAGAAGGAAGGCAAAACAGTGTCTTATGACAGTGAACAGCAGGCAGGAGTCAGTCAGGAAGCATTTACTGAGTGCCTTTGAGTGCTAGGTATAGTGCCCTGCAAATGAGATAAGATTAATAAAACATGGCCCAGGCGTCCAATCCACTGTGAGACAAGAACACATCAACCAACAGCAACCTTGTAAGGACAATAATCACGCTATGCACAGGTTACTACCACAGACATATGGGGGAGGCCCACAGCCCAAGACCGAAGGATGAGGGCACAACATAGCATGGTTGTTGCTACAATGATACCCGAACATCCTAGAGGAAAACAGTTTTCACTAGTTGTAGGAAATATAGGAAAAAAGGCAAAAGCATTTCAAGTTACCTAAGATTCTTGTGGAAAGGAAGTCATTGTTTTATTCATTGCACAATGATATAAAAGTAATTCTTCCTTGATTTAGTAATGAAGATAAACAAATCAACAAAAAAGACCATGCGTTCTATCTTACGAGAGATCTACTACTACCACACACAAATAATTTCTCTGGCCTCCCCTGACCTCATCCCATTTTAAGAGTGTACAGTGGACACATATGCTGCACGGTTCCTCCCCACCTCTAGGGCTGATGGACGCATTTCCCCAGCTGTGGGAACACTGCTGGCCATCAGCTGTGGGCCTCTAGTATTGCCTTGGATGAAGAGAGTGACCTTGCCCAAGGTAACCCACATCCAGTGACCAGTCAACACCGGGCTATGAAGACTCAGCCTCCTAACCCCAACTCAGGACAACTCTGAAAGGCCCTCAGAGTTTCAGCGGTTTCAGATGGGGTTGGCTGAGGCTTCAGAGCTTCGGAGGGCTCAGCCGAGACCTTTGTTGAGACGGCAGCATAGAACTGAGCAGAGGAAGAAGTAGGGCTGCTTCCTTCCCTACCCTTCCCTTCCCCAGACTTGCTCCCAAGGGCACCCCTAAGAGATACCCAGGGAACCCAAACTGCAACAGTGTGCTATGTCTATGGACTTTGGGAACCCCGCAGTGATTCTGGAAAGAAGGAAAAGAAACTCATTTCTAAATTTCCACTATTGAAAGATGAAGCGCAAAAATCAAAAAGGTACCGCCAAACTTATAGTAAAAGGGAATTCTGTCTATGACTATAAAAAGGAGGAATCAATAGCAACAGAAAAATATTGCTAATCAGGCTGTTTCATTTATCCCATAGATATTTAGGCTTCAGCGTATTGAAAAATTTTCACAAAACAAAAGCTTTGATCATAAGAAAATCCTGCAGGACCTGTGTGGTCATGAGAAGGTGAGATGCTGCTCATGTGAAGGAGCATACAAGAGTCCACCGCTTCATCAAAGAGTGACTGAACACATAAGCTCACTTCTGTAAAGCATACAGATCTAAAGATTTCTCATGAAGTTCTCAAAAGCGTCACACATTCTTGAGAGACTTAGCCAATGCAAACTCATGCAATGCAATTTTGAACATGATTGGTCGTATTCTAATTGTTGTTTCAGGAAAAAGTAGTTTCAGAACCTCAAACTTTTCTAGTTTAATGCTCTTCTAGGAGAGATAATGAATTCCACCCAGCAAACAACTTTTGCTAATGAAGCAAATCCTTTAATAAAATCTCATAAAGACAGAGAACTGTGCCATCAGACAAAAGACTATGAATCTGAAGGGCATGTCTCAGTGATTCTGTCTATTACACAGCACTGTCTCTAAAGATCTTAAGGGTGACATTCCTCAGTAGAAGCTCAAGAACTTATCTCTAAGAGATGGGTGTGGCTTTTGTCTAAAGGAATGAACCTCAATTAGATTCAAGGGAAACTCACCAGGTTTTTAAAAAAATTGGGCT
Source organism: Equus przewalskii (assembly GCF_037783145.1). Taxonomy (NCBI): domain Eukaryota; kingdom Metazoa; phylum Chordata; class Mammalia; order Perissodactyla; family Equidae; genus Equus; species Equus przewalskii. The sequence goes on along the minus strand of NC_091837.1, from coordinate 34,469,990 downwards.
GACAGAAACACTGCCAGCTCCAACTAAAATGAAGAGACAGTTCTAATGAAAAGAGACCTCTGAATGCCCAAACTACTACAAGCAGAAATCAGGCTGGGAAACTATTCAATACAATTGGCCGTTTCTTATGGAAGAGGAAGAATGACTTAGACAGAAACGAGAGCTATGGAGAATCATTCCTAGAAGTAGGACTGAGTCCTAATCAAGCAGCTACATCACATGCCAGGCAGTATCTCAGAGTTTCTATGAACCAGTGACTCCAACATGCTTCCCATTCCAGCCCTTTCTGAATAGGAGACTCTATCTAGCAACATTAACCATCACAGGGATAAAAAAATAGTACCTACTTCATCAGGTTGTTGTGTGGCTTAAGTGAGATAATGCCCATAGGTGCTTAGCACAATGCTGGGCACAGAGTAAATGCTCAATACATGCTAATTATTACTGGGATGACCATGATTTTGCCCTGGACAGCCCTGCTTTATACTTGTTTTTCTGGCATAATTATAAATAACACCCTTGTGTCTCTTAGTTATTACCTACAAATTAGTCTTGCAAACCAGAGGATCCTTCAGCCCCATGCTTCACCCAACCTTTATGTGAAAGTGGCTCTAAGGGAAAGAGCCAAGGGACATGCTGCACGTCCCTGAGGAGACAGATCCAGGGCATCACCCTCTTCAGCTCTGGCTGCCCTCACCTGCCAAAAGCACTAGACCTCCAGTCGCACTCCATCACAGTAGCTCAGTCAATTGTGAATCAACAATAAAAGCAAGATTATGTTTACCATATCTTTATTTTGAGCATCAGAAAAGTATATCATTCATTTAAGAAAAAATAAAAGTTTTCCTTAAGCTAAATTCAAAATGTTGCCACTTAATGTGTTAAACACTTATTACAGTGACTCCTTTCTCAGATTCTAGAAAGCTTAGGTATTATATACTCTAGTAACCTCAGAAACAGTTTAAATTAACCTCAAGTATTAAAAAGAATAGGCAGCACAAATGTCATGTTTCTATGCCGAAATGACAGGACTTTCAGTAAGTTAAATAGCTTTTTCTTTCGTTCCTCTTCCATCTCCCACTCCCAAGCCAAGGGGCTCATCTTACGAACTTTCTCAACCTACAGTTCAATCTGGCATCCTACAGAATTCTCAAATCACCCTGCATAGGCTATCCACAGCATCAACACCATTAAGTCACTTCCCTTTCTAGGTAACTGGCTATTTTCATGATTATACTAATGTCAGAATATTTTAAGCAACTCAGGTGTTGGGAAATCTACAAATTGTACTCTGAATAATCCAGTGCTGAAAGGTGCCTCTCATTAAGCAACGATTTGAGCCCAAAATGCCCTCATCTGCCTGATCTAAAGTTAAAAATACAACTTTCGTGTTCTTGTAAAGAGGCATTAAGCAGAAGAGAGGCTCCAGAATATCCCTATATCTTTTCTGAATTATACAATTTTGTTTATATTATGATCACTTAAAATTTGCTATGAGCTTTAGTGTATTGACAGAAATTCCTTCTATATGATTTGCTGTAGAACTCAGAAATCTGAAGTTATGCCACGTGACTCACTATAAAATAATGAGCCTGGTTTTTGTATATAGCTTCTCCAATTACTTTCATTGTGGTACTTTACAAATTGTATCTTGTACTTTCATCTGAAATCAATTTGAGATTAGAACGAAAAAAGTGAAACCTGTCTTATAGAACAAAATTCCCAATAAAATTTATATAAAGTTTAATACAAGAAACACATTGACAAAAGCATCTTGCATTTTCAAGGACATGTCAAACCCAAACAGTAGCAGCTTCTGGAGTTCCAACAAAACAAACAAATTCTGCAGCTAACCGTTGTACCATATGTTTCTAATGGTTTTTATTCTACATAAAGGCAATTCATCCTTTGAACAAAACACATCACAGAGGCATGTCATTGAAGGCACATTTCTGACCATTTGTCAATTTCTTGCTACAACAAGCTCTGAAGTCTGAACAGGAAGCCAAATCCTGCCTGAAATTAATGGACACATTGCCAATGATTTGCCAGCACAGACCCTGCCAGAACAGTGAAAACTCTGGATTACTTTCCCTGTGAACTTTTGGAGGAAGACCCACAAAGCGATTCTTACAGCTGCCAGATATCTTCCCCAAGAGCTTCAAGATAGGATAACTTCAAAAGAAGAATTTACCTACTGACTATACGTGCATATTGTCCTCTCATAAGTAAGTTAACTTATTTCTTAACGAACCACATGTTAGTTAATTTTTCCTTGCAAATTATCTAGAACAAAATTTAACACTCAGGAAGCCTTCCTCTGCCAGTCAGTGATCCTGCTTGCAATGTTAATCGGAAATGTTCGGAAAATAAATATACTTTTGTGTTGGCATAAGACCAACATGATAAGGAAGATAGAGTTGCTCCCAATGGTTTTATTTCAAAGTAAAATAGAAATAACCTTTGGCAATATTTAAGACCACTGCTCCACTTCCCCATACAGATAATCAATAGTTGACAACTGTAATCCAACCCTTGTTGAAAATAAAAGGAGTATGTTATTTTCCTCAAAAACTAAGTGCAGTAAGACTGAAGACTGCGATTGTCCAGAACTTTCAAGAAACTTAAATCCTCCCCACATTATACTACAATTCTGCCTAAATGCTATTCTGGAACTTCGCAGAATACAGAACACAGTCAAACAAATCCCTTACATATCCTATCATGTCACTCGAAATTTTTCAGTAGTGAAGTGAGAGATTCAGGATAAACTCCACACCCTTCCCCACAAAAAAACAAACAAAAAAAAATAGTAGAGTCTATTTTGTTCAGTGTGACAGAAAAGCTCAAATCAAAGTAGGCTAATCCAAAACGGAAATATATTAGCTCCTATAACTAACAGACACAGGGATAAAAATGCTCTGAAGCGCAGAGTGAAAGGACTCAAATGATGCCTTGACTCAAATCTCTGTCCATCAGCTCTGTCCACCAATGGCTGCCTTCATCTCAGCCAGGATGACTGGCAGCAGCAATGCACCTATATCCCACCTATTCAAGGCCCACGGGAAAAAGAGCATACCTCTTCCTAGCAACTATGACGTAAGTCTCCTGATTCACTCTGACTGGATGAACTCAGCCTTCTACGTAAGTAATGGTGGCCAGGGAGAGCCAGGGAGATGGGACTCGATCGACTTGCAATATCAAAGTCAGATTCCCACCTCTGAACCAATCTTTATGACTAGGGGAAAGTGAGCCTCTGGCCAGCCTTGTGTGACATGTCCCACTCCTGCAGTTGGAATGGAGCCCCACCTGAAGCACACAGTCAGCAATAAGAGAGGTGGCGCCCAAAGGAAATGCAGGTTTTGTTACAGAAAGGAAGGGGAGCGGATACAGGAGAGCAAAACACAACATTTGCCACATTCTATTATATTTAATTCATTAAAACAATAAAGTATATTGAATTATGTTTATGAGATTTAACTCACAACAGTTGAAAGAAAGGAGATATTCCATTTAGGTCCAAGTTAACCACAACATTCATTCAGAAAAGTACAAGACAGTATCATTAAATGATTTAATTACCAGCTAAACATAAAAAATGAACATAATCAATACTCAATTATTAAAATGCTGGACACTAAAATAAAGGCAAAGGGAACAGATAAGTAAATAAATAGAAAGAAAGAAAAGACAAGAAAGAAGAAAAAAATACAGATTCCCAAGGGAAAAAGAACCGTGATTAGGCAGCTCTTTCCCAAGAAAGAGTAGCCTAATTTCCACTAAAAATAGAAAAATTTTAGAAGTAGCACCTGGAAGTCTTTACTCTTCCTTCTACGACCAAATGAAAGAATTCCACTTCATGAGATTCACAATTACAAATATGAAAGGGTCTTGCATATGATCCTGCACATCCTTTATGACATGCTTAGATTTATATGTCATGTTGACTTAAGACATCTTTAAGGGTGGTCTCACAGTCAAGATTGTAAAATATTAACAACATAACACAAACGTGTTTTGGTTACTTATACATATAATTTTTCAATTGATATTCCAGATATCTACAAACTCTTCATATTAAAATGTCACTTTAGCCACTGGCCCAGTGGCAAAGTGGTTAAGTTCGCACGTTCCACTTCTTGGCAGCCCAGGGTTCGCTGGTTCAGATCCCGGGTGCGGACATGGCACCACTTGGGAAAAGCAATGCTGTGGTAGGCATCCCACGTATAAAGTAGAGGAAGATGGGCATGGATGTTAGCTCAGGGCCAATCTTCCGCAGCAAAAAAAAAGGGGAGGATTGGCAGTAGTTAGCTCAGGGCTAATCTTCTTCTTCAAAAAAAATTAAAAATAAATAAATAAAAATAAAATAAAATAAAAATGGCACTTTACATTAACAATCTAGTTTTAGCCACCTATTTCTGGAATACAAATACCTTGATTAGCTAAGGTGGAATATACTAGTATTTTCCAGGAAATAAAATATGCATCTATTGTTATCTTGAATGTGAAGAGAGTGTCATTCTGAATTCTAAGGCAGGCAAACATATAATTATTATGTACTCAGGTTTTCAGGTTTCCTGAAAACATTATGCATAGAAATGTCTCTAACATTTATGTACATTGTTTTGTTTGTTCTTCTCAACACAGAAGAGCTTTGAACCATACACACTGTCACAAAGACATCACTATTATTATCATCTATAGTCAGGTTTTAATTATTTATGATAAAAATGGTATAGATAAGCTAAATGGCAAATAATCTGAAAAGCATTTCATTTTGATTCCAAAATACAGTTTGCTCTTTACAGTCAACGCACGTCTCTGATACTGTGGGACTCAACAGCACTGCGCGTGAACTGTTGGGACTTAGTGGAGGCCAGACAAAAAAAGAGAAGAAAAGTGGTTCTTTATTGCAATACTTATAGAATGTCATCATTCATTAGTGTAACTACTTTTTCTTTTACAAATACTTTTCATACCTATGACTTCATCTTTTTTTTTTTTGCTTGAGGAAGCTTAGCCCTGAGCTAACATCTGTGCCAGTCTTCCTCCACTTTATATGTGGGTTGCCGCCATAGCACAGCTGATGAGTGGTGTAAGTCTGAGCCCAGGATCTGAATGCACGAACCTGGGCTGCCAAAGTGGAATGCACCAAACTTAAACACTGCGCCACGGGGCTGGCCCCCATTTATCTTTCTGAGAATACTCCCTACAACAAGCATAGGTATTAGATCAACTGCAGTGCCAGCAGGGCTCGTTCCACAACCCAGTTTTCCTAGATGGCTTCCAACACACCTTTCTCCATTAGACTGGAATAATCCCTTTCAGTGTAGTCTTTCTGACTTCTTATGTCAGTCTAAAGAATAGAGCATCCTCCCCACCAGATGTGTGGCACAGTGCACGTCTATCCCTCCCAGCCAAGTTCACTCAGGAATGCAGTGCCTTTCCAGGTGCCCTCGACAGGGCCCAGGCAGACCCTGCACACACGAGGTGGATAAGACTCAGCCCTGCTCGAAGGGCCTGCAGTCGTGGTGCTTTCAGGTTTCCATTTCCCTGCTCACAAAGTTTTCCAGGTGTTAAGAATTCTAACTCAGCAGTTCCTCAACCTGGTTACTCATCAGAATCACAAGAAAGGCCTCTGAAACTCCAGGTCCCTGCTCTCGTTTGATTTTAGTTAGTATGATGTGGGACCAAGTATATACATGGTACCCATGTGCACATATTTACACACTCTCACACACACACACACACTGCCAGGATATGTCAGCCATTGTCACACTGCTCTGGATTATAAACTACCTGTGGTCATGGACTCTATCTGGCTCCTTTCTAAAACCCCCAAAGCATCTGGTAAAGCATCTGTACAAGACAAGTGGAATATGTCTACTGACTTTTTAACAGGTAACTGATAATGTCCACAACTGGGATAAAAACCATGTTTCCTGACAATCTCCAGACACGTCTCCATTATGGATATGTGTCCAGTGATGTGGGCAAGTGTGTTCATGTGGAACACCATAACTACACCAGCAGTTCTGCAGATGGGCCCTGATAAAGATGCAGGCATATTCCCTGAATGCTTGGTGTGGGGGTCGACTCTGCTTTGGCTTCTGTTGTCAAACTTTAGGTGATCCTTGGTGCTCAGTGACCGTGGCCAACCCAGATCACTGATGCGTGGGGCACCAGTCTAGCAGGAAGGAGATGTACACATTTATTGAACACTTACTATCTTTCAAGGGTAAGAAGATGGATAAGCCATAGTCTCTAACCTCAAATAATTTGCTCTCTAGAGGAGGAGAGAGATTTTCAAACCATAGCACAGCTATGAGAAGTGCTACAGCAAAGCAATAAAGATGGGACACATTGTCTTTCACCACTGCCCATAGGTGAATTTTAATGAAAAAGTGAGAAAGGCTACAGGCCACAGCTATGTTTAATGAAATCAATTCCATGCTGTGAGAAGAAAAAGAAGAGAGAGACAGCAGACTGGAGGGGGATGTACGGTTGAGGGGAAGTATTGGGTTTGTTTGTTTTTAAGATTAGGGAGATAACAACTTGCCTTTTTTTATACCTGTATTAATGGAGAACAGATGTGCATGCTACTTTGCACCAAACTGCATCCACGATACCCTGCATACAGTCACTGCACAATTAAGTTTTTGTTAAAGAAAAGGAAGCATGTCTTTGCCTAGAAAAAGAGTAAAAGAAATATGCCAAAAAAGTAAAGAGTCGTTTTCTTTGGATGATATTATTGGAGTCACTTTTATTTTGTTATACAATTTCCTGATTTTCTAGGATGAGCAAGTATTACTTTCATTATGAGAAAGAGAACAATGGCATGAGCTTTCTTTACATCAAGGAAATTCCACTTGATACAACCATCAACTATTCAACATCTTTCATTTCTTACTTTCTGCTGACTTTTGCCTTTCAAGGAAACAACTGAGCCTGCAAGATGGAAAGAAACCATTTTACAATGTCCAGTTTACATTTCCGAAGTCACAGCACTTGACTTTACTGGGTAACACAACTCACAAGTAAGCCACTTCATTATGATCAGAAAGAGCTTTGGTTGGCACTGCCCATCCACATCCACCTCAGCATGCTGTGTCTAGAGCCCTGGAAAGGCACGTTAATAGGGGACATGCCCACTGTAAGGCTTAACATGTTTAGTGTAGCTTCCATTAAGTCTGAAATATAAATCTCACACATGGAGATGAGGATACAATCAGACAAAACTTTGTTAGACAATGTATAGTGCAGTTTACTGTGAGCTAATGTGGAGCAGGTTCACAGCACCCTATCAGAGGATCACACAGTGATACATGGACACAGATTCATGGAGACTTGTTTCATTCAGGTTCTAAATGTGCAATCGTGCCTGGCTGATATTAGGTTGACGAGGATGCAATCCAATAAGCAGGAACAGCAAGGTGGTCTGAGAATCACCATTATGCCAGACACGTGTACATGGCAATAATAATTATACTTATGGAACAGGTTTTGTGAGGATTAAATGAGTTAATATATGCAAAGCTTTTAGAACAATGCCTGGTTCATAATAAGCACCGATAATATCCTATTAGATATATTCCAGAAAATGTAAGCTTCAAGACATGAGAGATTTCTGTCTGTTCTACTTACTCCCATCTCCCCACGTAGGTGATATCCATAAATAAATATTTAGTGAACGAACAAATACTGGGGTAAGAACAAACAGGCAAAGGGCTTGTTCTGAGGGGTACAGGGCAGTGATGACTGGCAGGGGATAGGAGCATCAGGGCTCGCCTATCAGAGAAAACCTAAAGAGTCTCTAGTTGAGGGCACTGAAGACATCAGTGGCTACCAGCCAACCTGGGACCCTTTTAAATTAGAGTCATTTTGACCCAATAACCCAACTTCCAAACCTGCATTTTCTTTTCCCTCACCCGCCTTCCTAATACTCCTGTGTCTCTCACAAACACCTGGCTCTGAAGGACCTTCGTTGTTCTTAGAGCAGAAGTCCCTAGACTTCCTCAGTCCATGGTGCTCTCAGCATTTCAGCATTCTTTTCATGGTACCCCTAGGCCAAAAGAAATATCTGACCACTGTTTATTAAATATCTAAGTCTAAACAACTGAAGAGTAGTCCTTTACATGGTGTCCAGCTAATACTGCAGTGTTCCCCTTGAAAAAGTAAACATCCCACAATACTCCTGTAAATTTGTTCCTTGTATGCCAAGGAATGCCAGAACCCCAGGGTTCCTTGGCATACAGTTTGGGAACCAGAGCCTTAGCAATTAGCCTTTATTCTCTTCAGGATAAACTGCAACTAAATTAGGAACACCATTTAGTTCAGCATCCTGGCTCCTTGCCACTTCCTCCTAGCCAATGTCCTCCTTTAACAGCTGGACAGAGACCCTGGTCCCAGCGGCACTGACAGCCACTGCATGTGAAATGGCAGTAAGCCTTATACTAACTGAAGCAAGAGAAGACCAATCTCTCCACATCTTTAAAAAAGACAGACAGACAGACATGTTTAAGCATTTGGCATAGATCCATGAAGAAAAACTAAAGTCTAGAAAGCCCAGTAGCGCGTCCATTCACCTAGGAGCTCCACCAAGCAGCCAACACCTTCTTGAGCAGCATGGCCCTCCCTACAAACAAGCTTCCCCTGGGCCAGAGTCCATTCACCTGATGGCAGGTGCCTAACATGCTCTCAGTCAGCATGGACAAAGCACGCTGGAACACTGAGGTATTTCTCCTTTCACCACATCCCAAGAGGGAGACCTGTATTTGAGGTGGTGTTTTGTTTTATTATAAATGTCAAGGCAAGGCTTTTAACCTTAGTAATTGGACAGGAAAATACAAGGTACAACTGAATTTAAAAAATGTATCTTGCTGATAGGACTAGTCTTACTAGTTACTAAAAGGAAAGGGGAGAAAAAGGAGAGAAGAAAAACCCTGAAAATTATGGAGGAAAAAAATGAGCAACAAAAGAGAATTTTTATAAAACACTGAAGGATCTCTTCTCTCAAAGAAAGAGAATGCTATTGAGCAAAAATTAAAACAAAACAACCACCATCACAAAAATGCAACAACTTCCATCTGCTGTTGGGTTGGTAGGTAACCACCATTAGACTACCATGGGGTTGTTATATGCCTCCACTGTGGCTGTGAGCAACCGTCCAGAGAGATGTTGCCCTGCGGAACACTGAGAATCCTACTTCCTCTAGAAAGCTTATTCTGAAACTGACATTCCAAACCTAAGTGCAGCACAGGAGAGTGGGGCCGACCCCCAGCAGGGTCTAGGTAATGCTCATAGGAGAGTAACTGTGGCCTGACCTAGGGGAAGCAGAATAGAGAACCACTGTGAGTCCTGCATGGAGACAGGTATTTGTCTGAGAAGTGACAAGGAAGTGGCCCAGGAGTGGGGATGGAGAAGGTTAAAGAGGCAAGGGCTGGGGGACACTTACTGCTGTGGCTCGCATGCAGCCCAACGTGAGGAGACAATACAGACTAATCCAGCCAGCAGGCTTGAATGCAGGCGTAAGGGCTCGGGGCCCCTCTGATTCAAGCTTGAATTTACAACTGCCTGGTGGGACCACTCGCGTGGATATCCATCTTAGTCAGTTCAAGCTGCTATAAGAAAAATACCATAGACTGGATGGCTTAAACAATAAGGATTTATTTCTCACAGTTCTGAAGTCCAAGATCAAGGGGCCAGTCAATTCAGTTCCTGGTGAGGCCCTCTTCTGATTTGCAGAGGGATACCTTCTTGCTGTGTCCTCACTTGTTGGGAAGGGGAGGGCTCTGGTCTCTTCATGCCCTTATAAAGACATTAATCCCATCATGGGGGCTCCACACTCATGACCTCATCTAAACCTAATTATCTCCCAAAGGCCCTGGCTCTGAATACCATCACACTGGGGATTAGAGTTTCAACATAGGAATTTTGGGGGAGACAAATACTCAGTACATAGCAGTACCCTTCTGTTCATGGAACTGAACATGTGTGAAACAGTCATTTTCCTCCCCCCACCCCCACAATGTAATCATTCTGTTTTCTTAATCTGTACTCAGACAGTTTCTAAACTGCCTTCACCCAGGTAAACACCACTGTGTCATCTTCCTCCATTCTGTGTCTTTGCAGGGAGGAGAGGCAAGAGCGTTTCTATGCAAGGGGAGCTTTGTAAGCATCCTGAGGCCGGGAAATATTAAAGCCTGAATAGAGCAACAAAAATAGAATGAATACTACAAATGCGGATGACATCAGGACAGTGGTCCTCAACCAGGAGTGGTTTTCTCCCCCAGAAGGCATTTGGCAATGCCCAGAGACATTTTCAATTATCATAAGGATTATGCGTTTAGATGCCTCTCGTGAGCAGAAGCCAGGGATGCAGCAAAACATCCTATATTGCACAGGATAGCCCAGAGACTCCACATAGACGACTGTCCCTGTAAAGTCAAGTCTGGACAACGGCACTGAGCTACTGCAAGAAAGAAAGTGTGAGAGACAAAGGGAAAACACCCTAGGCTACAAGTCCTGGAAATACCTATGTGCCAAGGGCAGGTAAGGGAAGGAGCCTGTGGAGACTGAGGGGACGCCAAGAAGACACGTGTGAGTGTGCAATGTCAGGAGAGCCCCAGGAGGAGGAGCTTTCAGCAGGCGGAGGTGGAAAAGTAGGAGAAAGATGAGTTGAATTTGGCCATTTTATTTATTTACATCCTTCTTCAGTCCAAAAGAGATTTGAGACATTTGGATTTGACAGTTCAAGATCCACAGAGGCCTAGAGAGCCTCCGATGTAAGGGCAGCGACGAAAGCCAAGGCAGCCCATGAAGAATTGCCTCATTTAAAAAAATGACCATAAAAAACAAGCCAGAGGTAACGATTCCATCCCATCCACAGACCACATCAAACTAACAGCCTGAGCTACTTAAACCCCACCTAGAAATATTTAGTAGTGCATATCTTTATTTGACTAATCTCTCTATTGGCAAAATTATAAGTATTATTCTCTAAGTACATAGTATACAAAGTACACTTCAGAACAGAACTCTCAAAACAGAAACTCTCAAGTCAAACACAAATTAATGAATTCTATTACTAGCGTTGATTTTTTGGTCACTAGAAATTAAAATGTTATAGTTGGCTGTTATTATAACTCAAAGCAATCTCAATGGGAGAAAAGACTATTTCCACACTATAGCCCAGGCCAGGCATTCTGAAACACATTAGGCGTTTTTGAGTTTGCCTCAATAACGCTGGATATATATGCCTGCAATGAAACTGGATGGGGAGAAAAAATAGTACTGAAGTTTACAAGGAGGGAAAATATAGTTTGAGTTAGTTAGATTCTAAGTGTTCTTTCCCCAGGAATAATGCAAAAATAAAGGCAAAGCAGGTTCAACTGTATAGAAAGTAAATTTAGGGTTACTCTCCAAAGCAGTAGAGAGGCTGCATTCTAAGATAACTACCTACCTTTGATTTAGTTGGAGACACTGATAGACAGGAGTCAGCTAGGGCAGCTAGAATCCAGTTACTTCATTTACCCTCCAAGCAGGCCCTGCTCTGGACAGGGCTTGGGCAGCACAGCAGAGAACTCACCTGGAGAGAGGCAGCAGGAGGGAAACAGAGGGACACCTGGAGCCACACAGCCTACCTGGCAGCTCCAAGGAGAGCTCTCAATAGGGGAGAACACTTCCTGCTACCCTGCAGCACTGCATTGAGATGAGGGTAGATCTGGCTACTATCGGGGGTCTAGGAGGGCAAGCAGACATACCAAAGGGTCCTTTAGGAGATGCACCCATTTTCTTCCCCAGAAGATCCTGTACAGTCTCACCCTTGTTTAAGATATAGCAGTAAGTATAAATTAGCAATGTACCTCATCAAGAGAGTTGGGGACTCACCTGGTATTAATTTTTCACAAATTAATATTTGACCATGACCCTCTACTTTATAAAACTCTTCAGTGGCTCCTGGCTGCCATTTATGGAGGGGCTGGCTTCTCTCTCCAGTCCCTTCTCCAGCATTCCCCAATCCCTCTCTTCTTTTCAATGTCACACCCTAGAAGTATTAAATCACTTGAAATCCCTCAAGTATATTATCTTTACTTTACCATACTGACCATCTAGAAAACTCTGATATTCTTTCCTCCAATCACTGCCCAGGCTTTATCTCTCCTGGGAAACTTCCTCAAACCTTTCACTCCTGAGTCTTCCTAGATTCCTCATATAACCCCTTCTGTACTTCCGCCCTACTGTCCTTCCACCATGAGTTTCTGCCTGTCACTCTGCTGGAACATCAACTCCCCACGAGCATGAGCTCTGCTCCCTCTCCTCATGTTCTACCACAGAAGTCACCAACTACACACATGCATTCCTGCATTCGCTCCAGCCATAAGAATAAAATGGCAGTTAATGTTTAAGCATTCACGGGCACAGGCACAGAGTAGTACTTCATAGACATGTAATTTTGACCACATCTCTGTGATGTAGTTTACTATTCCATTTTGAGATGCAAAAACCTGGGCCAGAGAAGTAGGTAACTGCCCCAAGATGCCATGACTACTAAGTGCAAGCAAGGATTTAAATAGGCTTAGGACAATTCACTATATATTCCCTCCTAGAATCCCCTATGGGCCTGGTTCTGTGCTAGATACAAAGATGAATAAAATCCCAGAGTCCAACAGGCAAAGACAAAATACATAAGGGTGCAATTAAGTGTCACAGGGGCTAGGATGTCAATCTGTGCCCAGGAGGAAGAAGCAAGAAGAAGGGATTAATCTTACTTTAGGATGGAATCAGAACTGCTTTTGAATGATTGAATGAAGTAAAGGAAGTGAATGTGGTGAAAAAGATTTTGAAGCCTTTGCAGAGAAGCAATAATACCCAGATATAACCAAGGAAATTAATAATGCTTTCTTTATTCTCTGAGCTATTTTTCACCATAACTCTCTTAAAAACAACAACAACAACACACACCTAAGTTGGTGTAGAAGAAATGGTGTTGCATGGAATCATATTCCCTAGAAATTAAGTTACACCTCTCCCTGAAAACTTTAGTTAAAAACTCCCTCAAAAGAGTGCGTTGGCCAAGATAAAAGCAACTAATTTCCCCTGGGGGGAAGGAGTGACTAACCTATCAAATCTCTAGGCCAATGAGACCCGCGAGTGTGAGGTTAAGGACAGATGCGCGCACAATCTACCTGGCACGACCTTCCTTTCTGGCATAAAGCTTTTTTCATCCTTAAGCACTCGGATAGAAAGGTTGGCAGCCTTTGTCTCTCCTGGTTTCCCTGCAACTCACAGCAAGTGAGGACCAGTGGTGAGATTAACGCTGTTCAGAGGAGCGCGTGACAGGCTGCCCTGGACCTGTGCCCAAATTCGACGACTTCTGAGAATCACATGGTGCACAAACAAGTGCAATTTTACAATGTGACCCCAATTATCCTACCAGAGATGGCTCAATCCATCATACTGTTACAGAACAACAGAGTAGACAAAGTGCATCCCCATACAGGTGTGCATTACTTCACCAAGTAGATATGAAAAGCAGCACAGACATCATTTCATAAATTGAACCATTTAGAATCCTTCACAAAGCTAGGAATCTTTTGTTATAATAAAAACCACATCTTATATTTTATCCATTGTGCAAGTTTAGGCTCATATTATGGTCAAGTGTCAATTATTACAGCAGGAGTAGTACAAAAATAGCCCAAAATGGTATCTAATTCTCTGTTATATATCCAATTTCATGGAAAAAATGCAGTTGTCTCTGAAACTCACAAACTTCAAATAAATTATGTACAGAAGTTACATGTCATTAAATTTATATCAACTTATTTCACAGAGTAGATAAATATTTTAGGAGTTAATGACTGCATCTTTCCTTAATGTCAAGTTTACCTTGGATTAGCAATATGATCTATTGACCTGGTCTTAGTCTAGCAATAAGTAATTATCACTCATGGGTAAACAGACTAACTAGAATAAAATAAAAGACCCTCTCTTCTGAAAGGACGGACTTCAAATAAAATTTCAGTCATTATGCTGAAATATTACTTATCAGTCTTTTATATATTTATGTTGTTTGGATCAACTGTATGTTACTGATAATTGTAATGACAACTCAATCCAGAAGAATTTGATTTTAAAACATAGAACTTTATGGTAACAAGAAATCTTTTAAGTATTAATTTAATTTATATGTTTATTTTAGATGTAGATAAACAAAATAGGGTAATTCATAAAAGAGTGAAAGGAGCAAACACATAACATTAGAAATTCAGTGAGGAAACTAGGGTGAAAATATGACGCAAAGAAGAAAGACAAAATGTAAAATTTCTAAACGTTAAAGAAGTTGTTCATTATTTAAAATGAAAATAACAGCCCTTAAATTACTATGGTATTTAGATTCCAGATGACATATTTAAAAGAATAATTATAACATTTTATTTCAAAATGTTGATATTTATAATTTAATGAGAATTACATCCTTTACCCATATTACAACTTATGATGAAAAACTTTGCAGGTCAATTCACAAGTTCAGAAGGGGAGTGCATTATTGTTTTTTAAAAAATCTACTTTGCAAACACCTAGACTATAAGATCTCTATGTCAACTCTCTATCTCATGCCAATGCTGAGACTCCAGCTTCCAAGGACGAACACATCAGAGAAATAGTTCTTAACTAACAGAACACAACTTTCTCTCTTATTACAGTGGCATTTTCCAAAGGCAATGCTAGTCCAATCAGAGACTCTTTGGAAAAAGGGCTCCATGTTCAAAAGCTGAAAAAACACTGCAAAGGGAACTCTACTTGCCATAAAGACAAAGTAACAGGGACCAGATTTACTGTCTCATGTGAAACAAATAAAACGCAGACAAAATATACAAAACAACCATTTATAAGATACTAGATTCCAGGAACCGAAGGACAATGATCTTTGAAAGACAGGAAACAAATGAAGTGAACCCTACAATTACCCCAGCTTACTCCCTTGAGAGTCTCCAAGCTGTGTGCAGGTGGGGGAATTCAGACAGAGCCCAACAGATTTCCTGGTTTGAAGGGACAATCAGAGAGGGTCTGGAGAGGCCAAGGTGGCCAGAGTTTGCAAGACAGAGTACCAGAGAAAAGAGAGCTGCACAGAGCAAGTGAGCACTGGGGATCCACAGAGCACTCCCCTCAAGTATTCAGTTGAGTAGTCATCAGCACAAGCACGTAAGGAAATGACCCACGTCTGGAGAAAGAATCATCCAAAAGGATTAGAGGTGACAGTGTCCACACTGGGCCAGGAATAGTGCATCTTCCCACCAGGCATTCTGAAAAATCTCAATTCACAGAGGGTTGTGAGGATCCAGGATGGTCTTGCCTCAGCAGTCAAGAACAATTAATCCTAGATTGCACACTGCTCCTATTCTGCCTCACAAGTTTTAAAAGCAGGATGAAAAAGGATCAAAATGTTTCCAAATAACTTAATACAGCCCAGAACAAAGCTGAAGAATATTTACAGGAATGTAAATATATCTAGTACTCAATGTAAAGTTCACAATGTCTGGCATCCAATCTAAACCTACCCAGCACACAAACAAACAGGAAAATAGGACCAATAATGAGGAGATCAATCAATCCATTGATACACACCCAGAACTAACACAGATATTGGAACAAGTAGACAAGGACATTTAAATAGTTATCATAACTATATTCTCTGTATTAAAAACATTAAGTAGAGACATGGGAGAAATTAAAAAGAAAACAAGTAGAACTTTTAGAGATGAAACTCACAAGGTCGGAAATGAAAACTATGCTGGATTGGAATAACTACACATTAGACATTGCAGAATAAAAGATCAGTAAACTTGAAAACATAGCAATAGAAATTACCTAAAATGAAACATAGACAGAAAAGAGAATTTGTTTTTAAATGAACATCAGTGATGTGTGGAACACTTTCAAGAGGCATAATAAATATATAATTGGAGTTCTTAAAGAAGAAGAGAAAGAGGGGCAGACAGCAAGATTATTTCAAGGTATAATGGCAAAAGTTTCCAAATTGGATGAAAACTATAAATCCATAGATCCAAAAAGCTCATGAACTTCAAGCACAAGAAATGTGGAAAAAACTATGCCAAGGTACAACATAAACAAATTGCATCTAACTAGTGATAAACAGAAAAATCTTAAAAGCAGTCAAAGGAAAACAACAACACTTACAGAAGACCAAAGATAAAGATGAAAGCTGATTTCCCATCAAATACAATACAAGCAACAAGAAAGTGGAGCAGCATCTTTAAAATACTGGAAAAAAAAAAAAAAAAAAAAGCTGTCTAACTACATCCGGAATTCTACATCCAGCAAAATTTTTTTCAAAAATAATGGAGGCAAAATAAAGACATTTTCAGATATTCAAAAGCTGAAAGAACTCATTACCCACAAGTACACACTATAAGAAATGAATGAAGTTCTTTAGGCAGAAAAAAAAGATACCAGATGTAAATATGGATATATACAGAGGAATGGAGAGCACCAGAAATAGTAACTATATGGGCAAATATTTAAGACTTTTTCCTATTCTTTAAATCTCTTTTAAAAATTGTAGAAATATAGTTAATAATATATTGTGGGGTTTATAAAAAATATAAAAGTAACATGTATGATGATGACAGCACAAAGGCTGAGGGGAGAGAAACAGAAGTTCACTATTGAAGGTTCTTATATTGTACTTAAAGTGGTATAATAACATCACTTGAAGGTGGCCTGCAATAAGTTAAATACATAAACTATATGAATACTATTAGAGTTATAGCTAATAAGCCATCAAAGAAGATAAAATAGAATTAAAAAGTAAAATAAAAGAAAGCAGAAAAAGAGAGGAAAGTCAACCAAAAAAAGATAGGACAAACAGAAAACAAATAACAAAATGACAGATTTCAACCTAACCATATCAATAATTACATTAAATGTAAATGATCTAAATATGCCCATTAAAAGAGAGTACCAGATTAGACAAAAAAGCAAGTCTCAACTACGTACTGCCTACAAGAAATGCACTTCAAATACAAAGATATAATTCAGTTATAAGTAAAAGAGTAGAAAAATATCTACCTAATACTAATCAAACAAAAGCTAGAGTGGCTATAAGATAGATTTCAGAGTATAAAATATTACCTAGGATAAAGGAGGTTATTTCATAAGGAAAAAAATGGTTAACTCATCAAGAGAATGTCATAATTCTAAACATTTATGTACTTAATAACAGACTTTGAAAATGAATGAAGCAAAAACTCATAGAACTGCAAGGAGAAATAAACCGATCCACAATTACAATCAGGTATTTTAATACTCCTTGCTCAATAATTGATAGAAGAAATAGACAGAAAATCAGTAATGATATATAAGGTTTGAAAAATATTATTAACCAACTTGACCTCACTGACATTTATAGGACACTATAACCAATAACAGTAGAATACATATTATTTCCAAGTGCACACAGAACATTTGCCAAGATAGCACATATTCTGGGCTATAAATAAACCTCAACAAATTTAAAAGGATCCAAATCATACCAAAGTATCTTTTCTGGCTACAACAGAGTTAAATTGGAAATCAATACTATAAACATACCTGGAAAATCTCCAAATATGTGTGTATTTCTAACACACTAACTACACATTTCAAAACAACCCACAGGTCAAAGAGGAAACAAAAAGGGGAATTATATAAAGTATTTTTAACTGAATGAAAATAGAAAAACATATCAAAATTTGTGAGATGCCACTAAAACTGTACTTAAGGGTGAAAAACATTGTATATATTCAGATGTGTTGACTTTGGTAAGTCCCAGAAGAAAGGAATTGTCAAACTTATTTTGTTGCAGAAGCTTCTGGTTTTGATGAAGCTATTAAATCTTACAGAACATAACTTGGGACCCAAAAGTCCGTATTACTCACTCCGCATTCAGCGATATACTAGTCAGTGCTACTGAATTTTTCACTCACCATGTCTCACCTCCCCTGTTAAATTAGAATCTCTTCGAAGGGAGAGGACATAACATACACTGACATCCTTCAAACAGTGTAGCACAATACACAATGCACATCCTCCCTTGCACTTAGGATTTTGCACTGGTTTTGTGCCTTTCTTCATTGATTTTCCCTTCAAACACTGTCTATTCCCATACTTTGAACTATAATCTCTCCCAAACATGCAGCTTTTGCTCTGACCTTTTCCTCAAATACTAGGCCTCTATTTCTAACTGGACATCACTATAAGGAAAACTTACCATTAATAAGATAGAAACATGCCCCAAACCAAATGTAGCACTTTACCCCACAATCAACTTTCCTATCTTCAAGAATGAAAGTATAAATTGTGGATATTTTGTCAATGACTGAGACAAGGGTGGTAGGAATGAGAACAGAAAACCGTGGACAGATTTGAGGGATGTTAACAGGGAGAAAGTACAGGAACTGCTAACTGCCTGGATGAGAAAGGAAGAAGCTGGGACCACTCCCTGATTTCTGGCTTGTGCAACTGGATGGATGGTGGTGCAGTATACAGAGTGAAAAAGCTTCTCTATGCTTGACAGATTAAGTCTCAACTGATTTCAGTTTTCCCAGGAGGATGCTGACACCCCTGGAGGAACAGAGATCCACACAGCAGCACCAAACACCCCTCTCAGTATCCACCTCCCATAAACTTTGGAGAAAAGCAGCTGAAAACAAATACAGCCTCATGAATTGGGTAATATCAAACCTCAACTACAGAGATGGACATACAACCACAAACTGTTAAACACTTGAAGAAAATGAACACCACAAAAGCGAGACAGCAATTACAACAAATAGTAAAAGTAACACTCTAGCAAAGAGATATTAGAGCAAAGAGGAAATTTTAAAAGAGGTCTGAATAGAAAGAGACTACCATGTTAATAACAAAAAAAGTGATTTCGAAAATGTTTAAAAAATGATATTTGAGATGAAAAATGCAATATTTGGTCTAAACAGGAAAAAGGATACAGCTGAAGAATAAATTAGTAATCTGGAAGACAGAGCCAATGAATGATCCTACCCACCAAAAGAAAAGAGAGAGAGAGATTAAAAAATGTGAAAGAAAAGACAGCCAAGAAGTTGTAACATATGTCTAACATGAATTTTGAAAGAAAAAAAAGAGAAAGTAACAGAAAAGACCAAAGAAGAAATAGAAGAAAACTGCAGAGTTGAAGGCACACGTCCTCAGTCAAGAGAGCTCATGAAGGTCCAAGCATGACGAAGGGAACAATGGCCCAAATCTGGATGAGAAGCTCCTTGGAGCCATGTCCTCTGTTTTAAACACTTGAATGTTTCTTACGTGGCTACCAGAAATGTTGCACTTAAAGGATACTCACTACTAAAACTATGGCATGGAAGGAGAGCACAGAAATGAATGACTGATTCTGTCTTAGAGAAACGGTTTTACTGGCTACTGAATCCAAGCTGTTGAACTTTGTCAATCTCAGCAAAGTTTCTGCTGCAAAATTCATCTTTGAGATCACAACACAGTAATGTGTATCATTGTATCCTTACGTTTACATTCATTCTCAATCTCTCCTTTTTTTCCTCTCTCTCTTCCCCTCACCTGTACTCCTTGTTCCCTCCTACTTTAATTTGCATGCAAAACCATGGGAACCTGGTCTTGGCACATGTTTATCTTTCAAGGAATCGCATAAGAGATCCTCTTGAAGGGAAACCTCACCAAAATGGGCATACTCTGTAAACACATGAAAGTCACAGGGGTTAATCCATCAGCATAATGTCTCATAGAAAGAGGCAGCTGAAACATTGTCAGTTGCATTCTGTGTGAACAGCACAAATAAACTACAAATAAGCCAGGCTTTAGAAATACCCGGCTCTCTCCTTTAGTCCAACCTAAGACCGACAAGTTGTACCATGACCCTCTGCACTCCTGCTGCTAGTTATCATTCCATACCCCATTCACGCACTGTGCAGCCGTACTTAATCTTCACTCTTCAAAGAGCTAGACCATCTAGACCCAATTTCTTCTTTGTAAGCAAGTACACTTTGAACATGTATCGCTGTAAAAGAAAAAGAACCTTTCTGAGTCTCGGTTTTCAACATTCAGTAGTAAAGTTGGCAACTGGATATTTTAAATTCCGTACTGATTGCAGAGCTCTCCCAGACTGCTTTGTAGAGTTTTATTTTCATAGAGTGCCATGACAAGCCATCATATTCTGTCCCCTAAGGGAAGAGAAAGATCCATCTTTTTAAAATAGCTGCAGGAGATTCCTGGGGCAGATCACACCCCTCTTGTACTAAACCCATGGAGCTTAAGATCTAAAAGGCTCACCTCCCACTGTGAAAGATCATTCTTCACCTTTGGTCCCACAAACATTAATGGGGCTGCCTCTAGGTACCTTGACTGGAAAGAGAAAAGTGGCTTATAAGAAATGCTCCTGCTCATGGAAGGGGAGTGACAAAAGTGAGAACAGTAAAGGCACACAATGGACAGAACAGAACCTACAGCCTCATTATAATAATAAAAAAGGGTTAAAAGTCACTTGAAAAGCTGAAATGAGGAAAAGAATCAAGCCCTAAGGAAAGTGAATGATGGCCATAGAGGAACTGGGGATTGGAGGAATAAGTGTCAGGAATCTGTCAGTAATGTCTCAATTATCTAATAATGCCATCACAGAGATAGGGTTGCTAAGGAAAATACATTAAATTGAAACTGGATTCAATTCATTTTTTTCTTGATTAGGAATCAGTGGGCAAGGGCCTCAATGGACATGAACTATGATACAAAGGGTTTCAGAACCAGGACTCACACTCACCCCAAGGACATATGCTGGAACTTAATTTTCTAAAATGTAATCCCAGATATTAATCTATCTGGGGCCTCTCATAAACAGAGGCTGCCATATATGTGCAAAACTCACCCCAAACCCCTGGTGATATGAACTCTTTCAAGTGTTCAGAATACAGATTATAACCAACCGACAGTACTTCCCACATGAAGTTCCATGATCTCTGTCTCTGGTGTACCCTGGGCCCCTCCCTTTGGCTCTCAGCCCGCATACTACAGCTTCTGCCTGGCCACAGCCACGCTGCAGACATCATGGCTTTTGAGTCTCTCAGCATCCTGTGCAAAGCAAAGCCTCTTGCTGGGGACATGCAGTCAGGGCGAACTGCTCCTGCTGCAGGAGGACAGGACACCAGGGAACTTTCACACACTCTCAAAGAGGGTGGTTCAGATGGAAACCAGTTTTGGGCTTGCTGTCACAGGCTGTGGACACTTTATCAAGTCATGCTTGCCTCTCCTCTGCTCCTTGCAGAAACTGTTCTAGGGAACCTCATCAATGTCTGCATACTTTTTTCCCGTGGCATTGTTTCACAAGGCAAGCTGGTTGCCTATGCTGCAACATGACTTGCGGCAATTGGCCCAATATTGATTAAAAAGAATTGATGCACAAAAACTAGACTAGAAAAAGTGTCCAATTTTTCAGAAAAACTGTAAACCATGGATTAGTCTTGATTTTAGTAATTTAAAATGAAGTTACTACCTTCATTCAAAATAGCAGAAAGTATGAAAGGTGTTGAAAAATGGCGTGTGCTTTGGTAAACATCTAAACATTTCAAATAAGGAAAAAACTGCTAAGGAAAATAAACCCTCTAATTGAAGCCTATGTCATGTAAGATAGGCTTGACAAGCACAATGCATTTTAAGGTACATACTTTAGCAATTTTGCTGATGTCAGTCCACAAATTTAACACCTCTGCTGCCCCAAACTCCAGAGACAATACCTTCCAACTGTCTGTTCAAATTACACTCTCCCTCCTTCCATCTCTCTGTCTTGCACATGTGCACGCAGGCACATACACACACACACACACACACTACAAAGTAGGTATCTTTCAGGCTAATAAGGCACTTAACTCACACTATTTCTCTTGTACCTCTAATGCTTTAAGAGTCAAGTGTAAACACATACAGCCTGTAAATAGGCCACCTGTTTGTAAGCAATGGATTCTATTTCTTTGTTCAAGAAATTTCTTTGCTCAAGAAATTCATTTGTAAGCAGGCTACCTGGAAATCATAATTATTCTTACGGGAAACTATGTACTTCAAGTTAATTTGTATCCCCAGGCTATTCATAATGAGTCCACGTAGCACACTGTGTCCCACACTTAGCGCCATAACAAGTGTACCACTGAACCTAACTATGAGATTATAGTGCCACCGGGGGACATGCAGATTGTCTCCCATTTTAGGGACCTATCCACACTTCCACCTCAACTTGCCAAACGCTGGTTCCTGAGGCCTCAGAGGAACAGGAACTGGAGCTTAGGAAGGGCAGGAGGGGGTGTGAAAGGGGTGGGTGGTGGTGGGATCTTTGCTACTCTAGATCCCTAAGAATAGATATCGCTGATTCCAGCTGGTACTCCAGTTGGGTTTTTATTCCCCACTCTCAGGCTCTACCTGCCTCCTATTAGTCCAAAGTCATCATGTACTGCAGAAGCTCAGGATGACTGACTTTCTCTGGAGAACCTGCTGCAGAGAATGTACTCTCACAGGTTTGCCCCTGAAGCCAGCATGAGACCTCGAGGCTTTCTTAGGAAATGTATTGCTGGTATCCTTACAGTGCTTCACTCTTACGGTCCAACCCTCCAACTTCATTCCCCAGTCTGCTACCCTGCTCCTCTCATCCTAAACTCTAAAAGAAAGACAAAAATCACACAAAGGGCTGTACTAAAACTTACCTTTACTGCAAAATTAACATGCAATCAGGTTATTGTGAGCACTCAGTCTCAAAAGGCCTGGTGTGGGGTGGGAGGTATGTCAGCGACTGTGGAGAAGGGAAAGAGTTGGGGCCTGAGCCGAGTTGCTGGGACACAAGGAGACAGAGGTGGTAACGATGGGAAGACAGTGGCTGCATCAAGGGTGGAGGAGCTACAGTTACCGTCTCTCCCTCCATCCTGCACCCTGCCCAGACCCAGGAGGGGTGTCAGTGGGGCCAAGAGCAGGTTGGAGCAGAGTGGGGCCAGGAGCAGCAGAAAGGAATGCTCCCTAGATCCAGGTTACCTTTTATTTATTTATTTATTTATTATTTTTTGGTGAGGAAGATTGGCCCTAAGCTAACATTCATTGCCAATCTTCTTTTTTTTGCTTGAGGAAGACTATTTTTGAGCTAACATCCATGCCAATCTTCCTCTATTTTATATGTGGGACACCACCATAGCATGGCTTGATGAGTGCTGTGTAGGTCCACGCCCAGGACCTGAACCCATGAACCCCAGGCTACTTAAAGGGAGCAAGGGAACTTAATCACTACACCACTGGGCGGCCCCCACCAGGTTACCCTTTAAAGCTCTCTTTACATGTTAACTCACTGGACCCTACTGAGGAGGCAGGTGCTGTTATTCACAGAGGCGAAATGGGCACAGAGAAGCTGAGTAGCTTGCCTGAGGCCCAGAGGAGAAACTTGAATGCAGGCTCCACAGAGGGAGTTTGCTCTCTTACCCACCTTCTCTCCTGGGCATCCAAGAGAACACAAGGTGATCCCAAGTGGCCCAAGTCAGAGAAAGCCAGCACAGAAGCCTTGCTGAACGTTTGCCTGCTCTGTGGCAAACCTCTGTGAGTCCCAAGTCCTTAACCGTCCAATGTGGGAAGTGATCAGTAAGAATTAAATGACGGGAAAGCAACACCGTGTCTGACATAGAGCAGGTACTCCATAACTGATGGCTATTACTACTATTATTATTTAAATCTGGGAGTCTCAGTATTGCTTCCATTTCTTCCAATCAGGAAAATGATGCAAATCAGAGATGAATATTTTTACACTTAGTTTATATTCACTTTTAATATTATAGAATATTAAAATGTTGGAGAAAATTTAGCAGATAGTCATGACATAATACTAACAAAGCTAATAAAATATTCTTTATTCAAAGAAATTCCTCATTTCTCACATTTAGAGTTTAATTGCATATCCAACTGATCAAAAACTTTCTTCAAGATTAGCTGAAATCTTTTGATACTGTATATGTAATTTCAACAATTCAACCTATGTCAAACAGTAAGTTGACGACAACAGGAAAAAAATCTAAAGTATGTCACCAAATTCAGGCTCATTTTCTACTACTTAACTCCAATGAAGAATTAAAAATTATGCAACTCTTTGTTTTAAACCTCACAAAGGAAGAGTATCCTTCAGAGATGAGGCCACATTTTCTCTATGTGGTTAGGTTTATCCTTTTAAATGAAGTGGACGCAGATTTTTTTTCCAGGAATCACAGCCCAGAGTCTCCCTATGAATGAGATCTATTCCCCACTGGTGCCAGCTCGCCTCTCTGGTCAGGGATGGCAGCCTCCTAAGCCAGCACGCCCATCCTCCACGTCTCCTCTCTGCCTCCGGCCCACTTTTGAACCACTTCTTCACACAGCTCTAACTCTTCAAGGCAGTGTGAGAAGACAGAAATAGGAAAGATAAAAATCACACTCTGTCAGTTTTGCGTCTATTTCACAGATTTGAGGAAATAGAGACACAGGAAGTTTGGGGAACGCCTTTAACATTTCTTTCCACTCAAGCTCCCTCTAACCCTCAAGACAGACAGACTCCACTATGTCACGAATATACATGAGACGCTGGGACGCAGAAAAAAACATCTTTTCCTAGGACAGCTGGAAAGATTTACCACTTTATCTCTAAACTTAAAAAAGAATGTTAAGAATTGGAGACGATAAAATAAAGGCTAAGTCTGAACCTCCAGAGTAATTCTGTGAAACAAAACCTATACCATGTACCAAATAGTGAGACGGCATAGACTCCACCCACACTGACTCAAATGTAAAAAAGTAAAAAATGACGTATATCCAAATATTTGTATCTATTTCCTCAAACACATAAAACCAAAAACCGATCAGAGCCTCAGCAGGTTAGCTATGCTTGTTTTTCATTTCTCAGTGGTGGGGCACTTACTCATTTCACTTGGGGGCCTTCTTGGGTGTTAAAATCACAAAAATAACTAAGATTACAATGAAAAAGAAGAAATGCAAGCAACCACTTTGCAAGCACAGATACATTTTTTTCAGATGCCTTTTTGATATTTAAGCAATAACTTCAATGAGACATCCAGAAATGGTTGGCAGTGGGAAACATAAAACAGGCAGGTCACAGGTAGATGGATATGTGGGTGGGAAGCAAACCAGCTTTTTAAATACCTACAGGTATCAGGTTTTGTGCTTGTTTTTTTTTTAATTTAAGACAACAACTAAAGCATCCAAGGACTGCCCATATCCTGTATTTTAATAAAGTTAACTTTAATTTTTCTGTTTCTCATTTTTGCTGCCAATGTTCCATAAAAAGGGACACTCTCTCCTAAAGGAGACATTTCAGCAGTTATCTTTTCAAAAATCTATTCTTATGTCAGAACTACAGGAAAAATAACGACATCACCAACAATTTCACCTTTGAAAATTGGAATCTGTGAAGACACATGAACACTTGGAAGCAGACCCCAGTTTATCAAAGCAGAAACAACTAGGAATACAGGAGGAAAACTCTCTTCTCATGACGGGCAGGCCTGGGATCTCAAAAGGCACACTGCCCAGGCCCCTAGGATGATTAGATGTCACCTGCAGCTTTCTCAAGTGGAGCTGCAGAAGAGTTGTGAGGACAATAGACACCTGGCAGAGAACGCTGCGGGCAGGGAAAAAGGAAGAGAAAAGAATGTCTGGTCCTCCTGAAAACAACCTTGTTTCACATCTCTCCCTTCCAACGGTGAAACCATTTTAGGCACCATATCATCTTACCCATGTGGTAGCCCAGCCATGCTGCTCTTGAAAAAGCTCTACAACTTCCCCTCTGTGTACACACGTAACCAAAATAAGGTCATCTCAATTTAAAGGAAAAGGGGCAAAAAAATCAATCAAGCATGTAGCATCTGGGCCTATCAGCTGCTCCGAGTCCACTGAAAAGGGGGCAATTGAGTGAAGAACGAATATCCGTGAGCAGCACCATCTATCTAGAGAGCAGCCGCAGTGTCTGGTCATGGCTCAGCTATGCATAAAGCAACACCCATGCGGCCTCAGAGCCATCTTCCAGTACAGCAGTCCTCTCTCCGCTGTGTTTGGTTCACTCTTGAGCAAATATATTGAATTTTTTTTTAATTTAATGGCTCTCTTTTATTCTTGATGTCTCTAGATTCTTCTTCCTCAAATTAGTCTGTAATTTATTTTTAATGGTCTTATCATGTCCTGCAGATTGTATTCTAGTTTTTATTATCTATAAATGATTAGTTTGATCTTGTTTGTTGTGTCTGCTGACTATACCTCGTGACAGTGGATTTTCAGATGTGTTTCTGATATTCATTTGTAAGTTCATAATAATTCAGAATATTTCCTTCCATGGAGGTCCCACACATCTATAGGACCAATTCATAAGAAGTGGTTTAATGTAAGTGGTAAGAAGTTTTTTCATAGGAGAACCTTAGGTTGTGGAGGCATCCTTGATGAGGTCCTATGGGTACAATAATTTTCAGACCAAATTTTACGTTAGTTTCTGAGTTTGCGGCTTCCACATAATGAAAATTTAGCTCATCAAACATGAAAGGGCAAGGTAGAGGTTCCAAATTCCCACCTGGATTAAGTTAAGAGTTTTTCCAGTGGGCCTTCCCTGCCCAAGTCTACGCCTATCTCCAGGGTGCCACGAGGCATGAAGCCTACAGCCTCCGCCGAAAACTCTAGCCCCTAAAGCACACCCTGCTCAAGTCATCCCCTCGCCGCTCACTGCTGTGGCCTCCCTCTTCATTTCTGGCGCCTGAAGATCTCCCTTTCTTGGTTCTGATCATGAGTATGTATTTTAAAAATATTTTTAATATTAAATTTTTCATATATTTTTCTAGCACTTCCTTTGATTTAGGATTGGAGGGGGCTTCCCAAGTCAACTGCTTCTGCCATCTTGAAGAACAACAAGCTTCTTACCTAACCTCAAAACTCTCTTTTATCATTTTCGTACTAAATTTACTGAGCATCTGTCTTTTATAAAGATTAGTACTTGGTTCTGTATATACTTTAGACAGTGAAGCATAAACCATGCTTCTTCCCTCCATGAATTTATAGTCCAGAATGAAAGATAAGACAATTGCCCAGGGAACAAATAAGTATCAAGTAAATAACGTAATCATCAAGGGTTAAGAAGTTCAGTAAAACTGCTTCTAAACTTGCTGTCGAAAGAAGGATTGAGATATTAAAGCTCAACTCTCAAAACTCTTTTGATTTGAACAGTGTTTTAGAAAGTTTTTATCTCAATAGTACCAAGATGGAAGTAAAAGAGATTTAGACAGCACAGCAAGTTATTGAAGAGTTTCAGAAATCTTCTAAGAAACTGAATAGGTTGGTAGCAATCATTCTGAAAAGAAATGGGTAGAAACTGTGAGAGAAGAAACAACGAGCTATGGTGGCATGGTGTTATGAACATGCTGAGTGTGTCTGACAGAAAAATCTGAGATAATGAGGCCAGTCTCAGGGATGTTAAGTTTACAAAAAAGTGTTATCAACAGACGAATGTTAAAAACAAAGCTGGAGGGGCCGGTCCCATGGGTGAGTGGTTAAAGTTCCACGTGCTCCACTTTGGTGGTCCTGTGTGCTGGTTCAGACCCCGGGTGCAGACCTACTCCACTCATCAGCCACGCTGTGGAGGCATCCCACATACAAAGTAGAGGAGGATTGGCAATGGATGTTAGCTCAGGGCTAATCTTCCTCAGCAGAAAACAAAAAAGAACAAAGCTGAAATGTGGAACTAGAGAAAGATTTCAGATTTGGAGATTTCTTTCTGTGAATCATCTTCAGAGAAACGCTGGTAGAGGCTGAGCAGGGAATGGTAGTGCCTCAGAACAGAAGATAATAAAAGAGGGAAGCAATTTCAAGTGTTTCTGTTACTGTGAACGTAAATAAAGCCAATCAGAGAAATAACCACGCTCTAATATATTTTTCATTTGCTCAATATGAAATTGTGCCCTTAAAAAATTGGAGATGGCCCATTTACAAACGACAGAAATGCTGGGAGCAGGATGTCATTACATGCTCAATGTATAAAGAACTTGGAATTATCCTAAAGCACATCTGTATTTAAATGAAAATAATGTGACTAAAAGGATTTACTGGAAGTGAGATTCAATCTGCTGACAGAGACTGAAAGAGACATTCAGTTGCTTAAGGGAAGAAAGGGATCTAAAATAAAGGCATGATTTTATTTCATTTTTATATGAAGTTTAATTAAATATTTCCATTTTCAAAGTCAGGCAAATGATGTGAATTATTGAAAGTCTTTGTGTTGATTTTAAAGGATACTTTTTCGGAACACAGACATGTACATCTTAAGATTTCAAATCCAGGTCCATCTGCAATCAGAGACTAGTATATAAAGTAGATTTCAGATCCATACTGATGATAACATATGTCAAAGAAATTTAGACAATGCACCCATCTGAGCAGTTTTAAATGAAATTCGGTTACAAAGCTCAGCGCAACTCTCAAAACATGCTGTTACTTTCAGAAGGAAGCTGTCTAAAACACTACCTAATATCAGAGTATACAACTATTGCTCTGGCCTGTCCAATTCATGTATCACATCTCCCTCGCCACAGTGAGTGGTTCAGGAATGAACATGGGACTAAAGGTGGTCCAATGAGACCCAATCCTAGGACTTCTACTTGAACTACTGCCCACCCCTTAGTGGGGTGACTGATCTAGTAAGCTTACAGCCTGGAGCTCTTGTTGGACATCTTGTCTCCACAAGGGAAGAGCCTACTCTGATAAACCAACATGCAGGGAAGCAGAGATGGCATTATTTGAGCTCCTGGATCCAGCTATGCCTGAAAGATTGCCGTTGGAATTTTCACTTACATAAAACAATAAATCCTCCTGTGTAGTTTGGGTCCACCTGCGATGGGTAGTCACTAGATCGAAGAGTCTTAATCTAAATATTGATCAATATTTTGAATAGCCTGTCATCAAATTCTTTCCAAAACTGCATTTTTGATGTTCTGCATATATATATACAGGGATATTCATTTTTTCTTACTATTTCATATTTCAGATTGAGTTCTGATAATTCTAAATTAATAAGCTTCAATTTATAGTCAATGAAGCAGGAATGTGTTACCAGTTAAGAGGTTCCAAGTGCAGGTAGAGAAGTTTTCAATAACTCAAATCTAATTATTTCACTCTTTAATGGTCATCCATTTTCCTTAAGATGAAATTCAATCATGTTTTCTTGGCTTCCCTCTTCAGTCCCTTCTCTTGGTCATTTGCTCCCCTGGGCTAAGCTTTTAGCCATTCCAAGTTTCTTTCTGCTCTTCAAACATGCTATGTTCTTTTTCTTCTGTGATAGGTAGAATAATGCCCTCCCCCTACCATTAACAATGTCCGTGTCCTGATTCCCCAGACTCTGTGCATATGGTAAATTACATGGAAAAGAGGAATTAAGATTGCAGATGGAATTAAGGTTGCTAATCAGTTGACCTTGAGATGGAGAGATTATCTGGGATTATCGGGTGGGCCCAATGTAATCACAAGAGTCCTTAGAAGTGGCAGAAGGAGGCAGGAGGTGAGAGTTAGAGATGTGAAGGTGCCAGGCGGCTGGCTTTGAGGATGGAAGAAGGAATCACAAGCCAAGGACTTCAAGCAGCCTCTAGAAACTGGAAAAAGCAAGGAAAGGGATTCTCCTCTAGAGCCTCCAGAAGGGATGCAGCCCTTCTGACACCTTGATTTTATCCTGGGAAGACCCATTTCAGTACTTCTGACCTCCAGAATCGTAAGATAACTTTTCTTATTTTAAGTCATGAAATTCTGGTAATTTATTATAGCAACAACAGGAAATTAATGTATCTGTCTAGAACATTCTGCCTTCCCCCATCCTCTCACCATAAATCCTTACTGTCCTTCAGGTCTCAGATTAGATATCATTTCCTCTCTGAAGCATGGTACGAGCATCCAATGTTAGGTACCCTTCTTCTGTGCTTCCATAATATCCTGTATTCCCAGGATTGGCTTTCTATAATTCTAACTGCCATTATAAATTGGAATTACCTCTATACCTGTCTATATTCCTCAAAAAATTGTAACTTCCTTGAGGGTTTGTTTACTCTTGAATATGCACTACCTAGTAGACTGTCTGATACATAATAGTTTTTCAATAATTATTTGAGTGAATGAATGACATAATCAATGAATGAACCAATTAATCAATAAAGAGACGTAATACTTTCTATGGAACTCAAATAGACTAACTCTCTTAATGTAGGCAGAACTCAATTTATTAGGAGGTTGGGTTCAGAAGTGACATCAATGGTGATCAAGTGCTCAGATTAGTCTACATCTTTACAAACTGCAATACAGGTTAAATATTGCACATCTGTAATAACGGCAGTGGGTTGTCATATAGAAATGTCAGAAAACAGGCAGAAATGTGAAACAGGTAGCCATGGTAAGCTGCCCATGGTAGGGGTCCTCAGGAAACAGAAGCCAGCAAATGAAGCTTGGGAGCTGCCTCAAACCAGAAGAGGTAGAAGAAAGCCTCAGAGAAAGGAGACAAGAAGAAGCAAAAAGTTCTTCTAGCTAAAGGATGCCAGACTTAAGAGAAGGAAAGAAATAGAATATTTCTAGGGGGCAGGCCCCGTGGTTGAGTGGTTAAGTTTGTGCGCTCCGCTGCGGCGGCCCAGGGTTTTGCTGGTTCAGATCCTGGGCGCGGACATGGCACCGCTCATCAGGCCACGCTGAGGCAGCATCCCATACGCCACAACTAGAAAGACGTGCAACTAAGATATACAACTATGTACCAGGGGGGATTTGGGGATATAAAGCAGAAAAAAAAAAAAAAAGATTGGCCACAGTTGTTAGCTCAGGTGCCAATCTTTAAAAAAAAAAAAAAAAAAAAAAAGAATATTTCTAAATGTGGGTTCTCTACTATACTCTCCAATACAGTAACCATTAGCCACATCTGGCTACGTACATTTACAATTTAATAAATTAAAATACAAAATTTAGTTCCCCAGTTGCACTAGCCAGCTTTCAGTGCTCAAAGCCACATGTGGCTAGTAGCTACCAAACTGGACAGCACAGATATATAACACTTCCACCAACACAGGAAGTTCTACTGGGCAGCACTCTAATAGATTTGCTACACGCTTTTGGGCTCTCCGGCCTGGTGAATGTAACCGCTGGCAACTAGAAAGGGCGGACTTTAATGCTTTCAATGTTGCATTTAAATAGTTTCTCATTATACTAAGAAGCTGCAAAATTAATTTTAAGGGCTTGGGGTAGCTGAAACAACTTTATTGATTAGGCTCCACCTAGACTCATATTTGTAAGATGCCCAAATCCAAATATCCTGCACTCATTCACAGGTTTGAGGCAGGGTAGCATCATCTCACATTGACAGATACGGCCATGGCATGCTCCCCAGTCACAGCTGAGGACAGCAATAGGGAAGCCTAAGGGATCACCACTGATTTAACAATGATTAATGAAGATGCATTGCGATCTTTCCTTTTAAAATCAGTAACAAGATAAGGATGCTATGTAAATAGAAGATACAAAAGAATCTACAGAAAACATTTAGAATTAATGCGAAAATTTAAGAAGGTAGGTGGATACCAGGTCAACATAGGAGAAAGGAATATATTTCTATGTACCAGCAACAGTTAAAACATGAATTTTTTTAATATAACATTTACAACAGCATCAAAAAATATCAACTATCGAGAATCAAAGCTGTTCAAAGCCTCTCCAAGCTAAATTATAAAACTTTACTGGGGAAGAACAGAGAAGATCTGAATAAGCAGAGCTAACAAATCAAGTTCATTGATTAAAAGGCATGCTATATTTCAGATACTAAATCTCTCCCAAATTGACCTATAGATTTAACACAATCCCAATAAAAATATCAACAGGTATTTTTGTAGAACTTGACAAGCTGGTTTTGAAATATGAATGGAAATGCCAATAGTATCTAAGATACTCTTACAGAACTTGAAAAAGGACAAGGTAGGACTTGCTCTAGCAGGTATGAAAACATAGTATACAACTGCAGTAGCCAAGACAGTGTAGTTATTGCTGCAGGTATAGACAAGCTGACCAATCCAACAGAATACAGCGCAGATACATAACTACAAATATGTATATAGTTATCTCTTTATGTTGATTTATGGCAAAAGTTGCACTGCAGAACAGAGAAGAATGATCTTTTAAATAACGTTGTTAGAGAAATTTGGTTTCCATACTGGAAATTAATAGGAAGGAAAGAAGGGAAGGAGGGAAAGACGGAGAACGAAAGGGAGGAGAGCGGCGGGGCCCACGGTCGAGTGGTTGAGTTCACACTCTGTTTCGGTGGCCCAGGGTTTCACCAGTTAGGATCCTGGGCGTGGACATGGCACCGCTCATCGGGCCATGCTGGGGCTGCATCCCACATGCCACAACTGGAAGGACCACAACTAAAATATACAACTATGTACCAGGGGGCTTTGGGGAGAAAAAGGAAAACTAAAATCTTTTAAAAAACAAAAAAAGAAAGGGAGGGGAAAAAATAAATCCCTTAATTCACTTCATGCACAAAAATAAAGTCTGAGTAGATTAAACAGCAAAATAGAAAGAAAATATATAAAGGTTCTATACAATAATACAGAGTATCTTCCAGACCTTGGTATATAGAAGGATTTCTTAAATAGTACGCAAAAAGTCTTAACCGTAAAAGAAAAAATTAATGTTTAACTAAGGTAAGAATTCTATTCATTAAAAGATACCATGAAGAGAATGAAAAATAAGACAATGATAGTTAACACACAACTAACAAAGGATGTATAAAAAATATTTAAAGAACTAGTACAAATCAATGAGAAAGCTTCACAAAAGAGGAACTCCAAATGGCCACGAGCACAAAATTACATCAATTTAATTGGTAATAAGGGAAGTACAAGTTTCAACACCGAGATTCTATCACATACCTATCATCTTGGTAATTTAAGCTGATCATTTAAATCGACAACGCCTAGCGTTACAAAGATGTGGCACAAGAGTAACTCTTACACATTGTTACTGGGACTGGTACAACTATCTTGGAAAAATTCGTCAGTACTGAAAATAAAGTAGAAGTCACACATACTCTATACTCAATTCCAATCTTTGTGTGATTATGTTCATTAGAATACATACATAACACTATGCACAGCAGCATTGCTCCGTGGAAACCTAAAAACAGAAAAAATTCAAATGTCCAGCAAGAGTAAAATGAGTAAACAAACTGAGGTATATTCATATATAGGAATATCATTAAGCAACATCAGTGAACTAACTACAGCCACATACAACATTCTTGAATCTTAAATGATATTGAGAAAAAGAACTAAGATACAAGCTAAGAGAGTGCATATTATTCCATGTAGATAAAATCCAAAAGCAGGCAAAACTAAAACTGGGTACAGTATATGCGTAGGTGTTAAAATTATATTTACAAAAGCAATGAAATTATTAACGTAAAACTCAAGATACTGGTCACATCTGGGCAGAAGAAAGGGAAGCACAGCTGAGGGCTTCTTCAGTATGGAAGTTTCAGTATGTTCTGTTTCTTGACCTGGATTATGGTTAAGCAGATAATAGCATCATAATTATTTAGCTGTACAGTCATATTTTACTCACTTTATTGTTAGCATATTTCACAAAAAAATGCTTTACAAAAACCAAAACTTCAATGAATGACATAAACATGTAGGATCTCTTGGTAAGATCCTCTACCACGGCACCTTCAATATTGTATGCTTTTTCCTCAAATTTCCCTAGAAACTTAAAATAATTAAAAATAAACAAAAAATAACAATGGAGGATCATCACGTATGATCCTGAGTCACACATAGTCAAGAAGTGGTTGAAGTGTAGGTCTTTAGTAAGGCAAACCAGAGGCACACAATATTAAGATGGGCAAAGCATGAAACATATGTGATCTTATTATCACTATTGCCAAATATTATACGTTGAAAATAATTTACATTAGCACACAGCACATTATCAATTTAAATTAGCCTAAGACAGTCATGGTTAGTATTTGTTCAATACTAAGATGTGTCGAGAATCTGAGAACATTTATAATAAACTCAAAGATAGATAACGAATATAAGAAGTTCCAGACTAGAACAGATTTTTCATCTTAAACGTATCTCTGAAAAGATGTTGCCTTCTCCATCATGACCACATAAAGGGATCATTTAATGGGTTTACGGACTAGTTTTCCTTTCTTTCTTTCTCTTTTTTTTTGTGAGGAAAATCGGCCCTGAGCTATTATGTGTTACCAATCTTACTCTTTTCTTTTGCTTGAGGAAGACTGGCTCTGAGCTAACATCTGGCCCAATCTTCCTCTATTTTGTAGGTGGGATGCTGCCACAGAAAAGCTTGACACATGGTGCTAGGTCCATGCCTGGGATGTGAACCTGTGAACCCTGGCTGATGAAGTGGAACATGTGAACTTAACCACTACGCCACTGGGCCGGCCCCTGGACTAGTATTGCTTTACACTCAGTCATTCACCAGGTTTATGACTGAGGTATTAGGCACATACTGACATGCTCCTTTTCACAGTCACAAGCAGGTACTGCGAGCATTACAGTCACGGTGCCCTGTGACTGCAGGGTTAGAGAGCTTTAACATATGTAGTCCAGCTCCCTCATTTCACTGCTTGGACTCCCCTTTTCCCGGGAGTTACATTAGATGAGCTAATCTATACATCTGTTTAAAAAAAACATTCTTAAGAATTCAAACACTGATTTTGCCATGAGTGCATTCTGTGAGGATAGATCGAGGTGGTTCAATCCTAACATAGTTGGAATGATTCCATTTTCAAGGTTGTATGGGCAATGAAGTTTTGTCTAGCTAAAAGAATATTAATATACTTTAGTTAGGTTTTTTAAATACCATGAAGTCTTACACTAATCATTTTAGTGCTGATTAAGGAAAAAAATAAGCCTTTATTTCTCATTTAAGCCAATGTTCACACAAATCAGAAAATAAAGACCTATAGAAAGATGATAAAGAAAACTCAAACTGTCATAAATACTGTGGCTATACCCTTCTAGATACTGTCTGTAGTTCTGTATTTTTGCACAATTCAATCACACTATATAATTTTGTAATCTGACTTTTCCCTTAGTTAATACTGTATCTTTTTTTTCTATGTTTTTTGTAATTGAGGTCATATTGGGTTTTAACATTGTATAAATTTCAGATGTACTTTATACTTCAGTTTCTGCATAGACTGCATTGTGTTCACTACCAATAGCCTAGATTTTGTCCATCACCATCCCTGAGTTAATATTATAAAGTTATAAATGTAAATAAAGGTATATCTACAGCCCCCTTTAATGGTTTTAGGGTCTCTAATATAGGGATGCCCCATACAGAGTATAGCCAACTTGAGGTTGCTAGACATTAAGACTTTTTTAAACATCAAATCATAAAAAAAAAAAAAATAGAGAACAGGTTTAACTCTCTGTAGACTAATTTACATTTTGTTTCAAAAGTAATCATACTATCAACTTTTATGTAATATCCAGAATAGGCAAATCTAGAGAGACAGAAAGGAGATGAGTAGTTTCCAGAGGCTGGGGGTGATGGGAAGGAACAGAAAGGGACTGCTTAATAGGCACAGGGTTTCCACTGGGGTGATGAGAATGCTCTGGAACTAGATAGCGATGGTTGCGCAACATTGCAAATATTTTACTACAATACAAAAAAAAATACTAAAACGTAAATACAAGTAAAAAACTTAAAAAAAAAACCCACTAAAACAAAATATTGCCAAATGCTCTATGGCTCACCCACATTCTTCTAATTTTACAAACCAAAACCAAAAATGGGTACTTGAAATACTCATTTTTAATGACTCTGTTGTCTTGACCACTAGGTTCTTACAGTAAATTTATCAGAGACTGGCAAAATCAAGACATAAACATAGATGTACTATTGAACATCTTGAGTTTGAAGAAACTTACCAGTAGGCTACTAAAAATACAAGTCTGATTGCAAAGAAAAATATGGCCTAAATATTTATAACTAGAAGCCAGAGGCCTACTGGTGGTAAATGAAGAGTATTTATGAAATAGTATTTATGAAATAGTACGTTATTTCATAAATTCTTACTAACATAAAATATCAACATAATTATGAACAAATGGTAGAAAAATTAACTTTAAATATGCACATTGAGGGGCCAGCCTGGTGGCATAGTGGTTAGGTTCGTGCACTCCGCTTCGGCGGCCTGGGGTTCATGGGTTCGGATCCTGGGCACGGACCTACACACCACTCATGTGTTCACTGCTGAGGTGGCATCCCACATACAAAATAGAGGAAGATTGGCAACAGACGTTAACTCAGGGCTAATCTTCCTCACCAAAAACAAAAAAAAGCATATTGAATGACCGGGTTTAGAGCAGCATCTTTTAGCCTACTGAGATGGAGATGTATTAATCGTTTCTGAGTCCTAATTCCCAATAACCAGGGGAATCCTGGAAGAGACTTTGAGGTAGTTTTCTTTTAATGTTTAAAAATTTTTAATTGTGAAAAAAATACACATAACACAAAATTTACCATCTTAACCACTGTTAAGTGTGCAGCACAGTGGTGTTAAATATATCCACATTATTGTGCCACCAATGTCCATGATTTTTTTTTTAATTATCAACCTTCATGGGTACTTTATTTCCTCTTTTATGCTAAGATCACAAACTCATGCATTTCTGTCGCTCCAGAACGAGAGTTCTAACCCTAGGGCAACTATAACCAGCAGACAAGGGGTGGCCTTTTTGTGAATCTAGCTCTAGTCCTAAATTAAATGGGAGAGTTCTCCGCCACTTCAGGGAAAGCAGCGTAAGACATCTAAAGGAGTTGTTAATGGCGGTGGTGGCAACAGCAGCCGTAGACCTTGAACCTGGGATTAGCCACTTCCAAGACTGTGGCTAAAGAACCCACTGGACTGCCAAGAATACCACAGGAGCTGCCGGGACAGGAAAAAGGCGGCTTCTGGGGGCTGAAGTCCCAGGGATTCTGCTGCTCCTGAGGTCACATGTATTCTCCTTGGTGGTGCTCCCTCAGATCTGAAGGCCAGAGGAAGCCAGGGTTAGGCTCAATTAAGTACTTTCCAAGGCACCAGACAATAGCCTAAAAACCTACAATAGTTCACATCCATCTAAGTAGCTGGTAAGCCACAGCAGGATCTGCATAATTAACTCTTCTCCATGCTGTCATCTTCAATTACAGAGGACCACTGCCTGTTAAACAAACAAGCCTAAAGGCCAAAGATGAGGCTGCTCTGAGTGGACCTCCTGCTTGCTCTGGAAAATCTCTACTGGATTACCCAGAGATGCTCTTTGAAAATTTTGCCAGCGTTTTCTCATGCCACTGTTTGTGAAGTTTTATGACGGTCCACTCACTAAGAACTGGGGGCCACTGCATCGCACACAGGACAAGTCACATCTGCCTTTCAGATATTCATCATCTTCTTTTCTATTTAACCCATTTTGGCAAATTGTATGAAACCATCACTCTTTTAGATACCTTTGTACCAGCACATACTAACTTACATTGTATATTTGCATTGCGAGTTTTGTTCACCAAGATACTATTATTCTGAACTGTAATATTTTTGCCACTACTTTTAATTTTAATAGGCCACTTTTGAAACCTGGATCCATTATTGCCACTTTGGGATGAAGTACCACACAGCAGTAACAAAGACGACAGATTTAACAGATGTAATTAGTAGCAAGATGATGATATAAATGCACTTTAACCAACTTGAACTTCAGACTTGGCCGAACTTGGCAGAGATGAGCCGGCTTAGTGCTTGCGGGTGGCAGGTGTATGTGGTCATTCAAGTCACAGACATGGCTGCAGATCAGATTACAAGTCCCTTTGAGTTTAGAGAGAGGAGAAACATACACATACACAACCTTTCAGATTAAGCAAAAAGACTTCCATACCTGTATGTACTTTGACCACACGACTCAGAAAGGGCTGACTAATCCAGGAGAAGGGAAGTCAGAGCTCATTTCACTTCCCCCAGGAGGTCCTAGCAGGGTCAGTGGTGTCACTCACCAAATGGAGTGTCCCTGATGCACTGTACCATTCCCAGGAGATGGCATCAGACTGAAGGCTACTATGTCTCATGGGGCTAATGGGTGTAAATGCTTGTATTTCAGCAGAGCCCAGGCATCTCTGGGTGCTTTTGCCAAGTTCCAGTCAAATCAAATAACCAAATCCAGACCCACACCAGTATCACCGTAAACCAGGGTCACAGCTTTCCACCTAGTGATCATCTCAAGGGGTTGTTGTTACTGAGCCTGGGAGTGCCACCTCCAAGAGGAATGTTCTCATAAGTTCCCTCTGAATGCACTTATATAGAACATGTAGAAGTTTTAGGAGCCAGAGAGTTATCAGTATCCTAACAGGATGACTGTGAGCAGCGTCATAATTCTATTTCAAATCTGTAAAATGTATGTATGTAAATAAAAAGCCTCAGCCCCCTTTTTTATGCAATTGTTCCATCTCCCATGGACCACTTTGGGGATTGCCAGATAGAGCTAAATGCCAAGGACAGAATTCCCCCCCTACTGTCTTTCTGTTCTTTCTCTGCCCTGAGCCACTAGGTGTCCAGGTTCTCTAAAAGAAAGGTGGGATGCCCTATACTTGAGTCGAGTGTCTGGGACTGTGCTCTAATCAGGGCAGGTGGCCTCCTCCTTCCTTCCTCCTTGCTGTCCTGGACTACCTACAGGTGCCAGGCATTGCCTGTCTCCAGCACCTTTGCTGCTCGAGATACCTTCCCCTGTGAAGACTCCCCCTCCTCTCCTGATGTGTCCCCCAGTGTTTGCTCTTTGTGCTCTGTGCTCCTGCTGCTTCCTGGGGAGATGTCTGTGGTGCTGCCCTTCTTTGTTTGTTGTAATGTTCCCACATCTGACATGGTCTCTCCCTAAGACCCAGGGATATCTGAAATATCTGAAAGTCAGCTGTGACTTGTCCTGTGTGTGATGCAGTGGCCCCTAGTTCTCAGTGAGTGGACCTTCATAAAACTTTAACAAACAGTGGCATGAGAAAATGTTTGCAAAATTTTCAAAGAGCATCACTGGGTAATCCAATAGGGATTTTCTAGAACAAGCACATTAATTTCGTCTATAAACCTAAAGAATGTTGTCATGAAAGAAACAGAAGACCCTCAATTACAGAGGCACCATTCAAAATTGTTCTCGAAGGAAAAAGAAATGTACAAATCACACTTTGAGACCCTCCTGAAGCCAGGTGCAAGGTTGACAAACAATATTATGTGCAGAGAGAAAGCAGAAGAGTCTTCTGACAGAATTTCTACACCAAATGACACTGCTGGACACCAATCGAATACCAAAATAAATGGCAATAGAAAATCCAAGTCACACAATGGAGAATGACAACTGCTGTCCACAATACCTTCCAGGAGATAGCCACTGAATGCAGTCTGTGAGTCAGCTCTTAGAACAGGTGGGCTTAGAAGGGAGAACTGCTCTACAACCTCCGGCATTTTGACAGGAGTAACGCATTTTGCTTGATGCGTTGGAGGTTTGTTTTACAAAGCATGAGGTAGATCTGGAAAGCGCTCTGAGGTTGTCCTGCTGGAGCCCTGGCCAGGCTTCCATCAAAGGATCTCAGAGCTGCACCTGGCTAACACCCCACACCTGACTTATACACAGGCAACTGTCGGCACAGGGCAACTTGAGGTCCAAGAGTCCCATGCCAATGCTATTTTTGAGATCTCTGGCACACTGAAAAAAATGCAGAGATGCCAAGATATAATTTTTAAATTGTGTTATTTTAAATTTTAACATATGAACACTTTAAATACTAAAAATATTATAATTCAATATAGCTACGCTATTCATATGATAAAATAGATTAAAAATACTAATTTCTGGTGTACAGTGTGATCCAGCAGTGAGATACAGATTTGCTCATATGATGGACATATTCTACTTTCAATCTAATTCACGCATGTCTGTGCCCTAAAATGTATTCTTTTCTGAAGATAATGTTGAAAGTCTAAGTGTGAGGCTTGGGCCCATGGCCCTCTTGTCACTCCACCCTCACCTCAGGACACACCAAGGTGGACTCAACACCATAAGCCTCCTGATCTTGATTCACTGCTGAATAAAACAGTGAGAAAGGGGAAATGACCAAATTTTAGCCAAATTTCCAGCACATTGCATGAAGAAAGATAGCTGCTTGCTACAGTGAAATGTCCTGGCTGGTCACAGACAATGCCAGTAAAGACAGTTTATGACTTCACGGTGCCAACTCAAGCCACCTATTTCAGCAACATATTAACTATCTTGAACAGCTTATCGCTCTATAACTGGGAGATAAAAATAAACCCCTACAGGTGCCAAGACAATTCAACAGGAAAAGGATAGTGTATTAGTTTGCTAGAGCTGCTTAAACAACAGAAATGTATTTTCTCACCGTTCTGGAGTTCGGAAGTCTAAGATGAAGGTGCTGGCAGAGCTGCTCTATTCGGAGGCCCCTCCCACGGGCCTGCAGAAGGCCCTCTTCTCACCGTGTCTTCACACCGCCTTTCCTGTGTGTGTGCACATCGCTGGGGCCTCTTCCTCCTCTTGTAAGGACACCAGTCACACTGGATTAGAGCCCATGCTAAGGGCCTCATTTAATGTAATCACCTCTTTAAAAACCTAATCTCCAAATACAGTTACATTTGGGGATAGAACCTCAACACATAGATTTGGGCCTGGAGGAGGGGGGACACAATCCAGTTCGCAACAGATGGTCTATTCAACAAATCGGACTGGGACTTTTGGATATACAAAAATAAACTAATAAACTTAGGCTCTTACCTTACACCATATACAACAATTAACTCAAATGAAACCTGAACCTAAATGTAAGACATTTCGGAGGCAAGTAAACGTGAAACTTTTAGGAGAAAACATAAGAGAAAAATCTATCTGATCTTAAGATATAATACCAAAAGCATGCTCCATAAAAGAAGAAAATGATTAATTGGTTTCTCTACCAGACACTGGTCTAAGCTCTTTACACACTGTATCTCACTTAATTCTTGTAACAGTATTATGACATGAGTCGTGTCCTCTTCATTTTACAGACAAAGAAACTGAGGCTCAGAGAGGTCAAGTAACTTGAACAATGTAATATAGTCAGGAGGTGCTGAAGTCAGAGAGCAATTACTAAGCATGCTAACAGCAACCTTCCTATTGGGCAGATTGCAGAGCAGAATTAGAACCCACACCCTAATACTTCCATAGAATTAAAAAATATTTTCTAAAGCTGAATACAACCAAGTCTTGGTTTGGGAATCTATTGTGATTATCTCCAAGCTGAACTATCCAAACTTCCAGCTTTCAGTTGTGGGATGTTCCTTGATGTGGTTCTTGCATAGTCTGCAGGGAGAAATCTCAAGGGCCAGCTAGGTAGATAACTTGAAAACAAAGTTAAAAAAAATCTTTCATGGGAAATAAATCACTTTTACTTCTGCCAATTTGAAATACGACCTTTCAAAATTTATTCTAAAATTTGTGATTGACCTTTTGTGATTTTTTAAAAAATGTATTACATGTCAGTCATATAATCAGTGGGCACCAAAAGTTTGAGAAATATAGCCCATACAAGGGGAGGTATGAGCCCCAGGAAGTTGAGCACAGATGTTGCCAGAGGGATGGTAGACAGGAGAGCAGCAAAACCACAGAGCACTGAGCAGAGCAAAGCAGAAGGGATGAGAACAGAGGCGCCAGGGACTCGGCACCCTCTGGATTTTCCTTCATAGAAAGAGAAGCCAGAGAGGTACTTCCATACCTCTACAATAATCCACTTCTCCCAGGCCCAAGGTTAAAACTGAACTTGACATATCGCACAGACTACTATGAAGAATAATCTACAAAAATTATCATGATGTCATCTATTGGTATCCATACCTTTAAATTATAGGTTGGCATTTTAGTTTATTAAGAAGCTCCTTCAAAGGTATTAAAAATCTGTTTACTCTTAGTATTGATTTTTTGATAAATATATTATCCAGCGAGGTTATATGCAGTGATTTCTCTGGAAAAGGTGACATTTACTCAATGATATTTACTTTACTGACTTAAGTAGCAATATATGCTCATATATCTTTGCTATATCTGGGACATTATCTTTGCAGAGTTAAAGTCAGAGAATATCTGTTTTATAGAAATATTTCGGCACGGTTAATAACATAAAGCTTAAGAAGGACTCTAGGTGTGTAAGATCTACTAGTTATGAATTAATTCTTCACTGACTTTAAATCAATATGCCATAAAGTTAAAGTTAATTCTCAAAACTTATTTTAGTCAATTAACTGGATGTTTTAAAGATAGCATTCCTTCAAAGAAAAAAGAAAGCCATCATTATATTCAATTTCAAGTAATTTCCTCTTATAATAATTTACTAGGACCACAGCCTTTTCTTAAATGAAATTCTCCAAGGCCAAGTGTGGCAGAGGCTGCAAACCAATCACTAAATGTTGTTCTTCCTCCTGGGCACCAACTAAAGGAGCCCCCACTGCCCTTGCAGTTTGTAGGGACTGCATGACTTCGTTCTCTCCACTTCCAAATCTGGTCCATAGACAGCCCCCACCTCCCACCCACATTCCCCACAGACTTTCTCTTTTGCCGTCTAAGATGATGTCTACAAGAGGGCAATCCTGCACACATGCTAAAGATGGCAGTCCTTCTCAGCCTGGACGTTTGTGTGGGACAGGGTTCCCACCCTAGACTATCATATGAATGGAAAATAAAGGTCTACAGTGTTAAGGCACTGAAATTTGGGGATTTATTTGTCCAAGTCTCTAGTACATTTTTGTATTCTATA
The DNA here is from genome assembly GCF_037783145.1 of Equus przewalskii. Classification (NCBI taxonomy): domain Eukaryota; kingdom Metazoa; phylum Chordata; class Mammalia; order Perissodactyla; family Equidae; genus Equus; species Equus przewalskii. The sequence continues at coordinate 34,427,078 of NC_091837.1, read as the reverse complement.
AATTTTTAACAAAAACAAAGAGCTTCATTTTCTTTAAAAGCTCTTTAATCTTAAAATAAGGATCTAGATCACAGGACCTATTGAATTTGGATGTATAATATTCTCAGAATTCATTCAATAAGTCAATAGACATTTGTGGAATAATCATTTCATTTGCTCTTACAAAGACAAAGTAAGTGAAAATGTCTCCCATGAATGGAATTAATTATTTAGCTTGGAAAACAACCTATTTGTAAACTGCATGTTCAAATTATAGAGAAAGCCTAACAATACAAAAATATGATAAACTACCAGCTCCTTAAATAACATTGCATTTGGTCACAATTGGGTTTTTTATGTATTTGTTCGATTGGTGAGTTGTTTTTTGTGTTTATTTTTGTTAACCAATTTTCATCTCCAATTCTTAAGTGTTAGCAGCTACTCCCATGACCCACCTCAGGTCGTCATCTTTCTTTCCTTTTTAATTTACTGGATGATAACTCATCAGCTTAGAAAGCACTGAACTTAGGAATTTGAAAAACAGTCATTTTTCCCCATTGATAAGTAGAAGTAGCAAGAAGGGCAAGAAACGCAACAAATGACATGACTTTAAAGGGCTTCGCAACAATTAGTATTTTTGAAAGGTTTAGTTGAAATTGTCAAAGATGAAGTCTTAGAGTACTCTTCTTTAACTCACCTAAGCAGAATGGTATAAGTATTCAAGGAAGAAAGGAAAACAGTCACTTAACTCAGAAGACCCCTTGAAACTAAGATTGCTTTAAAGTTCCTCTCTTTGTGCTAGTGGGTAAGTAAAGAGGCAAATGAAGACAACCTCTCTCTATTTCCTACGCTGACCTCAGAAAAGCTGTGACCAAAGTTTACCACGCTGGCTGAAAAAAGATCTGCCCTCTCCGATTTACTCTGCATCAAAACATGGGCCTGTTGTGGCCTAGGATTCAAATCTGCTCCCCTGGAGCTCAGGGGGTTCCTCTGCTCTTTCCTTTGCTGTGGATATGTCATTAAAGAAAATATTGCTGTTATCTACTGAGGAAAGTCACTAATGATAAAGACCTTATGAAATGCAAGAATGAATAAGAACTCTGAACCAAACCAAAGGAGAGGAGGGAGAGAAGTGCAGAAGGCATATTCAGAATTAGCTCATTCCCAACTAGAGCAGCACAGCAGTGTCACCTGGGGCAAGAAGCGCACCCTCCAAGAAAAGAACAAAGAATTACATGTCTCCATCTGCTGGGGGACTTAAGGAATTACCCAAATTAGAAAGTGTGACTTGGCAGAATGCTTATTTAAAATCCTATTAAAGATAAATTAAATAAGAAAAGAAAATACTACCCCATTTCAGGGATAAGAAAGTGTGACTGGCCCTATCAGTCACAACTATATACTTTTGTTACTTAAAGTTTGAAATGAAACAAATAACATGCCATTTCTCTTTTCAGTGTCAAGGTAAATAATGTATGAACCAAATACAGGCATTTTATAAGGAGGTACTCTCTCTCACTGAAGGCAGCCCCTATTCCACACGATTCTACTGGAGAAAGAAGCAGGCTGTATGCCAGCTACAGCAGATGGGCAGATGGCCACTTCCGGCTCTTGATCACATCTATTAAATCTTCTTAGGAAGCCTAGATAAAGGCTTCTCAGTCTATGGGGGACTCCAAATAATGGACTCTCTAAAGGGAGTCCCAAGCTTCAGAAGCCACCATAATGGTTAGGCAATTTGTAGACGAAATTAATCCTTGGTGAGTCTTTGCCCCTTCATGAATTTAGTTTTCTTTTCTTCCATTCAGTGCATTATTCTATTTTAATACTTGGTCTTTCTGTCAGGTAAAGCATCATGTCCCTATGCTTGGGTTGTCTGTGCTGTTCTTTATCTCTTAGGATACAAACATTGCCTGCCCACAGCAGGTGCTTCATAAGTATTTACTGAAAAAAGGAGAAAAGGTCCTAGCACTAGAAAGGGCTAGAAAGGTCATCTGCTCCATTTTCCTCAAGCTTAAATATTAACTGTCTATAATAGTTGGACAAATCTATAAAGTTCACCAGATTCCCTTGCTAACACTTTCCATGACTATATGAATATTAAACTCAGAAAATGTTTATCTATCATGCCTTTTAAATATTAGCAAGTTCTGTTAGAACCCCTATCTTTGGAAATAAACGTGTTACCTTACATAATGGGGCTATTGATGGGAGGTGTGTGACTGGTAAGTTCACCCACAGGATTTGTTAGCAGCTCACACACAATCTCTATCAGGCACAGTTCCCACGTTTTCCTGATAATGTTCAGCCATCTTTATACCATTTTGTCACTATACATTTCATGATAAAGGGGGTTGAAATTATTTTATCCTGACATATATATGACAGTTCCACAGTTACTGAATGAATTTATACAGGCTTACCCAGATATGAATAAGTTTAAATAATTCACTCTAGCCAAGCTTCTGCTGTCCTGAAAGCTATACCCAAACAATTTCAAATAGATGAATCTTAATCCTACTTTCAAGTTTTTCTAGAGCATGAGACTTCATACACGCAACCTTCATAGAATTAGTAGTACTCACACTTAATGTGGCTTTATACAATGTAATTTTATGTGTATTATTTCATTTAAACTGGGTATTTATTAGTATAAAGATGTAATACATTTCAATAATAGAAACGGACTATTTATATTGTCTTTATTCAAAAAGAAAAAGTGAATTATGACACTCAGGGATATCCTTTTGCAATGTTTCCAAAATCTTTTCCCTGTTTTCTTTTCCTTCCAGACTCCTCTGAGCCTTTAACTGTAAATCATCAAGGTAGGCATCTCCCTTAAGATGGTCTAGGTCCAGTTCTCAAAGTGTCTTCCAGGGACCCGGAAATTCCTGAGGCCCTTTCAAGGAATCCCATAGGTCAAAACTGTTTTCATGATAATAATATGACATTATTATTCCGATTTTGCTATGAATTACTAACAAGTGTACACCATTGCTCTGATGGCTAATAGAATGTATGCTCTGTTTTAAAAATTTCTCAGTTGTAATTTCTAACCCAGAAAATGTAAATAGATATTACCCACCTGAACAAAAAGCCCTTTGGATGTTTCAAAAAAAACTTTTTGAAGAATATAAAGGGATCCTAAGACCAAAAAGTTTGAGAACCACTCAACAACCCACCCCAAAATCTCAGTGGCAAAATACAAGGAAGTCTGTCTCACTTAGGCACAGGGATCTGCAGTCAGCTGAGAGTGTGTGTGTGTGTGTGTGTGTGTGTGTGCTCATGTGTGTGTATGTAGGGTCAGGAGAAGTCACTGCTGCATTTCCTCACTCAGCTACTCAGGCTTAAGCATTTCAAGGCTTGCTCAATCTCCAAGGCACGAAAAGGGGAGAGAACATGGGGAATCCTGTACTGGTTCTAGAAGTCTCTGCCTGAAAGTGACACATGTCACTCCTACTCACATTTTACCAGCCAAATGAGATGTGGCCACATCTCAATCAAAGGGGACAGAGACACACCATCCTCACACGTTTCCAGGAGGTGAAAGCTGAAAGCAGTTATTCAACACTACTAAGTACCTCAAGGGCTATCTCTTCAAGCAGCTAATCTCTTCCCAGCATCTTTTCCCTAAGTTATTGGCCCTCACAACCAAGTATTCATGAGGCCTCACAAAACACATTTTTGGAAGTGTGGAGAGATGGTATTTAAATATGACACATACATGTTCACATATTTAAAATTTTCTTTCAAAACAATTGAGAAACATCAAATCTAAACAAAATATATTATGGTAAACTCTTGCCAAAGCTAGTATATACTGCTATTGTGTAAAACAGGCTTTCTCAAAGCCTTTGACCGACATGTAAAACCAATTATTTATAATAATTTGTGCCATTAACAAATGTCCAACACCTTTTCATAGGAGCAAGACCCAGATCGATTCAAATAAATTAACATTCCTGTCTGAACTGGCTCATCCAGCCCAAGTAACAAATTCATACGTCAAGGGTGTGCTGACCCCATGACCCACCTGCTGAAAAATACAAACTGTATCATTTTGTTTTCCACATAACAAGTATTGATTGCAATGTTAGAAAGGTCAATTGTCATCAGCTCATTCACTGACCTGCTGGCAAATTGCAGCCTGTCACTCCACAGTGAGCCAGGACCATCAGGAGGAACTAAGGCATGCTGTGTTTATAGAGTACAATTGGGGAGGTGACACCATTTTCACAAGATGTGTGTTTAACAGGGTGAGTGTCACAGTCAACAGAGAGGGAAAGAGGAAGTGGCATGAAAAGAAACGACTGTAAGAGAGATTTCATAATTTCCCAGGATGACTACCAGAAACTTTATTGGTTTATATGTGCTTTAAAATGCACTGGATCAAACCTAGTCTGTTTCTAAGTCTTATGCCAAGGGTTTCAATATTTTGTGCATTTTCTATGGTTAACAGAATAAATACCAAAAATTTCTATGAGTAACAAAATAAAACAAAAAATAGCAAGTTCCCCAAAAGGAGAAATAAAATTAAATAAAATTTAGGAGAAATAAAATTAAGAAACAACCCCATATTAGACAACCTAAATCAGACAAGATGGGTCCTTTGAGAAACACATTTTCAGTGGCATCCCCTCTAGGAGGACCACTATGTTCATATGCTACCCACAGATCCTATTCAGACACTTCCTGCTGCATAATCAGTGTCTCAACTTATCCACTCGCCAGAGGGAGGCATTATGATTGTCCAGCTGACAATTAATTAAATAGCCACATGTATTTCTCTTTCACCCACTTAAGCTTTTAAATATCACTTTAAGATATAATTTATCATAGTCTACTAGAATAAAATATCAGTCAACTATGCATTAAAGACTACTTATTTAAAATAATGATCTGCACAATCATTTCATGGAGTTTGCCAAGAAATTCTGTATGATTTTTTTCTTTATTCAGCCCATATTACAGACAGGATACAAATGAATGCAAACATGCATCCAAAAATAAAATTTAATAATTCCTTATGTGTTTTCTTACAAAGTTTCAGCTAGCCACCAAGATATCTACCAACAGGATAAAGATCTTTATACTTGATACACCCACTGAGGCATAAGACCACAGCGTGTAGCATTTGTCCTATTTTAGGAAGTCCTAAAATTACATCCCTAAAGTTAGTCGCTCTAAATTAGTCCATAACCTCCACTAAACCTCTCCAGTAAAGACCAAGGAATCACCCCAATATGCTCAGAAAGGGAAGACATGGGTCCACCTAGGTTTTTAAAATATAAATATTTTCAATGCAATTTGACAGGAGAGCATTTTGCCTCAAATGCATCAGAGGATAAGAATCACACTGGCATGGCCCCAAGTTGGTGTACCTCACTCATGTGTCTTTCATTTCGCCTCATAGATAGCAAATTTTGCTCAGTTTCAAAACTAAAGAAAAGTTTAAAAAGTAGTATAATAAATACTTACATATACTTCACCTAGACTTAACAATTGTTTACATCTTGCCACACTTGCACACACACTCTCTCTCTTAATACACACACAATTTTTTTCTGCACAGACATCCAGACACTTACCCCTAAATACTTTCACATGAATCTCCCAAGAACAAGGGCATTCTCCTACACATTCGTAAGTTTTGTGGTACTTATTCACTAACCAACTTTCCTTATTACATCTTTTCCTAAAAATCTCTTATGAGGAATTTTGAGTTTTCCTCTAGAAGTAGTCAAATAATTTCTTTTTTCCTCCCTTTTCCAGAAAGCAACGATTACCTCCTTGCTTCGCATCCTTCACCAACTTGGGAAGGCCTCTGAGAGTCTTCTCTCCAGTGCTCACCTCCGCCCCTTCCCCTCCCCAGCCTCTGCAGTTCCCTGTTGGCAGTTTCCTGACGCTGCAGAGTCAGAGCAGCCGTGTGAGTGCACGTGCTCTTCCACCCTCCACCCACTGCTTGGGACAGCAGGCTCACTCTGCCGGGCGCGCCCACCTGTTCAGCCTCACTTCTCACGCTCTCATGGCCCCTCTTGGGGAGCCGCCTCCTCCCAGAGGCCTTCCGTGCACCCTCACCCACCAGTCTCTGTCTGGTCCCTACAAGAGCACTGGCCACACCACTTCTACAGCTCCTGGAAGACTGGGCGTGGTTCATCACTACATCCCCAGTGCCTCACACACAGCTGGTGCTACAAGAGAGGACTTCCATTTCTTCCTGGTCTTCAGGCAAAAAGAATAATTCAGGCTTAACCATTTCTTTTTCCGTTTTTTTTTTTTTTTTTGGAACTTTTTTTAATGGTCATGTTTCCTTAATGGCGATCTTTTTTAAAAAATTTATTTTATTTGAGGTCATATTGACATATTGTGTAAATTTCAGATTACATTATTATAAATTACTGGTAATCTTTTTTTTCAAGTAATGTTATTGAGATCATAATGGTTTATAACATTGCATAATTTTGGGTGCTCATTATTGTTAATCAATTTCTGAATACACTTCATAGTGCTCACCCCCCAGTAGTCTAATTTTCATCCATCACCATACATATGTGGCCCTTTATCCTTTTCGTCCACCCCCCAAGCTCTTTCCCCTCTGGTAACCACTGAACTGTTCTCTTTGTCCATGTATTTGTTATCTTCCACATATGAGAGAAATCATGCAGTATTTGTGTTTCTCTGTCTGATATATTTTGCTTAACATCATACTCTCAAGGTCCATCCATGTTGCTGCAAATAGGACAATTTTGTCTTTTTTATGGCTGAGTAGTATTCCACTGTGTGTATATACCACATCTTCTTTATCCATTCATCTGTAGAAGGGCACTGGGTGGCCTCCACATCTTGGCTGTTGTGAAGAATGCTGCAATGAACACAGGGGAACATAAATCTCTTTGGATCACTGATTTTAAGTTCTTCGGATAAACAATGAGTTGTGGGATAGCTGGGTCATATGGTATTTCTATTTTTGATTTTTTAAGAAATCTCCATACTGTTTTCCATAGTGGCTGCACCAGTTTGCATTCCCACCAGCAGTGTATGAGGGTTTCCTTTTCTCCACACCCTCTCCATTTGTCGTTTTTTGTCTTGGTAATTATAGCCATTCTGACTAGTGTAAGGTGATATCTCTTCGTAGTTTTGATTTGCATTAGTGATGTTGAACATCTTTTCACGTGTCTGTTGCCATCTGTATATCTTCCTTGGAAAAATGATTGTTGATATCCTCTGCCCATTTTTTGATTGGGTTGTTTTGTTGTTGTTGTTGAGTTGTATCAGTTCTTTATATATTTTAGAGATGAACCCCTTGTCTGATAAATGATTTGCCAATATTTTTTCCCAGTTGGTGGCTTGTCTTTTCATTTTGTTGATGGTTTTATTTGCTTTGTAGAAGCTTTTTAGTCTGATGTGGTCCCATTTAACTTTTTTCTTTTGTTTCCCTTGCCTGAGTGGACATAGTATTCGAAAACATGTTGCCAAGACCAATACCAAAGAAGGTACTGCCTATATTTCTTCTAGGAGTTTTATGGTTTCAGGTCTTACATTCAAATCTTTAATCCATTTAGAATTAATTTTTCTGTATGATGCAAGATAATGGTCTACTTTCATTCTTTTGCATGTGGCTGTCCAGTTTTCCAAACACCATTTATTGAAGAGACTTTCCTTTCTCCAATGTATGTTCTTGGCTCCTTTGTCAAAGATTAACTATGCATAGGTGTGTGGTTTTATTTCTGGCCTTCCAATTCTTATCCATCGATCTGCTTGTTTGTTTTTGTGCCAGTACCATGCTGTTTTGATTATTATAGCTTTCTAGTACTTTTTGAAGTCAGGGATTGTAAGCCTTCATCTGTGTTCCTTTTCTCAGGACTGCTTTGGCTATTAAGGGTCTTTTGCTGCTCCATATAAATTTTTGGATTCTTTGTTCTATTTCTGTGAAGAATGTCACTGGGACTCTGATTGGGATTGCATTGAATCTGTAGATTGCTTTAGGTAGTATGGACATTTTAACTTTGTTTTTTCTTCTGACCCATGAATATAGAATATCTCTCTGTTTCTTTATATCTTCTTCAATTTCTTTCAATGATGTCTTATAGTTTCCAGTGTATAGGTATTTCACCTTTTTGGTTAAGTTTATTCCTGGGTATTTTATTCTTTTTGTAGCGAGTGTAAATGGGATTGTATTCTTGATTTCTCTTTCCACTAGTTCATTGTTAGTGTATAGAAATGCAACTGATTTTTCTAAATTGATTTTGTATCCTGAAACTTTGCTGTAGTTGTTGATTATTCTGGTGGATTTTTTAGGGTTTTCTATATATAGAATCATGTTATCTGCAAATAGTGAAAGTTTCACTTCCTCCTTTTCAGTTTGGATTCCTTTTTCTTGCCTAATTGCTCTGGCCAATACCTCCAGTACTATGTTGAATAGGAGTGGCAAGAGTGGGCACCTTATCTTGTTCCTGTTCTCAGAGGGATGGCTTTCAGTTTTTCACCATTAAGTATAATGTTGGCTGTGGGTTTGCCATATATGGCCTTAATTCTGTTGAGATACTTTCCTTCTACATGCATTTTATTGAGTTTTTAGCATGAATGGATGTTGGACAGTGTCAAATGCTTTCTCTGCATCTATTGAGATGATCATGTGATTCTTATTCCTCATTTTGTTAATGTGGTGTATCACATTGATTGATTTGCAGATGTTGAACCATCCCTGTGTCCCTAGAATAAATCCCACTTGATCATGGTGTACGATCCTTTTAATGTATTGCTATATTCAGTTTGCCAATACTTCATTGAGGATTTTTGCATCTAAGTTCCTCAGTGATATTGGCCTGTAGTTTTCCTTTTTTGTGTTGCCCTTGTCTGGTTTTGGTATCAGGATAATGTCGGCCTCATAGAATGTGTTAGGAAGCATTCCTTCTTCTTCACTTTTTCAGAATAGTTTGAGAATAGGTACTAAATCTTCTTTGAATGTTTGGTAGAGTTCTCCAAACAGGCCATCTGGTCCTGGACTTTTGTTTTCTTTGGAGGTTTTCGATCACTGTTTCAATCTCTCTACTTGTCATTGGTTTATTCAGACTCTCTCTTTCTTCTTGACTCAGTTTTGGGAGGTTGTATGAGTATAGGAATTCATCCATTTCTTCTAGGTTATCAAATTGGTGGGCATATAGCTTTTCATAGTATTCTCTTATAATCCTTTGTATTTCTGCAGTATCTGTTTTAATTTCTCTCCTTTCATTTCTAATTTTATTTATTTGAGCCTTCTCTCTTTTTTTCTTGGTGAGTCTGGCTAAGGGTTTGTCAATTTTGTTTATCTTCTCAAAGAACCAGCTCTTAGTTTCATCAATCCTTTCTACTGTTTTTTTAGTCTATATTTCATTTATTTCTGCTCTGATTTTAATTACTTCCCTCTTTCTGTTGACTTTGGGCTTTGTTTGTGCTTCTTTTTCTAGCTCTGTTAGGCGCATTTCAAGATTATTTGAGATTTTTCTTGCTTGTTGAGGTGGGCTTGTATTGCTATGAATTTCCCTCCTATGACTGCTTTTGCTGGATCCCATAAGAGTTGGTATGTTCTATTTTCGTTTTTGTTTGTCTTCAGGTATTTTTTAACTTTTATTTTGATTTCTTCATTGATCAAATGGCTGTTCAATAGCATGTTGTCTAGTCTCCACATATTTCTGACTTTCCCCGTTTTTTTCTTGTGGTTGATTTCTAGGTTCACGGCATTGTGGTCAGAAAAGACGGTTGGGATGACTTCAATCTTCTTAAATTTATTGAGGCTTGCCTTGTTTCCCAACACATGGTCTATCTTTGAGAATGATCCACGTGCACTTGAGAAGAATGTATCTTCCACTGTTTCTGGATGGAATGCTCTCTATATATCTATTAAGTCCATCTGATCAAATGCTTCATTTAAATCTACTATTTCCTTATTGATTTTTGTCTGGATGATCTGTCCATTGATGTAAGTGGGGTGTTGAGCTCCCCTACTATTACTGTGTTGCTGTTAATTCCTCCCTTTAGGTCTGTTAATAATTGCCTTAAGTACTTTGGTGCCCCTGTGCTAGGTGCATATATATTAATAAGTATTATTTCCTCTTAGTGGAATGTCACTTTTATCATTTTACACTTCCCCTCTTTATCTCTCATTGTCTTTTTTACCTTGACGTCTACTTTGTCTGATAAAACTATGGCAATACCTGCTTTCTTTTGTTTGCCATTATCTCGGAGTATTGTCTTCCATCCCTTCACTCTAAGCCTGTGTTTGTCTTTAGAACTGAGATGTGTTTCCTGGAGGCAGCATAGTGTTGGCTGTTGTTTTTTAATCCATCCAGCTACTCTGTGTCTTTTGATTGGAGAATTCAACCCATTTACATTTAGAGTGACTGTTGGTATATGAGGGCTTAATACAGACGTTTTATCTCTTGTTTTCTGGTTGTTCCATGTTTACATTGTTTTTCTTCCTTTGTATTTCTGACTGCCATTTCATTTTGGTGGTTTTTTGAGGGGATTTTCTCAGTTTTCTCACTTTTTATGAACTGTAGCTCTACTCTGATTTTTTGTTTAGTGGTTACCATGAGGATTGTACGAAAGATATTGAAGATGAGATAATCCATTTTCTCAGTCTCTTACCTCCATTAACCTAAGCAGATTCCTTCCCTTTCTTCTCCCCTGCTGAGTAATTGCTGTTACAAATTGCTCTGTTTTTAATGTTGTAAGTTTGTGACTAAGTTGCAGCGTTTATCATTAATTTTGGTGCTTTCTTTCCCTTTCTCTTTTAAGTTGTGATTCAGCATTTGTCTTCCTGTTCTGGTAGAAAGCTGCAGGTTTCTGATCATGTCTCCCTATGTATTTTCTTGCACAGAGCGTTGTAGACCTTTGCCTTTTTGTTGCTGTTGTGAGAGCTTCTTTAATTATTTCTTGTAGGGGAGGTCTAGTGGTGATGAATTCCCTCAGCTTTTGTTTATCTGGGAAAGCTTTTATTTCTCCATCATATCTGAGGAAAGTTTCACCCGATAGAGTATTCTTGGCTGAACGTTTTTGTCTTTCAACATTTTGAATATATCATTCCATTCTCTCCTAGCCTGTAGGTTTTATTCTGAGAAATCTGCTGAAAGCATAGTAAGGTTTCCTTTGTAGGTTATTTTCTTTTGCCTTTCTGATCCCAATACTTTTTATTTGTCCTTGACTTTTGCCATTTTTACTATTATATCCCTTGGAGAAGGTCTTTTAGCATTGATGAAATTAGGTGTTCTATTAGCTTCTTTTATTTGTAAATCCGGAACCATCTCCAGGTTTGGGAAGTTCTCAGAAATTATTTCTTTGAACAAGGTCTCTGTTTACTTCTCCCCCTTTTCTCTTTCTAGAATACATATAATCCTTATGCTGCTTTTCCTAATTGAGTCAGATATTTCTCTAAGAATTTTTTGATTGTTAAAACATTTTAGTTCTGTCTCCTCCTCTACCTGTAGAATTTCTAAATTTTTATCCTCTAGGTCAATAATTCTTTCCTCCATAAATTCAGTTCTATTTCTTAAGGATTCTAGGTTATTTTTTATTTCATTGTGTTTTTCATATCCAGAATTTCTGCTTGATTCTTTTTTTTTAGTTTCAATCTCTCTGGTGAAGAGACTCACTTTATTGCTGAGCTCCTTGAATTGTCCTTCCATGTTTTCTTGTAAGTTGTTGAGTTTCCTTATGACAGCTATTTTGAATTCTCTGCCATTTAAGTTGTAAATTTCTGTGCCTTAGGTGTTGGTTTCTGGAGAATTGTCATTTTCCTTCTGTTCTGAATTGCTGCTGCAGTTTCTCATGGTGTTTGATGAACTAATCTTTTACTGGGGCATTTGTGGTACTCTTAGTTTGAAGATTCCACCTGGTACCGCTAGGGGGAAGCAGGAGCAGAGTTTCTGGCCCCACCACATCTGCTGGAAGCTGTGTGAGTATTATGGGTGCTTTCCCCAGCCTGGGGTGTCTTCAGGCACTTGTGTGGACTGTACTTGGTGGGTGGGGCTTCCTTGCCAGCAAGGGAGAGCCTGTCAGAGCTAGGGAAAATCCTTGGCCCCGCAGGGGCACTATGGGCTCCCCTTTCCCACCAGGAAAGTGATCACCAGCAGGCTAAAAGCTGCCACTGCCTCTTCCCTCAGATGGCTGCACATATTCCTTCTTTGGGGGCTCAGCAGCACTATGAGTGTTCACATGGCCCTGGGTTGTATTCACCCCAGCATGTAGATCTGCTGCAGTGTCTGCTTGTGGTCTGCAGGATCGCTGTGCTTGGCAGGTGGGGCTTGGCAGCAGAGGGGCATGGTAGTCTTCCTTCCTCGCCAGGAGGGTAATCATCAGTGTGGGCTAAGGGTTACCACCACCTCCTCCCACGGTCACTCGGGTGCATGCTCCCACTTTTGGGGCACTTAAGCCAGGATGGAAAGCATTTGTGTGTGTGCACAGGGCTACCAGGGAAGAACAGGGCATGCTCACCTATCTCTACCACTTCCCGAGGGGGCCAGTCCATCCACCCACAGATGTATAGCTGCATGTGTCTCTCACATGTCCTGTTGTGCTATGTGGGCTTCCTCCATCGGTCAGTGAATGTCCATTTAGTTGTAGTTCAAAAGGGGGAGAGACAAAGGGAACAGTTCACACTGCCATGTTGCTGACGTCACACTTGGGCTTAACCATTTCTTATTTAAATAAAATTCAGATTTCTTGGGCTATGGAAAGTCCCAAAGTTGCTTAAAAGGGAGGCTGCACCTGTGATAATTTGACCTGACACAGGCAGAAGGTGAATGGGATGAACCAGAGCCCCCAGGCCACACAGAATTTTGAAGGCCCTCCCCTTGCTGGGTGTCTGTGCGAGGGCAACTTTAATGGCACCGTTAACCTGCCAGTGGCCGTGCAAGCTAGCTCATCAAGGGCACACTCCAAACCAATCTGACAAAAAGATCCTGCCCTCCATAAAGAGAGGTTGCTGTCTGGCAGCCCTGGACCCAAGTGGCTAGTCTTCCTCAGGCCTTGGGCTTTCTGGTCTTTAGAGAAGTTGTTTTCAAAACAGCTTATCCCCACTCTACCTCCCCTGTGCAGTCAAATAAGGAATCTGCACTCAAAAGACTGAAAGACTGTGCCTGAGTTTCACATCAAAACCCACTGTCTTTTCTCTTGACTCTTATTGCCAAAGTGGGCCCCTCCATCCCAAGCACTTGACCATGCCCATATAATCACTTCCCCATTGCCCCATCACTCTGAACCTCGCCTCTCCCACCTCTTGCCCCCTCTACTCAGATTTTGAGAGATTTACAATATCTGTCATGATTGGCTGCCTGTTTATTCCATTACTTGGCTTCACATAACTCTTATGACATCATCTGGTACAATTTCACAGGAAATCAAGCAAGAAATAAACCTATTTTAAAAACATTTATATACAGAGGCTCATTTGTATATTTTTAAGCAAATATTTAAAAAAATAGCTAGCCACTGTTCTTACTTTTTGTAACAGTTTCCAATCAGCCTAGACAGGAATTTAGAAAAAAACTGAAGAAGAACACTTCTGAACACTGAATATAAACTATAAAAATAAATACTCATAGACAATATACTGTCCCCTTGAAACACTTAACTATTAAAAATCAGGACAGTTTTCCAAAAAAGAAAAGATGATTGCTCTGATCTAGAAAGTCTTTGAAAGATCTTGAAAGTCTATAAAAACTGAATCACTGAAAACATTATGCCAAGGGAAATAAGGCAGACACAAAAGGACAAATAACCTATGATTACACTTATATGAAGTACCTAGAATAGTTATATCCATAGAGACAGGAATTAGGATTGTGGTTGTCAACGGCAAGGGGAAGGAAGAATGGGGTATTAGTGTTTAATGGGTGCAGAATTTCAGTTTAGTAAGATAAAAACTTCTGGGGATGGATGGTGGAGATGGTTGCACAACAATGTGAATATACTTGATGCTACAGAACTGTAGTCTTAAAATGGTTAAAATGTAACTTTTATCTTACGTGTTTTCACCTCTGAGTGGAGCACATTGTTTACACCCATGTTAAAAAGAGGCTACCCAGAGCCCTATGCTGTTTAACTAAGAACTCCCCAAGATCACTGATCTGAAATGGTTTTTTCTCATTATCATCTGAAATTATTTTTCTAAATTTTGTAACTTAGAAACTGCTGACAGAATGTAACTCCAGTCCAATTTCTTTCACTGTGTCTCATCATTCACTCTTCAAAAGCTAACTGGAAACCCATTGTCAGCCTCACCAAGGTGATCTGAGTTAAGACACAGGGAGTGAGAATGTTCATCAATGACCATCTTACATCTGGATGCCAGGCAGGCACCCCACTGGGGACACTTGAATGAGACACTCAAGGACAATGAAACTTTTCATTTCCTGAGCTCATGGACTAGAAATCTTCAGGATCAACCAAAATAATGCCAAATACAATGATCCCTCCCCAAAATAATTTTAAGTGTTACTTTTTATTATAAAGGTATACTTGATCATAAAGGAAATGTGTGAAATAGAAATGATAGGGCAATTATCCCAAATCCTACTGTCCTGACAAAAACATTGTTGGTATTTTAATGGACTTCTTTCAGCTTGTTTTTTTAACACCTTCAAAAATCATATGAAGACCTGTATTTTCTGTTTCTTGCTTGGTATCATTTAGAAGAGAAAATAAAAACTTAGCATGAACTGCCCACTTCACAGAGAGTCCAAATTAAGCTAAGAGATGAATTCATACCAAATTGCTCCTAAAAAATTACTTAATAATAATAAAAGGAGTGCATTTCTTGAACTTTGTTCTGGGCCAGGTACCAGGCTCAGCTGCTGAAGTGGATTATTTTGTCTCACCTGATCAAGAACTCAATGAGGCAGGTTCTAAACGCTTTTCCATGGCTTTGGAAAGTCTCCTTTGAGACTGACTGCCTCACTCCCTCAGGCGGAGCTCACCCCTGCCTCAGTCTTTGCTCCTGCTCTTCCCTCTGCCCACTTCACTCAGCCTCCACGGCCTCCTTGCCGCTGCCCGGATCCTAGTCTTTGCTCATGGACAGCTTCCTCAGAGAGGCTGTCCTTGTCTGTAACTCCCACCACTCACTAAGCCCTTATCCTGATTTAGTTTGTCTTCACAGCCTTTGGTACGTCCCGCCATCACCGTATATGTCTCTCTGCTTATTGGCTGACTGCCCACCTCCTCCACCAGATACGTCAGCAAGAGGAGGAGGCTCTACTACTGCAGCCCCAGCACCAGCAGCCAGGCCCAGGGTGGCACTCCACAAACACACATTACCAACACTGGACAGACGAGGATACTGAGAAACTGAGAGCTGAAGAGCCTGCCCAAGATCAATAGCTATGAAGCAATCTGACCCAGGTGGGGCCTGCAGCCCCCACAGTGGAGAGTCCTCATGTTCATTTTGAGAAGATCCAAATAGGGGCCACCTGGGATGAAGACAGTTCCCCTTCACTAGGCGCATGTGCTCCCGTGGAAAGATCAAGGCACTTAGAAGGGCAAAAATGGAGGCTATTTCTCTTAGGTCTAGGCCTGGGGCAAGTTTAACTTCTCTGAACATCAGTCTCCTAAGGTATAAAACACAGATAATGCCACCCGATCTGTCAGAGTCAAAATGGGGATCAAATGATACAGAGCGAAGAAGCAAATTTCGTCAACTGCTAAGAGTCATTCGCATGTACCAGATTACTTTGTTTTATAAGGGAGAACGATGGAAGGTACTGCACTGCCACTTGCCTATGATTCAGACTTTTTGCTCTTTTTTTTTTTAAGGAACAAAGCATACAAGAAAGCTAAATTTGATGCTATAGTGTGCTAAGTCTAATGAACTGAAATTTGTATTACCTTTTAAGTATTCATTTCAAAAAAGTCAATAAATGAGGGATAGCATGGTCTTATAGGATATAATCTTTCAGCAATCCAAGAGCAATCTTAGCAGACTGAGAACCTAAGGTACACCGGGAGGGTCCCTGATTTGTTCATTCAATGATGAAGCCCAAGCATCTCTAGCAATGCCTAACCCATAGCAGGTATTTAATAAATATTTGTTGAACATTTACAGATTCAAAGAATGAATAAGATAATTAGACAACTGTCTGAATATTCTGTGCCAACATATCACTCACTAAATATACACTGATATTTAAGGAGTAAAAATGACTTTTCAAGCACACGGTCTTCTTTTCTTCATCATGCACTAAGCCCTCCATAAGCCCTGAAGTGTGACTAGATAGGGAAGTCTTCCCGAGCATGAGGAAATTATGCCGAGATGGATGCACCCAAAGAGAAAACTTCAATTTCTTTGTCTATCAATCCACCATCTCTCTCAAATGTGAAACTGACTCTAAACAAACATATGCAGTCATTTTTTCCATTTTTCTGGGTCATCACACTAAGAGTGCATATTGCTTCTCCATCTAGGCACTTCCATCTCTCTGCCTTTCATATGGGCACCCAAAGAAATCATTTAATCCTTTGTTACACTATCTCCATGAAGATCCAGAAACACCACTCAATTTGTAATATGTAAAACTACAATACGGAAGCTAAATGAGACTTCCACTAGTTGCATGTTACACTGCCTGGAAAAGAACTAAGAGTATTACGTTTTCCCAGCAGTAGCACCCAAATTCACTTAATAATAGCCTTTAGAAGTATGCTATCTTACGGGGATCATGTGGGGTATAAATAAATGTTAACTTTATGAGGAGCAAATGGCTATGATTACAAGCTACCTTTACATTTTAATATCATGGGTGAATTTATTGTTTAACTTTTTTAATAACAAAGGGTCACATTTTCTTATATATAAGATATGGAACTTGTTAAATATCTATTCTATGGAACTGCAGCAGTAAGGTACAAACATTATACTTTCATGAAATATAAAAACATCAACCACTGTCAAACTGTGCAGGTGTTTTTACATCATAAAACACCTATTAATCAATGCTTCTTAGTCTACTCTGATAATTACATGTGGACTGCAGTATATAAAGTGATAGAATACAACACTGCTAACAGAATGTAGCAGGTTATCATGTGGTTAATTATTTGGTTCTTGGGCTCAAAGTAGTAGTCTTATAATAAAGTTTAAGAAAGTTTCCACTGCTAAGATCAACTGATATGAAATGCAGCAGGCACTTACCAATAAAAGTGAAACCACGTGTGGCATAGATTCACTGTCAAGAAAACCATAGTTCAGAGCTAGTCACAAAAGTATCACCTACTCTAACATAAATGTCAGCTTCAAATACAAACATTTAAACGGCATTTGGTATTTATTTGCCCTAAATATGTATTTCCAGAGCCAATGTCACTCAGAATAGTTATCAAGTCAGCTTGTATAAAGCTCCACACTGTATTTAAATTTTTTCAACGTGGTTAAAAATAACCTCACACATGAAGATACAAAGAAACAACTCCTACACACTGAAGCATCGATTTCAAAAAGGACAGAAGTAAAATTCTAATTACAGCAAATTTAAAAATTAGAGTAAAACTTTTAGTGTCTCACTGCCATAATTTTAAAATTCATCTTGATGGATTATTTGCTTATTAGAATCACAACAGTCCCACAAGGATTTTGGTACTAAATAACAAAAATCATGATGCTTTTTCAATAGACAGCAAATTTATGGGAAAGATAGAGAAAAATCCCTAATCAACACGGTTTTTTCCTCACTAATTTTAATAGCCCAATGCTTGGAGAACATATAATCTGAAAGTGAAAGAAACAGTGAAGTCATGTTTGTATGTTAATAATTATAATATGAATACAAAAAACAGTAACATATAAACTGAGTCCAAAGCAACAATTATATGCTGGAACCAAAACGGTCTAAGAGAGGGGTCGGCACAATTTTTCTGTAAAGGGTCAGACAGGAAATACCTAGGCTTTGTGGCCCTGACAGCATCTGCTGCAACTACTCAGCTCGGCCGCTGTAGCTTGAAACCAGCCACTGATAATGTTTAACAAATGAGCATGGCTGTGTGCCAATAAAACTGTGATTATGGACACTGAAATCTGAATTTCACGTGTCACAAAATATTACTATTCTTTTGATTTTCTCCAAACATTTAAAAATGTAAAAATCATTCTTAACCTGAAAGTACACAAACACTGGCAACACGCTGGACTGGGCCTGCAGGACACAGTTTGCCAGCCCTCAGTCTAGGGCATCACAGAACCAGGCTACCCAAGCAAGACCAAACACAAATGCATACATGAGAACAAATCCAATAACATTTTGAATAAAGGTTTAAAAAAATTAACCTTCAAAAAGCTATGGTTGTATCTGATTTTGCCACCCATTTATGCTGAGAAATTCATAAAACTAGTTTCTGTTTTAGTGTAAGAGGGCCAGCTTTGGAATCTGTTTTTGAAAGGAATAAATCATGTTACATATATTAACAGAAAGAAGGAGGAGAGGGCCAGCCCGGTGGCGCAGCAATTAAGTTCGCACATTCTGCTTTGGCGGCCCAGGGCTTGCCAGTTTGGATCCCGGGTGCCGACCTATGCACCACTTATCAAGCCATGCTGTGGCAGGCGTCCCACACAAAGTAGAGGAAGATGGGCACAGATGTTAGCTCAGGGCCAGTCTTCCTCAGCAAAAGAGGAAGATTGGCAGCAGATATTAGCTCAGGGCTAATCTTCCTCAAAAAAACAAAAAAAAGAAAAGAAAGAATGGAGGAGGAAGAAGAGGAGACCAAAGAATGGAGGAGAAAATCCATCGAACTAAACAGTATTTAAAACTCACAGCTGTATATACATCTAGGAAACTCAGTGTTAAAGTCCGTACCTTAGGATGCTACTATATGCAATTTATAAGGTGATATTTCCTTACTTCCTGCAACAATGCTTCACTGAGTGTTTACCTTCTCACTTCAGGTGGATAGGTCAGCTGGGCACAAGTCCATATCCTTTATAACAAACATATTGGGCTTACAGTAAGAAAACTGCTCTTAGAATACCTCTAATCTACACCACATTTAATCATAAATAGTTTTAGATTGTTCACTAATTGTATTTTTGTAACTTTCTCTCCCTAGTAGATAAATTCCTAGAGAGAACGAATAATTTCTAATAATGCTTCATCTCCCACAGTAATCTGCATCGTGATTAGCATACGCTAGGGCTCTAGGAAAATTTTTTTAATGATTAAAGTTAGTTTAATGAATAGTAGGAAAAAAATACCCATAATCGCAGTTCTATATTATAGCAAAACACCTGATGGAACAACTATCACTTTTCCAGAATCTCCTCCGGACCCATGCCACAGGCCTGACGAGAGGAGGGAGGAGCAGGGCCCTCCCCAACTCCCTCTATTCTAGACCTTCCGGCCTCCAACCACCCACGGCCCGACAGCCACTTGTCTGGCAGTGGGGGCTGAGGGCACACCTTCTGTAACTATCAGAAACCAGAGAGAACTGATAAAAGTTTTGGAAGATATAACACTCAGAGATTTTAAGTTACAAAGGCCTAACATTAACATTAATTAGGCCCGATAAGTATTCCATTAGTCAACAGAAGTAGAATAAATTCAAGTAGAACATTTAAATGCCCCCACTTCATTCTTCCAAAGGCAGTCATCACAGGGCAGATATTTGCAAAGTTGCTTCTCCTTTATTCCTTCAATTACCCAAGTGATTGTTCTAGGATATAAGTGGTCTTTGATCTTTATTGCCATTTTTGTAACGGTCTCTGCTAGGAAGCCATGCTTTCTGTATTTAAAACTTGGACAACTTGGTCTGAGATGGTATTATGGGACATCAGAAAGAAGGAAAAACAAGATCAAGATCGTGACAAGAAGCAATCTCCTCCTCCCCTTTATGGAGGGAGGTGGATCATCGTGTGACAAAAATAGAACCAGTGGAGGCTGAAGAAGATACTGCAATATAGGGATACATTTGTAAAAGTCAATTTCTCTAAGTCAGCCTTCAAACTAAAGAACCATAATAATGAAACCTACTACCTCGTGTGAAAAATTACAAATTTTTCACCAAATTAGCAGATAACACAGACAGCCCGAGTGCACTCATGTGGAGATATCTCTCAGGACTAAATCTGAGCACCCTCCACGCTACCACAGACTCAGCCATCCCCAGCGTCTCTGGACACAGGCTGGACCCTTGAGAGAGAAGAGGCGATGACCAAAAGGCCTTGAGGCTGAGAAGCCTGTTTGGAAAGGGACAGCTCCACAGGGAGCACTGCCAGCTCTCCTCTGCCCCGTCCCAACAGCGCTGAGAATGAAAGCAGGAAGTGGAAATTGGAAAAACAAGTAAAGCACCACTGATTCAAACACAAGCAATATTCAAAAGCACACACACACACTTCCAAGAGAAAAAGAGCGACAGAAAAGGGGAATGTCAGCTGTAGGGAAATAACTCAGAGCTAAAGAGGTTTCGAAGTCCAGTAAAGCCATGGTGCTAAGGAGCTCAAGGTTCCTTCCTTTGAAGTTAGAAGGAGTTGAATGTGGGAAGGAGAGGGCAAGAACGTGGTGGGCATCATAATTGTTAAAGCTTAAGAATAACATTAAACTCTACTTCATGTTTAAGAGCTACTTTTATAAGATGACAATGTAATTACTGCTAAATTGAGGTACATTAATGAAGAACTTTATAGTCATTAAAAAGTACAAAAAATGTGTTTTATCAGAAATCCAAATCAGAAAACATGTTTCACAGTTTGAATCCTGAATGGGGCACACTCACCACCCCATTTGTAAAATGAATCTATAAATCTAAATTTTTTTTTTTTAAAGATTGGCACCTGAGCTAACAACTGTTGCCAATCTTCTTTTTTTTTTTTTCTTTCCCCAAATCTCCCCAGCACATAGCTGTATATTTTAGTTGTGGGTCCTTCTAGTTGTGGTATGTGGGACGCCGCCTCAACATGGCCTAATGAGTGGTGCCATGTTCACGGCCAGGATTGGAACGGGTGAAACCCTGGGCCACCAAAGCTGAGCGCCCGAACTTAACCACTTGGCCACGGGGCCGGCCCACAAGTTTTAAAGGGACGTCCAACACCACAGCCTGAAAAGAAATCATTAAAAAAATCAACCTCCAATGTGATTAGGGTTCACTAGTCACCATCCTCCCACTCATCCTTCTAAAAGAGAGAGAATTCTTGCTAGTATTCAGTGCAACAAAATATGTCTCATTCATTGGAAAATTTACTAAGCACCTCTACAGGGAAAAAGTATCCACATTGTGCATCACCATTTTATCTTCCGAATGCTTTCAAAATCACTGGCATCCTCCCAGATCTCCAGGTGCCAAGTGAGCCCCTGAGGCTGACAAAGGTTAAGTGACCTCCCAAGGTCTCCTATTTGCAAACGGAGACGCTGTTATTTAGATTCTTCAGCTAGAGTTCCATCCACTGGACACATCCAGGAGAGACAACAATCTATTTCCCATATCTGCTGCTTGGGAAGGGATCAACTGGGTGATGCCCATTAATCTAGCTCAGATGTATCCAAAGATAAAGGAAGCAAACTTCAATTAGACTTTAAAGGGAGAGAGACAAAGATTAATTCTTTGCAGTCGGTGCTCTTAATTGTACTATCCTCACTAGCTAATTGGCCTTTGACTGCCACACTCAAAAACCAACACCTTTACTCATTCAACCAATACCCAGTGAACATTTGCTATGATTATGACTCTTCTGCACCTTTGATTTTAAAAAGAAAACTTAAAACTGAAGGCAAACCTGATGGCATCCATGGATCAGAAGTTGGTTTGGTCAAGGTGTTCACCTGTTCCCAGTTGAAGTCATCATCTTCAGCTTGACTATATCCACACGTGTTATAGGGCTCATCAAAGAGGCAACCACCTAAAATGTAAAAGAATGAAAAGTAACATAAATAACAACCAGACCTCTGGAATAAGCTATGATGACTGCAGCTAATTGTAAACCTACTTAATGCTAAACCAAATTTGACTTGACCTTTGTGCTCAGGAACTGTGGCTCTTGACCCTACTGTACACTTGCTAAGTGCTAGCTGATGTTAACCACGCCCTGCCAGTACTGCTGTTCCCCCTAAAAACCCACCATTTGTATAATCCACTTGAAAGTAAAACCTAAGCAAATTTATAATTCATATTTTGCAGATTTACATAATTTTGGAATAATTGATCTTGTGTTCAACGTAAGCGCTCAACGTGTTTTCAATAGAAAAAGTATTGTAATTTGTCCAATAAATTAAAAGAGAAATGCTTTCACCACAACACCGGCACAATGGTAGAGGAAAAAATGCAGTAGAAATCACGGATGTAGCTTGCAAAATATTTTTTCAAGGATTATTCTAAATCTAACATAGAAGGAGGTTTCACTTTAACACTTTGGAGACCTGAGGTCTCAAAATTAAAAGAGATTATAAATTTGCTTATAGACCACACAATTTTTAAAAGCAAGAATAAATTCAAAACTAAAATATGGTAAACATCTACTCAATTCAGTGCTAGAAATAAAGCTACCTAAATAAAAAAACAAAGAATAATAGAGAATGTAGTATACGCAAAGAATTCAGCTGTTTCAGCATCCTGGGAAACACTGATGACTTGAAGTCCCACCCCACATCCTTTCAAATGTCTCCTGTTACTTTGAATTATTCCAGTATCAAATCTTTTCCCCAATGTTTCATATTGCAAAAGTGAGTGATTATAATGATCATCTTAATTATTCTGAGAATTGTACTGCCCATTATATAATGCTATTATATTAGTTTAAAAGATTATAATCACTTGCCAATGATAAGAATTAAGGGTCTGGTTAAGAAGACAGAAAAATAAGAATATTACTACACTATGTCTGTAATGTATGCTCTGCCGGCAAGAAAATAAAACAGCAATTGTACAAACTCAGAAGTAAAATAGATGTTAGAGATCACTTGGCCCAACTTCCATCCAAATTCTTATGTCAATTCTACAATCTTCTAGACAGACAGCTTCTGAACAGATGAGATACTCAGAATTTAGAAAAGCATCCCCACCATGTAGACAATTCCTCCTTAAAAAAGCCCAAACTGCTTCTTGAAATGTATACCATCTATCTTAGCTCTACCCATGAAGAAATGGTAAAAAGCCTCAGTTCTTACACAGGAAAGCTGGTTATTTGAAAAGAGCCGTCATGTTCTAAGTCTTCACTTCTCTAGGCAAAACATGCTTTGCTCCCCTTAATTCCTTCTACTAAAAGGTTTTCAGACTTTCACCATCCTTGCAGGTGTCCTCTGAATACTCTCAGTTTAACAGCACTCTTCCAAAAGAATGACTCCCAGGACTGGAGCCAGACGTCAACTGGCTCCTTCTCTTGACCTCGTGCTCTTTCAGCAGTCTGGGTAGAGTACTGGTCCATGCTGAGCTTCTGCGAGCCTGAAATCCCATACGCCTTTTTCATACCACTGCCACTGAGCCACTTCTCCTGTCTTGTAATAAGGTGAGTGACTTTCTGGAATTCAAATAGAGGACTGTATATTTATCCTTACTAAACCTCATCTCATCGTTTTCAGTGTATCACCCCAGCCTGTTGGGAGCTTTTGGAGTCCTGATTTTGTCATTCTGGTATTAGTCATCCTACCTAGATTTGGGTTATCTGCAAATTTGATAAGCACGCTTCTATGTCTGCCTCCAAATTGCTGATAAAACATATTGAACAGGGCAGAAACAAGGGACCTCAGACCACTTTTAAAGGTCTCTCCCAGTTTTATAGCTTTGTTTTAGTCATTAGCTCCAGACATGACGATGAAATTAGTGGCCCTGGACATTGCCTGCTGTAACAATTTTAACAGAACTGGTCAATTCAACATTCTACTGGGAACAGAAAATTCATTACAAAGATACAGCATTAACTGAACATTCCACCTTGGCAATAATTGGTAATTTATACTTCCCTCTTACTTAGATTTAACAAGTTCACAAACAAAGTGGATTTGTTTAAGGTACATAATACCAACAACCTTCCAAAGAAGGGCAAGAAATGTTAGAAAACTACGCAAAAAATATTTTTTGAGAAATGTTTTTCCCTTGGTTGCAAATCCTAATTTTGATGTAGAAAATAGCTTCAGTGCTGTAGGAATAAGCCCAAACAGCAGTATCACTAATAATATTCAAAAAGAAAGAACTAAGAATTTTGACAGAATAGGGACCCCACAGTGGAAACATAGATAGCATTTTGATGAAAGTCCTGCGGTGCAATCTTAAACAGTGAGAAACAGCTATACTCATCCACAAACAACTCAAGGCTGGTTAAAGATCTGGTTTACAAAACAACTGTTGGCACTGAAGATACAGCCAAATATAAAGGGAAGAGCATGCCTGGCTGTCAGCAAACCCCAGAGACTAATGCAATGCTGGTGCAAGGATACAATTTTCCCATTACATAAGGCTGTTCTCATCACTTGAAAAGAAACGTAAAAAGTATCATACAGTCTTTCTAGACCCGTGTATGATTATTGAACTTCTGGAAAATGAGATACACTATGAATTTCCTATTGCCCAAAGACATATGCCCCTGCATGCCTATTTTCAGATTTACCACTGGCCTTCATCCCACAGACGCTGAGACCCTAAGAAGAGCAAAGGTGAATTACTGAGCTAAAATAAAATGAGATTAAGGTAAATGACATTGGAATTGATACAACCAATTAAAGAGAAAACAATTAAGCACTTAGTTTTCAAGGAAGCTTTGTGTAGAGGTGAAGAGAACAAGTTCCAGAGTCAAATGTCTGGCACATCCCCATTCCTGCCCTGCCAGTTCTGTGATTGCAGACAAATCATTTACCCTCTCTGAACCCAGTTTCTTTACCTTTAAAATGGAGATAACATGTCCCTCCCATGGTATTTCTGACCATTTACTTAAGTGGCAAATACAAAGTTAGCATAACATATTTTAGGCATGTCAAGCAGTATTAGTAATTATTAATCCTTAAATCCTTCATACCATATATACCTCATACAACAATTATTCTCAGGAGTTCATTTCATTGCAAATAGTTGGAATACATACTTGGAAAGTAAAAAGTGTACTTCATAAGATGCTGAAGAGTTGTGAACATTCATGCAGGCACACTCCTGTTCGCTCCTCTGGGGCGCATGCAGGAGCAAAGAACAGGGGGACAGGGGCCTGGCTAGGTTTTCCAAGTAAATGGTCTCGGGCCAATGAAGAACACGATAAGGAAGCAAAGTCCCCTGAAACACCGAAATGAACCATTTCCAAAAGTAAGCCTTTCTGATTTTGAGAATAACCCAGACAGTTTGCCATCATGTAAAGGAATGTGGTCAGCAACAGACTTGCCAAGGTTTCTCCAGAATTGTGTTACTTGGACTGATGCCCAACAGCTCATGGTTGGACTATATTCTTCCATCAAAATCAAAGTAACTTGTTTCTCTTTTGTGGAGGGGAATCAGGACTGAACCAAAAGTCATACAAGACGGAGGAAAGGCGATGCAAGCTGGATGGGGTGGTGGTCTGCATCAGGCATATTCTCTCTCTCACACACAGACATGCATGCGTGCCCACATGCCTCCCTCCTACCTTGAGAAAGGCTTTTCCTCAGCAACTCTGGATACAACACAGATGTATTGAATGAATAATAAGTTATTATGCAAAGGAAGTGTCAACAGATGTTAAATACTCAGGTAATCAACAATGATAATGATTTATGTATAACGATGTTTGCGTGGCCTGTTCCAAGACACGCAATGCAAAACAATAACATAAAAATTAAATTAACAAAATCAAAGAAAAGTAAGTTAAAAGGCAAGGAAAGAAGAGCAAATAAACAATTAAGAATAACACCAGGAATATGGCTAGGGCACAATCATCACCACCAAGTAATAAAAAATGTCACTAGGTTCATTTACTGGAAGTAAGCCACAAACTTCACTTTGTGCTTTCGGGTAGCCAGTGAAAAGAGGAAAATATGATTGATTACATAATTCACAGTATCTATGAGATAATATTAATACTAAAACTAATAATAGGGGCTAACATTTACTGAGGACATGTTTAATCCTCATACCAACCCTATATGGCAGATACAGAAACTGAAGCACAGAAGGTTACACAGCTTGCACAAAATCTCAAAGCTGGAAGGTAATGAAGCAGAGATTTGAATTCAGGCATCCTGTCTTGAGAGCCCACATTCTTAACGCTATGTGATAGTATCTCCAAGCTGAAAACCCAAAAGTAACACCACTACTCCTAATTCTAAATCCAGAGAGAACTGTCTTCCCAGGGCCCTGGTAAGAAGCAATCAACTTAAGTTAATGAAAAGACTTTGCGATGGCGTCCACCAGCACAGAGCACTGGGTTTTAGGGTCTATTCAGTAACATGCCATGATAGCATGTCATCAAACTTCAATTCCATAAAGAAGATTTTGTGGGAGCTCGGTGCATTCTAGGACTAAAACTGTAATATCCCTTAAAATGGTCTTTATGAATATTTTTTCTCTCACCAAAGTCACAGTGGGCTGCCAAGAGTTTGTGTATTTACTCCCCAAGAAGAAATTGCAACTAGACTGAGCTATGACTGAAGTATAGAGCCACATGCTTTAGAAATGAGATGAAATGGCATTAGGCCTGATATACTTCATGAGAACTGCAGGTTTTAAAATGAACAGATGAATGAAAGCCTATAGGCAGGGTAGGAATTCTGCTCAAAAGTAATTTTGATTATAACTGTATCTTAGTCATCCTGGTATTCCCTAGACCTGGTGCATGGTAGGCACCCAATAAATGCTTTTTAGAAAAATGGGTAACAACTTCCCCAAAATTCTATGCAGAATTTGGCTGCAATAATCATGCCTGGAAATCTTTAAAAGAAGTGTAATGTAATATCGACCTAAACAATGAAAACAATCTCAGTATATCCCCACAAAACACCCATCTCTGTCCTGGTGTATTCCAAGATGAACCAGCTACAAATGTGACTAAATCACTGAACTGTTCATTTTATATTATGGTTGAAAACTGTAAGACGGTTAAACGTTAATGAAGTTTCCACAAATTATGGCTTTTGCTTTAGAAAAGTTGATTTTTTTTTTTCTGGTGATAATTAGATAGAAAGGCTAGTTGTCTATAAAGGTCATTCTTGATTTACTGAAATAAAATATTGTCATTTGCATATTGGAGGGAATTCATCTGTCTTCTTTCTTTGGAGTAGCAGACAATTCTTCAGTAGATCCAAGAATAGTATGACATCATTAAGATAGAAGCTATAAAGGAGAGGATGCTCTACTTTCCCCCAAAGGAAACTTTATAAGATCTTTCACATGCCCATCCGATAGCCTACTGAAGCCCTAGGCATGGAGAGCAGACAAAGGAAAACACATTGATGAGGATTAGAGCAATATTTAAAAATATTTTTGGTATTGTGATCCACAGGTATGACACCTTGATCCAACACACATATATGCACATTTTACAAACCAAATTTATCTGTCCTGAGATACACTGATACTTTTCATTTCTGTTCTAGTCGATTTTGTAAAAGGCAGGTCTACATCCACTAACTGACTTCAGGGTCCTTCCGAGGTTGCTGCCTATAGTCTTTACGGTTTGGGGATGAGAACCACTACCTGGGACTGTTTCTTTATCCTGCAGTTATTCATCAGCACTACTATGTGAGAGACCTACCAAGGCAGTCAGAGTGCCACCTTTGATCTAGAAAGTTCTCTGGGACTAACAGCTACCATTTCCTGAACATCTGCCACATGCCAGCCAGATTCTGCTTAAGGCAATATGTAGTTTTATTTCATTTACTCCTCACAACCAGTATAACACTTTTGTCTCAATATGCCTGTGTCAAATAACTTGTTACATAACAAAACCATGCAAATGTTTTTTAAAACCCTAAAGGCAAGCATCGATATGCTTTGCACCAGTTATCAACGTTTTACGTCTCAGCTCTAAACTCACTTTTCATTGCTTGCTCTGCAAAAATGCATCCAGGTCCTCTACCTACGTTTCCTGCCCCAGCTGGCAAGATGTTAAGCGTCATCAGTCAATGGTCGAGGGTTTGGGAGAGGCACTGCAGGAGGAAGGGTGGGCTTAAAGGACTCCCTTGAAGGCTCCTCAGCACACAGCACACGAGGCTCTCCTGGCACCAGGTCTGCAGTGCAGGAGGCTTCCCCGTGCCCAGCTCCTATAGCGCATGGCGGCCAGCAGGGCCCAGTAGACAGCAGCTAGCCCTAGCACCCCCTCTGCGGTTTTGTAGAGAGCCCTCAGAGGGACATCTCCCATGAGCAGCTTTCCCTGCCACTCTAGAGGACACATTTCCTCCAAGTTCTATCAGTGTAGCCCCAAAGCGACTTCCCTGTCATCCCCTGAGCCCTGGATCTCAACTCTAGAAGGATCTCCTCCTTGGAGCCCTATTTCTGCCCTGGAGCAATGGCTGTTCCCCAAGCCTGCTCTTCCTTTATTCTTAGAGCTCTCTTTAATTTGTACTAGCCAATCTCTTGTATTGCAATCCACTGTGTATGTTAATTTTTCTTTATATTAAACTCTCCCTGTTCAAATTACTGCGTGGTTTCTGTCTCCTGGTTGGATCTTGATTGACACATTGCTATTTTTACAAATGGCAGTTTGGGGTGATAAATATCTCGCCCAAAGTCACAGAGAGTTCTGTGTATGGCTAGCAGTTCAACCAATGTCTGAGTCCAACGTTCATGCTCTTTCCAGTCTGCACATTTCCACCCTTAACACACACTATGAAGTTAACAACAAGGTGTAATATTTATATAGGGATTGTTACACGAATTGCATTGCAAATAAGCTCCTGAAAGAGCTGTTTCTAAGAAGTTAGTGGAGGACAATCAAATGTTAATATCATAAACTTATTTATTAGATACATATACACTTTGAATTGTTTTGCCGTTAACAGGTTAAATTGACATATATTCCAGCAATGGTTCTTCTTGTTATAATTACAGTCCATTTAAAGTTATTTTGTAAAAAGACTGTAATACTCCTTAAGGAGATTTCTGGAACACTTTTCTCATTTGTTCTAAATACAGAACGACCCCATTTAAGGCAGCCTTTTAAATGCATAAAGTATTAAATGGGTCTCTCTACAGAGAGGGAAGATCAAAAACTAGTGCTAAAGTATCCCTCAAAAGAATTGATGTTACATGTTCTATTTTCCTAAAATAGATGTAATCTCAGATGGTCCTATCCACTTATTTCAAATTTAAAACTGTGAGATAAATGACTATAAACTACACATTTCAAAGGATAACTAGAAAATGAGCTATAATATACATAATTGCTTTAAGAGTTAAAAAAACAAACCTACACCAACAAAGCACAGCCACTGCTTTCTGCTTGTAAATCAATCCAGTGATGCCTACATTTAACTGCCTGTCAAACAATGACAGCATATAATGCCTCTTAAACTTTGAGTGCCCCAATGATGGTTAGTGAATCAGACACTAAGCATTATAGAACTCTTCTACATAATTTAATCTACCAAGCAGTTTTTACACATTGCACAGGCATTTAAGCAGCTAATGCTATGATTTATTGTAAAAAATGCTATTTGCCGATGGATATATTTTATATAATTCAAATGAAGTGAGTTGTCTTGTTCTTAAAGTTTCTACGGTTTATCACACTCCCTGCATATTTCATTTCATATCAATCTATTGATTTCTACTTTTTAAAAAAGACTAACTGCAACAACCAATCATGTATTTTTTTTATTGATCTTAAATCTGTTTTTTTTTAAATGGGTAATGGTGTTATTTCTATTCCCAAATATTATATGCATCCAGCCAAATCATTAGGACTTGGCTGTCTCAGTTTTCCATACACAAACAAGTACTTCATCAAGTTGCTACAGGATTTAATTAAACCACTCATATGAATTCCCTGTAAATAGGAACCTACCTGAATATAACAGTGTGCTTTTATCCTTGACACCAATATTGAAAACTATAGTGTGAAAAACAGTTGTTTCCCTCTAACACAGCAATAGGAGTGACAAAGGAAAACAGAATGATGGGATATCTGTAAGAACAGTCCAGCGGAGCAAATGAGCAAGTCTAGAGCAGCATCAGTACCTCCTCTCCAGAGTCACCTCTGTCCCAAGTCCCACACTGGAGCAGTGGTTCTCAAAGTGGCTCCCTGGACCAGCAACAGCACCTGAGAACTTGTTGGAAATGCAAATTCTCAGGCCTGGTCCCCCACCCACTGAATCAGAAACACTGGGCAGGGTCCATCCATCTGGGTTTTAACAAGCCAGACCTCCAGGTGATTCTGATATGTATTAATGTTGGAGAACCACTATTCTAGACTGACCTATTAACCAGAATCTTCTGGGAGCAGCCCCAGGAATTTTAAAAAAATTCCCAGAGTAATCTAATCATTGACCCATTTTAGAAAAGTGCTCTAGATCAGTAGTTTAAACATTTTTAAGAAGGTATCGTACCAGTTTTTTTTAAAGGCACAACCATTCTATGTTTACTTATGTATAAATTATATATAATGTAGTACTCGACATATGCAGATTATTACTGACACACATTTAATTGACCTTTTAAAGTACGAAGTTGAAAATAAACATAAACTGAAGTTCAAATATTTTCTTTCATACATCAGTGGATGGTATTATACACCTCAAAGAGTGTGGAGAAAGACTTTTGGAGACCAGTGCTCTAAATAACTCTTTTTAGTCATAAATATGGGAGAATAAGGGCAACAGAAGAATACTGCTTGATCAAAGTGTTGAATTCTATGCTCTGATTTCATGCTATGAAACCCCAAGATGTGATTTTTCTCCTAAGTAGAACTACTCAACAAGAAGAGATATCCTAGGTAGAAAACAATCCTGGTTATTGGTCAGAGATACCCAGGAAATTAATAAAAAAAAACAGAACTTCATTTTATGCCCAATAGCACTCCTGCCAGTTTACTATGATTTACAAATCCATCTCTTGATGATTTTATTAGCATAAAGTCATTATCTGGGACAGCTGATAAACTCCTGAACTCACCAATACACAGTCCAGTCAAGCCATGTTATTCAGCTTGAAACAGCCAGCCAATTGTTTATTTTCACTGGATGCTGATTAACCTAAACATAATT
The DNA here is from genome assembly GCF_037783145.1 of Equus przewalskii. Classification (NCBI taxonomy): domain Eukaryota; kingdom Metazoa; phylum Chordata; class Mammalia; order Perissodactyla; family Equidae; genus Equus; species Equus przewalskii. The sequence goes on along the minus strand of NC_091837.1, from coordinate 34,396,002 downwards.
AATGCATTTCTCTCAAAGAACATTTTTCACTGGGTAGAACCCAATTATAAGGAAAAAGGAAATATGATTTCCTAAATCCTCTTGATAAAACATTCGTTCCAATTTCCAATCATTAGGAGTACTTATTGTAAAACAAAAATCGGTAACCTGTAAGACTGATTCAACTTAATTGGAGTCCAAGACTCAGGATACATTAAGTCCTGGATCTGTCAGCTACCTATTCTATCTTTGGACAAGTCACAGACCATGTGTCTTGCTCACTGTATGAAAAGGGGATGCCCAGTTCACACATCATGGGTAGAATTAACATACCTAATGTCAACGATGAAAATGGGGGGGTCATAAAGGAGAGTCTTCCATTTATTCCAGGAGCCCCAATGAGCTGGAAAGTAGAAATATGAACTGGCGTCCCCAACTCCCACTTGTCAGTCACTGTTTCTTTATCCTTCAGGCCTTTCTTAGTGTGCACATCTCATTGGGTCCAGCATGATCTCACATTTACAGATGTGCATTTTTTAGAAAATATGAGTCCAAAATTCAAGTCTCCTATCTAATTTGGTGCTCAAACAAGGAAAAAGCAATCTATTCCAAAGAGGGGACGGGGGGGTGGGGGGGTGGGTCTCTGTCTGACTTGCAGGGAAACAGTGTGCTGCTTCAACCCAGAAGTTTCCTAAAGGATTTTCAGAGGCAATTTGACCATAGCAAATCCCCGAGGATTTATGCCCTATAGAGGACACAACTCTTGTAATATTTATTACGTATCTCCCAGGAAAATTGTGAAGGTTGAACTTGGTGGTAAATGTGAAAGTATACTCACTGTTACAAGACGATGCACATCAAAGAAAGCCAGGACCATTCTGGTGATGCTATCTGAAACAGGAAATTAAAGTGATAGGCAGCTCTATATAGATATTGCCTATTTTGGTTGATGGCACCACAAACCAGAGGCTCAAGCCAAACCCTGTCAGTCAACCTCCTCTCTGCCCAACAGCTCCGCTCCCAAACAACTTCCTGAGTGTTTCCCCTATAAGTCTCCTATTCCGACCATACCATGATTTGAGTTTCAGCTCATGTCCCCAATGAACTTGACCCATCTTCTCACATCTAGACTCTGCCCTCTCCAGTATATCTCACACACTACCAACAAGCTGACCTTCTATAAAACACACAGCTAAAAATGGTTTCCCCTACTTAAAGAGATTCATCAGCTCCTCCCCGCCCATGGGATAATATTCAAATGTTATCACGTGACATAAGAGAATTTCCAGATATGATCCTTACTTCTTTATCTTTATTTCTTGCCACCACTTCCCTTTCAGTATCCTCTGGTAATTCCTGACTATCTGTAGCTTCACCCCAATGACCGTACTGCCCACATACCACACATCTGCTCATGCTGTCCCTGCACCCCCATCCCAGGGTCTGGCTGGCAGACTCCTGTCCACTGTTCAAATCCCAGGCCCCCTCTCTTGGGTACCTCTTACTGATTCCTTTTCACTGATAAAATCCATCACTCCTTCCTGTGTACCATCACTGCAAAATATACAGGTCTTCTAGACGTCCTTACCACCCCATACAGCAATACAGTTGTGAGGCAACACACTTACTTGTCTCTTCTACTGCACTGTGAGCTCCCTGGGCCTAGACAATGTTTTCGTCACCTGTGTCTCCAGTCCTGGAAAGGTGCCTGCTACTCACTACGTATCTGCTGGGCTTAATGAAATTTGGTGAAGTTTTTTGAAACAAAGGTAAGAAGAAAATCCTTTTACTATTCTATCTTTATTAGAAAGGAACACTGAAGAAAAAATACTAATGGACTCTATTCACTAAACACTCTGGCCACACCAAGGGAAGAAGAAACCCTGTTTCCAGAGTTCTTGCTTTTTTGATCTGACTCATGGCATCTCTTTCCCTTCCTCCCTCTCACTTATGTGCCAGGCATTGTGTCGGGCACTGGGCAGGAAGGGGAGCAGGTTAGAGGGAATATGCAGAGGATGAAAAAGCAACTCTTGTCCTCCGGGGAGACAACTTGGGGGACAGGAAGTAGTTAAAAACCAGAACCGTGAAAAATGATGTGGGATCCAAGAGCAACAACAAAAACTCATCCTGAAGATCTCTTGTCCCTAAACAGTCCAGATAAAAAGAAAACCAGAGTCAGCAACTTGATGTGAGAATCTAAGATATCCACGGCCTATTATTCTGAGAATCTGCATAATAAGGCAGTTATTTGGCAGACCTCAGCATAAGTCAACAGAAAGCACACAGACTTTCTGTGTATCTGTGTATCACACTGGAACTCTGGTTCAAGGCCGCAGTTGGTTGTGTTTGCTTTTATGCTTTAAACATAACAAGAAGGTTAACCATTCCATATTACATATCTTTCAAATTTGGGAAACGTTAAAGTAGTGAATACTTATTCAATACTAAATTTCAATTCTCAGCATAAAGGAAGTACACTTTGAAGAAGAATAATTCGTTACATAAATTTTTAAATTAGGAAGCTGGATTCCATGCAAAATTCTCCAAGCTAAGACCAATACTGACACAGCACAACAATTATTGTGAATCAGCTTTCCTTCCAGTCATTTTATATGACCAATCAGTTGCTAAAATATAGGGAACTAAGTGTTACCCTTCTCCAGGTCAGTGCAGCTGGAGTGTTTTTCTTTTTTCAACTGACCGTTTACTCAATATTCTATTTACCTTTTTTAGGAGGTATTATTTTGCCACTGACTAAAGAGAACAAGTGGTCTGAGGGAACAACTCTGGACCAGGAAGCAGGATCTGGGTCCCAGTCCTGTCCCTGCCTATGTGTGGCTTTGGGCAAGGCAACTAGCCAGCAGTGCGGAGATACAATAGAAAGAACATAGATTTGCCACCAAAAAGACCTGAGGTTAGTCCGAATCCTATCAACTTAAAAGCTTTCCTCATCTATTCATCTGTAAAGCCATCTACCTTCTAGAATGCTATAAGAATTAAATGACTTTGTACATAGGTGTGTGTTTATATATACATATAGATATTAAACTATCTATCTATCTATCCACTTACCTACCCGTCTACTTAGTAAATAGGTAAATGCTGGCTCCCTTTCCTTTCTGGTCCCAGTGTTCTGATCTATATAAAATAGCATGGATAAACTAGATCATTGGTTTTTCAAACTGTGATCCTGAGAACCCTCAGATCCCCTTAGACTGTGAAAGTGAACCCAGTGCAGGCCTTACTAAAACCCTACTTCAACCTCATATATTTGACATTCATTTACTTTAAATATTGGGGTCCCATGAGCAATAAAAGAGTTGTACCAGGGGCCAAGCCTGTGGAAGCATAGTGGTTAAGTTTGGCATGTTCCACTTTGGGGGCCTGGGTTTGCGGGTTCTGGTCCTGGGTGCAGACCTACACCACTTGTAGCCCACACTGTGGCAGTGACCCACATGTGAAGTACAGGAAGACTGGCACAGATGTCAGCTTAGGGCTGGTCTTCTTCAAGCAAAGAATGAGGAAAACTGGCAAAAGATGTTAGCTCAGGGCTAATCTTCCTCAGCAAAAAAAGAAAAAAGAATTATACCATAAAAAATTAATTTTAACAATATTTGACAACTTCAGGTCTAGATGACCTCTAAGGAATTATTTCCACTCTAAGATTATACATTCTATTATTTTTCTCTCTCTTCTCTTAAATATAATACTTCTTTACCAGGAACATAATGGAGGTTAAAATGTGTAGGCGTATATCCAGATATACGGTTGAGTGGGGGCTAATAATAATATAAACCTCAAATAAAATAGTGTTAAATAATAGAAGCAAAATGATGGCTGAGCTCAACGTTTAAGAGAGAAGAGGGGCCAGCCTGGTGGTGTAGTGGTTAAGTTCACATGCTCCACTTCGGCGGCCCAGGGTTCACATGTTTGGATCCTGGGCGCAGACCCATACACCACTCATCAAGCCATGTGTGGCGGCATCTCACATACAAAATAGAGAAATAGAGGAAGACTGGTTCAGATGTTACCTCAGGGCCATTCCTCCTCACCAAAAAATAAAAAAGGAGAAAAGAAGGTTTAGGAAGAGGGAGTGACTAGAGGTAGAAGAAACTCTCTTGATATGAAGATCTGTGTGAGGGCTGGCCATGCTCCTGGCTGGGGAAGAGCAGAGAACATGAAATCACAGGACTTGGCACCCACTCAATCCTATGTGGGCTGGGATCGATTTAGGGTGATCACTCCTATCCAAGTCAACCCCAAAAAGATTACATTACATTTGATGAAAAGATCTTTTTTTTTTTTGCGGAAGATTAGCTCTGAGCTAACTGCTGCTAATCCTCCTCTTTTTGCTGAGGAAGACTGGCCCTGAGCTAATGTCCACGCCCATCTTCCTCTACTTTATATGTGGGATGCCTACCACAGCATGGTGTTTGCAAAGTGGTGCCATGTCCAAACCTGGGATCCGAACCGGCAAACCCCGGGCCGCCAAGAAGCAGAAGATATGAACATAAGCGCTGTGCCACTGGGCCGGCCCCTGAGAAGATCATTTGAGAACACAAAATATGACTTCAGTAGGAGTCTTCTCAACCTGCCCCCCCTCAGCATCTGCTGACTCAAGTCCAAAATTATCTGAATCAGTTTACATTTTTCAGTCTACAACAAAGAGGCTCAAAATCTAAAACTTGAACAAACACTATATGAAAATGGATCCATACAGCCAGTCCTCTAACCACATTCACTCCAAAAAATATTTATTTAGAGCTATCACATGCAGGCCCACACAAACAAACTCCAAGTACAAATAACTAGATATGGGGTATTTCTTATTTTAATAAAGATAACTTAGGGAAATTACACATAGGAAAAGTTGATGGGGAACAGGTTCAAAAGAGAAGATAACATCAAGGTCAGTGACTTCCTAATATGCCTGGGATGGGCCGTATTTGCTTCAGAAACTATTCACTGGCATATTTTTTTTTTTTTTAAAGATTGGCACCTGGGCTAACAATTGTTGCCAATCTTTTTTTTTCTGCTTTATCTCCCCACCCCCCACCCTGTACATAGTTGTATATCTTAGTTGCAGGTCCTTCTACCTGTGGGACGTGGGACGCCACCTCAATGTGGCCTGACGAGCGGTGCCATGTCCGCGCCCAGGATCCGAACCCTGGGCCACCGCAGCAGAACGTGTGAACATAACCACTCGGCCACGGAGCCGGCCCCTCACTGGCATATTTTTAATAGAAATCCAGGACAGTGGAGAGCTGTGCTTCTCATGAAACTCTTCTTTCTCATATGGCTGAGTTGTTATAAGGAACTGTGGTCCCTGGGATTAGTTAATCAAAGCATCACCATATCGTTGATTTTAATCATCTGAGTGTGTAATTCTACACTTGATTATATGTGGCCTGGATCCCTCTTTCTTATTAGATGCTCTTTAAGTAAGCTTACTGTCCACCCTTGGCCATACTGGACACTTACCTTGAACAACATCTAACCTAGCACTGGGCACCTCATGAATAAAGAAAAACTCTTGAGGATCAGTGTAATATTGACTGGGCTTAAGAAACAGTGACCCTTCATGGGGCCAGAAATTTGCCTGAGGAAACTTCACAGACTGGTTTAATTTCTGTAACGCTGAATCCAAGGATCCAATGCAGGACTTTGGGAGCCAAAGCCCCCTGCTAAGGACAAGCTTCGGTCACCAGCAGATCGCTCAGCCTCAGTCATCGCTGGAAAACACATCTCTGATCAGAGCCCTCCACTAGAGTTACTGTATCCCATATGATTTTGCCAGTACAAACAATGTGCCCCCTCTTCCATGGGTTTAGGAAAAAAGAGAGAGCAGGCACCACTTCTCTGCATACACTTGACTGAAATAACATTTCTTAGGCTGAAAGTAAAAACCAAGTTGCATCAATATCAATTTTTGGCTCCATAAATTTCAGAAAGATGTTTATCATAGAAATGCAGACCTGACCTTAACCACAGGAGAGTAAAATGTGGCACCATTACTAACAATTCTCAAGAAAGACCTTGATTATACTGAGCTTTTGATATATTGATAGCTTCAAAATTAAAAAGCAAAACCCAAAGGAAACTAGAAGATTTAATTAGGTCAGGACAAAACTTTTTTTAAAAAAGACCTATAATAGATAAATTTTTAAATCTCTAGATCCACCAAACATTGTCCTTTAAGCATTGAGATATTAACACAAATATGAATCCTGATTTACAAACTGGGTGGCAAGCCTACTTCTCTGACGTGTTTACAGCTGAGCTCCTGAAAACACTGTTTCCCTACGTCACAGAACATTTCTCTAAGGTTACTGATCTCCAGGATTCCTGCCCTAGCACTGTTCTCATTCTGTTTTACTTACTTTTCTTCTAGCTCAGTGATTCTTAAACTTTTGGGAATTTATGGATCCTTCTGAGAATCTGAATAGAGTTATCCATGATCTGTCTTCCCAGGACAAATGGATAATGTGCAAATTTTATAATTCCTTGCATTTACAAAGCCCTCGGGGATAATTCAGCACTTACTCAAAGGGCCGCTCACTGACCACCTGTGTCGGAATCAACTCAGATAATTTCTTAAAACACAGATCCTAAGCCCCACTCCAGACCTATGGAATCACAACTGTTGGAAGTGGAGTTGGATCTCTAAATTTTAGGTGGCTTCCTGCTGATTCTTCTGCCAGTTGAAGTGCAAGCAAGATCCTCTACTATTGCCATTTTTCTATCCTCTCATGGCATCGAGTGGTTCTGAAACAGATGCTCCTCCAGCACCCACTCACCTCGCCCAAGCACTCCAAGGTCATTTCCACATGACCAAAGGGCACTTCCACCTGCATCTTCACTGGCTCTATGTGCCAGGTTCGTACTTCCACACACAACCACTCCCAGTCCCCACACACAGCAGGTTCCTAGACTCTTCTACACACTTACTGGAGGCCGTCCCTGCCCACCTGCCCAGCAGACTACTGCTCACTCATCCATTAAAGCCCATTGCTAGAGAATGTATCAGCTCCCCTCTTTCTTCCTGGGTTATTAGCTCTTCAGTGAATGCCACAATTCTCACATGTACGAGACTGTCCCTATTCTCACTCTGTACAGTACATGTTCATGCACTGGCCTCCTGACTACAAAGTGAGCACCTGGAACTTACTGCAGAAGCAGCGCCTGGCACCCTAACTGTTTGTAGTAAGACTGAAGGATGTCCAACTTACATTTCCACATGGGAACACAGATCACCCAAAGTATTACGCAAGTAAGGAAACTGAGGCTGGAGGATTTGCCCCATTTATCACAGGCACTCCAGTCAGCAACCAATAACTCCTGATCCATACAAGGGCACTGTGTAGTGTGGTAACAGAAGCCAAAACACAGGATCCTGACCCTCTATTTTAATCTAGTTAGCGATACATGACACATATGTGACCAACTATAATTCAGCATTGTGTCAAGAAGGTGACCTATTACCAGAAATTACTAAGAGGCTACTATAAGTTAGGAAGAAGAAGGGGGAATTCATAGGGTAGAAGGCATTTAAGGTGTGGCTAGGAAGAGGGGTCAAGTTCTGAGGGGCAGATAGACTGCAGCGAGCATAAACACAGAGGAGAGAAGGCACACCGTGAGAAGGCTACTGTGTGAGCGTGGAATCAAAGTTCACGGCAGCATGAGTAACACAAAGGAGGGCTGCAGACCAGGCCGCAAAGGCAGACCAAAGCAGTCTAATGCCACGCTGGTGTCCACCCTAGGCAGGAAGGGGATTACCACTCTGCCACATTCATGATTCCATGTGGTCATCCACAACAGTCTGGTGACATAGGGGGGCAAAAATGTGATCCCATCTGACAGACAAGGGAAGAAGTCAGAACATGCTCTGACCTGCCTACAGTAGAGAGGTAGATGACGGCAGAGGTGGACCTGGGCTCTTGGTTTCCTAACGCCTAAGAGGCACATTTTCCTTACAGTATAATCATTATACATAATTACAGTAGGATGACTAGTCTATGGATGCTCCTTTCATTTCTACTACTTAAATAAAGTGCATCTTTACTAAAGCAGACACCTTAGACGTCATCCTTGAATGTATCCTCAAACAGCACGGACATCTTAACACCACTGAAGATCCTTTATAGACTTATTTAATAAAGATTTGATGACAACAGAAACAAGTTAATTAAAGAAACACACGAAGTGAGATTTATTTCCTGAAATAGATACCAGAGAAAATTCACTCCTAGTACCAACTACCAATAATTCTGCTCAACAAATCAATCCTTTACAGACTGAAGCATGTTAAGCAAAAGTGCTTCGAGAGGCAATACACTGAGGTACGCATGTTTACAGCAAAACACAGGGACGTGCAGATTAATCACTTGTTTGCTTTTTCCATTTGCATCAGAAACCTGACCTTACACTGAAAGCAGCCACAAGGAACCATCAAGAAAACTCAGACACTGCAGCAGGGTGCTGAGAGATCAAATCTCCCTTCAAAATTGAAAAGAAATGCTAATGCTCTCCAGCTCAGAACTGCTGTACTAGAAAGGAAATTAATATCAAAGCTGGAACAGCATCTACTGTTCCATCCAGTAAGATGAAAACAATGGTGTTTGATCAAAAAGCACAAGGAAATATAGGAGGCTGATAGGAACAGAGGAAATGAAGATGGATCTTACAGAGTATCCAAATGGAACACAGTTGAACAAGAGAAACTCGAGAGGGAGAGCAAGGTTTGTGTGGAAAAGGTATGACCACAGTAGCGTCTCAGCCTAAAATTCTGTATTCTTTAAACTCTTACCTTAGCCTCCCACCAAGAGAGTGGCACATAACTGGAATGGCATTATAAAATAAAAACTTTGTAGAAAAGTACAAACATAATTAATTGCATCCTATCATTTGTTGGAGGCAGGATTTTCTATACAAAAGGTTGGTCACACATAGGGCCAACAATATTTAAGAAAAGAAACAGACGTGGAGGGAAACTGTTCTCATCTCATTTTATTTCGAGTCAGTTTAAAAGCCAAATGATATACACCGCACAAAATTCTTGCACTGTCTTCAAATCCTATTTTTGCTTTGGGCCCGAATTCAACCAGCTGCTACGCATCTCAGTCCCTCTTCCACGTGGACTGTGCATGTTCTTCCCTCACGGCAGCAGGAAGATGATCCTCACCCATGCCCTAAAAGAATCTGTTGCCATTTCCTATTTCTCTTACTTCTGGTCCTCCTTCTCACTATGAAAAAAAATCATGTTGACTGAACAGATCACAACATCCCACTCCTCAAAGGACCTATGAAATCTTGGCTATTTCTGGCTGGTCTTTTTTTCCTAGACCAATCTCCGGTTTGTCTGTATTTTCACTGATAATTCTACCCCTTCCTGTAGGGTACACGTCCCTCCTCTACCACGAGTTGTTTGATTTGTCTCATTATTACCTTGAGATTCTTGGCTCCACTATCACAAAGTGTACCCTGGTAAATTTAACGAGAAGAGTAATTCATCAGAAAGGTAGTTAATAAATGGTAGATTGGAGAACCATGCTCTGGCAGGGACCTAGAGAGGAGAGACAGACAGGATCGGGCCACAGGAACAGGGTGCTTAGGAACACCAGACTCTCCCGTCACTCTGTGCTCTGCAAAAGCCACACAGTGAATCATCTCTAACTAATCCCACTGGGCATTCCCTCAAGGTTCGCATGTCCTGCATTAAGCTTCTGGGTAGCTGCAGGTAGTCGCTGAACCACCTTCTAGCTACCAGGGAGAAGATAGAGGGACTCTGCATCCCCTTTGGCCTCCCTAGAGTGAGGTGCGTCTTGCCTTCCTCTTGTCCTGAGATCCCCGATCTATTGCCGTCCACTTCTGCTGCTTATTTCTCGAGAGAACAAACTGTGAAAAGAATAAAGTAACACTGCTGTAAAGATGCTACCACAGCTAGTGCAAGTGGCAGTTCAATCAAAGGACTTGTTACCTCATTTTCAAGTGGCACAACTGCCTAGCAATTATTCCCACCAATATGGAAAGGAGCCTGACATCTCAATACTTAGAGAAAACGAAGACAGTGAAGGGAGATAACATCTTGGGAGCCAGAAGTCTGGTCTATGGCAAATGATGCACATGTCTATTTGTTTACTATTTACACACTCTCTCATTCAAATATTTGCTTGGATTATATGTCCATTATTTGTTTCAGATTCAAGAACCTAGATGTTGCCAATTCACATTCTATGAAATTCTGCCTACAATAAGCAGAGGAAGTGAGGAGTTATTGTAAGAGTCTCTTAAAACTGCTCCACGCAAGACCCAGCACGGTGCTAGGCACATTAGGACCCTTCATCATCATTTGCTGATGACAAAAACTATGAGGTGTATGATGAAAAGGTAAAGAAGAAACAGAAAACCGAAAAGCAACTACACAGCACTAGTTAAGATTTTAAATGCCCACTAATCTACATACAACCTGAAGTTCTAAGGCATTTTCACATACTTGAAATATAAGATTGTCATTTTGAAAAAGAAAAAACAATAAAAAGGAACACAGCACATGCGTGAACAGTTATGTTAGCAGTGCCAGAAGGAAACAGGAGGAGATGGGCCAAAGAGGAGAAGGAAAAAAAGGTGAGTGAAGCCAAAAATCCAACAGCATAACAGGTATCAAAATGAAACAGTATGCATACAGCCAAAAAGAAAATAGAATTATAAATTAAGCCAACAGAAATGGTATGATTCCAGCAAAAACATTATCAAATACATCCAAAACAAAATGATATGAATGATGATAAAAGTGGCATTTTAAAGAGAAGCAAATTTAACTATTTGAAACTTCTTAAAGGTCATATGGCTGAGCTAGTCTGCAGTAGTATACGAACTCACTCGATTGTTGATTTAAACCCTGATTATATTACATACAGGGAATAAGAAGGGAATTTAATACTTATTGATCATCTACTATGTCACAGTTACTTAACACACCTCACTTAACACACACTCATACTCAAAAGCTCAATCATATAGGAAACATTGTGCTCATCTAACTGATGAGCAAACTAAAGCTTGCAGAGACAAGTTTCTCAAGATTATATAAGCAAGTTAATAACAGTAACTAGCACTCAAATCAAGATGTGCCCGCTTTCAAAACTTAACCACCTCAATTTATTTTCCTTTCATAAATATTACATGGGATATAGAGATCACTGGCTACTTCTCAATGGATGTTTTACAAAATTACTAATTTTTCCAAACAGGTTCAATCAAATTTATATAACTAGAAAAATATCTGTATCCCCTTCCAAACTGGCTTCAATACTCGACTAAACCAAAACATCTACGACTGCTCCTTCATGTCTGATTCATCATAACAGTTCCAGAATCCACTCCTCCCCAATTATTAAACTTCTAAGTGACTTTTTCCTTTAAGGAGAGGCTACAAAGTTATGAGTACTTACAAAAAATAAACAAAATAAAATTTAAGCCAAGAGCATCCATCATAGTTACTAGTAAACTTAGAAAGTACATTCCTTGCCAAGTGGCCACAACTAAGAAGCCAAAGGACATCTGAGCCGAGTAGGTAGCTTTCTCTGAGTATTGTTTCCATGGGTCACAAGTCCATGTCCAACAGTAATAAAACCTAAAATTAACCATTACTGTCATGTTTCCTTACTAGTACAAATCACAGAACTATTAAAAAAAGAAGAAAGTCCTCAAGGTCTATCATATGTTCTTTCCTAGAATGTCATATTGTCCAAGCAACAAATGATGTTCAGAATCACACCACAAATATTACAAGATTCCAGAAAACACAAAAATACATTCAGCATAATTAAACACGGTTTAATAATTCAGGCAGGAAACTTGGTTAATCCTTACGAGATAAGATTTTCATTAAGAATTGAAACCAAAAACATTTAATTCATTTATCAATATGTATGTGTGTGAGTTGAACAGGGAACAGGAGGGAAGAAAATAATTTTAAAAATGCGCTATTAGGGTTGGTAAATGCCAGATGGAAAAGTCATTCATTCAACTAATATGCACAAGCACCAAGTGTGTGCTGGGCTGAGTACTGAGAGTGGGGATATGGTGGTAAACACCACATGGTGGAAGCAGCGTCTGCCCTCATGGAGTTGAATGTTTAATATCAAGAATCTACTGCCTAGTAGACAAGACTGGTCTTCTCTCTAAAGGTCGTAAATGAAGAACACACAGTCTCTGTTTGAGAGGTTTATAATTTTGGGAAGAAACAAGATAAAACAGAGGGGTGGGGCTCTGCCAAAAGATAATCAAAGACAAACAAGCTCAAAGCAGGAAGAGAACACCACCATCCTCCTGATTCTCTCCCTCTGGAGGCAGTCATACTGGCTGTGATGGTTAATTGTATGTGTCTACTTGACTGGATCACAAGATGCCAAGATCTTTGGTTAAACATTGTCTCTGGGTGCATCTGTGAGAGTGTTTCCAGAAGAGACTAGCATTTGAATCAGTCCACTGACTAAAGCAGACGGCCCTCCCCAATGTGGGTGAGCCCATCCGATCCACTGAGGGCTGAACGGAACGAAAAGGTGGAGGAAGAGAGAATTTTCTCTCTCTGCCTGATTGAATGAGCTGGAACACCAGCCTTCCCCTGCCCTCAGACTGAGACTCACACCATCAGCCCTCTGGTTCTCAGAACTAAACCACCAGCTTTCCTGGGTTTCCAGTTTGCAGAGGACAGATCATGGGACTTGTCAGTCTCCATAATCAAGTGAACCGATTCCTTATAACAAATATCTTTATGTAAATATATATATTTATATATATAAATCCTACTGGTTCTACTTCCCTGGAGAACCCTGACTAATATGCTGGCCTTTTGCTGTCTTGGCCTATGTCACAAGTGTTACTCCAGGGCTTTGCATGTCCCTCCTCCTGGAATACTATTAAAACCTCTCATCACAGAGCAATCGCCCACGACCCTGAGGACTCAGCTCAAACACCACTTCCTCAGTGGCAGCATCCCTGATCAGTCCATCCCAACCAAATGAAGTCTCCCTACGTTCCTGCAGAACTTCCACTTCACACTAGTAACAGTCAATTCATTTGTGATTATTTATTCAGTGTAAAATAAATACGAAAAATGTTTTTAGAAAGTAAAGATTATTATTAGCTTGAGAGGCAGTTATGAGGAAATTCTTCACAGAGGAAGAATCATACACTGAAGAATGTAGCCAGGTGACCAGCTTTGGAGACAGTAGGGGTATCTAGCAGATGTATGCTAGCTGCCTGGTGCTGTGCACGTCACACTGCAAAGACGGCTCTCAGTGAAAGCTCACAGCAACTCTATCGGGGAACTGTGTGTACTTCACAAATGAAGAAACTTGGGTTTGGAGGCAATACATTTTCTACCCAAAGTCACACAACTTGTAAGCAAAAAAACTGTCTTTCCAGACAAAAATCTAATTCCAAAATTACATGTGAAAAACCCATTCCCAATTCCCTTTGTTTTCAGATAAGAAAATCAAGACTCCAGGCCATGAAATCACTTACATCAAGTGGCAGAGCCAAAAAGGGCAGATAATGGTAGTGGCAATATACAAAAAGGAAGGAAAGTGAATATCAATGGGAATGAAAATCCAACCAAGTCAAATGAAGGGATGGAGGGATGAAGAAAAGTCCAATGTGACCTGAACATTTCAGGCTGTTTACAAGACTAGATGAGTCAGGAAAGGTGCTTGTGGAGAAGGATGGCAGACACACCCAGCAGACAATTAGCAAGGTCAGATCCTCCTCAAAGGTGTGTGAGAACAAGAGTGAACCAAGGAGCACAGACATTCATGGGGTCAGCAGATGAGGTTGGAAACATAAGCTGGGAGCAAATTGATATTGGCCTTGAACGTCGAGCATCCAGCCTCCCTCACATTACTCTGCACATCTGTACGTCTCACTGGAGTCAGTGGGTGACAAGCCCAGTCTCTGTCCTCCTGGGGGGAAAGTTACATCCAGAGCCCATTTAGGGGACACATGCCGGAGAGTTCTGCTGTGCCACGGGAACCAAGAAGAAACATCTTTGTTTCCATGCCAAGGGGACTTGCTTCCATCTTACCATTTCTGGCCTTGTATGCTCAAGCCTGGACATTGGAAGTCTCAGTTACGCTGAGAGTTCAGTTTTGCTGAGGACAGAGGCTGTAAAGGAGACAATTCTAGCTGGATATAGAATGGTCCAAAAATAAAGAAATTAGATGAAATAAACTGTGGTCATGAGATGGCACACATTTTATCCAGAGTTGTGGGGAAAACAGCTGTTCTGGAAGTGACCAACAGGTAGGGAGGATAAAGGGGATGTGGCACAATTGAGGTACGAATGTCAGGAGGGTCTTAAATGTCAAACAGAAAACTTTTATTTGCTATAATGACCAATAAAGAGCCATTCTGGACACCTGAGCAGAGACTGATGCGAGGAATAGTATTCAATTTGCAGCTGTGCAGTGTGAACCAGAACAAAAAAGAGACTAGCCAATGCCAGTAAGTACATAGGCAGCTTCAAAATTAGTAGAAAGGGTTAAATCCACAAAGTACTTTGGAGGAAGATGAGGCAGTGTAAAAGAAGGAGTGCTTAAAAAAATAGCCTGTAACAAGCCTGCTACAATAAAGGGTTTAGAAATAATTTGAATTTGTTTAATAAAACAACAGAATTTTAAAGTGAACAAGTATATAAATTTAAATATAGCTTATCAGAACAAAACTTATCCCCATAGCACTTCCTTTTACAGTTATTAAAATGATAGAGGGGCCGGCCCGGTGGCACAGCGGTTAAGTTCGTACGTTCTGCTTCTTGGCGGCCCGGGGTTCATGGGTTCAGATCCCGGGTGCAGACATGGCACCGCTTGGCACACCATGCTGTGGTAGGCACCCCACATATAAAGCAGAGGAAGATGGGCGTGGATGTTAGCTCAGGGCCAGGCTTCCTCAGCAAAAAAGAGGAGGACTGGCAGTAGTTAGCTCAGGGCTAATCTTCCTCAAAGAAAAAAAACAGATAGAGAAAAATATCCTTTAGTCAGAAAACTATCCTGTAATTCCAATTTTCTTAGCAAAACCTAGAAAGATATTATACATTTGGAGATTTATATGGAGACTCTTATCAAGTAAGATACTAGGTCTTAAAATCTAAAGTGAATAAGGACCTTGCTTAAGAAGTCAGAAGGCAACCGTTGACCGACATTAACTGTCATCATAACACTAGATATCAGGCCTCTCAAACCATGTGCAAACACAGGCTTTTATCCAACTTGCTTTAAATGAATTTTTTAAATGCTTGATAAAGCAGAGACAGATCTGACCTCGCAAGGCAAATAACTTCACTTAAAAACAGAATTGTTTAACCCTAGGGATTTCTGCAAAGATTGTTTTAAACATCCCTAACATGGGGATTGAGATTATATATCTTTGCTTTATAAACCACAAAGCACTAGATCCAGGTAAATTACCGTTAAAGTGAGTGACTCTCCCTGCAAGCCCCATCCTTCTGCCTGTGACGCTGTAAGCACAAACCGTGTGCTATCCCATTAAAATGGCTCAGGCTATTAGGAACAAATGGGGTCAAACTGTAATCACACTTAAATAGGACTCCAAGTCCTACTGGCAGACAAGACATGCATTTCCCACATGGTCCCCAGGAAATTTTTTTTAACACACCCAAAATCTCGGTTAAAATACAAAGATTATTAGCTCACATCTGTGGATATTCCAAAGTATACAAGGAGACCAGGCAGGTTCTGGATTGTAGGGAGAAATGCAATTAATGAGCAATTACTATTTAAAAACCAAATTATTGTCAAAACAGCTTGACAAAAAATGGTGGTTTTTAACATGCACAGCTTACAGTAGTGCTGCCAACAAAACCAGTGGGTGGTTATTCTGCCAGCTAAAACGGTTCTATAATGGGGGCAGGGGCCAGAAGAACCGTTCTGCCCCCTCCCACAGACTCTCTTTCCAGCAGCAATTCATTTGGCTACATCCCAGTCCTGTTTCTGCAGAGCTTCCTGGTTCTTAACAAGGAATCAACTTTGCCAACACCTTGATCTTGGACTTGTAGCTTCCAAGACTGTGAGACAATAAATTCCCATTGTGTAAGCCACTGTCTGTGGTTCTGTGTTACAGCAGACTAGTACACTACCTCAGATGGCTGGCACAGGAAATCCACTTCTCTCTAGGGGAGCTCACTGAGGCACCCAGCCCTTCTCCTTTCCACAGGCTCTCGAAGGCACTATGCCTGTTCTGGCACTGACATGAACAGGCCAGCTCTTAGTCCATCTCCAGAATGCAGCTGAACCTCACTTCTGTATCCTGGACAAGCCCACATGTTCCATTCATGGGTATGTTTGGGAGGGGTGATTTGACCCATTACATGCTTCATGTCATTACACTAAAATAGTTCACTGGTAAATTTAAGAAACAAAAGCAAAACTTTAAATGAATTGTGTGCTTGTTTTAGGATCAAAAAGAGAGAAAAGTTATGAGACTAAGAATCTCTGTTAACGTAGCGAAAGGCAAAAATCATGGCCACAAACCACAGAAAGAAGAAAGGAAACGTCCTGGGAGTCCAGTGAAGAGAAAGGAGGTAACAGATTTCACCAAGAGTGAGAAACAGCCCTGAGGGTTCATGGCTGTCAGAGACCCTGGAGCCACAGAGGTTTCACTGTCTTCCTTTTCTACCTCCCTTGAATATCATCCCCTAATGCCTTTCTACCTTCCTCCAGCCTCCCCTGCGAGAAGAAACAATCACCTTGCACTCACCATCCAGCTGGGAGAAGAAATGTGGGAGGGAGGCCTCGTCCTAATGTTAAGGGAATGATGTCAAAGGCTACTACTGTCAAGGCTATAATGGGGAGAAAAGGCAGGGAAGAAATGTTGTAGGCATTCCAAATTAAATTCTGATTTAATTACTGATTTAAAGTATGATTTTTCGGGTCTATTTGGGGCTCTAAAGAATTTAGTGGGCTGATACAATTGTATTCTGAATATAATGTAATTCTGAAATATAATGTAATTCTGAAAATATCTGAATTATATCCTCACTTTTGAAGGATATTATCATTGGATATAGAATTCTAGATTGGCAGAACTCTTCCAGGACTTTGAAAATATGTCACTGTCTTCTGGATGCCATTGTTTCTGTTGAGAAATCAAGTCAAAATCTTGTTGCTTTTTTGAAGACCATATGTCTTTTTTTCTCTGGCTGCTTCCAGCAGTTTCTCTTTGTATTTGATTTTCAGCAATTTGATCACAGTGTGCCCAAGTATAGTGCTCTTTGTGTTTATCTTGTTGAGGTTTGTAATTATCCCAAATCTCTGCCCTATGTGTCTTATCAATTTTGGAAATTCTCAGACACCATCTCTTGAGACATTGCTTCTATCTCATTCTTCTCTCCTCTTTTTCTGGGCCTCCACTTCCATGTTAAGTTAAATGTATCCACCATGCCCATGTGTCTCAGACTCTTTTCTGTATTTTTCATATTTTGTCTCTCTTTGCATCCATTTGGATATTTTATTCTGTCTTTTCACTATTTTTCTCTTCATCTATTTAAATCATCTATTGAGTTTTTAATTTTAGCTACTGTATTTTTCAATTTTAGAATTTCTAGTAACTGATATCAAAATTCTCAACCTTGTCTTTTAATTACTTTAACATATTAATCATAGCTACTTTAAAGCACATATTGCTCAACTCCTTTTTCCAGATACCTTTAGATCTGCTTCTAGTGTCTGTGTTTTCTCTTGGTTTTTGGTCACAGGTTTGACACCTCTTCCCACGCTCGGTTATTTCTGACGGGATTCTGACAGGCAGACAGGATTGGGGTACAGCAATTCTAGACCACCTCAATCTAATTAGTCATTGAGATGATCTGAGCTGGTCTACTTCCTATTCACCCTAACACCCAGATGTGGCCTTTGAGGTCCCCAAGCCTGGGGTGTCTACCTTCTTTGTGGCAAGCCCTGAACTCCAACTTAGTTGCCCTTCCCCCAGCCCTGTGAGTCTCTTAAAAGCTCTGCTCTTTAATATTTATTACCAATTACCAAAGCACACACTGAGAGGCTGATACACTCAGTTTTGAGGAGAAAAGAGGCCCCAAATGCAGGGCTTATAGCTCTGTGCTTCCTGGATCATGCAATTACTATTTAGCAACCCTCTGGGAACTTCAAATAGACAGCTGTATATACAGTCCAGTTTTCTAATTGTTCTCAGCAAAAGGAGTGGCCTAAAATAACTTAGTCCTATTGCCATCGTCTGATGTAGCAGAGGAAGACAAATCTTCTACTCACTCTAGGTCCTTCTGGCTGGGCAGAGAACTTAATTGACATGAGACAGAATAATAGGAGAAAATCAAACAAAGCTTTATAATGTGTATACATGGGAGAGACCCAGCAAATGTGAGTAACTTAACAAAATGGCTGAGCTGCCAGCTTAAATACCATCTTCAGCCAAAGACAAAGGAAGATGTTGGGAGTGGAGGAAGTCAGTTATGGGAGATTACCAGAAAAGCACAGTAAACAAGAGTAAGGTTATTATGCAGATTTAAGTGCTTGCCTTCAGTATTGACAAGAGTTTCTAGAGATAACGTCATCTCTCTCTGGTACAGAGAGGGAGCTATCTTTACAGATGGAGATTTCCTTTACAAATATAAAGGTGTCTTACAAAGGGTAACTTCTACTTGGTTTTCAGAGCTTCTTTCTTGTCTGCAGTTTCTTAAAAGTAACCAGCCCAAAATAATCCTCATGCCAAAGAAACACATTTTGGGGTGGCCAATTCTGATCCCCAACATTGACAATGAGCTGATCAAATTTTACTTCCATCCTTACAACAGCCCTAGGAAGTACTACTTAATATTGACATTATATAGCAGAGAAGATGGATTCCAGAGAATTTTGATAACTTACCTAGGTTCGTCAGCACCCAAACACTAAGGCAGGATTTGAGCCCAGTTCAACAGAACTTCAGAGCTGAGTCTCTTAACCACCATATATTACACCTTCTCTGATTTTCTCCTTAATACCACCTAAGTGATAGAAAGGCTCAGAAAATGGCATGCTGGAGTTCAGAGGTAGTATTCTCACTCCAAAATCCCATCCTCCTGATGGTCTTTCTACTAGAGTTTGGAATCTAAATACATTTAACTTTTGTTTTTTCCTATGGGAAATCTGAACTTCAAATAAATGTGATTTTGAAATGCAGTTCTATCTCCATTGAAAGTTAAGATAATTTTTACGATCAAAATTATCCTCTGGTTGTTCTGGGAAAATGTGGGGTGGTGTCCAATTTCCTTCTCATTTTTTAGACGAATAAACTGAAGACCACAAAGATAAAGACTTTGGCTTCTGGTTTATTTATTCATTCAAAAAATATTTATCTATTATCTACTATATGCCAGGCACTGTTCTCAGCACCTGAGACATATTTTAACAGGCAAGACAGAATACAAACAATAAACATAAATTAGCCAATTCTATAAATCTTGAGTTCTATGGGGAAAAGAGAGAGCTGTGTAAAAGGATTGGGATGGCAGGGGATAAAGGGCAGGTTGCATGATTTTACTTTCACATAAGATTTTCTAATATAGTTGATAATTACTCCACCTCCCTCCCACTCTATTCTTCATAAAGACATGCTTCTTTACAGAATAACTGAGCCTTTTCTCACCTGCCACTTCAGTTTCCTACCACCTTTAAATGCCCCAGAATGAAAATCATAGCAGTCAATAGTCATTCTGAGTAACTATCATGCCTTTAAGGACTGGCGGGAAAACAAATACACTAATCACTCCTTTGTAACAGAATCTGGTATTCTCCACACCGTGGTCTTTTTGAGCCCAAAAATCTTCAGACAAATGTGGTCCAATTTTTTTCAAACCTGGTTTCACTTACTTTCCACAACACCTTTTAAAGAAGCTCTACTGAGTAATTCTTAAAAATACTACATAGTCTGGTTTAGGCTGTAAAAGGATTTCCTCAGTTAATCTAAATAACATAAATCCAAGTGTGATGCTTTCCCACTAACTGCAGAAAAATCTAAGTCAGAAGCCTGATTTCACCGTAATCACGGCCATTTGTTTGATGAATTTTGCTGTTATTTCAGAATACTTATGAAGCCTCTCAGATAAGACACTAAGACCAGAATAAGCACTACTGAATGATGTATTCCTGCTTTTATGTAAACAAAAGTATTAAATCTTGATAGTTTCTATGGATATTCTTAATCTACAACTCAAAAGAAGAACACAGATTTCTATATAAACCAGTTTATAGACCAAAACATACGTAAGAAATAATTACACAGCATATAAATTCCCCTTTTTTGTTTTACATCCAAAATATTCAAGGGAAAATTCACTGACATCAGCCAGCTACATACTTAACCCTGTAGTGGTAACCTCTTAATATCTCTTAAATACGGCAGGAATTTCATTTCTCCAGTTTGTTAAAATGCCTGTGCTGGCCAGCATTTCCCTTTTTATTTTAAAAAAATATTATTCAAAATTTGTCAAGTAATTGTCTCTATTTCTACCACTCTTGTATTTCACAGTAATCACACAGTAAACACTTAGGAACAAACTGTCAACCCAGTGACACTAGCTAGGACAGAAGAATTTCTTAGACTGTGTGAAAGATTCCACTTTAAAAATGCTGGAATAAGTATAAGAATATTAACTTTCATTTACATAACATGATACATTGCACTAAAGATGCATTATTGCATGACATCCTCACAATAGTGTATTAAATTTGATAAGACAGGTATTACAACTCCCTTTGTTGTAAGTGATAAAAATCAGGCAAAGCAAAGTGAAGTGATGATCAGTGACCCACAGGTGGTGAGGAGAGAACTGGATATTTGGACCGTTTTTCTTCCTACTCAGAACAACTTAAGGTTTAAGCACTGAACAATAATCATTCCAACCTAGATTTGAAGCTCATGGTTAGGTGCAACCAGACGTGTTACTTAACATTTTGTGCCTCTCTTTTCTCATTAGTCAGACGGGATATGATCCATGGTTCCACAGCACTGTCAAGAGGACTCAACCAGGAACAGCACATGAAGCACAGTGCTGGCGGCCCACGTAATGGGCAAACACTCTCCTACAGAAATCAGTGCAATTTCATTTCCAATTTTGAAGTTAAATTTTTACTTTCAGTAGAAATTATTAACAATTTTATAATCTATCACAATCTATCTCTAGCTGTTTCTCAGACCTTTGTCTTTTAGGGCTCCTATATGCTTCAAAGTCTTTTTCTGTGTCCGAATGCTGATCTGCTACACAGAATCCCAGGGTCTCCTTCAAACCAATAGAGTTCTTTAAAAAGACAGAAATACATTTCCCAAATACACATCTTTTAATCCATCTAATTTCCTAGTATAATACTTTAAATATAAATGATGAATAGACAGTTGGGTGAATGGATGAATGGAAAGACACACTACTGGATAGGAAAAATCCGGTGACTCAACTATTTTGCACAGTCAGACTGAGAAAATCCTAAGAGCCCATGTACTGCACAAGAAAAAGAAATAAAAGCTCAGTTTTGCATCCACTAATCCAAAATTCTGTGTTGGGTATTTTTTTAAGTTGTTGGAAATAGCCAACATATTTTTCACTCACTGCAATTTAAAACAAATTCTGCTCTAAATGTATATAATGCCTTACAAATGGGAAGGTGAAAACTGCATGCAGGATTCCTTTACACTGTCCTACCCTAGATCACCCTTTTGCAGGTAATTCTAAGTTTATCATCTTTAGTTTTAGGTATCTGAGGATATTTATCCATAGCTTCCCACACACTCATATCTCATATCTTCAAACTCTAGGAACCTTCAGTGGGGAACAATGTGTTAACGCTGTAAGTAATCAGGTTCTAGATGTCATGTTTTTTTACAGAACTGGAAAGAGTAGAAGGCGGTATATCAGAATAACAATAGCTCTTGACAAATGGATGCACAGCCATTCCTGTAAACAGGAACTTCCCTGCAGGAAAACGTCCTCCCCTGGGATCAGCAATTTGGCTGTTGCCTTAGAGAACTGATGAAAGCAATGACAGGACAAAAAGGCTGATTTCCCCCGCCTCTGTTGAGGGGAAGCCACTGACAAGGTTTGATTTGCACTAAAAGAATTCTGGGTTTCTTTCGAAACAGACCCTGAAAGAGGAAACCCATCTCATCAGAGGCACAAGCACCTTACTGCGATGTAAACCCCGTAGAGGTGAAGCCACTTATTAAGAGTTTTGACAGTTTTGTCAAAAATCACCACCTCTAGTGCTTCACGGGAGCCATACAGGAAATATGGAGCCATTCCTCTGTTTTCATTAACTGAAAAAATTAGTGACTAACAAATATAACATTTTATTAAAAGCCACCAAGGAAATCAGTCACAAGAAAATTTCTTGCTGACAATGTTTTAAAATGCTCTGGTGCAGGAGCCCTTGCTCCATGGCAATGACAAACACTAGCTCCACACACTTGGAGTAAGGCAGGCCTGGCAGCAGGTGGAATGGGTTCTCCCCCTCCTCAGCAAAACCTGAGTGCCACCCTCAGCCTAGAAACCCAGGTGGCTGCCCACCTACTTGCTGGAGCATGAGCACAGCCAAGGTGGGGAGGTGTGTGCTCTGATGAAATAATGACAAGTAGTAGGATATAATGGAGTACATGAGGAAGGCACTTGGTTTAAAACTAATTCGGCCTGACCTTGTTTTTCTGAAAGGCCTGACATCGCCTGTTGAGCACGCTTTGTACATCTGCTTTAAACATTTACAATGTCCCAAAGCCAAGAATGATGCCTTAAAGATAGGGATATTGCCTCCTCATATCAGCATTTCTTTAAGGATAAGCATTTCTTCCCAGAAACTAACAATTAATTACTGACCTGCTTTAACTTATCTCATGACCACTGACCTGCTGTGTTCACATAGTGAGTGCTGACCTGCTGTGCCAGCAAAGCATCTCGTGACAGTAGTAAAAGAGATATTCCTGTCATATGTGATGTATGTTCTTTGTTCTAAGACAGTACACAACCACTCTGTACACCCCACTTCTTTGGAGAGCTTCTTTCTTTGGGGAAGGAAGCCCCTAGCCTACAGTCCTCAAACTGGCTCATATAATAAACTCACCCCAATTTTGATTTATAGATTGATTATGGATTATTTGCACTGACAGCTTTCAGGCATGATGCCCAATGAACACCTGTCATATGCAAGGAATATTCACTAAATACCTACTGTATGGCCACCGCCATGCTAAAAACTTTTCATGAAGCATCTCATCTTGTACTTAGAACACCACAAAGTATTGTATACATTACGATTATTCCCATTTACCAATGAAGAAACTGAGATGAAGAGAGGATAGCACCTTGCTCCAGTTCACAAAGCCAGGCAGTTAAACTCCAGTCTACACACTTCCCACCGCCCCACACTGCTTCCTTTGCAATCCCTAAAAATGGGGATGGCTACAGACATGATGCTTCATGCTTGGAGCTGAGGGTGCGGTGGAGAAAACCACCAAAGCCCTGAGAGACCTGAGAGTGCCCTGTTCTGTAAAACCATCTCTGACGATGGAAATGTTCACAACTGTCCAATACCGTCCCCATCAGCCACATGTGGCTAGTGAGCAGCTGAAATGTGGCTAGAGTGACTGAAGAACTAAATTTTTAATTTTACTTTTTATTTGTTTGAATTTGAACAGTCAATGTGGCTAACAGCCACCATATTGAACAGCAACCTTAGAGTTTAGGAGAAACAAGACGTTTTTTCCTAAGTGTCGATACAGGACAGGAAATATGAAGAGGTAAATTCTCTAAGAGATATTCAGATAAAGCCTCTTCTAAAATTCAAAGAACACATTACCTATAGTTGTAGAAAATCAAAGCTGATTTGATCACACCATCATAGGTGGTGAAAGCAAGAAGAACTCTAAGAAAAAGCAAGGAGACTGCAAGCAAGCATGAGTGTTGCTACAAGTACCACGTGACTGGACTGTAAAACATGGGAAGATGAGTAACAGGGAGAATGTGGCAAAATAACGAGAGACAAACACGGAAAATCTAATTAGCTATTAAGATGTTTATTGTGTGCATTCTCCACTAAACAGTAAGGTTAAAGAGTGAGAAAGCAAAAGGAAAAGAGTCTACTAATCAAAAGAAAGGCATCATTAATACAAAGAAACAAAACATAGAACTACGTGTCCACAGAGAAGGATCATGATAAGTAAAGGGCAATATACGGAGAAAGCATTTTTTAGAAGCACGCATTGAAGACAGCAGAGTAGAACTCAAAACACTGATGAGCATGGTCACTGGGGAAGCTACAGTGCCCACCACTGGCCACACAAGGGCACCAGTGGGGTGTGCCAATGGGTAGCCAAAAGCCATCACCTGGGTTTGGGGGAGCAAATATTCGCCTTTAGGCATGTTTCATTGCCACACTACTGGGAATGCCAAGTCCTCTTCAGGGTCTGGGCCCACATTGGCCCAAAGGGTTCTCATGCTGGTGGCTGGGGCAGAGGAACTGCCATGGACAGGTTGGCAGACAAGGGGCTAGCATAGGCCCCCACTCCTCCACCCTAAGCATCGATCACACACAAAGATCCTGGGAGCACCAGTACCAGGCCATGGCTATGTACCAACCGCCCCACGGATATGTTAACACTGTAATAACCTGACATATACTGGTTTAATATGGGTCTGAGTCTCATTTAATCCATGGGGTCAAACTAAACCTTACATCACAGAGAAAAAGCAAATAGGTGTCTTGAGGCTACTTTCAGGTTTCTTTTGCTTATGCAGTGTTGAACACCAATGGTCTTTATTTCATTGCATTAGAATTAGTTAACAGCAGAGAGAGACCAGGAAGTTTCAGTTTAAAAATTCCAGACTTGGGGCTTTTATGAAAACTCAGAAGATCTGGCAAAACTAGGCCCATATTCCCACCTGGAGCTGAGCAGTGGCGGCTCCTCTTACATCAGGACTGATTCACTCACTAATGTCACTTGTCCCTTGCCCAAGAAGTTACCTGGGTTTGTGGCCCTTGCCATGGAAGGTGAGGTGTCTGTGCTATAAAGCAGCATTGCAGTGAAAAGAGGAGCTCAAGCTGAAGCAAAACTCAATGCCCAGAGGAAGAGAGGCAATTTTTGTCCTAATGAATTTGGAACCATCACTCTACAGAAAATTATTTTCCCCCAGCCTGCCAATAGGGCTACCACAGACTTTTTAACTGAACTTGAGCAATGTCACAATACTTCCTAGGACATTAATGCCAGTAAGGCTTTTTCAAGCACTAGTAAAATTCCATACCACTTTCTCCCTTTTTCTTTTTTTTTAGACGAAGTCTTTTTTTTTTTTTTTAAGATTGCCACCTAAGCTAATGTGTCTTGCTAATCTTTTTTTTTCTTCTTCTTCCTCCCAGAGTTCCCCATTGCATAGTTACTTATCCTAGTTGTGAGTGCCTCTGCTTGTGCTCTCGCCTTTTCTAATTAACGTATACAATACATCTGTAACCTGCTTCACTTCTTAAGAAACTACAACTCAGATCAATTTTAAATATCAACTCTACTAGAATTCAGATTTGCCTGCCCTCTCCTCCAAATTTTTATCTGTTCACAAGAATTCCATGACACTCTTGATTTAGTACTTAGAACATTAGTATCAACAATTACAAAATTAAACTCAAGTATACACAAAATTACAATTATATGAACACATCCCAGATGTATTAGATAAACCAAAGCCTAATTTAAAGCTGAAATTTGACAGCATGGGCAAACGCACTACACTACACTGCAGCCTCATTTGCTTTGGACAGAAACAACGTACCACCTTGTTCCTTCTTTTCCTACTGAACTCTCCGTCAGTCCCTCCCCCAAACCATACTGCCTTGACTCACACAGATTTAGGGCACCTGTTCTCCATCCGCCTTCATGGTGCTTGATATGAATACTAATCATTTGTCCTCAGCCAACAGGCACAGCTGGCTCAGAAAAGGCTTCTGTAGGTTTAATACAAAGCTGAGCCACACTTTGGATGTAAGTGTGGAACATAGGACTGGGAGTTTCAAGCCCTTCATAGGTGGGAAATGTTTAGTGTGGAGAGCATTCTTCTTTTTCAGGGAGAAGGAAGGGGTTACAATGCCTGTATTGTAGTGCAAAGGTTCCTAAACACAGCAGGAAGCTGACCACCTAAGGAGCCCTGGAAAAGCTTTGGAAACCAATCCAAAAGCTTTATACTCAGGGTTAGTCTGATTCAGTGGTTCAGGTATGGGACCCAAGAGTCCACACTATAGATAAGTTCCTCCCCAGGAGTTAAGGAAGATCAGGTGGATTAAAGAAGAACTGCTCCCTACTGGTCTGCATCTCCTCTCTCAAGGATGCAGCGAGGGTGAGGCTACAGGGAGGCCAGAAGAGGCACTCGGAAGGCGGTGCACAGATAGAGAGGAAGAGGAACCAAGGGCCTGGTTGGGGAGAAAAAAGCCTGAAGATACGCTTTACAACAAATCTTCTATATAGCTAGCCCTGTATCTTGTGTGCATAAGGCTATCTGGTGATGGGCTGTTACCATTGGGAGGGCATGGACCTAGAAACTCTTCCCGGAGTCTGACTTTTCACCAAATTGTACCATTCATCTCAAGTAACAGACATCAAAAACACCTGAAAAATAACTTCGGGTGCTCAAAAAAGAAATGCCCTTATTAGAAGGTTCTAGGGTATTTACAAAATATTTTTCATTCTTTAGACTCATGAGAGAAGAAAAAACGGACTGGTCAAGGGAGAATGCATTGACTACAAACATGGACTTTATAGAGAGACTGTGAGATAGAGAGTGTGGTTAACAGTCAAATCTTTAATGGCACTATTGGACACAAATGGCAAAGTCTCCACATGGCTCTCCAAACTTACGCCAATAAAAAAATGGTAGACTAAACTTTCAAATTCAAATACAGTAATTTGTCAAACTCAAACACAGTAATATAATCCTGATTTAGCTGGACTTCTGACCACCCAGAATATAAACTGCATTTTCCAAATTCAATCCAAATTTTCCCATCTTCCTTGCAGCAAGTATTCTCATAACTAAGTTCTGACCAATGACAATGAAATGTAAGTGGAAGTATTATGTGGCTGCTTCCAGAAACACCAGATAAGTGAGCTAATAATGGCCCTCTCCCCCCATCCCACTTTTCTTCTTCATCACTTACTCCGTCAAACTAGCTAAAATTAGGAGGTGATGGCTGGAGCTTGACCAGTCATCTTGAGCCTTGAAGAGCCACATTAGGATGGTAAGGGAGCGAGAAAGATGGAGCCTAACACACCAGTCATGGTCTTTTTATTTCTGCACTCTGTTTACATGAAAGAAAAAGTAAAATTCTACTTCCTTACATCATTCTTCTTTTGTGTTTTCTATCACTTTGGGCTGGATCTAATCCTAACTGATACATAATGTTTTATACCAATAATTTCCATTACGATGCTAGAAAATATTTTTTTAATTGGATTTTCTTGCTCTTCAAAAAATAACTATTTGGTCTTTGCCTCTGCAGATTCAGAAGTTATTTAAGATGGCATCGTACAGCAACTCTATTAGCAACATTCATGAATCAATTTTTTGTCAGCTCACAAGTGCTGAGTAAGCTGGAGAGAAACAGGAACAGGGAATGATCTCCTTTCCCCTACTTTCCCCCACATATTTGCTCTTTAATTCAAAACTGATGGCAACAAGTTTTTTGCTTTTTGGGTATTTTTTGGTGAGGAAGACTGGCCCTAACCAAACATCTGTGCTGATCTTCCTCTATTTCGTATGTGGGATGCCGCCACAGCATGGCTTCATGGGCGGTGTGTAGGTCTGTGCCCAGGATCTGAACCCACAAACCCCGCCAAAGCAGAGCATGCAAACTTAACCATTATGCCACCAGGCCGGCCCTGGCATCAACTTTTAAGAGTCCGTTATATTTATTTTTCACCATGAACATCCTTTCCCTTACCCTTAACTCACCAAAGATACTGATAAGATTTGAGGGTCACAGAATCCATGTAGAGTTGATACATGAAGATGTACGGTGGGGATGAAAAGAAAAGCTATTCCTGGGAGTCAGGAAACCTGCATTCTTATCCTGGTTCCACTGCAGACAATCCAGATGACCCTGTTGTGACAGTCATTTACCTCTTAAGGCCCAGTTTTCTTAGCTGTGAACTAATGGGATTGGATGAGATTATCTCTAGGATTCTATGATCCTAAATGATAACCCATAAAGTATCTTAAAGGACTCGAAATTAATACTTGAAATACTAACCCAGCTTATTTCAATTCAGAACATTTATATTTAAGAATAAGCTAGTATTTTTATACCATTGTATCCTAAGAATACATTTCCATTGCTGTTCTACTAAATTCATATTCATTCTTATTGAACGTTTTGGAACAAATTTGAAAATCTTAAATTGATAAGCAGAAAGCGAAAGCTTGATGAAGAAGTGTTACTCCCTTTCAGGGTGTGTAAATCCTGTAAGATAAAAGTTGTTAAATACCATTTAATCCACTCTGGAGTACAGTTAAACACATATGATGGATGGCAGGTTATCTTGATCTTTTCCATTTGTTAAATTATGATAGATGAATGACTTTCACTGCAGAATTTCCAGGCAGAGCCTGTGTTTGAACTCCCTGTCTTTATCAAGAGCTTCCAGTCAACAATTGTTCTAAATCTGTCTCCATCAAACCAATGTGACACTCCACAATTATGATAAAGGGAAAGGGCAGAAACCCTCCAGAATAAATTCCTCAATTTCGTGTGTGATGTGAAGTGCAATCAACATGTCAGTGAAGTGAAGTGAAACTGCCTCAACAAATTGACAGCGTTTTGGACTTTTAAGTAAGCTTTCTAAGCAACCCTCTCTTAACCCCAAGGCGGGAGAAATGCTTCTGGCTCCACAATTACTTGCCTTTAGGGAAAGAATTTATGACACCCCATTGGTACAAAAACTTTGCACTTCATGTCTCCTGCTCTCTGAGTAATACAACAATCACAGATAAAGGACTTTTACTTATCTGTTCTAAATCTGAATGAAGAGTGATAAAGAACCGTTAAACTGTGGATAATCCAAAAATCATCGTCAGGACTTTAGGTAACAATATAGGTGTTTGTTTACTCTGTGTGTATTCAGTACATTTATGTTTCTAATTACTTGTGCTTTAAGGAAATATAGGTACTTTTCTGCCACCCCATGAAAACACAAATTTATAAGTTGGGGAGATAATGTAGGAACAAATAAATGACTGGCAGTTTAAATATTCAAATAGCTTAAGAAAATAATTTATGCACCAAATTTCTAAATAAATAAGTTAAATCATCAAAAGAGAAAAAGTAAACACAACATGGCTCATTTTCAGCAACCTATGGCAACATTCTCTCAAAAGCCCAGGAATAAAGATTTTTTAAAGTTATGTGTTTCAGCATAATTCTGAGAGTCAATTTTCATTTACAAGGTTCCATCTTGGTCCTTACAAAACAGGTCTTATTATATAAGTGCCAAATATTTATAATAATAGGACCCTCCAAACCTACTCAACTTAAGGACAATGTTATAGTGAAGTTTTAGGCATAATAAAGATTTAAGGTCAAAGCAGAATTTTTTCCCATAAATATTTGACACTTGGAAGGTATTTCATATAGGCATTAAAGTAGGTTTAGCACATATATATGTATATGTATAATATGTATATATATATTTGTGTCTGTGTGTGAGGAAGATTGACCCTGAGCTAACATCTGTTGCCAATCTTCCTCTTTTTGCTTGAGGAAGATAATGGCTGAGCTAACATCTGTGC
This sequence comes from Equus przewalskii, assembly GCF_037783145.1. NCBI lineage: Eukaryota > Metazoa > Chordata > Mammalia > Perissodactyla > Equidae > Equus > Equus przewalskii. The sequence goes on along the minus strand of NC_091837.1, from coordinate 34,366,187 downwards.
CAATCTTCCTCCATTTTAAGTGGGATGCCGCCACAACGTGGCTTGACAAGCGGTGCTAGGTCCATGCCCACAATCCGGGCCTGCGAACCCCGGGCCATCAAAGCAGAGCGTGTGAACTTAACCACTACACCACTGGGATGGCCCCTAGAGTGTATATTTTTCATTTGTGGAATACACTAGAGATAACTTCAACAACACAGAATGTCCAAAAGCTTCACCTTAGTTCATTATTTTATCACTAAGATAAAAATGAGACTAAGATTTAAATTTAGCTTATTAGCTTTATATGGTCCAATATGATTAGAGGTTTTTAAAACCCCTGAAGTTAGAGGTATTTTAAAAATCAAAGCAGCCAATGAGGATGATAATTTAAGTAATAAACTCAAATGCGTGCTTTGGATAATAAGGAAAAAATGCCAAAGAGTGGCTTTCAAACAAACAGTGCAGAAAGCAGGAGTCAGAGTTGGAGACCAGTTTTAATTGCTTTACTTTGGTGACTGCTACAGCTTCCTTCTGAAATGAACTCTACCTCAACTGTATTCTTTCGTATGGTTTTTACTGTTTGTTTCAATGTTAGCCTTAAAATAAATGCTATTTTTAAATATAATAGAAGTTCCGCTTGAGGCAGAAAACTACAGAATAAAGGAAAGATGGGGAAAGAGATAATATTCCACCCAGGGGCTATTCTAGAGCATGATTTTCTAATCTATCCTATGATAATCACCACATCACTGCCTAAAAGGGATCCATGTGCCCTGAATCAAGGACACACAAGCATCCCGGCAAAGTCCCCTGGGAAAAAAAAATTAAGCCAAAATTGAGGAGCATTTCTCCATTTGTCTGACATACAACGAAGGTTAAGGCATTTCATTCAGGAATACCTCACATACAAATTGGAGAGAAATTAATTTTCAAAATGATTAATAGTTTCTTGATGATCTTTCAGTTTTTTACCAATGAAAATACATTTAAATTGAGGTAGGGTTCACAAATAATCCAGGACACAGAAAAATTACTCCTGTTTTTATCAAATAAAATGGGAAAATGCTGCTATTTTGGATTTGAGATGGTCATGAAAAACCAGAATAATTAAACACACTGAATTACTGTAATATGAATCAGAAGTAATATTCTTAAATATCAAAATATCTGGATGTTAAGTATCATATCGTATTATGGTACAAAAGAGCTGCAACTGGAAGAATATGGAGAAGCCTTAAAGAAAAAGGCCTGAGACTGGAGACCAGAAGATTTGGGTTCTAATCCCAAATTCATTGTTCATACTTACTGATTCTGCGACCTTGACCAAATTACCTTAAACTCTGATGCCCTTGATTTTAGTGCCTATAACACAGAACTTATGATAAGACCTACAGTGCTATTTCAGGGCTTAACATGAGATAACATGTAAATGTCACATAACGTTTGTAAAACACCTAGAACACAGTGGATGATGCTAAGCAATAGAGATTTTTCAACCACTTAACATAATTCTTCGAATTTCTCACATTTGGATTTGCTACAAAATTGCAAATGTTTAGCACAGCACACAGGAAACCTATTGATCCATTCTCAAGTTATTTTAGAAATAAAAGCCAAACACATACTCACTTTCCCACATCCAATTGGGGAGAAATGGTAATTTGGCTGTTTATTTGGATTTCTATGTCTGCAAAGCAGCTTTTCAACATAAATTCAAATTTGACATGCCATTGGCTTGCCACAAAAAATCAGTTACTTGGCTATCTCTCAAAAGACTTTACTAAATACTGCTGTGAAATTTAAGGATAAAACATGAGAACACACAATCAATAAAAAATTATCTGAGTATACACTTAAATTCACTAAGGATTAACACTAAAGACAGCATATTTTCCTTACAAGCCAAAATAACTTAGTAAAGAATAAAAGTAATCTTTGAGATTAAAAGTATCTGTTTTTGATGAAAACATATACTGAAAATATAATCTCAGCATGCACACAAACACAACAAAACTGGCTTCTCTCATAATTATCTTGGCATAATAGAATTAGAGGAGAGAGAGGCTGGTCTTAAGTGTTACTCAGTCCATGGTCCCTTCTGGTCAAGAGTCCCTTCTACCATATTCCCTGACTGGTGTCCATTCAGTCTCTACTTACATACTGTCAATGACAGGGAAGTCATTACTTTTCAAATAATCCATTCCATCCTTTCACAGTTCTAATTGATAGGAAGCTTTAATTGAAACTAAAACCACCAAGAAACCTCAAACAACAACAACAACAACAACAAAACAAAAACTCCCAACAATTTCTGTCCTAAGATTGAATTATATATAATGAGTAACTGAAAAGCCCAGTCTTTTCATATGAACTACTGGCAAGGCTGATATCCTCTATTCTTCACTTACATACTGATTTCTTCTTAAACTAAAGGCACGGCTTTATGTCACTTAGATCTATTATTCCAAGATAGAGTATTACAGTTCATTTTTATTTGCAAAAAATAAGAGCTGCATTAAAAAGTCATGAAAACTTAGGCCGAGCAAACAGAAAAGTAGTGTTGAGTTCAAAGAAGGTAATAGCCCCAGTGCATCCACACTAATGATGCTGCACTAGAAATCCAGATGGGAGCATCACTCTTCAGCAAGGCATGATGGCAAAACAGCGGACTTTCAGAGAATGGCCATCCCCACTTGGAGAGAGATTGAAAGATGGCAGAATATGAGACTCAACTGAGGAATGAAGGATATTTAGTGTGGTTGATAGGCTGAGAAGGGAGGTGAAGATACATAACTCATTTACTCATAAACCTCCACCAAAGACCTTCTAGGTACCAGGCAAGTATCAGTACCTTCTATGCACTGTGCAAGTCATAGATTACTAATCTTTAAATATTTCAAGGGCTATGAAACTAAAAAATTTAAAATAAATGATACTCTCAACAACCCACGGAATGGGAGAAAATATTTTTAAATCATATATCTAATAAGAGATTTATAACTAGACTATACAAAGCACTCTTAAAACTCAATAAGAAACTAATAACCCAATTAAAAATGGGCAAAGGATCTGAAAATCATTCTCGAAAGAAGATTAGAAATGGCCCAAAAGCATAGGAAAAAATATTCAACATCAATAGTCACTAGGGAAATGCAACTCAAATCCACAGCAAGTACCACTTCACACCCATTAGTATTGGTAGAATCAAAAAGATGGACAATAACAAGAATTGGCAAGGATGTGGAGAAATTGGAACCCTTATACAATGCTGGTGGGAATGAAAATGGTGCAGCTTCAATGGAAAAGTTTGGCAGTTCTTAAAAAACATATACATAGAGTTACCGTATGACCCAAGAGTTTGACTCCTAGGTATCTAACAGAGAAATGAAAACAAACATCCACACAAAATGTTGTATACAAATGTATAGAAATATTATTCATCAATAGACAAAAAGTGGGAAGAACCCAGATGTCAATTAACTGATGAATGGATATATAAACTGTGCTATATCCACATGATGGAATATTAAGCCATAAAAAGGAGTGAAGTATTGATACATGCTACACCATGGAGGAACTTTGAAAACATTATGCTAAGTGAAAGAAGCCAGTCACAAAAGACTAGGTATTATATGATTCCATTTATACGAAATGTTTAGTATAAGCAAATCTGTAGAGACAGAAAGTAGATTAGTAGTCGCCTAGGGCTAAGGTTGACTGCTAACGGGTACAGGATTTCTTTAGCAGTAATGAAAATGATCTAAAATTAGATTGTGCTAATGGTTGTACAACTCTTTGGATATACAAAAACCATTGAATTATACACTTTAAATCAGTGAATTGTATGGTGTGTGGATTATATATTAATAAAGCTCTTTAAAAAAAATAACAGAAAAAGACACTCTATCATTTCAGAAGGGAGACCTACACATCAATCCTTAGAAGAAAAAGAAAGTTAAATTTGGGGACAGAATAAATTATGACAGTTCATCATTTAGATGTGGCCAATAACCAGGATAAGCTATCTTACTGCTGAAGACTGCAAGTTCAGGGAGAAGCTAAATAAGCTTCTAAACTAGCTGCCATAGATGGGATACCTACAGTTGGGATAAATCAGTTGAAATTTGGATCAGTTGACATCTAGGTTTAAATGCAACTTTAAAATAGTACCAGTCTATGTAACTCATAAGTGTATGAAAAATATGAATCTTGACATTTTAATTCCATACTTATTCTTCAATAACACTATAATAATAAATAGTTTAAAATAAAAAATAAAATAGGAGCCAGAGTCCCATCACCCTACAAATTTTAAAGTTTATTTCAAATACATGTATATACTAGGAGCAGTCAACAAATCTTTAAGACTGATTTCTTAATCTTTACTAATCTCTCTGTCTTATATTGAACAGTAAGCTGCCTTCAGTCATACTGTTAAAATTATCTGAACATACGTGCTCTGACCATTGGAAATTATATACACCCTATGTGCCCATAATGGAGTTTAAAAAATAAAAAAAGTTCACTGTTAGATTCTGAAAAATTTTTTGCAGCCAAGGTGAAGCAATTGATCCTCATGGAAAACCACGTTCCAGGAATAATGCAATGCACCAATATTCTGAACGTGTGATGATGGTATAAATGAATCAGCTTTCTTTATGACAGTCACTACTTGTCAGGGACCAGGTTTCTTGCAGGCTTGATCTAATTTAAATTAGGTTTTACTAGTTCGATGTTGCTTTCCATTCTTTATTTTAAAACTAGAATTGGGAAAAAATAGTTAAAGCCACACTTTTCCAACAACAGAAACCATCATGATTGTCCTTTTATCAGTAATTCCTAACACTTCGGTTGAATAAAATAGAAAATATATTTTAAAAAATATATAAAACACAAAAATATATAAATGTCAGTAGTGCACACAAGAACGATGCTATGAAAAAGCAGAAAATTTGTTACTACTTTCATTCAACAAATGTACTGAGTGACAGCTATCTAACAGGCCAATATCTGATCCTGGAGGGTCACACTTTTTGTCCTCCAGGAGTTTATACCATATATTAAAAGAAAAAAGAAACAGGAAATCACTATAGTACGTAAAAGGGACATTAGAATAAGTTTCATGAAAATATATAGGAAATCAATAAAAACATTTTTTATTGATCTTTTAAAATAAATAGGTAAATCAATAGGAATTCAGAAAGAGGTCACTTTTAGAGGGTTGTGTGAGCAGAGCCTTGAGGCACAGAACACTAATTTCAATTTCAATCACCAGAAGGTATATGTAAGGAAGTTTTAACGTACATTGCATTACACAATCCAAAATTTAACATTTTATAATATGCACTGATTCAACATACCCTCAGAATAGCTTTCTAAAAATATCAGGATCTACTCTACAAAGAGAACCCTGCTTCTCAACAACGTCAATACGTACACTCATTTACTCCATCCAACAGTACACAAATATAATTCAGAAGATCTACACCAATGCCACTAAGGAGAGTTCAAGATTTCTTTGTGGTTCTGTCTTTTCTCCCAGAGGGAATATATAATGGACGGAGCCCAAAATTTACCCGAATTAGCTTTTTCTTCTGTGTGGTTACATCATCATCAGGTTTGTTTTATTTCAATTTTCTGGTTTGTTTTTCTCATTCCTTTTACTTTAACTTTAAATTTGAATATTTAAAACATTACATTGTTCAAAAATGCAAACCACATAAACATTCCCATAAACCTTCTATGCTTTGTACTGGGATGCAGTTAAGTTACTCAGACACAGTCTGCTCCTTTCAGATCTTGTGTTAATGATTTGATAGGTGGATCTAAAATCAAGGTTTAATGACTCCCCACTTCTGAGTCAGTCTGGTTGGTGAGAACAGCCCTGCATATGCACTCCAGGCACTGTCCCCTCCAATCCTTCCTGAGGGTTCCTTTCCCAGGCTGAACTAGGTTTCCTCACCTGCATGTGCTGAGCTGGGGCATACTCAAGTGGCACACTGTGTATATCTAGGGCCCTCCCTTCTGGCAGTCTCTCTTCTCTTGTACTCTGTACTAGGAACTCTGGCCATCTTGGTCTCCCTAGACTGACTCTGCTGGGCTCCCCCTGGGCTGCTCTTCCCTGCGCTGTGGTCTGGAGATTCCCCCCAGGAGTCAGCAGAGGCAATCACAGGGCTCACTGCCTAGGTTTGCCCTCTCAGTAATCACTGTCTTTTGTCGCCAGATGTCCATGTCTTGAAAACCCCTCTGTCATTTTGTCTTTTTTTCTTAGTACTTTTGTCTTTTTTTTTTCAGTTGTTTCAACTAGAAGGTAAATCCAGTCCCTGTTATTCCATCTTGACTAGGAGCAGACGATGTATTAAGAGAAATCTCACCCTCATCCGATCCTTTCCATCTGCTTCCCAAAGTCATCATGTTTAACAGCTTATGGTTTATCCTTCCAGTGTTTATACAAAAATAAGCAGATATATGTATATTTTCCTATTCTGTCATTCTTGCATAAAAGGTAGTATAATTTACATACTCTCTTTAGTAACTTTCTCTTTCCTCTCATCAGTGTGTCCTAGAAACCACTCCATAGCAGTCCATAGAGACCTTTGGCTTTATTTCTAATGGCTACAGAATATTCTGTTTCATAGACGCACAATGGTTTAATCAGCCAGTCTTCTAGGGCTGAGCATTTAATTTGATCCCATTTTGCTATTTCAAATAATGCCACAATGAGTAACTGAGTAAATCTTGTTCCTTTTTTTGGAGAGATGCATTTTCAGGGTAAGCTCCTAGACCTGGGATCGCTGGTTCCAAGGGTAAACTGCATGTGGCATGCTCTTTGTTTGAGTTCCAGAGAAGCAGACCTTGTGACCAGGAAACAACTGCAAATGTCTATTTGAGAGATCTGGGGAACACTGATGACACCAGAAGAAAATGCAGCCAAGAAAGGGTGCTCTATGGAGCCTGCTGCCCTAGTGGAGACAGACAGTTAATCCTGAAGGGAAACCCTGGGAAATGGTGCAGAGAACAGGCTTCCAAATTATACCACCTGAGGAACTGAATCAATGCTCAAGAGTCAGTGGGTGAGAGCTTCCCCCAGAGAAGGTAAATTCCTAGGCATTTTCAACTTGCCATGCTGGTGAGCAGAGGAAACTCCCAAGGTTCTGGGGGAAAACCTCAGCGTGCACTGAAAGATTAGGGGGAAGTGGGGGCATGGACAAGGCTGGCTACGGTGATTCTCTTAGTTTTTGGCCAATCTCCCTCCAAAGGCCAGGGGCCATCTTGCACTCACAACAGGAATGTGACAGCCTGTTACACCTCAGCTTTGCCAACAGAATTTGTCAAGATTTTGAATTTTTGCCAGTCTTTTAGGTGAAAAATGGTATCTTGGTAGAAGTGCTGTTTTAATTTGCATTTCTTTTATTATTAGTGAACTTGAACATCTTCGTATATGTCTAAGAGCCATTTCCATAACTGTTTACATGGACTGTCTGTTATATCCTTTATCTTTCTCCTGAGTTTTTGGTCTTTTCTTTGATATTAGGAAGCCGATGTCTTTATTTCTAACATGTTGCAAGTATTTTTTCCCAGTGTGTCATTTCTCTTTTGATTTTGCTTATGGTGGTTTTTGTCACACAAATCTTTTCATTTTTCATGTTGTTACAAATTTATCAATCTTTTCTTTTAGTCCATCTAGATTTTAAGTCATAGAAAGGCTTTCCTTATATGTAGTGAATTCACCCATGTTTTATTTTAGTATTTGTCTGGCTTCATTTTTTTCCTTGATTTTTCTCTTTTTTTTCCCCTACAATTAGATATCTGATTGATTTGAAGTTTATTCTGGTATGTGGTGTGAGCTATGAATCCTATTTTGTATTTTCCAAATGATTATCAAGTTGTCACAACACCACTTATTAAAAGTCTATCTTTTCCAATAAAAATAAGTGAACTATCAAACCACCAAAAGACACAAAGGAACCTTAAATGCATACTGCTAAGTGAAAGAAGCCAATCTGGAAAAGCTACATACTGCATGATTCCAACTATATGACATCCTGGAAAAGGCAAAATAGGCATAAGAAAAAAAATCAGGGGTTGCTAGGAGCTTGGGGTGAGGGAGGGAAGGGAAGGATAAATAGGTGGAGCACAGGAGATTTTTAGGGCAAAGAAATTCCTACTCTATGTGATACCATAACCGTGGACACACAACATTATGCATTTGTCAAAACCCATAGAATATACAACACAGAGAGTGAGTCCTAACGTAAACTATAGACTTAAGTTAACAGTAATGTATCAATATCGGCTCGTCAATTGTAACAAATGCACCAAACCCATGCAATAAGTTAAAAATAAGGGAAATTGGGGGAAAGAGGTTTATGGGAACTCTCTACACTTTTTGATCAATTTTTTCTATAAACCTACAACTACTCAAAAAATAGTTAAATTAAAACAATGTAGTACTGGCATAAAGACAGATATACAGAACACTAGAACAGAATAGACAGCCCAGAAATAAACTTTCTCTTATATAGCCAAATTATTTTCAACAAGGGTGCCAAGACCATTCAATGGGGAAAGGACAGTCTCTTCAATAAATAGTATTGGGAAAACCATATGTCCACATGCAAAAGAGAATAAAGTTGGACTCTCACCGTGCACCATTTATAGGCATACCTAGTTTTACTGTGCTTAGTTTTATTGCGCCTCGCAGGTAAATTGTGTTTTTTACAAACTGAAGGTTTGTGACAACCCTGCATTGAGCAAGTCTATCAGTGCCATCTTTCCAACAGAATTTGCTCACTTTGTGTCTCTTTCACATTTTGGTAATTCTAATATTTCAAACTTTTTGATTATTATATTCATTACGGTGATCTGCAATCAGTGATCTTTGATATTACCACTGCAATTACTTTTGGGCACCACCAACTGAGCCCATATAAGATGATTAACTTAATAGATAAATGCTGTGTGTATTATGACTGCTCCATTGACCAGCCGTTCCCCCATCTCTCTCCCTCCGCTCGGCCTCCCTATTCCCTGATACATAAGAATATGAAATTAGGCCAGTTAATAACCCCACAATGCCTTCTAAGTTTTCAAGTCAAAGGAAGAGTCAGACACCTCTCACTTTAAATCAAAAGCTAGAAATGATTAAGCTTAGTGAGGAAGGCATGTTGAAAGCCAAGACAGGCCAAAAGCTAGGCCTCTTGTGCCAAATGGTTAGCCAAGACATGAATGCAAAGTAAGAGTTCTTGAAGGAAATGATAAGTGCTACTCCAGTGAACACATGAATGACAAGCAAGTGAAACAGCCTTATTGCTGACATGGAGAAAGCTTTAGTTTCTGGATAGAAGATCAAACCAGCCACAACATTCCCTTAAGCCATAGCCTAATCCACAGCAACGCCCTAACTCTCTTCAATTCTATGAAGTCTGAGAGAGGTGAGAAAGCTGCAGAAGAAAATGTGAAGCTAGCAGAGGTCGGTTGGTTCATGAGGTTTAAGGAGAGAAGCCATCTCCATAACATAAAAGTGCAAAGTGAAGCAGCAAGTGCTGATGTAGAAGCTGCAGCAAGTTATCCAGAAGATGCAGCTAAGATCATTAATGAAGGTGGCTACATGAAACAACAGACTTTCGTGCAGCTTATATTGGAAGACGATGCCATCTAGGACCTTCATAGCTAGAGAGGAGAAGTCAACACCTGGCTTCAAAGCTTCAAAGGACAGGCAGGCTCTCTTGTTAGGGGCTAATGCAGCTGGTGACTAAGTTGAAGTCAGTGCTCATTCACCATTCTGAAAATCCTAGCGTCCTTAAGAATGACGCTAAATCTACTCTGCCTGTGCTCTATAAATGGAACAACAAAGCCCAGATGACAGCACATCTGTTTACAACATGGTTTACTGAATATTTTAAACCCTTGTTAAGACCTACTGCTTAGAAAACAAGATTCCTTTCAAAATATTACCTGGTCACCCCAGAGCTCTGATGTAGACGTATAACAAGAATAATGTTGTTTTCATACCTGCTAACACAACATCCACTCTTCAGCCCATGAAGCAAGGAATAATTTTAACTTTCAAGTCTTATTACTTAAGAAATACATTTTGCAAGGCTACAGCTGCCATAGATAGTGATTCCTCTGATGCATCTGAGCAAAGTAAATATAAACCCTTCTGTAAAGGATTCACCTTCTAGATGGCATTAAGGAAATTTGTGATTCATGGGAAGAGATCAAAATATCAACACTGATAGGAACTTGGAAGAAGGTGATTCCAACCCTCATGGATGGCTTTGAGGGGTTCAAGACATTGTTGGAGGAAGTGCGTGCAGATGTGGTGGAAATAGCAAGAGAACTAGAATTAGAAGTGGAGCCTGAAGATGTGACTGAATTGCTGCAATTTCATGATAAAAGTTTAATGGATGAGGAGTTGCTTCTTCTGGATGAGCAAAGAAAGTGGTTTCTTGAGATGGAATCTACTCCTGGTGAAGATGCTGTGAAGACTGTTGAAATGACAACAAAGGATTTCAAATATGACATAAACTTAGTTGATAAAGCAGTGGCAGGGTTTGAGAGGACTGACTCTAGTTCTGAAAGAAGTTCTGGTGTGGGTGAAATGCTATCAGACAGCATCGCACGCTACAGAGAAACCATTCTTGAAAGAAAGACTCAATCAATGCAGCAAACTTCATTGCTGTCTTATTTTAAGAAGTTGCCACAGCCACCCCAACCTCCAGCAACCACCACCCTGATCAGTCAGCAGCCATCAGCATTGGGGCAAGACCCTCCACCAGTAAAAACATTACAACTCGTTGAAGGCTCAGATGACAGCTAGCATGTTTTAGCAATAAAATGTTTTTTAATTAAGGCATGTACATCAGGTTTTTTTACACATAATGCTATTTCACACTTAACAGACTACAGTATAATGTAAACATAAATTTTATATGCACTGGGAAACCAAAGAATTCGCGTGACTCGCTTTTCTTGTGATATTTGTTTTGCTGAAGTGGTATGGAACCAAACTTGCAATATCTCCAAGGTATGCCTAAACAAAAATTAACTCAAAATGGATCAAAGAACTAAACATAAGAGCTAAACTATAAAACTCCTAAAAGAAAATATAGCAGAAAAGTTTCATGATATTGCATTTGACAATGATTTCTTGGATATGACGCTAAAAGCACGGGCAACAAAAGAAAAAATAGATAAACTGGACTAATTCAAAATTTAAAACTTCTGTGTATCAAGTCACAATCAACGGAGTGAAAAGGCAACCCACAGCAGGAGAAAATATTTGCAAATGATAGCTCTGTTAAGGTGTTAACATAGAGATTCTATAAAGAATGTCTACAATTCAACAACAAAAAAGCAAACAACCCCAGGCCAGGCCCAGTTGCCTAGTGGCTAAGTTTGGCATATCAGTGGCCCAAGTTCAGTTTCTGGGCGTGGACCTACACCACTCATTTCATTAGTGGCCATGCTGTGGTGGCAGCTCACATACAAAAAGAGGACCACTGGCAGTGGATGTTAGCTGACGGTAAATCTTCCTCAGGAAAAAAAACACAAAAACCTGATTAAATGACTTGAATAGACATTTCTCCAAAGAAAATACACAAATGGCCAATAAGAGTATAAAAAGATAAAGGATGCTGAACATCTTTCATCATTAGGGAAATGCAAATCAAATCCACAATGAGATACCACCTCATGCCCATTAGAAGGGCTACTACAAAAAAATAGAAAGTAATGAGTATTGGCAACAAGATAAGAGAAATCAGAACATTACCTACTGTTGGTGGGAATGTAAACTGTGGAAAATAGTATAGTAAGTTCCCAAAAAAGTAAAAGTAGAATTACCATATGATCCAGTAATTCTATTTCTAGGTATATAACCCCCGAAAGTTGAAATCAAGGTCACAGAGATAATTTTTCACCCACATTCATTGTAGCATTATTCACAGTAGCCAAAGGGTGGAAGCAACCCAAGTGTGCATAAATGGATGAACAGATAAATAAAATGTGGTATATACATACAATAGAATATTATTCAGCCTTAAAAATGAAGAAAATTCTGACACATGCTACAACATGGATGAACCTTGAAGACATTATACTAAGTGACATAAGCCAGTCACAAAAAGAACAATACTGTATAATTCCGCCTTGATGCAGTCCCTAGAGGAGTCAGATGCATAGAGACAGAAAGTAGAATGGTAGGTGCCATGGGCTGAGGGGTGAGGGGAAACTGAGAGTTTCTTTTTAATGGGAATGGATTTTAAGATTTGCATGATAAAGAGAGTTATGGGAACAGATGACAGTGATAGTTGAACAACAATGTGAATATACTTAACATTACCATATACCTAAAAAAATGGTTAAACTGGTAAATTTTATGTTTTACCACTATTAAAAATGAAACAAAATAAAGTCTACTAATTTTTCAAAAAGTCTATTTTTTCCCACTGATTTGAGAATCCGCGTTCATGATACTGAATTTCCTTGCGTTCCTGGGTCTATTTCTGGACGTTTTCCCCCAGTGGCCAAATGGCGTGTAATTAGCACCACACTACTTCATCACTGAGGCTCTACAGTGTGACTATTGGATAAAATAAATCCCTCAGGACTCTTCTCCTTCCAGGTTTTCCTAGATATTCTTGTATGTTTGTTTTCCATGTGAACATGAGAACCAAATTATCAAGCTCAAAATAAAAACATGTCACTTTTACTGGTTGCATTAAATTTTTTAACTTTTCGAAAAATGACATCTTTATGACGTTGAGTTCCCCTATCCAAGAACAGGTTATGACTATCCATTCAAGTCTACTTTTGGACCTTCCAGGAGAGGTTTTGAGTTTCTGTTATAAAGATTGTGTATATATACACTTAATTTTACTCCCAAGTATTTTATTTTCTTGTTATTGTTGTTGCTGTAAAATAGGATTTTCTCTTCCATCTTACCTTCTGCTCAGTTAATGTTTGATTTTTGTATGTTAATTTTATATCCTAGTACCTTCTAAACTCTTTTATTGTGTTCCTTTTCTCAATTTGATTCTTTTCGATTTTCCAGGTATCACCTGCAAAGAGATACTGTTACCTCCTCTTGTACAATTTTCCTTCCTCTAATTATCTTTCCTTGTCTGATTTCAGCAGCTAATACCTCCAACATAAAGTTAAACAGAGGTGAAGACGGTGTTATCCTTGCCTTGTTTGGGGGCTAGCAGGAATGCTTCTCGTATTTCAACTAAGTAAGATACTAGCCGTGTTTCTGCAGTCTAAATATTTTAGCTAATGTTAAAGAATTATTCCTCAATTCCTTTTTATTGAGTGTTTTATTTTAAGTCAGCAATAGGTGCTGAATTGTGCCAAAGGCCCTCTCAGCATGTATAAAGAGAATCATAATAAAGGCCTTGACCATAATCCCATAAATTCCATGAAGGCAGAGACTTCGACTGCATTTTTCAACACCTATCTATGGAATGTTAACACAGAAAGTTTAGTATTACTTATTTAATTTTTTGTGAGGAAGATCGGCCCTGAGCTAACATCTGTTGCCAATCTTTCTCTTTTTGCTTGAGGAAGATTGTTGTTGAGCTAACATCTGTGCCAATCTTCCTCTATTTTATGTGGGATGCTGCCACAGCGTGGCTTGACGAGCAGTGCTAGGTCAGCACCTGGCATCAGAACTGGTGAACCCTGGGCCACCAAAGCAGAGCGCACAAGCTAAACCACTATGTGACTGGGCCAGCCCCTAGGATTATTTCTGATACATGCACGAATGAGCCATCAAGTTTCTAATTCTGCTATACAACATACTGATTATTATATTATTTTCTAGTGTTTATAATACACCACAAGCACATTATAACTATCAGAGTATTCACACTTGCTCATCTAATAAGTGGACCCAAGGGGGGAAAACAACAACAACTGGCAGTGGGAGGCTACAGACTTCACCTGCACAATTTAAGTTTTAAAGCATTCAATAAAAATTCCATCTCTGGGGGCTGGCCCCGTGGCCGAGTGGTTAAGTTCGCGCGCTCCGCTGCAGGCGGCCCAGTGTTTCGTCGGTTCGAATCCTGGGCGAGGACATGGCACTGCTCGTCAGAGCACGCTGAGGCAGCGTCCCACATGCCACAACTAGAGGAACCCACAACGAAGAATACACAACTATGTACCGGGGGGCTTTGGGGAGAAAAAGGAAGAAATAAAAATCTTAAAAAAAAAAAAAAAAAAAAAATTCCATCTCTGTACTAAGGAACCTGTTTCTTTTCTCTCTCTGGAGGTCAGAAGCAGCAATAGAGAGCTAATCTAAGCTTATTTTAAATAATCTATACCAATTTCAACATTCATTATGCTCTCATTGTAAAAACGTTCAGGTGAAAAGCTCAGGGCATCTAACAGCAGGTTGAAAGCCTTAATTCAGTGGGAGAACGGGACACCATAAGCCAATAATAGAAAAGCCTTTTTAACAAAGGACGTTATTCTCTTAAAGTAGTAATCTATAGTAAATTACACAGAAAGAACTTGATTATAGTTTTCAGTCTTTTAGAAAAGGATAATTTCATATGAAGTTAAAAGCTGATTCATTTTTGCAAGGGCTTTACTAGCTGTCAATTATATTCTTTATGAATCGTCCACTGAGTTGATGTAGAGTTAAACGCAGATTGGAAAACATTATTTGGTTACAATTAAGGCTTTCAATATGATATTGTAAAAGCTGGATATACTACCAAAAATATATATTCTTGATCCCGTTTAATTTATATTTCTATAGACCAGATACTCACTTTATTTAAAAACCTTACTGTATGCTTACTCAAAGCCAGTTCAAGAGCTGAATACAGCAGTTGGGCATAAATAATCAAAACACTTTTAAACAGGACATTCTGTAATATTCTAGTGCTAAAGTAATTCTTGATAAAATACTGGAAAAAGTCAACAGATAGGGGATCAACTTTTGGGATAACCTATGTTTATCAAAAGATAAAAGATTAAGAGAGTAATGAGGATAATGTAATTAGGTTAATGAAGAATTTGACCCAGAAGTTATTCTTCTGGAAAGCTGTTACAAAACAAGTAAAAGAAAACAACGAAAAAGCAATCAAGTAAATGAAGCTTCACCTTCAGGGCCATGGAAGAGTAAAGGGGGACTCACACTACTGATACTCAGTAGAAGCAGGAAAGACAGAAGATGAACATATCTTCCACCTCCAGCTCTGTGGTTGACTTCTAAGCATCAACAAAGCAGGACGTTCAGAAAATTCAAAGATCCCTGCTTTATTCTCAACTGTCCCAGGCAAAATTCTGCTCCAGTCATGCCATATAACAAGCTATTTGTAGCTACAAGAGATACACCAAGTAAGTGGCTCCTTTGTAGGAAATCCTAATGCTCTTCCCACTACTAAAATCAAATCAGCCGCACAGAAAAATGAGCAAAAGACATTAAAAAGGAGGAATACAAATGAACAATAAAAGTTTAAATGATGTTCAACTCACTATTAATCCAAGAAATGCAAATAAATCCCCTTCCACCAACCTAGTCCGAGAACAAAACTTCAGTGGTAGTCAGTCTGATTCAGTGCTTAGGCTTCTCTGGACACATGGCTACATTCCACAACTACTGATCTAAATGTCTACACCTAGTCAGTAAGTGAGCCTCCTCAAGTCCTCCTGTATGCCAGATTTGTAGTAGCATTGCTTCTTGACTGCCAACCCAGAGTTTGTAGATATCATCTCACCAGGAAAGCAATAAACAAAATGCAAGGGGAACCACTGGCAGGGAACAGCAAAGGAGAGAGCAGGGGAGGAGGGAAAGGAAGCAGCAAGAAGCAAGAAAGGAGGGAGAAAAGATGCTCATTGTTGGGCATGGCAAAATGCCCACAACAACTTCAGATGCCCCCATTACCACAGGCTGTAAGTCCTGACTTTGCATCTTTTTATCTTTGTGTATTTACTGATAGTGTACTTCTATCCCCAGGTGACATGTGGAATCAGATGATCTTAGCAAACTTCTCCTGCTACAGACTTTCATACAATCCAGAAACACGAAAATGTGTATAGATGCTCTGACTGATTATAAATCATTACATATGTATACATGTATGTGTACATATTTGTGTGTGTGCATAGGAACCACTAAGAAATTGTTTATTGGTGCAATCTAAAACTGCAAAATAACAATTTAGAAATAAGAATGTCTGGAGATCAGATGAGCCAAATATCCAAGGAATGGGTAAAAAGCTTCAAATCAACGTTGTTCTCTAACTGATTTTTTTCAACTGCACACATTTAAGAGACTTGTAATGCTGCAGGAACAGAGCAGTGGCAAACGTCCCATCTCTCCCTGTGGCATTCATCCACAGCCTGCTTTTCAATCTACTTGCGGGACATCGAATCTGCTAAAACACATTTTTTAAAGTGAGGGATCTCTTAAGTTTGTCTTATGGTGAATGCATATTAATCAGCATTCCTCACTCACAAACTTACTCCTCCTTCAAGGGCAAGTTCAATTAGTACCTCAATCATGTACTTATTCTGCAAACACTGGTTGTGCACCTACAACATGTGGGGCCCTGGGAATGCACAGCTGAATAAAACAAATTCCTACACTTGAGAAACCCGGAGAATATTGAGGGGGACAGAAGTTGAAATGCTAGGGGATATGTGCATCCCTGGGGTATGCAAGAGGCACTAGACTCTGAAGGAGGAAGGAGGAAGTTGCATCCCCAAGAAGCTAAATTTTGAAGGCTAACAAGGAATTCACCAGACAAAGTGGGAAGAGTCCTCCAATGGAAGCAAAGGCAGAGGGAGAGTCACAGAAGGGTGAACATCAGCGGTCTGCTGTGGGAAGGTGGGAGAAATGGCAAAAGGCTGCTGGGGTCTTCCTCAGAAGTTTGGGCTGTATGTAAGGGGTGATGTGTACACCGCACAAATGATAGCAATATGGCAGATGGCTTGAAGGGAGACTGGAAGCAAAAAACCAGTTAGAGCTGACTTCAAAGGCCCAGGCAGGAAGGAGGCTGCCCAGAAGCCACAGTCCTGTGGTGCTGAAGAAGAGACAGTGAGGAACTGAAGGTGGCAGCAGGACTCAGGTGGGAAGAGGGACTTTTTTTCCCGTGCAGACTTTGTAAAGGGAGTATCCGCACAGAGTGAGGGAACAAGAGACCAAATGCAGGGTTTGAGAGGGAGTTTGTTGTCATTATTTCAAGAGGAGGTGATGAGACTTTTGTGGCAGACACTTTAAGTGTGGCCAACAAGCACATTAAACCACTCATCTGTACTTAGTGTTCCCTCTGTACTTGCACATATCTCCAGCACACAACTCATGAACTATTTGCAGGTATTATTTATTAACAGAATCAGTCACACTGCTTGCAACAGAACCAAAGGATGGTGATGTTCTGACTCACTATTCCATCTTGAGCATCTGGCAATGACTGGAACAGGGGAGGAACTGGGAGCATTTTCTGGGGACAACATTTTTCTCCATTCTATAAAAAACTATTTGAATTTGAATACAATTTTTAAAGATCCACGTCTTCTCCCTCCATTCCTACGTATGGAGTGTAGACAGACATGATACCTGCTATTAGTACCTAATGAGGACATTTCCCATGCCAAATTAGGGTAGCTCTCTAGATTACTATTTAAACAAACTGAATTGCAAGACTACAGGACTATTATAAGAATTGAACCTCTTATAGTTTGATAAGGACAAACCTGCTGACTTTATATGCTCTAGTCAACTACAGAGCTGTCCCCTAAGGACAAGAGTAAACAGTAATTCAGTACTACTCCAAGAAATTTGACAGTTGGACAAGATGCCTATTAAACTCCTCAAGTGTGCATATCAAGCTGTCAATAAGATTGAACACATAGTAAACCCTCAATATCTGTTAATCTTGTTTGTTAATGATAGTCTTTAATTCTTTCAAGGATTTGGAGAACATTGAAAAAAAAGGAACTCAGTAGGACTTGAAAGAAGGGGTACACTTTAATTCTGGCATGGCCAAGTACCCAGGTATCTGCATATCTAGAAGTCTTCCAGATGGGTGATGTTCATGATCTTGAAAATCTCCACCAAACTGTTCCATCGAGCTAAACTCAAATCAGCTCTTGGAAGATAATGTGTTAGTAGTGATCCTTTGCTGGGTTTTATTCATTTCCCTTCATGCTAACACACCCCGACATTCAATAATGATCAAGCAGCACATATGGATAATGCTATGGTATATGCTAACAATCTTGGCAGGTTTCCCTTTAATAAACCACTCCAGATGTCAGTCTCAGTAATTATGCCTGCCATCATTCAGCTTTAGAAATGAAATACTGCTGCTACAATTCCTTGTTTGTGTTTCTATGGATCATCTACAAACATAAAGCCTGCAAAGACAGCCCATGAACAGGCTCTGCATAGAAACGTGCATAAACACAGACCAAGCAACAAGACAACCAGCGTTAATTGGTAACTATGAAAACACTGATGCTGTTAGAAGTTTTCACATGATTCTTACACAGTGCATTTGCACCTCTATAGCTAATGAAACATTTATACATTCTGGTGCATTACTCTTTCAAAATATGCCAGAAAAGTGACAAATCTGATTCAAACAATTATCTGTGGTACCTGAGTTGTATATGAAGAAAACATCTACTCCGAATACTTGTTTCTACGAAAATTAAAACTGAGATGTATGTTAAACTTTTAAGAGTACTGTTAGAATCAGAAGAACATGAGATTGTTTTCATTTTTCAAAGGTTAATTTGCAAAAAGTCAGCCCAAGTGCTCTACTTCAGATTTGGCACTCTCACTGCCACGGCCCAGGTTTGTTTTCTGGTCAGGGACCCACACCCCTGTCTGTCAGTTGTCATACCGTGGTGCCTATGTTGTTGTGATGCTGAAAGCTATGCCACTGGTATTTCAAATACCAGTAGGGCCACCCATGGTGGACAGGTTTCAGTGGAGCTTCCAGACTAAGGCAGAGTAGGAAGAAGGACCTGGCCACCCACTTCCAAAATAACTGGCCATGAAAACCCTGTGAATAGCAGCAGAGCACTGTCTATGCCAGAAGGTGAGAGGATGGTGCAGAAAGACCGGGCAGGGTTCCACTCTGCCGTACTGAGGGTCTCTAGGAATCGGAATCAACTCGAGGACACTAACAACAAACAAATTTGCAAAAAGATTTTTTTGAAATACTATTAACTAATAAAATAAATCAAAACAGATCTGTAAGTAAGCATCAGATCAATAAGTTATAATGATTTGATTTAAAGAAAAAACCGTGAAAAGGCATATCTGATGTTACAAGTGATGCAATTTTCTTGGCTTGAAAATCAATCTACTTGGTGAGGAATAATCAACCCAATCTTTTCAGATATTTAAATGATCATGCTAAAAAGCCAACATTAACCATTTAATTAATTAAACTGATATCAAATGACTGCTGACATTAGAATATTAAAATTACTAATAATGCCATCGGTGTCATCGAGGCATTGAGAAAGGCACAGTTATAAGAACTAATTTTACATTAAGTGGTGTAAGCAACATTTTTACCCATTTATCGTCAAACCATCATGAGACCACTGTCATATTCCTGTCAAAACCCATTTGCTTCCCTGAAGGTATAAAGTGAAAACTGCACTTTGATGGGAGGCTGGCCACAAACCGTGGGCTTTACCACTTGAACCACGTTAATGAGCAGCATGGCGCCAAACACCACTATTCCTACTAACTTCAAGAAGTCCATAGTCAGGGCACTTAATTCCATATAAAAGCTCTCTGAGGTAGATGAAATCTAAACAAGAAATATCAAGTAAACTGAAAATAAACAACTATATGGCAAAGACAAACAAGGGCATTTTAAAGCTTAAAATTACATGATGATGCATAGAATGCACTCAAAACTTTCAGAAATGCAAGAGACACAAGGCATCGTCCCGACCCCAACAGCTCTGGCACTTTCCATGGAAGCACTAAATGCCACTGACTGGCACATGTCACAGCAGCACAAACGACTGTGTGGCAGCCCATCTCTAGGGCTGAAGGAAATCCACGTCACATGCTTCACTGCGCCCCTATACACACAACCAACAACCGGAAGGGACAGGGTATTACTAAAACCAGTCCAACATTTAAAAGTTCCTGTTTTCTATCAAGTATAACTCAAAGGACGTGCAAGTCCCTTCTGGTTTCTATGTCTTGCTAAGAAATCTGACTGACATGGTGAGCTCTGAGTTATACAGGAGGTTAGGTAGCAGCAGCCTCTAAAGTGATGCCAACCTGGGTTCAAACCCCGCCTTGTTCACTTGTGAGCTGTTCCAGCACATCGCTCAGGTTGATCAAACTTTCCTCATGTGCAAAATGAGGATAACATCAACCCCTCCCACTCAGGGCTACTGCCAGCATTAAAGGAGATGATGCTCAGGAAAAAATTAATGCAAGGGTTGCCCTCAGTAAGCCTTCAACAAAGCTGGGTTTCCATTTCCTTTCATTTTTTATTTTTTGGGGGGGGGGATTAATTTTTTTTTATTTTTTATTAAGGTTATAAAAGTTAACATCCTTGTGAAATTACAGTTGTACATCATTATTAGTCATGTTGTAGGTATACCACTTCACCCCTAGTGCCCTCCCCCTATCCCCCTTTCACCTGGCAACCACCGATCAGTCCTCTTTGTCCATATGTTAACTACCACCTATGAGTGGAGTCATACAGAGTTCATCTTTCTCTGTCTGGCTTATTTCACTCAACATAATACTCTCAAGGTCTATCCACGTTGTTGTGAATGGGACAACTTTGTCCTTATTTATGGCTGAGTAGTATTCCATTGTATATATATATATATACTACATCTTCTTTATCCAATCATCAGTTGCTGGGCACTTAGGTTGGTTCCATGACTTGGCTATTGTGAATAATGCTGTGATGAACGTAGGGGTGCATGGAACTTTTGGAATTGCTGATTTCAGGTTCTTAGGATAGATACCCAGTAGTGGGATGGCTGGGTCATAAGGTATTTCTATTCTTCACTTTTTGAGGAATCTCCATACTGTTTTCCATAGTGGCTGCACCAGTTTGCATTCCCCCCAACAGTGTATGAGGGTTCCCTTTTCTCCACAGCCTCGCCAACATTTGTCATTCTTGGTTTTGGATATTTTTGCCATTCTAACAGGTGTAAGGTGATATCTTAGTGTAGTTTTGATTTGCATTTCCATGATGATTAGTGATGATGAGCACCTTTTCATGTGTCTATTGGCCATCCGTATATCTTCTTTGGAGAAATGTCTGTTCATGTCCCCTGCCCATTTTGTGATGGGGTTATTTGATTTTTTATTGTTGAGCTCTGTGAGTTCTTTGTATATTATGGAGATTAACCCTTTGTTGGATAAATAACTTGTGAATATTTTTTCCCACTTAGTGGGCTGTTTTTTTCTTTTAATCCTGTTTTCCCTTGCCTTGAAGAAGCTCTTTAGTCTGATGAAGTCCCATTTGTTTATTCTTTCTATTGTTTCCCTCATGTGAGGGGTTATGGTGTCCGAAAAGATTCTTTTGAAGCTGATGTCAAAGAGTGTACTGCCGATATTCTCTTCTAGAAGACTTATTGTTTCAGGCCT
This sequence comes from Equus przewalskii, assembly GCF_037783145.1. Lineage (NCBI taxonomy): Eukaryota > Metazoa > Chordata > Mammalia > Perissodactyla > Equidae > Equus > Equus przewalskii. The sequence goes on along the minus strand of NC_091837.1, from coordinate 34,344,598 downwards.
AATCTTTAGGTCTTTGATCCATTTTCAGTTTATTTTAGTAAATGGTGAAAAAGAATGGTTGATTTTCATTCTTTTACATGTGGCTGTCCAGTTTTCCCAGCACCATTTGTTGAAGAGACTTAATTTCCTCCATTGTAGGCCCTCAGCTCCTTTGTCAAAGATTAGCTGTCCATAGATGTGTGGTTTTATTTCTGGGCTTTCAATTCTGTTCCATTGATCTGAGTGCCTGTTTTTGTACCAGTCCCATGCGGTTTTGATTACTGTAGCTTTGTAGTATGTTTTGAAGTCAGGGATTGTGATGCCTCCAGCTTTGTTCTTCTTTCTCAGGATTGCTTTAGCAATTCGGGGTCTTTTGTTGCCCCATATGAATTTTAGGATTCTTTCTTCAATTTCTGTAAAGAATGACATTGGAATTCTGATTGGGATAGCGTTGAATCTGTAGATTGCTTTAGGTAGTATGGACATTTTAACTATGTTTATTCTTCCAATCCATGTGCATGGAATGTCTTTCCATCTCTTTATGTCGTCATCGATTTCTTTCAAGAAGGTCTTGTAGTTTTCGTTGTATAGATCTTTCACTTCCTTGGTTAAATTTATCCCAAGGTATTTTATTCTTTTTGTTGCGATCATGAATCAGATTGAGTTCTTGAGATCTTTTTCTGTCAGTTCATTGTTAGCATATAGAAATGCTACTGAGTTATGTATGTTGATTTTATACCCTGCAGCTTTGCTGTAGTTGTTGATTGTTTCTAATAGTTTTTGTATGGATTCTTTGGGCTTTATTATATATAAGATCATGTCGTCTGCAAACAGTGAGAGTTTAACTTCTTCGTTGTCTATTTGGATTACTTTTATTTCTTTTACCTGCCGAATAGCTCTGGTCAAACCTCCAGTACTATGTTGAATAGGAGAGGTGAAAGTGGGCACCCTTGTCTTGTTCCTGTTCTGAGAGGGATGGGTTTCAGTTTTTGTGCATTGAGTGTGATGTTGGCTGTGGGTTTGTCATATATGGCCCATATTATTTTGAGGTACTTTCCTTCTATACCCATTTTATTGAGAGTTTTTATCATAAATGGATGTTGGTTCTCGTCGAATGCTTTCTCTGCATCTATTGAGATGATCATGTGGTATTTGTTTCTCATTTTGCTTATGTAGTGAATCACATTGATTGACTTGCACAGGTTGAACCATCCCTGTGTCCCTGGTATAAATCCCACTTGATCATGATGTATAATCTTTTTGATATATTGCTGTATTCGGTTTGCCAAAATTTTGTTGAGGATTTTGGCATCTATGTTCATCAGTGATATTGGCCTGTAGTTTTCCTTCTTTGTGTTGTCCTTGTCAGTTTTGGGGATCAGGGTGATGTTGGCTTCATAGGATGTTATCAGGGAGTGCTCCATGTTCCTCAATTTTCTGAAATAGTTTGAGAAGGATAGGTATTAAATCTTCTTTGAATGTTTGGTAGAATTCTCCAGAGAAGCTGTCTCGTCCTGGACTCTTATTTTTGGGGAGGTTTTTTATTACTGTTTCTATTTCTTTACTTGTGATTGGTCTATTCAGATTCTCTATTTCTTCCTGATTCAGTTTGGGTAGGGTGTATTAATCTAGGAATTTATCCATTTCTTCCAGGTTGTTCAATTTGTTGGCATATAGTTTTTCATAGTATTCTCTTATGATCCTTTGTATTTCTTCGGTATCTGTTGTGATTTCTCCTCTCTCATTTCTAATTTTATTTATTTGAGACTTCTCTCTTTTTTTTTTTTTTAGTGAGTCTGGCTAAGGGTTTGTTGATTTTGTTAATTTTTTCGAAGAACCAACTCTTTGTTTCATTGATCCTTTCTACTGTCTTTTTTGTTTCAATATCATTTATTTCTGATCTAATTGTTATAATTTCCCTCCTTCTACTGACTTTGGGCTTTGTTTGTTCTTCTTTTTCTAATTCCGTTAGGTGTCGTTTGAGGTTGTTGATGTAAGATTTTTCTTGCTTATTGAGGTGAGCCTGTATTGCAATGAAGTTTCCTCTTAGGACTGCCTTTGCTTCGCCCCAAATAATTTGGTACGGTGTGTTTTCATTTTCATTTGTCTCCAGATAATATTTGATTTCTTCTTTAATTTCTTCAATAATCCACTGTTTGTTCAGTAGCATGTTTTTTTGTCTCCACATTTTTGGCCCTTTCCCAGCTTTATTCTTGTAGTTGATTTCTAGTTTCATAGCACTGTGATCAGAAAAGATGCTTGATATTATTTCAACCCTTCTCAACTTATGGATGCTTGCTTTGTTTCCCAAGATATGGTCTATCCTTGAGAATGTTCCATGCACGCTTGAGAAGAATGTGTAACCTGCTGTTTTTGAATGAAGTGTCCTATATATATCTATTAGGTGAATATGATCTAATTTTTCATTTCATTCTATAATTTCCTTGTTGATTTTCTGTCTGGATGATCTGCCCATTGGTGTTAATGGGGTGTTGAGGTCCCCTACTATTATTGTATTACTATTGATGTCTCCTTTTAGTTTCGTAAAGAGTTTCTTCACGAGTTTTGGTGCTACTGTGTTAGGTGCATATATATTTATAACCGTTATGTCATCTTGGTGGAGTGTCCCTTTTATCATTATATACTGCCCCTGATTGTCTTTCATTACCTGTTTTGCTTTGAAGTCTACTTTGTCTGATATAACTATGGCAACACCTGCTTTCTTTTGTTCATTATTGGCTTTGAGTATTGTCTTCCACCCCTTCACTCTGAGTCTGTGTTTGTCTTTGGGGCTTAGGTGTGTTTCCTGGAGGCAAAATACTGTTGGATCTTATTGTTTGACCCATCCTGCCACTCTGTGCCTTTTGATTGGAGAGTTCCATCCAGTCACGTTTAGAGTGATTATTGAAACGTCGGGTCCTACTGTTGCAATTTCATCATTTGCTTTCCGGTTCTTTTGCATTTTGTCCTGATGGAGAGCTGTTACTTTGTGTTATTGTCCTTCTGATTATCTCCTTTGTTCTGGATTTTGTAACCCCTTTCCTTTTTTTGATTTTTCAGGAATGAGGTTCTTCCTGAGCAATTCTTGAATAGGTGGTTCTGTGGTGATGAACTCCCTTAACTTTTGTTTATCTGAGAAAGTTTTTATTTCTCCATCGTATTTGAAGGATATTTTTGCTGGGTAGAGTATTCTTGGCTGCAAGTTTTTATCCTTCAGAGTTTTGAATATTTCATTCCAATCTCTTCTAGCCTGTAAGGTCTCTCCTGAGAAGTCTGCTGATAGCCTTATGGGGTTTCCTTTGTAAGTTATTTTCTTCTGCCTGGCTGCCCTTAGTATTTTCTCTTTGTCATCGACTTTTGCTAGTTTCACTATTATATGTCTTGGGGTTGGTCTTCTTGCGTTAATAAAGTTTGGAGATCTATTGGCTTCGGTCACATGAAGTTCCATCTCTCTTCAGAAGTTTGGAAAGTTCTCAGCTTTTATTTCTTTGAACAGGCCTTCTGCCCCCTTCTCCTTCTCTTCTCCCTCTGGTATACCTATAATCCTTATGTTACATCTCCTAATTGAGTCGGATAATTCTCGGAGAGTTTCTACATTTCTTTTTAGTCTTAATTCTCTCTCCTCCTCTGCCTGCAGCATTTCTATATTCCTGTCCTCCAAGTTGCTAATTCTGTCCTCCGTATTATCGACCCTACTGTTCAGAGAGTCCAGATTTTTCTTAATCTCCTCCATTGTGTTCTTCATCTCCAGTATTTCTAATTGGTTCTTCTTTATGGTGTCATGCTCTTTTGTGACATAGCTCCTGAACTCATGGAGTTGTGTATCTGAATTCTCTTTTAGGTCGTTGAATTTTTTAATAATGCCAGTTTTGAAATCATCGTCATTTAGGTTGTACATTTCATTGTCTTTGTGATTGTTTTCTGGATGCTTATCATTTTCCTTCTGTTCTGGAGATTTAATATATTTTTTCATACTGCTTGATGGCGTGTATTTGTGCCTCCGCATAGAGATAGAGTTTAGTCGCTGCTTCCACTTGTTGCGATTGGTGTGTGTCGGGGGGCAGCTGTTTAGACTACACCAACCAGGAACCCTGTCAGCTGTTACTGACTGGACCTGGACCCCTCCTCTTAGTCACAGTGGTCCTGTGTGGTCCTTCGTCAGTTGTGGGGGCTATCGCAAGGGGGCCTCAGGCTGCTGTTGCCTACTGCTGCAGCCCACCTAGACGCGCTCCCTCCTTGTGGTCTGCAGCCGTGTTGTGGGCTTTCCCAGCAGCCAGGAGCAGGATCACCTATAATCTCCGATTTGTCCCTAACAGAGCCCACCAGATGACACTCGTCCACTATAGGTCCCAGAAGAGCTATGGGTATCTTCTGCAGTCTGACATTAGCTCACTTAGCTGTGCTGCTTTTGCCCCAGGGCCTTCCCACCTTGCGATTGCCAGTCTGGACCTCTCCGCTAGTGCTGTGCAGAGGCTTTCACTGAGGCTGCTGTAAGAACCTAGATTTCCCCCCTGGGCTACACAGTCATTTCACCAGAGCTCTACTCTGCCCCACTTTTCTCTCACGGGGTCTCTGGGAGCCCCTTGCCTCATCTGGGACACGGTCAGAGTCCGTAGGCCTGGCAGTGGCTTGTAAGCTGCTGCCTTGTGGGGAATTCTACTCTAGGGAGCTTCCTGGTGTTTCGAATGCTGTGCGGGGCCTCCCTGCCAATGGCAAGCAGATGTCCTCCCTAGTGGGGGGGGTGTGGGACCCTGGAGCAACCCCTCAGGCCACAGAGCCGGGTGTTGGAGCTCCACCCAGTCCCCAGGCACATCCACGGGAAGTCCGGGCACTCCACTTCCTTTCTTGTGAGGATTTTTTTAATCTCAATTTTTTTTTTTTTCTTAAAGATTGGCACCTGGGCTAACAACTGTTGCCAATCTTTTTTTTTTTTTCTGCTTTATCTCCCCAAACCCTCCCTGTACATAGTTGTATATCTTAGCTGTGGGTCCTTCTAGTTGTGGAATGTGGGATGCTGCCTCAACGTGGCCTGACAAGCAGCGCCATGTCCACGCCCAGGATCCCAACCCTGGGCCGCTGCAGTGGAGCGTGCAAACTTAACCACTCGGCCACAGAGCCGGCCCCTAATCTCAATTTTTAAAGTACTGTTTTAAACATATTTATTCTAATTTTATAAACTTACCACATTCTATAAACAAGTTATAACCTCTCATGAATACATTCTTACAGCCAGTTCCTTCTCTTTATATTTCATAATGCTGTGGAAAGGAGTTTCCTATGCTTGCTACTTTTAACTGTCCACACCTAATCAAATCCAAAGTACGTGTTTTCCAAAGCATTCTTTTCTACGAGGAAGAATCATCATTACACACCATCAGGAATTTCTCATGACATTTCACAGAAAGGAAAATGATTTCAGAAACACAAGACACATGGTATTTATTAAGACCAGAATGCACACCTGACCTATGTTCTGGAGTAGCTGAGTCCTCAAATTTAGGGGAGTTGACAACACAAAGGAAAAGCAACATGGACAGGGGAGTCATTACAAACCCCAGGAACACCACAGCCCAGAACTCAAACTACCAGGCTTCTGTGATCACTGGCTATGCTCGATCACTAGGTTGGCATAGCAGACAGCAGTCATGCCTAAAACAAGTGATCCCAAGGCTCTCTGTGACATCCCACTGCCTACTGAACAGTGGTCAGGTCCTAAGGCTTTCTAAGACTGGCACCACCAAACTTCTCTCCATAACACATTACAATTCAAATTATGCCTCTCATTTTTTAAAACACCAGTTCCATCTCTTACTTTCCCTGTACATAGTCATACTTGCCCCAACCCCTTAGGCTCAATCCCCTGCCCCTCCACAGCCCGAGTCTGCAGCTCTGACAGCCATCTGGGATTCCAGAGCCCAGCACAAATGCCACTTCCTCCATGATGCCTTCTTAGATTTTCCTTAGATGCAATTATTCTCTTCTCCTTTTTTTTTTTTTTGTGAGTTAAGACAGGCCCTGAGCTAGCATCTGTTGCCACTCCTCCTCTCTTTGCTTGAGGAAAATTGTCGCTGAGCTAACACCTGTGCCAATCTTCCTCTATTTTATGTGGGTTGGTGCCACAGTGTGGCTTGATGAGTGGTGCTAGGTCTGTGCCCAGGATCTGAAGGTGTGAACCCCAGGCCACTGAAGTGGAGCATGTGAACTTAACCACTGCACCACCAAGCCGGCCCCTACAATTACTCTCTTCTTATAACCTTTAAAAAGCACCTATTTTCCACTTTGAATTAGAGTTCTTTACTGCTACTCTAGATTGCCTCTATTATACACTACACAATCCTAAGCAAAGAGCCTTGAGTGGGACTCCTCTTCATATTTTCCACACAGCATTTCACATGTTAGACAATCAATACAACTTTTTGGTAGAAGGAATGAATTAAGTTAAAAATTTTCAAACGTTAGGCATATATCACTGGTTACCAATGCACCATGTGTTTCTGTTTATTTCTGTTTATTGGCCTTTTAATATTTCTAAAACAGAAGGGCATTACAAAAGAGCAGGAAGGTTAGTCTCTGAGATCAGACTGCCTGGTTTCCAGTCCCAGTTCTGCCCCCATCTTAGCTGTGGAACTGTGGACAGGTTACTCCCAAAAAACGAGGCGGATGTAAAAGTGGATGATGACAGCGTCTACCTTCACACGGTTGGCAGGAAGTGGAATAAGATCATGAATGTGGAATGCTCAGCAAGTAGTAACACTCCAATTTTAGCTCTTAAAACTTTTATAAAAACACATTCATGCAGGTCACTAGTTTGCCTCACGTAAGAATAAAACAAGCAACATCAAGGCAAGCTAGTATGCAGCCTGTCTCAGCCCGCCCCAGCCACCTTCAGGGTGAGCATTTACAGTAATTACATTTGTTCTAGGTAATGCACGAGTATTTGATAAGATACTGGTGTGAACTCAATGCCGCAGAAAAACTACTCCCAAAATATAAGCCAATTAATTCCAGGAAATCTCACTTCTTCCGATTCCTCTGTAACTTTCAAGGTTTTGTTCTCCAACTCTCTCTTTCTTGTTGACAATTAAAGGACAAGAATCCCTCCTCCAACCAAACCCCTCACGCACACGTACTATACAGTTAAGTCATTTCTAGAGAGTCACTGTATTTCTCTCCAATCGTCAGGTGATCCATGTATTTTGGTGGTCATAAAGATAGCATGGTCCTGGTATCATTACAAAACCAAAGATAATTTGGTTATAACCAGCGAAAACAGAGGAAGATAGAACTTTATGACTGTAGCAGCACTCAGTGTGAAACCCAAGAACAAGTATGGTCGGCCTCACAAACCAATTAAAAGTTTCTAATTACCCAATTGTTTTCATATAATCATTCAAAATGAAAATCATTCATTTCACAAAGATCAACAGTTCCAATTACATGTCAGGCTCTGTGAAAGTCACTTTGGATTAAAAGAAAATTAAGATACGGTCTCTCTTCAAGGCACTTACCGTCAGAAAGGGGTCCAGTTTAACAGAGATTTAAATCTCAAAATAAAACATATAACCCTATTCAAGTTTTCTTAGAGCACTGCTTAAAACTTTCCATGTTTTTCCCATATATTCAAAACAAACATTTTAAATCTTTTACTTCTAATGTTTCCAAACACAAGCCACTCTGATTTTCATATTTTCTCCTGTAAGGAACTTGGTTAAAGTAATTAGAGGACCTAAAAATACAAAAATGTACAGTCAAAACACCATTGAGCAATTCTCTTTTTAAAATTACTTAATCAGTGGAGATGTGGCATCTAAGAAATATTCATCCCCAAAGTGAAAAAAGGTAAATATTTTTCTGGGTCATAGGACTAGGCTTTTGAGATCTATTGTAATAGCATTATTCACATTCCATTAAAATTCCAGAAAACAAAGAACTCAACATATAATCATAATTTAATTTCCCTTTGGATTATAAAAGAATTAAAGCTCTGGAGAAGGCCTGTCCTGAAGCCCAGCACTAAGCCTTCACTTGTGAGCACTGCACAGCTGAAGAAAGGCGAGGCTTTTCCTGAAGGTTTTTACCAAGGGGGTCAGAATTCATCAAGTTTAGGTAACAACCTTAATTTTAAAACACTAAACTATATTGCTTGCAGACATTCTTCAATTTACCTATGCTAGAACTATTTCCTGGCTTGTAGACTTGGAATTCTGACTAGATTTCCCTTTTGAAAACACTTATACATGTGGTTCCCTATAACCTATTAAATGTTACACTTTGATTCACTAAAAAAAAAAACAACTTCATAATGAATCACAGCTGCCCAGAATAGCCTGGAGCACTTTCTAAGACACACTGTCCCTGCTCATAGGGAACTCTCAGGCCAAAAAGCAATACTGACAAATAAAAGCAGGTGTAATATAATGCACTAAATGTAATAATATAAATAACATATAAGATAGAGGAAGGGAAGAATATACAGTGGTTAAATATGCATTTGGGGAGCTGGCCTCAAAGCCTAACCAGGGTTTAAAACATAATCTTTTCTAAAATGCCATTCCTAACAATTAACAAAATATTTATAGAAATGCAGCCTTCTGCTCCACGCTGGGGGCTGCCTGTGACCAGAAGGCCGCTGTAAATCTGCATCTACTCTCCCATGCTTTTCCACACAGGAACAGGAGCTGAGATGTCTAGGCTCCTGCAGCTCCTATCATATAGGGCTCATCTATCACAAATTAGTGTTTACTACTGAGTGAGATTAATTTCTATAGCCATTAGTAAAAGACCTTGCTCATACTCATTTAGCACATAGCTCCCACTCTTCCATTTCTGGTACTCGACACAAACAGTGTCAATACAATCGTACTATATAGACTTAACGTATACATACCTAAGGTACCTGGCCAGGAAAGATCGTGTCAATAGAGCTCTTGGACAGTCCTTTAATCAGGCTCTTTGTGGTGCAATGATAAAGGACAATGATTCATCACCTTCAAGGTAAATAAACCCTTTTTAGGAAGGCACGTTATTCAGTAAAAACACAAAGTATAAACCACTCATATGAACTAAGAAAATTATTTTTAAAAATTAGAAAGTACTTACTACTAATTACAACTTTAATGAATATAAAAAATAATAAAGCCAGAGATGTCAACTGACCAGGAAAGCACACACATGCAGCAGGCATCCCTGGCTGCCTACTTTCTGACACTGGTCTGTAAAGTGTTCAGTAGATCACTGTCAAATTTTTTAAGTTCACATTTTTACTGCTCACTCCACTCCCTCATGTAAGAACAGTACACATCAGTGTTGTTGGTCTGTGCCAGTCTCCTCTGCTCCTTGCCACTAAAAGGAAACAACACACAACAGCGTGCAGTCCCAGATCACTGGGCAAGGCACCACACTGTGAGCTGTGAGTGTGGGCTGCAGAGTGGGATGGCCTGGGTCAGGTTCAGATTTCGGATACTCTTTATCCTAGGGCAAACTGTTTCCTTATCTCTAAAACATGGACTGTTGTGAAGATTAGGTGAACACACAGGCCCTTTGCTGAGCACAAAGCCTGGTGCTTACAAATGCAATAAATCATGCTCGTATTTCATCACTCCTGCTCCGTAAGTTCTGTCATGACCTTTCAGGGTCTTGTACTTCATGTAACAACTGTGGCTCCACCACTTACTGTGAAACCTCAGGCGTATCACTGTCTCTCAGCGGCAGTTGCATCAACTCAACTAAGTTCAGCAGTGTCACCTGCCCCAGGGGTAGGATGTTGGATGAATCTTAGGGGATGATTTATGCGAAAGAACTTGGCAGTCTGCAAAAGACGGTCATGCTGTTGATGATAATGGCATTCCCGTGCTGTCAGGCAGCCTGAACATAAGTTAATATAAATTTTCTCCATGCCATGCAGATGGGTGAGACGTGGTTACAAACCAGGAAACGACAAAGCTCAAAGGGGGTTACAAATAATTCCAGGAGACCTGTCTGAGAAATAACCCACAAAATGAGGGGATCTTTCTGGTTAACTTTAGATCTAAGATCTAGTCAGTGAAAAAGGGGGTGAGAAGTCATAAGTGTAGCCACCCAGGGTAGACTGGACTGGGACTGTAGAAGTCTTGTGGAATATTTCCTATGTATGAGGAGACCAGCAGCTTCCCTGGTGGGGTGAAAATTCAAGAGCTGCCTCGAAGACAAGGATAAGCAGGGTGGGAAGAGGTTGCCACCGCAGGTCCAAGGGCCATGTGGATCTGACGTCCTGCAGCACTGGATGGGCACAGACACTTAGTGTGGCTGGGCATGAGACCCCTTTCCAGGACATGGAGTCCAATCTTTCACGATCTGAGGTCACAGTGCCCAGACCTCAGGTACCAATGCCATACAGCAACTTCTTGTTTAACTTTACTTCACTGCATTAATTCCCTGGTCCAGTCTGTTTTCAGATTAATCTTACTCAGATCAAGTCACTGTCCTGCTCAAAAGCTTCCAGTGGCTCCCCATTGCCTTTAAAGCCTAAATTCTTTACCACGCAATTTCCCTTCTCTTTCGTCCAAAACATGACCCTAAGCAACCTTTCTAGATACCTCTCAAGGCCTTCTTAGGCAATCCGTATCCAAGCACATTTAGCAATTGCCTTTTCCTGTGTGGTCCACTCATCCCAGAGTTCTTGCCCCTGCTCTTGGCTACTGTAGTCCGTGCACCCTGGAATTCGGCACCTTTCCTCAAAATCCTCACATGGTCACCATGGGCCAAACTCACCTCAGGTCATCTATCATCATCTCCAGGCACCCTGCCTTCATTGTCTCTCACTTTCTCAACACCCAAAGCCTTTTATATGATTACCATATGTTTATCAGAGTGCTTACACATAATAAATTCTCGTTAGGCATGATCAGTCAGCGAATACATCTTTAATTCTTTTCTAGAATCTTCTACTTCAAATTATAAAAGCTTAATACTTAATCCATCTCACATACTAGGTTTTAAACTATGTAAGGACAGAATATCAGTCTAATTCATTTTTCATTCCTCATAGTACCTAACAAAAAGGTCTACCTATTATAAACATTCAGGAAGCACCTATCTAGTCAGTTCCAGCTTTGTGCCCTAAAAGTCTGGCATTTTAGATCAAGCCTCTTATATTCTTAACATATTGACTATTACATGTTTATTAAGTTTATATCAACGTATAACAGAAAAACAATAGTATCTTCAAGTATTTAAAATTAGTTTAAATTAGCACTTATAATTTTGAAAACCTAGTATTTTAAATCTAAAAATAGAATAGAATAAAAATCAACATTAAGGATGTATTCACTCACTGGCAAGTAAACTTGAAAATATCTCAGGATATTATTAACCTGTGGTTTTAGACACAAAATATCTCAGGATATTACTAACTTGTGGTTTCAAATGTGTCATTTAGGGTTGTATCATTCTATGATTTGTGCTTATGAATTATTCAAGTAAGACTACAGTAAGAATAAAAGATGGAAACTGGTCAGTGTCTGTCAGCAACAGCAGAGAGAGCCGAATGTAAGTAGTTTCTTTATTCCAGTGAGAGCTCAACTAAATTCAATCACGCTGGGTCCACCAGTGGAACAAATAGGGGAAACAATTTTTCGCTCTCTAAAAATTACGTCAGTTTTCTTTCAGTTTGCTATTCTCTTTTTAGAATCTATTATTTCCCAATGAACAGTTCTCCCAGAAGCTCACCATACACAGCAAAATTGAAATATAATGATGCACACAGAGGTTAACTTAATAACACATTGACTCATTCAAGCCTGCTTCAAGTAAACCTAGTTAGGTGAAACTCTATACCACATCAATTACTTACCCAAAATCAGGAAAGCTACTCTGATCATTGTATTTTATTCATACTATCTGAGAATTATAAAGTAGTGTTTTATGCTTAAAGAAGGTGACAGCATCAAAAAAAACTTTAAAAAGAGAGTTTTACTGTTTTATATTTTTCTCTCTCCATTTCACCATCTATACTGTATGACTCAGATGATCATGACCCTCAGTGCACTTAACATGTGCTCTCCACTCACCTGGACTTCCCAAGAGGAGTAAAATGAGATCAAGAAAATACCTGACCCCTTCTATGTCTATGGTTTTAGATTTATCAAGAAATTTTTTTTTTTTTTCCTGAGGAACATTCTCCCTGAGTTAACGTCCATTGCCTATCTTCTACTTTTTGCTTGAGGATGATTCACCCTGAGTTAGCATCTGTGCCAATCTTCTTCTATTTATACGTGGGTCGCTGCCTCAGCACAGCCACTGACAAATGGTATAGGTCCACACCCAGGAACCAAAGCAGAGTTTGCTGAACTTAACCACTAGGTCATGGGGCAATTCTGATACAAGAAGATTGTAAAGAAAGTAGTGAAAGTACAAAGACTATTACTGAACCTGCTTTGACTTAAGATGAAAGTCAAAAAACGCTCCACGGAAATCACATTTGGCTCACTTTGGTAAAACACACACACACAGAATTTTGAAAAGAATAATTATTTCCCAACTTATCTGACACGTATGGTACAACTCTGCGTTCTTCAAAATATTTTACATCTCTTCTCAGCCAAGGAAGAGAGGGGATTAATAGATCTCAGATGTCGTACATACTCTACTAACTTTTACTTAGAATTTACTAACTTTAACACAATGCAACAATTTTTCATCTTCAGATTACCAAGATTTGAGAAGCTAAATAGCATACACTCTCTGCTTTAAAATTTCTCTTCTTAGCTCAAATCATTTGACTTAGCACACAAATTATACTCAAGTTGAATTACAAGCACATTTTATAACTTTATTTTTAGGATAAAGGTGACACGATTACCTTCCTCTGTAACAGCCTTCCTTATACTAAAACCAAATAATTGGATTTATCACATCCACTTGGTATCAATATTTGTTGGATTCATTCTACACGAAAGTACAAGGCTTTCATGCATGACTCCTCACTAGCTTCATTTCCTTTGTAACATATTTTAAGGGTCATATTTTTATTGCAGATTTAAAAGATACACATAAAATTATATTATTCAGGAGTTATTCTAAATTATAAAAATGTTCTTCTAGAACCTTACTACGGTTCTGTCACATCCTGAGTTTTTTTTTTTTTTTTTTTTATAGTACTTAGATAATTTTCCTAAGAAAATTTCTCCCTTGTGTTGTATTGGGTACACTTTATAACTTGTTTCTCAAACTAAAAATGGTTCTCTGCAATACCTCTGAAATTTGAAGTAATCCACAATATTCTATTGAGAAATATACTAAAACTCTGAGTTAACAGTGTGCATATGAATATTAGAGGCAAAGAGAAAAAAAATCCCTATTTATGGATAATATATGAGGTAGACAAACTGGGTCACCACACACAAAGAAGAAAGCTAGAATCATCCATAGCATGGGGTCTGTATCTCTCTGTCCCCATCTCAAGGGCATCAATTCTCCACTCAAATGCTCTATGTTATGATCCTAGTTTGTTTACAAGATTCCTTTGGATTTTTAAAGTTTACCATTGTACAGCTTCTACTAACTTCACGCCTTTAAAAAGTATGCCAAGAAAGGATGGAGAAAAGTTATCACAGCTCAGTTTTTGGGTTCTGTATGTGTTCAGTATCCTTACATCTCTGGAAGTGCTCTGGAGGGTCAGGAAAAGCACCAGGTGATGAATTCCTCTGATTACCTACTCACATGCAGAAGAATGAGAGACAAGATTAAGGTTTTATAAACTAAATATTATCTGTAAACCTCATCTATAATTCATTGTGTTTTAAACTACTCATCACAACATGGAACGGTATATAAATTTGTACACTTCAAACTTTTATATAAAGACTTTGCTAGATATTCTCCACTGGCTACTCCAAATCCACCTTCCACCTTTCTCTACTTTCTCCATGTGCTGGAGGTCAACCTACAGGGGCTCTGCCTCTGGTTGGGTTCCATCAACAGGGGGCTCCAGTAGGGGGTCAGAAGGCTCAAGGAAGGATAGGTCTGGCATTTTAATCCACAGCCTCCATCCCTGAAGCCTTTGGTTTGGCACCAGTTGAATTCATCTACAAAAACAACAGTTCCTCTGAGTGACCCCCTCCAATGGTTGTTGCCAGCCCTGACAGGAGCTTTGCCATCCCCTGTTGGTGTATCTTAACCCAGGCTCCACCTTTTTAAATAGTTCCTCTATTAAATCCTCTTCAATCACCCATTTTAAACGTAACTTCTGTTTCCTTCAGACACCCTGCTTGATACAAATTTTCTTCAGTTCACCTCAACAATGTGAGCTCTTTCTCATATGAATTCTACTTACTTTATATTCCATTTATATAACATCCATACTGGAATTACCTTAATACCTAACTTATTTTTTTCCATTTAATTATGGCATGTTTGAGGACAGGAACATGTCATACTCCTTGGTGTTCAGACAGCGGGAACAAAACAAATACTTAACAGCTAACTCCTCAAGTTACGTTATGCTAGAAGTCTGGGACAGAGTAGTATGCTAATTTGCATCTTGTCACTGAGACCTCCTTCACAGTCATCATACTGAGAGTTTTTTCCTGTATTGGAAAGGCATAAAGCCCCATGGGCCCCATAAAGAGCACTGTCCCCTTCTGAGGGACCTCCTGCCATAGTAGCTCTATCTACATAAATCTGCTCTGGTCGACAAAGTCAAATTCCCAAATAAACATATCCTACCAACTTGGTCATAACCAACTGGGCTGAATGCTCCAACAAAAGGACAAAGCACAAGGAGAGAGACTTGAAGGGCAACTGTCATCACCCTACAGCAAATCCCCACGGCTTGGAAGGGCCTGGGCTCCTCTCTTCCTGACTTCATGAAGCACCTACTGTTTATACCTCAGGCATAAGTCTTCTCAGCCTTCCTCCATAACTTGTATAGCTTTATCACATGCTAACCTTGGGATTCACTTGAATGCCATCATCCAGGATTTATTCTTCCCCAACACCTATACCCTGCCTCAACATTTGCAGGAATAGAGGCAGAAGCCTCCATCCTCCAATGAAGCAGAGGATACTCAGAAAGTACCCTCAGAAGTTTGGGGTAACATCATCCCCAGAACTTTTTGGGAAGGACTATCTCTGTATTTCCACCACCATCTTTCCTTTGAAGATTCTCCATCTTTCCCTCTCCTTTCTTCTAGTGAGGGTACAAGCAAAGATTTCTGTAGCAGTTCCCCCTTGTGAAATAAAGCTCCCTGCAGGGGAGCCATGGTCACGGACAGGAGAGGACTGTGCCTGTCAGGTGTGGGGCACAGGTTCAGAAACATGGTATCATGGCTTCTGAGAAAAATCCAGTCCTACCCATCCTCCCAGGACAAAGGCA
This sequence comes from Equus przewalskii, assembly GCF_037783145.1. Classification (NCBI taxonomy): domain Eukaryota; kingdom Metazoa; phylum Chordata; class Mammalia; order Perissodactyla; family Equidae; genus Equus; species Equus przewalskii. The sequence goes on along the minus strand of NC_091837.1, from coordinate 34,329,267 downwards.
GACGTAGATCTTCAAAAGTGCTACCATGCTGGGGAAGTAGCTGGAACTGGAGTGTATGTGAGAGCTGACAAAATGGAACATAATCTCAGTTTGCCCCATGAAGGCATTTCTGGGGAACTGCTTTTATTGTTTTAAACTCCTATAGCTCCTTGTTTATGCTACAAACATAGAAGGCACATGTAGTAAAAAGGAATTTTAGTCCATCTCCATTACCATAAAAAATGAAGCACAGCATTGCTGTCCATTAAGAAAATTATCATTCAACGTGAACATAAATATCATCTGTCATCAATACATACTTCATCGTGTTTAGATGTGAATTTAAAAATTTAAATTATTCTAGGGAATAAAATTATCACTAGGAAGGTTTCCTAAAGCAATTACGGTAGTAGGGGATTTTTAAATTACCATCTAACAGGCTGCTGATATCAGATAAATTAGAGTAAATCAAAATAAGATCAAAAGTGTACATAATACGCTGTTCCAATTCCACTATAGGTGTAAGTTGTTACATGGAATAGTTTTTATTTAAAATGAAGAACATTTACCAAAAGTATCATTTTTTATTTTCCCTGGTGGTTTTATGCCATTATTTTAATTCCTTGCCAGAACACCATTAAATCTTAGATTTTATCTAACTCACCAACAAACCTCCTTTTGCCTATTTATCCATTTAGAAATCTCATATTTTAAGTATAAAAAAGTCTGTGCTATCAAAAGTAACGATTTGCTCTTGTCAAAATTACATTATCAATATTTAAAACATTCTTTGCAATCTAATAGTAAAACTGGTCTGTGTCATTCCCAATGTACACATTAAATTTTTACTTTGAAACATTTACAAGATTAGTTGAGGTTATAAACTAGAAAAAAATCATTTTGAATAAGCCAGAAGCAATAACCTTATTCTACACCAGTTCTTCCTACAGCAGCTTACATTTGTTTTATAAAACAGCCAAAATCTTTTTGAAACTATTACTTCTTTCAGGAGCCTTCTCTTTTATGTCATTAACTTTGGCCTCTTTTTTTATCTTCAATCTTAAATTAATTCCCTGGGAAGCATGTAGCTTGGTGGCTGGTTGGAGGGATTAAATATAACGGTTTATAAAGAAAAGCAGCTTTTGATACAATGCTATTACAACATGATCACTTACCCATAAATTGTCAGATACAGAGGGCTTTTTATGTTAGACACAAATGTTGTTCGTTTTAAAAGCTATTATCATGCAACAAATAGTATGAAGATTATTTCTGTAGTTTGTATTCATTTTACAAATAAATAATCAGCATGACTCCAGGACAACAAACAATGCTTTTTGCTCATGTGTTATTTGCTTGCAGAATTTCTTTCCTTTTTTTTTCCCCGCCACAGGTTTTCATTGTGATATGCTAAATGGGCCCTTCTTATCAACCTAGTCAAAGGATTTCATTCATACTATGCAAATAAGGGGATATAACTGAAATATTCTAATTTAACATTAGCTTTTGGGGGCTTTTGGGTTTCTATGATTTAAGACAGCAATTGTGTAATAATAAAAGACTATCTTGTTTAAGGCAGAAGTATGTTTTTTAAATCACACTCAATATATTTTTTTGAATAGTTTTTGAGAAAGCATTTTAAGGAAAAAGATTCTCGAATGAGGGTTGGTTTTCCCTAGCATCTACTCCCTCCTTGCTTGTTAAGTGCACCCTGAGGCCCTATGAAGGATGTATCCTTCCATCACTGGGTGCAGACTTGGGGTCCCTGCCCTTCTGGAGAAAGGTCCATGGGACTGTCTCTTCAGGACTTTGAGTCTTGATTAGCGGGGTGCCCAGAGACAAAAGGATTCTGTCTTGCAGCATGCTCTGAAAAGACAGAGCAGTAGTTAGGTAAAAAATCTTTCTCCCTGAAACTACTCTAGATTTCTCCTGACCTTTATCCCGAGCCCAGTTTTCTGGCCTGCCACTGGATTCTGTGAGTTTCCTGATGTCCTTACAATAAATTCCTTTTTTGCTTTAGATTAACCATGGTCCAGTTTTATTGCGTGCAACCAAAGAACTCTAACTGCTACAGGAGGCCTTTTGTGAGACTAACTCCGTGGTAAGTAGTGGACATTGACTCCATTGTAGCCATCAGGTGCTCTTCTCAGTGATGAACCCTTCCCTGACCTTCCCGAGCAGCCCTGAGGAGTCCTTAGGAGGTAAACTCAAAACAATCAATAGCCTTAGGAGAAGTGCTTTAAGGGTTTTTGTTGCTATGTCGCCCTAGGACTTGGCAACTGATCAGCATGGTAATGCTACATTTGCCCATTTATATAACGGACCTTCTAATTTATGACCTATAGTCTCAATTATATTCGTAGAAACCCCAAGTGACCCAGTTCCACAGACTCATTCCCACAATAAAATGACAGTGAACTGCCACATAATATGTCTTCGTCTCACCTATAAGACACATTAAGACTCTGGATATAGATTGTTTTGGAAGACTTGAAACAATACTTTCTCCTTTTCTAGTATGTTTACTATCATCTTTAGGAATCACTAACACCCTTTGAAGCATTGAGATATAATGATCATACTTTAGCTGAAATTTCTGCCCACAAATTTCTTAAAATCAAATGAAATTAGCCATCTCTACTGAAATAAGATATTTGCTGGGCCCCTGAGTAACAGGACAGGCTTCTGCTTGTTTCGGCAGGTTCAGATGGAGCCAGGGGCACTTGGAGGCGTTCTGACATATTCCTTATGGCGGGTGGAATTCTAAAAGTGCACCCACCTCACCCAAGATTCCATATCCTGCGAAACTTGTGAATATGATGACATATCATTCCTGTGATTATGCTCATTGTTAGGCTTATCTTATGCATAATTATAATTAGGATAACATAATTATGCCATGTTGTTATACTGCAGAGTTGAACTTAAGAGTAGGACATTTTGATCTCTGGCTCTGATTTAATCTCTTGAGCTCTCAAAAGTGGAGAGTGGTCTCTGGCTGGTGGCAAAAAGGGGAAGTCAGAGAGATTTGACTGGATGAGCCATTACTGGCTGTGAAACTGGACAGGGCCATAAGAAGGAATGCAGATAACCTTAGAGAGGTTGAGAACCACCACTGTAGAAAATCACCAGGGAACTGGGGACCTCCGATGATAGCCACAAGTAACTGGATTCGGCCAGCAACCTGAATGAGCCTGGAAGTGAACTCTTCCCCAGAGCATCCAGATAAGCACTGAGGCAGGGGACACCTTGATTTCGGCCTTGTGATGCCCTGAGCACAGCAAGCCAGCCCAGCCTTCTGATTTACAGAACGGTGAGCTCATCAGTGCATGCTGTCTTAACCTGCTAAGTCTGTGGCAACTTGTTATGCAACAGCAGAGAGCAAATAAATCCCTTGATCAAGAAACTCTTGGTCAGCTAAACTTACTTCTCACCCCAGAGTTTCCAGGTCTCTTTCCATGGAAAAGAAGATGTTTTTTGGGAAATTACTCTCCAAGTTCTGCTGCCAACCTCCCATGCCCAATACGATGCACTAGTTGTCACTGAAGGGGAAGAGGGATGAAGGGAAATGATGGCAACACTTAATGAGTGACTATTCAGTGTCAGGGATGTCACGAGGGGTCTTCATCTAACGTGCACAACATGGGGTTGGCCCGGTGGTGCAGCAGTTAAGTGTGCACATTCAACTTTGGCAGCCCGGGGTTCGCCAGTTCGGATCCCGGGTGCAGACAGGGAACTGCCTGGCAAGCCATGCTGTGGTAGGCATCCCACATGTAAAGTAGAGGAAGATGGGCACAGATGTTAGCTCAGGGCCAGTCTTCCTCAGCAAAAAAGAGGAGGATTGGTAGCAGATGTTAGCTCAGGGCTAATCTTCCTCAAAAAAGGAAAAAGAAAAAAAAACCCACTTCACCGTGCACAACAATCCTGGTGGCAGAGAGTGTATCCTTATTTCACAGAAGCAGAAACTAAGCCCCAAAGACGTCAGGTTACATAGAAGCTCAAAGTTACACAGTAGCAGGTGAAAGCAAACGAGGAACAAGCTATTCTCTAAACTGGGTTTTTACCTTAAATTTATCCAAAATTACACTCACTCAAAAACTACTGCAGGACACTAAACCACAAGGATGAAAGAATCCTAAAGCGTAGGCTTCAGGCCTGAGGTCCTCTGTCCAACATAACTCACGTAACTCACACCTCACAATGCCTGAGACAGAAGAAAAAGATAGCTTTGCAGTGCCATTTAAAATGAAAACTCCTAAACAACTTCCCCCAAGTCCTGTAAGCAAGTTATTTGTGAGCCTAAAAAATTTGTGATTTCTTATAAAGATATAGTGTCTAATTTTTAAGCTACATTTTAAAACTAACTTGAAGAGATCATATATTTCATCAACTCTACAATTACACCACAATGGGTCTTTTTTTTGTTTTTTGAAATCTCTAACAAATAGAACTGTTTAAATACTTTCTACTATCAATTGCAAACCAAGTAGACACTGTACCAATCATATAACAATTGACCCATATCCTGAGGAAGCGAGAATAAATCAAGTATAGCATAATAAAAGTCAGGGAGCAGAATCGAGTGAAATCTAAGATGCTACAGGCTTTCCTCCTTTATTCTTTATTTTCAAGAAAATTTATAATCCTGATGACATGGAACCCACAGCTAAATACTTCTACATAAAACTGCCAGTTAGTATGTTTTTCAATGCTAGTTTCTCAATCCAGCTGTTTCATATACTTTTGTAGACATTTCCTCGAAATAGCTCTAGCTGAGATTCTCTCCAGCCAGAATATTTAAATACACATGAACCAGGATAAGACTAAAATCTAGCCTGTGGGTTACAAACTGGGACTCAAGAATCTGACCAAGTGAATTGGAATCCCAGCTCTGCCACTTACTATCTGTGTGGCCTTGACAATGATATACAATCTTAGCTTCCTCTTTGAGAAAATGGAGAACATAATAGTACAAGCCCACAGGGTGGCAGAGGTGAAATGAATTAGCACACACAAAGTTTCATACAGTGTTCACGGGGTGCCAAGCACAGTTCTAAGTATCAGCTCTAAGGAATGTTTTGCTCTATTATATGCACAAACTCTGCCTATATCCACAGTCAGTGCATGAGGAGCAACCAGGACAGACTTCTGGGGAATTCTCTTTCAGGGTCCACCATCCCCACATCTGCCCAACTGAACCACAACTATACTCATCTACAGCCATAGGTATGAAAGGACCACATTTTTAGTACATAAAGCAAATCTTAAAATGAATGTAGAAACTTCAGAGTCATTATTAAAGGAAAAGTAAGTAGCCAAGAATCAAGCAGGTAATGTGGCTAGTGAAGTGGGTGCAGCTTATCTGGAAGGCAACGCGAAGTAGCAGCATTGAGTGGTTAAACCAGGGATGCATTTGGGAACCATTTCTGAAGAGGAATAAGGATTCTTTTTAGGAATGTAGCACTATTTTAATTCCAAAATGCAGGGAGTGAGAGAGTCCCAAGCAGAGACATCATGACCAAACTGATGCTAAAAACAAAATTACAGGGAGAGAACTTGATGGCATATGCCAATAGGCTCCAACTGCCCATTAACCAACAATTAAAAATTTGCTCATTAAGAAAACTGCTTTTACGGGAGCGGGCCCCGTGGCTTAGCACACTCTGCTTCAGCAACCTGGGTTTGGTTCCTGGATGTGGACCTACACCACTCATCAGCAGCCATGCTTTGGTGGCAACCCACACACAAAATAGAGGAAGACTGACATAGATGTTATTCAGGGCAAATCTTCCTCCGGGAAAAAAAAAAAAAAAAACCCTGCTTTTAGCAAAGTCCTATAAAATGTGGACTTTGTAGGCAGACATACACTCTCTCTACTTTATAGCTAAGCTTAACCTTAGCAAGCTACTTTAAACACCACTAAATCTCAATTTCTTCAACAACAAAAAAGGATAACATGAGTACCTTCTCACAGTTATCTGAGGATTAAATGAGATCATGCATAACAGTTGATAAGAAGGGATCCTTAAGCTTATCAATTATTATTATTCAGTTAATTCTGAGATTCACATTTAAAAAAAGGAGCTACTTCACAAAAGGGGGAAAAAAACTTCAAGACAAATTACTTCTTTTCTACACGTTAACCTTAAGAAAGTTAAGAGTTTCTAAAGCACAGGGTCTAGCCTTTCCTCTGAGCTCAAGCATGACCTCTACACTCAGTCCACACATATCTCCCCTTGACTCCACCAAACATTCCATGTTGGATTCCAAGATCCAAACATGTCTGCCAACATTAGAGAACAGGGAAAATGGTTACCTCCCAGGGGCTGGCAGTTCACTATGGACTGAGCCACATGCTAAGCCAGCCACCCAAGGAAGATGTGGAATCAAGGGTGGCTTTTCTTAGGGGATGGAGGAAGGAAGAGTGACACCCTGCATGGCACACAGTTAGATGAGGTCATGGCCAGTGTAGGGTGTGAGGACCAAAGAGAAGGATACATTTCATTATTTTCAAGGAGTACTTATATCACAAAACTTTAAGACAACAGGTATCTGTTTAGTTTTCCCTATGCAAGCAAAAAATGCCCAGTTCCCCAGGTAAAGTAGCAAAGAAGAATTCCCCACACGCATCAGTCCCTGGTCTATGTGCATTTGGATAGAGGAAGTATAGAACAGAAGTGCTAACACGTGGGAACATTTTTCCTACATCTACTGGAAAACGTCATCCCTTACAAGCACGAATTGTAGTAACACAGTTCCCTTCATCATTAGCAGACAACAATATATTTTTATTTTGTGCTGCAACATGGCAAGCATAAATCAATGAAGTTTTCACAATACACTAAGGCCCTTGAAGAGAGAAACTTGCCACCTTGAATAAAGCACGCTGTTGTAAGCAAGTTACTGTTCACATAGTTGCCTTTGGTTTTAGGGAGAAAAATCCCATTATCGCATGGCACAGAACCACACATGCCAATGAGCACCACCACTCATTAATCTGCCCCTTTCCATCACATGTGATCCCTTCACATTTGAAATATTTAGAATTTACAGCTTCCACTAAATTATACTTCAAAAATGGGTAAAGTCTATTGTCAAGGTTAACTACTAACTTAAAAATTACTTGACACATTAATGGTCCACAGTCCCCCTATTGTATTATCAAAGGTTTTATTTTTTTAGAGCAGTTTTAGGTTCACAAAAAAACTGAGAGCAAGGAAGTGATCTTTTCACTGTCTCCATTAGCAGAATGTCTTTAGCAGAATGTCATATAGTTGGGATCATACAGTATGTAGCCTTTCATATTGGCCCCTTTAATCTAGAAATATGCATTTAAGTCTCTCCCCATGCCCCTTCATGGCTTGGTAGCCCATTTCTTTTAAGGTCTGAATAATACTCCATTGTCTGGATGTGCCACAGTTTATCCATTCATCTACTGAAGGACAGCTTGGGTGCTTCCAAGTTTTGGCAATCAGGAGCAAAGCTGCTATAAACATCCATGTGCAGGTTTTTGTGTGGACATAAGTTTTCAACTCCTCTGAGTAAATACCAAGGAACACAGTTGCTGGATCATATGGTAGTATGTTTAGTTTTGTAACAAACTGTCAAACTGGCTGTACCATTTTGTACTCCCACCAGCAATGAATGAGAGTCCTGTTGCTCCACATCCTCACCAGCGCTTGGTGGTGTCAGTTTTGCCATTCTAACGGGTGTGTAGTAGTATGCCCTTGTGGTTTTAATTTGCATTTCCCTGATGACATATGATGTGGAGTATCTTTTCATGTGCCTATTTGCCATCTGTAATCGTCTTTGGTGAGGTGTCTGTTAAGGTTTGTGACCCTCCTGTATTGTTTAAGGCACACAAAATCTAAGAGAGACAGTCATTATTCACCACCAAACTTTGAATGCTAAAATTTTACATATACATCTCTGAGAAAATAGAAATACTCCCAACTATAAACCCTGATCTGAAAGTTCCTAAGCAATACTTAGACATCAAACCTGGAAATATGTAAAAAATATCGTATATGTGAAATAAATGGCACAGCATGGCATAGGAAGATGGAATCAATTTTTAAAAAATTTAAACAGCATATCTTCCTAATTGTCTAAATTTTAGTTAACGAATACCAGAAGTTAGTAAAAGCTGCAAATCTTGGAGGTTCAGAACGCAACAAAATACTGGACTATATGAGAAAATACATATTCAAAGCTAAAGAACAGGAGTAAAAGATAATCTCATTTCTTACCTGAAGGATTAGAAAAATAAAAAGATTTGAGCATCCACTACTGGCAAATGTATGAGGAAGAAGGTATGCCCTACATTGCTACAGGGAGGATGAATTGTACATCTTTTGTGGAAAGTAGCTGGTAATGAGAGTTAAAACTTAAAATACACATACCCTTTGATTCAGCAATCCTGCTTAGGAGTCTGTTCTATAGAAATAAAAGCATCAGCAGTTAAGGATAGATACATACAAATATATTGTTAAAAAAGCATTTGTAATAGTAAAAACTGAAAATAGCCTGAAAGTACATCAACAGGGACATGGCTGAATAAATGATGATATATCCATCTATAGAATATTATGCTGCAATCAAAAGATTGAAGGAGATCAATACATATCAAATAGCAAAGATGTTTTGAAATGCTAAGTAAAAAAGACTTTGGTAAGTATTGGGCATGGCCTAACGTCACGTGTGTAACATAAAACAGAAGTAGACTTCATACATATGTACATATTTATATACCTTTATATAAGCACAGAAAATACGTAGAAAGACACAAACCAAAGTGTTAACATTGAAAATCTCAAGAGGGCTGGGTTTAAAAGAGAAAGAAACTTAACTCTTCTAACAGCAGGCTTAAACGATTTTTGTAATAAAAATAAGGAGAAGAGTTGAAAGGTAAACGATAAAGTTTAGATTGGCATACTACATTTATTATAAGTGAGCATGCACAGATATACTCTTTTATAATCTTATCACTAACTTCTCCCTGTAAAAATATAGCCCATATGATTCTATTATCTGCCTGATTTCAACTGCTCCCCACCCCAAACTCAGGACATATTCCCAGTCATATCCTGTCTGTTTCTTCATTTAATGGGACATGCTTTCTATTAGCAGGTCTACCAGCACCACCAAACTGTCCCAGACCCCAAGAGCTGAAGATAGCTGGTCTGGGGGCTTGTGGGATGGAGTGGCTGGGGGATTGGCTTGCATGGGCCACGCAGACAGTCTAGGATCTCCTCAGAACATTACTATTCTTGATCACTGCAGTGTCTACTTCTACAGGACCTGATAGATGATGAGATAGTGTTTGCTGGTCCAGAATCTCACACATTCAGCAGTTCTTTCAAGGGAGACCTTCCACTCCCGTAGGGCCCTGTCCAGGCAAGGGTGCAACATGCTTGTGCCCCACAGCTGCTTCTCTTAGTGCTTTCCACTTTCAGTTCCCATACACAGAACTGCATCCATCCCCGGATGCAATCAAATCTCTTAAGTAGGATGACCATATATTTTATCATCCAACCAGGGAAATTTCTGAGAATGAAAGAGGGTGCTATTAAATGTTAGGCTGGAATAATAGGTGTATGCCAGGTCTATTCCAAGGAAAAAGAGACATACAGTCACCCTACCCAAGAGCAGTGAGCCATTACTTGCTACCACCCCCTTTCCTCATCATGACCCCTCTTTAGGGATGGGTGTCTTCCTTTATCCAGCACAATCATCACCTGCTTTCCAAGGGACAGGGTCTTGAGTCCTTCCACATTAGGTGCCATACGTGCCATATCCTCCTCCGTCCCTCCCTCATTCATTCTACAAATACATACCGAGCACCTACCAGTCTTTCATTCACTCCTTCCACTAATAACCAAGTGCCTGTCATACACTCAGGTACCAGGGATGCAACAGGGAGGAGCACAGAGAGCCTGTCTTTGTGGAGGTCACATTCTGCTTGGGGTAAACAGACAGTAAAAAAAATAATCAGATACATAATAGGTTAAGTGCTAAGTCCCACAGAGAAAAGTAAGACACGCAAGGGGCATCGGGATGGGGGGTGAAGGGAGTGGGAGCTGCTCTCTCCACGGGGTGTGCGGCTGTCCTCTCTGAAAAGGAGGCATTTAAGCAGAGATCTAAGGAAAGGGCAGGACATTTCAGGCAGGAGAAATGGCAGGAAAGGGCTCCAAAAGGAGAGCAGGGTGCTCAAGGAGTGAGCACAAGGGAAGCAGTGGGCCTGATCATGGAGGAGAAGACTTTGGGTTTTACTCCAAGAAATGAGCCAAGTAACATGTGCCAAGACCTCTGCCACATGATGAGCACAAACAGAGCAGCCTCTGTCTGAATGAAATTAGTCTCTAAGGGAGGGCAGTAAGATATTAACCAACCAGAGAAACAAAGGCCTTCTAAGGAAGGCAATTTTCATCAATTCCCTTTTAAACTGTGGTCCATCTGCTTCTCTTGCTAAAGATAAGAGGGGAAAAAAGCCTAAGTTCTGGCGGGCTGCCATCTCTATAGGTAGATATTGAAACCTATTGTTATGCTATATCTGCTGAAACATACAGCTGTTAAACCAGTAATCACTTGGCATTTTTGGTTGCAAACATTTACCATTATCACTGAAAAAATAAAATAGTTCCCTTACACGATATACTTATTAATCTCCAAACAATTCCAAAAGCTCACATTCAGAGAGAATCTGGTAGGGTTTTATAAACTATAGGAATGTGTAATCACCGGCTGCCTCTGAGCAATTCTAGAAATACCATGTAGGTTTTACACAACTGCTTTATCAGACTTAAAAGAGAAGGATCTTAAGAGGAAAAGAGATAGGTGTTTGGAATGAGTAGGATATTAAATGTAGTCTGTCTAGAAAGTGTCAGCTATAATAAAATTAAGAGAAAATGTCACTCTTTAAATTAAATTCCCAAATAATTTCCATGGCTGGCCCTAAACTTGGCTTATCAGTGACCTCACTGGGAAAACTGTGCAAAGTGCAGAAAATCACTATTTGTCCGGAGACTTATGAACGATTCTCAAAGAATTAAAAAAGTACTTTTTAAAAAATATTTTCATATTCTCAAGACTAACAAAAATCTTCTCTTCTAGACTGTTCTAGTTTTTAAATAATCTGGCACATTCAAGCAGTACAACACTTGTCAGTAAGATTTGTGCAGCTAAAACATTAGATTTGGGTGGTCTCTTAATACTCTAATCCTTCACACACACACACGGCTAGAATCATCTTCCAGCTGCTGGAAAACTTGCCCAGATGGGACATCAACATTCTGAGACATATAATTTTGGTGAGGGTGGGGAGATGAGAGTTTAGTTATAAAAATCAGTAATACTGATTTCAGCTACACATTGATCCTTTACAGCTGACCTTAACAAGCTAGATACCATGTAAATAAGGCTAAAGGACAAGGATGGGTTTAGAAGTTCAAGGTCACCAAAGCACTGGAAACAGCGATGACAACACCCCCACAGTTGGAACTGATCAGCGGTCACCAAATTTTCTTTCCTCCATGCCAGGGCTCCGAGGTGACTAAGAGGTTTTCTGTCTAGGGACCTGTCACCAAAGAAGCTAATCAGAAGATGAAAGAATTTTACCAACAATTGCAACAATAAATAATTTCTGCTTTCTAATAGCCAAGAATGCTATGGAAACACTAGGAAAGTAAGCCAAGAGAAATGTCTTTGCTTCCTTGAGCTTCTAAAAGCTTAGAATACACTTCTTGAGGACAAGAGCCAAATCTGAATTATGTGTTCAGCCCTTGATGCCTAACATAGGGCCACACATACAGCAATTTCACAATAAAAAAATGTGCTGAACAAGTAAACAAAATCTCTAGATTCAGCTTGATTGTGCACATTGTTTCAACACAACTCTTACCATTCAGTCACACAGCACTCTTTACTCCCCATCACCCACTAGGCCTAGAACAAAAGCGTCACTTTAGGGAGATGGCTAGGGCCTTTAGCACTTCCTACTTTTTGAACCACTAGGACTAAAAGTCATTTCTTTTCTATTTAACTGAGCAAAACAATAGCGTTTCACTTCATTTCTACGTATCCACGGAAACAGAATGAAGAGCTGACCAAAGTCAATCTAGGCAGAATTTAATCTAATGCATTATTTTTATTTATTTTACTTATACCAGTGTCTGATTCTCTAGGTTGTGAACAAAATCAGAGAACCTCACAAGTAATTAACTTCTCTCCTCTTTGCTAGAAAACTTACTACTCCCCTCATCTATATCTGCGTTGTCTATCCCTAGGAAGAAAAAGGAACTGCCTCTCTACAATTATGATCTTGAAAGTCAACCCTCTCCCCAGTGCCTGCCCAGCCTTTGGTTTCCTCCCCAGCATTCTCTCTCATTCACCAAAGACTGTGCAATTTGCTCCGCTCCTCGGGTGCGTCCCATCTGCCTCCCTAAGTTCTTCCCCACCTCCTGCCCCTTCGCAAAGAAAACAAAAGCCCCAGCAGGGAGGCCCTTCAGCTCCCATCTAACAGACACCTGCCCCATTTGAAAGGCCCTCCTCCATTTCCCCCAGCTACAGTGGAAGAGGAAATCTTACTCTTAGTTTGGGATAATTCTTCTATCTATGCTTAGGCTCCAATTCCCCCCCATCTTCTGGAGACCTTGTTTCAACTTATATAAGAATGGTTTTCAAATTTAGCTATCCTTTAGAATCACCTGGCAGCTTTTAAAAGTCCCAGCCCCAGCCAGAGAATAATATCAATTACATCAGAACCTCAGTGGGGACCCAGCATCAGTATTTTTTTCAAGATTCCAGGTGGCTTGAATGTGCAGCCAAAGCTAAGAACCGTGCTCCTCCATCTTAACTCTTTTGAAGACAGACCCTCCCTCAATCCCACGTCCCCCTGTAAGGACATCCACATCTTCCTCAGTTCCTTCATGATGAAACTTCTTAAAAGATTGGTCTACTCTCGTCTCTACTTCCTCATCTGGACTCACTTCTCCACCCAGTTCATTCCAACCTCTGCCCTGCTGTTTCACTGGACCTGCTTTCACTGCAGCCATCGATGACCCTATTGCTAAGGCTAGTAGTCTTCCCAGTCCTATTGTTCTCCACGTCCTTGGCTGCTCAGCAGCACATTTCTTCTTATCCATTTTTTTCCTGAATAGTTGTTTCCCTATTAAACAGTGTGTGATTCTGACTTAACACACAGAATCTTTCTATTTCATTGGTAAGGTTTTCTCCTATTACATCTTTGAATATTTTTTGTTCCCATTTTTATTCTCTTCCTTAGGAAAAACAAATATGTGATAGATAATCCAGTGTACCATCTTCAGAGAAATCATTTTTATCTCATCTTTTTCACTTCTTTTGTCAGAGTTTATCAAGTCTGACTTGTATATCCTTGTGTTTTCACTTGGGTTTATTACTTTTTTTGTGGCTTCTAATGTGGTTTTCATCTTTCTAATGGTTTTATTTTTCTCTTTTATTTCTTTACTGAGATTGATAACCTCACTTTTTCCATCTCCTTTCTCTTTTCTTTCATTACATGTATCTTTCCTTAAACTTTTTTTGCAGGAAACCCAGTGATTCTTCTTCCTTGGAGGCAATTAAGAACTATGAGTTAGAATTTTTCTTCTGTTTGTAAGATAATTTGCCTTCTGATATATACTCTTCCTCTATCTTTGTCTGTGTTCCTTTCTTCTGTTGATTTGCACTATCTATGCCAAGGTGTGGTACTAACCAGAAGGCATTCATGCTGGAATGGGGACAATCAGCCATGTGCTGAAAAATAGCATAGGAAGATTAGCAAGCCTCAAGTTCAGTACTGATCTCCAACATTCTCTCCACCTCTGTTAACTCTGTTAAGTTCTTGCACCCAGGAGTATTTCATACTCAAGGTTTTGGTGTGACTCATCAGTTTAAGCAGAGAGTCAGTGTAGGTTAGAGATCTCACGACCACCACTACCTGACTTGCTTCCAGCCTCACTTTGAGCAGTCCTCACTTTTAGGATCCCACATTAGACATTTAGAGGGCACTTGGTCACCATGGTTGCTGAGGTATGTTGGACACTGACTCCAGGTGACTCCATTCACATAGACTTTGATGTTAACAGGGTCCCTGGTGTTGTTTAGTTCACAACCTGCCCAACTGTACACAATGACTCTTCTCCTCCACCAGCTCCATGTCCAACTTTCTGTGGTATACGGCCGAGTTGCTACAGCGAGAGTCTCACTTCTACTATCTTAACATTTTAGTGAAGCCATTTAATTTCTATGAGCCTGACTACTTGAGCAATCTGTACCCTGCTCAAAATTTGAGGATGGTGTAAGCTCACAGCATCTTCTCCCTTTGGTCCAAATTTCACTATGTTTGGCAGATATTCCTTATAGTTTGTGTTCAAGGTTGTAGCTATTTAACAGAAAACAGTAACGTCTTCCTTGTTTTTCATTCTTTTTGTTCATTTTGGGGCTTCAAGACGGAAAAATGGAATAAAAATGCCTTTGCTCCACTATCTTTAACTAGGTCTTTGTTTAATTTTTAAACAGTTTAAACTAAGACAAACATTTTTTTAATTAAAGCTGACCAAATACTAACTATCCCAAAAAATTTAAGTTGATTAAATTATGAAAAATTACTTACCCTTCAATTTACTATTCTGAATATTTCCAAAGTTGGACTCATTTCTAAAAGAGAAATTCTTATTTTTGCTATATTTCACTATGTTACCTTATGTGCAAATCATGAATATATATTTTGCTTTCTCCTTATTAACAATCCCCATGAGGAAGCACTCCACCATGGATTTTAGTTAACCATGGATCCCAACATTCATTGAGCTTGTGAACTCATTTTAAGAAGCAGGTTCTTGAAAGACACCCTTAGAAAATTATGATTCTTACCAATGTCATGGATTAACTTTCATTTTTCTTAAACCTGAATAAATTGAGGCTGAATGATTTAAGGAGGATGGTTTTTCCCTGAGAAATTACATTGAAAAGTTAACAATGACAATTATAGATGACCAGCTTCTTCTCTCAACCTTGCTAAGTATGAATGAAGCTTTTATAAACTCCACCACTTGTGTACTTTGGTACACAGCCAGTACAACATTCTAATTTCGTCTCCATTTACGTTTTAAGTTTTTTCTTTCTTTCTTTTTTTAGTCAATAAAAAAATTAAAACTAAACCAACTGTATGGGCTTTAAAAAGTCCAGCTTTCTCTTCCACTCCCACCTCCCACCCTTCCCACCCCCTGCCACTGAGCTATCACAACCTCAAATGCAAAATCATGATCAACTGCAATGGCCAATTATGTATTTCACTGACTTACAAATGAGAACGAATTTTCTCTAAATCCATTTACTTTCTTTTGGGAGAATATTTTAGAAATAATAATTGTTACATATTTCAATTTATTATATATTCCATTTACACAATAATGAAGCATTCCTCTATTTTGTAATGTAAATATTTTCTTCATAAAAAGATAGTTGTCTAGGTATAAAACAAATAAAAACTTCAGGTAAGCTATTATTGTCTTTTTTTCTAATTGAGAGTGACAAAATGAAGAACTGCTAGATTGCGACCCCTTGGAAGCTGGCGTTATATGGTCAGGAGGACGGAAAGAGAGGAGAGGCAGGGCAAAGCATTTCTCAGGACCAAGGCACATATCCTGCTAATGGAGGCACGGCAGGAAACGCAACCTGACAAGCATTCAGAGACTGGAGCAATATTCCATCAAGCACTTTTAAATTCAGTTCCACACAAGTCAACTCAGTTTTGCCTGGAGATTTTACCAGACATTTAGCTAGTGTGCATATAATTACTCATCTCTCTGAACTGGGGGTGGGGAGGGGAAAACAGTACACAAGGGGCAAAGTGTTTACAGAAGGGAATGAACTAAAAGAGACAATGTGAAAAAGAGCTGAGACTCGGGGATTCATCCCAACTTGAAAAATTTTTTTATTTTATTTTAACATCTTTAAGCAATAATTTTTTTTTTAAATCTAAAAGTTGTCACCTTTGTTTTGCTCAGAAGGCTAAGAATGTGTAATATTTCTTATTCCTGATGGAAGACCGACCTTCTTCATCTCATTTATCACAGCTATCTGAGATGGTTGTAGGATTCTTAGCATGTGTTACAACTTCCAATCATCTTTCACAGTCATCCAAGTTACTTGCCATACCATGAGCATCCTTAGAATATTATCTTCAGAATTCATATGAAGTGTTTAGTAGCTAAAACTCCTGGAAGAAGTCCTACTACTTTATAAAATCTTCAGCTGAGTTTTGAAATGACAATAATATTGCAATATACAAAGGAGCAATAGTACATGAATTCTTAAGCCAGATCTCTACAAAGCCTCATGTACCAAAACAGAAACGTGTATCAGACTGCTCCATGAATGTCTACATAGATCCCAGTTCTCATCTTCTCTGCTTCTACTGGTCATATCTTTGCTACTTGATTCATCAAATATTGAAGTGAAATACAATTCTCATAACTAATAAGTATGTTCGTGATCATCTAGAGAAATACACATTTTCTTGCTGTGTTCCATAGACTGACTTCATAACACCAAGCATGCTACCATACAATTTATAGACTGAAAATATACTTTGAATCAATGCAAACTTTTTTAACAAAGAGAGAGAATCTATACACACTAAGCTTTTTATCTTAACACAAACTCTTTATAGCTACAGTGTGCAATATGATAGCTACCAGCCACATATGGCTATTGAGCACTTGAAAGGTAGCTAGTCCAAATTGAGATGTAAGTATAAAACACACACCAAATTTTGAAAGCTTAGTTTAAAAAAATGTAAAATATCTCATTAATAAATTCCATATTGATGACGGGTTTAAATGATAACATTTTGGATATTTAAGTTAAATGTTTTTAAATGTGGCTACTAGAAAAGGTTACATTATAATTATGGCTCACATTATATTTCTGTTGAATAGTGTGGTTTTCTAGACTAATGCTGAAATAGTCTATGAGGCAATTCAACCATACATTAGAGTAAAGGTATAAAATAATAAGCATTCTCTCCCTAACTCTCTCGTGTGTGTGGCAGGGGGCGGGAACAGCGAAGCTGTCTATCAGGAAAGTCAATGAAACAAAAGATTCAGCTTGTTGCCTTTAGCCTTATCTCTGACATTTAACTCTTCCAAAAATTTCCTCCACTTCACTG
Organism: Equus przewalskii; assembly: GCF_037783145.1. Lineage (NCBI taxonomy): Eukaryota > Metazoa > Chordata > Mammalia > Perissodactyla > Equidae > Equus > Equus przewalskii. Next base: position 34,312,097 of record NC_091837.1, on the reverse strand, counting down.
CTTCCTGCTGTGAAAAGTTTCCAAGCAAATGGTGACCGGTGTCCCAGAAGGCAAGCATGTGCTTTATAGATCAGCTGAGCTATGGCAATCACCACTGCTCTAGAAACTCTGGGATCCAAACAGGTATGCGAATGGACAGACACCTATAAGAGTTCATGAAATTCTCTCAGGTTAAACACAAGCACAACTTCAACACAAATCAGGCCACCCACTCAACACCCAAGCCACGCCTGCGGTTCTCATTCTACTATCACTACTGCCAAACAGAGGCATTCTTTCCATGAGACTGATCACCACGAAGGGGCAAGGGAATGGGTTATGGTCTCCATGCTAAACTCTAGCCCTAGCCTGTGAAAGCTCTCCACTGCTTCCCATCTCCCTGCCCTTGATTCCCTAGATTTCTACAGTAACTGAAACTCCATTTGGTCATGGACCAGTCACAACATGGCGATTGGACACTCTTTCATACACACCTTGGGGGCAGCAGATTTAGCATTTCCACAGAAGAGGTTCAGGATACACATACATTGACTCATTCATTCAACACATATTTACAGAGCTCCTACCATGTGCCAGGTGGTGTTCTAAAGCATTTCACACACATCATTGAACAAAAGAGGCAAAGATCCCATTTGACAGGTCCACAGGCAAGACGGACAACAAACAAGAAACATAATAGAAAGGTGAGTGTTCTCAAAGGTGGTGAATGCAAACCAGAAAATAAGCAGCAGGTGTCAACGGTTAGGAAGGCCTGGGACTGAGGGGGCAGTGGTTATGGAAGTGGTCAGGGTGAGCCTCAGTGAGAAGGTGGGGTCTAGTCAAAGACCTCCGAGGGTGAGGAAGTGAGGGAGTGGGCCTCCGGGGAGTGGGGCTGAAGGCCAGCAGGGGCCCAAGTGAGGAGCATAGCTGGCATGGTCCACGTGCAGGAAGGAGGCCAGTGTGGCAGAAATGAGCTGGGTGAGGGGCTGAGTGACAGAAGGACCCAGAGGAAACAGGGCCAGACCAGGGAGGACTCAGAGGACACTGTGAGGACTTCAGTTTTCCCTCTTGAGATGAGAACCTGCCAGAAGCTTTTAAGCAAAGGAATGATTTGCTCTGACATCTGCTTTGAAAGAATCATCCCGTCTATTGTTCTGCATACTCTAGGAGTCAAGGATAGAAGCAGGGACTATCTAACTAAAATCTGTTAAACATTGTTGCAATTGAAAGCTAAATAATAACAATCAAGACAAAGAAAGATAAGAATCATGGTTTTTGATCTGGGTTGAAGGAGGAGAGGCTGCAGGTGGTAGAGTGGGAGAAGTGGGGAAAACCTACCGTTGCCAGGACACCAAATGGTATCTCTCTGACCCATCACTCAGGAGCAGGTGTGACTGACATTCCACACATCTGCAGGCATGTGCACAGTGAAAGCCCTGACTGCTCTTGTCCTTTGAAAAGGACTGCAGTAACCAGAGTTCCACTTTTCCCTTTCTATGAAAGAGACTCTCTCTCTAAAAGCAAACTACAACAACAGAAAAGAAAAGGATGAACACATTCCAACCTGATTCAACATTCTTTATGAATTGTCTTCAGATTACCTCTAGCAGGAAAATGTGAGCATGTAAAGAAAAAAAAATATCAGTATAAATAAACAATAATTCAGAACTAATTTCCTTAGTTCTCATTTCACTGAATAATTATACCTTAGGGCTAACGTGAATAATTTATTAAGTAGCATGCAGTTTATATGTAGCCCTGCAACTTTCTGCCCTCATTATGCAATCATTTCAAATCATTCCAGAGCAAACCAGGGCGAAAAAGTGACTTCCATGCAAATATCCTTTTCCTATCAATCTATGGATACTTTACCAAGTATCTTTTTAGATTAACAAGAGCTATTCAAAAAGTTGTTTAAAAATCTTCTGTCTGAAATAAATTCCATAACCCATTAAAGTTCTAAAATGCCAAACTTCCTTTTTTTGTTAGATTATGCATACTGATTCTTAACTCAATTAAGCCTTCAAGGAATGTAAAACCATATACTTGCTTCCTGGTTTCTCCACAGTTATCAAAAGTAACCTATACTTCAACTAGGACCATTGTTACCACGCTATCCTCACAAAACAATTCAGTTTTGGTGGTTTGGGACCTAAAGGCCCCAGCAGACTTCACATTAAAATTGTGTCCACTTTTAGCTATTATAATAAGCCAACACGTAACGAAGCAACAATACCTTAATTCTTAGAGGTGGCCTGTTTTGATAAGTCTCACATAGTGAAGAACACTGATTATACAGACCTGAGTGGTCCTCATTTTTCTTGCTTCTTCATATTCCCTGTTACATTGCAGATCATCATAAAATCGCAATCTAATTACTACAATTATTAATTATGCTCATGATTAATTTGAAATACCTAACACAAAACGTAAATACTACAGTGAGAGACAACACAGTCTTAATGAAATTCTAACATCTGAAACTGTTTGTCATCATTATCGGTCAAGTAACTGTGCTTAATTTCCTCTCAGCCAGGCATATTAATAGAGTTGGTCCTTAGTATTATTTACTAAAAATGTGCTTCAATACAAAACGATTAGTGTACATCTGAACTGTGGCTTGGTACTGCAGACTCTCTTCCTCTATCAGGCTCCCAAGCCAACACTAAAATAAAATGATTAGTCTTTGCTTTTGACTTACTCAATACCTTCACATCCACTCCGCCTAAAACCCAGTCCCTTCAAAAAGTCTGCTGATTGCTTTGAACCCTCCAAATATAATAAGGTATAATAAGGAACACAGCCTTTTGTAAACTGCTATGCAAATTGTTTATATCAGAAATAGTGAGGAGAAGGTTGGTTGAGGGGGATAAATAAAAACAAGCATGCTTAGCCAAAAACACCAGGGCCCTTGTCTGAATATAGTAATCCTGAGCTATGGGACTGAGGAGTGGAGGGGCAGACAGAACAACCAGCTGGATTTCCAGAAGACTCAGCCTAGAACTATGGGTGATGGAATTAAATCTGTATGATAGCCCTGAGGGCTGGGACAAAGTATTGTGAAGATTCTTCAGGCATTGGAGCCTTTCCCTTACTTAAACTAAAATAGAACTGTTAACCAGAGCACAAGGCTGCCCAGTGTCTATTCTGGCCAAAGCCCCCTAGTAACTCTGCTCTCTTCAGATCCAGTTATGGTGGAAGGAGGGAGTAGCACAGCTATTATTGATCCAACCTGGGTGTTCCTAACCATCTACTTGTCAATTGCCCCATGCAAGAAAAACTCAGGTCTTCGTTCTGGGAAGGGAAGGAAAGAGAAGGTAAAGGAAGAGAAGGGAAGAGGGTGGGAAAAGAGAAATAGAGGGGAGGGAGGGGCTATATATGAGGAATTAGGGCAAAAGCGGAGGGGAGGCAAGGTATGGGGAATCCAAGAATAAATGCTTCTTAACCAAAACTTTCATTAATAGCTTTACCTCTTAAGTTTCTTTTAATTAAAACATTTTTTAAAAATTTATTCAGGTCACATTGGTTTATAACATCATATAAATTTCAGGTGTACATCATCATATTTCAACTTCTGAGTCGACTACATCATATTCACCAAAGACTAATTACCATCCATCACCATACACATGTGCCCCTTTCTCCCTCCTCCTCTCCCCACATGCCCTCTGGTAACCAATCTACTCTCTGTGTCTGTGTTTGTTTGTTGTCGTCGTTGTTTTATCTTCCACGTATGAGTGAAATCACATGGTATTCGACTTTCTCCTTCTGACTTATTTCACTTAGCACAATATCCTCAAGGTCCATCCATATTATTGGAAACGGCAAGATTCTTTATTTAATGAAATGTACTTTAATGATAGATCTTTAAAATATTTTATGGCATGTCTTTCTCCAAAAGTCAAAACACATCCTGTCATTTTGCCATCAAGCAGTGTATCTCACTGTTTGAATATACTAGAATATTTGCCATATACAAATCACAGAATATTAACAAAAGTTAAATAGATATACTCCATAAAACCCTAACTCAAGGATAGGTAGGGTAAGCAAGCTGATCCAATGAATAGCTCCAAATATCCTAATTTCAATGCTCTTTTAAATTATAATACCTTCAAAAAGAAGCAGATCACTGGAAGACAGCAGGAGGAATAATTTGGTCTCCCAATCTTAGAAACACTACTCAAGCTGGAGCTGAGTTTTACACAGTCATCTCTTAGATATCTTTTGAAATCTCAAACTTAAAATGTCCAAGCCAAACCTGATTTCTCCATCACATCCCATCTCCCAAACCTGTTCCTCTCATGGTCTTCCACATCTTGGTTAATGGCAATGTCATCAACTCACCTGCTCAGGCCAAAAACCTTGTAGTCACCCTTGACCTGTCCCTTCCAAACTCAAATCCAATATGTCACCAAATCCTACTGGCTCTACCTTTAAAAACATATCCAGAGACTGATCATTCCTCATCACCTCCATTGTTACCACCTGGTCCGAGCAACCATTAAGCCTTGCATTGACTATTTCAACAACTTCCTAATGGGTCAGCCTGCTTCCACCTTTGTCCCTGTACAATCTATTCTATAAAAAGTAGCCAGAGTGATCTTTTTAAAAAGTCAGCTCATATGACACTATGGCTCAAAGATCTTCAATGGCTTCCCATATGTGAGGAAAGCCATAATGTGTCCTCCGAGACCTGAAATGACTGACCCATGTGCCCTTTTCTCTTTTGAGGAAGATTATCCATGAGCTAACATCTGCTGCCAATCCTCCTCTTTTTGCTGAGGAACACTGGCCCTGAGCTAACATCCATGCCCATCTTCCTCTATTTTATACGTGGGATGCCTACCACAGCGTGGCTTGCCAAGTGGTGCCATGTCCGCACCCAGGATCCGAACTGGTGGACCCTGGGCCGCTGAAGCGGAATGTCCTTGTGCCCTTTCTGAACCCCTCTCCTAGGACTCTCCTCCACTCTCACTTGGCTTCTGCCTCTCTGCTTTCTTAATTCTCTGTAGACAGGCTCTCTCTTCTGCCTAGAACATTCTTTTCCCCGATATCTATATAGCTCCATCTCTAGCTTTCTTCAAATGTCAGGGAGGCATTACCTGACTGTATTATTTAATGTTGCAAAGCACCTCCCCCCACCAACACTCCTTTTCTGCCCTTCTCGGCTTTATTTTTTTCCATAGCACTTATCCCCATCTCATATACCATCTTACTGTGGCAGATTATGTCTTGTAAAAATATAGCTCAAACAATATGTCCAGACCCATGTGTTTCTCTGGAATATTGCCACTCACCTGTCAAGAGGTGGAGTCTATACGCTCTTCCCTTGAACCTGGGTGGGCCTCTGCGATTTCCCCCACTAACAGCCTCTGGTGGAAGTGACTCTATATGATTTCCAAAGCTAGACCACAAAATGCAACACAGCTTCCGCCTGCCTCTCTAGAGACACTCATTCTTGGAATCCAGCCGCAATGCTATAATGAAAGCCAAGCCACATGAAGAGGCCCATACAGAGAGAAAAACCAATCCTTTCTCTACCCATCTTACCCTGGACTGCACTCCCAGCTGAGAGCCGGCACCAACCTGCTCACCCAGAAGTGAGTCACCCGGAAGCACCTCCTCCAGCACAGGGCCATGGATGTGGGGCCAGCACAGTCACACAGGGCCCTGTGCTCACAAGGGCTTGAACTTGGGGTTTAATGCTCTGTGGTCACAGTCTTGAAATTCCTAAAAATTTTACCTTTGAATTTGTATTCTGATGAGACAATGGAACAGAAGCTGAGGATTTGCAGCCCTGGCTCCTGCATGGTCCCTCATCTCTGGAACAGGTTCTCAGCTGCCCACTTTCTCAACTGCTGGCTCCCCTGCCCACCCTCATGCAGTGACTGCCATCTCCTCTGCTCCAGGTGGAGAACTGGGTGCAAACACAAGGAGGCTATCCTGTGATATGTCAAGGTGCAGCATGACAGGGGTTGTCCCCTCCTTGAGCTGGCAGCCATGGCATATGTGACAAGTGACTTGATGTGAGAGAGCCCTCATTCACCCCTATCCAGGTACCAAGCAGATCTGGCAAAGAGGCTGCACTCTTGACAGTCGCCAGTCCACTGAGGGTTGGGGTGGTGGGCCCAACGGAAGGGGAAAAGCCTGGCTTGACTTCCCCACCTTCGGCCAGGGCAGAAGGCATCTGTGCTAGAGCTGGCAGCTGGTGGGCTGCATGTGCTGACTGGCAAGGCAGAGCCTCCAGGTGCTGGTGATGGTCTGCACTGCCCCACAAGTGTCACCAAGTTCAAGGAACCCATCTTTACAAAGCAAATAAAAAACACCTTGACATGTTGAGAAAGAAACAGTGGAAGGAAATATGTTCTATATTTTAATGCCGTTAACAGCACTTTTTTCTACTGCTCAAACAAGGGGCCTCTTATTTTCACTGTGCATCGGCCTCCTCCAGCCTTCACATGAACTGTCCCAGCTGATCCACGTAAGGCCAAGAGGCACCTTCCCCACTGAGCCCTGCCCAGACTGCAGATTCCTGAGCAAAAGAAATGGTTGTGATGCTGTTAAGTCACTCGGTTTGGGGGTGGCTGGTTGTGCAGCAGAAGATAACTATAACACTTAGCTCTCTATTGCCTAAACTCCTTCCCCCACACAGGCATGCACACACTGTGTGAAGGCAGTGATCTTGAGGGTGTGTTGTTCACTGCTGTATCCCCAGACCCTAGAACACTGCCTCACACATAGTGGTCACCCAATAAGTATTTGTTCAATGAACTGAAGTCCTGTTCATATGAAACTTTATCTTTAGACAGGGACACATTAAGCGAGTCACCAGAATGGGAAAACTTTACTAGGTTAAAATACTGAGGAGTAAATAGTTGGAAAGTGTCCAGTGCATGCTTGCTGATGGCCAGTGTGCTCAGGAAGGTGTGGTCTTTCCTGACATCCATTAGTGGCCTGGCAGTTCTAGAAGAGGGCACTGAGTTAGCACCATGTAGACAGGACTGCCATCCCCCACCCCGACCCATCTCTTACCCCTCAGAAGACAATGTCCTGGCCCCTGACCACTGTGCCTGCCACAGGCCTGCTGGGCGGAGAGGAGGGCATGATGCATTTATTCTGCGAAGATGGACAGATGCAAAGAAGTATTCTGAGCCATCAAAGGAGGTACAAATATGAACAAAACATGGTCCTTAGCATTAATGTTTTATTAGGATTATATACGTGAACATGCTTGGCAAAGTATACTGCCACTTGAAAATAAAACCATCAATGGTTGTAACAATTATTATTCAGGCTCTTTCCATGGTACCACATTGTCCCTTACCCTCAGATATCACTCAGTACTTGCTCAACTAGGACAAAGAGGGTATACACCAGGAGTCTATGAAGAGTACCACAGGCTGGCAGTGTAAGTGGTTTTCCATGTAGCAGGAGATAAAAGTCTGCAGTAGGAACATGCTCACCTTTCTGCAGGACTGCTGGATATTTCTGAACCACCCAGGTCATTTTTACCCATGACTTCATTGTTACAAAAGGTTGGGTGAAACCCACTCTTCTGACCAAGTGCGGATTATGTTTCCATTTACTGGCCTGGAAGTAAGAGACAGATTTCTCTCTCTCTCGTCACATTCCTTGTCACTGTCTTCCCAAGGACTCCTCCCAACCTTTCCCTGCTGAGAACTCAGTCAGGGCCGAGATCTCAGAGCAGCAAACTCATTGGCAGGACCCCCATGAGCAGAGTGAGTAGCCCACAGAGGCAGCTGACGCAAGAGACTGAGCCAAGAGCCAATCTTGGGTGTTCTTTTCTCTCAGTCAAATTCAGACACTGAACCACATGCATAACGGAAGCTTCCAAAAGCCACATGGGTGCCACATTAGCTGGTGTTATAAACATCCTGAGTGTCAGAAAACCAAATGAAAATGGATGCTAAATATCATTTCTCGTAAAAAGAAATACAGCTTTTTAAAAGTAAAATTTTGTTACAAATACATCAATGGTTTCTTGAACAGATCTTTCGCTCTGCCTCCCCATTGCTCTGCCCTGTGCAGACAGTCCTGTTCTCCTGTACACAGGTCTCCTGTCGCCCCCAGTGACTCATCCCGCCATCGAGCTGACTTGGACACGTTAGAGAGCATGTCTATCACGGTCTCAGGAAGGCTGGCGGGCTCCCCTGAGGGGAGGCAGAGCTCAGGCTCTCCTCGAGCCCTGTGTCTGGTGAGGTCGGTGGCCTCCAGGTATTTGGGGAAGAGGATCTAAGCGTTGCAATTAAGAACTCTGCCCGTCCTCGCAGGTTCCTACAGAGGCTCCGGAGCTTCCCCTCCTGAGCCTCCCACCTGTGGGCTCCCTCTGTCATCTGCCCTCTGGTGTACAAGTGCAGCGCCTTCCAGGGTCCATTTGTATTCTCTAGAGGCTGGGTGGAGAAGAACTCTTTAAGCCATGCTGTCCACAGACCCCTCTGAACCCCACAAAATGAGGAAACATGACAGACAACTTTAAAATGAGGCAGACGAATCAAAATCATTGACCTTCTGGGACAGTCTAAGGCTTCTCCACTAGATTAAGCCAGTATACAAAGACTGGGCCATTTTCTTTGGTGCCAGTCTTCTCCACTAACCTAAGCACACTTGAGTTTCCATTGTCCAGAGGATACCCCAAAGTCAAAAAATAATACATGCATCCCAAATGTGGAAAAGACATATTCAGTGAGACTGCTGCACAAGCAAGACAGAGAGAACAAAGAACATACCATGCACTGAGCCAACTGCTATTTACTGAGCACCTACGATCTGCAAAGCAGTGCTGTAGGGTCTGGCACGTCGGTTAAGTAAGGCAAGCAAGGCCATTCCTCACTAGAAGCTTTCTTTTCACTTGCAGAAAGGAAAGACAGGCAATAAGTAGGGAAACAAACAATGCCCAATGTAACTTCAGATTGCAGGGAAGAGCTTACGTAGAAAAGGAATCGGGGTAGGGGGGTAATGCTGTAAACAGGGTGGTCAGGGATGGCCACCATGCATTCACTTATTCAGTAAATTATTTATTAATTTCTTAAGCACCAAATACTGTTCTAGACATTGAGAATACAGAAGTGAAACCAGAGAAGGGAATACAGAGCCAAGAGATTCCTGAATTTGTGGACTCACATTCTAGTGGGAGACAAACAAAATAATGAAAATATTTAGTACATAAGACGGAGAAGAGTCTGTGGAAAAAATAAAGCAGGGGAGGGGGGTTTGGGGGTGTGTATGTGTGTGTACACTTATAATTTTGAATAAGATCACCAAATCAGACTTCATTAGCAACCAGGTACCATTCGAAGGGAGATTTGGATATGGAAACACTGGCCATCTGAAAAACTGTGGGCAGAGCTCCAAGCAGAAGGACAGGAAGTACCAAGGCCCTGAGGCAGAAACAAAGCTAGAGACTTAAAGACTGGAAATGTCATCAGCATGATTGAAGCAGAGAAAATGAGGAGAAGGGAAGGAGATGAGGCCAGAGAGGTGACCAGCACAAAAGCACTCCCAGAAACCAAAGTAAGGTGGCCCCAAGAGAAAGAAGATACAGTTTCTGCTGATAGTCACCATTCAGTCTATTTAATAAGAAAACTTCATGCCTTCGGCTGTTTACTAAGTCAACAAAATATTAAACTGTGGACCTACTATGACTAAGACACTATGTGCTGCTCTTTCTCTGTAAGTATGTCATGCTTCAGGACCAACTTCGGATCCTACCAATAAAAATTCTTTCCAGGAGGAGAAAGCAAGCACTCAGAACAGATTAGAAAGCCTAGGTGTGTAACCTATCATGGCTGAGCTCGTATATATGGGAACAAGGAAGCAGAGAGGCCAGGCGATGCACTCTAATCTGAAGCTGAAATCCTGGAAGACGTCTACGTCAATCACTGAGCATTCTGCTATCCCCTGCTCTGAACTTACTCACTTAAGTATATCTATTTATGAAAGAAAGCTACCTGTCTTTTAGGAGGTCTCAAAGTTTTAAATAGGTTCTCAGGCCTTCTAGGAATTGTTTTGGAGACAAAGCACCAAATTCCGGTCGCTCCATTAGAGTCACCCCACAGCCCAGAAGAGCACTCAAGATGAACAGCAGATGTCAGGGGACTCTGCCCAAAAGAACGTGACTAAAAATCCTCAGAGTTCTTTCCTGGGGAAGAGGCTTCGGAAAACAAGGCAAGCCCACGCTGGCAGGAGCAAATCATAAATGAAACACCCCACTGCTTTTTGAGCAGCGATGCTTTGAGAAAATTTCAGCCCGTCCTGAATGACGCCCCGCACGAGGCAGCGTACAATTAAAATCATAATGCCCCTTTCATGGCTCAGCTCGTGTAAACCCACCGTGTAATTTGACCAGAATACAGCATATGAAATGAGTAATGGAGCTTGTGTGTGTGTCCTGTCATTCTGCATTACTGCTGCGTAAAGAATAAAAGATGCAAACAGCAAGTGATGAGCGAGGTGAAGGAGGGAGATGAAAATGTCAGGAGTGGGAGGAAACTGTTAAATGGCACCGAATGCCCGGGCGGGTGTCTGTCTGCCCATGTGCTGCCTGTCTCCCTCAATCCATCATCGGAAAGGACAAGCCACCTCAGGAGGAATGAACGTCCTAAGTCAGGAGGATGGAGAGGCCACCGTCCTCACCGCCTACGGCAACAGCATGCCTGCCCTAAACTGTCAGTTCACGGGCTTCACTGTGGTCTGGCTGCTGTCAATGGGAGATCCAAAAACAGCTGCGCACAGGGGCCCCCACCTCAAACCCTGCCCACGATTTGGCAAACACTAAAATCTGAGGGTAAGCATGGTAATTTTAAGCATCCTTTAAAGGAATAGTAGACAGACACAACTATCTCTTCTCAGTGTTTGTTCAATTAAGAATCCAAATTTTAGGAAAAAGGGTCACACCACATCTGCAAATGCGGGGCTAGTAAGCAACAGAAAGATTCCAAGGGAAAATGGAGTTCTCTCTGCTCCCTACAGTCCACATTCATCTTGGAGCAGCAAAAGGTGGCCTAAGACCACAGGACACTCCACAGGACAACGCTGCTACTGCTGCAAGCCAACTGCTCCCTCAGGAGGAGAGCACATCTCAGGGTTTGAGAGAACAGAAAACTATTTGCACAAAGGAATCCCCTCCTCAGATAAGAAAACAGGAGAACTTCTCCTAGTTTTTTCAGAGAAGAGGGAATACCAAGTGCTGCTACCCATCCCTGAAAAGAAAGGCAGGTCACCAGCTGGGCCCCAGAAAGAACACAGCGCACCTCCAAGGAGGTTCTTACTGTATGTTCTTAATATATGCTCATCAAGATATGTTCCTGTTTAGGGGCCAGCCTGGTGGCATACTGCCTAAGTTCCCGTGCTCCACTTCAGAGCCCCAGGGTTCACCCGTTCAGATCCCAGGTGTGGACCTACACACCGCTTATCAAGCCATGCTGTGGCATGTGTCTCATATATAAAGTAGAAGAAGATGGGCACAGATGTTAGCTCAGGGCCAGTCTTCCTCAAAAAAAAAAAAAAAACAAAGAAAAGAAAGAAAAGAAAACAAGATATGTTCCTGTTTAGCATTTCAGGTAAAAACAGGGCTTTTGTTCTCCAATGCAGCACTGGATTCTTTTTTTTTTTTTTTTTTTTTGGTGAGGATCTGCACCAATCTTCCTCTGTTTTCTATGTGGGATGCTGCCACAGCATGGCTTGATGAGTGGTGGGTAGCTCTGTGCTTGGGATCCGGACCCATGAACCCCAGGCTGCCAAAGCAGAGTGCACAAACTTTACTATGCCACTGGGCTGGCCCCCAGCACTGGATTCTTCAACAGGCATGTATTTGGTGATTGGGGGGGCAGGGAGAGGAGGTTAAAAGAACAGAGAACATTTAATTATATGTTAATGGCTCCATGATCTCAGGTGGTTGATTTTACCCAGACTATTTCCAGTATGTGAGTTATTTCAAAAACTAGGCCAATTGTACTATTTGGTTCTTTAGCCACATGTGTTTTTCTTAAGTTTCTTCATTTGTTTGTTTGTTTTAATTATTAGACTTTACTTTTCAGAGAAGGTTTACATTTGCAGAAAAATTGAGCAGAAAGTACAGAGTTCTCACTATTTCCTCTCCCTTCCTCCACTCTCAGTTTCCCTGTATCATGAAGATCTTGATCAGTGTAGTACATCTGTTACAAGTGATGAACTAATATTGATACATTATTATTAACTAAGTCCACAGTTTACACTAGATTTCCCACCGTGTTGTACAGTTCTGTGGGTTTTGTCAAATGCATAATGTCATACATCCACCACTTGGGCAGTGTCACTGCCAGAGAAATCCACTGTACTCTACCTAGTCATCTCTCCCCTACCCCATCCCCAACCCCTGACAACCAGTGTTTTTTAATTTATTTCTCTCTCAAACTATAGTAAAATATACATAACATAAAACTTACAATGTTAGCCATTTTAAGTGTGCAGTTCAGTATTGTTAATTCACATTGTTGTGCAACCAGGTTCCAGAACTCTTTTCATCTTGAAACAAACTCTGCACCCACTAAACAATAATTTCCCATTTCCCCTCCTCTTCCTCCCCCAGGCCCTGGCAACCACCATTCTACTTTCTAACACTATGAGTTTGACTACTTTAGGTCCCTCATATAAGTGGAATCATACAGTATTTGTCCTTTTGTGCTCGGCTTATTTCACTTAGTGTAACATCCTCAAGGTTCATCCATGTGGTAGCACGTGTCAGAATTTCCTTTTTAAGGCTGAATAATATTCTGTTGTACATACAGACCTCATTTTGTTTATCCATTCAACTGGCGATGGACACTTGCGTTGGTTCCACCTTTTAGCTATTGTGAATAATGCTGACATGAACACTGGTATACAAATATCTCTTCAAGATCCTGATTTCAATTATTTTGTGTACATACTCAGAAGCAGAATTGCTGCTATACAATTTCCCACAATGGCTACACATTTTACACTCCCACCAAGCGTGCACAAAGGCTCCAATTTCTTCACATACTCACTAAAACTTTTATTTTATAAAATTTTAAATTTTTTTTGATAGTAGCTACCTTAATGGGTGTTAGGTACTGTTGATCTCTTTACTGTCTCTATAAGTTTGCCTTATCCTTAATGTCATAGAGTTGGAATCATATAGTATGTAGACTTTACAGAATGGTTTCTTTCACTTAGAAATATGCATTTAACCTTCCTCCATGTCTTTTTGTGGTTTGATAGCTTATTTCTTTTTAGTCCTGAATAATATTCCATTGCATGGATGTAAAATAGCTTATTCACCTATTGAAGAATATCTTAGTTGCTTTCAATTTTTGGCAATTAGGAATAAAGCTGCTATAAACAGTAACGTGTAAGTTTTTTTATGAACATAAGTTTTCAACTCAGACCTATGAGCACAACTGCTAAATCATTTGCTAAGACTATATTTGGCTTTGTGAGAAAGTGCCAGACTGTCTAAGAAAGTGACTGTACCATTATATATATCTACCAGCAATGCATGAGAGTTCCTTTTGCTCCATATCCTTGCCAGCTGTGGGTTTTGTCAACATTTTGGATTTTAGCCATTCTGATAGGTGTGTGATGGTATCTCTGCTGTTTTAATTCGCAATTGTCTAATTCCATATTATATTGCCCCGCATGTTTTCATATGCTTACCTGCCTTCTGGATATCTTCCATGGTGAGTTGTCTACTCAGATCCTTTGCCCACATTTTAGTTTAACTGTTTATTATTGTTGAGTTTTAAGAGTTCTTTGTATATTTTGGATATTAGCCTTTTATCAGATATGCATTTTGCAAATATTTTCCCCTAGTCAGTGGCTTGTCTTTTCATTCTCTTAAGAATGTTTTTTGCAGAGCAGAAGTTTTTAATTTTAATGAAGTTCAACTTACCAAATTTTCTTTCATGGATAATGCTTTTGGTGTCATATCTAAAAATATATTGCCAAACCCAAGGTCACCTAAATTTTCTCCTATGGTATCTTCTAGGAGTTCTATAGTTTTGCATTTTACATTTAGGTCTATGATCCATTTGAGTTAAATTTTGTGAAAGGTAAAGTCAGTGTCTGTATTCATTTTTTGGCATATGGATGTCCACTTGTTCCAGCACCATTTGTTGAAAATACCATGTGTTTTTTATCATGTTCGTTCAATCTCCTCTGCTGACAAATGCTGAATGAATAAATGGGATGGTGTAAGGTGCATCAGTACAGCCTGGACCATGAATCTCCATATCACTGATACCAAACACAAAGAGTCTTCTTTCTAGTAATAAGAGTCTATGGGACGATCACAGATAAGGGTAAAGGAAAATATCGTCACCCATTTCAGGTAAACTTTAAGCCATCTTTAATCCAAGAATTAAATATTTTTAAACTAAACTATCTGAAATTCCTAAAAATTTTTAACTCTTTTTGCCAAAAACTACAATAAATTATGGTTTGGGGGACTATGAAACTCGTACGCTGTTTCAATAAAGGACAGAATACACAAACAAAAAGTTTTTTTCATTAAGAATTTCATCAAGCAAAAGATTCATTGGCTTCAGACATAATGAATAATTTGTTTTAAACACTTTTTATTCTTTTGTTCATAAATAAGTATAGGGCTAATTTAAAGAGATTAAAATCTACCAAGACTATCATAGAAACTTAGCTTTCAAAGCACTTCGTCATATCTATCTACACCAATGGTTCTCCCAGTGTAGTCCACAGACCAGCAGCATCAGCCTCACCTGAGAACCTGTTAGAAATGTAAATTATCAGGTCCCACACTAACTTTGGGGATGCAGCTCAGCAATTTGTGTTTTAACAAGCCCTCCTGGTAATTCTGAGGCATTCCAAAGTTTGAGAACCCCTGCTGTATTCCATATGACCACCTCAACCACCCTTTGAAGTCCATGAAACAAGTGTCCTTAATCACTATTTGCCAGATTCCAATCTGTTAAGAGACCGGCTCAAAAAGAGCTGGCTAGGGGGCATGGCTAGGACACACTCAGGTAGCCTTACAAATCCAGAGCACTTCTGACTATACCATATTTCTTATTAAGCTAAAATTAAAAGAACCAAGATTTCAATATCCTGTAGAAAACAATTATCTTCAGGCGATATTTACTCTCACTATGCACGAAATACACCCCTCATGTAGAATGAGCCTCTATCTGGAATGTTGCCTATGGGTACTGATCATTTACCTAATAATTTTCTTACTCTAACTTTTACAAGAAGTAAGGGATAAGCACAGAACTATCAGTATATTAGTGAGAGACAACACTTTAAAACCTAACTCAAGATTTTTAGACCAGGTTTTATTTTGATACATTAGAGAAATAATCCGAATTTACCCTTGTGAGATTGATGTTTTCAATAGAATTCCTGCATGTGACAGGAGACTATGGGTTCCCATTTGATCAGAGTTTTGCCTGGCTGATTTATGGGTAAATCTTGATCCTCAATGTGCATCTTAAACACATTTCTCATTTAAATCATTTCTCATTTAAAATTATTTCTCTTAATATATAAGAAAATGATATCTTAAATTTATTTCAACCAACCCTGATTTCACCATAACCTGTCTCATGACCAAGCTGCTTAAGATGAAAAGGGCTTGTAGTGGCCTCAGAAAGTGCCCATGATGCAAGGTAAATGATGGCAGAGGACAAAAACGTTAGAGATAATATCTTAAAGGGGGAACAGAATCCATTTCTCCTCCATCTGTGCCTTCTCCCTTTCCAGGATTGCCCCCACTACTCCTAAAAACACACAAACAGACACCTCCCCAAAACATTCCAACTTGGAGGAAGCAAGGATGATGTAAACACAAGTCCACATGGGGGTCCCTCAATCTATCAAAGGATACACAAATAATGGTCCTAGGGTAACAAAGTGGGCAGGGCCAGCCTGGATTGTGAACAAAGCGCTCCAGGCACACTGCAGCAGGAGCTGGCAGTCCTGCTCAGCTGGGACAAGGAAGACAACTTGGGGCTGTCCTTGAAGAAAAGCAAGAGGGCAGCACAGGAAGGGCAGAAGAAGGCACTTGGCAAAGAGGTGAGCATAATGAAAGGCATAGCCAGGGAATGAAAACCAAACACTGCATGGTTCCCAGCTTCCTCTGGGAAGGGTAAGTCATCTAGGGTGTAAGGGACAAGGGCCTGCCTGGGAGATAAAGTCAGAACCATGGCAAGACGGCAAGACTGGAAGAGTCTTGAATGGAGAAACAGACAAGGAATTTTACATTTACCTCAAACACTGCAGTGGACTTGTTTTTTACACATTATGTCATAAAAGTTTTACAACAACTCAAAAAATTTTGAACTTCCTATTTTACAGATTAGGAAACTGATACTAGAGAAGTTAGGAAACTGATCCATAGACAGCTAATAAACAAAAGTGCCAGTAAATAACTCCAGGTATGTCTAATTCCAGGTCAGTGTTAAATGCTGCTTTTGGAAGGCTTCCAGTCAAAGAAAATGAGGCTTTATTTTCTGGGCAGTAAGAAGCCACTGAGGTCTATAAAGTAAGTAACAGATGGTCAATCTGTCTTTCAAGACAGGACTGGAAGATCAGGCGGGTATTACAATTAGCCAGCAACGGGAAGACGTAGCCTGAGTAGGGCATACCCTGCAAAGAGAGAAGCGAATCCTGAGAACTGGGAGGTGCAGCAAAGGAGGCTGCCATCTGAAAGTCAAAACCTTCACAAGTCAACACAGTAGACCAAAAAGATGCGCAAAGTAAACTTTCAAAGAAGCAAATCAAAGGAAAGGTTACGCTGATCACTGCTGTCACCTTGTCATCCATGGAGATCCTGGAGGCAAACTCCAGCAACACCCATCAAGGCCAGAGGAGAGGGAGGCTGCCCCAGCCCCCGGCTGCACCAGCTGGGGAACACAGGTGTGTCCTACTCTGGCAGTGGATGGATGAGGCCATCCTAACAAGGACCCCAGTTGTGACGAACAGATTTTAAGGTGAATCCACTCTAAAATGGGGCAGCCCATGAGAAATCTACTTGCATAAAAAAAAATGAGGATCCTATAAAGAGGCTGAAGGATGAAGAACTGGCAATGCCACCTCCTTCATCAGGACAGAGAGACACTTCTCAGTACCATGACACAGCTGCTGAGACCTGCCTCCTGGTTCAACCTCCCACTAACTCATAGCCAAGTGCTGTGCAGGGAAAGTTCTAAAGTGAAAAAAAGACCGTGTCACTGACAACTCTGGCCACCAACATCTCCAGTTTCGATCCTCTCTAATAAAAGGAAACAGCAGGAGGACAGCAGCCCTCACTTTGGCACATGGGACAGCCATGGAGGAATTGGGGGTACCAAACAGGCAGGAAGGCTAGGCCCAGGGACACCCAGGTGGACAATGCACACTGGCCTGTCTCTCTCCAGCCCCGCCAGCTCTCCCCTTCCTCATCTCACCTCACTCTCAGCACTGGCCTTCTCCCCTTTCCTTAGAAACCCATCCTCTGCACCTCAGCATCTCTGCACGCAGGGTTTCTCTCCCTGCCCTGCTCACTGCCCCTCATTCCATATGAGTAACCCTCTCTTCCTTCTGGGCTCAGATTGGTGTCAAGTCCTCAAGGACCCCAGACTTCGTTTGATTCCCCCCATCCCACGCTCTCATAAAGTCTCAGGATGTATTCAAGATGCCCCCCTCTAGATGGCAAGCCCCATAAGGACAGGACGCCTGCCTGCACAGCTTATCAGTATGTACAGGATACCTGCAGGGGACAAGAATGCATTACTGTTAATGTTAACATGGCCCCAGTTTCAAACCTAGGCGTATGTTTACAAAAGAAACTTAAATCTCCCAGTACATTCCATTCCCTGCTTCCAGGCCCACCAAGAACACTGTGATTATAATGGGCTCCCCACATAGCTTGCCAACAAAGAAAGGCTGTCTTGGCTAAAAGTTGTGGGTGCCCAGTTCTTTTAAGTCTGTCTCATTTTCTCATTATAAACAATAAAATTCCAATTTGCCTCTAGTTTGGGAGACCTAGTCCTGGTGAACTGACAAAACCCAATTTCTGCTTCTTCAAAGACCAAAGGCCAGACTCTGTATCTTAGCAAATTCATAAAGGAGACACCATCCTCTTAGGACCTTCTGTGCAGCCAGTCAATTCCTTTACAATGTCACTCAAAAGATGAACTTTTTCCTTTAATTTCTGCAGGCATTATAAATCCAGGAGAGAATAGTACCATGGGCTGGTCTTTATGCCATATATTGAACTACTATTGGTCTGACAGCCAAAATGAGCAGCATTCCACACTGGCAGAGAAGACAGCTCACGCATTTATTGCCTCTGAGACTATGGCTGGTATGAGGATTTGTGCTTTTAATGCTTTGCAACAACAAAGATGCATTTCAGCATTCTACCACTAAAATGGCTTTAAATTTTATTCTACATGCCTTCTCAAAATGTCTTTCATTAATTTTTTTTTAAGATTTTATTTTTCCTTTTTTTTTCCCAAAGCCCCCTTGTACATAGTTGTGCATTTTTAGTTGTGGGTCCTTCTACTTGTGGCATGTGGGATGCCACCTCATCATGGCCTGATGAGTGGTGCCATGTCCACACCCAGGATCTGAACCTGCGAAACCCTGGGCTGCCGAAGTGGAGCGCGCAAACTTAACCACTAGGCCACGGGCCCAGGCCCACAAAATGTCTTATTTTTTAATCATTAGCAGTGACCAAAACAAAAGAAACCAAAAGTTTACCATTTTGATAAAATAGGTGGGTCATGAGTCAACTTCATTTCTAAACACTAAGGATCTTCCTGGAATTTTTGAAATGATTACATACGTAGAAGTGAAACATGAACAAATCACAGGCATGCAAATACACCAGATACTGAACTACTCCCCTAATAAATACCATCAAATGGGGTGGGTATGTAAAATTGGAGTTTATAAATTAAATTAAAAACTGGCTTTTTTTTAATTAAATACTTAATATTTAATTAAATTCTTGCTAGATTTCACTTAAAAACATAATATTTCTGTAAAATTTCTCCAAAGTTTAATCATACAAGTATTTAGAGAGTTTTAGGGAGAAACAAGTTCTTTTTCTATTTAACTACTTTAATATGACAGAAGACACGCACCTGTTTGAAACAGCTGACAAAAGTTTTACGTAGACACAGTAACTGAAATGAAATCTATGAAGCAAACATATACTGAATACTTAATAATGATCGTTAGAGGAGACCCTCCTGTTCAACTGTTGAGGAAGGATTAGTTTTTTAGTTAATTGGAAAGAAGTTTCAGAATGGGAACTAAAAAGTAATAAATTAATCAAAAAATTTATTTTGAACTTCAATGATCTCAGTGTATATCATTCTCCAATCTTTCATGTATGACCAAGATCTTCTCTCAGAGTGTAGGTCTGCTGAATAGAGTTCCCACTCATCTATCTTGCATAAACCTCACCACTTATGCTTTTTCTCATGTTTCCAGTTTAGGCTTCCTCTAATTTTTTTCAGCTGGTTTGCTTACCTTAACACAATAGCATTTTTTGTTTTCCTAAAGGAGCTCCCCTTTAGTCTTTCCAAAGGATTCATCTAAATTTTTATAAGACAACTCTCTTTCTAACCCCTACTCATTTTCATCAATTTTCTTGATAGGGTAATTTTTTTTTTTTTTTTGAGGAAGATTAGCCCTGAGCTAACTGCTGCCAATCCTCCTCTTTTCTCTGAGGAAGACTGGTCCTGAGCTAACGTCCATGCCCATCTTCCTCTACTTTATATGTGGGACGCCTACCACAGCATGGTGTCCCAAGTGGTGCCATGTCCACACCCAGGATCTGAACCGGTGAACTCCAGGCCACCGAAGCAGAATGTGTGCTCTTAACCGCTGCGCCACAGGGCTAGCCACAATAATATGGTAATTTTGTAAATTAATTAAATTACAAGTACAATTGTCATAAACAGTGCTGAGAACATACACAACTGGCTCTCCTAGGCATACAATTCTACTGTGCTTAGCATGCGGTGGACATTAATTAGTATGTTTTACAGAAGTAATAGAGAATATTAGTTGGTAAATTAGATTAATAAAAAATGTTTCAGGGACTGGCCTGGTGGCATAGTGGTTAAGTTTGGCACACTCCACTTTGGCGGTCTGGGTTTGCAGGTTTGGATGCTGGGTGCAGACCTACACCGTTCACCAAGCCATGCTGTGGTGGCAACGCACATACAAAATAGAGGAAAGACTGGCACAGATGTTAGCTCACCGCCAAGATTCCTCACCAAAAAAATGCAGTTTCCACAGTAAAGATTTTCTAATTTGAAAATAAAATAAATAGAAATGTTCTTCACTCTAAGAAGAGAGAAAACAGTATATAATAATCTAAATTTATGAACACAAATAACAGGGTGTTTATTTTTTAAACTTATTCCTCATTTTGCAAAAGAATTAATCTCAGACCATCTTTAATAAGTGGAAATTTCCAAAGAATTATAAAATATTCTTTTTATGGCATTTCACTTAATATGAAGCTTTTAAGAGAAAAACATTCTTATTATAATAAGTAATACTAGTGTAGAGGGAATTTGTTTACAAACAAATTCCCACAGAATTATTTTTAAATATGGGCTGCCTAGTTACTACAAGTTTTCTTGCCTTTTAACTTTTTAAACTTTATTTCACTGATATTAAATAGTTTTAATAGAATATTTTGAAATTACTCAATAGACTATCCATTCATGAACTACGCTTATATGTGCAACTGCAATGGAAGAAAGAAAGAGATAATCTGAGTAAAAATTAACTTTTCTTTAGGCTGCTAAAAAAAAGGCCAGATTATTTTAAATTGCATATTTGCTTTACTATTTAAAGAAACAGTAATTTGGATTTCACAGTCCACTGAAACAACCTGAGAAACATGGATTCACGCTAAAAATAAAGAAATGTAGCTTGGGAGTTCTCATCAAGATGGCGCTGTGAGCAGACATTGAACTCGCCTCCTCCCACAAACACAACCAGGTTACAACAATTTTAGGAAGAATCACCCTGGATTGAAAACTGAAAACTGGATAAAAAGAACCCCCACAACAAGGGACAGTCCTGACGAAAGCAGAAGAGGCAGTAACTCCGGCTGGAGAGGAAAAAAGCCACCTTTGGGAGCAGCGGAGCTTCTCAGCTGGCCAGGCGGGAGCCACCCTAAGGTGCGCAGCCCTCCCTGGAGGAGTGAGGTCCGGAGAGGGGGCAATACTGCTATAACCATCCTTCGGACTCAGCCCAGCTGACAGCGGGGGTCTTACTGTCTGGCTTTGCTGGCTATTAACTGCAGCGAGGACACCCCAGAAAAGCTATCAGCCAAAAGCCGAAAAGATCCAGGTCTTAAAGGGCCCATGCACAAACTCACTCATTGCAGCAAGCTAAAATCACCAGAGAGAAGGCTGACTGTCCTTTGGTGAAACAAGACTCACCTGGTGGGCTCTGGGGGCATCTTGGTGAGAGGAGGATCCTCTCCGGAGACTGAGACATTGGTGGGGGCCATTGTTCTGAGCTGGTCCAGGCCTGCTGATAGGGACACAGGTGGGGGCCATTGAGGTGCGTCCCTTGGGCTGTTAGCCCAGGGGTCTGCCACACCCACTAGAGCACAGATTGAATCCAGTTCAGCCAGGGCAGGCAACCCGCCCTAGGGACTGGCCCCACCTAACAGCAAGGCCTCAGGCTACTTTTCAGCTTGCATTGACTGAATGCCTTGATCCTCTACAGGCAGGCAAAGGTGTCTGCCTCTGTGGGGCAGGGCTTGTGTGAGGACCTGGTGAACTGTGGGGGTCATTGGAGCAGAGGAGGAGGCCTCTGCAGTGTGGCGGTGGGCTATGCTCCAGGGGGTTGGGAAGTGTGCATGGACCAGGACTGTGCTGACAGTGTATGTGGTCCAGTGGGGGTTGAGGCTTATCAGCGGCAGAAGACTTGTGTTTCACAAATAGCCATAAAAAGGATCATCCTCACCTTCCAAAGCCTGAAACAACTGAGTGCCTCCATGCCAAGGGCTAGCCCTACTCAGCTGTGCTCCTAAGAGAACTGATATCAGCCTTGTTGGCCTCAAGCATATCACAACTGTAAGCCCCTGAGCCTAGCAACCAGCTAGACTGGGTACCAACCCAATTAAGAGGACAATTGCAATAAGAGTGTGCTAATAGGCAGGACCAAGATGGCAGAGTGAGTGGTCTTTTTTGTCTCTCCCCCGTCCAATCTACAACTAATTGGACATTCACCAATTAACAAAGGATATCCAGATAGCATCTCAAGATGCCTAAGAGTCTCGTACTACTATACATCGGATGGCGGATGGACTTCCCCAGGCAGGAGGTGGAAATAGGTGAAAACTCTCCGACCCCCGACCCCCGGACAGCCTAGTTCCTGCAGGAGGCTCTCTTCCAGCAGACTCCAACATAGCATCGCCACACAGCAAGGGCAGGAGTGTGCACTCACCAGCGGAGCGACGGTGGAAACAGGTGACAACAGCCCTACTCAAGCCCCCCGTGATTACACCTAAGCCCAGGGGGAATCCCCAGGGTCCCGCACCCAGTGGCAGGGAAGGCCTTTGCTCACCATTAGCAGGGAGGCCTCGCCCAGAATCCAGAACCAAGGGAAGCTCCCGGTGGGCGGATTCCCCTGCAGGGCACCAGACCGCAAGCTGCTGCTGGGCCCACAGTCTCCGGCGCATGGGTCAGTGCAGGGGGCATCCGGACTTCCCATAGACGTGCTTGGGGACACGGCTGGAGCTCCAGCGCCCAGCTCTGTGGCCCAGGGGGAGGCTCAGGGGTCCCGCACCCACCCAGCAGGAAGGGCCTCTGCTCGCAATTGGCAGGGAGGCCCCACACAGCATTCGGAACACCAGGAAGCTCCCTAGAGCAGAATTCCCCACAAGGCAGCAGCTTACAAGCCACCGTCAGGCATGCGGACTCTGGCCATGTCCCAGACGAGGCAAGGGGCTCCCAGAGATCCCGTGAGAGTGGACTTGGGCAGAGTGGAGCTCCGGTGAAACGGCTACGTAGCCCAGGGGGGAACTCCAGGTTCCTACAGCAACCTGAGCAAAAACCTCTGCACAGCACTAGTGGAGAGGTCCCGACTGGTAATCGCAAGGCGGAAAGGACCTGAGGCAAAAGTAGCACAGCTAGGTGAGCTAACGACAGACTGCAGAAGATACCTATAGCTCTGCTGGGACCTATAGTGGACCAGTGTGATCTTGTGGGCTCTGTTAGGTTCAAAGTGGCGATTATAGGTGATCCTGCTCCTGGCTGCTGGGAAAGCCCACAACACTGCTGCAGACCACAAGGAGGGAGCGCATCTAAGTGGGCTGCAACAATACACATCAACAGCCTGAGGTCCCCTTGCGATTGTTCCCACAACCGACGAGGGACCCCACAGGACCACTGTGACTAAGAGGAGGGGTCCAGGTCCAGTCAGTAACAGCTGACAGGGTTCCTGGTTGGTGCAGTCTAAACAGCAGCCCCCCCCCACACCAGTCGCAACGAGTGGAAGCAGCGACTAAACTCTATCTCTATGCGGAGGCACAAATCCACGCCATCAAGCAGTATGAAAAAATATATTAACTCTCCAGAACAGAAGGAAAATGATAAGCACCCAGAAAACAACCCCACAGACAATAAAATCTATAACCTAAATGATGATGATTTCAAAATTGCCATTATTAAAAAACTCAACGAGTTAAGAGAGAATTCAGATACACAACTTAATGAGTTCAGGAGCTATGTCACAACAGAGCAGGACACTATAAAGAAGAACCAATTAGAAATACTAGAGATGAAGAACACAATGGAGGAGATTAAGAAAAATCTGGACTCTCTGAACAGTAGGGTCAATAATATGGAGGACAGAATTAGCAATTTGGAGGATAGGAATATAGAAATGCTGGAGACAGAGGAGGAGAGAGAACTAAGACTACAAAGAAATAAAGAAACTCTCCGAGAATTATCCAACTCAATTAGGAGATGCAACATAAGGATTATAGGTATACCAGAGGGAGAAGAGAAGGAGAAGCGGGCAGAAGGCCTGTTCAAACAAATAATAGCTGAGAACTTCCAAACGTGGGAAGAGAGATGGAACTTCATGTGACAGAAGACAATAGACCTCCAAACTTTATTAACACAAGACCAACCCCCAAAAAAATCAAAAAAAGAAAAGGGGTTACAAAATCCAGAACAAAGGAGATAAGCAGAAGGACAACAACACAAAGTAACAGCTCTCCATCAGGACAAAATGTAAAAGAACTGGAAAACAAGTGACAAAATGGCAACAGTAGGCCCCCACGTTTCAATAATCACTCTAAACGTGAATGGATTGAACTCTCCAATTAAAAGGCACAGAGTGGCAGGATGAATCAAGGAACAAGATCCAACAATATTCTGCCCCCAGGAAACACACCTCAGCCCCAAAGACAAATGCAGACTCAAAGTGAAGGGATGGAAGACAATACTCCAAGCTAATAACGAACCTAAGAAAGCAGGTGTTGCCATACTTATACCAGACAAAGTAGACTTCAAAGCAAAACAGATAAAGAAAGACAAAGAGGAGCAGTACATAATGATAAAAGGGACGCTCCACCAAGATGACATAAGACTTATACATATATACGCACCTAATACAGGAGCACCAAAATTCGTAAAGAAAGTATTAACAAAACTAAAAGGAGACATCAACAGCAATATAATAATAGTAGGGGACCGCAACACCCCATTAACACCAATGGACAGATCATCCAGACAGAAAATCAACAAGGAAATTATAGAATTAAATGAAAAATTAGATCAGATGGACCTAATAGATATATATGGGACACTTCATCTAAAAACAGCAGGTTACAGATTCTTCTCAAGCACGCATGGAACATTCTCAAGGATAGACCATATCTTGGGAAACAAAGCAAGCATCATAAGTTCAAGAGGATTGAAATAATATCAAACATCTTTTCTGATCATAATGCTATGAAACTAGAAATCACGTACAAGAATAAAGCTGGGAAAGGGCCAAAAATGTGGAGACCAAACAACATGCTACTAAACAAACAATGGATCATTGAAGAAATTAAAGAAGAAATCAAATATTATCTGCAGACAAAAGAAAATGAAAACACACTGTACCAAATGATTTGGGACGCAGCAAAGGCAGTGTTAAGAGGGAAATTCATTGCAGTACAGGCTCACCTCAATAAGCAAGAAAAATCTTACATAAACAACCTCAAATGACACCTAACGGAATTAGAAAAAGAAGAACAAACAAAGCCCAAAGTCAGTAGAAGGAGGGAAAGAATAAAAATTAGAGCAGCAATAAATGATATTGAATCAAAAAAGACAGTAGAAAGGATCAATGAAACAAAGAGTTGGTTCTTTGAAAAAATTAACAAAATCGACAAACCCTTAGCCAGACTCACTAAAAAAAAAGAGAGAGAAGTCTCAAATAAATAAAATTAGAAATGAGAGAGGAGAAATCACAACAGATACCGAAGAAATATAAAGGATCATAAGACAATACTATGAAAAACTATATGCCAACAAATTGAACAACCTAGAAGAAATGGATAAATTCCTAGACTCATACAACCTCCCCAAACTGAATCAGGAAGAAATAGAGAATCTGAATAGACCAATCACAAGTAAAGAAATAGAAAGAGTAATCAAAAACCTCCCCAAAAATAAGAGTCCAGGACGAGACGGCTTCTCTGGAGAATTCTACCAAACATTCAAAGAAGATTTAATACCTATCCTTCTCAAACTATTCCAGAAAATTGAGGAAGATGGAACACTCCCTAACACATTCTATGAAGCCAACATCACCCTGATCCCCAAACCTGACAAGGACAACACAAAGAAGGAAAACTACAGGCCAATATCACAGATGAACATAGACGCAAAAATCCTCAACAAAATTTTGGCAAACTGAATACAGCAATATATCAAAAAGATTATACACCATGATCAAGTGGGATTTATACCAGGGACACAGGGATGGTTCAACATCTGCAAGACAATCAACGTGATTCACTACATTAACAATATGAGAAACAAAAACCACATGATCATCTCAATAGATGCACAGAAATCATTCCACAAGATCCAACATCAATTTATGATAAAAACCCTCAATAAAATCGGTATAGAAGGAAAGCACCTCAACATAATAAAGGCCGTATATGACAAACCCACAGCCAACATCATACTCAACGGACAAAAGCAGAAAGCCATCCCTCTCAGAACAGGAGCAAGACACGAGTGCCCACTTTCACCACTCTTATTCAACATAGTACTGGATGTTTTGGGCAGAGCAATTCAGCAGGAAAAAGAAATAAAAGGAATGCAAATAGGCAACGAAGAAGTAAAACTCTCGCTGTTTGCAGACGACATGATCTTATATATAGAAAACCCCAAAGAATCCAAGGAAACACTATTAGAAACAATCAACAACTACAGCAAAGTTGCAGGGTATAAAATCAACATACATAAATCAGTAGCATTTCTATACGCTAACAATGAACTGACAGAAAAAGATCTCAAGAACTCAATCTGATTCATGATCGCAACAAAAACAATAAAATACCTTGGGATAAATTTAACCAAGGAAGTGAAAGATCTATACAACGAAAACTACAAGACCTTCTTGAAAGAAATCGATGACGACATAAAGAGATGGAAAGACATTCCATGCACATGGATTGGAAGAATAAACATAGTTAAAATGTCCATACTTCCTAAAGCAATCTACAGATTCAACGCTATCCCAATCAGAATTCCAATGTCATTCTTTACAGAAATTGAAGAAAGAATCCTAAAATTCATATGGGGCAACAAAAGACCCCGAATTGCTAAAGCAATCCTGAGAAAGAAGAACAAGAGGCATCACAATCCCTGACTTCAAAACATACTACAAAGCTACAGTAATCAAAACCGCATGGGACTGGTACAAAAACAGGCACTCAGATCAATGGAACAGAATTGAAAGCCCAGAAATAAAACCACACATCTATGGACAGCTAATCTTTGACAAAGGAGCTGAGGGCCTACAATGGAGGAAATTAAGTCTCTTCAACAAATGGTGCTGGGAAAACTGGACAGCCACATGTAAAAGAATGAAAATCAACCATTCTTTTTCACCATTTACTAAAATAAACTGAAAATGGATCAAAGACCTAAAGATTAGGCCTGAAACAATAAGTCTTCTAGAAGAGAATATCGGCAGTACACTCTTTGACATCAGCTTCAAAAGAATCTTTTCGGACACCATAACCCCTCACATGAGAGAAACAATAGAAAGAATAAACAAATGGGACTTCATCAGACTAAAGAGCTTCTTCAAGGCAAGGGAAAACAGGATTGAAACAAAAACACAGCCCACTAATTGGGAAAAAATATTCACAAGTTATTTATCCAACAAAGGGTTAATCTCCATAATATACAAAGAACTCACACAACTCAACAATAAAAAAATCAAACAACCCAATTACAAAATGGGCAGGGGACATGAACAGACATTTCTCCAAAGAAGATATACGGATGGCCAATAGACACATGAAAAGATGCTCATCATCACTAATCATCATGAAAATGCAAATCAAAACTACACTAAGATATTGCCTTACACCTGTTAGAATGGCAAAAATATCGAAAACCAAGAATGACAAATGTTGGCGAGGCTGTGGAGAAAAGGGAACCCTCATACACTGTTGGGGGGAATGCAAACTGGTGCAGCCACTATGGAAAACAGTATGGAAATTCCTCAAAAAGTTAAGAATAGAAATACCTTATGACCCAGCCACCCCACTACTGGGTATCTATCCTAAGAACCTGAAATCAGCAATTCCAAAAGTTCCATGCACCCCTACGTTCATCACAGCATTATTCACAATAGCCAAGTCATGGAACCAACCTAAGTGCCCAGCAACTGATGATTGGATAAAGAAGATGTGGTATATATATACAATGGAATACTACTCATCCATAACAAAGGACAAAGTCGTCCCATTCACAACCACATGGATAGACCTTGAGGGTATTACGTTGAGTGAAATAAGCCAGACAGAGAAAGACGAACTCTGTATGACTCCACTCATAGGTGGTAGTTAACATATGGACAAAGAGGACTGATCGGTGGTTGCCAGGTGAAAGGGGGATGGGGGGAGGGCACTAGGGGTGAAGTGGTGTACCTACAACATGACTAATAATGATGTATAACTGTAATTTCACAAGGATGTTAACTTTCATAACCTTAATAAAAAAAAAAAGAAAAAAAAGAAATGTAGCTTGCAGCCTTGTTAAGAAACAGAAGTTTTCCGATAAAGGCTTTTATTTCATGCCATGTCAGTACGTAAAGTTTTATCTTATGAGTATTATACAAGGAAAAAAACGAGACACAAGTAATTGAAAGGAAGCCAATAACTGGGGACATGTGTTTTCACTGTCATAAACACCCCCATCTCATGTTTCACAAAGGAATCTGTGTCTGTTCTAGTAACAGAGCATAAAGAACATCTATTTTAAAAGAATATATTTAAATTTTATAAAATACTATACTAAATCTATTCCTAAATATTGGGAAAGAGTAAGTTCCATAAAACCAGCAAGCAAAATTCATTCCCCATATGCTATTACCCCAAATATGGGAAATTTATTAATATATAATTATTAAAAGATAAATAATACAAAGATGAAGCTTTTTTTTAAAAGTTCGTAAGATACAGAACAAGAGGCTATTACTGAAGTCTCAGGTCCCTTTACCTTTCAAATGTTTGTAGGCTGATGTGGCTGCAGGTAATTAAGCCAGAAGGGTAAAAATCACCCACAGTTTTCATGATAAATGTCGAAATAAGCACACCAAATGGCCACGTACCACAGCTTCTCACAAATAAAGTCAACACTTAAACTTTCTGTTATCCAGACATGATGCTGCTATGAAAGAAGTACAAAGTAGAAAAAGAGAAAAAACAGGGGCTTGTGATTGTTTTTTATTTCCCACTGTAGAATAAGTTTTTCCACTCCCAAGATGATTTAAGTTGACAAATTGGTTCTTCTGTTCGCTTAGCTTCCTGACCTCGAAAAGTCCATTTTCTAACTTCTGTCTCATCCAGCTGTTGACAGGCTAATGCCACCAACCAATGTAATAAAACCTCCAAGGGGTTTAGGATTAGGGTAGGAAATTGTAATGACAGCAGAATAATTAGATGTGAAGTCTGCCCAACTTTTAAGACCAGATCTCGTCTCTAAAAGAGAATAAACAGTTCTCTGGAAGGAGGTTAATGTATATTCCATCCCTCCCAGGGTACAATGTTGTGTGCATTTCTTGAGAAAAAACTAGAAACTCTTATTGCCTAACACTCTTCTTGAAAGTCGACACAATTTAAGGGCACTCTCTACTTTGGTGCAGTTTTTCTCAGAAACAAATGTCTAATTTTCCTTTTTTCACAGAACCATGAGTCAGTAAGCCTACTACAGCTACTTGCTTTTAGATCCTAAGATATTTGAGGCAACGTCTGCCATGGATGCAGGCAGAAGAATTGGTGGCTGGAAAGTCAGACGTCTGCCCACCATACGCATCTTCTGTAGACGGTGCTCTGGCACGTGTCTTCCACATCCCTCCTAGTACCTAAGGGCATCGGGGTCAGACCTGGATCCACCTTAGATCAGTGACTGATCTCTCGAAGCCTCAGTTTCCTCATCTGTAAAGTGGAGTATTATTTGCAAGAGTCCTCACCTTGTGGATGGAAGGGAAGATCGATTAGAATGCATGTAAAGCACAGTGGTGGACCCAGATAAGTATTCAATCACATTTTCACCTATTTTTTTACCGCCCTGTTCTCTGATCCTAACAAATTAATGCCTATAAATAAAAGTCTTCCACTTTAAAATTAGCTTTGATTAACCACTATGTTCATATGTGGTATCACACCAAATCCTTTAAGAAAGTTTAGTGATCACAGTTACCATCTGATACAGAAATACAGCTTCAGGTAATTACCCTCTTCTTAGGAACCATGCTATCCCTCTGGTTTTATAGATGGGGTATGATGAAAGTATACACATTTCTGTTATTAATATCTGGAAGATATGTACATCTTATTGAATGAGAGAATGTCAACATTCTGTGGTTACGTTATAGCAATCATATCTTGATATATTATGCAGTTTTGGATTCACTAAGCCTTTTCTTGTCTCTTCCTTTCTTTCCTGATATTATGGAATATTTCTGATCACATTTATAACAACTCTAAAGGATAATTAGGAAAAATCAAATGTAAAACAAATACACACATACGTAAAAACACACTTATTTAGTACTTAATACATAAAAGGACAAATTAAATCTATTAGCTGAGGTGAAACTTATCTGTGAATTATACTTTGGGCAAGCTTTCTCCTTCATACTTCATACTTCATTGTGGGTTAACAGCATATGACTAAGAAATGAAGAACTATATAATTAATATAATTTAGTTAATTATATTAATTTAATATAATATAGTTAAATATATTAATTTAATATAATATAGTTAAATATAATTGAGTCTAGCACAGGCCTCTGAATTTAAAGGTGCTTCCACAGCAAATCAAAGCAAAAACACAACAAGCATTTTGAAACTCCTACTTCGTACTCAGCACTCTATTTGGAAAGATGAGGAATACAGAAAAATTCAAGATGGGCCCTACTCTCGAGGAACTTAAAGTCTGGCAAGGGAAATGGAAGCACCTACTGAACTGAACAGGAAGTGGTTGAGAAGACAACAAAAGGTTCATGGAGAAGGAACGCATGGTTGCCTGGAGCAGGTGGGGACGTGTGCCATGAAAGGGCAGGACCAGCAGCCCCAAGGAGGATGCACAGGGCCAGGGCCAGGTCTGCTTAGGGGCGGAGAAGGAAAGACTGGAGGGACCTGTGTGTTGAACAGATCACGGTTTACATGCTCTCAAGAGGTATTTCCACTCTCATAAAAACAAACAAACCACAAACTTCTAACCTTTCAGCAGATTCATGCTTTATTCTGGTCTGTTTATCAAGACACTGACACTGAATTTGTTTTATAAAAGCCCTAACCTCCAAGACTGTAGTTACAAGCTTTTATTTGCTTCAAGTCAAAGCTTTGGAACCCAAACTCCCGGGTACCCTAAAGTGAGAACTAAATAATCTTCTCAAGTAAGATTTAGGCATCCTTCTAATCAATCCATCATCCTATAATGTATTAGGGTTTTGATGGAAATGACATTAGCTTGGAAGACTAAAGGCCAGAGCCCACTTGCAATTCTACCACTAGACTAGGTGGGTTTGCTTCCTTTTTCAAATCTGCTTCTCCCCTTTCAGGTGGTTCTAGTGGATCTGCCATCACGCGTCCCTCTCTCATCACATCCTCAGGAATGAGGGCATGACCTAAAATTATGATACCCAACCTCTAGCCACAGCAATTGTCTAGGAGATCTACACATGAGGCAAGGCAGGAAAGTCACATATTTCCTGATATTTTAAATGCAGCTACAATACACAGGGGGAAGAGGAAGCTGCACTCCTTTCTTATTGGGATGGCTAATCTGGAATAGGCTCAATCACCACTATTAATACAATTTATGGTTGTCTTGGGGGCCTGGTGTAGGAAACATAAGGAAGATGCATAATTACTTACTATCTTGTTATTTTCTTTTGTCATTGTAGGAGAGAAGGAAGCAAACACTTAGAGGAGAACTGTGCCAAGAGATGGAGGGACATGCCTAGCAATACTGGTGAGGCTCCAAATCCACTCCTAGACTTCCTAGCCACACAAATCAGTACTGCTTTGTTTGTTCAGCTGGCTTAAACTAGTTTCAACTGGGGATTCTGCCACTTGCAACTGAAAGTGTCCTGACTAATACATAACAACCTGTGAAAAGTAAGCTTCCTTGGACCTAAGTTTTCCTCAGCATCACAAAATTCCTCCCAATAAGATCTTAAGCTTCTTTCATATAATTATTTGTTTCAAATTATGTAACTATCAGATAATTTGGGTGGTATAGATATTTGTAAGTAATGAATTCTTTCAACTGGACACAGGAAAAAAGTTGCTTTCTTTCTGCAGTGAGTTCTGGCTTTTAAACTGCCTATCTGTACTGGTGCAGAAGAAAGACCCCAAACGCTAATTGTCAATATAATAAAGTATAAAGTATATAACGTTTTTCTTGATCTTCTAACGTATAGAAACTTATTTTAAGTATCATTCTTTTTTCTTAGGTCACTGTCTGTCACTGCCAATTATTCCTGCATTCTGCCATTCATCTTTAACTAAACAGACCACCTTTATCCTCACTATTCCCACCAAATAAATTATCTGGAAAAGACTAGTTATTCACTTCCTTTGAATGACTTAGGAACTTGTATCTGGCTGGAAGTAAAATAAAGCATGATAACAAGGCTGTTTCCTATGTTTCTAATCTACTTGTTAAGATGTGGCAGCATTCTCTGGGTAAGTTTTCAAGCACAGATAATATACTAGCTGGAAAAGAAAACTAACGTAAAGACATTCTTTTTGTTCACAGGAAACGAGCCAATGGAAAAACAAGAAATTGCACGCAACATAAGGATAGTATCTGCTTGCTCAACATACATAATTAGAAAAAATGCCTAAAAAGTGAAAATGCGATACCTAGTTTAAATACATCACCTGGAAACCAAGGAAAGTTACAAAGTAAAATACTATACTTTTAGAGAAACATACTTAAACGTATTTGAGAAAATCAACTTTTCCACTGTGAGAAAAGAGTTTATAGTGATTATTGCCTGTGGAATAATTTAATATTTAATTAAATTTAGAAGTGTTTTTAATGAAATATGTCTTGTACCAAGTGAATAAATCAAAAGCAAATCATTTTTTAAAAGACCATAAAGAATGAATCTTCATTTTGGACTAAATAAATGATTGCTGAATCAAGAGAAGAAATAATAATTGGTAGACTTGAGCATATTTGTTAATAAATCTAAAATTAACATAAGAATCAACCTAATAATATTCAAATAACAAATGCATTAAAACTGCAATTCTAATTTAAATAACTTGATACTGTAATGTAATACTTTATGATTTTGCCTAAGACAGTCTACATAACATTCTCAAACAATAAAAATGGACTTAAAATCATTAAAAGACTGGAGTAGACACAAAGGTGGATGCTTGCAAGCACATGTCATTAGACCAATGATTAGGAGATTATAAGCCACTGAGAAGTGTATACAACACACAGCAGGCACAAACACTGATAGTTCTCTTTAAAATAGAATTTGAAACTTTAATTGTACTCTTTCTTTCTCCATTTCTAAAAACTCAAGCCATAGACCAAAATATTAAGAAGCATAAATTTTAAAATGAAAAATAAATTAATCTCATAAAGTAAAAAATATTAACCTTCAACTTCTGTCTTCCAAAAGATTTCTTCGTATTGATATAATGCTTTAACTAACCAATCTTTAGTTTTCTGTTTGCTTGTTTGAATGGTTTTTTGCTCACCTTCAAATCAGAGAAGATCTGAAATGGGCTAAATAAGTTTTAGCATTAATAAATGTATCCAGAACTTTACATATCTGTTCTGCTGGCAAAAGGCAAGCAAAGTCCTTCATACTAAAATTACTACCAAAACCCTATTAGATGGTAAGGTTAGTCAAAATGCAAAATTAGATTTTTGAACACTGATCTGATTCATCTGTGGAATTATCTGTTAAATTAATGCAGCACACCAGAAAAGTTTCAAAAGCAGTAAACACATTCTGTTTCAATGAAGGTCTAGGAAACACAGCGCTTAATATTTGTATGCAAGTCCAAAACTAAACTGGCATTTCCAGCAAGTCCACTCTGCTCATCAATGCCCTAATTCCCTTCTGAGATTTTTCAATATACACTCATTTGATGATTATTAAGAACCCACTATCCCCCAAGGAAATTTTAATAGAGTAGGAGAAAGAAAAAGAATATGAAACATACTACAAGTCATGCAAGCACAACTGAAGACACTAGACAGTGCCTGATGCATAGTAGGTGCCTCATAAGTATCTGTTGAGGGAGTGAACAAATGAGCGAGGTAGCTCCGAGGCCAGTGGGAAAGAGGAAGCGTGCGTGCATTACTGAGTAAACTTCCACTTCCCTACCTTGACCAGGGACACCACCCAATGTATCTTCAAAGGATACCACGACATGCAATCATATTTCCTTTTTATTTGATTATGAAGAATCCCAATACTTAAAAGAAATAAAACAATAAAAGAACAAAAAAACCTAAACATAACAAAACTTTACTCTGAAATGTCCTGTACCAAAAGGAGATAAAAGGAGAAAATAAAATTTATCTTAAATTTGACAATACATTACTTTACTTAGATACATACACATGTATGAATAAATTAAACTTTTACTTACCATAACTTCACGGATATGACAGTACAATTACTAATGACCATGCCAGCTGCCTTCTCTTATGTTAACGCCCTCGTTCTAAATCTCTCACCCGACCCATTTCTGTAAAGCCAGTTTCCTTCAAAGCCTTCTTCAAAATGCAGCTTCTTGTCTGAAGTCCTTTGGACTTTTCCAGCTATACACAAAACGTCCCTCCTCTGAAGTCGCTCAGCAGGTGATAGGCCCTCTATCCTGAACTGACAGTGCTGGGAGCAGGTCTTATCTCCCGCCAGGCTGCATGCACCTCCAGAAGACACAGGTACCCTATGTTAGCCCCACTATTGCCCAGTAGAGTGACTTACAATTCTGAGATACACAGTATTTTTGAGTCATTAAGAGAATAAATAAAATTAATATCATCATGACAGGAAGACTGGTTTTACTTGGAAGTAAACGGTATACTACAATTAATGATGTAATGATCAATTCCATTCACCGATCTGAAGATGATTTAGCCTTCAGGCAAAACACAGGGCCTTGGGAGAACCAAAGGCAGCTCAGAATTGCGCCATCTCCAAGTGAGCTATCTCCTCTACCTGGAATACCATCTCCCCCAGTTTGTCATCTAGCCCCTCAAGTATTCCTTGAATGCCTACAATATTCCACGTCCTGCAATGGTTAATGGGTATACAAAATAGAACGTGTTACACGTAAGGTCCCAGCTCTTAAAGGTCCACTCTCGTGATGCACCTAAGCAAGTGCTTTCGGAAAGGCTTTCTTTCATGTGACAACAGTTAGAAAACAGACGCAACTGTCTGCTGGCACAGGCTCTGACATTCTCTCCACTGCTTTTCCTACCCTTCTCTAACAAAGGGAAGCCAAATGAGTCATTAACCATCAATAAACCGAGTAACCAATCTTAACCAAATGGGTAACTATCAAATTTAGTTGAAGTGGGCATTCTATGGGTTTTACAGTGCCTTAGAGGTCTCTGAACACTGTAATATATCCCCTGTTAATTTAGTCAAGCTGCCTCAGCAAGGAAGCCATAGACAGGCAAATGTGACTTCTGCCTAGTCCCCAGGGCCTCCTTCTGTCTCCAGTGGCTTTTCTGGGATCATTTAGGCATTAACTTGTCTGTGCTCAGGCATTTCCATCATGTTTGGGCTCAGTGTTATGGAACATCAAATAATCAAAGCTACTTAAATTTTAAAAGAATGTTCACAAGTTCATTATTTATTCAGTGGATAAAAAGTTTATTAATCCCTCACAATGTACAAAAATCTCTACAATCCTAAAGTATAGTTAGCTAGAAAAGACATCTAAAAATAAGCATAACATACGGCAACGTATGATGAATGATAAGTCAAGGAGTCTGAAAAGAGGTCACTTCTTCATGAATAACAAAAGCTAACATTTACTGAGCGCTTACTATGTATTAAGCACAGAATACTGCACTAAGCATTTTATATGAAATATTAGCGCATTAAATCATGAAGTCCTGCTTATCTGGTGGGAGGATAAACATGAAGAAAATGAGATTTGGGCCCTGCATCATAAAACCGTTTTAAATGTGAGAATATAAAATAAATGTTGATTTAAAAATGAACATAAGTCAATTTTTTCTATGTTTCTATACTTTGGTAAAAATATTTAAAACTCTAACATACATGGAGTATTCATTCCAATACACTTGAGGCATAAATTCTAAATATATGAGAAAATTTTGGAAGACTCAATGCAAATTTAAAAGCTATTTTTTTAACTAGTGATTTAAGTAAAAATACTCACTTCTGAAATCCTAAAAACAACCTATTAAGACTCAATTAAGATCAATTTAGTTTTATTTTTATATTTTAAAAACAAAAAATGAAATAAGATACATGCCCATGTAGTACATTAATAATTCATTGTCTATTATCTTAGGGACATTTAATATGAAAATAACACATTTTATTATATGCATGTTATTTCTTATTCTGGTAAATAATTCATATAATTTCCACACTAATTAAAATCATTTGAAATATGAATTCAGAGCTGTTTCTATCAGTAAGTTGGGCAAACACAGTGTACAAGTGATAACTAAGGACAAAAATGAAAGGAAAATAAACCTATCATCAAGGAGTTTTCAAGGATAACGAGGAGAAAGGTGTTCACAAACAACTTAATGTGAGGCCAAATGCAATTGAGGCTCTATAAGTAGTAGCAAAATTCTGAGGAGAGAGGGATACATTTTTATCGGGAATCTAAGACATTTTTCTGTTGTGTCAATTGAGCTGGGCATTAACAATAAGAAACAGGCCTTTAATAAGTAAAAGTGAGGAGAAAACTCTTCCGCATGTACCATCTTCACAGCCATGGCAACAAAGACACAGCCAAGGCCAACCTGGGGCGGGGAGGGGAGGGTCAGGTAAACACTCAGGTGTAGCTAAGATACCAACTGTAATGGCCTAAATTAAATAAGGATCAGGGCACGTGGATTGAATGCCATGGTAGGGAGTTTGAACTTTATTTTACAGGTCTGCATTCCTCAAATTGGAGAGGGGATATAGAGAGAGGGTGATGGAGGGGATGGATAAAGCAGTGAATAAAATGGAAAAAAAATCCTGTTCTTTACGGAGAGAACACTCTAGTGGAGGATATAGACAACACAAAGTAAAAAGTAGTAAAAAATAAAACCACAGTATTTTGATATAAAATACAAGGGTAGGTATTTTAATAAGGAGTGATATTTCACCTGAAGGAATTGAGGGAAGCCATGAGGGATATTAGGGATGTGTATTCCAGGCAGGAGAAGCCGCAAGAACAGCTCCAAGGAGAAAGTGTGCCAGCACGTGCGAAGTACAGCAGGGCCATGTGACAGGAGAAGGGATTGAGGGGAGAGCAGTAGGGGATGAAATCAGGGAAGTGTTGGGAGCAGATCATACAGTGCCTGGGGGGCCTTGACAAGAGTTCTGTATTTTGCCAAGTGAAATGGTAAGGCATTGAAGTTCCCTAATCTTTTCACACTTTGCAAGTAATCTCAACAGACTATCATGGGGCAATGTGGGAAACAGGAGGGCCAGCTAATAACAGAATAATCCCAGAGAAGAATCACACCAACAAAGCCCTTGCGTGATGGTAGGGAATGTGGTTAGAAATATTCTGCAGGTAGAATCAACAAGATTTGCCAAAAGTTGATGGTGAGTGTGAGAGAAACAGAGAAAGCAAGAATGACTCCAAGTTTTTTGGTCTGAGAATAAGACAAAAGGCATATTATTTACTGAGATGGGAAAGAGGCAGGAGGAGCATCTGGAATGAAAGATGGGAGAATCAAGAGTTCCAGGTGAGTGATGCCTGGTCACTCTGCCAGGATGATATAGAGCTGGTCAGACTGAAACTAGATCTGTCAAATGCCAAGACCCATACACTCTCCATTCAGCTTGATAAAGGCTGAGATGCAGGAACAAGGGGTAACAACACGAGGGATTGTGAGCAGAGTGAAGGGAAGGTGGGAGAGTTGACAAGAATGGAGAAGTTAAATAGAAGGCAAGGCAGGGTGCCAGGAACAAGGGGAGAGCAAGAAACCAGACAAGATGTGGGATGTTTGCTGAGTGATTCTGATACAGAATCAACCAAAGATGAATTAAAGAAAAAGCAAGAACATGGAGACTGCTGCTAAGACTAGATAACATGTTCACAGCATCTATGAGAGAGAGCCCATTTCAGCAAGGAATGGTTGCCCAATCTGAACTCCCTTGAATTTTAGCAGCAATATTCCTCTTTCCAGGAGGCACTTGGAATGTCTTCCTTTTACAACGTCTTATTAATGGAACAACTAAAAAGCCCACTTACCTCCAAAAAGTGTAGGAGTTCACGATATAGACTATTGTTAGTAATGTGCTGTGTCATGTAGCACCCTGAATTGAATGAAGAAAAGGAAAGCACTGCTGCTTTTCGAGAATTATTGCTGTAGCATTTTCTGCTTCCATGTGCTATCTCAACACCACTGCTGTAATGACATACTGTAGTGTGATACATCAGTGGCTAATCCTGAGGATTCTCTATTATCTCCTGCTTTAGGATGTGCAGCATCAGAAATCTGATGGATTAATGAAAGACTGTTACTGCTAATTGCTGACATAAGACTATTTAGGGCACTGAGGCAATCACTGAATTTTTTCAGATGTTTTCACAGCTTTTCAGAGCACTGTACTAATCAGCCATGCTAATTCCAACAGTAAACAGCACAGAGCTTTGGTGAGAGACCATTAAAACTCTCCATCATTTCATCCTACAACTCCTTCCCAAATACCATCCCTAAATCCAGATAATTTGCCTTAGACAACTTACCAGCTGTGAAGTTTACTCTAGCCAGACTCGAGGCACAAGTGATGGCCAGAATTTTACACGTCCCTAATTAAAACAGATGTGGCCCCCAGTGGCAGCCAGGGAGCCTTTTTCAGCTGCCCTAGCTTAGAATATGCCTCAGCAAAGTGAATCAGACCTCTGTTCAGGGAAAGGCCATCAAGTGCTGAGGCACAAGGTTTCTTGAAGATGATCTGTTCCACTGAAGACCTATGGGCCACCGAAATCTCACCAGTAGAGCACTGTGAGTAGAAACAGCATTTAGAATTAAACATGAGCTCCAATTCTAATTCTGACCCTTATTATCTGTGCAACTTTTTGGCCAATTACACAACCTCTCTGAATCTCACTTTTGTCAGCTATAAAATGAGGATATCACTTCATGACTTTGCATATAAAATGTCTAGCAGCCCAGCCAACAATTCAGAAAATACCATAATCCAGCCCTTGCATAGGTGTGCCACTATATGGGAAACAGGTACACTAGTCAAACAGCTTGATGACAAGTGGCCACTGACATCATCCCCTGTGCTGATTCAACGCACTACCAACCTTCTAACTCAGCTTCCCCTTAGGCTGTTTGGATCTGGGTACAATATGCCTATCACAGAATGTTGTATCACATTCTCACTGATAAACTAGCATTTGACATTAGGGTCGTTATACATCTGCACCTTGTGATTTTGTTTAACCTGCATGAGTAGAATCAGCACAGGATATATTGGCAATCAAATTTCATTAACCTCCAGAACCTGGAGGACATTATGCTAAGTGAAATAAGCCAGGCATGAAAAGACAAATACAGCATGATCTCACTTATACGTGGAATCTAAAAAAGTCAAACTCATAGAAGCAGAGGGTCGAATGGTGGATGCCAGGTGCTTGGGGATGGAGAGAAATGGGAGATACTGGTCAAAGGGCACAAAGTTTCAGTTATGCAGGATGAATAAGTTCTGGAGATCTAATGTGCAGCATGATGACCATGGTTAATAACACTGTATTGTGCACTTGAAATTTGCTAAGAAAGTAAATCTTAAATGTTCTCACCACCAAAAACAAAAGTAACCATGCAAGGTGAAGGATGTGTTAATGAGCTTGATTGTGGTGATCATTCCACAACACATACGTATATCAAATGTGCACATATATGTATAATTAAATATATACAATTTTTACTTGTCAATTACACCTCAATAAAGCTGGAAAAAAACTCATTAAGGTCCATAACTAGTGTTACTGCCTCTCCCTGACAGATAAGTGGCAGCAGAAAAATCACTAGGGGAAGCCCAGACTTGGGAGAAGGGGCGGTATGAGGGAACCGTTTATCTATGGAGGGAACAGTTCTGTGTCTAACTCCCCAACTGGACTCTGTAATCCCCAGGAGCACCCAATGAATCCCTGGTATATCATGAAATTAAAACGTCAGCCCTGTGTTAGGTAACTCCCTCTCATTTTGAATACAAATGTGTTATATATGGCAAAGTTCATGGGAAGAAATCTATCTTATCACAGTTACTAAAGTTGAGAATCAGTGCTGTAGAAAATCAAGCTGATTGATTATTTAGGAAAGGAAGGGTGAAGACAAAGAAGAAAATTAACACAGGTTTTGATGAAACTAAGTAATGTTTTCTCAGTGGGATTCAGTTTCAATTTAAAGCTGAAAGGACTCTTTGAGCTTAAAGATATTGGATGATTTGGTTAAAATTCCCAAGGATTGGATTCAAGATTACTTTGTAATCTCATGACTTTAAAACCTTCTTAATTAAAGACTTACATTTGTTTTAAATGAAACAGGACGTAGATCTGAAGACCAGAAAAGCAAATCAGTATGAGGGAAAATAGTTCTGATGCTGGGTAGTCCCCGAGGCTCCCAAATTTAATGTGATACTCAATAAAGAGGAGTCAGAGCCTGGATGCGGGCTCTCACTTTCACACGTGAAGTGCAC
Organism: Equus przewalskii; assembly: GCF_037783145.1. Taxonomy (NCBI): domain Eukaryota; kingdom Metazoa; phylum Chordata; class Mammalia; order Perissodactyla; family Equidae; genus Equus; species Equus przewalskii. The sequence goes on along the minus strand of NC_091837.1, from coordinate 34,271,444 downwards.
TGACCCAAGGCCTGGAGTACAAAACCACCTGCTCATATCAACACTACCACATCCATCTGGAACCACCCTCCCCTCCTTAGATTACAAGGAAAAATGTGGTATTAATGGTGTGTTATCTTATCTCAAAGAGAGAAGAACAAAGCCTTGGTCTCTAGAAAGTCGATTCACAAGGGCTCACTGGTGTAAGAGACTGGAATGGAAATCCCTCATCTTCTCAAAGATTTCTTCAGAGTTCAAGACAAAATATTTTAAGATAGCAAAGATGAGACCTTAAAAGCATTACTTCACAGTTTTTTTTCAATTCCCTCACACACAATTCTAAAATAAATCAGCAAATAGGCCAAAAGTCTACTCCACTTTTTAAACTGTTTTAAAACCCCCTCCACATTCCCCGTCCTACTTGTCTGCTCCTGCTCATAACCCAGTTTCTCAGGAGAGTTATCGAGAATCACTGTCTCTGTTGCTCACCCCTCGAGCTCACTACAGCCTTGCCACACACACAAAGGGCTCTCGCTAAAGCCTCAGTGATCTCCACAACAGTGAATCAAGGCCGTTCTTAGGCGCCATCTTTCCTCCTGTGCTCACCACTGCACCATCTTGAAACTCTCTTCCTTGGGCTTCCCTGACACCACTCCTGGTTTCCTCCTCCACCAGGCATTCAGTATCAGGAGAGTCTGCCTGGCCCTGGGTCTCTTCTCACCCTTTCTGCTCCCCAGACAATTTCATCTGCCCCCTTGGCTTTAGTCCCTGACCTCGCCTTCTCAACTCCCACTAGCGATCTCAGAGTGGCTGTCTCTGCACCTGAAATTCCATACATTCAAACCGTTCCTAAAACCCTGGCTCTCCTCCAGGGCTCCCTTGATGAGTAAATGGTATCACTCTCCACTCCTAATACCCTCTTTCCCTTATCCACATAATCCAATCTATCATCATCCTGCTGATTTCAGCTCTCACATACCTCCTCATTTCCCAGTGTCATTCACCTGGAATACTTCCATGGTCTATGAATCAATCTTTCACTATCCACCTTGCCCCTCTCCATCCACACTTCTAAATCCACTCTCTTCAGAGCCCGAGTGATCTCTAAAAATATTATGTGTATTTGTGTGTGTATGCACATTCACACACACTCATATCATCTTGCTACCTGGTGTTGCTCTAACCTAAACTGGTTTATAATTGCACTTAAGATCCTTCACATGGTTCAGCGGACTCTCTCATTTCCGCCCCCCATATCTCCACATTTTTCTAATACAATTCTCCCTTTACCCTCTGTGTTACAGCCATGTTGGCCTTTCAGTTTCTAAAACATTCCATAAACTCTCTTCAAAAAGGGGCTTTTGTACATCTGTGACCTCTGCTATACCACCACCACCACCCACCACCACTCCTACCCCACAAATGGATCACCTATTATGCGGATTAAAAATTCAGATGATCAGACCCCACCCTAAACCTAATGAATCAAAACATCTCAGGGTAGCCAGAATACATCCTTTCAACTAATGGCCAGACAATTCTGATGAGCAGGTTTGGGGACCTAATATAAACAATCACCCTCCTAAATACGTGAAACATCCTGACCACATTCACAGGCCCAAGATCTCCATCACCACTCACCATTAATGAAGTAATCCATTCCTCCTGTGGAAGTTAGACAGCTCTTCCTTATATTGACCTGGTGCTTGCCTTCCGGAACCTTCTACCCATTGGTCCTAGTTCAATAATTCCTTAAAAATCTCCCTCGTAGGACATGATTGGCACCTCCACCATCTTAATGGCTTTCCTCTGAGGCTGCTTCCATGCCATCTGCCGTCTTTGTTTTTTAAGGCTTTCATTTTTTAGAGCAGTTTTAGATTCACAGTAAAGTTGAAGGGAAGGTAAAGAGATTTTCCCTATATTCCCTGCCTTCAAACATGGTTAGCCTCCCCAATATCGACATTCTCCCCCCGAGTAGGACATGTGTTACAACTGATGAACCTACACTGACACATCATTATCACCCAGAGTCCACAGTCTACCACCATTTTTAAGTGTGGCTCCTAATGCCAAATGTAAATGGTTCCAGGCCAATTCTTCATTGAAGCTAACTCAGTGGTTCAAAAGGACTCTCTCAACTGGGTAGTGGTCATGAAACCAGCACGGGGGCAAATGGAGATAGGCTGGAAACCTTGCTGGTCATTTATGAGGCTTCAGATTGCAAACTGCACCAAGTGTCAGCTTCCTCATTTATTAAACTGGGACAATGGTAGTGCCTTCCTCTCTGGGCCAATATAAGGATTAAAATAGCTCATGCCTGGAAACCACACAGCCTGGTGCCTGTCGCATAGAGGTGTACATAAATAGAATTGAGCTCCCTGAAGACAGGGCTTTACGTCAGTTTGCTTTAGCCCCACTGGCACTTCAAACAGCGCCGGACACACATGGGACATTCAATTATTTGTTGAATGACTGAATTATTAACAGTCATAGACAACTAGAATTTAAAATAAGAAAAATTTAAAATTTGAATATAGTAAAAAAAAACAGAAGTAAAATGAAAATGAATTCTAATTTAGTTTTCCTTTTTGTTTAAATTAAAGTATATTCTTTAAGGTGGCTCTTAAAATCCAACTAATGGTTTTGACATATCATACATTCTTTTAAATAAAATGGGATAAGAAATGTTTGATTTAGAAGCAAGTTTTTGTACCATATTTGCAACGTTCAGAAAGCTATATTATGTTTTTCAAATCTCATTTCAAAGATAATAACTATCGTGCAACAGTAGCACACCAGGGAATAACAGAAACACATTAAATCAGTTGCATTAATTTTAAGTAGAATCATTAAACTACTTAACATTTTTTGTTTCTAAATTATTTTAATGTTTTGACATTAAAGTGAAAAATAGTGAATGCTTCAGATACTTAAAAAGATCCACTCTGGTAGACAGACACCTAATAGTGGCTCATAGGATATGTATCCTGAGATATCTACCTTTTATATTAGTATTCAATATATTCTTAATATATTTAGCATATTCACCATATGGCCATATGAAAATTCTTCAAACTCTTTTAGAAAAAACAAGGTGGCATTTTGTTTTCAAATAGGAGTACAAGGGGAGCCACACACAGCAGGATTTCCATTTGCACAGGGCCTCTTATTTGGAAGGAACAGAACTCTGCTCACCTTAGCATGGCACAAGCAACCTGTTGTGTAACTCACCTTACTGTTATTTTCCCTTCTGCTCCTTTTAGTGGGAAATAACTGGGTTAAGTTCAGTTCTACTCCCTACCACAAAAGCTCCTGAAACGTTTCAGATGGCACTTGAGGCAAGCAAGGCCCACGTACCCAGACTCTAGAGCCTCTGGGACCCACCCAGAGGCCTCGTCTTCATGCTCCTTAGGATTCAGCACAGGGCCCGCAGGGAGCAGGTGCTTCCTAAACACTTGCTGGAATGAACTGAGCATCACCACAGGTCCCCGGGCATCCTATATCCGAAAGTCTGCCTTCCACAGTACCCCAAGCCTAGAGTCCAGCCAGAAAACACTAGGATAAAGACCTTCACCCAACAGATGGCTGTGCACTGGGAGGGGCCAGCACTCTGCGCAGACAGGATGTCACTCCCAGGGCCCTGGCCAAGGACAGGACACATGACCTGAGTCAGTGAAGAAAAATGACTTCCCTTCCTGGCTTCTGGGCTTAACCAGGCCCTCAAGGAAGGGAGCTGTGACCCTGACAAGGGAAAGGCCAACGTTTGAGACCCAAAAGGACTGTGACTTTTGGAGGCCAAAAACTGACAAAGGAAAATGTCCTGCCAAAGTGAAGACAGAGTGGCTGGCTATGCAAGTCAGTGGGGGTCAGGAAGTGAGCAGAAATCGCATGGAATGGAGGCAACAGCTCCCAGAAGGAATCCTAATTCCACCACTATTGTAGTGTGAGTCACCCAGAGCCTTGAGAAGGGGAGAGCAGAGAATTCCCCCTGCAAAGAGGAAGGACACTAATCCACCTGTATAATGTGATAGGCCTGGAGTCTGGCGTCCAAGTGAGGGGCAGCCAAGTATAACTCATTCCCCATGGGGAAGATGATTGGATAGAGCATAAGAGCGTGTCAAAACCTCACAACTATACCCCAGGCAACCCTGGTATGGAACCTGGAGTAACACAGGTCAGGCTTATACTGTGAGCCGAGTGCTGGGGTCATACACATTACAATCTTGTGACTAGCAGGCTCTTATGTTCATGAAGCCATCAGCTTTTATTATGGCAGGGGGTGGGGGCTCTGCTAACAGAAGTTATCTGTGTGCTCCCTCCCATTCTCCTCACAAATTTTATTTTCTCGTCATCCACCACCAGGTCAACAGCTGCAGTCTGTGATAGCAGTTTTTAGGTCCCTTTGTATCAGATTGTGAAATGGGAAATTTCCTCTCTGCCTAAAGTCTATGCATCAGGTCTACACTGTATGAACCCTGCTAGAGTCTACAGACTGTGAAGCCCTTTTAAGTGGGGGTGGTGACAACAATCTTTGCCAAAGTTGTGCTTGTCTCACAGAGAGCATGCCATTTCCTATGTCATATCACCTAACTGGAAAGTGTAAGAAAACAACCCAATTTAAAAACAGACCTAGAACACAAGTCCTGGTTTGAAGGGTTAAGTTCTGATAATGGGTCTACGCAGCCTTTCCTTTCCTCTGTGAACATCATAATCCGGGAAAAAGGTGGGAAATTAAGGGAACCTTGCATTAGATGCGCTCACAAATGTTAACTTATTCAGGGCTCACAGCAGGAAGTATCATCGCTATGTTATGGAAAATGGAGGTGGGAGGGGACTTGGCTGTGACCTATTCCAGCTGACTCTGCTGCACACTTTGGTTTTGGGTTTCAAACCCTGGCCTGCAAGTGCCAGTGTCACACACTGCCCACTACTAGCGATCCTACTGTAACTTTGCCGGTGACTGACGAAAACCCATGAAGTACATCTGGATGATGTGCAAGGCCCTGCCATCTCCTGGTGTTTTCTCCCAGGAAGGCCTGGAGGAGCTCTAATGAAAGCTTTGTTTTCTATTCTCCTACCTCACAGTGTCATTTCACCATAGGGCAAGGATTAGGCCATATTCCTTCTTCATTTTTAAGTCAAAAATAGCAAACTGATTCCAATAGTGTAGGAAACCAGACTTTTAAAAACATCTATTTGCATTCAATATAAGAGCTAGAAAATTACTAGTAGGTGAAATCAAATCGGGAAATCTCTGACTTATTGATATTCTATTAGGTTGCTTTGTTCTGTTTTGTTTTTCAACGACTTTCATTTCATGAAAAGAGGAAACGTATTTGAAACCACATTTTAGTGCCTGCTTAAAAAGACTTGAACTTGGAGTTTTCCAAGGCTTCTACAGGTTTTCACAAAAACTTTTATTACTCTCCTTAAATATACACTCTCACTGATAGCTGTACGTGTACTTCGAGCTTTTACAGAGTTTCTATAAATTTTGTTGGAGGCAAAAAATGATTCCTTCCAGGTCCTTGGAAATAGGTGACATGGGGAGCTGGTGAAGCCTCATGCCTGGTTCCTCAGCAGCAGCCGCCACATGCACACAGTGCTTGCCACAGGCCAGGCAGTGGGCCAGGAGCCTCGCACTGGAGATGCTACCGCTGTCTCCATTTTACAGAGAGGAAACTGAGGCCCTGAGAAGTGAGACAGCTTGCCCAGGCCCCACAGCCAGGAGAAGGAAGAGCTGAGATTCAAATCCAGCCAGTCCACAGTCCTGCCCCCATGCACTTCAGGAGACACTGCCCAATGGCAAACTAGGTGACGTGGGGAGAAGCCCATCAAGCTGTGACCTGACCTCAGGATGAGCACAGAATGAGCACCCCTGGCTGCTCAGTCTTAGGAAGACTGTAGGGAAAGAACATGGAAGACCAACTCAAGTTATAAGTAATTAGTCTAATTAGCCGCGTGGCCTTAGGCAAATCACTGGAGGCCTTATTTTTTTAATTTAAAATGCCAGAAGCTGATGAAGGAGAGTTTGTATGATAGTTTCCAGTATGTTCATGTCTAATGCAGTTTTAGGCTGCACAGTACTGACAGGATTTGTTCAATGATAATAGCTTTTTCCTATATAATTTTCAGTAGTCCTTCTCTCATAATTCTCTCTGTGTGCCCAAGCTGGAAGAAAGGAGCAGTGGAGAGCTGGGGCTGCATCCAGGAGGTCACCTCACAGGGTTATTCTCGAGGTACATAAAGCTGCCTGTCACGCGGGAGGAGCTTGTGAATAGGAGTCATTTTTATTATTCTAGGCCTTAATCATCTCTCATCTAAACTATTAAGCCTCATGAAAACATGAAAACAAAGACACTCAATGTAGCATTATTAATAGTGAAAGACTGCTAACAACCTAAATGTACAACATGGCAAAAAGTAAGAATTATGGAACAGTACTAAAGTCATATATGGCTATTGAAAATCATATTCCCAAGATTATTTCTCAGCATGGAAAATAATGATGATCTTGATCACTAAAAGGTGCAAGCTGTAAAAACTGCATACATAGCATATTCACCACTACACACAGAAGTACACATGTTTAATGCATATATACACACATGGACATCTGGAAAAAATACAATAAATTGCTAATAATGCTTCTTTGAGTAATTGGATTATGTTTTATACTCCTTTTGATACCTTCTGGTATTTTCTAGTTTTTCGTACAATGACAATCCAGGACTCATACAGTCAGAAAAAGCATTAAAAACCTAAAACAATTTTTGACAAAGAACAAACACATTTTCAAATAAAGGTAAAATTTACACTAAAAGCAAAATCATTTTTAAGTAACCAAAGTTTAAAGGATCACCCCAAAGAAATCAGCTCACACCAAAAAGGAAAAATACAAAAATAATTATTTTCAGAAATTCAAATAGCATTAAAAATAAGAAGTTTAACATACTGAGAATTTAAAAATAAAAAATATATAATAAAAATTTCATACAAATGACTGGCCAGAATCACAGAAAAATCAGAAATGGAAAGTCTTAGAAAATGATTTTTCCTCTTATGCCTGGAAAAATATCTTGGAGGGATTACGGGTTCAGAGGAGAACTTGGCCAAACTTTGGCTTGTTTCAACAACCCCATTTTTTGTTCTTTCTCTCTCTCTCAACACAGGCACACACACACACACAAAGCCAGGCCCAAGCAAGTATTTAACTCTTGACTTGCAGATTAGAAAGAATCCAGCTTCCCCAAGAGCCTCACCGACACCTGAGGGGTGTTCCGTCCGACTCCACGCTGAAGCTGACGTGGCAGCCTGTTCTTTGCTTCTGTCCCCACCTCACTGACACCCTCCCACACCAGCAGGAAGGCTGCTGGCCCATCTCAGGGCTTGCTTCTTGATACCCACCCTATTTATCTAGGGCTTTGCCACGGCATGGTCCATAGCAGACGTGTCATCCAGGCCCTCAATTGAATTGTGCCTCTTAAGGTTCCACATGACAGCACCTCTTGAAGACTAACAAATCTCAGGGCTGGTCCCAGCATAGTTCCCGACGGGGTCTTTTACTCCAATTGTTTCCATTCTACAGAAAGTAGTCACATTAACAGCTCTTTTTGAAAGGATAAAACCAATAAACTAGGGAGCCCAGTATCAATTCCTCTCACAGGAGAGGCCTACCCCTACCATGGGCTGCAATGGTAAAGGGAGGTGTGGGAGGGTGAGGGTGATGCCTAGAAGCTTGAAAGGTAAAGCAATAACGTATGCACACAGTACATATTTTCTTGACTTTTAAACCAAAAAAAGAACCATTAACTACATCTTTCAGAAAATGCAGACCATGCATTACTCAGAAAAATTCAATTCAAGAATACTCTTCTTCATTTAACAGTCAAATTGTGGTTCTTTAGAGCAAGTATTCTAGAGCCTGGGTTCAAATCTCAGTTCACCAATTAGCTGTGTGGCCTTGGGTAAGCTTCTTTACCTCTCTGTTTAAAGCACTTAAAAAAGCACAGCATATAGTAAGCACTATAAAAGTTTTAGCTACCATTATTATTTTATCATTGTTGTTTTATTATTGTTGTTACCATCTATTTAAACTGGACTTCTACAGTTTCAAATATTTCCAACTCTGTCAACTATGTCTATTTAATTATACTCAACAGCCGTGTGATAATTAAGTACAAAATGGTCTGTTTTGGAATCAGAGGATCTTTTGCAGCTCGTTCAGCTATGTAATGGTCATGTGGATAATCTGAGTATATTATTACCTTCTCTGAGCCTCAATTCCCCATATATAATGCATATTATATCACTAACCTCCTAGAGTTTGTAAAGAGTGAAGAACATTCGTGAAAAGCAGATTTTATAAAGCACTGAGACGTACCTGTGGAAAATAGATCTAGAATGTGATTTCCCAACAGCTCCGGCTCTGTGAAATACACAAATCTTACTTGCTTGGCAATTACAGTGACTACTTTCATCAACCTTAGGACACAATTTTTTCCTCATCTGTAGGCAACAGGAGGGTGCCTAGGGTCCCATCACTCAAGGCCATATATCTAAAGGAGAGAAGTTGCTTTCCACTTTAGGGTTAAGATGAAAATGAGAATTCCTGCCAAGAAACCATCCAAAGGATAAAAACGGAGTTAGCTAGTGGAGGGAAGAGGAAGAAGGTTCAAGGCGACCCATGGCAGAAAAAGAAAATGAAGACAAAGGCCAATTCCCCATAAAGCTGTTCTTGTCCAGGAGCCACAGGCTGGTCTAGCCCTCTCTTACCACCTACCATGTCAGCACAGGAATTTCTCTACTCAGCATAAGGTGATGAAATACTGATGGGCCTCTTGAGCACATGTGTTTTCCTCAAGAAGAATCCAGCACCTATGGGTTATATCAGTCAGGGTGGGCCAAGCTATGCTGCAGTAACAATCACAGAATATCAGTGAATAGATCACTCCTCCTTCATACTCCAGGCCCACTGCAGGTCAGCTGGGGCTCTTTTCCAAGTCATCCTACACTGGGGCCAAAATATTGCAAGTTGCCATGGCAGGGGGCACAGGATGTAGAGAAACACACACTGGCTCTTAATGCTTCTGCCCAGAAGTGACATTTAATTGGCCAAAGCAAGTCATAGGGACATGTATGTTCAAATGGACAGGGAAGTACAGTCCTACTCTAGACAAGAAAGAGTGTCAGAATGTGAACATCCATACATCCAGGTCCCCAAGACCAGCTTTCCCACCTGCTCCATAGAGAACACATCCAGGAAACGTTCCCACCAGGATCTCAAACGACTGACTGGAGAGTGTGAAGCAGAGCTTCAACTGGTACCCTTAGACAAATGGTGACAGCTTCTCTCCCACCTCTTCAACAAGTGTTTCCTTATAGCCTACACGCTGGATAGTACCAAGCTTAAACTGTTACTCAAGACTAAATGATCATCGCTATCCCGTATTTCAAACACATACACGTGCATACATACACAAGCAGAAATTGCCTACCATCTGTCCTGAAAATAAAATATTCTTTTTTTTACGAATAACACTTTTCTAGGATCGGAGTCCCCAGTGAAATGTTTCTTTACAAAGCTCAGTCAATCCCAAGTGAAAATTCTTTCTGAGAAAATGTCACCATCTGTAAATGTTCCCTGGGGCCAAGCTCAAGTAGGTGCTGCAGAGCTTCTCCCAGAACTAAACCCTCCGTGAATCAAGCTTTTAGATACTCTCAACACTCTTGGCATCCAGACACTCGTATAACCCTGAATTATTTATTCACCAATCTTTGCACAACTTTCTAAACACCAATGGAGACCGGGACAGTTTCAGCTATTTGATGTTACATCTTCTCAAGTGGCTAAAGAGGCTATAAAGCACCCCATTGCTTAAGCCTGCCATCTCAGTTCCATTAGCAGTAAAGACCTCTCTATTCAAACTGCTAAGTAAATCCTCCGAGAGCCCAGGGACTGTTTCATGCTTGAAAGCAACTGTTAAGAATTTGACAACAACCAAACTGTTCCTATTTAATCCTTCTCCCAAGGTAAAAAGAATTATAGGTAAACATATGCCTTCATTATTTGCTTTGCTGCATTTCAATACCCAATCCCACACAAAATTGCCAGCCAAGAATTTAATGCAATCACTTCTGTATTTCAGAGTTATTGCCTGTGCAGAATGCAAAAAGCTTAACAAAGGGCTATGGAGCTGGTTAGCCCGCACCTGTATTTTGTGAAGCATACATCTTAAATGTCACAGGGGTAAAGTCCAATTGTGGTGATGCTTTCTACAAGGTTTTTAGAGGAGATTCAAAATAACACTTCCAGGTTTCTTTTAGCTGGCAACAAATATTTAGTTTTGAACTAAAATCAAAGGGTACACCAAACTACAGAAAGAAAAATGAAGAAAGAAATTGCAGAACCGAAATTTTTATTATTTGGTTTTGAAAGATAGTAGATACGGGGTACAGGGTTTGGGGTTTATTTCTGGATTTTTTTCTTTCAAGCTTTATTGTTTTTAGCCTTTACTAATTTATATGCTTATAAAACTTCTGAAAACCAACAAGGGTTAGGCTGGTCATCTTCTCCAGTAGAGGGCTATTTGGAAAACCAGAGCATTGAAGCAATTTCTTTGAACTGCTCTACAATCTCCAGTACTTCCCCCACCAACACACACATGCAAATAGTCACCAAAGCACCAGTTTCCTCATGGAAATACCCTGCAGCAAGATTATCAAGTGAACCACCAATGATAAATATTCTGTCAGTTTCTATATCTTATGATAACCTCTCTTTACATACCTACACTATGGAAGAACCCACCGAGGTATCACTCTCAAGAAAGCAGTTTTTGCTGTCACTTACTTAGAGGAAAGACTTCTATGTTACTTCCACTGTGGAGTAAAAAGCATTTGGTACCTACTGGCATCTTGACTTAAAAAACAATGACACATTGTCTATTTTAATAATACTTAATCCTGTGCAAATCTCCCTAAATTAAAGAGCTATTGTAATTTCTATAACACTGAAAGATTATTTGCCCCAAAGGTACATGCTCTGTTTCTGACTGGTATGGCAAAGACGGTATAGATTAGGGCACACTCTATAGGCCAACCAATGGTTAAAGGACATCCTTCAGAAGTCTATACATCTCAACGTGAAAAGAGAGCATTTTCAAATCATGTTAGAACAATTACTTTTGCTTTTTTTCCTTCCAGGTATACTGTATGTCAACAATCAAATACACATCATAATTTCCTTTTTCTTTTACAGTATTTTAGGTTGCTTCTAATAATATGACATTTTACTAACCAAGGGCACTTACTAGCTTTGTTATTATGAGCAATGAAAATATGAAACGAGGTCTTATTATTCCTGAGAGATTCAGAAGCACCCAGGTAAATTCTTGAGATTTTCTCAATAATATCCTAACTACAATGACTCTCTATTTGAGATAAGATCACCTCATTATTTCAAGACATATTTTTAATCCTAATCTGTTTTCTTCTGCCCATTTACCACATTTGGGGACTCTTCTCTCCTTAATCCACTTCAATTTGGCAAACTAATTTCAACAGTAGGCCAAAATGAACTAAGAAGATAAGTGACTCCTGAAGTAAAAGAGATATGACTGTCATTCTTTATATTGTGTTATCCTTGTCACTCAGGAGTGACCTTTCTGCTAGATGGAAACATGCCTTCTCGAGGCTAGCCGATCCTATCCTGGGGACCCTTTGCTGCCCAACGTGCTATCCAGAGGAGCAAGGGTGAAGATCTGTGCATGGGCACAGTGCACTGGGCAGGTGCCAGTCAAGCGGACTTATTCTCAGGTATGAGAGCCTGAGAAGTAGAATCAGAAGCAAACACACCACCAACTCGCCAGGTACAATACTGAGCCAATGTGTTCACTCAGTCTAGGTGGTAGGTCCTAGATTTATGGCTCCTACTAAAGCTAATTTTATTACTACATTAAAAAGAAGTTCCAAAATGTAATAAATTGAGTGAAAGTGAGGGGAAAAAATACACTTTAAAAATCTATTATTCAAGTAGAATAAATAATCAGTAAATCAGAAAAAGAGAAGTGGCAGTAATGAGAAGGGAAAGATAGAGACATGAAACCTACTTGACTGCAATACCTTTATATATTCAAGCTTGTTAACCCACCTCATTTCCCTCAGGGAAGGAAAGACACCATTTTCTTTATCGCAGTGTTTTATTCAACTGTCTACGAAATGTGTACTATTCAATAATCACTTCCAGGAAAAAATTTTTTTGGTTTTGCTTTGTTTCAGGATTTTTGGCTACATTATTAGCAAGTTGCATGTGAAAATAAGACATTTTTATTAACGGTGGAAGAATATTTCCAATATGGAGCTGTCATCAACAAGTGAGACTCAAAGCAACATCTTAGAGAACAGATTCCAGTCCATTACTTCTCAAGATCCCAGGCCCCGAAGCCCATAACTCCAACAGCTACTTCTAGCATTCCTCTTCCTCCGAGCCAATTCACACAGAACCAAGAACCCAGGGCAGCGTTCCAGATCTTCCAGACCGAGAGTAGGTAAACCAAAGTGAAAGCAGAAATGTTCACAATTTATTCAACGACGCAGCATTCCTGAACCTCCCACTTCCCAGACATTCCGCCACACTAACTCATGTGGTTAACGATTATTGTCTTCTCACGAAAGGCTTATAGAGAAATATGTGTATATATTTATACACATCCCCAGTGTTCAAGCTTGATGCAAACCCTCTTTAAAAGTAAGCTTTTTAATTAAGGCTTATATTTTTTCATTTAGGCAAATAACTTCTAAATTTACTCAGGAAAACAGAAAAAGAAATACTATCTGGGATGTTTTGATACAATTCAATAAATCATTATTGAGAATGTAATTTTGCTACAGGGAAATAGAATGAAAATGGGGAGGTTATGCTTTCAAAGAGCTTACAGATTAATAGAGGGGAAAGTCATTTAAACAAATATCAGTAAGTTCTGCAACGTAAAATGGCCATATATTCTGGGCACTAGAAAATCATCAAGCAGGGGACATTAGTTCTAGTCAGGAAGAATTTGGGGAGGCTTCAGAGAAGAGGTGACATTTAAGCAAGGACTTGAGAGTTGAGGAGAATTTTGATTATTCAACCTACAAATAAAAATGTCCCATCACTTCAAGTTTTCCAAGTTTCCCTGTCTAAATTCCTTAAAACCATAAAATCCCCTTAGAAAATCCTGTTGTCAGAATCATAATCTCCACACATCCACTGACATAGGCTGGGTGCCTTTCAAACAGCCCATCCCCTAACATGGTAGAGAGCCCTGGATATTTTATACTGGAATAGAACTCTATTTCTAATGCATCTATTCAAACACATTATTTTAAATTCCCTTCTGCTTTTTGTGAATATGAAATTTCTCTCTCTATACTCCTTTTGATCAAAGAAGAATGATGGTGAGAACAGTGTCAAATGACCCAGCACAGCCCGGCCACTCACATGTGGAAACACTAAGAAACTCTCATCTTGGGCACGGGCCAGGAAAGCAAGCCAGACAAATAAGAGACATTGGGATCAACTTAGCCCTGAGAGTGGTACGAATGGGAGGGGCTCCGCAGGCCTCTAAATCCTCGCCCTGGAAGCCACCAGCAGCTCTGCTCTCCTAGGAAGGCAGGCAGGAAGGGAGACAGGAGGGGAAGCTCTGACAGCCACACTTTCCTCCAAGTACAAACTGGCTGTGGGCCCTGGAGGTGTTCTCTAGGAAGCCAGCCCTGGGGCAGGAGAAGAGAGGAAAGGGGCCCAAGAGGGAGCGAGGCACAGAGCCAGCCACCCATCCACAGCGGGCCAGTACCTGGTGAATGGACCCAAATCTCTACAGAGCAGCACAGGGCCTTTCTGAGAAGCAGAACCAAAGACGGCTAGACTCAGCCAGAGTCTCAAGAAGCAAAAGAAATTGGCAAGCAACCCCCAAGGCTTTGCGGGTGTTACTTTGGGTCAGGTCTGTGGGAGTCTGATAGCTGAGAAGAGGGTACCAATGCCTGTCTGAAACACCAGCAGTGTCCCAACCCAGGAATCCCAGTTTCCTGAAGACCCATCTGAGAAGGGAGGGGAAACATTCCTCAAGAGCACCTCATGGGGAAGAGAGAATGGGCACATCTTCCTCCTCTTGCTGCTGCAGAATGAGAGGCCAGGCAAAGGCCTTCTGCACGCTTCCTTGCTGCCTCCCATGTACCAGGCAGCTCCTCAGGTCACACGGCAAGGCTCCCCTTCACTAAGGTGGCACGATGCAAACACCAACATGGCTTTTGGCCCTGGTCCAAAACCTTGCTACTTTGGATTACAAAAAACCTTTCCTCATTTGTCTCCCTGTTTCATCAAAGTACACATCAGACTTTAGAAAGGGCCCCAGGGCTCATCCCTCCACACACACACCAACACAAGAGCCCGTCAGCCTTGCCAGTGGCAGGCGCCTATTACTCCCACAGATTCCCGAGTGTGTCCCAAAGGGCACGAGCCACTCAAGGGGCTCCATGAGTGCTCACATTTAGGATATTCTGTAAACCATTGCAATCTGGGCCTTCAACGAAGAAACCTGTTTAGCTCTGTTTAACCTCAAATTTCAAACCATCTTAATACCATCAATCAACTTTTTTCTCATATAACACTTATTCCTATATTCCATACAACATATGAGGGAAACGGGCCCATTCCACCAATGGAATGCACTGCCAGAAAATTCCTTCTCTTTATCTTGGAATATCAACCTAAAATCTTAAAACAGAGAAAGAAGCCACTTGTTGAATCTTACTAGAATATTCTATTTGTTGTCGAGGGGAGGGACAAGTAGGTTCAGAGTTAAACTCTCAACTCCAGTCTCATACTGATGTTAAAAACTGACTGTCCCTCTTAAAAATGTGATGAAACTTTTAAAAATAGTTGTTAGAAGGAAGTTTGTGTACACCTCCCCTGTAGTGGAAAACAACTCTTTAAGTCCATGCTTTAAGAAGCCACCTTACAGGATAAACATAGGTCTGTGCTAAAGACTGATGGCAATATTAATCTCGCGTCAAACTTGTTATCTGTTTGTCAACGGCAGCTGACAATTTCCTAATGAAAAACGAGAAGTATAGTGAACTAGTATTTCACATCAGGCAGGGAAATTCATTGAGATGATTTGGTTGGGGTTGATATAATTCAGATTATTAACTGGATCAATTGCCTATAAGGGATCCAATTTTCTCTGAAGAAAAAGGCATCCCTTCAGAGTGACAACAAGCTATTTCATTCTTTTTAGGATCACTTATCATTCAGTCCCAACTTCTAAGTTTACAAGGAGCTCTAATCACCTCAGACACGAACCTTCCCAGGTTCTTTAATATTCCTTCAGTTCCTTAGCTTCGAACTGATCTTAGATCACACAAAATGAAACTTCCAGCATCTTTTTCTCCTTCTGAAACTGGATTCCAGATGTGCTGTAACTGTGGCCTGACACAGCCCACAGGCTCATTATACTGTGTATACTTTATTACTATGGCAACACCAGCTTTGCCTTGTATTTGTGCTGTTTCATGCTGAGTTGGCAGTTTAAGTAAATTTCCACAATAACCCTTAAATCATTTGCACAATTAGTAGGTTTGATTTGGATTCTATCTAACACATGTTCTCTGGTTCTGCTTCTTACCCAGAGGATAGAGGTTTTTATCCATTGTGATGCATTCACCACCACAGACCCTCAATGAGTCAAATCCATCCATCGCCCATCAAAGCATCCATGTGTCATCTTCTTATTTCCAATAACTATCTAGCAGCCTGAATAAAGCTATCAATGTTATCAGGGAAAATTCAGATTTCCACTCAACAGGGTCATTTCTACCTAAACAACATTACAATTTATCTACCTGGTGAAAAAATTATGAGTTAGCCCTACTGGAGCTGACAATAGTCATCTGTTGATCCTAGGAGATTAGTCAAACAGTGTCGCTTCTTTGTTACACTGAAATCAACCAAACATTTATGTCCTGATCAGTATCTGCATGGGCAACATAGTCCCAGCTCTCAGGGGAGTTTCAATATCAGAAGAGACAAGGTAGATAGGTCAGCATCAGCTGCAAGCATTATTTATTGAGTGACTGCTGAATTAAACAAAAGTGACTAAAATAATATAAAACTAGGAGTTAAATTGTATTTTTAAGGGTTTAATATAGATTATCACAGGGACCCAAGTTTGAGAAACCCATAATTATCCTTTGAGGCCATAAGCAAAGCTATCTTCTTATCTCCCCTAAAGAGGATAAATATTACCAGGGCAAAAAGGTTGAGTCACATACAGGACATTGGCTTCCTTAGCCATGTAGGAAGGGTACCTGTGACTCTCTAGATCCTGTTCTTTTGAAGAGAGACAGGGAGGTAGGCCAGGAGCTTGAGCAGCAGACACACTTGAAGGGAGCCCTCCTATTGGAGCTGAGAAAATTCTACTTTATTAATCCAATTAACTAATGACATGTTATTTTATGAAGCCTTGTTGAGGTGGTCCTCAATAAGATGAGTTGGTCCAGCATCATCTATACCATGCTAAAAGAATTAAAGATCCCCTGAGGTGAAAAGAGAAGGGGCAACGGAAATGAGTGAGAACCATAAGGAGAAGGTCATGTCAGTATCTACTCCTCACACACCCAATTTTGGAGGACTGTGCTGGAATGTATGATTTCATTAGAGCTTCATTCTCATTCACTGAAGAGCTATGACTTCATGCAAACATTAAGATATAGTTGGGATTTAGATGGAACAGGAGACATTTAAAATAAGAGGTTTAACAGGAAGCAAGGTTCCAAGGCAGATAGAATCCAGGTAAATTTGTGGAACAGGTCTGACAGTGTGGTTAAGAGATGCTGGGAAACAGTGGAAAGCGCACTGGACTAGTAAGGTCAAGTCAGGCTAAGGAAAGGCCAGAACCTGGACATGCATTATCTAATGCACTTAAAAGGGAGGCAGTGAAGATTTTGCAAGCAGAATAAGGATTACTTGTCCTTAAAGCCACCTATAATGTGACCAGCACCTCTACACCAAGATCCACATACATTCTGGACATTTACTCAGAACAAAGAACAAAAGTAAACTGTAGCATGATACCAGCAGACCGCTCTGTGACATGCACACAGAATGCACTAGTTCACTTCACTTTCTCTCTCTTCTGAAAAAAAGATACAAAGAAAGAAAGAAGTTATTCCAAAAAGATGTGAGAAAAATTCAAGTAATGTGTGGTCTTAGTTACCCTGGTATCCCTCTAAGTCAGTGTTTCTCAAATCTGAATAAGGTTCAGAAACTTTCTGAAGAAAAGTAATTATCAAGGACCCAAAGAATATCATACTAAAGAGTCCTGGGGGAGTCTGGTTTGAGAAACACTAACTTAAAACTAGAAAAACTTAAACAAAGACTTTATAACTGACAAAATACACTTTTAAGAGATCAAGACAAGGTTTAAAAATCATGTAGAACTCTCGCCAGAGAATTACCATAGGAACTCAAGTTCAAGAACTCCATTTAGAACTGTGCAAAACCCAGAAATTTCTATCAAACAAGCTACTCTTGTCAGTTTGCCCTAATGTCAAGATAGTATAAGAAATTTTTCAGTTCAAGGAGTCTTTATGAGACATTTCCTAAAATGACCACTTATCTTATCAAGTTTCCATACTGCTCAATACAGCTCGTCTTGTGTCTTTCACATCTTCCATATCTAATGGGTCTCCCTGTTGATGTCTATAATATAATTATCATTTTCATTAAAATGTCTCCCAATCACCAATACTAAACTAAGAGTTTAAGTCATTTGTCTAGGGTCCCCCCCCTCCAGCCACAAGGGAAACAAAGTTGTCATAATTGCATCACCAACAACATGGGAAGCATCCCTCATCAGCCGTTGTCATTAGTAAAATTCTGAGGCCAGTACCCCCCTACACCATTAGAAATCCACTGGAATTATCTTTTTGCCTCTGCGGAAATATTTTTCCCTAACTTAAGGCTAATGGCCATAACTGGGTAATAATCAGAAATTCCAGAGCTGATAGGGTTTGGGGGATCCTCTAATTCCAACAGATCAAAAATTGAGGTTTTCCCTCAATTGGAGGTGGTGCCTGGGGGGTTATAAAAGGAACTGACAGGGAGGTGAAGTGAATGGATATCAGCTCCATGCAGATACATTTTCTAAATCGAGGTTCCCTATAAAACCGTGTGAAGACTGAAAAGAAGGGCAGTTTTTGGAATGCACTGCTCTTCCATGATATCATTCTATGTGAGAGAATTCCGAGTCTCTGCAAGGGGACATACTGGGCTAAGGTAGGAAGCAGCCAATGGCAGCGGCTGAAACAGAACACCTAGGCCTGTCCCCAAGCCAGTGCTTCACCCCAGGACCTACCTGTGCACCTGTCTCTAGGCGAGTAGTGGCTTCTTAGTGAACTGGGAGCTCAGTCTGGTCAAGAATCTCCTATCATTACAGCCATGCAAAAAAAAGAATGTGAGGGGAAAATTCACTATGATTTTAGAAGACCAAAATCTCAGAAGACGAAAGAAAGGGAGCTGGGTAGAAAAATCTCAGGAACTCTTAGGACTACAGAATTATTTTTAGTTTTAAATGACATTAGCTAGAAAGCATACACTAGGAAGGAATGAACAAGTACATGTAATCATTTAATAATAGCATAAACATACCCTAGGGGAGAAAAGAGGAATTAGGAAGAGCATCCCAGATAGCTGACCTTGACATCTGCCTCTATTCCCTCTGATCAGCCGACCTTTTGGGGCACAGAGGAACTAGTCTGCACTTGCAGAGTTTTCCAGATGTTTCTGGAATTGCTCTCTTTACTTCTTACATCTGTTCTAACTGGGAGAGGCTACTCTTTAATCAAACTGCCCCCACCAGTACACCCCCACCACAGTTCCCAAGAGAGTTCTTCTAAAAGTTCTCTAAGCTGTTTCAGAGCAGACAACACTACCACAATTTTTCATGCTCCAGCTCATCCCCAAATCCACATGGCTCAAGAATGAGACCCAAGAATGGAAAAAGCCTGACATGGAAAATTTTAGTGCCTTGATGCCAAGGCTCAAGGGGTTAAATGGAAAATCCAAAGGAAATCTGAACTCTACAGATACACACACAACAACTTCAGTCACCTTCTCAGGATTGAAAAAGAGCCAGGTCCTGGGGGCCGGCCCAGTGGCACAGCAGTTAAGTGCGCACGTTCCGCTTCTTGGCAGCCCGTGGTTCCTCGGTTCAGTCCCGGGAGTGGACATGGCACCGCTTGGCGCACCATGCTGTGGCAGGCATCCCACAAATAAAGTAGAGGAAGATGGGCATGGATGTTAGCTCAGGGCCAGGCTTCCTCAGCAAAAAGAGGAGGACTGGCAGTAGTTAGCTCAGGGCTAACCTTCCTAAAAAAAAAAAAAAGAGCCAGGTCCTTCCCATTCTTATCTTAGAGACCTCAAAAGCTCACCCACAATAATTCCAGAGATCAATGTGGAGATTCCAGGAGAAAATATCCAATACATCTTTCTTATCTTGGACAAGCTGTGTTGAAATTGTGCAATGTCAGGAGTGTGCAGAAGCATGCATGCCGGAAATAACACTTGAATCAGGAGAAATGATTCTTTGTCTCTCCAGACTATCCCTGCCTCCCTTTCCCATTTCATCTCAATATTCTCAGGGTACTTCTATCCTATTGTCTCTAAAAAAAAGCCTACTTAAAAGAAAGGGGATGTTCATTCCTTTGATGTGAATATGGTCAATGTGATGCCTCTCCCAGAAGCCCTGGCCTTTCCAGCCTCTTCCGTAACTAGGGAACGGAAGGCTTTATGGTTTCATTCACTACTGGAACAGGTGGGAGAGCCATCCTGCAGAGCAAGAGGGTGCAACATCCCTAAAAGGCCAGCATATGGGCAGCTGGTAAGGCTAGAATGGCAATAAGGCAGCTACTGAGCTGCTCCTCCACCCCCATGCCATTTGGGATTAAATATCAGACCTTGGGGCAGAAAAAAATCACACTAGGGGGGAGGAGCAGGGCGGGGCTGAAGTGTCCACAGGACTTTGACATACGTAGAGAGGATGATCAGTTCTCTGAGGACCACAGAGAGGAATGAGCAGCTTACCTATGGCATCCGGGATTGTTATTTTAGGAAAGTGACATCTTAGGATTCAGCAGGCAGTGAGCAACTTGAAACTTACCAGCCTGGAGGCCATCACAGAGAAGGCCCCACAAGACTAGCCTCTACTACATGAAGTTGGCAGATGTGAGAGAAATCATTACTCATTTTCTGGTAAGAGACTATTAGAATCGTACTCAAATGTTTAATTTACTTAACCAATATCTCTAATTCTGAGGCACAGAGAGGTTAAGTAATTTGCCTGAGGGCACACAACAAGTTGTGGGACCAGAAATCTGCCTCCCGAGTGTAAGCTGCGGTCTAAACCCTAGGCTAGGCTGCCTCCCTCAGGTGGGAGATGCCTGCAGAGGAGAGCACTCAGCACATGGAACACAGCCACTGCCTGCACTTCATCTGCAGGCTTTTCCATATGCAATGAGCAAAGAAAGGAAGCACCAGTTAACTGGCTGCAGTGAAAATTTCCGTAGTAAATATGTGTAAGATAGCTCCACTCCTTGTAGCTCCAAATCTCAGTTTCTGCATCATTAAAATGGTGAGAAGAACAGCATCTCCCCTCAGGAGCTGGTGTGAACATTTAAGGAAGTAGCGCCTGTTACAACACTGCACCCAGGGCCTGGCACACACCCAGCTCCGTTCTCCACCTTTCAGAGGACACTTGCGAAGCTCGAATGGAAGACTCCAGGTATGGGTTAGGAACCCCCAAGGTAAGGCACCTGAGAGTCTATCTGTAAACAGCAGAAAGGGAAGTCAATGACAGAGTAGAAATAAAATTTAGGGAGCCACGGGATGAGCTGGCAGGTCAGGGGACCCCCAGCAAAGCAGTTTCACTCAAAGTGGGATGGGGGCAATGTGCAGAGACACCAAGGCCAGCCAGGTCAGAAAAATCTGCTTCCGAGGGAATCTAGGGACCAGAAACTAACAAGGAAGCT
Source organism: Equus przewalskii (assembly GCF_037783145.1). Taxonomy (NCBI): domain Eukaryota; kingdom Metazoa; phylum Chordata; class Mammalia; order Perissodactyla; family Equidae; genus Equus; species Equus przewalskii. The sequence continues at coordinate 34,250,402 of NC_091837.1, read as the reverse complement.
TCCTCCAGCAACTGTAGCGCAGACTGAACATAATAAAAGAAACTTCTCCCATCCATTCAACCAAAGCCAGGGTCTGAGTCTGGACAAAAAGCTTAGGAACTAGGAAGGTAATTAAGGGCAGGAGAGCCCGAACCGCCTCTTCATGCTTTAAACAATATAAACTGGCCAAATAACACAGCATTACCTTGCTTACCTCCACAAAGTAGGTACTGTACAACATCATCACATTCCGCTAGCATGTGTGACTGTGTGCATATGGCATGCACAGAAATTGTAACTTTTGGGTGAATTCAACAATTCAAAGTCAGCCATAGGAAAAAACCCACCAAAAATGATTTTTACCCTCTCTGACTTCAGAACCGGATCCTAGGACAAGATGCTCCTCACTTGCACTGCATACCTGATCTCTGGGAGGTGGAGAACAAGAAGCAATGCTCTTGCTGCCCCCTCCCCATCCAGCCCCCACCCATCCAAGATCAGAGCCTAAGGTTGAACTGTTTCCTTCAGAGAAGGGGGCAATAGACCCCATAAGCAACCTCGTGAGACTGTGTCTTCTTTCTGGAGCTGTGCAGACCCAAAGGCCCCTAAATCACCTGTGCCCAGGGACTAGGGGTGGCGACCAATTTATTCTCCAGCCTCAACACCAGTAGACAGAAGAGTCTTCTCCCAAACAGCCAACACAGGCCATTACGCCCTTGGGAGTTTTAAGGATGATCTCAGTCTTCATTCCAGAAAGACGGCAGGTAGCAAGCAGCCAGGCAGCCCCCCCACAGTTGTGGGAGGGGGTCTAAAGGTCCCCCTACCCTGCTCCATCCAGAGGACAGGTGAAGGGAATGTCTGCTTTGAGGGGCTTTAGAAGAGCTTCCTGCCTTCCCTATTCCCAGGCCCTGTCCATCCCCAGAAACACTGACTTCTCTGGTTCCAAAGCACAGCTTCTGTCTTTGTATAGTTCTGCAAATGCTTATCCCAGGGTGAGAACCAGACTCCCCCTGACACCACCTAACCCCATGGCAGCTCTTGCTCTGTGCCCAAGGAGGCCCTGGGGAGCTGGACTGGGCGAGCTGGGCTGGCAACACAGCAGACTCCTCCCCAAATCACTGCCACAGGCCTCAGAGCTGATAGATGATGGCCAGAACGTCACGACCTACACAAAATTGAAGCTGTCCAGAAGAGGTAACATCAGAATGAGCTGTGCATGGCTAACATCAACTCACTGCACACAATTCAACTCTGCAAAGTAACCAAGGAAATAATCCTTAAAATAACCAAGAAGATTTGGCTTGATCCACTGCAAGGTCTTGAAAAGACAAGCTGGTTTTCACCTGCGACTTATACTTCTAGTGGAGAAAAGAATGCTGATGTGCTATGAACAAGGCTCTCTTTTCTTTCCTGAAACTTTTTGCTACCAAGCATGCTACCAAAAAGCGGGGGGAGAGGGTATGTATGACATATTTGCTGATTTCTAAAAGGAAAAAAGGATAAGGTGATAAATACAACTAATTTCTACGACTGTGACATGGAAATTTTATATAAGCTCAGCCTTTTTGCTATAGTATTTATTAATATTCTAGTGAGTAAAACTGACACAGTTGATCACATTAAAAATTCATCTGTGGAAGTTTTTCTCAGTATTCCAAATTGTACCAAACTGTCAGCACCAAAAGAGAAAAGCCAAAACTCTATTTTGGCGGAACTATGACAGCTTTACTGTAATGTAAATTGAAAATTACTGTGTAATACCGCTGAGAAATATGAGAGTATTAGAACTGTTTTATCATTCCATCCAAAACTAAATGAGAAGAAATACTTGTCTTCCAACTATGGCTGAAGGATCCCTGGCTGCCTGCTGTGCTCTCCTCTGTATCGCCATGGAAATGACTGTGGCACCAGGTGAATGGGATGCCTCCTGGGCATCTTTCAGCAACCAAACCCTCTACTGCCTCTATTTTTGTTTACAGTTACTGCTAGATTATGCATTTCACAAGATGGTAATATCAAAATAAAATTTTAAAATCCTTTTATTTCCTCCTTCTGAGTACACACATTCCTACAATATTCATGCATTTGACATCACCATCAATACGTAACATTCTTGAAAAAAAACACCGCTTGCAAATTTCCCCCAGCAGCCCCCACAGGGGCTATGTCAGACCACTCTGAACTGAAATAGTACTTGCAGGTGCTACCACTAACGTTGCAAACTCCACAGGATTTTCTGCATCAGAGAATCTTGGTTTTCTAGATTTTAGCAAATATTCTATTTTAATCAAGTTGGGTTTTTGTTTTGTATTAACAGAGAAACAGCTATGTCCAAATCCCGTCATGAACCTCCAGCCTTACCTCCCGGCATCTGGCATTTGGCCATGCAGCCACCGTGTCTCACTCTTAACTCTGCAGATCCTAAATCTGTCTCCTGAGGTACCAAATTTAGCATGGAGACTTGCTCGGCATGAAAAGAATTGGAACAACTCATTCACAACCTGGATCACTTTTCGGTCTCCCAAGGAGAGAGACAATTTTAGTAAACCTCAAATAAAAAAATAAATGGATCAGGCTCAAGTCGCAGTAACTACACTGATCAATATGTTGACTGAAAATCATTTCTTGTATGAGGGAAAAAATCAGCACATGTGATGCAATGTGATGACTTCATAAATGATTATGTCGGCATCAAAAATCTATAAGGCAGCTGATCACTACATTATAAAGGATGGAGATGAAGGGGAAGCAAGCTCCCGATTTAACTATAAACAAAAGCCAACATGTCAGGTCTAAACACCCACTGAAAGTGCTTTCTGATAGAGCTCACGCTGAGCTGCAGAAGTCTGGATGCCACTCAGCTGTGGGGATCAATGCTCCATTGTGAACCCGCAGGCTTAGTAGAAACTCAACAGGCTACTGTGTGTTTCACAGCAAGATCCCTGAAAGGATAAAAATCAGTAATTTTTAACCAGGGGAGCAGGAGAGTTTGTCCATTTTAAAGCCAAAACTATCAACTGGCAGTAGGAAGAAAGGAAGATGGAGGAACGGACAGAAGGGGCAGGCCTCAGGCTAACAGTCCTACAGCAAAGCAGGGAGGGAGAGAGAACTGGGAGGTTCTGTCCTGCTCAGGGCCTGTCCACCAGACTCTCTTCCTGAAGGATATCTGGCCTCACGTTGGTCTCACACACCAGACACCCAGCCTAGGTTAGAAGGAAAAGCCAATGCCAGATAAGCAAGACCTGGCAGATGTTAACAGCAGGAGCCCTAAGCAAAGTTGCCTAACATCCAAATCAGACACGTCCAGAAAGATGCTAAATGACTCTGCTAAACTGGAGCTGCAGGAAGGTATTTTCGGAGTTTTGCAATGGATCTCAACAAAACAAATTTTATAGTTACAGAAAACTCCAATTATTTCTTTACCATAAAGTTAAAGGATAACATCAACGAAGATTACAATAATGATTCCAAAGAAATTGTTCTTAGACATTTTCATAATACCTTATCCTTTTCCCCTAATATTTTTAATGTCAAATATTGACATATATACTTAAACTCACTGAAGTATTAATACTCATTTTTTTTATTGCAACAAGTTTATTTTTAAGGCACCAAGGTCACAGTCAAAGGAAAAGAGACTAACTGAATAGCAGCATCATTTAACTTTTGTATAGTGCTTATTAGTTTACATAGTGCTTTTTACAGAAGCTTCGTCACAATCATATTTCCCAGATAACCCAACATCTAATGCTAAAATCAACCAAACCAACCAAACCTTTGCCTAAAGCTTCTCGTTGGTTTTCTTGTGATTTTTCCCTCATTAATTCCTCTTCACAGTCTTTTTACTAGGTGAGACTGAAAACCAAGCTCACAGAGGTGGACTAACTAGCCCATGGTCTTACACCACATTAGTGCTAGAAACTAGGACACCAAGCCCCCTGCCCAGCCCTGACTTGCAGCCACTTTTCTGCCCTGACAGTCTTTGAGAGCACAGACTCCGAAGGCAACTGCCAGGAGTGCACTGCCGAGTCTGCCAGCAAGCAGATAAGCAGACCTGAGGCAGTTACTACAATGCGCCACACCTCAGTCACTGCGTCAAGAAGACGGGGATAACGGTGGCACCTTTCTCCCAGGGCGGCGTAAGTCAGTGCATATCACAGTACTTGGCACACAGTAAAGCCTCAAAAAACCATACTGTTTCTGGAGTTATCATTCTCACTCCCTCAAATGTGAACAATTCCTGGCAGCAACCAGATTACCAAACTTAACTGGCACAAGACTAGCTGATGGAATTGGTATGATATAATGCTGTATGATCACATAAACTATCATTACACATGTGTGGCACACTGAAGAACGGCCGCCCAGGGACATCAAGTCCTAACCCCTGGAATTGGTAAATGTTACCTTATTTGGAAAAAAGGTCTTTTCAGATATAATTAAAGGTCTTGAGATGAGAAGATAACCCTGGATTATCCAGGTGAGCCCCAACTCCAATAACAAGAATCCTTGAGGAGACACACAGAGGAGAAGAAAGAGACGAGAAGGCCACGTGAAGATGGAAGCAGAGACAAGGCGAGGTAGCATCTAGAAACAAGGGGAGAGGCCTGGAACGACTGCCCCACTGAGCCTCAGGAGGGAGCGCAGCCCTGTTGACAGCTGGACTCCGCACATGTGGCCTCCAGAACCATGAGAGAATAAGTTTCTGTTGGTTTAAGTCACCAAGTTTGTGGTGATTTGTTACGGCAGGACAAATTTCCTGGTGTACACCAGGAAAAACGTAGTGATCTGTCAAGCAAGACATAAAAGGGGGAAGAGAAATTTCCACAGCTGGGATTGTACTTCTTGACGAAGCTGCTAAGGGGGAGGAAAACCTGATTGAAACTTGGACTTAACATCCAAGAAAATGTTTGGAAACTGTCCAATCTGGGGAAACAGTCATTTGGACACTCTGGCCAGTTTCCTCCCTTCAGAGGTAGGAATGTGGACCACTGTCCCCTGCAGGGCAGGGCCACGTAACCTGGGAGTTGGCTCTGTCAATGCACAGGTGCTCTTTACAGGTTCGCTTCCTTTGGAGGACTGCTGTCTTTTCCAAATGTGCCATTAGGCTCTGCGTTTCTGAGGAGAGGAGCTTGTTCCTAGGCAAGCAGCACTCACTGCCGATGAAGGAGCCGTTTCCTCGGAGGCAGCACCAGGAGGCCCACGGAGAGTCAGGTGCGGCTCATGAAGCTGCAGGCACCTTCTGGGGCATCAGGAGGGGCCTCCTGGGTGCAGATGCCAACAGCCCACAGTGCACACAGCCAGCAGCCACCACAGGTGCTCTGCCCCGCAGCTTAGGAGGACCCGGAGGGAGGGCGAGGCCTGGCACAGAGACTTCTTTAGGAGCAAGAGAAGTATGTCCTTCGGGGAGCCTCCAAGGGAGCAACGAAGACATGTGTTCTACAGTCCACTCCTCTGAGGTCTGGCGACATCCAAGTCAGGAAATGTGTTTCAAGTAAAGTCATTCAATTCAATCAACATTTGCAGGGCAGTCTAGGGAGCAAGCAGTGTTACTTGCTGGAAACGTAAGGGGAGACAAGATTCTTGCCCTCCCGATTTCAGAGGGAGTTCTCTACCATGATGATGAAAATGACAATATTAGAGATAATAATGAAAACAATGGCTGACATTTGCTGCATGTTTACTACTTAACAGTCACTGTCCTATGTCCCATATATTTATTATTTCATTTGGTCCTTGCATTGAGAAATCTGAGGCCCAGAGAAGTTAAGTAACTTACCCTTCCTCAAACAGCTAGAAAGGAGGAGCCAGGTTTCAAATCCAGGCAGTTAAATTCTAGAGTCCTGCTCTTAACAACTATAAGAAGTGTGAAAAGGGATAAGAGATTTGGGTAAAGCATAATGAAAACACATAAGATAGCCACTGACTCTACACCAAAGTAGGGTGTGTTGTAGGAGGAAAGGACAGTGAGGAGGGGACATGAAATTAGAATGTGAAAGATGAGAGTATCACCGGGAGGAAGGTGGGGGTGGACCTCACACCAGAGCTTGGGCAAGAGAACAAGCATGAGAGTTTTGTGAAAGCCAACTGTGCATCAGGAGCAGCCCAGCCATCTGTTAGGGGTTCACCAGGAAATTCAAGTCCCGTGGAAAAGGAGGCCAAGATCAGCTTTTGACCATGAAAAGGCCTTTGCTTTCTTTCAAGAGGCCTTTACAACCACCTGAGTTGCTTTTGAAAGTGCAGATTCTCCTAGGACCCATTCCAGCCTCCTGAATCAAAACTGTTCAGGGTGGTTCAACTCTCTGCACTTTAGCAAGCCCCTGAGATGATGACGTGAATCCTAAGGCTGGAGAGACCTGCTATAGCACATGAGACTATTGTACCAATGGTCTAGCCAGAAGATGGGAGGGTCCCAATTAGACAACGGAATTTCCATATAGAACTTCTTATTAAACTTGCAATTGTATAGACAAATTGAAGAATCACTTGAGACTAATTAGACCTGCATTAATTCTCATAGTACAATCCACATTCTAACTATAGCAGTGCAGCTCCTAATTACAAATTCAATCTGTCTCAGGGTGGAGCTATTTTTTATTTCGAGTTTGAATACTGCCCTGTAGCAATTAAAAATAAGTATTTTAGCTATATCTCAAAACGTAAAGCACAATGAGTACATCTTATTTTCTAATCAAGACTTCAAAGTTCCTTTTCCTTTAACAGCTCTTAACAATAACATACTTACAAAAGCTTCATAGTGACTAAAGAATGACCTCGCTCAACAATAGCTGAGTTAAATTCTTCTAAAACAGGTTGCAGCCAAGAAATTCTAAACACGATGCAACTACTCAAGCCACAGAAGGCCACTGTGTTTTGGAAGGGCAAAAACTGGAATGACACAGAATATTTTTATTTGGTCTAAAACTTGGTAATAATGCTTAAACATGTACAGAGTTCCAACGATTTAAGGGTCCCTGGAAGGAATACGGAATTTACATCCTTTAGGAATGAGACTTCACTGCTAAGTAAGTGGGTACAAATCATCTTGAACTGGCTACTGCACCAAGGGACACACAGTTGCTTGCTTACTCCATGTTGCTTTAAAAAAAAAAAAGGGTTCAAAACTGAATTCTCAGGCCAAGGAGTCAGTCAACAAAAAACAAACACTAAGATAACAGCAATGTTTAACAGAAAAAGACCCAACGCGGGGCAAAAGTTGAATAAGCAAAGAACACTTCTCTCAACAAAGTGCTGACATCAACAATACTATTAATAAGCCAAGCTCAGCTATGGGTAGGAACCCTGGCATGAAAGGATGCCCGATTAGCACTATTCCATATCGGCCTAAAAGGGAATGTGACTTAACTCTGGAAAATTCTGAGTACCTAACTTTCTCCTCCTCCCCTCAAAGAACTAAGCTCTCAATTGAGCACCTACGACATGATCAATAAACACACGCAGACACGACCAGTAGAGACAGTGTAATGAATAGCAAACAGGTTTTTCCTAACCCCAGAATTATGCTTTGTACTCATTCCTATGAAAGTATATACAACTTGAACAGAATCACAAGCACTTAACTCACATTTCAGTTAGATAAACAGAGGATCATAATTTTGAGCCACACTGTTTACTATAAGATATTACTTGGCTGTTGGTAATAAACATTTTGAGTTTGGAGAAACCAAAGCTTTTCTTGGTAATTCTGAGCTCAGAAACAAGAAAAATCAACCAATATATATTCTGATTAAGACAGAAGGAATTTCATCTTGTTTTTGTTTTATATAAGTAGAATTTTGAAAAACATAGGCCTTTGTTTTATTCAAGAATCTAATCTAATGTTATATCTAAAACTTCTCATTAATTTCAAAAGGACTCTTTCTATAAATGCCATTTTGAAAATGCAAAATATCCCATTTTTGGAAATGCAATGTATTTTTGAAATGCATTGTTCCAAGTTTTGAACATTTCAGTATTAATGCTAATATGCGTTATTTATAAATGTTCTGACACATGATCCTAAACTGCCCATGTCTGGACAGTTTTAGGGAAGAAATCTTTTCACCTATCAGTTACATTTTTATTATTTGCAAATTTGCATTCTCTTTCAAATAGTGTGGTATTTGAAACCAACTTTCGAAAAACAACTTTTTAAAAAACCTCAGCTGACCTCAGGGTTGTGACAGTGGCTAGCTCCCTCTGTCTAATTTCATCCTACCTGCATTTTCCCACAAAGAGCACAACAACTGATTAGAGTAAGTCAATAAACTGCCCGTTTGGGGCAAGAATTACCTCCAATTAGAACACTGATAGGATGGATAAAGAAATGATTAACACTCACATCTGAAATAAAGCAAATGGACCAGAAAGGAAAGAACAGCCTTCTTCCAACCCATTTAGCACCTCTCTGCCAATGACTCAAGGCCTCTACTACTGGTCACAAAAGCAATTCTTCATCCCCCTTACCACACACATGCACGCACACACACACATATACACACAAAGTTAAGTTTCTCTATGTTAAGGAAATGCTATGAATTAAAAGATAAATGAAGAAACTGGGGAAAAATACTTTAAAGAGAAGGCTCACATTCCTACAAAGAATTTTAACAAAACCATAAATAAGATGATGACTCTAGTAGGAAAAAAAAGTAAAAGACAAGTCAATAAATAAATACAAACAGCCAATAAAACTTACCAATATTTTTTCAATATATTTCCAAAGAAAACCATTTTTTGTCAAACAATTTGGCAAAGACTGAATTACTTCTGGTGTGTTTGGAGGTGTGGAATATAAATGGACACAACCTTTCTTGAGGGCAGTTTGTCAGAAATCCACAAACACATTTACAGTGATTTGTCCAACGTAAATAAACAGGGATGTGCAAAAAGTTGATGTGTGTAGAAAGATGCTCATCACGGCACAATTCAGCATTTCGCATAACAGCCATAGGTTGGAAACAATATCCAGCCTAAGAGAAAGTTCCATAAAAAACATGTACTTCTACATCAAGGAGCATTATGCAGCCACGGAAATATGCTATCAAATGTCTTCTTAAATTTTAAGGATATAGGAAAATACACTTTTAAGATTATTTAAAGTTAATTTAATTTAAAGTCATAATTTAAGGTTAAGTTAAAAAAAGAGAAAGACTGACTTATATATATATGACTCTCATTTCTTAAAACACATACACAAATTGCAAACTGGAAAGAAATATATTGACTTATAGTGATGACAAGTGGCAGCATTATAAACATTTTTCTTCTTTATGTTTACTATTATCCAAAATTGCTCTATGAAAACATAAGTATTATTTTTAACAAAAAAGAGTTAAAGAGAAAAGAAACTATACAATATACAAAGAGTAAAGAAATAAATTAACTGTAAAGCAATGTTTCTATCAAAATATTCCTAGAAGATTTCAACTCAAAATTTTAAAAACTTCATTTTAAAAGGTTATCTACATAATGAAATTTATGATAGAGATGTTTTAGGGTAAAAGGTAAGCTACACAATGCTATAATTTATGAAACTCATTGACTTATTGAAAAAATGAGTATCTGATATGTGCCACACACCATTCTAGGCATCAGGGACACAGAATGATCAAGTTTAATTAAAAACAATTATTTAATTATAAGGTAGGCACTGGTATGGTGAGAACCTTCACTGGGATGTTTGAGGAGCACCCTCTTACTTATTTGGGGAGGGGACAGAACCCCTTCGAAAAACTGTATGGATGGAAGGAAATAACACAATTCTCTAGTTATTGCCTCCAAAATAAAAGAGAGAAATTAGGTCATTTTTCTAAAAATGAAAAATGGGATCTTAACTGAGCAACCTTTATCAGTAATTTTTTTTTAACAAACTCACCCACCTTAAGTATCAAGTTTATATATTTAGTCCCAATTTGCAGCTAAATATTTAGTGGAAAGGTATTCAATAACTGCAAATCTGGAAAAAAAATTACAATATTAAAAGAAAGCAACTCTGAAAATAATTTATTACTTTTCCATTTGCTTTGTTGACTTTTGGGTCTCCAATTCGATATCTTTAATCCTTTCAAAGTGAAATGGCTGAATTCGACATTTTAACATACGAGTGTTTATTCTCCTAGTCTCTATCAAACAGACATCTGGGGAAAATTTCTCTATGATGTTTTCTTTAATACAGTCTCCTTGTGGCAACAAGAATGATCACCTCAAAAGTCACTTCTTCAAGGAAGCCTTCCCTGATTAGCCAAACCTTCCCCATTACATGAGCTCCCAGTTCCTGGTGCGACTTTCTTTGCAGCACTCACTTCAGTGTGTCATTCAACATGTATTTGTGTGCCCCCTCCACTAAAATGCAAGCCCATGAGAACAGAGAGCAGGCCTGTTTGCTCCTCTCTCGATCCCCAACACCTAGCAGAGTTTTAGCATTCACGGACTAAAAAGATCAGGTAAGGAAAAGCCATAGCGTTCTGGCCGTGAGAAGACTCAGAGACAGCTTAATAAAACGTAAGGATAATTAGGTCTCAAGTTTCCTCATGAGTTAGATTAGCTTCATTCAAAGAAACACCCTGCTTTCTTGCTCCAGGCCAGCTGGGGAAAGGGCACTAAACACCACATATCCTATTCCAGATGGGGGCTGCTGTGAGGCCATGGGAAGAACACCGAGTGTGGACCTGAAGGCCAGTGTTCACATCCTGGGCTCTGCTGGTTAACAGCCATGCCAGGCCTAAGTACATTTCCCTGTGTCTTTTATGTGAGAGCTATTGCCAATTTCATGGGATTACTTTTTTAGAACAAAATTAATTTTTTGAGGAAAGAAAAAATAAAAACTGCAAAACTACAGAAATGTTAGGCTTCATTATCATCTTGATAGGTGAAGACTATACTGCTTCAGCCTCAACTGACCTCAGGATATAAGATGTACACCAAATTCAAATATTCACAGATGAACAGCAGAGCAGGGCAAAGACCCAAAAATGGGACCAGAAGTATTCTGTATCTAATTAACAGGAAGATCTTCACCAATTACTGACAGTTAATATGTTAAAAACGTGGAGAGAGCAACATTGCTATTGAATTGCCTGTGCCAACACCTTCTTCCATTAACAAAGCCACCTGAGACTTCACTGAAGGGTCAGGAGCATTTGACGCGCCGAGCCTCCCTTGCAATGCTGCATCTCCTCGGACGACAACTGTCATGAACCGCTGTTACCAAACAACCTTCACCTAATTACTGTCCCCCAACAGTGGCCGAACATTAACCCTGCCAGAACAAAAATCACCATGTGAGAGACATTCCCCAGCACTTCAATAGCTATAGAAAAAGCCATTGCATACTCAGGCCAATCTGCTTGATTCCTAGAGGGGCTCTGTGCAGCCAACCCCTCCTCAGAGGCACATCGGGAAGGTTCTGATCTTGCTCAGATTTGACACTTCACAGGCGCCTTCCTGAGGTTTTCTTACAGCCATGGTGACTGCCTGGGTACTACATGCTCCAAAATCCTCCAGGCAAAAGCCACTTCTGCCATCATCAATGGCGGGGCACCCTGGGATCCCAACCAAGCCCTGTCTGAGCCTGAAGAGAACCCTGGCTCCTGCCCACATCCAGCCTGGCTGACCTCACTGAATGAGCCACTCAGAGAATGGAGAGACCCTAGAACCCCAAGGTACAGTGGCAGTACTGCTGTGGTCTCAGCTGTCAAAACTCAGTGCAGAGAAGTCATGGCTTCAATGATGTTCATTTAAGAAATAAGTGATTTTTCACTCTGCTAGGATGCTGATTTCTGTCTCTAAATCAACCAGCTATACATCATCTTTGCCTCCCACAGAGTTACCTTTGCTGAATTGTTTTCAAGTTATTCCTTCAATTTGGAGGTCAGGTTGAAAAAAAAATAGCTGCATACATTTTGCTGCCCCAATGTCACCGAAACTGTTACTGAGAAGAACATGCCCCAGCACCTCCCTCAGCCTGCTGACACACAGCCCTCAGCAGGAACCCAGGAGCAGCAAACAGAGATACTGTTTCTCGCTCTCAGAGAAAGACTTTCTGCATTTCCCTTTTCCAGGACTGCCAGGGAGCTTAAAATCAATATCTAACAGTATATACATCTACCTTTTTCACTCTTATGTTAGTAATTTTCTTATCTTTTTATGTCCCACTCCAAATAAATTAAATGGAACTGACTCTACTATTTCTTCTAGAAATGTGATTTTTTTTTCTTTTGCCAATCAAAAATGTCTACTGCTTCCTTCACATCTACAGGAACTTGACTGGGGAAGAGGTGGGAGGGAGGGAAGCTTTATTCTATCCTCAAGGAGTTCACTAACCCACTTAGGTAAAAGAGTATTACATCTGACTGAAGGAGTTCTAGGTTCCGATTTTACTCCAGAAATTAAATCCCAGCTCCATCATTTACCTACCACGAAACCTTAGATAAGCCACATAGGTTTTCTGAATCTTGGTCTCCACATTTGTGAACTGTGAATGTATGGCCTTCCCCACCAAGCTGCTGAGATTCACAACGGGTAGAGGGGGTTCAGGCAAGTTATACTCTGTAGACCATTATATCTGAGTAAGCTCCTTATGTCATTAATACAGAGGTTCAAGGTTAAAGGCTTGTAAAGTAAAATTCCTGCAATGCCGTTTCCTCTAGCAGGGAACTAGTGGGTAGAAAGCGGACCTAAGTGATTGCTAATGCATTAATGACTGACATGTGGCAGCGACAGTGAGACACACAGATGCAATTTGACATTAATGGAGAGATTTGCCTGTGGTCATGTACATGGCGGGGAGGGGGGACCCACTGCCTCTTGCCTTTAACTTGGATATGAAATCAAACGTCAGCCAAGATTAATTAGAAGCCTGGAGTTTCATTCCACGCTGTTGATAGGAAAAGTACATTTCCATAATGTGAGGAAACGTTTCTGTGGGACGCAAATCTGGCTGACATTGAGGGAAGGGCTGCTTCATTGTGAATGCTGCCTGTGCGGTGCTTGTCAGGGCAATTACTTTCAGCTCAAGTGGCTTGCTTTTTAACATTTTATTATCTTAACAACAAAAAACCCTGGAAGCAATAATTATTTATTATGTTAATTCTTTAGCTTTCTTCCTGAAATTTCTGTAAAACCATTAAAAACTAGCTGTGCCCTTGAAACAAACCATGAGTTTATTAATACTCAACCAATTAAGGGGAAAAAAGCAAAGTAACAGAACGCTCCACACCAGCAATTATTAACTAAGCAGTCGGTCTGCACACTTTCCTTGCCAAAGATTTTATTCCAGAAAGCATCCCATATATTTAACTGACTGGAAAACAATGTGAAATGTGTTTACATCATTACAAGGGCTTAGAAAATCTGAAGGAACAGTAAGAACCTGCTGCAGATGTCTAGAAAATGATCACATGCGAGTTATAATGGAAGCCATAGTCCTTTTTCACTTCTCACAAATATGGAAAGCACCTCCACAGTCTTCCTGCAACCCGCTAGGGAAGGCCTCCAAAGCAAAGGGCAACTTTATCTTCTCAGTTCAACTCCTTTCTCCAGCATGTACACACGTGCACACATAAATACACACACACACACACACACGGGTGCACACATACACACACTTGACCCCCTTTGTATTTATTAATTAAACCTTAGCAGTTTCTCTTTCTGGAACACTTTGTCAACATCACCCCTTTTTTTATAACACACACTCCAATCTTTTAGCTCCCTAGCTCAGGACCCCATGGACAGAAAAGGTCAGGCCAATTCACTAACAGCCCAGGGTAGGGGCCAGTAACTAAGGAGCCACTTGCAATGCTCCAGCGGGAAGCTGAGAGCAGTAACTGGGTGTGGTACTCCCCTCCTCAGGCAGGCAGTGGCCTGCCAGCTCGGGAACAGGAAGAGTCCAGAACGGGCAGGACACTGCAGCCCGCAAGGAGCAAGGCCACAGGACTGGTCCACGCTTGTGGCAGTAAGGCGCAGAGCCACCCCCGTGGCAGTCAGGGCAGAAGACCCTGCCTAGGCAAGGAGAAGAAAGCTTTTGGGACATCCCATAGACTTTCTAACTGGGTGGGTGGAACACATGATGAGCTGGAGGTTCCAGAGAGCTGAGGAGGCAACATCACCTCTCCCCCCTCCTCCCTTATTGTTCTATGACTTATTTTTACCCTCCAAGCCCATGTCGCCCACACAAATATGATTATGGAAAACTTCAAAAATTAGTTATAGCCTTTATTTTTCTATTTTCCAGGTGACTCTTAAAACTTGTGGGACTATCCAATTTAAAACAACAACGCGACAAGAAAAACACTCAGTGAGGTCTAGTGGAACTATTAAGACAGCAAAAATTCTGACTGCTTCTGGGTTTGAATCCATTTTCATCCTTAATGGTACTTCAGTATTTCTTACTTTCAAAGTACTAAAATACATAATACAAGGAGTCAATAACTTCAAATCAAACAATAGGCTGCTAAAATGTTTTACTCAGAGTTCTGTTACTGTTGCAATCATGCTGAATAATAAACTTCAAACTTTTTTGGGAAAGGAACACAAATAGGTGCATATAAGCAATGGGGGACACAGTCAGAGCGTCCAGAGGTCAGCATTAATACCTCCCCATCTACTCTCCCCGTGCCCGCTGCTCAAAGCGTGGTAAGCATTCCTGGGTGCCGAATTCATCTTCCCTACCTGCTAAAGAAAGCAGCTGCCAACCAGGGTTTTTAAAAATTAGTATATTTCAGGTTATTATCTTTAGTTTTCAAAATAAACATGGTTCAATTATATTTTCTGAAATTGTTTTTCTCTCTTTCTTTAAGCACAGAATACCTGTCTGGTGTCTAAATATAAACACAGGCAACCAGAATTAAAAATCTAGCACTCTCAAAATTTTGTTAATTCTTACCCATTTCCTTTCCCCCAAATAAAAGTGAATCCTAGGAGGTCTAAATAAAAAAGAACAAGCTGGCTCTCATTCTCTCTCTCTGTCATTAATGGTGTTTAAACATATAGCAAGGAAGCTGTTTCACGTGCTTTAGAGTATTCTCTGAATTTTTAGCAGTGGGGATTTCAATCTGTGTTGTATTTGTTGGGGGGCTCAATTACAGCACAGACTCACTTGTTAGCCTCACTCATCCTTTCTCCCCCACTCCCTCACTGGCACGCTGCTTCCCCAAGCTCTGTGATCTAATTCTGCACAAAGGCTTAATAAGGTTGTAGAGATTCAATACAATTAGGAGTGTTGCTCACAAGTTAACCAATCCATTAACACTCCAACAAAGAAACAATTCCAAAGGAAAAGCCAGCCAAATGAGGATTAGAAGACAACTGGCTAAGGGTACAATCTGTTTAAAAAGTCACATTGCAATACATTTTCACACATGCACTTACATGTGTTGTGTTTTATACATTTCAGAGCAAAGAAAAATAGAGGTAAATTGTGTCATCTGAGAATTTTCCTCTTTCCCTGTTGGGTTTCTAGAAGTAGGAGATGATCACCGACTGCTCTTTGTCTGTTCATACTCACAAAATCATCACAGTTCTTCACTGAACTAAATACTCATGGATTCAACTCTTACATAATAACTATTTGAAATAATTTTCATCATAAGATGGATATATGAACACACAGAAGGAAATCGGGTAAATATAGAAAAATTAAAAAGAAAGCAAAAATATCAATAAAACCACTATCCAGAAATAACCACTATTAATATTTTGGCTTGCATTTTATACATTTCCATAGATTTTTAAATAAGCCTTTCAAATCATTAAATAAAACTTGCATTATCCTATACTTATGATTTTGTCACCAGTTTTTACCCAATATGTGATGATCTCAAGTCCTTTAATATTCTTCTTTGTCATGATTCTTAGTGACTGCATGGCATTCTGTTATACACCATGACTTAATTCATTCTCTACTGGTGGGTATTTAGGTTGTTCCTAATTTTTCACCACTCTAAATAAAGCTTTGATGAACACGCTTTCAGGGGATTCTCTGTACATATCCACTCTTATTTCCTTAGGAGGAATTTATCATATTTTAATAAAGTCCCACTCTTTTTGCATCCCAATGCTCCAGGGGTATACAATCTACTTTAGAGACCTGTGCTTTAGATGACCCATCACTCTGGAAACAACCACTGGCCAATGGGTTTACCTCGGATTACCCACCACCTTGCCATCTTTTTCAGACCCACGCAAAGCATACTATAAATATCCTTATGTAGGAAAATTACTAAAATACTTACTAGATGCTAGTGTTGTATTTTCTGAAAGAAATTTAAAGGAGAAATTTGACTTAATATTAGTAAAGGCATACGAGCTTCATCATTTTCCTAAGTAGCGCATTATAAAAGATTTGCTGCCTTGCTTTAGAACTCAGGGAAAACTGAGCCCCGGCTTTCTCTAGGGCCTAAACAAACCATTTAACCTGTGCTTCAAGATCTTTGTAATGAGATAATTCCCACCCACTTCCCATGAAAGCAACATCAGAGAGACCACACAGAGTGAAGAGGGAATCTCAAACCATCAAGCACCTTGGACACACAGGCCATTTCAAGCATCTCTACAGCTCCCCATGCTGCTTGTTCCCTCAAAGTTCTGCTGCCGGGAAGGAGGTGAGAATTCAACTGGAAACTGTTAATTGTCTGGAAGATTTAGTTACATAATAGGAAACTAATTTTTTCGCAAGAGTCTTTCAGGTCAAATTGATTCTTTCAGGTCAAATGAGGAGTTTACTCCATCATTTGGTTTTCATACAATTATTAATAACTTATAAGCTTAAGCCCTAATATCTAAATTTTTTGAAGTCATAATGACGTGTTTCAATTCAGAAGGGGTGACTGAAGCAGAGAGACAAAAAATATTTGCCAAAGTCACAGACTAAGTCAAGACCAGAATACCAGAGTTCACCAGCTGGGTTTCTGCCTCCTTGTGTTGGGGATTTGGGGGAAACAAACAGGGGGAACACAGAGGAGTTTCAGGGCAGTGAAAATAGTCTGTATAATGCTATAATGGCAGATGCATGTCATTGTACATTTGCCCAAACCCATAGAAGCTATAACACCCAAGAGTGAATCCTAATGTAAACTATGGACTTGAATGATAATGATATTTCAATGCACGTTGATCGATTGTAACAAATGGACCACTCCAGTGGGGGATGTTGATAATGAGAGAGGCTGTGCATATGGGGGCAGGGGGTATAGAGGAAATCTCTGCACCTTGCTCTTAATTTTGAATCAAAACTGGTCTAAAAAATTGTTTTTTAAAAACATTAAGGTCTCTATTCAGAAAGATAAAAGCTACAGACTCCTTGCCGTAGGACCCTGCCCCATCATTTCTGGTGTTGGTGTGAAAGTCCTAAAAGAGTCACAGAGCAAGGGACCTCTGCAGCTACAGGAAAATTAAGACGTACACAGAGCTGATGGGGGAAAGGGCACCAATTTCCATCCTAGCATCAAGTAGGTTCTTCTTTCCTGTCTGCCCTTTCTCAACAGACCTCACACCTTACAAAAGGAAGGCACACCTCTCAGTGTAAGAACCTCCACAGCAGCCAAGAAATAATGTGCGCCATTGCTCTGGAGGCAGCCTTCTTTAGAGATTAATCAAACAGCAGACACTCCCCGTAGGGCTTCATGTCTTTCCCTGTCATGTCCATATTTCATTTAAGGGTAGAACAATGTACTAGAGATAGAATATTTAGCCCTTGTGGAATGTTATAAAGTCAGGTATCTTACAGAATTTAAGGACCACACATCTTCCTTCCCTTGACTGTAAACAACTTTTTTCATAGCCAAAGAATTGGTAAAATTAAAAAAAAAAAAAAAGATGACATTCATAAATACAAATTTACAAAAAATTACTTTTAAATGTACCTAAATGTAATGATCTTTTAAGCATATATATTCACACTCAAATATGACAACAGCTGGAAATAAAAGAACCTTCAAACAACTGAAAGTGTAGATGTTCCTGACACTGATTCTTATATAACTGCAATGCTTTCCAAACTGTTCAAATTATACAGAAAAAATTCACAAATAAAAATCCATGAGATTTAGTTTATATTCAGTGTGTATTATACAGTAATACAGTTAAAATCCAATTTATCAAATATTTATTTATGAAGTAATTTTTTCAATGAAAGTCAACCCTCATGTTATAAAATATTTAATATTTGCTAACTCTTATTATCAAAAATATGCTACATCAATGTGCTGCTGTGTCAATTTATTTTGAGAAGCATATACCTCTCTTTTATTAAATACATAGGAAAAGTTGGATCCTGATATCTTCAGAAACTGATGCAGTTATTTCTGAAAGTATGTCATGATTCTTATTTAATTATTCCTGGAAGTCAAACACCAGAGTTCAAAACACACATTTACCAGAAAAACAGCATGCTTTTTAATTGCAATCCTTACTTTATAATACCTCATAATTTTAGGTGCTCATTGTATTACATTAATAAGAAACAGAATAGATTTGCCATGGTTTTATAACTTATTAAAATATATAATTAATTATATTAAATTTACATCATTTTAAACTTGGCTAACCTGCTTAAATAATCTATCATATCATTTCTTTTTGCTGTTTTTTTCAAGTTTCCCTCAAAACACAAATTAAACACTTATCTGAAATTAAAAACTAAGTTAGACCTTTTCTGATAAAAAGTAAGGGGGATTAGACTGACAGCTTTGATGAGGACTGCTGTGCTAACCAGATCGTATGACAGATACTTTTCATTCACTGATTAGCGTAAATTTTCACCTCTAAGGTTTGACCAAAAAATTTACACATATACACTATATATACACATTTATATAATATATACGTATATTTAAAGCAAGCACTGGCCAAAGTGTATTAAAATTCTTTCTGTTTTCAAAAACATTTCTGGATATTTCTGCATTTCTGGGTTAAACATGGTGGCTTTAACTTAAAAAATAACAGGTGTACTTAACAGTTACTGAGGAATCTGGGTTTACTCAGCCTGCTTGGTTTACTTCCCAGCAAATTAGAAGGCGCATGACTGGATGACAAATCCTTTAGAGACTAGTTGGTTTAAAAGTTTTTGCTTTGAACAATTCTGAGAATGAAACTAATCAAACTGTCAACTATAGGTCATTAAAAATAATTTCTGATGCTAGACCTCAATGTGCATCTGGCAAGAAACGTGGAAAGAATTCAAAGTGGCACTGCTACACAAAACTCCTCTGTGCTACCTATGTACAGAACAAGTTTCCCAGCACACATTTATACAAGTGAAAATCGGAAATAGAATCAACTGGTGTTTAACCCTGTTTAGCAGTAGGTAAAATCTTTCAACATATACATGAGCTAATTTTTAAAACTCCAGTTGATTTCTGAAATACTATTCCAGTAAATTTTAGCAATGATTCGATTGTATACTAATAATTTTAGTGATAACTCAGATAAAATTTAGCACGCAGAGCTTTATGATTCCATAAAATTAAAGACAGAATTTTCAATTTCATACCTATTTTTGTTGCAGAGAAGTTTGGTAAGTAATCACTAAAAGACTTTCAAGCTTAAATATGTTATAATAAGATTCTATAGGAAAATAAAATGTAAATACGAGTTCAAGAAGAAAAATTATGCTGGTAAAATTTCTCTCAATTAAATAAAAGCTTGTTCGTGTAATTTTAAATGGACAATGGAGAGTATCAAATCCTTTTGGGATCTGGAGTCTGTTTCTGATGGATGCCTTTAAAAGAATTTTTTTAAGTTTTATCTTAAAATGTCAATATTTACCATAGTGCGTAAAATCCCTCCTTCTCAAGCTTATAAACAAATGATGCAAAATTTCAGATCTGAACTTACCAATGTACAAGGAAGTGTCCAATTTTTTTAAATTCTTCAGTTGGATTCCCAAGCATAAAAGTCAGAAGACTACCCACAGGCAATGCCCCACAGATGCTGTAAGTGAGCAGCAGTGGCTCCTTGCTCAGGAAAGCCATGTCACTAGAGTAGGAGCCGTAAAGCACTATCTGTCCCTAGTTTTGTCCCAACCCTAGCAGTTTTGCTGGTTATGTTACAACACAGTCTCCAGAATAATAAACGCATCCACTGAACTCTGTTTTGAGTCATCCTCCAAAATAGAAAGACGAGCCCAATAAGTGTCCTGAGAGCTGGTGTTCTCCTCCGTTCCTTCATCTTGTTATGCAGGGGCCCGTGCCCTTCACACGCGAAGCATCCGTGCACCCTCCATGGACTCTTAGCTAACCCATCAAAAGTGTCACACACAAAAAGATTCAGGGTCTTGAAACAGAGGCAGGTTAAGTTCCTGGTGTGTGAAGAGTGATTCTAATTGTATGTGATATAAAGACCTGGCAGGCTCTGCGGCTTAGCGGCTTCAGATACAGGCTGATCAAATTCAAGCCTCACCTCTGCCCTTGCAACTTGTCTGAGCTTGGTCGCTTTGCTGGTTACTCTGAGCTCATTTCCCAGCCTGTAAACTGGGGGTAATTTAGGTGGTTATCAGTATTAAATCAGGTAATACATTTAAAAAAGCACTTAAAATAATGCCCAACATTTTAAGTATCCAACAAGCATTAGCTGTCCTTTTGTTACGTTATAAGTACTTCTACCCTTAAGTCCTGCTGTGCTGATTAGAAATATGGTAAATAGAGCACCAGCCCACCAGCCAGGTGCCTGATGCAGACATGGTGCTTACGCTTTGATCTACCACTTCTCTCTGTTCAGATCAACACTCACTGTCTTGACTACACCCTTCAGAGGACAAACAGGATGGCTAGTAGCCCGTCCACTGGCTATTCCACCACAGTAAGAGGATGATGGTCAGTGGGATATAGACACTTGTGTAGTTCGCCACTTTCATTTAAAATCCATCTATTACAGGAGATGCAGATGAAGGAGGGGAAAAAGGAAAAGAAAAAGAGAAAGCCTTGGAATGCGATATCAAGCACAGGGATAAAAGAAGCTACGTTTCTGATTCCTGAACCTTCCCTAACACCTCACACTTTTCTAACTTCTGGCCTAAATCCCATCCCTCACAAAGTCATCCTTAAATACAGTAGCAACTACCATCTACCGCATGAATACAGAAGGGAAAGACACCAAGTCTCCAACAACATAATCTTCTAATTAAAAAAAAAACTATGACACGTGTGCTCTCCCTCTGCATCTACTCTAAGTAGATGGCCACTACCTTCACCAACTCACTTGCTTAGGAGGCATCCCATTTTAAGAGGGGAAAAAAAGACCATTTAAAGCCAATATTTAGAGGTCTCTTGTCTCCCTTTCCTCTGAACAGTGCCCACTTTGCATTGGCACCCTGCAACCCCACAGCCCGCCCTGCAAGGGCCTGCATGCTGACCCCTGGAGAGCCTCCCCTCAAAAGGCGTCCTTCCCACAGACTCAGCTTCCAGCACTTTTGCTGGGCCAGCCCTCAGCTCAACCCATGTGCCCCTCAAGTTCTTCTGCAGGCTCCTGTGAGCCAACCATCTTCTTGGACATCCTTACATCCTCAGCACCCAGCACAGCGAGGCCCCAGGCCCTCAACACAGAGTTCACCAAGCAGTCCTCTCCAGCAGAAGGTGTGGCCTCTTCCTATGGCAGGACTTCATCTTGCCTCATTTCACTCTCAGTCCTCAATGATTATTTATTTTCAGAAAAGAATACGCCTTGCAAACAACTATTTTTTCCAATCACTGAGGAGTTCTCACTCCTGTATTCAGTTTTAGTCTCTAGAACTGAGGCAGGAAGGAATAATCTTGGGGTACAAGCGGTGGTCCAGAATAGAATAAACAATACGCATTCAGAAAGCATCCCAAAAGGAAAAAAAAAATGCTACTTAAATTTCCCATTTACAAAGACACAGAGAACCACCACCTGGTGGCTGGAGCTTTTTTATTTTCAGTAAAAGTAGGCTAGGAGAAGGGTCGCAGGGGCAGAACGAGGAGCACAGGGTAGCTCCACAGAATGTCTTGACTCCGGCTGAAATCCTAAGAAACAGCAAACCAAGGGGCGCAACAGCAAAGGTGGCTCACCCGTGGCGAGGACTTTATAGCTGAGAAAGCAATTTTTAAAATTATTTCATCTGATCCTCATATCTCTTTAGGCACTCGAAGTAGTTATTATAATATCCATTTTATTCTTCTGGGACTTAAGTCACAATTAGAAGAGCTGACCCCAAGCATGCCAGACAGAAGGAGAACCAAACATCAGAACCTAAGGTCAGTCCCGGGACCTCCCTCTTCCTTAACAATGAACAAACCATCTCATCTGACCTCCAGCTGCTCAGGAATCTTTCAAAAATAAGTACTTATGTATATATTTGCATCTGTTGACAATGATCATCATTTCATAAATGACTTTCACAAAAAAATCTAAATCCATAATTTTAAAAAAATCACTCTGAAAAATGCTAATTCTCTTAATATTCACTTACTCTACTTTTAATAATGCACAGTTATTTTGCTTATTTTCCCCCAATGATGTTGCAAAGAAAGTGATTTAAATAAGCAAAGTACATAACCACTGTAGACTATTCTATACCAAATACTTCTTTCCCGTGGTGACTACAATTAGCCCCGACTCATTGGATTCTAAGTCCTTCAAATACGGATCTACATGTTTTCTGTGCCTTTGTCCAACCTCAAAAGAAAATGCAATTTGCTCCAAAGAAGGTGATTAACATCAAACTCCAAAGGCCTGACCACTTCGACCTGGAGTGGCAGGTCTTCAAACAAATTATCACTGACATTGGTGGCATTTGCCCAAGACCACTGACGCACACACACAAGAGACTTACAAAGGATCTTTCCCTTTTCACCTCAATCAGATATCCAGATGCTAAACACAAGAAATTACAAAAACACATTCTATCTAGAGGATTTGAAACCACGGAGAAGACAACATTCTGCCCCCCTCTGTTCATTAAAAATATGGACAATGTCTAATCAATTAATTTCATCCAAGTTACTCAGAAGCTAAGAACTTCTTCTAATTTACTATTGCAGAGGGCAGCAAAATAGCAGTAGCGACAGTGCACTGCTGGGCTATGCCAACTTTACAATTGTTTTTAACATCAGAATAAGAAACTGTACCAAATACTTAAGCACACTTAAAAATTATGACATGTGCTTTGGGCCCAAGAGGCAGGGAGAGGAACAGAGGCTTTGGGCCCAAGAAGCACTGGAGGAATGGAGCCGTTTGGGGTCCACAAAGAGCTGTACCCACTGTCTGTGTGACATCCTCAAATGTGTAGGGCCTCAGTCCTATAAACCATAAAATGACAGTGCCACCACATTCTCCGTATAGGATTGCTTTGGTAGTAAACAACATGTAAAGGAATCAACACCCAGGTGGCACGTAATATTCCTTTCTCCTCTTCCCTTGCCCCTGGGAAGCCAGAGGAAATAGCGGCAAGTTTATGAACTGAATTACAAAAGGAAGAAAACCTGAGGCTGAGTGAACCATACCCTTTGGGGTTTTCAGACATAAATGGAACACACAAGGCAATGACTCAAGGTTACTCCATGGTCATAGGGCTCTACCAGCAACAACAGCAGCTCTTACAGACCTGGCACCGGGTTTTCCATAGGATGACAAAGGAGGGAGACATCATCCCCTCTTTACAGATGAAGACACTGGCCTCAGAGAGGCAACGTGACTTTCACAGCTGATAAATGACACAGCCAGGATGAGAACTCAGGTTTAATCAGTCCACAATCACCTTCAGAATACACCCAGAGACATGATAGTTTGTATAAGTCTCTTTTTATACAGTCGACTATCATATTTGATCTCTGAAGTAAATCTATGAATCAGAATGCCACTGAACAACCCTATTTACAGATGAGGAACTGAATTCACTCAGGTTAAACAGCTTCCCTCTCAGAGGACAGTAAGCGGCAGGGTGGGCCCTTGAATGCAGGTCTTTTAAACCTAAATTCCTTTTTCCCATGCTGCCAGTGATGTCCCAACAGTGTTCTGCAAAGCAGAGGCGACTCAGAGCAGAGGTGCTGGGTCCTGGCAGACCCCTGCGTGGCACCAATTCTCTACCTCTCCTTGTAGCCATACTCTTTACAATGTGGTCCCACAGCCCCACACACCAAGGGGTGAGATCTGTTTTTTCTACCTTTGATTCTAGCCTGGCCTTTGACTGGCTTTGACCAGAAGAATAAGGTGAAAGTGACAATGTGCCCTTCCCAAGCATGAGCTAAGAGGGCCCAGCACACTTCTGCTCTTTCTTTGGAAAATCTTCCTGCTAGAGAATGAAGGACCACATGGAGGAGAGTGCAGTTGTCCCAGCCAAGGCCATCCTAGACCAACTTGCATCGAGCTAACCCCAAAATATCAAGAGAGCCTAGCCAAGCTCAGCTGAGTAGAGACACGTACATAAAGTATAGTTTAGACGAGCAGACGTCCTATGGAACATAAAAAATAGTAAATGCTTGTTGTTTTAAGCCATCAAGTTTTGGGGTGGTTTGTTACACAGCAACAGCTAACCATTATACCTTGTTTCCCAATTTGTAGAGTCACTTTTTTAATCCACCCACATAAAATTTTGCTTAACCAAAAGATTTTGATGCTTTAAAAAATAAAGTAGAGAACTAGTGAACTGGGCCATAATAACCTCCCTACCATCTTCCCACTCCAGTGTTCTTCACTTTTAGTGAGTTACGAATGTGTTCCATGGTGTCCTAGGAAGTAACGGAAGTGCGCACACACTAAAGTTGTATCCAGAACACTAACTCAGATGTTAAGGTTTGGAACTCATTTATTTTCTGCCACCACCACCTAGTTCCAAAAGATTTAATGCATTTATAATGATACATAAAATGCTGCAAGATAAATTAGAATGAGTTGAGAAAAGTGAAGAGAAGACTAAGAATCAGGCCAGGAAAAGGAACCAGAAATGAGGTCCTCCTGCAAAGATGGTGGCTCTGGGCGTTTTGTTGCTTTTTGCCCAGCCAGCATCCACTCTCTTCAACAGGTAACAGTATCCATCTTTCCATGGAGAAACCTCCACTTCCCCACTCTTATTCCATGTGGTTCATGTGGGCTGACCACATGCCTCGTCCAGTGGGTGGGTCAAGCAGAGCATGAGGTCAAAGAGGAAGCAGGTGACATGAGCCACTCAATGAGCCCAACAGCAGGAGTGGTTTGTACCACTGGGGGAGAGAATCTCTCTTTTCACCGGGCTTGGAGCTGGAGGATTCAGCTTGTAACCCCTCAGAAACATCACACACACAGAGGAAAGATGCTTAGAGAAGAGTCAGAACTCCATGACTGCATTGAGCCCCCAGACCAGCCGTGCCCATCCACAGCCTTCTCTGTCATAAGAGCCAACCAATTCCCTGTTTGATGAAGGCCAGCTTTGACTGAGTTCTTCTGGTTGGAAAAGTTCTAACTACTACAAAACACACATTTGAATCTGGCTTTCTATCAGCCAATATAAAGAGGCAAACTTGATGGGTTATACAATTTGCTATGTCCACAAGAAGAAACTAGCTGCACAGAAGAATCACCTTTTCCTGGAACTAAGACCTGGAAAGAAATCTCCCCAGAGGATCAGTATAAAAATTCTACATCGTGTAATAAGACCTCACTCAGCATCTCTGTACCAGACACAACACTCCACTGAACTGCTTTTGCTTAGGCGCACCTCCACAGAGGTGTATGGCATCAAATCAAAGTGCAAATCAGGACAAGGCAACTGCACCTGTGTGCCTGGGGCTGGGAGATCTAACATGGTACACATACCCCATGCTCAGATGGCTGGACTATGCTAGGAACGGAGGCAGCTTTACCTGCCAAAGCTTCCATCAATTCTCTCAGCCAAGCTTTAAGTAGCTCCTGGTCAGCAATAGGTTTGACAATATCATACTCTCTCAGCACACAACCTAGCACATAATTAGTGCTCCAGTGAGTTATGGTTATGGTGAATATGGTTATCACTTATTACTATCAATTCTAAGGGCCTGAAATAAGGTTTACCTCTGTTGCCAATATTTAAGTAGAAAATCACACCTAAGCAGTCTAGTTGCTGCAGAGCCTCTGGTGGCACCTGTTAATGGCCGCGTGTGAATGGCACATATGCATGTGTAGTTACATTCTCAAGTGGAGAGGAAAAGAGTGAGCTTCATTTGTGCCTATCCTGGCAAAGGCAGCCTACGGCAAATGTAGGACGCATCTAAAATCTTTCAGACATCCCTTCAAATTGACTCCATTTTAACAAGCAACTTCATGCTATATCAGGCAGACTGGACCCAATGTTCTAGACATCTCTCCCATCATCTATCCAAAACGACCCATTGATCCACATCTCATTCTCTTACACCATGCTATTTGACAAACTAATTTGAACTAAGATGACAATCCTCATACTCTTTAAGTGACTGGAGAGACCTTATAGATACTTGCATCACATGTCTTCATTTTACAAGTGAGCAATCTGACATCTAAGACGTCAACTTATCAAGGTGACAGCTAGTTGGGGATGTCATATTTAAGATGACTTAATGAGCCACCTCTCCCAGAGACGACATTTCAATAAGCACCTTTCTTCCTTGGTCAAAATGATGAGCTAGTAGAAATTTTAAGTGCTTTAACAGACTGGTATGCCCATTTTGAGGTTCGTGAGTATTTTAGGAACTACAACCACCAAAATGCCAAGATTCTGGCCCATGCTTATGGGGCCCCTGAGACCAGTAATTCTACAGTGTCCATATGTTTTAGCGAACATGAAATAAAGGAATAAGTGCTGGAAAATAATCTTCCCAATATCATCTTGTCTCATGATCTTCTCTGAATGAGTCATCTAAAAATGTGGGCTAAAATCTACAAACATAAAGATCTAAAATCATCTGTGTTCAGATTACTCTGAAATGTCTTTATTCTTTCACTATAATATCCTAAAAATTCCAGATTGATATCACATGTACTAGAGGCCACCAACTTGGAAGATGGATATGAAGCAGATAAGTTTCTATAAAATACCTTGTTTCACAATTCATTTTCTCTTCTGACACCAGAAAGTCTCTGCTTCATAAAAGAAATACTCTCTAGCCAATTATAGTTTGATATGTAAAAATTCATGTAATGATCCTCAGATGCTTTCTTAACACAGTCAAAGAAGATGTGATAAATTCTCCAAAAGGCAGGGTCTCCGAGTCATTGCTAAGTTTTTACCAGTGATCTTTCAACTTGAATAAGCATCAAGATCATCTGAAGTGTTTCTTTACCAATTTCTGCGGCCCTAATCCAGAGATTCTGACTCAGGAGGTCTATGGGGCGAGGAATCTACTTTTTTCACAAGAGCCACAGGTGACTCCAACACAGGTGTCTAACACTACCTTCCACGGCAATGAGTAGCGATGGCTTCTCACGGCCAATGGCCAATTCTCATGGTCAATTCTGAGGTGATCATTTTGCATTTTCGGGGGAGGGGGTTCTTTTAAAACATAATATTGGCCATATATTTATAACATATATATGCGTATAACAGCATCTACATACATACCACCTATACAATCTCCAGGCACAACTATCAAGGCCTCGGACCCAGAAAGGGGACTTACTGGTTTGAACCGTATGAAACTGCCAATATGCAACTCTTTCTGACTCACAAAAACAGCAAATTCATATGGTTAAACCTACAATGGACATGGATGACGGCAGAACAGACCAATCCCCTCTTTTCCTCACAACTGAACAGAAGCAGCCTTGTCACCTCAAGAGGCCTCCTAATCCTGCAAGGTATTTTTCAAGAAAAGAAAACTGAGGCTCAGAAAAATTAACATCCCAAGGCTACACAGCTGCTCAGTGGTAAAAAGAGAATTCAGACTCAAGCGTACCTGACCTGCCAGGGGCTCTGCCCTCTCTCACGGCGGCTCAGTGGTAAAAACAGAATTCAGACTCAAGTGTACCTGACCTGCCTGGGGCCTCTGCCCTCTTCCCATGCCCTGGGAACCCCACAGCTGACGTCAGGGCTTTAACACACTCCACTTGTTCAAGTCCCTCTGTGACTGGGCAGGTCCCCCACTCCAAACCTGCCAAGGGTCAGTAACACAGCACTCTCCAAGAGCTTCCCCCAGGGCTCCCCGCCCACTGAGCAGTGCCGCACAGAGGGGAGGGACTCTCTAAAAAGCCACCCAAATGGGATGAAGATGGTAACTAGGGCAAGAACCCCCATGACATACATACACGACATAATGCCAATGGATGACAACTGTGGAGATTTTACACCACAGCAGTCAGGATTTCAAAAGCCAAGCAAGTGGAGAACACAGTTTACAAGACTGTTGTCAGAGTAGCCTCTTTTTTATCAAGTTTCATCCTTTGAGAGTATACCACACCAAACGAAAAGGACCGAGAACACGCCAGCTACACTGAAGATGAGCCAGATGTTAACAGGATGGAGTCTGAGCTCTGTATGGGTACACCTAATCGCATTCCACGTCAGAAATAAAAACTGCAGAGATACTATATGTTACTCCCTGTCACGGAACCTGCTTACTAGGGAGCTCATGCTTCTTTTAAGATACCAGCAACTAAAATCAAATCCCCTAGAGTTGAGGCATGATAAATCTACCACAAGGGGATTTTTTTCTTTAGTGATCAGTATTACATCAAAATTCTACTTTATGGCAATAACTGATTTGTAAATTTTTATTATACATGATAAAATTACAGGCTTACTTTTACATATTTAGCAAACAAAAGGTAACACTTTTTCCTTTAAATTTAGCAACTGAATATCTACACGCCTACAAATTGCTAAGGGTACCAAGCACAAAACCCACAATCTGGGCCTATCGTTAAGGTTATTAAAAATGCTCAAAAAAGTCCAACTTGATGGAAAGAAAGAAAAAAAGTCCAGCAATAAGCAAAAATAATCTGATTTTTTTTTCTGTAAGGGAACATCATTCAATCATTTGTTCATTCATTCAACAAATATTTATTAAGTGATTACTACATGGTAAACACTATTCAGTTATTTGATTTTATACATCATCAGTATTTATTTTAACAGGAATGTTTTAGACCACTTTTCTATCTAGAGAGAATACGACAGTGAGTCAGTTTTAAGCACGTGGCTGTGACATGATTTAAAGTACCTCAAACTATACCAACTGAGAAGAGAGATCAAATAGGATCCATCAAAAATGGACTATAAAATGGTGTGGTCCAATGTCCTTTCCTAGACTGTCAGAAGCCCACCTTCGAGTCTGTTCTGATTCCACCTCTGGAAGCAGGAGAAGCAATGGGGCCTCCGGCTTCCACAGTAACCTGGACTAAAACATATTCTTTTCATTGGATGCGATTAATCTGCTTTTTGCATACTGAATAGGAAAGAGAGATTAAAATAAATATTCACCCATCTGAAAACAAACTGATGCTCTATAAGCTTTTATGCTTTGCAGCCCATGAAAACTCAATGCTTCACTTCTGCTTAGGCTGCCATACTTTATTTAAAAGTATGATTTATTTAAAATCTTTCTGTTAAATGGTGGCTTTTTTTTCGAAAGGAGGTTCTAGAACTGTATCCTTCTGGACCAGTCTTTGACAACTCTTACTCTTTCTCTCTTGCACGGCCCACAGTCATCGCTCTTTCACCACAAGGTCCCTCTCCTTCCCTGTCAGCCCCAGTTCGAAGGTAAGCTGCACAGCCTTCTCTGGGATCCTCCACCCTTCTCTTGCTTTCAATTCAGGGCCCAACATTTGTGCTTCATATAAAAAGTTTTTAATGAGTCATCAGTCTTCAAAGTTTTAAGCAGGAAAATTGACTGAATCAGATTTCCATGCAAATTTTAACGACTTCCTGAATTATAAACTTAAACTGACAAGACTGCAGAAGTAATCTCTTGCAAATGTAAGTGCAGTACACAAGCCACTTCAGGTGGATGTTACACACCTACAAATGGCCGTTCACGCACTGCCTTTTCTGGTCTACTAAAAGGCCTCATCGAGAGGGCCCCAATGGTTAATATGAACTCTTACTTCGTTGGCAGAAATACAACTTCTTCCAATTCCACTGCTATATATAGAATAGCAGTTTATGTTTTGATACAGCAAAAAGAACAAAGAAAAAATGAGAAAGATAATAACAGAGGCGTTTAAAGTTGTCTTGGGGTCAGTGCTGAACTACAACAAACTAAATTACAACTACGACTAGTGGAACAAGAACTTCCACTACAGAATGTAACGTTACAATACAGAGTTAGGGACCCGCACACAGGCGCCCTCCTTCAGCGGGAAGTGGATGAGTCCGGGAAGCCTTCCGTGGGTAAGGCTGGGCCTTTCCCGCCCCAGGCAGGTGGGCTCAGGGATGCAGCTACACCTAGCGATCAGCTGCATGTCACAGCAAGAGGAACAGGAAGCAGGTGGCTAGCCTGCCTTGGAAAAGCACTCTGCGACAGTCTCTGAATTCAGTCTGGTAACATTTTTAAGATAAATTTGTTAAATGACATCACAATCACTTTTATTTACCTCGAGGTTTAAGTGATGGAGATGCAATGACTGTCTTTTGCCCATAAAAGAAAAACAAGGCTCTGTTTAGGATATACACTGTTAGTACTTTAAAGAGATACATAATGAAAAACTTTGATTTTCTATCGGGAGGGTGAGTTTATCTCCAAGGCAAAGGTTCACAATTTCCACATTAAAATTCCAAATTTTACGTACATCAATTTCCAGTTCTCTCCTAAGAAAATCCTTCTTTCTTTTTATTTCAGTGGATTTTGAAACTTCTAATAAATGGACAACTTTTCAAAGTATGGTAACTACATCTTTCTTTGTCCATTACCACCCCAGCGCCCCCTCCGAGAAAGGGGCCTTACGAACAGTAAGTGCTCGATAAATATTTACTTGAATTAAAGGCATTATTTGAATAGGCACATTGGGACATGTGCTTATCACAACAACCAACAAATATCTTCTATACACAATATCAACCCAGAGAAATTTCTAACGGCCAATCATTACTGCAAAATTTAATTAAAACTTTATGTTTTGGTACCTAAAATTACAGAAAACTTTTCTCATTTAAGCTTTACAACTGGCTGGATCTAATATCTTCCCCAGATAAGACTATTATTTGAAATGTCACGCTAGCAGTTTCAGCTAACAGGCTGAGAGTCATCCCACAATCACACCAGCCTGTTCATAATCTTGGCCGTGGTCATCAGGAGGCTAATAAGTGCATGAATATGAATTATATTTTACCCCTAGTTCTCCTTCAGCTCTTGTCAAGAGAGGCTGATCATGTGGTTTGGAACAGTAGTTCTCACACTTTATCAAGCACCAGAATGCCCTGGAGGGCTTGTTCCAATACAGCCTGCGCCCTCCCCCCAGGCTTGCTGATTCAGTAGGTCTGGGCAGGGCCAAGAGTCTGTGTGTTTAACAAGTTCCCAAGCGATGCTGATACTGCTGGTCCAAGGACAACACCTCAAGAACTACTCTTTTAGAACGTTTATCAAACTGTGGCCACAAACCAGGCTCACCCAGGGATGCTATGGGACCCTCCATGGATCTTCCACTTCAGAATCACCACGGCTTGACCCCAACAATCAACATGGGAAGGCCTGCTCCAGGTGATCCCTGGGTACACTAAAGTTTTGAGAAGCCCGGGTTTTAACACAGGTGGCCATCAATGCAGGCTCAATACCCACAGGCCCTCCCAAGGCCCCTGAAGCCGCTGAGGGGCAGGATGTCGGCATGATCTACGTGCACGTCTATCCCTCTTGATTATCCTCCCTTAACTTTCCATGTTTCACCCTCAACAGCAAAGGGAGTATAAGGGCAGCAACCCTCCACAGCCAGGATCTCCAGAACTTAGGGTGTTTATGCCTGAGCACACAACCCTTTTCTTGTCATCCTTGTTTTCTTTTTATTTTCTCTCACACACTCCCAACCCTTAATTACGCCCTGGCCTTGCCAGCAGCTCCCTGCCCTCGCCCCAAAAGTGGGGGGACTACAGACTACCAAGGTTGATGACTAAAGCTTTCCTGCTCCCCACCCAATACCAGCCTTGCTTATTTTTCTCTATTGAGTTTTTGGAGCTACAGTGTAAACTCAGGCTCTCTGATGACTAAACTGAAAACCACGGCAGTATTTTAGGAACCTGAGAAGCTGTATCCTCTGATGATGGGAGGTTTACATTATTTTGTAGCTTTTTAAAATGTTTCATTAGTGAGTCAGAAAAACATTAGTAATTAAACCTCCTCTCACTTACAAAGAAGGTTATTAATATGTTGTAGTCATAAAGCTATAAGCACACTTAACATATCAAACTGCAAGGAAGTTTGTAGGAAAGTCGGTTTTCAAAGAGAGGAATCTTAAAAAACACGGTGGACAATACCCTTAAGAAAGATGTTATACTGTTGAAAAAGTATGTAACTACTTATTAAAATGCCTGACCCCTGACTGAACACTATGTCTTGGGATATTTAGATAATACACACTCATTCCAGAAAACTTAATAAAATCTAAAACAAAAACTGAAAGGAAACAATACTTAATCCAAAACACAGTTTCTCTACCAAAAGATATAGACAGACTATGAATTCCTAGAATGGATTACAATTGTTATGGAACTACTAAAATGCAAATAAAGCCACCTATTTTTTATAGAATTATCACAAAAATACTTAAATTCTAAAACCTACATATCCCAAAATGAAAGACTATGCTTTATTCATATAGGGCTTATATAATCTGAAGACATAATTCAGATTACTTGCTCATTAAAGAAAGTTCATTTAGATTTCCTCAGGTCATATACACACTTATCCATATATCACTGTATGTAAGGAAATTCTCTTCTGCAAACCTGTAAAATAGGCCTTGTAAAACATGAGAGACTAAAACCTGTAATATTCCAGATCAGAACAATTTATTACTCTCAAGAAATATTTCTTTACATAGACCTAACACTAAAAATGTTACAGTAATTTCTTGGCATATTTCTTTCATTTCTTTAAATTTGAATGGTTTTCATATCAATTATCAATCTAGGCAAAGCACCACAAAAATGTAAAATGTCATGACAAGATATCTGAAAAAGAAAAAATAAATCACTCTGCTAAACAAATCTATTCCCACTCTTTATAAAGGGCACTTTAAAATTTTGTATTTTGAAATAATTTTAGACTTACAGAAAAGCTGTAAAAAGAACACAAAGATTTCAAGCACATGCTCACCTGCTTCCTCTAACGTTTACATCTGACATAACCATAGAATTAGCAAAACTAAGAAACTACACATTGGGACAATACTACTAACTAAACTATGGACTTTACTCCAATTTCAGCTATTTTTCCACAGATGTCCTTAAAAGAGTATTTTAAAAAATAAATTTCTCCACAAGAGTCCCCCAAGGTTATGTTAGGGATTAATCTGTTCCAAATACTAGAGTGGAAACAAAGGGCCAAATCTGTTTGTATTTCTATTTCTGCAAACCAAAGTGTGCCAAGCAGAACTTAACACATCAGTCCCATTATAATGTAAAACTAAACACTTGGTCACATAATATATTAATAACAACTTGGCTTTGAAGAAATCGGGTCAAAGAGACTGCCAGCTCTTTGGCTTCTCACTTGGAAAAGAGAATTTCAAGCAAAAGTAAAATGACTTAACTTTCTTCCTCACGTCTTACTTGTGTACCTTTTTATAAAAGTTATTTTTAATGATCATTAAAAGCCTAGAAGGCAGAAAGTGAACCTCCAACATTTTGCCTAACAAATGAGAAATCATAAAAGTAGAAAGTGATTTTTTTAAATGGAATGTTTATAGTAAATAAAGTCCTCATAGACCAAAAACCTAATTCTTTTCTTTTTTCTTCCAATAAGATTAGCACTCTATTTCTGATGTCTGGCACCCAAATTATGTGTAGTTACCTCCAGAAATGATAAACTGACAATCACATAAATTCCAAAACCATTCCAAAAGAGCATATGAGAATGAGGAGTGCTGCAGAAGAGGAACAACAATGTACCTTGTTTATAAATCTTCGTTACACCAAAAACCTCCACTGATTACATAAAACCTCATGACTGAGTCCACCGGGTGGCCTAAAGAGAACCTGAGTGGAAACTGTCCATTTCAAGGAGAGAAGATACAAGCCCAGTCTGACTTCTAACAATCACTCCTCTCACCCTCCTGTGTCAGTCATTTCACATACAATTTGAATGTTTCCGAATGATCGGGATTCACATTAATTGTTTATTCAATGAATAGTGAGCGCCTGTTAGGTCTAAGACTCTACGCTAAGTGCTTTTTGGAGACACACGGAGAAAAAAACTGACTTTGCCCTCAAGAAGTTTACAATCGAGCTCCTGTATCTTTAAAACTGATTTCCACGTCAGATGAAAAGCAGTCAACTATCATAATTTTTGGAAGAATCATAAAAAGAAATAAGTGCCAGTGCCATCATAATTAACTTTCCCAACATACAAAAAACCTGACTTTTCTAAAGCATTCACCTGTAAAATGCAACATGGAGAGAAAAAAATGTAATGTACTGCACCATATCTGATCCTCACACGCACAAAATTTGCCAACATCAATTTTTTTTAATTTCCACATTTCCAAGCAATCTCTTAGATACTGCCCTTCACATCCCCTTTACCCGCTAACATCCCAGGATAACCCTAGATTTCCAAATAAAAAGAAAGCACTTAAATTAATGGTATGAAAACTCAAACAAATAGAATGATCCATTTCCCCCAAAAGAAAAACCTGGCTTTTAGTAAAAGTCTCTTTGGGTTTGACTGATAATTTAAATCAGCCTTAACAAGGACCACAGGTCGCTACTACTAAGCTGAAATCCTTTTTAATGATAAGAGGCCTATGGTTTAAATAAGCTACGTAAATATTCGTTTCCACCCCCTTGCACAGAACTAAAAAGCCATCCAAAAGCTATTTGACACAGCTTAACTTTAAACAAATCCCAGGCAGGGAGTTTGGGATCTTAATAAAGAGAAAGCCATCACCAAGGGCCTCGCATTTGGCTTCTCATCCTAACGAGTCACCTGGCTCTAAAACTGGCCAGTCTGCCCCATAATTCACTAATAGGAAAGAACTCAGGCCCAAATCTGCATCAACTTTCTATCAGAGAGCAGCGCATCATTTTGTTAAGTCCTCTGGTGCACACGCAATTACCAGAAGTTAAGGAAATATCAAACTTAGGAAAAGGGTTTTTCTCTACCAAAGTTGACAGGTGGGGTTTTACAGCACAGAGCAATCAGCCAACTACAAATTCAACTTCATCTCTGTGGCCAACTGTGGTCCAGGGTCCTGCAGCTCGGTAACACAGGAGACACAGCCTTCTGTGCCTGTGTGTACCCTGGGCTCCAAGAAGTAAAAAGCTATGTTTCCACGAGCCAGAGAGCCAAACGTCTACACGGTCTAAAACACGCGTTTTACTGTTGGTGAAAGTCTCCTTCATCAAATTAAAAAGAAAAAGTCCAACTTACTCATCCCTCCCGAATAAACAAAGAAATCTATTTTACAACCCAAATTTAAAGCCAAATAGCAAGCTTTTTATTAAAAGAAAAACAAAAAGCCCAGCGCCACCACTGCATGTAGACCTTCATGAAAACTAATACACACAAGAAAGTGTGCAAATGTGCGACGTTAGCTGTCCATGCACGTGCGCGCTCCAGAAGCCGACGGCGATCCAGAGGTCATCGCTGTAACTCGGTGTGGGTCTCGGCCCCTCGCCTGACCCTCGACTCCGTTCCCAGGTCCTCTCCGCCAGGAGCTCCCCCGGACTCGGGACGCCCGCGCGCAGGCAGGCACACACGCACACTCATGCACACTCGCACGCACACTGCCAGTCCCCTTGCTGCCCACCTGGGAACCCGGGCGGCGAGGCCGGCGAACGAGCTGCCCCCGGCCGCGGCGCTCCGCTGGGGGCCGAGGGCGGGGAGGGGGAGCCCGGCGGGCGCAGGGCCGCGGCGCGTGGGGCCTGGGGGCCTGGGGGCCCGGGCCCTCCCTCTGGGGCGCCGGCTTCCCCCGCTGGGACGGCGGAGGAGCGCTCCCTTCTGCTCTCGGGAGCCAGGTCACCGACCGCAACGGGCTGGGGGCGGCGGCAGGAAGGGCAGGGTGCCGGGCGATCGCAGCCGCCGCCGGAGCTGCGGCCGGGCCGGGGAGATCGCCGCGGGCGCAGCGGGCACCGGCGACCCGGCCCGGCCGCGGCTAGGGGTCGGAAGGACAGCGCAGCGCCCACGCCCGGCGGCCGGCGGCTGCAGCTCCGAACTTCAGGCAAAGTTTTCTGCTGTTCCTCTCGGAGCCGGCCGGGGCCTCGGAGTGGCGGCGGCCGCCCCACGCAGGAGCCCAGGCCGCGGAGGGCCGGCGCCGAGATGCGGGTCCCGGCTCAGGGGCTCAGGCTGGGTGCCCGGCGCCAGCGACACGGCGGGCGCAGTGCCCCCCGCCACCCGCCCTCGGCTCTCGCACCCGAGGGGCTGCCGGCGTCCGGGCCCCAGCTCCGGCCCGCGCGCCCCCGGCCATGGCAGCAGGGGCCCCGCTTACCTGAAAACGCCTCCCCTGCCGCAGTTAGCAAAAGTCCGGCCAAAGTGGCCAGGCAAGTCCCAAGTCTCCTCATGTCGCGGCGTGCGCGCCGGGCCGCTCGCCGGCGGCGCCGGTGGGCGCGCGAGGGCGAAGGGCGGGCGGGAGCCCCGGCTGCGAGGCGGCGAGAAGAGCCGCGTAAACAGCCAGACACACAGGCAGACCCCGAAAGTGCCGGCGGTGGCACAAGTCCGGACTCCAGCGGCGGCGCCGCCAGGGAGAGGCGCCGGGTCCTCCGCCCCTGCCGCCCGCCTCAGTCGGCGTCCGGCGCTGCTGTGAGAGGGAGCGGAGGGCGCGCCCGCGGAGCCAAAATCCGCCCTCCGTGCCGGCGCTGCGCCGCCCTTGCTCGGACCCGAGCCGCCGGCACCCGCCGTGGCCGTGGCTGTGGCCGCGCGCGTCCCGCTCGCCGCCTCTCCGCCCGCAGCCCCGAGCCAGCCCCCGGGCGGCGGCGCGCCGCTGGCCGAGCGCGCGCCGGCTCCGCGCGGGGCTCTTGCACCCGACTGACTGGCGCTGCCCCGCAGGCCGGCTGAAGGGAGCGCCCACGTCACGCCGCCCGGCGCAGCCGCGGCCCGCTAGAGGGCGTGCGCGCCCAGCCCCGCCGGCCCGGCCGGCCTCGGGGGGACTCGGGGGCGGCCCGCGGCCACCGCTGCCGCCACCGGTGCGGCGTCCCCGCGCGGGGAGCAGCGGCGAGCAGACCCCGCCCCCTGCTCGCCCCAACTGCGCGCGGCCTCTGTTGGCGCTGGCTTCGGGGACCTGCCGTGCAAGGGCTGCGCCTCGACCAGAAGTTTGTCCAGGGGCGCCCGCCGCGAGGAGTTTGTGAGAACGGCGGCGGCCCCGAGGCCTGCGGCCCCGCGGGCGTGGCGAGCCGGCTGCGTCCCTGCCGCGCCGCGCCGGGCGGCGTGCCTCCGAGTCGCAGAGCCCGCGCCCCCGGCAGCTCGGGAAAGCCGAGCCAGGCGAGCGGCAGGCTGGAAGGGCTGCGGGCGGAGCGAAGTTGGCGGGCGCCGCGACCCCGCGGCGGGCCAGGGCGCTCCTGTCCCGGAGCCCGCGCCCGCGGAGCCTGCCGCGCTCCGCCGCCTCGTCGAGCCCCGCGTCCCCGGCGGCCCGCGGCGAGCGCACCGAGACGGGGGTTTGGACACAACCTGTGATTTCTGTATCTGGTGCGAAGTGTTGGGAAACGAGGGAGGAGGCGGCGTGACTGATGAATCAAATACTGCCTTGAAATATTTAATTTACCATTTTGGCTCTGGGATGACTAGTGAGTGAATAAAAAAACTTCCAATGCTTCAGTAAAGAGGTTCACTTTGTGAAATTACCGGAAAAAAAAAAGAAAGTGGTCGTTCCATCTCCCTCGGAGTGAGCGCCTTGAAATCGGCCCTGTGGACGGCAGGCCTGGCTGACTGAACGCAGTAGGAGGCCTGCGAAGAGGTTAACTTAGAAACCAAAGTAACGGGCCGTGAGTCACACGGTGTTCCAGCACCGGCAAAGACGTGGGCAGGACGCCGTGGGCAAGACGCCAAAGCCACGACGCAGGCATGCCCCAGAGCTCCCCAGCGTGCTTCCACCCACTGCTTATAAGGCCGAGAAAGTAGGGGGATCCCGCGCGCACCTTGGTCCTGTCTCCAGAAGACCTCACAACCGACAGACGAGGGTATGTTACAGCAGTCACGTCCCCGGGGCAGATTTAGGGACTAGAGGACTTGTGCCTTTGGCGTCCCAACCAACAGCTCCTCTTTCTTCAGGAATTCCACTTTCTAGATCCTTGTCAGAAGTGCTCTTTAAAAGGCTCTGTGTTAATAATTTACTTCTTAATATGACGTTACATCATCCTGCTACTTCTCCCAAGTATGTCCTTGTTGAGACTTTAATTGCAAAATGAGCATTTGAAGCATCAGAGAGGTAGGAGAATGGCATACCTCAAATGGGTCAACAAATGAGGGTGGTCCAGTCTGGAACCCAAATTTGCTTTTTTTTGAATGGCAATATGCTTTCCAATAGAACTTTCATGCTAGTAGATGCATAGAGAATCAAGATGAGGTAAAAGTAAATCTAGTCACTTTCCTTCTGAGAAACTTCAAGTTGGGTGAAAAAGCTAAGATTGGGATAGGTTTTCGTTGGCAACATATGTTAATTGCTTCAGCAAATGTCTGTTAAAGCCATATTATACGCCAGGCACTATGCCACGTCCTGTAGGTTGTGTTAAGCTGGGATCCCTCAGAAATAGACCTGGAGGTAAGATTTTAAGTCCAGTGGTTTTTATTGGGGAAGTAATCCCAGGAAGTCAGACAGTGGGAGAAAAATAAGTCAATATAGTCCCTCAAAACTTGTGACAACTACTGTCTGTTTACTCCCTCTTACAGGTGACTGGCCAGAGCAGCCCTGAGCCCAAATGGAAGGCCTCTGCTGAAACTGGATGGCTTGGACTTCCTCTAAGGTGGGGGCCCTATGGGAGTCCTCTGAGAGGACATTTGCTTTGACTTGTTTTTTCAGCAGTGGAGGTTCTTCATTTTAGTCCAACCATGGGATGTGTCCTGGCTCTCTGGGGACAATAGTGACATTTTCAAAATGGTCGGTCAGAGTTAGGGGTGCTGTGAGGCCAGCCTCCAGCATTGGTGGGCTTGGAGCAAGTGTACAAATGGAAACCCATCGTATGTCTAAATATTTCAGTTATTTATCAAGCTAGCAAACCACTATATCATATGTTACATCTTCCTACCTTGACAAATATAACAATATTGAAAGATAAGAAAATCTATAGTTTTTCAACCGGCCAGGGAGGGAAACACTAGACTCCCTGGGTACCTGCAGAAAGAGCAACCCTGCCACAGCAGAAGGAGACGAGTAACCCACACAGGGGTCATTCCTGGATCATTTGGACTAGTGATGAGAGGGAAGCACACTGCTGGGCCACAAAAGGCATCTCTTAGAAAAGCCCACTTCTCTAAGATCAGGAGACGTAGCTGACGCACCTAATACATAGATATAAGCACAGAGAAAGAGGCAAAATGAGGAGGCAAAGGGATACATTCCAAGCACAGGAACAGGACCAAAACCCCAGAAAAAGAAGTAAATGAAACAGAAATAAGCAACCTACCTGACAGAGTTCAAACAAAAACTCATAAGGATGCTCACTGATATTGGGAGACAACTGGATGAACACAGAATGTCAACAGAGAATTGGAAAATATAAAAAGAACCAATCAGAAATGAAGAATACAATACTAGAAATGAAAAATTCACTAGAGGGACTCAATAGCAGAGTAGATGATACAGAGGAACGGATCAGTGAGCTGGATGAAAGACTAGAGGAAATCACCCAAGCTGAACAGATAAAAGAAAAAAGAATTTAAAAGAATGAGAACAGTCTAAGGAACCTCTGGGAAAACATCAAGTGCACTAACATTCATATTATAGGTGTCGCAGAAGGAGAAGAGAGAGAGAAAGGGGCAGAGAATCTATTTGAAGAAATAATAGCTGAAAACTCTCCTAATCTGAGGAAGGAAACAAACATCCAAGTAGAGGAATCATACAGAGCACCAAACAAGATAAACCCAAGGAGGCCCACACCAAGACACATTATGATTAAAATGTCCAAAATTAAAGATAAAGAGAGAATCCAAAAAGCAGTAAGAGAAAGGCAACAAGTGACATACAAAGGAAAGCCCATAAGGCTATCACCAGACTTCTCAGCCAAAACCCTTCAAGCTAGAAGAGAGTGGCATGACATATTTAAAGTGCTGAAAGGACAAAACCTGCAGCCAGGAATACTCTATCTAGCAAGGTTATCATTCAGAATGGATGGAGAGATAAAAAGCTTCCCAGACAAGCAAAAATTAGAGGAGTTTATCACCAAGAAACCAGTTCTACAAGAAATGCTGAAGGGACTTAGTTAAGTGGGACAGAGAAGACCAAAAATAAGGATAAGAAAATTATCAAAACAAACACACAAACAAAAAACAACCAAGCAATAGAACCACTAGTAAAGGCAAATATATAGTCAAGGTAGCAGATCAAACACCTATGAACATAATATGAAGGTTAAAAGACCAAAGTACTAAAACTATTTATTTCAATGATAAGAGGGTAATGGAAAGACACACACAAAACAAGAGACTAGATATGATTTCAAAAACATAAAATGTGGGAGGAGGGGAGTAAAAGAGTAGAGCTTTTAGACAGAGGTCTAGCTAAGGAGACTATCAACTCAATATAGGTTGCTATATATGTAGAATATTATATAGGAACCTCATGGTAATCAGAAACCAGAAACCTATACAGAAAATACACAAATAAGTAAGAGGAAAGAAATCAAGCATATCACTGAAGAAAGCCATCAAACCACAAGAGAAGAGAGCAAGAGCAGAACAAAGAAACAGAGAACTACTAAAGCACTCAGAAAAAAAAAGGAACAAAATGGCAATAAATACATAGTTATCAATAGCTACTTTAAATGTCAATGGACTAAATGTTCCAATCAAAAAGCATAAGGTGGCTGATTGGATAAAAAAACAAGACCCATATATATGCTGCATACAAGAGGCACACTTCAGACCAAAGGACACTCACAAACTGAAAGTGAAAGGGTGGAAAAAGTTATTCCATGCAAATGGCAAAGAAAAGAAAGCTGGAATAGCAACACTTATGTCAGACAAAATAGGCTTTAAAACAAAAACTGTAACAGGAGACAAAGAAGGGCACTATATAATGATAAAGGGAACAATCCAACAAGAGCATATAACACTTATAAATATCTATGCACCCAACATAGGAGCAACTAAATATATAAAGCAATTATTAAGAGACTTAAAGGAGAAATAGACAGCAACACAATAATAGTAGGGGCCTTCAGCACTCCACTTACACCAGTGGATAGATCATCCAAACAGAAGATCAGTAAGAAACACTGACCTTAAATGACACATTAGATCAGATGGACTTGGTAGATATATACAGAACATTCCATCCACAAACCAAAGAATACTCATTCTTTTCAAATGCATATGGAAGATGCTCCAGGATAGATCACATATTAGGCCACAAAGCAAGTCTCAATAAATTAAAGAAGATTGAAATAATACCAAGCATCTTTTCCAACCACAAAGGTATGAAACTAGAAATCAACTACAGGAAGAAAATCAGATAAGCCACAAATATGAGATTAAAGAAAATGCTACTAAACAACAATTGGGTCAATGAGAAATGAAAGGAGAAATAAAAAATTACCTGAAGACAAATGAAAATGAAATTCCGACATGCCCAAATCTATGGGATACAGCAAAAGCAGTTCTAAGAGGAAAGTTTATAGCAATTCACGCCTACCTCAACAAACAAGAAAAATCCCCCTCCCCCCCAAATCTAACACTGCACCTAATGGAACTGGAAGAAGAAGAACAAACAAAACCCTAAATCAGTAGAAGGAAGGAAATAATAAAAATCAGAACACAAATAAATGAAATAGAGACTATAAAACAGAAGAAAAAATCAGTGAAACCAAGAGCTGGTTCTTCGAAAAGATAAACAAAATTGACCAACCTTCAGCTAGACTCACGAAGAAAAAAAGAGAGAAGGCTCAAATAAAATCAGAAATTAAAGAGGAGAAATTCAATGGACACCTCAGTAATACAAAAGATATGGGAGAATACTATGAAAAGCTATACGCCAACAAATTGGATAATCTAAAAGAAATGGATAAATTCTTAGAATCATACAACCTTTCAAAACTGGATCAAGAAGAAGTAGAGAATTTGAATAGACCAATCACCAGTAAGGAGATTGAAACAGTAATCAAAAACCTCCCCAAAAATGAAAGTCCAGGACCAGACAGCTTCCCTGGTGAATTCTACCAAATGTTCAAAGAAGACTGAATACCCATCCTTCTCAAACTCTTCCACAAATTGAAGAAGAGGGGAGGCTTCCTAACTCATTCGTCGAAGCCAACATTATCCTGATACCAAAACCAGACAGGGACAACACAAAAAAAGAAAATTACAGACCAATATCACTGATGCACATCAAAGCAAAAATCCTCAACAAAATATTGGTGAATAGAATACAACAATACATTAAAAAGTTCATACACCATGATCGAGAGGGTTTGATTCCAGGAATACAGGGATGGTTCAACACCTACAAGTCAATCAATGTGATACACCACATTAACAAGATGACAAATAAAAATCACATGATCGTCTCAATAGATGCAGAGAAAGCATTTGACAAGATACTGCATCCATTTAGGATAAAAACTCTAAATAAAATGGGTATAGAAGGAAAATAACATAATTAAGGCCATATATGACACAAAAAACCACATCTAATATCATCCTCAATAGAGAAAAATTGAAAGCTATCTCTCTAAGAACAGGAAGCAGACAAGGATGCTCACTTTCACCACCCTTATTTAACATAGTATTGGAAGTCCTAGCCAGAGCAATCAGGCAAGAAAAAGAAATAAAAGGATCTACATTAGAAAAGAAGTGAAACTGTCACTATTTGCAGACGATATGATTTTCCATATAGAAAAACTTAAAGAACTCACTAAGAAACTTTTACAAATAAATGAATACAGTCAAGCGAAAGGATACAAAATCAATATACAAAAATCAGTTATGTTTCTATACACTAACAACGAAGTAGCAGAAAGAGAAATTAAGAAGACAATCCCATTTACAATTGCAATACAAAGAATAAAATACCTAGGAATAAACTTAACCAAAGAGGTGAAAGATCTGTACACTAAAGACTATAAAACACTATTGAAAGAAATTGAAGAAGACGCAAAGAAATGGAAAGATATTCCATGCTCTTGGATTGGAAGAAGTAACGTAGTTAAAATGTCCATACTTCCTAAAGCAGTCTATAGATTCAATGCAATTCCTATCAAAGTTCCAAGGACATTTTTCACAGAAACAGAACAAAGAATCCTTAAATTTATATGGAACAACGAAAGACCCCAAATAGCCAAAGGGATCCCGAGGAAAAAACAAAGCTGGAGGTATCACATTCCCTGATTTCAAAATATTCTACAAAGCTATAGTAACCAAACAGCATGGTACTGGCACAAAAACAGACACACAGATCAATGGAACAGAATCCGGAGCCCAGAAACAAACCCACACATGTATGGACAGCTAATTTTCAACAAGGGAGCCAAGAGCATACAATGGAGAAAGGAGAGTCTCTTCAATAAATGATGTTGGGAAAACTGGACAGCCACATGCAAAAGAATGAAAGTAGACCATTGTATTACACCATGCACAAAAATCAACTCAAAATGGATTAGAGACTTGCATGTAAGACCTGAAACCATAAAACTTCTAGAAGAAAACTTAGGCAGTACGCTCTTTGACATCCATCTTAGCAGCATTTTTTCAAATACCATGTCTGGATTGGGCAAGGGAAACAATAGAAAAAATAAACAAACGGGACTACATCAAACTAAAAAGCTTCTGCACAGCAAAGGAAACCATCAACAAAACGAAAAGACAACCTAACAATTGAGAGAAGATATTTGCAAACCATATATCAGATAAGGGGTTAATATCCAAAATATACAAAGAACTCATACATCTCAACAACAAAAAAACCCAACAACCCAATTAAAAGAATGGGCAAAAAATCTGAACAGAGATTTTTCCAAAGAAGATATAAGGATGGCCAACAGGCATCTGAAAAGATTTTCAATATCATTAACTATCAGGGAAATGCAAATCAAAACTACAATGAGGTATCACCTCACTCCCGTCAGAATGGCTATATTAGCAAGACAGGAGACAACAAATGTTGGAGAGGATTTGGAGAGAAGGGAACCCTCTTACATTGCTGGTGGGAGTGCAAACTGGTGCAGCCACTGTGGAAAACAGTGTGGACTTTCCTCAGAAAATTAAGAATAGATCTACCATATGATCAGTCTATTCTGCTCCTGGATATTTATCCAAAGAACTTGAAAACATGAATGCATAAAGATACATGCACCCCTATGTTCATTGCAGCCTTATTCACAATAGCCAAGACTTGGAAGCAAACTGGGTGCCCATCAATGGATGAATGGATAAAGATGTGGTATAGATACACAATGGAATAATACTCAGCCATAAGAAGCAATGAAATCTGGCCATTTGTGACAACATGGATGGACCTTGAGGGTATTATGCTAAGTGAAATAAGTCAGAGGGAGAAAATCAAATACCGTATGATCTCATTCATAATTAGAAGACCAAAAATAATGACAAACAGACACATAGCAACAGAGATTGGATTAGTGGTTACCAGACGGGAAGGAGGGAGGAAGGGAGGAGGGTGAAAAGAGTGATTAGGCACATGTGTGTGGGGATGGAT
This sequence comes from Equus przewalskii, assembly GCF_037783145.1. NCBI lineage: Eukaryota > Metazoa > Chordata > Mammalia > Perissodactyla > Equidae > Equus > Equus przewalskii. The sequence goes on along the minus strand of NC_091837.1, from coordinate 34,205,537 downwards.
TGTAATTAGTCTTTGGGTGGTGAACATGATGTAATCTACACAGAACTTGAAATATATTACACAGTACACCTGAAAGTTGTGTAATGTTATAATCCAATGTTACTGCAATAAAAAAGAAAACAGTCAAGAAAAGAAAAAGACCTATAGTTTTTATATGACAAAAGCCAGCAAAATATCAAAGACAACTGAATATATCCTCATGCATACCTAGATTTTCTGTTGATAGTCTGGCTATATGAATAAGTAATAAAATAAAGATATACATAATTAATACATTATTATATATTTATTCCATTAAATTGATTTTTTCCTTTATTTGAGTAAAAACTAATATGTTGTTATAATTAAGATGGTCACATAATTCGTGTTACAGGGATGGTAATGATCTGAAGCTTTGCTGTTCTATATGGCGCACCTAGCCACATTTCAGTCAGTTTTGTTCCTCAGTAGCACTGGCTATATTGCAAGTGCTCTTAGACACATGTGGCTAGTGGCCACTGTATTGGACAGCACAGATATAGAATATTTCCATCATCACAGAAAGTTCCATGGGACAACACTGATAAAAGATTAGTGTACTAAAATTTTACAAAATTGGAGTATATTTTTCATCAAAATTTAAATCAAATTTTTAAAATTAGAAAATTAAAATACTTTCCCATAGTTGTTGAAAGTTATTTTCTTCCAAATGGTTCAAGGTTATCTATTAAAATTAAAACGCGAGCTACAAATTATGATTATGAATACCAATATTTAAATAAAAATTATTCATAAAAAGCTTAAAATTTTTATTTAGCATTTGAACATTCAATTATACCTTATTAAATTTTTTTTTGAGGAAGATTAGCCCTGAGCTAACTGCTGCCAATCCTCCTCTTTTTGCTGAGGAAGACTGGCCCAGAGCCAACATCCATGCCCATCTTCCTCTACTTTACATGTGGGACGCCTACCACAGCATGGCTTGCCAAGCGGTGCCTTGTCCACACCTGGATCCCAATCAGGGAACCCTGGGCCGCCAAGAAGCGGAACGTGTGCACTTAACTGCTGTGCCACCGGACCAGCCCCTAAATTTTTGATAAAATAAAAACTATTAGCAGTTCTAACATTCAGTGTCCACCTGGTTGTCCATGTAAAGAATCAGTGTCACATTTCACATGTGTTATAAAGACATTTCTACCATTTTAACTGTCAAATTAATTACTTAGTTTGGCAAAATATTCCTCAGTCACCATGTTCAACCAGGTGCCAATACTATATGAATGGGCGACTTCCTTCTGAACCATGGATTGGAACACGAAGGGAAGCAAGAAAACTGATGCTTGACACTACTGGAAACAGTGTGCATTATTTAAGACTGTATGATATTCTTGCTGTCTGAAAGGAAAGACTTGATTCTTAATTAATATGACTTCAAGACAGTGCCTCTGCCATTACATCATCCACACAGCTAAGTGTCCATCCGCCGTGTCAGCAGCAGCACACACCAAAAACCTTCACAGCAGTATTTCCCAGACAGGGGACCCAAGTTGTGGGGAAGCGTTTCTCTGGGGCCTGAACAGAGTTGGTTTTGAGAGCAGATGTTTAGGATTATGTTTATGCTTCCTGAGCACTAAGCACCAGACCCTAGTGACAGAAGTGACCATGTCTCCCTTAATAAATTTATTTTGATAGGTTTGTGATACTCAGGCCCTGTAAGGCACGGGCACAGGGCAGGAGCCCACCTTGCCAGGTCTGTGGGCAGAATGGCCAACTGCACTTATGGAGTAGTGGGATCTCTAGCAGCAGTTCGTGAAACTTGTCCAAACTGCATTCAAGTCAAAATGTAAGTTAAGAAAAGGAAGGAAACTGGTCTGACCATAAGCTACCCCTACCTATCCAAATTATATGTTGACTTTAGACCTTAACTTCATGCAGAAAGTCCCTGATCCATCCAAAGTATCACCACACCTGCCAAAAGGCATAGACAAAGTTAGGTCACTTAAATGCCCCAAGGTGGCTTAATTGAAAAGATTGTCCTTATTTTCATTACTCATGTTTTCTTCTCTAGGCCTTGTTGCTATGATTATTTCCCACTTTTTGAGGTACACTGAGATCATGAAAGTGTATTTCGAGACAATGAAGGGAAAATGTAAGCACCCTGTATAGGTTTCCACAAAGACGTATTGTCTTTCTCTGATCAAAAGACAGTATGTCGCTGAAAAAAAGAAAGGAAGGAAGGAGGCAGGGAGAGAGGGGAAAGAGAGGACAGATGGAGAGAGGGAAGGAAGGAAGGAGAAAGGGAGGGAGTCGGAGACAGAGAGCTAGCTCAGAATGTGGAGTGCACCTTCACTGAGTCCCGACTGCGAGTTAAATTAGTTGATTTCCACTCCCTGCTTGTAGCAGTGGCATCACACGTGAAAGCTCGGTGTGGTTCTAGAGGCACTGGACAGACTGATGGTTTATTCTGTGGATCTCAGACTAAGCAAAGCTTTAAGTGTACAGTGCATCACAGTCTCTGCCCAGCCCTCAGAGCAGTGTGTGCGCCCTGGGCAGCAGCGGGGCAGCGGGACACGGTGATGGCAGACCCCTGCCCTGCACACACTCGCCACTGGAGTCTACTCTGCTTAGCTTCAGACAGGAGAGGAGCAAACAGAACTTTTCACCCAGGACTTCACATCATTGCTCACCTTTTGAATGTGTGCACATGAAACTGGGGAGAATGGCATGAGATGGAAAACTCATTGTTTTTCTCAGGGGCCGGAAGAAACCAGGTCATTTAAACTTTCCCCGATGCAGCCCTGTTCTCACCTGAACAGAAGAAAGAATGGGCGCAGGTGCCCTTTGTTATAGCTGTTCATGTCCTACCTAAGGCCAGAACCTGTCACCGACAAAAGGCAAAACTCATCCCAGCATAGTTCAAAGCCACTTTTGTATAAAGGATTAAATCACTAGGGTGACATTTTTGATGCCCCAGGAATTCCTTCTCATGGCTTAATTAAGACAGGAGAGGTAATACGTTTTAGTTCTTTGTTTTGCCCCCATTACCCTCAGAATATAATCTCCTGAAGTGTTGATGCTAGGGCAATGCATTTGCATATTATTTTTAAAAATCTTAACCCTCACACTATTAATCTGCGTGACATTGGGCAAGTCACTTAACCTCTCTGTGCTTCAGTTTCCTTATCTGTAAACTGAAGGGAATAATTGTACCTACTTCACAGAGTTCTTGTGAGGATTAAATGAGTAATAATACAAAGTGTTTGGAACAGTTTCTGGCACATAATTAGTGATATATAGGTGGTTGTTGTTAGTAACCACTGATTTTAGAATCAAATACTAAAGAGAGTCTGCTGTGCACAAAGTTCTGTGCTAGGGTTCTGTACAGGCGGAGATGGGATAGAAAAATCTAATTGGGCTCAGTTACCATTTGGATGGGAAGACCGTCAACAGTTGTTCCCATCCTTTCTCATCAGACTCTTCTTTTGGGCATACTGAGGTTCTGTCAGCTGCTAGACCCCACCCAGGACCATATCCAGTAAACCCCGTGGTTTGTCTCAGCAGGGCTTCCTGTTTGCTCATCTGCAGATGAGAGTAAGAGTTTTTGTCCTGTCTGCCGTCTTGCATTGTGAGAATCAGTGACAGTGTGTATGGCGCTGCTTTAGAAACAGGCCCTCGCTTACTGGACTTTGAGTTCATTATGTGGCTCTCATATTTCATTTTACCAGGTGGGATTAGAAGTTCAATTTGCAAATAGGTGATATTTTTATAAAAATCTGTTTCTAATTGGAACTTTTACCTTTTCACTATTTTAGGTAAAATGATTAGGTAGGTTGATATTCTTGAAAAATTCCCCACTTAGTCATGGGTTCCGTAGCAAGGTGAATGCTACGTGGCAGTCTCAATATACTGGAAAATATAATTATGGCAGCCACATCCAAACCTGTGTTCCCAGGAACAGTAGATGTAGGAAGTGACCTGCTGGAGAGACCCTGGCAACAATCTAACCTTCAGAATGCCTGTCACCTCTGTAGATTGTTTTGTATGTTCTGCAGGGAATGACACAGATCTCCCTGTGACTTCCCTGCCATGTGTGAGCAGGACACTAGGGCTGATTTACGCCGAGGAGCCCCCTGGGGAAACAGGTCAAGCTGTACCCTTTCCTTCCGCTCCTGCATCCTGGACGAGGGGAAACGACTGCCTACAGGAGGCACTCCTCTGACCAGAAGGCTGTCTGCCCCGCCCTCTGGGAAGGGAGAGCCAGTGGTAGGCTTTTTCCTCTCTGGAAGCAGGGATCCATCTTAAGTGACCAGAGGCAGCAGCAACCTTACAGACACAGTAACCACTCTCCCAAACACACATCAGTGGTAGTTCTCAGGCTGGTTCCTTGAATATGGGAAAAGACAAGGAAAAAAACTGATTTATGAAGATTTTATCAGAGCCCTCTGGTGGTCATTGTAGACTCACTTCCTTTGTTTAAGTCACCAAGAAGTCCTAGAGGAAAATGCTTCCTGCAATCTCTGGAGCTGGGAAGTTTTAGAGATCTGCTGGCTCACTCAGAACGTGTGCAATGACACATTGCTGTCTGCATCACAGTCGATTCAAAGGCACAGACAGGCACCAGCTCACCAAGCTGCAGCTCCTTTCCACACGGGTGTTCAATACACAAGCAAGTGTCGGTCTTTGTATCCCTCTTTTCTCCCCAGAGGCTTTGAACTAATGTTTTATATTAGTTCTTGTGCCTTTGAGTGAGATAACTGTTTTTTCTCACAACACAGTTTGGAGGTTAGTCAGATTTTCCAAAACTCAGGGTGGAAATCATGGTACCGTATCATGTTCCCATGGATTCTTATTTCCTTTTTATTTCGCTTTCTTTAAAACAAATCCTTTGAAGTCAATAGGTACATTCCTTAAATCTCTGCTTGACTAGTACTATTAAGAAACGTACTAACAATGTCAGTCCTACCTCAGATTAAATTATTGCAACAATGGTGTCCTAGGTCCTGTGATCTGTAATATAGCTGGGTTTCCACTAGAATAAGAAAAAAGCATTTCAATGCTAACATCAAAGAAAAGATCATCTTTACTTTCTCTTCATCTTTGATATTTTAAAGTTTCCAAATGTTGCATTTTAAATTGAAGATTTCTAGAAGTCATTACTGTCAAGATGAGACAAGCTGTAGAAGAAAACATTCAAACTTATCTCAGTGTGTTTTTTGAGCTAACATTTACTGAAGCCTTACTAGGAGCAAAGCATTTTGCTCGAGCAGTAAAACTCTGAAAGACGTATATGATCACCATGGCTATTTTAGAGACAAGGAAACTGAGGCTTAAAGATAGAATGACCTAGATCTTATAAAGATAAGTAATATAATTAGGCCACAATCACTCAGCTGGTGGCAAGTGGTGGAACTTAAATTTGTAGGCAAATATTCTAATTTCCAGGGCTCCCTTTCTTAATCACTCTGGTGTAATTTCCATCTTCATCTTTGTCTCTTCCTACCAAAAATTCTTTGTCACATGGTTGTCTAACTTGCCATTCTCTGGCCACACACTGCACTGATCTTTGTTTATGTGATTATCTCAAAGCTCCTAACTAAATTTTTTCCATCCTTGAAGGATGTATAAGTCAGGATTTTGTTGATCTCTGGATAACAGATGACCAGCCAACCCTGGCATATAGAACAATGGTTAAGGATGTAGGATTGAGTAATACACTGCCTGAGTTCAAAGTCCAGCTGCTCCACTTACTAACTGAATAACTTGAGTAAATTATTCAACCTTTCTATGCCTCAACTTCCTTATCTAAAAATTAGGATAACAATGGTACTCATTTCTTTAAGTCTTTGTGAGGATAACTGTGAATTTAAGTAAACCACTTAGAAAGTGTTAAAAAATAAGTTACCATTCTGTAGTTTCTTATATGGAGGTAGGCAGTCCAGGTGGTGCAGCCATGTCACCATGCCGTTGAGGATCCAGTTTCCTCCTGTTCTCCTGCTCATTCTCAGCCTTGCAAAACCTAAGTGCCTCCTGCATTCCAGGCAGAAAGAGGAAAGGCAAAGGACAAAACCACTTCTTGTGGGTATTTGGCTTTTCTATGAGAAGGAAAGGCCCCCAAAGGACTTTCTCCTCCAGCAAAAATGGTGTCATATGACCAGGCCTCGCTTCCATGGTAGCTGGGAATTGTAGTCATATGTTTTCCAGCCTCTCTAGTGGAGGAAGGTAGGGGAGAACGCGGTTGGGAATGGCTGTTAAGTGAACCGACCTCTAGTACCGCCCAAAAGACCCAGCTCCTAGCCCACCTACTTGTCTTCCTTAATTACCGACTTAAAGGGCAAGACTTAGACTATGTCTTTGGAACTAATTTATGGTTCTGTCTGCCTGGGACCCATATTTTTTCATGGTTGGTTTTTTCTTATCTTCAGGCTCCGGTTAATGCCTTCTCCTCAGAAAGGAACTCTCTAACCACCCCAATGAATACAGGTTTCTCCTCCTATCCTCCTTCGCAGCACTCTGCTTATTTCCTTCCTGATGCTGAATTTAATTGGTGAGATGAGAAGGACGATATTTTTTATATTCCCAGTAAGCAGGGTTTTTTCCCTGCCCTTGGTACACCACTATGGCCCCTCCTAAGAGGGCAGGATGCTGTCACTTCAGGAAGGAGGAGAATATACTGTGGAAGTTCAGGTCAAAGAGAACCGAGGGTGGAGAGCCATCCCCTTGCTGCCACAGTGAACACTGGCAGAAAAAGGAAACGAAAGTAGAGCTACGAGGCCAGACATCAAGGCGGAGGTGCCCAAGAACACTGAGGTCAGTGGCCCAATTTCAGAGAATAGTCACACCTCTCATAGAAATCCCAGGTTCAACATGTCACTAGTCTGACCAGGTCAGTCATATCATTCAATAGCTGCACAGGAACGTAGCTGGATTTTTTTGAATGAATGAATAAACGAATGGATTATTTTGAATGATCTGTTTTGACAGAATGTGAATACCCCATGTTTTGATGAGATGTGAGATTTTGGCCTCACTGCAATTTAGCTACAAAATGACGTTTTGTTCCCTCAAAGATGACTTCTTCAGGGCAGAGACTGCCTTTTTCTTCTTTGCATCCCCTTTGGGGCCTCCTACAGAGGTACTCCATGGATATTACTTAATTGATTAAATGAGGTGCTGAAGATAAAAATGACAGAATTAGGAAGAAACAAAGGATTATAAATCCTAGGTTACCTGTATTTTTCTTCAGAAAAGAGAGATACTAGCAGATGGAAATGGCAGATACTGTCGGCTCACTTCTGTGCTTAATATAGAAGAACAGCCATGAAGGAAATAAGATTCCCAGAGGGCACCTAAGATAAGAAAATCAGTATTTAACCTTAAGAAATATGGCTTTGTACTTAGCTAATGACTTGTGTTGTACGCATGCTTACCAGGGAATCAAATTTGATGTCTTGAAATCTTGATTAAATTTCTAGGTTTCATTCTGTTTCCCTAACCATAAATTTATCTGAATTTTTTTTAGCGTTTGCTTGGTAGAGACTGGAATCTTTAATTCCTGCCTAATACTCTCATTTTTGTCAGACTATGTAGACATTGAATCAGCCACCAGAATCAGCTCCCTGCTGTTTCATTCTCTCGGTCCTCTGTTCATTTCAGGAGCTCCATTAGAGCACATGTGAACAGAAGCATGGCAGCTCCAGTTCCATCCATCGATGGCAGTGACCTCTGGGACGTGAACCTCTATGATCCTCAGTTTCCACTTAGGTTAAAGGACTAATACCTGCTCAAATGGAATTATAAAATTATGAGGAGGATGAAATGAGGTCCATGTGAAATACTTTATATAATGTACAGCGATATACAGATGAGAATTATCATATCTTATACATAGCATCATGAGCCTGTATTTCATTCCCTTTTTACAGGAAAAGATACTGAGAGCAGAAAGTCCAAATTTATTAGGGATTTGTGTTAAAGATGGTATACTGAACACACTCTTGTACCTTTGCCTCCTCCTGAAATCCTAAAATAATGACAATAAAGAGATAGGGAGAAAAAAAGGAGGCAATAGCAACACAATTTTGAAAGTGGAAAAGCAAAAGTGGAAAGAAGAGTGGCAACTTACCAGCAGAACAAGGGAAAACGAATCCTAAGCTGCAACTTGAGAAACTCAAGAAGCACTCTACTCTGCACCCCCAAAGTCCCCAAGGCTTCAGGAAGTGGGGTCTAAGTGGGCTGCAAACAGGAGGGTTGTTAAAAGTCTGTTTAAATGTAGTGAACACCCGCTGACCAAATCATCTTTTCTCTGCTTGACCAAGGTGACTGCCTCTCATCTGCTCTGGCTGAAGATTAGAGGTTAATGCTCTGGCAGAGTCACAGCAGGCAGTGTTTGCACTGCTTGGGGACATCAGGCACAAGTGAGGTTGGGACTACCATGTTGAAGATGGAGCTTAAGTGACAGTGTAAATAATGAATTCTGAAACACCTCAAACTTTTTTCCCCCTCAGCTTCCAGAACATTGACCACTAGGCTTCTCTTCTCCAGACAGAAGATGAGAAGATTCTTCTCTGAAGAATCCGACCAGCTCAAGAGATAAGACCTAGATTCCGATGTTGGGGTTCTGCCAATGAAACCGTCCAGTAGCTGACAAACATGTACATGCCTCACCCACATGCTTGGAACTTCCCACAAGCTTCAAAATGCCCCATTTTTTTTCTTCTATCTATTTATAGCTCTACTGAGGTATAATGTACAACTATAAAATAATGTCCCACTTTTAAATATGATAGAGAATCAGGGGCTATCAGAAAGCTGAGGAACATCTCTAATATGAAACATAATAAACAGAAACAACTAACATCAGATATTAGACGGAGACATGAAAACTTCAAAAAATATCTATCAATAACAGTCTTAGAGCCTCTTTAAAATAAAAGCAAGATGCTATAGAAAGGAGTATCCAAAGAACAAAAATGAATTCTTAGAAATTAAAAATAAAATAGCAGAAATCAAAGACTCAATAGAAAGGATGGAAAATAAAGTTCTTGAATTTATTCATTAAAGTAGAACAAATTTACTTTCCATTAAAGCAGGAGGAAAAGACATGGAAAAGAAATATAGGAATGAAAAGATGAGAAAATCAGAACATTAGGCCAGGAACATTTATCATCCAGAAAATGAAGTTCCAAAGGAAAAGAAAAAGAGAGAAAACAGAGGGACATAAATAATCAGAAAATAAACGAAGAACATTTTCCAGAAATGAAGAGCTTGGATCTCCAGATCGAAAGGGCCCTTTGAAGCCCAGCATAAAAGAGGAGAATAGCCCTAGAACATGCACATCATCGTGAAATTTCAGAGCAGTGGGACAAAGAAAAGATATCCCAAGCTTCCAGAGAGGAAAAACTGGCTTCAGAAAATGGATTGTGAAGCAGAATGAATTTAGACTTCTCAACAGCATTCAGAAGCCTGGAAAACAACAGAATAAAGGCTTCAAAATTCTGAAAGAAACCTATTTCCTATCTGAAATTGTATTCTCAGCCACACTAAAATAAAGTGTTATGGCGAAATAAAAACATGTTCAAATATGCAAAGTTTCAGAAAAATTAACTTCTTCTAAGGAAACTACTGACAGATGTGCTCCACCCAAATGAGAGAGCAAACCAAGAATTAAAAAGGCATAGAATTTGGAATACAAAAGATTCAACACAGGAAAGACAGAGAGAATTCTCAGGATTATAGTGTAGGGAGATCTCAGATGACAGCTGTGCAGAACACCCAGGCAAGACTGGGTTGAGTCAGGAGGTCCATGAGAGTTGTCTCCAAGAAGATGAAATTAATAGAATCCTTGATATGTTTAAACATAGTGAGAGGAGATTTAGATGTTCGTGCGTAGAATTTGGAATGAATTGTTGATACAAATTAGATGATTAGAAAATTAAGCCAGCAAAAAATAAGTCTATTGTTAACTCCAAAAAGTTGTGAAGGAAAGAAAATGTGATCATAGAATACAACATGTCACTGTGAACAGCATTTGGTTGTTATAATAATGTTAACAATAAATATTTATCTCACCCAAATTATTATATAACTGTATTGAGAGGCTGGGAACACAGAAGAGTGGTGTTTCTGCTGTATGGGGGTGATGGTGGTGAGGGAGGGTAGTAAAGGAGAGCCGAATCTTCATCCTCCCACATGGAGAGTCAATAGCAAAGTCTTAAATTAGTAGTATATAAACATGGTATTTAGATATGTGAAGGTAAATATCAAAAGAAATGGTTAATAGTGTTAAAAGTGATTGTCCCTAAGAATAGGAAATGTGTATGGGGGCGGAGGAGAGTGGTCATCATGTGGTCATTAGAACAGATTTTGTGCATTTGTAACTGTAATAAAACTATAAACTAAATTGCTCAAAAAGTCAACTAAATTGCCAAACTATATTTTTGGCACAGGAGACAAAATTATAGTTTCTCAACATCTTTTCTTTGGATTATACAACTTGCCCCATTTCTAAGCACTTGAGACACTGAAATTACAAATAGCCAATGGCTAGACCAAATATAAAAATAGAACTCTGACCCATAATCTGCAGCAACCAGCCCAGGAAGCCAACCTGCTATAAGCCCACCTTGTAGGAAATCAGACCATAACCCCTTGCAACAATTGGCCCCAAATGGCCAGAACTTGATTAATAACTGACAGCTTCCCTAATTTTTGTCCCAGCTTCCAACTGAGGACCAACTCGCGAAAGGCAAGTGTACACCCCTAACCAATTACCTAGGATGCATCTTTTCCAGCTAGCCCGCTAACAGCTCCCCCATGCCACCATCCTCCAAGCAGTGCATACCTGAAGCTTTCCTTTGTCCCACATAGCTATCCCACTCTTCGGGCTGCCTTTGAGTCTTGACCAAGCACAAGTGTTGGTGGCTGACTCCCTTGCTAAGCAAGTTCTTAATAAATACCCTTTGCTTGTTCTCATTTAATTGGTCTTCAGTTATTTCCACACACTATTTTGTGGCATTGCAAATTTTTGAAGATTGAAAACCATTTTATTTGTCAAGAATTAATGTCAGCTAAACCAACGATACAAATTCAGGAAGATTTACTAATTTCTTGACAAATCCTTACATTTATTTGCTCATATATTGTGCTCTATTTCAACATAGAAAGTGCTGCACTGGGTGTCATGGAAGATACAAAGATGAATTAGGTAAGTTGAGTATTTCAGTTAATTGGATTTAATAATTTTAGAGTTTCTTAAATTCAGATAATCAAAATTATCTCAAGTTTAGACAACTCAATTAAAGCTGTATTCATACTTTTAAGAAAATGAACATAATTTTAAAAAGCAAGTTCCAAAAAGAGAGATCAACTTAGTATTATACTTTTTTATTTAAAATTTTCTCTCAAATTGCCCAATTTAAATTTTCTTACTTAACTATCTTGGCATATGTGTAAAATATGTTTTTTTTTTACCCCCTTGAAATCTCCTCTTATGTTTACTACTACAAATATAAATGTTAAATGAATTTCATTTATGCTCATTTTCCTCTTTGTGCTTTAGAACTGAATTGCAGATGTCATATGAAGGGCACATATATGATTGTGGAAAATTATTCTATTGAAAATAACAGTAGTTTTTATAATGATGTAAATCTGAGAACGCAAAAGAAATTGAGGTTAGAAAAATAGATGTATTTACTAAAAAACTACTGTGTGCAAATGGTAAACTAGTTTTTAGCAAGACGCAAATAATGCAATCAGTGGGAGTTTGACTAGTCCATGCAGTTGTCAAAGGCATGTGGGATGTGCAAATAATAGCTGGAAATTTGTTGTGGACATGAAGCTATTAAACTTGTCTCCTGCTGCATTCAATATGGTAGTAAAAACTATTATTAAATAACTGATTTTATAGCAACTGTTAAAATTATTTGGCCAAAGTATAAATTAGAGTTTATGATGGATGCAAATGTATGTCTTAAAATGTATACCACTAATTTAGGCTCTTTTCCCATTTTAAAATAACCACTCAAACGAAAGAACAGTGATTACCACAATAAGAGCAAATCAATAAGGCTGCAGGAAGGCTTCACAAGCCTGAAACACGAAATGTGACTTTGCTTTTCACACACAGAATCCCACAATTATTGGGGATCTCTTCCCTAGTTGAGGGCACATAGCTTGCATTAGCAGTAATGGGGTGACACACATGAAATCCTGAGAACCAATTAAGGGGCAGAAACGATGGATCTGATCCCAAGAGCCTTCTGTGTCACATGCAGATATGCAGAGGGTCTGTTGGCACCCACCACATCTGGAGACGTAGAAGTGTAGCTGATTAACCAACTCGTGTTGGTTAGCCTTTCTAGCCTTTGTTTCTACAGGCATCATTTCTTCCCTCACAGTCCCTGAAATAAAACTTCTCACTTTATGGAAAACAAAATTTTTTAGCAAATGAAATGTCTCATTGAATGTCTCATTCAATGTACCATTGAAACTTTTTAGAAATGAGATTCCCAGGCCCCGCCCTGTATTTATAGTCTCTGAGGCCGATGCTGGGGCATGGTGTTTCCTAAAGCTCCTCAGGTGGTTGGGGGCCAGGGGCTGGGCAGGGTTTGAGAAGCGGTAGCACTGGCCTGTAATATCTAACTCACGATTCAGCCAAAAGTAAACACATCATCTATATTTGAGGGTAGATCAATTTTATGGAATATTTAGAAATACATGTACAATTTGGAAAGCAAAAATTCTTAGGAGCATAAAATGAGTTGGAAGCTGCTCTAAAAGTCATATAATCTGAGTTTTAAAAATTAATCTCTCTGATTAATTTTGGTAAAGATAGATTTGTTTGTAAAGATAGATTACTGGTCTCCTGCCTAACTGCTGAGTCTACATTTCTGAGAATGAGGCCTGGGCTCTGTACGGTTTAAAATTTTGAAAATACATCTTATGATTCATCTAGGAATTATAATTTTTCCCACTAAGCGTCCCTGTTCTTTCACTACTTCCCCAGATGGCATGGTTTCCTGCCACTTATCACCCAATCACTGTCCTTTGCACCAAACTCAGTTTGCCTACTTCTCCTTGAAAGCACCGTGACTGTATGGAGCATCATCCTTGCCCCAGTTTTGCATTCTGGTGGTGCCAGAGAACCAAGATTCAGTCAACTCTTCTGGCATCTTTTTCACATTTTTGGCTCACGTTGATCTACCAGTTACCCAAAAATGTTAAGTTTTTTGTTTTTTTCCAAAAGTGCTATTGCGCCATAGTTCTTCCATCTTGGGTTTGTGGAGTGGAATGTTAACCTAATACAGAGCCACTTAAATTTGGTTTTGTTAGACTTAGTTCAAGATCCAGCTTGACAGGTTCATTTTGGATTCTATCATTCAATATGTTAATCTCTGTCTTTCCCAGCTCATGTCACACTTGAATTTGATAAACATGCCATTTCTGGCCTGACTGAAGTTATTAGTAAACATATCAAATGGAAGAGAACCTTTGGCAGATCTCCTAAAGATCTCCCCTGTGTCAACATTGGTCACCACCTGGGCAATCTAGTTTTCACCTGGTCACACATGCGCCACATATCTGACTGCTCAGTCCAGGTTTCACCAACTTATTAACAAAAACACTCTTAGAAACTTTAAAAAGCTGCCTTGTTAAAATTGAATCTTAACAGCTACATTATTTCACAGTACCCAAAATCTCTGTATCTGCAACATATATTTCATTTTATTCCTTTAATTGTCAACAGATACATTGCCCATCTTACAACTTGACTCTTTTTTCCCCTCTCTTCATAGGAAGAACTTTACCAGTGTGAAATTTCTTATGATTCTTTTTTCTAAACTTCCACCAACATACACTGTCTTCTCTCATGACAAGATTCTAGCTGGTCCAAAGGTTACAGTGTCTGACAGTAATTCGTCAAGGTACCACATTTCAATTGCTTCAGCACATTTCAATTAGGAGACCTTTGAAGTGAGAAAGGAAAAGAAATAGACTGGGAGTCAGGTAATACGAAAAGAAAAGCAGCATGAAAAGAGAGGATAAGAAACATCTCTGGACAATAGAAAAAGCAAAAAACCCTAACAGGAATTCTCGGGAACGAGTTGATTCCACCTGACTCAAAGTAAACGTTCATAAAATGCATGCATGGGTATTTCAAAGCATTGAGTTTAAGCAGAAAATTCCCAAAGCCTTTAAGATTGTGAAATGGATCCAACGTGAAATACTTTTTCAGAATTCTAATAGTGGAGATGTAATTTATGCTAGTATATCTGTAAACAAAAAGAAAAAAGTCTGGCTTAAGCAAAAAGGGGACTTACCGGTTTAACCACTTATAATCCAGAGGCTGGCCTAGCTTCAGGCCTGGCTGAATCCTGAAATGATGTCATTAGGACTCCATCTCCCTCTGTTGTTCTTTATTTTATCCTCCTGCTGATCCCAGCCTTAGGCACGTAATGTATTCTCCTCTTGGTGGCAAGATGTCTGCAGGCTCACACACTCAAAACCCAGTCCAGAATAAAAGAGACAATGTTTCCTCTCATTAATTCTGCCCAGGTGTAGTAGGCTGAATAATGGCCACACAAAGATATCAGGTCCTAATCCTTGGAACCAAGAAAAAAAGAGTCTTTGCAGATGTGATTATGTTATGAAACTTGACGTGGGGACATTGTCCTGGATTTTCCATGTGGACCTCAAATACAATCACAAGTGTTCTTATAGGAAGAAAGCAGAGGGAAACTCCACACACATACAGAAGAGGAGGAGGTGATGTGACCATGGAGGCAGAGACGGTCGCCATGTGGCCGTAAGTGAAGGAATGCTGGCAGCCACCAGAAGCTGGAAGCTGCAAGAAACAATTCTCTCCTAGAGCCTCCAGAGGGAGCACAGCCCTGCTGACACCTCGATTTTGGCTCAGTGAAACCGATTTCAGACTTCTGGCCTCCAGAACTGTGAAAGAATAAATTTCCGTTATTTTAAACCACCAGGTTTGGGGTAATTTGTTACAGTAGCCACAGGAAACTAATACATCAGGTACTGGGGTTCACTCTGATCTGACCACCCTGAGTCACATGACTAACTGAACCAATCACTTGACACTGACAAGTCAGGCTGGGTTATCCACTTCATCCTGGGACCATGGCAGAGCCTTTCATTGGGCAAATGAACTCCAAGTGCAGGAGGGGGAGGTTGGCCAAAAGAAAAGCATAACTAGAACTAGATGCTTGCTGGAGAGAGGGCAAAAAACAGCAGATACCCATCTCGTGTTTGAAAGGAGATGGTGGAAAGGAAGTGCAAAGTAAATGCTTACATGCAAGACTATTATAACATTAGCGCACTTAAACTTTTTTTGTTATTGTGATGATGTTGTTAAGCAGCATATTATCAGGAATACACTGAGTTGAACAGAGACCACTTACTGAGAGCAGATTTGTTTTTATTACCAATCACTGGAACTTCTCCAGCTTTGACATGTCTCCTTTTGGAAAAGTAGTACATTAAGATCACACATATTATTGCAAATAGAAATATACTACGATATTAAGTATTTATGTACTATGACATTTTGTATCTATTTTCTAATATTCTTTCCCATAATGTCTAAGAAATTGTAGTAACAATGTTTGCTACAGGAAGAACTTGTGCAGGTCTGCAGTGTGAGGTCTATCCAACTTTCCACACCTCTTCTGGAATTAGAACTAACTGGCCTGTGAAGACAGCGCTCAAGGTTGGCTCTGCCTCTTAGGAGCTCTTCCATCTTGGGTAAATTACTTACTTTCCTAATGTCTGTTTCTTCATATGTAAAATGAAGATGCAAAATTTCACAGAATTTGTTTTGAAAATTATCTAAAAATATGTGTGAAAGCATCTAGCAGGGTGCACAACACAAAGTAAGATGCTAATAACACTCCATTATGAATCTATAATCCAATAAGCACAATTTAGATCATTATTCCTATAATTTGTCCTCTTCTTCTTACCCACACTGAAGCTCTGCCAGTGACTCATTTCAGCTTCAAAAGATATAGTTTCCATTTGGCTTAGTATGTTGATTCTCAGAAGAGCCTGATGTCAAATGTACTCTTCAATGTTTTACCCTATTCTTCACCTCTTGAAACTTTGTGAAATTTAAAGTAAGATCACTTTCAATGCTGAACCTTGCAGAGCTATATCTGCTTACTTATTCCCAAACTGTTTTTGATGCTAATAAAATTTCTTTGATAGGACTGAATATCCTGGCCCACCTCCTCAACCTGACATGGCTCATTTGCCTTTCTTTTGAAGCCTTCAGATTTTATTTTGAAGGTTTAAATTATTTGGCTCTATTAGTTTTCCCTTAGCTCTTTCATTATTTACTCTCAGAAACTCTAGTTGATAAGGCAGGCATAATTTCCCTTTATGCACATTTGCTGGAGGGAAGAGGAAAGCTGGTACTATTGGATCCACAGGGAAGAGAAGGCCCCAGTTAGGGCGCACATTAGCCCCTGGGTTCCTGTGCCTGTGAGCCAGTGTCTGCCCTTGTGAGCAGCGCCATAGCAGCTCTGAATGCCCTCGGGACATTCAGGAAATTTGGGACCCAGTTGGACAGGTTTTGGGGGTTTATATTACTCCATCTTTGACCAGGAAATTTTAGAACTCTGTTGCAGAGCCCCGATAACCATTTGATCACTGGCCTTTTTTATTTAATGAATATCTGATTATAGTCAGGGTAGTTGTTATTCCAAACATAAGCTACATCTAAAATAACTACATTTTACTGGGCTTCAGAGACTTAGGGAGACATAGAGATGAAATACAGAGAGACGACTTTTATAGATGTAATTTAAACGTTTGCTAAAAATTTAAATAATGAAGCTTACTATTTAATGAGGAATTTTAACCACCTCATATTTATAATTTATACCTTGTTGAGTATCATAAGATTTCACCTGTGAATACCGTACATTCTGAAAATAGGTATGCCAAAACCCCAAATCCTAAAAGTGGTAAGATTATGAACAATTTTTAATTTCTTTTTTCCTAGGCACATTTCCTAAAACTTCTATATTTAACATGTCATATTCATAATACGAAATATTTTGATTAATACTTTTTAAAAGAAAAAATTTCTTAAAGAAATAACAATTATGAATTTGCATCACAGTGTTTGTTAGTTTTATGAGTTAAAGCTGTAAATATATCCAATAACATAAAAGTGTTTAAGGTTTCATCCTTATACAGTAGAATGCAATTATCCTTTACTTAACAAGTATTTGCATTCGTTTGGGTGGGGGGATACTATCTTAGAAATTTATATCCATTTCTCAATTATCTATTCTTTTCATTGTTTGGCCAACAAGCCATCCTTTTGACTCAGTTCAAGTCTTCACCAAAAACTGTTGTATTCTAGTGCTGAGATGGAAGGCTTACATCGATGAAAAGCAAGAATGATGTTAATTAAAAGAACATGATTTACATTTTCACTTGGCTCTTCTGAGAGTCTGACTTTAAGGCTAACAGCCAACTGGAGACTGAGAGAAAAGGCCCTTTAAATGTTGAAGAATTAGTATCAGTAACACAGGGACATTCAGACTATAGCTGAAAGTGTCTGGAATTCAAAAATGAATGTGAATATGAGAGGGTAGAATGTTCATAAGTATTTTTTCTCTGAGGTTGGATAATAAAAATATGGTGCAAAGAAAAAAAAAAATCAAAACTCCCTTAGGATAAAAAGTGATTGTGGAAAGCATTGGGAATGGTTGTAAAATAAGAGAACTCAGGATGAAGCAGAGCGATTCCAATGTTAAATCCGTTTCTGGTGACCGGGTGATACACGCCTGTGGTTGCCAAGTAAGCGGCCCAATAGGAAGGAGAGTAACATTTCCATGGATGGGTCTCCTCAGGGCTGTTTCCGTCTCAGCTGGGTAGAGGAATTCCAGGCCTTAGCAAAGAAGGCATCCCATGTCTTCTCAGTGTTGTCCAAGACCATAACTTGAGGGGCAGGATCAGCCACTTGCAAGGCACTGATAAGGACCTATCCACAGTAATTAAGGTTGGCAGATAACACAGGCTTTGTCACTCGAAGGCAGGATAGACCAAAGTGACAAATGTTTGTATCCTATTGCTCTAAGGTCTTCAATACAACGCACAATGAGCGAGCAGAACGGAAAAGTTTCTGAGCGTAGATAGAGACTCAGACTGAGTGGGATGTTTGTTTTTTATTTAGGCCCGATGAGGAAAATAAATTTATATTGAAGGTACTGATGGCAGTCGAAGCTTAATGATTATAAATTTTACTTTGCCTTGGTGTATTTTTTTTAACATTTTTCCATATTTTATCCCATTTTTATACCAAGAAATTAAAGATAGGTGTAAATGTTTGTCATTAATTTCACAGAGTTGAATGCATAAAGATCACAATTAGATACATCATGTATTGTATTCTTGCTTTTTTCTTAGTTGTCCCCACCTGAAAAACCTAATCAGTGATCTACGTAACCAAAGCCAGGCCTCATCATTCACCCAAAGGGAGTCTGGGCGACATACCAGAAATAGAATGTAGTTAATCTTTCTTGTTTTATCAACATGGTCTCTTAGCCAGCAAGCCCCTTAGGAAGAGATCTAAGTAATTCCTTCTCTGTGATCTTTTTAATCAAAACTAAAAGACCCAGTCTTCAAGAGAATGGCACAGAATTTTTAACCCACTCTGGCTATTCTTTACATTGTTGTTACAACCTTTATACACTAACTCAGAATCTATTCCTTTCCACTCAATCAGGGCTACAGACCAGTAGACCTCGAAAGTGAAATAAGAACTCACTGCAGCATGGAGAAAAATCTCCAAGTGTGGCATGGTTCCAAAGAGAAGTTTCTATTCCGTTTAGGCATTCAAAGAGATTAAACAGGGCTTCAGCACCTACCCCATCTATAACACACACGTTTCCATGTAAAGTCATCTTTGGCAATTTTAGGTCATATTTTTTGTTACTGAACTACACTTGGAGTTATCAGATTGGCTCTAGAGAGTCTTTGTTTCTTCCTAGAAGCAGAGTCTGGAACTCATGTCAGTTCTCCCAGCTATAGAATGACATCTCCTTGAGGACAGGTATATTTCCAAGGCCTGTTTCGGGTGTAGATGACAGAGAATATCACAAATCTCCCACCTCAGATATGTATTTACTCATGCTTCAAGTTTTTCTCTAGTCTGTTCTCCACAGTTCTTTACCGTCTCCTCTTTTCTCTCCTCTTCGAATGGCTCGGGATCAGATTTTACACAGTAGGTGGAACTAGATTTAGGCCTCACTTCCAGAGTGTTTATAGCCAGCTCTCTACTCATGAGCACTCTTTTCTTCTCATGGTTTATTCAGAGGGACAGGACTTTTGTTAAAACTTTGAAATCGACACACACACACCACACAAGATAAAGCCAGAGGGGTTTCCTCTTATCTTACTATTGAATGTTATTAGTTTTTGCAAGTGATCATGTCCATTTGATCCTTTCTTTTTAGATCCTATTATATGTGCAAGTATTGGATTTTCACACAAAAATGAACATTTCTGTAGAAAACACATACACACGTACAAATAACGGTAATTCAGAGGGAAAAGTGATATAAAGAGGCATGACCAACCACTATTGAACAAAAGGAAGAAAAATTAAAATTAGTGGAGGGAAGACAGAATTGACGAGAAAACCAAAAAGTGGCAATTGACATAGGCCATAACGAATGGACAGGGCTATTCAGATTACTATATAGCTTTGTTTTTATATGATATCAACAATACATATAAATTACATACATGTATATATGTGACTGGATATAAATGGTCAGACCTTAAATATAAAAACTAAACTGTTTTTTTCTTCCCTTTCCTTGTGATACCAGAAGAACAAAATGGAAAATGTTTCCGTCATCTCCTGGCAGGTTGAAACTTTCCGGCCCTTAAGGAAAGGGTAACCAGTTTTGGAGGTCCAAGCTCTGGCTATAATGAGCCACCAAATACATTATGAAAGCTCACCAGGAAGGGTTGGGTTAGACAAAAAGGCTTGTGTTCTAGAGAAGGAAGGGTGGGGCGTTCCCTAGCCTAGGAGGGGAAATATGCCCAAGGGTCCCAGGGAAAGACGACTTGCTCTTCTGGTGACCTCCTGGGGAAGGAATAGAATCCCAAAGAAGCTATGTGACACATCTCAGGGGGGATGTATCTAGGGATTGTTAGTTCTCAGTAGCGACATGGAAACCACAGAAAGTGTGTTAACCATGTCTTTTTACTCTATATTTTTTGATACTTTGACGCCTTGGGGCTTTGCTGACCCTGCAGAGTACTAATCTTATGGGACCATCATTACACATGTGGTCTGTTGGCGACCGAAGTATCATTACACAGCCATGACTGTATTTCACTGTATGAAAGAAGTATAGTGTATTTAACCATTTTCTTGTCCTTGTATATTTAGATTGCATTAATCTTTTACTATCAGGTTATGCTGTCTTGAATATCTTTCTAATGAAAACTTTATCCATATCCATTATTATTCCTTTAAGAGAAATTCCTAGAAGGGCAACTTATATGCCAAAGAATATGCATATTTTAGGGCTTTTCTATGTGTTGCCAAATCATCCTCCAGAAATTTCCTCTCAGCAACAGTGTATGAGAATTCTCACTTCTTCACATGGTAAAAGATTCAGCAATAGATTAGTTACACACGTCATATCCTTGCCATATATTTGTGTGCAATTTCTGTATGCTGTTCATGATTACATAATAAAAAATACACTTTGATAATTTTTAGAGTAAACCAAGGAGAACCACTAATATAGTTAAGGGTTTGGAATTATTTTTTTCAAAGGCTGAAAAATGAAGTTATTCACAAAGCACGTGACTACAAGATTGCTTCTTGTCAGGCCTTCAGCAAGGTTAATGATCAGCTTTTCTCCCTGCTATTCACCGAGTCCAGAAGTTATCAAACATAAAAAATGTTTGTCACAATAATAGTTATTGTCGGCTGTGGTAAGCAGAATGGCCGCCTGAAGAAGTTCACGCCCAGATTCCTGGATCCTGTGAATGTGTGACATTTCATGGCAAAAGGGACTTCAGAGATATAATGAGGGTTATGGACCTTAAGATGGGGTGGGCCTGTCCGTTATTCTGATAACAGGAAGTTAGGGGCGTTCCAAGCGGCAGCAGGATGAATGCCCTGTTGTTGGCTCTTGTATGTAGAGGCCCACATGCACAGACCGGAGAAGGGCGTCTAGGAGCTGAGGGCAGCCCCCAGCTGGCAGCCAGAAAGGGAAGGAAGACGTTGTCCTACATCTGTAACGAGCTGGATTCTGCCAACAACTCAAATGGGCTTACAAGCGGATTGTTTTCTGAGCCTCCAGATAAGAGCCCAGCTGGCTGATGCTGTGATTTTCACCTGTGCTTCTGACCTCCGTAACTGTGAGATAATACGTTTGTGTTGTATTAAGCTATTAAATCTGTCGTATTGGTTACTGCAGTGGTAGGAAGCTAGTACATTTGTTGAGTAAATAAATGAAAAAACATAAATAAAAAAATGAATTAGTGAATAAATGAATCAAATATGGTTTAAGAGTGGAAATTGTCATATACTTTTTCTAAAAGAGTTGTGGAATCACGGGTCCTTCTTACTTCCGAGGTCCTTTGAATCCCTCCTTTCATGTTGCAGATCCATGTCAAAGTTTTGTCCCATCTACGGCTTCCAAGAAAACACAATTATTTGAACCACCATCTCTGCCTGGTTGTGATAAGATTTATTATTACTTTTAGTGGGTAGTAACTATTTCGTGCTTGTGATTCCCCATAATTATTGCTTGAAGAACGTGAGCATTTCCCATCCAGCACACAAACTGTTAATCTTCTTAAGCAGTGAATTTGGAATTAAGCACCTGCATACATTCACTCTTTTTCCAACAGGTATTTACTAGATGCCTGTTCTGAAATAGTTTTCTGATAGGTTCTGAAGCTATTACAAAAGAAATACAGATAGTTCCCAAATTAAAAAGTGATTTATGCTCTAGAGGTTTATCTCTAAGTTAGGGCTTTGACACTCAGGACATACTTCCACATAGAAACAATACCAAAAACAGTGACTCTGTACTGAAATCAGCCCACAAAAGCCCATCAAAATTTACTTGAACGAATCCTAAAAGAATTTAACCACTATTTGTTTTTCCTACGGGAAAAAGATTTAGTTCTCCAATTTGTAATGTTAGAAGCTGAACACTCTGCGGGGAAGAACTGGCTCCTACAGCAGTGACTTGCGCAGCAGAGGCTCCACTGGGCAACGGAGCATATAAGCCTGCATTAAACAAAATCTTTACTATATGCTTGCTTGAAGTGCCTTGTTTGGTTTTGTTTTAGCTATGTATATTAGGAAAATCAGTTATCCTTCTGTTGGATTATCTTGTTCTCTCTTCCACATCTACTATCTTCCCTCTAGCTGCTTTTGTCATATCCAGATTCTGTAATTATCACTGTTAACTCTCAGAATCTGTACATCTGTCACCTTAGACATTCATTTCCTAGAAACACTAAATGGGAAAATAAATGGCAATTAGCTCCGCAGAGAAGCCAGTGCTCAGATTCAGAATTTAAGTTTCCTTAACCTATCATTTATTACTTAAACTTTCATTTCATTAATAAAGGTGGTGCCACTCAGTCAGAAATTATCTGTGATCTTTAAGATGTGTCACCCACATCCAGCTACTTGGAGACAAGTCATGTGCCTAAACCATTCCAATAGGTAGGTTGATAAATAAATTAGAAAAGGTGGTATATATAGAGAGATGATATGGTATAGACATAGATCTCAGTTACATACAAAAGTAGGTGGTACAGACAACAAATCTTTTAGGCTTTAAGAAAATGGAACTCAGCTTGTGCTTGATTCAACCATTCAGCAATCCCCAGTGGGTAATTTCCTTGCTCATGGTTTTACCTCTTCCTTGTAGACTCCTCTTACCCTACCTTCTCCATCTCTGTATATCTTTATCTTACCCACTTTTATCACCAAGCACATATACATACTTCTATGGGGCCTTCCCTGACAACCCCATATTGAGAGAATCTAACCTTTCTCTCATTTCTCGGGGCAACTCATCACTACTTTTCTTATGACATAGCGAATGAAAATGGGTAGGTGTGTTAAGAAAACTTCAAGGATGGACTTTAAAAATATGTTAAGAAAATGATAAGGTAAATTGAGATTTACATAAAATAAAGAAACAGGGAGAACATTTTAGATGTGGTGAAGCTGGTTAGAGAAGATGATGAACAAAGACACAGAAGCTGGAAGTCAGAGGGATGGCTTTCAGGAGCCAGAGGGTTCTACTGAAGGTGGCAGAAGGTGAAATGTTCAAAAGTAGTTGGGGAGCAGATGGTGTAGGGCCTTTCACAATGCCTCAGGGATGAAGACTTTGGACTTCATCCTGAAAGCAACAGGGACCATCAAATGTACTGTTAAAGTAGGCAGTTAGGAAGATTAATTTGGCAGCAGTATGTAAGCTGGATGCAGGGAGCTTATTAAAAAGATATTTTAGTAATATGAGGGGGGTAGCAGGTACAAATTTTAGAGGCCCTAGTCAAGTGTGCAACAAGAACACGAAGAAAACCCGTAACTGTCCTCATTTTCTAGAATTCATTTTTGAGTGTGTGTGTGTGAGGAAGATTGTCAGTGAGCTAACATCTGTGCCAATCTTCCTCTGTTTTATGTGGGGTGCTGCCACAGCGTGGCTTGGTGAGTGGTGCTAGTTCTGCACCCAGCATTCAAACCTGTGAACCCTGGGCCGCCAAAGTGGAGCGCGCGAACTTAACCACTACACCACCAGGTCAGCCCCTAGAATTCATTTTAATTCCCTTCTACTTGCTGAAGAAAATTTACTCTAGTCACTTCCAGGTAAAACAAGTCCAATTCTGTGTTTTCTCAGCTTTTTGGACTCCATCATTTCAGGAAGGGGTGGAAGGTGTACGTGGGAGACATTCATTTTAACCTTCTCCACACTACGGTGGAGCTTGTTCCCAATGTTACTCATCTTGTCCTCTATGTGGGCATGCGATGGTGGTCCCTCAGACAAAGCCTGGATGCTCATTGGGAGAAGAGGTTGTCCACACAGAATCCTCCTAAAGAGAAGTTCCCTCATTCTGACTGGGATATCCCTTGCAGGTCCCTCTCTTAGATGACCTTAGTCTCCAGAATTGGAAGGCCATGGCAACTTTCAGACACCATCCACACCGCTTCTGCCCACAGGGCACTAGGTGAACTGTCTCCAGCTGTCACTTGCATGTGAGCCACACCACCAGTTTCAGCTTGCAGCTTCTTCTCAGTGACGGCAGGGCCATGGGGGATTTCTCTCCCAGTTTTGCTGTCTGCTGGCTCCCAGTCCCACTCTACCAGAAGAACTTTCTGTTCATGAGTCCCCACACTCAAATAAGAAAACCAATTATGTCCTCTCTCAGGACTCATACTGAGAGGGCAGAGGGTAGGACACAAACTCTCACATCCATGTTTAACTCCCCTCCCCTCATTTCCCTCCTTAGCAACTTCGAGATTCTTTTTTTTTAGTCTAGGTAGGGGAGTTGTGCATGTGGATCTGAATCTTTCAGTATTACCTCAAGGATTTTGAACTTAAGAATCAAGAATTTGCTGCCTCTTGTTTTTTCCTGGTTCTACAATGGGTTCCACAATGACAGTGGGCATCTCCTACCTAACTCTGATCTGGAAGGGCCTCTTAGGAAACAAATGAATGACTTAGGTGGGAGTGGGAGTGGGCATGGGCAATCACATCACTTTGTACTTTGAAATACTTTGCCACCACATAATTATGATATCCTCAAGGCCTAGACTTAGATGGAAGAAAGGATAAGAAGGAAAAATCCATTGGATTTGATTAGTGTGTTAGAATCTGATGTAGATACAGAATTCAAAGAAAGTTTTTAAGATATTGAGCCTGAGTGAATGGGAAATGAGTGAAGTGGAGGGGACTTAAGAAAGAATGAGAGAGAGAGAGAGACAAACTAGTTGTTTATGTCCCATGGCTGATACACCCGAACCTGGATGAGAGCAACACATGTAGAGTGTACATTAATTTTATTAGTGATCTAAGATTAGCAGGCTCTAGAGGATCAAGTCCTTTGATACCACTCACTAAGTGTGGTTTGGAAATGAGTATACCTGTTCGTTAATTTACCTTGGGGATTATATCTAATGGGATGACTGTTAGCAGTCATTTGCTCATGACCACTGGGCCACTCAGATGGGAACTGGTGCTTGGCCCTCTGTTGGATCAGCATGTTGATTAGTGAGCACGGAATAAGAACAGATCGAGCTGCTGTAATTAGGGGCTATCCAACTATTGAAGAAGATGAATGGCTCTTCTTAGTCCCAGGAATATTCCTAAGATACACCCTTGTAGTCTTTAGAATCAGCCTGTTTCCTTCCCCAGAGACTGTGAGGACACACTGACAAATTCTACGATACTATTCTTTTTCTATATTCTTTATCTGTCATCCAAAACCTCTATCATTTCCTTATGACAGTTTGCAATTTCTTAAATTACTGCTAATCTTCTACCAGTTACATTTTAAATTGCTAACTTCCCTTTTAGGGAAGCATGCTAGACCCCTGGGGAGCCTTAGAAAGCACCCTCAAATTGCTAGCAATATGTCTGTGAATCATCTTTTGGGTGGCTTATTTCCTGTGATGATTTCTGCAGATGGCTAATCTGACCCGTTTTATGTTGGTTCCTGTTAGTGCTAACCTCTAAGCATGAGATCTGATTCTGTCCTGATTTTTTGTTGTTTTCCTTTAGCTTTCCTTTCTAAATTTCCATATTTCTGGCATTTGCCAGGATTTAGAAAGTAAGGCAGTGGGAAAGAACTGACTTTAGTTTCGGATATATGGAGAATTTGATATGTATTCCATATTGAACTAACTAGAATGAGAATATGTTAATTGTAGAGGTTAAGGGGGTCAATACATAACACGTTTTTCTTTCCTTCCCCAGCTTTTTTTTTTTTCCTTCCCCAATGAAGCAATGAGATCCAGAAATTGGGAAAATAGAGGAAAAGAAGATAACAGCTTTATTACTCTGTCCCAAGTGCTTAAAACAGTGCCTGGGAAATAATCAATAGTCAATAAAGATTTGGTAGATGAACAAATGAACAAAAGCTCGGCTGAAGAACTTCCTAACACTTCATTTCTGAGTTACAGTCACCTACCCAGCTCTGAGAAGATCTAGACAACCAAAGCATCTTCCACAGAGATGCACAGGCTGCCTTCCACAGCAGCTCCTGCAGGCAGGCTCGTCCAGAGACAGCGGGTAAGAGCTTGCCCAGCAGGACAAGTCACTTTTCGTCTCAAGGAAGAGAGTGAGTGAGAAAGTGGAGAGAGGCCAGAATGTTATTCTGAGGGAAGTCCTTTTATAGAATAAAAGGCCTTGGGGTGAAGTCTCCTTTAAAGTATCTTCAGCTTATGGCTCCTTTAAGTCACTGAAACTAACAGAACCTGTCCATGCCTGAGGAGCAAAGCCATAGGAATTAGACAGAAGGAGATTATTTTTTCCAATTTTTTTTATTGTGGTAAAATACACATAACATAAGATTGATCACTTTAACCATTTTTACGTGTACAGTTCAGTGGTTTTAAGTACCTAAGTACTTTCATTTCATTGTGTAATCATCACCACCATCCATCTCCAGAACCCATTTCATCTTGCCAACCTGAAACTACATACCCATTAAACAATAACTCCATGTTTTACCCTCCCCCCTAATCCCAGCAACCACTATTCTACTGTCTGTCTCTATTAATTTGACTATGGCAGAAGGAGATTTTAAAAAATCAGCATTATCTTAAATAGATGCTGGATTAGAGGATGAAGCTTAGGTGTATGGCCAGAACAGGCTTCCTAACTCTAAACGACTCTCCAGAATTAAACTCACCCAACCACTTGCCAACCATAGATCCCTCCCACCCTCTCCACCTCTCCCACAGAGGTAGACCACCCAGGAAGGTCGGGTGGAGGTTAGACCACTCTGTGGACAGGCAGACCCTGACAAGGTGCCCGAAAGGGCCTGACATGAGCATGCTCAAGCCATCTGTCAAGCTGTCCAGGAAGATGTGACGAGTCTTCCCACAGGGAGGAGTGGGGATAAAGTGGGAGAGGCCAGGAGCCTTACTCTGATGGAAGTCTCTTCATGAGGACACAAGGTCAAAGGATGTCAGGCAATGTGGAAAGAAGGCCTAGAAATTTCATCTCACTCTCACACTAATCGCTGTCCAACCAAACAAGAGGAAAGCCAAAGCCAGGAGGAGTGGGGAGGATGCTGGCGCTTAGCTGGGAGTCACAGCACACCATCATCCAGTCATGTTTGCCCATCTAGTGGAATACATAAAAGAAGCCGACTGCCTGGAAGTGGGTGACTGACAACTTGCATCCATATGTTTTGTTTCTAAGTTGATTTTTTTTTTTTTTTTTGTATTACAGAAAGAGTGAGCAACAATTCTGCCATCATAGACTAAAGAGATTGTTATCCTCAAGAGATCACTTTTTCAACCCAAAGTGAATCAGTAGCCTGTGTCAGCTGCTGTCTAGATAAGCTATCTGAAGACACTTGCAGAAAACTGCAACAGAGCTGGGAGAGAGAGGGCAAGAGCCAAGCACTCACTTCCTCCTCGTCTTTCTTCTCTTTCCCATTAGAGTGTGCAGGCTTCCTCTCCTCTTTCTTCTCTTTCCCATTAGAGTGTGCAGGCTTCCTCTCCTAGCAAGAATTGTTCCCACATCTTCTCAGAGACACAGACACCTGAAATGCTTTCTAGCACATCTTTTCTCTCAATGTTATTCAAAATCATGGCTGAAACTGAAGCCAATAAAAGATATGCTAGTCCAGGGCCCTTTGTGTGGGCTCGAAGGAAGCAGGCACTTGCACTGCAAGAAGCGTCAGTTCTTTATTTTAGAAGAAACTCTGATTGCTTCTGTTACCAACACACTGAGAAGAGCAGATAACCCAGGCTTTTGGTTAACTTGAACTGGCTGTGAATTCTTCTCTGAAAGCTTTCAGGGTCTTAAAATTTTTTATACTTTCAGAAGTTGGAATTCAAGAAATAGTCTCAGGTTGGAAATCTGACAAGCCAGCAGCTGGAGGACTGACTTTCCTGGGAAAATGCCAAATCACCCTAGATCTCTCAGACAATACTTGCACAGATATTTAACTAGCTCTCTTGAGGTTTTTCTCTGCTCTTCTCAGAAGATTGTATTACATTTGGTGTTCCGAGAACCTTAAAGAGAATAGGTACCATGCTGAGGCAATGATGTAAAAAGATATTTTGCATGCAAAGAAAGCTGCTCCCATGAAACCCACTCTTGCGGGCCCCTCATGGTGTCACAGATTTGTCTGACTGGTTGGTGGCCTTTAAAATATAGTTCTCATACTCTTCTATAGAAACATATGATAGCTTATTTTTGTTTGTTTGTTTGAGGAAGATAAGCCCTGAGCTAACTACTGCCAAACCTCCTCTTTTTGCTGAGGAAGACTGGCCCTGAGCTAACAACCATGACCATCTTCCTCTACTTTATACGTGGGACACCTGCCACAGCATGGCTTTTGCCAAGCGGCGCCATGTCCACACCCGGCATCCGAACCGGCAAACTCCGGGCCGCCGAGAAGCAGAATGTGCGCGCTTAACCGCTGCGCCACCCAGCCGGCCCCCTGATTGCTTATCTTTAAACACTTAACCGTTAAAACTTTAACCGCACTTAAAAAAGTTAAGTTAACTTAACTTAACCCAGCCGGCCCCCTGATTGCTTATCTTTAAACAGAAACCAGTGCTTTCATACCCTGAACACTACCCTGCGACAGTAAGAGTTCTTGCCCCAAAAGTGCTTTAGGAAGAATCAAGTAGAATTCGCTGCTTCTCTCCTCTTAGGCGCGGATTCTGTTCTCTTTCTAGGGGATGGTACTCTGTCTGCCTCTTTGTTCGTTTCTCAGGATGGGGAGGAAGGAGAGAGCATAATGGGATAAGGAAGGTCCCTCTGGGCGTCCTTCCTCCTATCCCAAGGACAGCTTCCTGCCGCCTGCCACCCCCTTATTCTCCCAGCCTTAGGGTCTGCTCATTGTTCTTTGAGTTGTTCTTAGGAAAGCTCTGCAAGAGAC
Organism: Equus przewalskii; assembly: GCF_037783145.1. Lineage (NCBI taxonomy): Eukaryota > Metazoa > Chordata > Mammalia > Perissodactyla > Equidae > Equus > Equus przewalskii. The sequence continues at coordinate 34,176,410 of NC_091837.1, read as the reverse complement.
TTGACCTGGTGGATCCCGCTGGCAGATGTGCGTTGCCTCTATAGGCCCGAATTTCAGAAATCTCTGAAGGCAAAGCTTCTTATTAAGCATTTTATTCTCTATAAAAGTACTGACACATTTTGTACAATTACCCTTCTAAAAGAGGTTATTTCGCCATTAATGGACTTTTTAAGCTGATCTGCAATTCCGCTAAATAAATAAGTAGACATAGAATGCAGACTCAAAACACATTACTCTTGAATCAAATTAGTGCTTTGAAAATTTTGGCTTTTAGGAGGGCGGTCTTTGCATTTATGTGGTATACTAAGCTGAGACCAAATCATAAATAAGTTGAAATAATGCACTGATGACTTTGTTTCAATTGCGGATGTGTTTTTTTCTAGGTTTCGATCTATTCTTTCATTTGTATGTAGTTAAAAGTTTCCGTTTAATGTGCATAGTACACTCAAAGTGCCTGTGTACTTGGGTCTCAGCTACTTTCTGTTAATCTTTGTGGAGACAGGGACTTTTAGCCCTGATGAAGTGGAGTAAGCATGGCAATTTCAGTAAAAAGATTGGCTTTGAAATTTTGCCAGTTTCCTTAGTTTCTGTGAATATCAGTTTCCTTATTTCTAAAGTGAGGAAAGTAATATTTACACGACAGCAGGTGTTTCAAGAATTAAACGGTATAATAATGGAAAAGCAGTTAGCTCATTACATGATCAAATCTAACAAATATTAAATCTGGCAGTGAACTGGGAGTTAGTTCTTAATGCCAGGTTCACCACTTCCTCACAGTGTGAACTTGGGATAGCTACTTAAACATTTTAAGCCTCAGTTTCCTCATCTGCAAAATGGGAACATAGAAATGAGATATTGTTATGTAAAATGTTTAGTGCTATGTTAAGTTCATGGTAGGCTTTTTCTTTAAAAAAAAAACAGCTTTATTGAGATATGAGTCACACACCATACAGTTCACTCATTAAAGTGTACAATTCAATGATTTTTAATAAATCCAAAAATATGTGCAACCATCACCATGGTTTATTTAGAACATTTTCATCACCTCAAACAGAACCCCGTACCCTTTAGTTATCCCCCCTCTATTCCCCTATCCTTAACCCTCAGTCCTACTCAACCCCTAATAGCTACTTCTTGTCTCTATCGATGTCCCTGTTCTTGACACTTCATGTGAATGGAATCAGACGATATGTGGTCTTTTGTTTCTGTGTGTTCTTCCACTTCGCATAATTTTATCAAGGTTCATCCATGTTGTAGCATGTATCCGTACTTCAATCCTTTTTCTGGCCAAATAATATTCCATTATTAAAATGTGGTATGGATATACCACATTTTGTTTATCCATTCTCCATGAACCTATTCAAATATCGATGGACATTTGGGTTATTTCCACCTTTTGGCTATGATGAATAACACTACTATAAACATTCATGTAAAAGTTTTTGTGTGTGCGTAGGTTTTCATTTCTCTTGGGTATCTACTTAGGAGTGGGATTCTAGGTCATCTGGTAACTCTATGTTTAATAATTGAAAGAAATGCCAGACTGTTTTCCAAAAGGGCTGCACCATTTCACATTCTCACTCTCAATGTACAAGGGTTCCAATTTCTCCAAATCCTTGTCACTGCTTATCTGACTTTTTTATTTTAGCCATCCTGGTGGGTGTGAAGTGGTATTTTATTATACCCTTGACTTGCATTTCCCTGATGATTAATGATGTTGAGCATCTTTCCGTGTGCTCATTGGCTGTTCTTCCTTGAAGAAATGTCTATTCAGATACTTTGTCCATTTTTTAATTGGGTTATTTGTCTTTTTTGTTATTAAATTGTAAGTGTTCTTTATATATTCTGGATACAGGTCCTTTATCAGATATGTACTTTGTAAATATTTTCTTCCATTCTGTTGGCTGTGTTTTTACTTTCTTGATAAAGTCCTTTGAAGCACAAAAGTTTTTAATGTTAATGAAGCCCAATTGATGTATTATTTTTTCTTCTGTTGCACATGCTTTTGGTGTCATATCTAAGAATCTTCTGCCAAATACAAGGTCATAAAGATTTGCCCCTATGTTTTCTTCTAAGAGTTTTACAGTTTCAGCTCTTACACTTAGGCCTTTGACCCATTTTGAGTTAATTTTTGTATGTGGTGTGATGTAAAGGTTCAACTTCATTCTTTTCCATATAAATATCCAGTTTCCCCAGCACCATTTGTTGAAAAGTCTATTTTTTCCTCCATTGGATGATCTTGGCAACCTTGTTGAAAATCAGTGGACAATAGATATATGGGTTCATTTCTGGACTCTCATTTCTACTCAATTAACCTATATGTCTACTCTTGTGTTAGTACCACACCAGGTCAATTAACATTGTTTTGTAGTAAGTTTTGAAATTGAGAAGTATGAGTCCTTCTGTTCTTTTTCAAGATCATTTTTGCTATTCTGGATCCCCTGCAATTCCATATGAATTTTTAAATCAGCTTGTCAGCTGGGAATCTGATTGGGATTGCGTTGAATCTGTAGATCAGTCTAGGGAGTAGCACCATCTTAACCATGTTAAGTCTTCCAATCCATGAACATAGGATGTTTCTCCTGTTATTTAGATCTTTCAACATTTTGTAGTTTTCAGAGTATAACTTTGTACTTTTTTTGTTAAATTTACTTCTAAATATTTTATTTTTTATTATTCTATTATAAATGAAATTTTCTTAATTTTGTTTTCAGATTGTTCAAATGCATAGAAATATAATTGATGTTTTTATATTCATCTTGTATCCTGAAACCTTGCAGAACTAGTTTACTAGTTTTTTTTTAGTGGATTTCTTAGGATTTCTATCCACGAGATCAGGTCAACTGTGAATAACAATAGTTATACTTCTTCCTTTCCAATCTAGATGTCTTTTATTTCTCTCTCTTGCCTAATTGCCCTAGTGAGAACCTCAAGTATAATGTTGAATAGGGGTAGTGAGAGCAGACATCCTGGTCTTGTTCCTAACATTTGGGGTGAAAACATCCAGTCTTTCAACATTAAATATGATGTTAGCTGTGGGTTTTTCATATATGGTCTTTATCACGTCGAGAAAGTTCCCTTCTATTGTTAGTTTATCAGGTGTTTTTATCACGAGACAGTGTTGGATTTTGTCAAATGCTTTTTTTGCATCTATTAAGATGATCATGTGATTTTTTCCCCCTTCTATTGATAATGATGTATCATATCAATTGATTTTCAGATGTTGAACCAAACTTGTATCCTTGGGTTAAATCTCACTTGGTCATGGTGTATAATTCTTTTTAGATGCTGCTGTATTCAGTTTGTTAGTATTTTGTTGAGGATATTTGTGCCCATATTCACAAGAGATATTGGTCTTTAGTTTTCTTTTCCTGTGATTTCTTTGTCTGGTTTGGGTATCATGGTAATACCGGCCTTATAAAATGAGTTGGGAAGTGTTCCCTCCTCTTCTATTTTTTTAGGAGAATTTGTGGAGAATTGGTATTAATGCTTTAAATGTGTTGTAAAATTCAGCAGTGATGCTCTCTGGGCCTGAGCTTTTCTTTGTGGGTAGCTTTCGATTACCAATTCAATCTCTTCACTTGTTATAGGTTTATTCAGATTGTCTAGTATTTTTAAGTTAGTTTCAGTAGTTTGCGTCTTTCAAAGAACTTGTCAGTTTCACTTAGTTTATCCAATTTGTTGGTATTCAGTTGTTCATAGTATTATTTTATGATCCTTTAAAAAATCTCTGTAAGGTCATTAGGAATGTCCTCTCTTTTATTTCTGCTTCTAGTAATTTGAAGCTTTTTCTCTTTTCTTCTTGGTTGATCTACCTAAATGATTGTAAATTTTGCTGATCTTTTGAAAGAACCAGCTTTTGTTTTCATTGATTTTCTCTATTGTTTTTCTATTCTCTATTTTGTTGACTTTTGCTTTAATCTTTATTATTTCCTGCACGTGTTAGACTAAGTTTTGCTTGCTCTCCTTTTTCCAGTGTCTTAAGATGGAAGGTATTGATTTGAGATCTTTTTTCTTTCTTAATATATGCATTTGCAACTATGAATTTCCCTCTAAGCTCTGCTTTAGCTGCTTTAGCTGCATCCCATTAGTTTTGATATGTTATGTCTTCATTTATAGTCATCTCAAAAGTATTTTTGCATCTTTCCACGATTTCTTCTTTGCCTCATTGGTTATTTAGGAGTGTGCTATTTAATTTCCACCTATTTGTGAGCTTCCCAAATTTTTTTCCTGCTATTGCTTTCTAATGTTTTTTTTTCATTGTGGTTGAAGAATATACTTTGTGCTATTTCTATCCTTTAAATTTTACTGAAGTTTATTTTGTGGCTGAGCATACAGTTTATCCTGGAGAATGTCCCATGTGCATTTGAGAAGAATGTGTATCTGTTGTTATTGGGTGCAGTGTTCTATAGATATCTGTTAGGTATAGATAGTTTATAGTGTTGTTTAAGTCTTCTATTTCCCTGTTGATCTTCTGCCTAGTTGTTCTATCCATTATTGAAAGTGAGATGTTAAAGTCTCCAACTATAACTATTGTTATTGAGTTGTCTATTTCTCCCTTCAAATATATCAGTTTTTGCTTCATGTATTTGGGTCTCTGTTTTAAGTACATATATGTATATAATTGATATCTTCCTGATTGATAGGGCTTTATTTTTCTCTTTCCTTGACCATACCCAGTTGTTAAACTGTAGTAATTGCTGGTTTATTGCTCTAGCGTTTTCAACAATGCTCTGGGGCATAACAATTTAGCTAGTATCTTGAATCTCCTCTCACTTGCCTTTCACTACCATCTCCACTGTTCTAGAGAGCACTTTAGGTTTAAACTTATCCATTCTTTGTTACAGATGAAGTCAATACATTTGGAAAGAGATGGAGAGCTATGGGTTTTAAAGTCTGCTTCTCCCCAAGACAAAATCTGTAAACCAGAGCTCTGGAGCTGGGAGTAGGGATAATGGCAACCTTCTCTCTGTTACTCTGCTCTAAGACCTGAGCGCTTCGTGGACTGTGAGGTGTGGAGAGAGGCAGCAGCCTGAGGTTCTCTTGGCTTGCTTCTAGCATGGGACCACAAAGTGGGGCAAATGTTACCAGGGCCCAATATTCTCAGTGACCTGTACCCGAGGTGGAACTTCCATCCCATGAGTTGGAATGGGTTGGGGAAGAAAGCCCCCATGTCTCAACCACACTTGCACAGAACCTAGTCTCAGTAACAGCAGCTGGGGCAGGATGAGAAATCCTGAGGTCTTGCTTCTCTTGGGAAGAAAGCCTTTCTACTGGGGGATGGGAGGAGAGTGAGCCCCATTTTCTTGGCTGCAGCAGACTAGAGTGGTGCCCTTGCTGAGCAGGGAGTGGGGAAAAGAGAATGGTCTTGGCTCAAATATCATAGACTCTCATCTTTCTTACAAAATTTTCTTGAATAAATGTTTTCTTTATTTGCTCTTTGCCCTTTGGACCATTTGCAGAGGCTTTAAATGGTTGTCTTTTCCTGGTAAGTATTTAATACATGTTAGTTGGCCTTCCTTTTACCTTTATTTCCTCCCCAAAGACTGAAACAATCTTGAAACCCTCTTCTAGCCAACAACTTTTATTTTAGCGTTTCATAATCATTAATCGCATTAGAAAGATTTCTTTGATCACACTCTATTTTCTTGTGATGCCCTTAGGGGTCAGCTTCTTTCTATATGCCAGGTAGAATCACAGAACACTCTAACAGATGATGAGGAGGGATAATGTAACACCATTTTTTTCTTATGGTCCAGAACCTTCACTATCCTTTAAGCCTTTATATTTTACCCAGCTCCTGAGGGTATTTCTAAATAAAAAATGGCTCAGTGCTGCTTCTGAGTCCTTTCAAGAGCAATGCTGGTTGGTCATTTATTCATAACAGCAAATTCTCAAAAATCTTTGTGAACCATAATAATATCCCATAAACACTTTTGCTTACTCCACTACTAACCAGATTTTTTTCAACAGTACAGTTAGTATAACTCCTTCCCCACCATTCAGGGGTTCTATTGACATGTCAATACCCCTCAAGGTTTATACTTTGGTCTATTCAAACTGCTGATATGATTTTCCTACACTCTGGCTTAGTGATTTCAAGTCTTAGTCGTACTCTAGTCCTCATATCTGCTTTCTGCATAAACACAGTGGCCTATCATTACATGATCAAGCCATAATGCTGAGCAACAGCACAGAGAGTATATCATCACGTCACTGCCATTCTGTGTGGAAGGCTTCTTTGCGTTCCTGTCAAGCACTTTTGAACTCTATGACAGCTCACCCTGGACTGTTGTGAGTATCACCTTTCTCATTTCCTAATCTGACAATTTGCCATATTTTCACTTCGGAATATCTTGACGACTACCTGAGATTATGGACTGGTAAATCTTATTTCCCAACTGGTTACAATTCAAGGGTCCATTATGACTAAAAATAAGGAAAAACACAGAAAATAGATTTATGTACACCTGATAGAAGTGCAGCCTCACAAAGCAAACGTAACTCAGAGAATAAAAAAATGAGAGGAAGAAAAGTCATGAGAGAATAGAGAAAGAAAATACTATATCAGTCAGAGTTAAAATTAAAAACAAAAATCTCCAAATTTTTATAATAATTTTTAAAATATTGCAAAGCAATACCTGTTGCCAGATCAAAATGAAATTCCTTGTAATATATACTGTATGATTGCTGATCTCTGTTTATGACATTTATCTTTATGAATTCATTGATTTCATAAGGGAGAAAGGCTAAAATAGTATTGGCATTATCCTGCTTGTCTTCATGAAGAGAAATGTCAATGTCGTAATAAAGATGAGGTATCCTTTACAGATACATACTCCTTAGATATTACATTTTGAAATTACAAATTTTAAAGAATCAGCCTAGTTTTTTAAATGTCTTGATTAATAAGATAACAAAGGAAAATATATTCATTTTTTATTGAAAGATCATGGAGTTGTGGATATTTAAGATTATTTCTATATGGCTTTGGGAAATAAATTTTGGACTACAATATGAATTTGGGTATATTTGTTATTCAAGGGATTCATATCAACTGAAATATGAAGGCTGTGTTGTGGAGATTCACTCAGGAGGACGTAATAAAGTCTCCACATTTCACCTCTGTTTCTCTGATCGGCTCCAGCCTGCAATTCCACGTTTGCGAAAGTTGCTATCACCTTTCAGTCTTAGGCAAAGCACATTTGCTTTTCTAAACTTGCTTGTCTCTCAAGCTCTCAGCTTTCCCTGGGGTTAGAAGAGATAAATAAGTGTTTTAAGTTTTGAAAAGACTTTCCTGGTAATTGGGAGTAAGAACCTCGACTATTTTTCCTTCTAGGTTCTGCAGGCTGCATATGTAATCACGGGAGGTGACGAGTCGATAAGAGTTCAGAATAGAACAGAGGACCACTGGGAGAGACTTAAAGCTTTTCTAGGAATGGATAGTGGATCGTTGTTCCCCAAATGGGTTTGTAACATTTGTTAAGCTGCTATTTTATGTACACTCAAATCCAAATTTCTGGTTATATGTCCATTTCTGCATATTGTATAGTTTATGCCATCTACAGCTATAGATGCTCCTCATAAAATGAGAGAAAGAAGCAGGTAGATATAGACACAGTCACCTGCATAGAATGGCAGAATCCTTCGCCATGGGGCCATCTTTCTAGAGACAATCTTGCTGACTTCCACTAGCTGAATCTCTTACTGCTTGTTAATGACCAAAATCAAAGACATTTCCCATTTGTTTGAGACACACTCAAAATTTGCACATAAATCCAAAGTCATTGTATCAAGGATGAATTCCAATAATCTGTGGAAAGCTAATTATTGTTATGATACCGAAACAATGAGAATACCTTGTTAAATTTGATTTTCCTACCTATCGGTGTCTTACCATGTTTTTTCCAGGATATTTCCCCCAAGCATATGTTTTTCATTTGCATCAGAATTTCCCTCATTAAAATGTGTGTGTCCAGCACTCGCTCCAGCAGGTATTGAACAACAGACCCACCGACTAACTGCACGAATAAGGCTTCGCTCAGGCAGAAAGATGAGTTCCTTTTTATTTTGTCTTAGTTTCTGTGACTTAAGGAGGGAAACAGTGATATACAGCTTATGTTCCTGGTGATCTAAAATTGAAGCACATAATGCAGAAGCTGAGTGTGAGAACAGAGACAAAGGGTCTCTAAAGCATAAAAGGATCAAAGGGAAATGTCAGCGTGAAGTAGATTGAGAATAAAGGAAAAGGGCAGAAGTGGGAAGAAGAGGCTGGGAGGGAGAGAGAAAGCAACCTGCCTTCAGCAGCAGAGGGTGAACTGGGGAGCGGCAGAGGCACTGCAGGAGGGAGGCTGAGGCCAAAGCAACAGGGCGTCCTTCTACTTTAATAGCTCACGGAGCAAACGGCTCAGTGAACTAGACTTGCCCAATGAACACCATGCTTCGTATTATCAGGAGGAGGAAAAGGGCTGTATTAAAACTAAGAGCAGATCTACGAGATGGAGGAGGGGATACTTAAGACTATAAAGATCTAGAGAGCTCAGAGAGGTGGAGCAAGAATCCGTGTTTTCTGACTTTGTCACTTTAAGAACTTGGCCACATGAAGTCAGGATGGGAGCGTTTTACCTCTTAACCAGTGTGGGGAAGTGCTTTACCGCCTCTGGTTCCTGAGAACAGAGAGTCCCAGGTGAGACACAGCAGGTGTCATGTAGAGATGAAGTCAGAGGCACCTGCACAGCTCCGACTGAGGAATCTAATGGGCACCCAATTTCAAAGGGCCAACCTACTTGAAGCCATTCCTTTCTTAAGGCTTCACTCCTCTGGTTCAAGACATGTTTTCCTTTGCTTAGCAGGAACTGATGGACACTTAGAATAAAGCACCAAGTAGCAAGGAATGGGGAGAAGGAGGCGAAATAGGGAGGAAGCCACTTAGAAAAATGTAGGCAGTTTCCTAGGACTTTGAAAGGGTTCCAAGTGTTAAACATTTTCCTTCTTTCTTTGACCTGAATTAGATCATTGCCACCATCCTTTTCTTAATGAATGTTTTATAGGAAAACCTGGCAAGTTAATGTCCCAGTGTCTCAAACAGGATTATCCACACACACCCCAGCCCCTCCCCTCCAACAGGGAATATTTGGCAATGTCTGAAAACATTTTTGGTTGTGACACTGGGAAGGGTGCCACTGGCATCTAGTGGGCAGAGGCCAGGGATGCTGCTAAACATCCTACAATGCACAGGACAGCCCCCCACCACAAGGAATTATCTGGCCTAAAATGTCAAAAGTACCAAAGTTGAGAAACCCTGGTGTGCTGACACAGTCATATAAATGAAAGACAGGAGTTCCATGCAAATTCCTTTGTTCATCCATTCATTCATTGGCAAATGTTCAGTGAATATGTTCAAGACAGTGTGCCAGCTGCTAAGATGCAAAGATGAGGTGCACACAATCCTGGCCTTGAAGAATTTGCTGCTTCAACAACAGAGTATATGACATAAACATTCAGAGCAAAGAGGGATTATTCCCAGGTGCGCATCAGAGAAGGCTTCCAGAAATGGCAGCGTTTAAATGCTGGGTGGGAGACATGCGGAGGAGTGGGATCCACTCTCCAAAGAAAGGAAAGGGAGGCGCAATTAGGCGGACCAGGAAGCAAACAGTGGGACAGGATCAGAGCTTACTGGAGTGGAAGGAGGGAAGAGAGTGCGGGAAGAGCAGTTGCGACTGGGCTGTGTTATGCCTTGAAAGCCAGGCTGAAAAGATTTTGTTGCTGCTTGTTCCTCTGTTTATTTGTTTTTACTGCATCTTATAGTCAAGGGAATCCATTAAGGGTTTTTGAGCAGAGATTTGCCATGAAGCTGCAACGTTTTCCTAGCAGAAGTGGGTGAGTGGTGGCCTTTGAGAAGCCCTATGTCCCCACTGCTCCCTGCACTGGTCACCTAGTGAGAGAACTGAGTACACTCTGCTCATGGCCCTGAGTCTGACAGTCCTCCTTAGCCTGGTCTGTAAGCCCGGCTGCCTTTCTCAGACACTGATCTTGCTGCTTACCTCCCATTTCCTTCCTTTCTTCACTGTTAGCATTTCATCTTTATTCTTATTTTTTGAGCCACGACTCTAGGTCCTCCTAATCACGGAATTTGTTTCAAAACCCCATTGGTTCTAACACAGTAGCGTCAGAATCACTCAAGGATGGGAGGGGTGGGGGGACAGGAGGGAGGAATTACCAAGGGGGTGTGTTGATTGTCGTGATGGTTTTATGGCGTGTGCTTACGTCAAAGCTTATCAAACTGTACATTTTAAATAGGGACAATTTACTGTATGTCAATTTTATTTCAACGAAGTTGTTAAAAAAAGAATCGCCAGGGGGGCTTGCAATTTTGCGTTTCTAACACTCTTTGAGAAGCACTGCTCTAAACCCACTTGGATAAACCAGTTCGCCCCCACTTTCTGCATGGTTTCCAGATTTCCCTGTCAGGATCCCTTGTGAAGAGCTGTCAGGCACATGCTAACCTTCCATCATCGACAGCTCCTCATCCTTGGCCATTGCAGTCTGGCTCCGCCTTCCACCACTGTAACAAAATTGCTCCTTTGAAGATTATAGATGATGATGATACTCAGCATTTATATTGTTCTTATGTGCCAGTTTTATTCTAAATACTTTACATGTATATTGACTCATGAATCCTCAGAACAAGCCAATGAGATAGATACTATTATAATTTCAACTGTAAGGTGGGAAAAGTAAAGTACAGGGAAGTTGACAAGTGGTCCCAGACCTCATAGCTGGTAAGCAGTGGAGTTAGGACTGGAATGCAGGCAATCTGGCTCCAGAGTCATGTTCTTAACCACTGCTTGTCTTCATTGCCGTATCCATGGCCTCTTTTAACTTGACCACTTAGAAAGAAAAAAAAAGTACACTCTGAAGCTGGTCTGGCAGTCAGGGCTGTCATGTTATTCTCCTGTTAGACATAAACAGACTCATAGAACAACAACTTCAGCCAAGCCTACCGTTAGATCATGTTAAAGTGAAACAAAATGAGGCCACTTCATAATTTTTTCTAAGAAGACAAAAGCAAGGTTATTGTGCCTCCACAAAATACCAAATAGCCTCTCTCTCAGACAAAAAAAGTGATTACTTCTTCTTTACCAGTTACAATTTTATCTTCTTTCTAGCTTTCCCTCCCTACAGATAAGATTTATTAAGACATCCAATCATAGAACTGTCCTCGCTTTCTGACAACACCCAGTTTGCAGTGAGCTCCTGCTTCCTCAGACGCCCTTCGAATGACTCAACCAAAGCCCAGATCCTATAGCAGGTTCTAACGCCATCTCACTGAGACACTCTGAGGTTCCCCACGGCATGGGCCTTCCCTCCTGCAACAAGCAATACGTCCAACTTGTTCAACTACAAATGGGTTCCTGGTGGGCTTTGGCTGGAGAGCACTGACATTTCTGTGCTACATATGACTTCCCAGTCTTGAAACTCTCTTCTTCCTTGGCTTCTAGAACATTGTCTCCTGATTCTCCTCCTATTTTTTGATGACTTCCAATGATTTCTATCACTTGGTATTCATGTCCTCGTGTAATTCCCTCCCCTCAAGTGTGGGCTGGCCCTAATGACTTCCTTCTAACGAACAGAAGATGCCAAAAACAGTAGAATATCCATTCTGAGATTAGGTTACAAAAAGACTCTAGCTTCCATCTTGCTTGCTCTCTCTTGCTCTTTTGTTTGCTCACTCTCATGGAGCCAGTTGCCATACTGTGAACTGCTCTGTGGAGAAGCCCATAGAAAGTAGGTTTCCCACAGAGAAAACCAGAGAGAAGTGTCAAGGAACCAATGTAGGCCTCCAAGAAACAGTCAGCAAGGTACTGAGTCCTGCCAACAACCACTTGAGCTACCTTAGAACTGGATCATGCCCTAGACGAGCCTTGAGAGGACTGCCATCCTGGCTGATGCCTTGACTGCAGCCTCAGGAGAGATTTTGAAGAGAGGCATTCAGCTAAGCTGTGCTGGATTCCTCGCCCACAGAAACTATAAGATAGTACATTTTTATTATTTTAAGTCTTTAAATTTTGGGGTAATTTGTTATGCAGACATAGATAACTATTACAGACCTCTCTAATACAAAAACTAATTATTCTAGGCATACAACTAGTCATGTCACTGGCATGGACTCTTTCATGGCTGACCACTGCCTCTAGGATAAAGGTTCACAATCTGATGCAAGCTTTGACATATCCTTTGCTGTAGCTACAATAAAACTGCTCACAGGGCCCAGAACATACTATGTGACTTTGTACTGTTGCCTTTCCATAGAGTGTCACACATCCTGTTAAGTATTCTCAAGAGCTCCCCTATCAGAATTAATTTCTCCTCTTCTGTGGTTCCAAAGCCAAGAGAAACAGGTAGAAATGAAGGCAGGAAAAGTAGAGAAAGCACACAGAAATGAAGAAGTAAAGAAAAATAAATATAACGATAGAAGAGATGGCAGCTAGAAGAATGATAAAAGAAACTCATCGGCTCCAAAGAGAAAGGACTGTGCAGCGCAGCAAAAGGCAGACTTGCCCGCAACGGGGGTAGAAGACCTTGTTTGTAAAAGCATCAGTCTAATCCTTAGGTTGGGAGTTACATTTGTAGCTGCGGGGAATGATGGTAGAAGCCTTAGGTGGAAGCTGGCTGTTGCTATTTTTGGACAACCAACATAAGCAGCCTGAGGCAGAGGCAGACGCCTAGGGCCCTGCTTCCGCGGTGCCCATCATGCACTCGGCTCTGCGTACATTTACAAATATTATTTTTAGATGTCATTTCTGGCTCTCAGAACTTTTGGCTCTCAGAGTTACTTCACTCCCCACCCCTAAATTAGCTTTCTTTCCTGTGGAATGACAGGGATTCTATGATGAAATCAGGTCAACTCTCCTCAGAATTGCCATTAAATCTTCTTTTGAGAATCTTGCTTTTATTTTTCCTGTTGGGGTGGCCATTTATCTAAGGAAGTTCATAATGAAAAACCTTTGCTAAAGGCAGCAAAGGCCAGAAATATCTAACAGTATGCAAATCCCGCAGGCAGCTCCTAGACTGAAAGAGAAGGAAGGTGGGCTGTTCTCCTCTTATGAAGAGGAGATGTATTAAAATGCAGTCATTAACTGGTGGAGTGTTCTAGAATTGGCGGTTACCTGCTGGGCATTCAGGTTTCGTTTCTCTGGGGGTAGGACAAAACCGTACATGCTCATGGGAAGCTGCAAGAGAGGAAGGCTGGGAGCAGTGGAGCGTGGATCTCAGCAAAGTGAGGCAGAGATGGAGAAGGAACGCCTTCGCGTTCATTATCCTGATGGAGGGTGGGAAATGTTGCCTGTGGCTGAGACAGTAGGAGTGGTTGTTAACAGCAGGAAAGCAGTCCAGCCAGGGCAAGCCAGTGGCCATGTGTTACTCATTTACCCTGCAAGAGTTTTGACACGAGTGAGGAGTCCAGGCAAGTTTTAAAGAAGCGCTCTAATCACTGTTTAGGACTGCCGGTAGTTGATTAGAAGGACAATAAATTGAAAGAGAATAAGATACACAGTCTATCTGCTGTCACTGAACCGAGGATTTTTAGGAACCGAAGAGGCTTTAGTACTGATTATAAGGTTCCCTACTTTGATTGTCTAAGGTCATAAGGAGACCTTTTAATATGAAAAGCATGCTAATATTTTATCTGCCTTACAAATCTCTAGAACTAATATGTGTAGCCCAAACTTGTCATTGTAACTTTTATTTATATGGCTTGTCTGTTTGCCTGCTTGCCTTTCCCTCTCTCTCCTTCTTTCCTCTTTGTCCTCTATATCCCAGGGGCTCGTTCAGGAATTAGGCGGTGCCTGTACTTGAGGAGCTGCCTCCAGACCAGCCGCTAACGAGACTGACTCTCAGAGATGTGCACTGCTGCATGTTGCCGGGCATCAGTGGAGGACAAACCAACTTTCTGTGCTCTTCAGTTGCGGCAGGCTCCTCCTGCTGCCTCAGCACCTACATCCACATGGAGATCCTCCAACCTGGGGTGTCCCAAGGGTCCAGTCCATCAAGACTCTCACCTCCCTGGCTGCTTCTGTCACTACGAGAAGTCCAAGCCTCAAGGTCACCATCATTGGCCAGATTGCCCTGAATATGCCCTAATCTGACCTCATCCTCTGCCTTTCACCATCCTCCCAAATCATGCCAAAAGGTCCCTTTGAAATTCATCTCCATCATTAAGAAAGTCTCAGTGTGTCTTCAACCTCTTGCCCAAATATTCTATACCCCTTCTTGTTCCAACTCAGATTTGCAAACATTTTCTGTGTAGGGCCAGGTAATACATATTTTAGGCTTTGTGGGCCATATAGTCTCTGTTGCAATTACATAACTTTGCTATTCTAGTGCAAAAGCAGCCACAGAAAATACGTAAACAAAGTGTTCCAATAAAGCCTTATTTACAAAATCAGGGGCAGGCCAGGCTTGGCCCAGCGGTGGTAATTTTCCAATCCCTCCTCTAACAGAAACCTGGCTACTGCCACGGGAATCCTGCTTCGCTCAGCTTTCAGGTGAAGGCAGTTTTCCCCTCGTACAAACTTCCTAGGTCACAGCTCTCAATGGCCCATCTTTCTGCTACGTTCTCTTATTTTTTGATGACTTGAACACTTGAGTCACTTCACCCTTAACCCTATCACCAATCTTGGAGACTTCAGAATTTAATAAATGGCCATCCAGCACCCTGGTCTCTCAGTTCCTTAGTCTTTTAGAGCCACTAATTCTTTTTTTTAAAGATTTTATTTTTCCTTTTTCTCCCCAAAGCCCCCCGGTACATAGTTGTGTATTTTTTTAGTTGTGGGCCCCTCTAGTTGTGGCATATGGGACACCGCCTCAGCATGGCCTGATGAGCGGTTCCATGTCTGCGCCCAGGATCCGAACCCGCAAAACCCGGGCTGCCAAAGCAAAGTGCGAGAACTTAACCACTCGGCCACGGGGCCAGCCCCTAGAGTCACTAATTCTCATTCCACCTCACTTCAGCCACCTACTCACAAAGCCATATCCCAGAACTTATCACCAAGCACACTCCCAGCATCTCAATTTCAAACATCTCCTCTCCAACCATCACCGTCTATTCTCCAGAATATCTAGTAAGTTCATCCCAAAGTTCCCTGAATTTAACAAGACCTCAAATCACACATCACTCACTTCCTGTCCTCACTTCTCTCCTAGACTTGATGATCCAGTACTAGAACCATTCCCCTGAAAACACACAGAGCCCTTTGCTCTCCTGTTTCCTCACTGAACTCCAACCCTGGCTAAGCCCAAATACCCTCCAATCTGCACCTGCTGCAGAACAATTCGGTGTGGCAGAAAAGAACCACACAACCACATGACTGGATTCACTACAGACAAATCTCAGCAAACCCAACAAAAATCCCCATCCTGAAGGAGCTATGATTCTAGTGATAGAGAAAAGACAATGAGCAAAATAAATTAAGATATATAGTAAATTAGAGGATGATAAATTCTTTTTAAATTAATTAATTAGTTTCAGATGTACATCTAATATATTTTGAGTTCCGTGTAGATTACATCATGTTTACCACCCAAAGACTAATTACCATCCATCCACACACACACATGCCTTATCACCCCTTTTGCCCTCCTCCCTTCCCCCTTCCTCTACAGCAACCACCAATCCAATCTCTGTTGCCTTGTGTTTGTTTGTCATTGTTTTTATCTTCTACTTATGAATGAGATCATGTGGTATTTGACTTTCTCCCTCTGAATTATTTCACTTAGCATAATACCCTCAAGGTCCATTCATGTTGTCACAAAAGGCCGGATTTCATCGTTTCTTATGGCTGAGTAGTATTCCATCGTGTATAAATACCACATCTTCTTTATCCATTCGTCCCTTGATGGGCACCCAGTTTGCTTCCAAGTCTTGGCTGTTGTGAATAAGGCTGCGATGAACATAGGGGTGCATGTATGTTTACGCATTCGTGTTTTCAAGTTCTTTAGATAAATACTTAGCAGCAGAATAGCGGGATCATATGGTAGATTTATTCTTAATTTTCTGAGGAAACTCCATAGTGTTTTCCACAGTGGCTGCACCAGATGCACTCCCACCAGTAGTGTACGAGGCTTCCCTTCTCTCCACATCCTCTCCGACATTTATTGTTCCCTGTCTTGCTAATTATAGCCATTCCGATGGGAGTGAGGTGATATCCCATTGAAGTTTTGATTTGCATCTCCCTAATAGTAATGTTGAGCATGTTTTCAGGTGCCTGTTGGCCATCCTCTATATCTTCTTTGGTGAAATCTCTGTTCAGATCTTTTGCCCATTTTTCAAATTGTGTTGTTGGTTTTTTTGTTGTTGAGATGTATGAGTTCTTTGTATATTTTGGATATTAACCCCTTATCTGATATATGGTTTGCAAATGTCTTCTCCCAATATGAGGCTGTCTTTTCGTTTTGTTGATGGTTTCCTTGCTGTGCAGAAGCTTTTTAGTTTGATGTAGTCCCATTTGTTTATTTTTTCTATTGTTTTCCTTGCCCAGTCCAGACATGGTATTTGAAAAAATGCTGCTAAGATGGATGTCAAAGAGTGTACTGCCTATATTTTCCTCTAGAAATTTTATAGTTTCAGGTCTTACATGCAAGTCTTTAATCCATTTTGAGTTGATTTTTGTGCATGGTGTAATACAATGGTCTACTTTCATTCTTTTACATATGGCTGTCCAGTTTTCCCAACATCATTTATTGAAGAGACTCTCCTTTCTCCATTGTATGCTCTTGGCTCCCTTGTTGAAAATTAGCTGTCCATATATGTGTGGGTTTATTTCTGGGTTCTCGATTCTGTTCCATTGATCTGTGTGTTTGTTTTTGTGCCAGTACCATGCTGTTTTGGTTACTATAGCTTTGTAGTATATTTTGAAATCAGGGAGTGTGATACCTCCAGCTTTGTTCTTTTTCCTCAGGATCCCTATGGCTATTTGGAGTCTTTTGTTGATCCATATAAATTTAAGGATTCTTTCTTCTCTTTCTGTGAAAAATGTCGTTGGAACTTTGATAGGGATTGCATTGAATCTATAGATTGCTTTAGGAAGTATGGACATGTTAACTATGTTAATTCTTCCAATTCAAGAGCATGGAATATCTTTCCATTTCTTTGTGTCTTCTTCAATTTCTTTCAACAACGTTTTATAGTTTTCGGTGTACAGATCTTTCATCTCTTTGGTTAAGTTTATTCCTAGGTATTTTATTCTTTTTATTGACATTGTAAACGGGATTGTTGTCTTAATTTCTCTTTCTGCTACTTCGCTGTTAGTGTAGAGAAACACAACTGATTTTTGTATGTTGATTTTGTATCCTTTGGCTTGACTGGATTCATTTATTATTTCTAAAAGTTTTAGTGAATTCTTTAGGGTTTTGTATATAGAAAATCATACCATCTGCAAATAGTGACAGTTTCGCTTCTTCTTTTCCAATTTGGATCCCTTTTATTTCTTTTTCTTGCCTGATTGCTCTGGCTAGGACTTCCAATACTATGTTAAATAAGAGTGGTGAAAGTGGGCATCCTCATCTGGTTCCTGTTCTTAGAGGGATAGCTTTCAGTTTTTCTCTATTGAGGATGATATTAGCTGTGTTCTTGTCACATGTGGGCTTTATTATGTTGAGGTATTTTCCATCTATACACATTTTATTTGGAGTTTTTATCCTAAATGGATGTGGTATCTTGTCAAATGCTTTCTCTGCATCTATTGAGATGATCATGTGATTTTTATCCTTCGTTTTGTTAATGTGGTGTATCATATTGATTGATTTGTGGATGTTGAACCATCCTTGCATCCCTGGAATCAAACCCACTTGATCATAATGTATGATCTTTTTAATGTATTGTTGTATTCTATTTGCCAATATTTTGTTGATGATTTTTGCTTTGATGTGCATCAGTGACATTGATCTGTAATTTTCTTTTTTTGTGTTGTCCTTGTCTGGTTTTGGTATCAGGATAATGTTGGCTTTGAAGAATGAGTTAGGAAGCTTCCCCTCCTTTTCAATATTTGGAAGAGTTTGAGAAGGATAGGTATTCAGTCTTATTTGAACGTTTGGTAGAATTCACCAGGGAAGCCATCTGATCCTGGACTTCTATTTTTGGGAGGTTTTTGATTACTGTTTCAATCTCCTTACTGATGGTTGGTCTATTCAAATTTTCTACTTCTTCTTGATCCAGTTTTGAAAGGTTGTATGATTCTAAGAATAAATCCATTTCTTCTAGATTATCCAATTTGTTGGTGTATAGCTTTTCATAGTGTTCTCTTATAATCTTTTGTATTTCTGAGGTGTCCATTTTAATTTCTCCTCTTTCATTTCTGATTTTATTTATTTGAGCCTTCTCTCTTTTTTTCTCGGTGAGTCTAGCTAAAGGTTCATCAATTTTGTTTATCTTTTCAAGGAACCAGCTCTTGGTTTCATTGATTTTTTCTTTTGTTTTATAGTCTCTATTTCATTTATTTCTGCTCTGATTTTTATTATTTCCAGCCTTCTACTGATTTGGGGCTTTGTCTGTTCTTCTTTTTACAGTTCTGTTAGGTGCACTGTTAGATTGTTTATTTGGGATTTTTCTTGTTTGTTGAGGTAGGCCTGAATTGATATAAACTTCCCCCTTCAAATTGCTTTTGCTGTAGCTCATAAATTTTGACATGTTGTATTTTCATTTTCATTTGTCTCCAGGTATTTTTTGAATTCTGCTTTGATTTCTTCCTTGACTCATTTGTTGTTTAGTAGCATTTTGTTTAATCTGCACGTATTTCCTGCTTTTCTGATTTTCTTCCTATGGTTTATTTCTAGTTTCATACTTTTGTGGTCAGAAAAGATGCTTGGTATATTTCAGTCTTCTTAGATTTATTGAGACTTGTTTTGTGCCCTAATAAATGATCAATCCTGGAGACTGTCTCGTGTGCATTTGAAAGGAGTGTGTATTCTGTGGTTTTGGGATGGAATGTTCTATATATATCTACTGAGTCCATCTGGTCTAATGTGTTGTTTAAGGCCAATGTTTCCTTATTGATTTTCTGTTTGGATGATCTATCCATTGTTGTTAGTGGAGTGTTAAAGTCCCCTACTATTATTTTGTTCCTGTCTATCTCTCCTTTTATGTCTGTTAATTATTGCTTTATATATTTAGGTGCTCCTATGTTGGATGCATAGATATTTATAAGTGTTGTAGAGGATGATAAATTCTACAGAGGAAAAAATAAAGTGGAGAAGGAAGTTATGAAGTGGGAGAGGGGTGTGAAATATTAGATAAGGTGGCCAGGGAAGGCCTACTGAGAAGATGGCTTTTGCATGTAAACAAGAAGTGAATGAGGGCAAAAAACCATGTGTACATCTTGGGGAAAAGCATCCCAAGCTGAATGAACACAGCAAATGTAAAGGTCTTGTGATGGGCATGTGCTTGGCTTACCTGAGACTCAGCAAAGAGGCTTGTGCAGTTCAGTCAGAGTGGGTGACCAGAACAGTAGATGTGATCAGAGAAGTAACAGGACTGCATTAGTTATCCATTGCCACGTACCAAATTACCACAAACTTAGAGGCTCAAACAACACCCATTTATTAGCTCACAGTTTCCTTGGGTCAGGAGTCCAGGTGCAGCTTAACTGGGTCCTCTGCTCAGGTCTCATAAGGCTGCGATCAACGTGTCAGCTGGGCCGTGTTCTCATCTGGAGGGTTGACTACAGGAGGATCTACTTTCAAGCTCTCTCAGGGTATTGGCAGAATTCATTTCCTTGCAACTGTAAAACTGAGAGCTTCAGGGTTTTTTTGCTGGGTCTCAGTGGAGCCCTCTCTCAATTTTTAGAGGCTCCATGGAATTTCTTGCCACATGGTCCACTCCGTAGGCAGTTCACAACACGGCAGCTTTCTTTTTCAAAGCCAGCAGGAGAGTGAGAGAGAGTCTGTTAGCAAGAGGGAACGTTATGTAAAGTGATGTAATTATAAGAGTGACATCCAACACCTTTGCTGTATTCTGTTGGTTAGAAGCCAGTCACAGCTTCCACCCACACTCAAGGGGAGATGATCACACAAAGGCATTGACACCAAGAAGGAGGATCATGGTGCCTCCTCAGAGTCTGTGCCGCAAGGACTCAGATCACATTGAGATATATGGGCCCTTGTTAGGACTTTGACTTTTTCTCTGAGTGAGAGTGGGAGCCATTGGAAAGTTTTGAGCTGAGGAACGACAATGATATGACTTGTGTTTTAACAGGATCCCTCCAGATGATGGGTTGCGAATAGTCTGCAGGGGGCCAGGGATGGAAATAGGGAGATCAGCTAAGAGGCTATTCCAATAATCCAGTTGATATTGGGAAGTTTAGAGTGGTGGCAATGGAGACGTTTAGAGTGGTGGCAAAAGGAAAGAATTATATTCTGGGTATAACTTGAAGGCAGAGCCAATGTTATTTGCTAACAGGTCAGATATAGAATGTGAGAGAGAGAGGTCAAGGGTTATCCCAAGGTTTTTGGCTTGAACAACTAGAAGGTTGGAGTTGCCATTATTTATGATGGAGAATAGTGAGGGAAAGCAGGTTTAAGGCAGAATATCAGGATTTCAATTTTTGATATGTTTGAGCTGCCAGCCACTTGATGACAGGTCAATTATACTGGTCACATTCTACTCTGGAAGGAGGAGTGATTTTTCCTTATGGGAACTGACATTTATCCCAGGTTTGAGTTTGCATTCCACACCCGCAGCACATCTGCAAGCACCACTCTGAAGCTTACAGCGTGCTTCAGTTATAGCTACAGGCTCCCAAATAACATTGTCTTGCACCAAAGGACCCATTTTTATGCCAAAGGAAGTATGACAAAGGGCACATGACCAAGCGATACAGCAGGTTCTCCCATACATCTCATCTCCTGGAAGCCGGAGGAATGTTGGAGTGGCTTATTATGCATTCCAGAAAGGCATGAGCTTGGGGATAGAGGATAGGGTATATGCTTTGAACTACTGGCTGGTGTGGAGTGCTGTGTCTCTGATAGCTAGACTTCACAGGTCCAGGAACTAAGGGGTAAAATCAGGATTGACTCTTTCACCATCGCTCTCAGAACCCATCCATCTGGCAACTCTAAGCTCAATGGCTGAAAATCCTGGTTCCCCAGAGAAGACTGCTGTGACCTGGGCACAATCAAGCTTCCACAGAAGCTAAAGCAAGCGTGCAACCTGGGCAAGTTGGTCTCTTCAAGACGAGAGACTGACAGGCAAGGAAAGCAGTTCCTATACTGGCAGGGGAAATCAATTCTGATTATCGTGAGGAGCTACTCTTGCTGCTGCAGTGTGACAGGGAGGAGAGCATCTGGAACTCAGGGAATTCAGTGGGGCATCTTGTAAGTGTGAGTAAGTGGGGTCACCAAATGAACCCACTGTGGACACGAGTAGATCTTAGAGCTGCAAGAGGTTTGCCAGGAGACATGTATCGTCCCCATATCTCACCCCACTGCCTACCTCAAATTTCAGCTTCAGGAGCAGTGGACAGTTCCTGTGTATGCTGCTGTGTTTGGCCTAAGTGCCTTCTGCATCCTTGTTTCTCTAGTCTAGAACTTTCTCTGAACTTGCACTAGCTCACTCAATTGAGGGCATTGTAGCTGGAAAGCTTAAGGGATTTAATACCTTCAGGAGCAGTCCTGGAGCAATACGAGATGGGACCTAATGGATAATGCTCAGCCTCCCATCTTTTTGGTGGGGCAATTTGGAGTCACATTCTGCATGGCGCCTCAGAAGGACTGAGCCTCAAGTGCCCAGAGCAGTAACCAGCTCAATTAACACATGCTATAGTGGCTTTTATTCCTCCCATCTCTCCCACTTTTCCCTCTTCACTTCTACTTCCGGGAGTCACCTCCAAAATAAATCACTGTTCTGAAACCCAGTCTAAGTCAGTAGGCCCCCAGGCCAGCACTGTGTGTGTCTGGCTGATGCCTGTGGTGAGGAACCTGTGATGTGTGGGTCTGCGCTAAAGGAGAGGGTTTGCAGGCTCTGGGGCTGGGAGAGTACCACAGGGCAAGTCTAGGGCCTCTCTGGGCAACAGAGCACAGGGCTCTGGCCTTCTCTAAGCTCCAGTCTCCTCCTTGTTCCTAAGAAGAAATGATGATGACTCTCTTCTCAGGTTGTCATTTCCAATTATAGCTTGTTGTTTAGGAATGCAATTGGGGAAAATTCTGTACTGATTAGAAAGAGTTTAAGACTTCTTCCTGACTAGAACTGATCTTGTACCCTCAACCTCCCTAGCCCTACCCAACACAGACTGTTATCCATAATCCCTATCTTTAAATCATTTTTGACTTGAATTCAATGAAAATAAGGCACTGCATATTCATGCATGGTTTATTGCTTTTATGCTGAAGTTTCTATTTCATTTATATGATTTCTACTTGGAATGGCAGCTCCTGAAAGCAGGAATGAAACTGTAAGTCTCTTTGATATGCAGTTAGATGCCAGTGGTGGAAGTGTGTCTTTCCTCACTTGAGGATGAACTCTCCTTCTTCTGCTCATTCAGTTATGACTATAGATAAATATACCATGCATGGAAAAGAAATCTTTAAAATTATATGCATTCTTTCTTGTCTAAGTCAGTTCAGAACTATTATTTTGACGAATGTCCTAAAGTATTAACAGACCTAATTTTCCAGAGGTCGAATGGTGGTAGAAAGAGAAATGAGATGGAGGACATTGGGTTAATGGTCTTCAGGCCTGGGTGGGAAAATGGAGCCCATCAAATACAGTGATGAGACAGAGGTGCCTGTCTTCCCACACTTCATCCAACTCAGATAATACAAAAAGTGCCAACTTTTATTAGGTCTCTAATGGATTGTTAGCAGTTCAAGCAAGGGAGTGTCCCTTCTCATGATCCTTCTTTCAAAGAGCGTATTTCTTTTCTTCCTAATTAATTGCACTCCCTCATAAGAATGAGAGCAGTGGTTCACACAACAGGGCATCTCTTAGATCAAGTGAAATCAGTGAAGAATCAGGAGATTTCTCCAGGGCATTCCAACAGCCTCTCCAACTCTCCACTGCTTCTGGTAACTCATAGTGCTCAGGCGGTTTTCCAGCAGAACCCTCTACTCCAGTTTGGCTGTTTGCTCACGTCTGTGAGGTGTGACACTGGTGGCTAGATGTGAGAAGTGAGACCAGCACAGGCATCACACCCAGATGGTGTTTTGTCCCCTGGTGAGTAGCGATTCTCTGAACTAAGAGTGGTACAAGGCGATTAGGAATTCATTTTCCTTGTTATCCGACACACTGCCTGGGGTAATTAAAAGACAACTAGTAAAAGCAGTGTTTCTGTCTTTTGTTCTAATTTAGTGACACAGATTTATTACTTATGTAATATAAATGAGGTTCATTTATTAATCAGTATAAGAATGTGCCACTGGCCTTTTCTTAGCTTGGCTGCTACTTACATTTAAAAACAACAAAGATTAAGTCAATGAAAAAGGCACTGTGTTTTATTAGTATAAGAGTCACAGCAAACTGCCTAATGGAGTTCCTCTGACTGTACAGCTGAGGAAAACGGTACTAGAGATGGGGGGGCTCGGTCACCTTGCTGAGGTTAGGTCATAGTTACATTGGCTAGAAGCTCTCTTACCTGGAGCCCAGGGCTGGGAGAAGAACAGAAACTCAACAGTAGATGTTTGAACGGAGGGATGAATGAGGAAGGAGTGAATGCATGATACTGAGGGTAGCACGGATCGGTGGTGATTGGCCAGTTCAGGGATATTTTTTCTCCATCAAGTTACCCTGAAAATGACTCAGAGGGCTCTGTGCTTTGAGGCCACCGGCGGTTAGGAAGATCCGACGCAGCAGATGGCTTATTGCCCCATCATTGTATTAAAGGGACCTGCATTCAGCGTGCTCTTGAAATGAAATCTAAGTAATTATTAAAGGAAATAGACTGGTTCATTTTTTCCCCAATTTAGAAAACATAAATAATACAGGTAATGATTTTTCCTATTGTGTTCCTCCTTTTTTTTAAAGGATGAAATAAAATTCGAAAGATTAGGAGTTCAGACATCAGCACTAACTTTCTCCCAATCTGCTATAGAATAGTTGAAGATGTTCAACGTGTGTTCCTGCAATTCTGTTACTTTACTTTACTTTATTCTGTAACTTTACTAAGGTTGCTTCATGAATTCAAAATGTCTGTTGTTTGGGAGTCACATTGCTCTCAAAAGTTCAATCCTTTAAAGATTAGCTCCTAACCTCAAATTTCTATGGCTTTCCTTGCTTACTCTAGTGAAATAAATTTGGCTTAAATTGCATACATCCTCCTAATTACATGTTAAATTATTTTTTAATCATTTTATTAAAATATGGGGAAAAGATTTTCAACAAGTAAATATGATCAAATGAAATGTTTACATAGAATTTGTTAAAAAAAAAAGAACCTCTAGATTTTTGTTTTTAAAAGATGATATGAATTTTTAATTAAATTTTGGTCCTCTCCATGTCTGGTTGTGGTTCCATTTCCTCCAAAACTCCTCATTAAAACATCAGGAGTTTAAAGTTGTTTATAAATATTTTTAGAGGATCTTACATATCTTAAGTATTCACCATATTCTTGTAATTAAAACTTACCCTGAAAAACAGCACTTTGCTATGTTACTGCTGTTTCAATCAGGTCTTACTTAGCCTTGACCATCCATGTTCATTTTGCCTCACGGAGCTGCAAACCCTTGGCCATGGGCCAAGCCTGACCAACAGTCTGTTTTCACATGGCTTGTGGGCTAACAACTAATTTTACATTTTTAAATCATTTAAGAAAATCCAAAGAATAATATTTTGTGATGCATGAAAACTGAATAAAATTCAAATTTGTGTCCACCAATAAAGTTTTATTGAAACACTGCCACGCTCTTCCGTGAATATATTGGTTGCTATCATACTACAATGACTGAGATGAATAATTGCATCAGAGACTGTATGGCCCTCAAAGCATGAAAAATCTGGCCCTTTTCCGAAGAAGTTTGACATTTCTGTCCTAGTCTGTTAGGTTTTCTCATGAAGAGAACCCTGTTCACCTCCCCTCGTTTGCCAGTCCCTAGTGTTAGTAACCTTTAGCCTGAACTTAGCTCCTAACACACCGTGAAGCTTTTGTTCCTGTTATATGTCCACACTGAGTTTTCTTTTCCCTAATGCCAGAGAAGCTATCCCCAAACAAATGAGCTGCAACATGGGACTTGTGGTAGCCAGCCTTTAAGATGGCCCCGGTGATGCTGTCATTCACACCCCTCTGTGGTCCCCTTTCATATTCGTAGGGTTGGTGTTTGTGACCAGAAGTATATGGCGGAAGCGTTGTATGTTATGTCTGAGATTATGTTATAAAAGACGCTGTTACTTCCTTTTTGGTCTCTTTCTTGCCCTCACCCTCAGATCACTTGGCTTTGGGAAGTAATGTTGTAAGCGACACTATGGAGAAGCCCATGTTGGGGGGAAGCCTCCTGCCAGCACCATGTAAGTTAGCTTGAAAGTCGATCCTCCAGCCCTGTAGTCAAGGATTCAGAGACTGTAGCACCAATCAACAGCTTGACTGCAGCTCACGAGAGCCCTCTAAGCCAGACCATCCAGCTAACTCATTCCCAGCTCCTCGACCCTCAGAAAATGTATGAAAGAAGTAAACCTTTGTTACCTTAGCAGCTAACATTGGGGTAATTTGTTATGGAGCAACAGATAACCAATACAGAACTTGAAAAGCCTCATATTGTCTACCACGGCTCTATCTTTTATCCCATTACTATATCCTGTCTATTCTGGTCGTTTTTGAAATGTGACTTTCTTTCCACTTTATGGCCTTGCCTCATCTGTGGAACCTGATTTTTCAAAAGTTTTTCTTGACTTTGAACTTTCGCTTCTCTTCTCGAACTGGAATCCAGCTTCTCCCCTGGGCTGTTTCCCTCCCAAGTGACTTTATAGTTTAGTTCAGACTCCTTGGTTCTCCCTGATCCCAGAATATAAATCACTTCTAGGTTGTTGATGTCAAGTTCTCCAGATCAATATTTCCAATAGGAAAATAAGGTGAAAAATTCCCCAGAGAAAATATTTTTTGTCTTTTTGAATATTCTTGCTAATATATTGTGTTATTTTTAGCTTTTTATTTGAAGAAAGTAAAAGATATAAGAAAATTTAGAAGCAGGAAGGAAATTTAGAAGTGGTATAATCTGACTACGTGATTTATACATGATAAAAAGAAGTCCCTGATGTTATGTGATGTTCCCAAGGTCACTCAGCTAGTTACTGGATCCCTTAATGCTGTGAAAGAGCATTTAAATGTAATAGGTCTACGAAGGGTAATTGAAGCTAAATCAGGCTTTTTGGGGGGGTGAGGATAGAGTGAGTTTTTGCTGAGGATATTGATCAAGCTCATCTGCCTGAGTGAGTCCTGGTTCAATTACCAGAGAGAGGACACTGAACACAACGACCATGGTATGAGGCAAGAGGCGTGGGTCAAACAGCAGCTGCTAGATCCCAGTATCCAGCTGCTATAAGAAGATGTAAGAAGCTTTTTTCTACTGATGATTTGATTCAATGGTTTGCTATACAGACAGAGAAAATAAGGCCTAATTGAGTCTTGAGAGAAAAAAACCCAAAACAGAGCAAAACAGATTGACAGAATGCCTAGGAACTGGACCGAAGGTGTAGACAGAAAACGGGTTGGATGTGAAATCTGTGGAGAGAGAAGTGAGAGGAAGTGTTAGTGTTTTAGTCTATACACTTTTATAGTTTTAATCTTTTACAATAAGAATGTATTTGAGCATTTCTTATGTAATTTTTTAAAAAGATTTTATTTTTCCTTTTTCTCCCCAAAGCCCTCTGGTACTTAGTTATGTATTTTTAGTTGTGGGTCCTTCTAGTTGTGGCATGTGGGACACCACCTCAGTGTGGCTTGATGAGTGGTGCCATGTCCGCGCCCAGGGTCTGAATCTGTGAAACCCTGAGCCATCAAAGCGGAGCGCGTGAACTTAACCACTCGGCCATGGGGCCGGCCCCCTCTTATGTAATTTTCACAAGGTTTTACAAAGTTTTTACCAAAAAAGTAGCCCCATTCATTATAACCACTTTAGAAAGTGAGTTTGAAAGTAGAATTTTGGATTGTGTGTTACAGGTACACAACTCAAACAGCGGTCTATGTGAAACGAATAAGCACCAGTGTATTACAAGCAAGGAAAAGCCAAAACAGCCTAGAAATCAAGACATATATTTTGACAGAAGTGAAAGTCACAGGGAATAGACTCAAACACAACTGATCTCATGAGGAAGAAATGGGGTTCAGTTACACCTTAAGAGATGTGAATTAGCCATAACGAAGAGCTTCTTCGTGGTAGAGCTATTCAGAGCAGGAAGGAAATTTAGTAATGAATTATTTGGGCAAATTGGGAATCTTTTCCCTTGGATATTTTACAAGTGGAATTGAAAAGCACCTGTTTCAGACTAATTAGATATAGTTGAGATTGTGGATTGAATTAGTCAACAGCTTTTCCATTTGGTTAATAGAGAAAAAAACTGGTAGCAACTTTGCTAGTGACAGTCAGCATGCAATCATTTTAAAATAAAATAAACGTGGGTGAAAAATCTGCGTGTTCTAAGTACCTAACTAAATCCTGGAAAATCAACTCACATTTAATTTTAATATCTCTTGTAAATATCTTCCTTTTCACCTATGGTTCAAGCTCAGACCTCCAAATCGTTTACATGTTTTAAAACTTAGCCATGTTTCCTATTTTTTCTATAACGGACACATATTTTTGTGTAATTAAAAAATATATAAAAACTACAAAGAAAAAAGGCAAATTCCTGGAACACTGTAAGACAGTAAGATCTCACTATTTTGGACTTGAGAGAAAAAACAAAATACTTCATTTTAAATTATTTTACTACCTTAAGGTAAATATTGTATATAACATAAACCAGGATAAAAGATAGTTTTAATAAAGAAATGAGTGATATATCTCCAAAATTATGTAAGACAAGCTTGTTATTAGACATATTTTAAACATTTTATATTGATTAAGCTATTAATTTGTACTAGCAGTAAAAGAAGACTGACTTGCTTGAAAAGCAGCCCCCATTACACTCAGTCACCATTTTCAAATAGAACCTGTGTCACCGCAGTGTTACTAGGTTGTCATCCTTCTGTGAAGTGACAATCTTAGTCTCTGATTGCTGAACGGACTGAGTGCGAGACAAAGACAGGAAAGAGGAGCAAAGACTGTGCATAACTTGTGCAGAGGAGAGCAGGAAACTAAAATGCCAGCAACTAAACAGAGAGGCCAGTGTCTCCATGTGATAAATTATTGGGCATAGCAATGTGCTTTGAAATTCACCCCTCAAGGAGTAGATTCATCACTCCCTATGCTTATATCCTGGTCAAGAAAAGATCCCGGGTAAATGAGACTTCAGTTAATCCAAATATCATATTGAAATCTTGCTTATTAAGAAATGTTAGAAATTACCAAAAATAATGGCTGTTTTCAACTGAGACATTTTCAAATCTTTTTTTGGTATTGTGATTTTTAGATGTGATACTAACATTCTTGTTTAATTTAGTTTACTTTTAATTATCTCGGTAACCATATTAATATTTAGGAATTAAACAATTATATGAATGGTAGAATTACAACTATTTAAATTTTTTATCTTTCATACTTTGATATATTTTCTGCTTTTTAAAAAACACTAATGAGCATCTATTATTTTTACAATAGAAAGAAACTCCATGTCGTGGGTTAGTAAAAGAACAATGGATTCAGAACTTTGTGTCTTTCAGCTCCCTGGCTGTGCTGCCCTGGAATCCCATCTGGAGAAAGATTTGGAGGAAAGTTCTGTCCAGTGATATCTCCCAAACCGTAAAGTCTGGGAAGCTCCAGGCTGGAGCGAGCCTCCACCCCGTTTCAGGCTGTGCTTGGGACAGCCGGAGATCGCTTCTGCATGTCTCAAAGACTCCATGAGCCAGGAAGAGGAAGGAGCTGCTCAGCTCTGGCCTTCTCCTTCCCTCTTCCTCCTCCTTCAAGAGGAGGAGATGATGAGCACAATTTTTAAAAAATTCTGTTAGGAAAGTATTGTAAGCAAAAAAGGAAAAAGTGTCTGTGTCCATTCATTCATTCATTCATTCATATTGGTTGCCTCCAGGAAGGAGAGCTGGGTGGGGGCTGGGGAGGGAGTGAGACATTTTCCAGTGTATACCCTTTTAGACCTTTTGATTTTTTCACCATGTACATGTCACACCTATTCAAAAAGGTAATTACCTAAAGAGAGTTAGGTCGTCTATGTATTCTCTTTCCTTAATATTCCTCCAGGACAGGCACATGGTTTGCTTCCTCACTTATTCAGATTCTGCTCAACTGTGACTTTATCAGTGAGGCCTTCTGCCCAATCCCCCAACCTCCGTCTTTCTTTATGCCCTTACCTGGTTCTTTTTTCTTCACCTGACATAACCTCTCGTCCTTATTTGCTTATTGCCTGTCTCTCCCCTCTAGTATTTGGATTCCAGGAGCGCAGTGACTTTGTTTCGTTTGCTGCTGTGTTCCAAGAGCCTAGATTAGTGCCTCGCATGCAGTCGGTACTTAGTACGTATTTGCTGGTGAACGAATGAGTGAATGACTCGGTAGACATCCATCTCCTTTACCCCCTGCGTCTACTCGGTTGCTGACATCTGTAACTTCTTCATAATGCCTTTCATGCCTTTCCTTGTCATTACCACAACCTAGTGCACCTTCTGCCTGGAAGCCTATCCCCCAACTTCTACTCAGTCTGCTCCTCAAATCTACTCTGAACACTGAGGTCTGTTAATATGCCCAAAAAACACTTTCACTTACAGCTGAAGTAGAAAAGTATTTAGACTTTCTTTCTCTATTCAGCCTAATATTTGAAAAGCCAAGTCACTCTCTATTGCCCTAATATAAGTACAAAATCCTTAGCTTGATTTTCAATGGACTTCGCAACATGGTATTAAAATATTGTCAAGTTTTATTTCTAATTACTCTCCTAAGGGAACTTCTCTTTCCACTGTCTTGGGACTATTCCAGGTCCATTCTGGGGTTTTTTGTTTTTCGTTTTTTTTTTTGCTGAGGAAGATTTTCACTGAGCTAACATCTATGCCACTCTTCCTCTACTTCATATGTGGGTCACCAGCACAGCATGGCTGAAAAATGGCGTAGGTCTGTGCCTGGGATGTGAACTCACGAACCTTGTGGCTGAAGCAGAATGCACTGAACTTGGCCACTATCCCACAGGTCCAGCCCCCCAGGCCCGTTCTTAACTAAAGATCCTTACTCACATTCTTGCTCCAGCTTCTTCAGATTTGACCTAAATTATAAGGCTTAGCACAAATCCCACCTTCTTTAGTGAATCCTTACTCCAGCCCTGCAGCCCAGTGACATTTCCTCTGAATTTGGAGTCTTTGCTCTCCGTGTCTCTCACTTTTCACCTAATCACATGACAGCCTCAAGAAATTTTTCTTCTGTATATATATATATATATATGTTTTTGAGGAAGATTAGCTCTGAGCTAACATCTGCAACCAATCCTCCTCTTTTTGCTGAGGAAGACTGGCCCTGAGCTAACATCCATTCCCATCTTCCTCTACTCTATATGTGGGACGCCTACCACAGCATGGCTTGACAAGCCGGTGACATGTCGGCACCCGGGATCCAAACCGGCGAACCCCGGGCCGCCAAAGCGGAACGTGTGCCCTTAACCACTGCGCCCCTGGGCTGGCCCCTCTTCTGTATGTTTTTTTAAATTGCTGCTTGCCTTTCCAATGCCAATTATCTTTTAATTTGTTTTCAATTTGTTGCTCATAAGCTGTGATAATTTAGGTTGTTAGTTAAGTCATTCAATATGAATATTAGTCAGTGTAGACTAGATTTGCTGCAGTGACCAAGTAACCCACAGATCTCAGTGGCTTAGCAGAGCAGAAGTTCCTTTCTCATCCACGCCACTTAGCCAGGGCCGGTGGGTGGGGGGCTTGCCCCTCCAAGTCTCTCAGAGACCCCACTGATAGACACTGTAGCACCTCACAGGAGAGCTCCACGGTCAGTGCAGTGGGGAGCTGGGAGCATGGGGCGCTTACACCAGGTCCTGAGTTCCTCAGATAGACGTGACGCTCATCGCTCCCACTCATAGCCTTTTGACCACAAAAACTCACATGACTCCACTGAACTGCAAGGGGACTGCAAAATGTGAAAGCACACTAGATACTATTGAAGCAAAATGTTTACATCATGAATAGATCAAGTTACTCACACAAGTTGGTTGACTTTACCTAGGATGGACCAGACTTTGTACAGCTGAGAAATATCATATAATGCATTTGCGTATTGAGAATAAGTATCCTATTACTGTGGTTTAATTTAAGCTGAAAGCTCAATTCAGTGCCAAACCACAACAAGCTTATTTTTATGCCTTGGAGTTAAGAATCAACTGATGTTGACTCCCGTGTGTGTGCACAAAGCCACTATTTTTAAAGCTTATTTGCCGAGTCTTAAAGGATTTTCATATATCCCAAGATGACTATGGAAATCATCTCCTTATTTAATATGTGGTTGACGCCTGGTTAGAAAGAAATGTCACTTTCTTAGCATCTCTTTCTAGCAATTAGATGGGGAATTGTAATACTTGGTATGTCACTCAATCTCTACCAAAGGATTTTCAGGTCAGAAGTGCATTTCTCAGTTCCCCCGCAGAAGTAACAAGATCCATAATCAGTTAATGAAATGTTTTCATGAATCATGACTAGGGTATTTCACTCAAATGTAACTGAAATAGCACAGCCTATTCTGGCTTGAAAAGATAAAGCTGTGTGCAAACTTATTATGCAATAAAGAATAGCCTCATGTTCATTACGTTCAAATCATGCTGAGTAGACTTGCATTTGGCTAAGTTAAAGTCAGAGTGATGGCTGGGTTACTTTGTACGATGCAGATTTGGGGACATAGGCAGGCTGTTGGTTGGCACTGCTGAAGTCCGCAGAGCTGTTCCTTACTATGTATCAAACAATATTCCTAATGCCTTTCGAATCCAGATTTTCTGGTTGCAACTTTCAAAATACCTTTCTCATCATGTGAAATAAGATTTTAAAAAGAATGTTTACAATTTGCACGTGTGGCAGATACCTGGAGTATCCAGCACTCCTTTTCTTCCCCCCTCCCTCCTTCCACTTCGTCTTCCTCCTCTCTTCCTCCCTGTCCCTTTTTTTTCCTTTTTTGCTTTGGGTACAGGGGTTGACTTAAGCATTAGGTTCATGGGTATTATTATCGTTAGTCCATATAAGGCTTTTCTCTCATTTGTGAGTGAGTGAGTTTGGCTGTCTTTATATTTAGTCTCTTTTATCAGCATACTTCACTACCCTTTCTGTCTCACTATTATAGGCAAATATTTAAATTTAAGATGTAACTTTGTATTTGCATGCCTTCTTGAAAAATGTGTATTTTTTTTGCAGGTATTTTTAATTTATGTAAATAGTTTTTAAAATCTCATTCTCATTACTACCGTGTTTCTTAGGGCCATATAGGTTGATACGTGAACTTCCGTTGGTTCTAACTGTTGCATGGTCACCATGATGTGCATCTGCATGGGTCATTTTCCCAGTGATGGGAACCAGGTCACCCCCGACCCCCTGCCACCATAGACAATGCTTCGGTGAACATCCTCATACATGTCCCTTGATGGGCATGCATAGAATTTCCATAGCATTTGCACCAGAGGAGAAAATTTGGGTCACATATGACTTAGGCATGTCATATTACTCTCTGAAATGAGTGTCCAGAACTGTACTGTGAACTCCTCTCCCCATCCTCGTGAATGCTGAGGGAGCCATCATATTGGTACCATTTGATCTTGCCTCCTGGCCTCAGTTGCTTTGACCAGGGGTCCACATAGATTTCATACTGGGTCAGTGAGCTCAGTCCTAGAGTGTTAGGGCTCAGTGAAAGAAGGATTGATTTGGGGGAGAAGGAATTTCAGTGCAAGTCAGGGCAATAAGACAAAAGCCCAGCTACCCCTTGTTGAAAATTTTGGGGGAGCTGAAATGTGATGGATGTGAGGGTACCCAGGGCACAGTGGATTCCTAGCTTAGGGGACTGCAGACAGGCGCCCCCATGTAGAAACCCCCTGTGCCTCAGCAGTTGGTGCCAGAGCCATGTGGTGAGCAATGATCCAGTTTCAGTAAAACATCATCATCTCTCACATTAAATTAATGATGTTAATTTGAATGTTATTGCTTTTGTAGCTCTGCTTGTAATTAATTTGTAAATTTGTTTTGGTTTTATAACTGTAAACGAGCCATGATCATAAGGAGTTTATACTTAATTTTATGTTTCTTTATATTTGAGTAGCAATGTGATAAAAAAATTAAAGTCAACCCTGAGGGGGTCTCTTTGTTTCTTAAAAGTGTCTCTATTTTAAAAACTCAGGCTGGAGAAGTATTGCTCAAGTAAGATCTCATGGAGTTGGCTCTTGGGCCCAACTTTAGGCATACATGTTTATCCCTGTTTGATATCATCTTATTAGGTTCTAGTCCTGGGGATCTTTTTCATCTCAATTCTGTCATCCAGCAGAGTGCTTTCCTTCCAGCTTTATGCCTTTGGCAGATCTGAAAAGCATGCCACCAGTCAATGTTCTTAGTTGCAAGCAATGGAATCAGCTCTGGCTGATGCAAGTAGAGAAGTAATTGGTTGCAAAGAGTTGGGGTGGTTCATAGGTTTACTGGGAAGGCCCCAGAACTGTGGGCTACGGCAGGGAGAGGGCAGCCTGAGCTGCAGAAAAGATGCTATCACAAGCCAGTCTACAAAACTCCACTGTGGAGGACGTCACTGTCCCTCGTGCCTGGATGGCATAGCCTGCCAGGCGTCTGGCTCTGGACCATGGACACAGGCTCTGTAGTGTCCCAGTGCTGCCCGGAAGCCTGAAGCTGCTGCTGCAGCCCGTCTCCTACCACCAGAAGGCATTTGCCCCCGTCACTTCTCCTCTGTTTCAAAGTTGGGGGTGTGTGAACCTGGGTGGCTGGCCTAGGTCACCCACCCACACTCTAGATGCAAGGGAGGGTGGGAATCCAAGTATCTGGTACTTTCAGGATCTACTTTTGGAGGTGAGCTCTCCCTCCCATCAGGGCTTGTTATGTAAGCAATTCCCCAGACACAAGAAGGAGGTTCAGATTCCAGGCAGGGATAAAAAGACAAATTTACGCTCCCCATGCATTTTATGTCTTTATCTAAGTAATTGTCAAAAATGTAGAATAAGACCAGAGTGAGGATGGCTAGAGTTGGCAAGAGGCCTTCCTCCTGCCACTCTGCCCACAGCGATGACTAGCAGGACGATTCCATGGGGTGGGACCGGGTGGCATCTGAGGTTTGCCTCTGCTCTCTGCCTCATCCACAAATCACATTTTCTCCCAAACCCACACTCATAAAGGGAGGGGGAAGGAGGAGACAGGAGGAAAGCATGTTAGTTCTTGTTTCGTTTGTGTTCTTTCATCTTGCTAGATGCATTTCCAGAACCATGTAAATCAATGGCTTTTTTCATTACTGCAATAAAATTTGCCTTTGTACCTGACTCCCCAAGGAGCTGAAACATAAGCAGAGCTTCCACAATTCACACTCCACCACACTCCAGCGCAATGTCTTTGTTAAGGCTCTGTTTGATCATTTCACTTTTGATCTGTCTGTTTGCTTGGCAAGAGCCATCCTAGTCTGCTGAGGGCCCTTCCACAGCAGCTCCTCTGAGAAGGCCTCTCAGAACAAGATCAGCGCCCCTTGGAAGTGTGTTTTGTTTACGTTGGCTCATTGCTCAATCATGCCTGCTCTATGGGAAACCTGCCAGTTTTCATAAAGTCAAAATCCATGAAAAGTCCAACGCATGTTTGTCAACACACTTGTCTTCAAGCAACCAGGTGTAGGGTGAGGGTGGGAGGCAGGAGGCTGGTAACGGGACAGGAAATTTTATCAGCAATCCCCAGTGGTCAGAAGCTGGTCAAGTACAGCCAAGTTATTTTCCCCTTTGGACCAGAGCAAGAGAAAGAAGGGGAGCCCAGGGAACACTATTTTCCTTCATGTTCAGGAGGAAATGCTAAAGCAACAGATGTAGAGGGAGCCCAACAAGTGTTAATCAAATAAATGTATATAAACAAGCTATATATATTTTTTACAAGCAATATTGGATAAATAAGACTTATAAACAGCAACTGTAATCTGAGACCAAAATCCAGGCAGTCACTTACTTTCACATGAAATAAGTTATAAAAGCCAAAGTCTAAATATGGTAGGGGAGGATCTCAAGAGAGCTAAAAAATATCATAGAACAGCTTGAATTATAGCTGCTCCAGGCTGCCCACCCAGCTGTCCTGCAGGCTGGCCAGGGCCTTCATATGGTAGGCGGCAGCCACCAGCACCGAGGGCTTTGGCAAGCCCAGTGGGACACCCTCCCTCCTCAAGGAGGCAGTCCCACCCTGTCAACCACATCCCTGGGGCAGAGATGCAGGGTTGGGCAGCCCACAGAGCCTCAAGCCTTCATGCCGAGATGCTCTAGTTCCCAGACACTGAAGTAGCGGAAGGTTCCGACCCTTCCTTCCTCCACCACAAGCACTTTTACTCAACCTAGGAAGGGGGATGCGTCCACATATGTTCATTGTGTGGATAACTAAGACATCTTCTAAGACGAAGTGACTGAAATCTGCGGAGAGATGTGTAGTCAGCTCTTAGTATTTAATTATTTGTAAATGTTAAAATATTGGCCCCAAATATGATTTCTTAACTATTTTGTATGGAAGCTGTATTTGGCTTAGCTCTTTCAATGTGGATAGACGCTTCACTGGAAAACGCCTGCCCTTTTAAGCTGAATACAAAAGCAGAAGCTCAGCATTTGTTTGTTTCGCTCATCATCAAATACTAGGGAACTTTGATAAAGAAAGCCTTTTATCTGTCCTTGTTTAGTAGAATTGGAAGCAGAGAGACAGAAGAGCTGAGCCGACCGAGGGTCACAACTATCTGGCATCAGAATACTTGAATAATTGGAATGATTATTAGTAAATACACTATAGCAAATTAATCATATGTAAGTGAAAGCGTGTTTGTTCTCTCTTCAGGGAGAGGCAAGATGAGGAAGCTCGACTTTAGGTGGTAAGAAGCCAAGCAGCTTCTTTTTCCTGGTTCCCGAGGGCTGGCGCCCGGGTCAGGGTGTGTGCTCTGCTCACTGTCCCCCGTTCGAGGCGGTGCAGAAGGCGCTCAGAAGGGCTCTCGCAGTGCAGGGTGGGTGAGATCTGGGCCCCTCAGGTCCCTCATGAACTTGCAGTAGGGCATCTTCGCTCTGCAGAGGACTGATGGAGTCACAGCTGTTAGTCTCTGCTTGGAGTCCACCAGTGACTGAGGTGCAAATCCTGGAAGAGGCAGCCCCCAAGTTTCCCCTGTTATCTGACGGTAACAGATGCAGGAGTGCAGCCATGTTCGTGAGTAAGCGAATCTGCCTAGAACGTTGGTCAGAGGGCACAGCACTTACTAAATCCTCAATAAACGTCGTTCATTATTATTTACGTAATCCTCTTTATTGTGCCCTTTACTTGGCAAAATGACTGGAAGACGTCGATATATTACTGATCATTCATTTTTGTTCACATGTGAAAGGAAGAGACTCTCAGATGTTTGATGAAAGAACACTCGTGCTGTTTTCCGTGTGGTGGGGATGAGGGCAGCCCGTGTTATATGATTACCGCACACCTGCGCGTGTGAGGGATCTCCAGCATTGCCTTCATTTAGGAGACACTTTTTGGCCTCTGCCACTTCAACTAAGCACAAATTCAGTAATTTCCAAGTAATTCTTACGTACTGTACACAGGTACACTCTATTCTGGATCTTCAAATTTTGATCCCAAAACATTTATTGTCCTTCTTCGTTAAGCCCAATACCATGACAATATAATTCTGAGTGGAAAGTTGTCTTATTTATAGTCTTCTGGAACACTTTTTTATTTGAAAAACATCCTTTTTCAAAAAAGTACGTTTTGACAATGATGAAAACAAAGAAAAAGAGAATGGAAGTGTTTTGAGGGGTGAGATGTTTTTACTTTTACTAATTTATTCTTCAGTCAAGACGTGGTTTTCATTTATAGAGATCATGCTTAATG
Source organism: Equus przewalskii (assembly GCF_037783145.1). NCBI lineage: Eukaryota > Metazoa > Chordata > Mammalia > Perissodactyla > Equidae > Equus > Equus przewalskii. The sequence goes on along the minus strand of NC_091837.1, from coordinate 34,139,268 downwards.
TGGGGATGGTGAGAACTCTGTTAACGTGACAGTTTTAGAAACTCTCAATGTTTTTTAAAAAAACAGCAATAAAAACTGCTTAAAAACAAAGCAATGTATTTTCCTTTCTCAGTTTTTAGGACATCTGAGTTTATAACACCAAGCACACTAATTTCTTTTACTCTTTTACCATACACTCCAGGATTATGTGTCTACCAAATTCCAAATCTAAGGTCAAGTCTGTTTAAAACACATCTTTTGTGTGTGTGTGCGAGGAAGATTGGCCCTGACCTAACATTTGTTGCCAATCTTCTTCTTTTTACTTGAGGAACATTGTCACTGAGCTAACATCTGTGCCAATCCTTCTCTATTTTACGTGGGATGCTGCCACAGCATGGCTTGACAGTGGTGCTAGGTCCGCGCCCAAGATCCGAACCCGCAAACCCCAGGCTGCCAAAGCAGAGTGTGTGAATTTAACCACTATGTCACTGGGCTGGCCCCAAGAACACATCTTTGTAAGGATTTCTCCCCAGTAAATGGATTATCTTTGCATGGATTTTAGGTTATGCATTTTTATGATGTATTTGAAGGGTTGGGGATTCTGAACATACATTTTCCTCAATTAATAAGATAATTTATTCCAATTCCAATCCATTCCCAAACATATTTTGATGACTTCCCAAAAGCTTTTATTAGAGACATTGTTAGGAAAGAGAAATGAATATCATAAGCTTCAGTCTAACTGCTTCTAATGTTATTGCTCTGAGCCTCCTTGCAGTGAAAACAAAGAGGAAAACGAAATTAGTTACGATATTCACATTTTTTAAAAACCTAAATGCCCACTAGTTGCTTATGAGGAGCACATTTTGTCCTGGCCCTGGGACCTGAGAGAAATCTCTCCATTGCATCTCATAAAGATAAAATTATGTAATATGATTTTTGGAATGTTCAAAAAAATCCCTAAAACAAATGCAATACTGAATTTTATATGGCTGTCTTTACATAAGTAGAAAACATGATGCAAAACCAAAATTCCATAAAAAAATTCTACAAAAGCCCAAAGCAGAGAAGAGTAATCTAGGACCTGTGGGCTATGGGAGGCCTGCCATTCTTCCATCACAGACCAAAACTGGGTTCCAGGAAGCCCCCACATGTAGGGAGATGACTTCCCCCATCCATGGCAGGTTGACAACAGAGTCAGAACAAGATAGGGCATTCTTCCATTCAGACTGATCTCACAGAACTCCTCGCTCAGAAGCATCAGCTGCAGGAAATATGATGTTTTCCAGGGCAGTGCTGTCCAGGAGAACTCTCTGCGGTGGTAGAGATCTTCCATACCTGGTGCCGTCCAATGTTGTAGTCATTAGCCACATGCGACTATTGGGTCTGTGGAACAGTGAAACTGAGGAACTGAGTTTTAAATTTTATTTATATTTAATTACTTTAAATTTCAAAAGCCACAGTGGCCAGTGGCTGTTTTATCAGACAGTGCAGCTCCAGGGCACCAAGAAGTGGGCAGCAAACTCAGCTTCTTTCTGCTCTGATTCTGGGCCCCTGTTGAGGCTGGATGATTCTATTGGTCTGGCAGAGAGAGGAAGATCCACAAATTGTGTTTGTCTAGAGCGTGGCTCTGAGCATGAGTTTGTGAAGGCTTCAGGCAGGGATGATGGGGAACAGGAAAGGTTGAGGCATGTGGGTGAGACACCCTATGTGGCCCATGCCGGCAGTGGTCATGGGGTCCTGGCACCTGCAGCCCTCTAAGCCTTCCAGAACGGCCGCTTCTGCTGCACCGTTCCTGATGGCTGTACCTGGGGAGCGGGGATGTGGGCATCAGGCTGGGGGCCACAATGGCCTCTCTGGTGACGGATTCAGGCTCAGCTGTGTGTTTGCTTCCCGGCTCCTTTCTCAGGGAGGAGGTGTGGATTTCCCCAGCTGAGGAATCACAGTGCCCTCGAGTAATAATATCTTACCTCGTTTTAGTTATGCTGCTTATAATACAATCTATAAGCTTAAAATTTTAAATTTTAAAAAGAATGCAATCATAAGAGGTAACAAAACACAAACCTCATTTCACAATACAGGTCCAGTTAAGGAAAGCAAAAATAAACCAGATCCTACAGTGTCTTACTCAACGACAGAATGTGTTTAAAAGGCAACAGTACAAGTTGCTCCAGAGCATTCCAGTAACTTCTGAAATTTTAACTCCCAAAAGGATACGCTGGTGATACAGGAATAAAGGCAATATTTTGGAACAGTAGCAGATATTGCATTCTTTATTTGAAAATATATAATTCTAAAATAAAAAAGAATAATGCTTGTAACATTTTATTATTTTTTCAAAAATATTCTTTCTTATGCAAAAAAATTTCTTGCTCAGAAACAGACCGTTGTCATACAGTTCAAGTACAAAGCTTCTTATGCACTGGCTTAAACCAAGGATTTCCCTAAATATGATTATGTGATTTTTCATAATGATCATAAATATTAATGTAAGTGAAAAACCATCCCTCTCTAGCATAATATAACGTGTTAGCTATAGAAATTGATGTCAGATTCAAGTCTAATTACTTCTGTTTCGTTTCTGCTATTTTTTTATTCTCTTAATGTTTTGCTGTCTGAGCTTCCAACCATTTCTTAAAAGATGCAATATTTCTTTATAAAGTAGCAACAGAAACTATGTAAATAAATAATTCTACACAAAGTAAATGGAGCCAGTCATAAGAATAGGTTGAAACAAATTATTGCTGTCTTCTAACAAGAAATTTTTGGGTAAGCAAAACGATGGATTAAATAAACATAAGACTCAAGCTCAGGCCTTCCCGGTTCAAGCCCCCGCTGCTGACCACACTCTGCAGGGACAGGGGCAGGGGCACCGGAGGCCTCAGCGTCCAGACAGCTCGAATCCAGTCACAGTTCCTACTGCTCTCCCTTTTTGAGTAAGAGTTGCACAGGTTATCATAGACTTTTAAAAGCCTTTCCTCTTATTTCTTCTTTTCATATTGAAATATAATTGACATATAACATTGTGTAAGTTTGAGGTGTACAACGTGTTAATTTTCCACGTTTATATATGGCAGTGTGAATACCACCATAGTTTTAGCTAACACCTCTGTCATGTCACAGAGTTGTTTCTTTTTTGTGGTGGGAACAATTAAGACCTAATCTCTTGGCAACTTTGAAGTTGATAACACAGTATTGTTGACCATCCTCACTATGCTGTGCGTTAGCTCTCCAGGACTTATTTATCTCCTAGTTCCCAGTTTGTACCCTTATACGGCATCTCCCCAATACCCCACCACCCAGCCTCTGGTAACCACCATTTTATTCTCTCATTTCTTATTTTGTCTCAGCTTTATGAGAAGGCCGGTAGGTACTGTTCACCCAGTAGTTTGATAAGTACCAGGTTAATTTTTGTAATGCCATGTAGTGCAAGCCTTGCTGCCAGGCAGACCTGGGTTTGAATCCTGGTTCTGCCACTGTGTGCTCCAGGGAGTACCTTAACCTTGCTTTGCTTCAGATTTCTCGTGTATAAAAAGGGGCGATCTTATAAACGAGGGTGTGAGGTTTTCATTGGGTAGGAGGTGAAAAGCCTGGCCCATAGTAATTGCTATGACAATAAATGACAACACCGTGCTCCAGGGCTGAAGTGATGCTGTAACTGCTCCAGGGGAACAGAGACAGCACACAGCAAACCACGTGGTCTCTCCTTCCTACGGCCAGTTCCCAGCAGACCTAGAAAGTGGTGCCTGGACAGCTCTAGTTCCTTTGGGTTCTTGCCTGATTGAGACCGTCTATTGCTTTTATACCCAAAGAACAACCTGGCTTCTTATACAACACTGATGTCGCGCTCTCTCTCCTTCAGAATGCCGCAGGCGTTGCACATTTCAGACTGGCACTGATGCTCGAGGAAAAGGCGTTGCAGCCTGGTTCCCCCCCCCATCCTCCCTGTTCACCCCATAAGGTATTTTCTTCTTCTTTCTAGATCCCCATGGGATTTTTTTTTTGAAATTGAGGTTCTGTAAATTTACCAAATGTGTCCTGGTGTTGACCATTTGTATCACTTTTTCCAAGGACACAGATGTGTTTAAAGAATTCATTCATTCAACAAATTTATATTAAGTTTCTCCCATGTTCCAGGCACTATTCTAGTCGCTGTGGATATGTCAGTGAACAAAACGGACAAAAAGGCTTGCCTTTATGAAGATTATATTCTCATGGAGGGAGACGGTCAGTTATTATATTATATAATACGTTATATAAGCATAATATAAAGAGTAGATTATATAGTGTTGTGAAAGGTGGTGAGTGCTCTGCAACGGGTGGAGGGCCTGCAGGATAGAGATGTGCTGTAATTTCACATGGATTGGTTTGGGTGGGCCTGGCTTGGAAGCGACGTTTGAGCAAAGGGTTGATGGAGGTGAGGGTGAGAGGGCATGGTTATCCTGGAGGATGGAGGGCCTAGCAGAGGGGTGGCAGGAGCTGAGGGGAAGCAGCAGGGAGGTGGGGTGGCGGCTGCACAGAGAGAGAGAGAGGAGGCTGGAGAGTGCTGGGGGGCTAGGTCCGGCAGCCCTGGACCACTGTGGGGTCTTTGGCTTTTAATCTGGGTGACATGGGAGCCATTGCAGAGTTTCCAGCACAGAAGAGACGTAATCTGACTTACGCTGTGACAGAGCAGCAGCTGTGGCAGCTGTGTTACGAAAGACTAGGGTGGAGAAAGACTAAACTCTTGCTTTTATTCAGAAACACTTAAAATAAACCCATTGTATCTTTGTTTTCATTCGATTTACCTTGGTATTTTCTTCAGAAATAAGAATGATGTGTATCTTGGGTCTCTTGGTCAGTACCTCACATTTATCATCTGTCACCTTTATACATTGCTGCTTTGCTTTCCATCATGTTAGTAAGATTTCCTCAAATGTGTTCTCGGCTTATTTGCTCATTTGACAGACAGTTATTCAGTGTGTTGGGTGTGTTAGACACCGCTCCACAACTGGAGGTACGGAGGAGCAGAGGGCAAAGGCGCCTGCTTCACAGACGCCCACATACCAGTGGAGGAGACAGACAACACACCAAGTAGACAAACACACACAATGACGTCGTGTAGCAGCAGTGCCAACAGGAATGGAGTGGGAGTTATGTTCTAGAAAAGGATGAGGGGAGAAGCATTAGATACTCGGGTCAAATGAGATCTCCCTGAGGGATCTCTGAGCTGAGACCTGAGGGACAGGAAGAAACCAGCCATGTGCCCCGGCAGGCAGAGATCCGTGAGGGCGGCAGGAAGTGCCAAGCCCTGAGAGCCAGCGCGAGCTCGAGCTTGGAGGACTTGAGGAAGGAAGAGGGGGTGCCTGGAGGCAGCTATGGAGCAGTGTGGGTGGCCAGGTCAGAGAAGTAGGCAAGGAAGGAAACTGGATTTCATACTCAGGGCAAAGGTGGTCACTGGAGGATTTTGAGCAGGACGCAAAGGTGGTCTATCGACATTGCTGAAAGACCGAGGTGGGGCAGGATTTCTTAAACAAGGAATGAAAAGCAAATCATAAAGGAGAAGATTTAGAAATCTTGTTGCATTAAAATCAAAAGTTCTATTATCAAAAAACATGATTTAAAAAGTGAAGCAACAACCATAAAACCAATCAATGATTAATATCAAGAATGTCTAAACATTTTTCCTATAAATCATTAAGAAGGAAAAAAGTCAATAGAAAAATAGGCTGAAGATATGAATAGGAAAACAGAAGTCAATAAGCATGTAAAAGATGCTCACTATGACTGGTGTTCAGATTTTAGAAGACACGAGATACTATTTCACAGCCATCAGATTGGTAAAAACCACTAGACTTGCAATATAAAGTTTAGGAAAGGATCTAGAGCAATAGGAGCTCACATATTGATGGAGGACAATAAATTGGTAAAAAACAGTTTGGAGAATGGTTGGAAATATCAAAAAAAGTTGAAGATTCTCATTCTCTTCAACCCAGAAATTTCACCACAGAATATATACCTTAGATAAATTCTTGCACATGTATGCAAGGGAATATCTCAAATATGTTCACAGTAGCTGTCTCAGTCTGTGCAGGCTGCTATAAAAGTATCATAGGCTATCTGGCTTGTAAACAATAGACATTTAATTCTCACAGTTCTGGAAGCTGGAAGTCAGAGATCGGAGTGCCGGTATGGTCAGGTTCTGAGGATATCCCTCTTCCAGGTTTCAGACTGCTGTCTTCTTGCTGGGTCCTCACAAGGCAGAGGGGGCAAGGGAGCTCTCTGGGACCTCCTTTATGAGGGCACTAATCTCATGCACGATGGCTCCATCCTCATGACCTAATCACCTCCTAAAGGCTCCACCTGAAAATAGCAGCACACTGGGGCTTAGGTTTCAACATATGAATTTTGGGGACACATTCAGTCTACAGCAGCAAGTAGCATTGTTTGTAATAATGAAAAACAAACAACCTAAATATCAACAGGAAAATCTATAAATTATTTTATGTATTTGGAATACTAAACAGCAGTTAAAAATGAATGAATAAGAGTCATAGGTATCAAAATAGATTAATATCACAAATATACTGTGGAGTGAAAGAGAATTGTAGAAAAACTACGTATTTTCTTAGAAATACTAAGCATTATACTCATAAGTGCAGTTTAAAAACATACAGAAACAACATATTTTTTAGAAAACCAAACACAAGGATAAAAATATGTAGAAATACATGTGAATGACAAACACAAAATTCAGTTTAATGCTCCCCTTTGATGGAGAGGAGAGGGCGAATAATGAGGCAGGGCTACCCAACAGCTTTCACTAGTCTGCAATATTCTATTTCTTGCGCTGCATTGTGGGTATATGGGTATAGATTTGGAGTTTTGAGCTGCTGTTGATTTTACATTACAAAATGTTATTATGAAATATTTAAATCTAGAAACAGGCATAAAGAAAAAAGATCCCTTGGTCTGGTTGTGGAAAATGGTGGGCAAGAGTGAAAGCAGAGATAACCAGTGGAGGATTGAGTAATGCATTAATCCAGACAAGAAATGGTAGACATGGGCGAAAGTCAAGGTGGTGCCAACCAGAGTTGGTGATGAATTCGTGGAGTGAGTTGAAGAGATGAATTGAGTATGACTCCTAGAATATTGGCTCAAGGAATGGAATGGGCACAAGACTACTTATGAGACAAAGAAGACCAGGAGACAAATATGTTTGGGGGTGGGAGGAGATTGTGAAGTTCAGTTCAGAATATATTAAGTTTGAGATGCTTATTAGACATCCAAGTCAAAACATCAAGTTGAGAGTTAGATATGAATGAAGAGCTCAAGGAAAGAGAGATGAATTTGGGAGTCATTAACATATAGATGGCATGAGAATACCTGGAGAGAGATGGTAGGTAAAGTAGAAGAAACCCAGAATGATTGATGGACACTCTACTATTGGCTGAGGAGGAGCTAAGACAGAAACCTGAAAAGGAGTCAAGTGACTTCAGAAGTCAGGTGACAGAATGATATCGGAAGAAGGGAGGGTTGATCCTGCTGAAGTCAAGCAAAATGTGGATGGAGAAGTGGCAATACGGAAGTTGTTGACTCTCCTGACGAAAGATGTTTCCGAGTCATGGTCAGAGCAAAACAGACTGGACTGAGCTCATGAGTAAATGGGAGGAAATAGGGCTGGATTAATCCACCTGCAAAAAATAAACAAAATACGAATACCACTGAGCCCATTTTTTAACCCCTCATCTTTCTCATTTCCCTCCCATCTCAGAGTGAATCACTGTCTGGAAGCTGCTGAATATCCCTTCTGCCACATTTTTACATTTTCACCACATAGGCATACTTACGTAATTAAAATGCTTTGTATTTTTAACGTTTATAGAAATGCTCTCATAGTTGACATATCAATATGCAACTTGACTTTTTCACTCGACATTATAATGTTGAGATGTGGTTACATGACACCTGCAGATTAGTAGACTAGCTACTTATTTTTAACTGCTTTATAGGAGTCCACTGTATCAGTATAAGACAATTTATTCCTCTATTTATGAATAGTTAGGTGGGTTTTCATTTTTGTTGCACATGACTCCTTGGACTCATATTCAAAGGTCTTCTTGTCCACATACCTAGAAGTCGAATTTCTGAATTTCTAAATTATAGGTGTCTTAGTCTGCTTGGGCTGCCATTACAAAATACTACAGATGAGGTGGAGCTCAAACAGCAGAAATTTATTTTCTCACAGTCCTGGAGGCTGGAAGTCCGAGATCAGGATGCCAACATGGCTGTTTTCTGGTGAGAGCCCTCTTTCTGACTTGCTGTTGGCCACCTTCTTGCTGCGTTCTCACATGGCAGAGAGAGAGAGATCTCGCTTTCTTTTCTTACAAGGCCACAGTACTATAGGATTAGGGCCCTGCTCTTATGACCTCATTTATCCTTCATTACCTCCTAAAGACCCTATCTCCAGATACAGTCTCATTGGGATTAGAGATTCCACACATGAATTTAGGGGCGGGTCAGGGGAGAGGGGAACAAAATTCAGTCCATAGCGATTGGTTACTGGCATTTTCAACTTCACTAGATACTGTCAAATTGCTCTCGAGAGTAGTGGTGACAATTTACCCTCTCATAAACAGAATAAATACTTACTGTTTTAAATTGGAAATCAAAGGAAGAAATTAAATTTTTATAACAGTTTTGGGCATAAATTGATATCTGAAACATGAATGTGAATGGAATTCCAGATTCTAGAAACTATTAATGCATAGACTCTAAGGAACCTCATCTTTAGGAGGAACCTTAAGTGACACGATATTATCAGAATCAGGCAGGGAGTCTAGTCAAACACCAGGCATCTGTTGAGCATGCAGCATGTCCCAAACATCTTTCCACCATGGAAATCAGTTAACTTAGAACACATATATCCTCTCATGAAGTCACTGATCTTTAAACTACAGTGTGGGAAATGCTAGTTTACAGCACGGCAGGAGCAGAAACCAAGCACAACATTCAGATATCCACCTTCTCAGTTCCTAGGACAAACACCACCTCTTACGGATGACGTAGTATAGGAAGGCCTTGGTTACGAACTCAAGAGGTTCAGAGTTAACTTAGTGACGGTATTGATCCTTTTCTGATCTGATCTTGGTTTCTATGACTGGTTTCTTGCAAAGGGCTAGATGGAACCTTGTAGCCTTCTTTCCAGTAACTGAGTCCCTTGGTTTTATATCTGTTACTCCAAGACCCTCGAAGGGGGCCTACTTTGCTCTTCCCTTCCTTCATGGACTAGAGTTCTGTCCATCTACCTAGGTCTTGTCAGCTCCCTCATATAGCACTCACCCACCGGCCTCAGCTTCCTCCTTTGCCTTCAGTGCATTCTGGCTACCCTTGGTCTGACCCAAACTGCTGTCCTATTCATTCAACAACATTCGAGAGTTGTGAAGACTGAAGTGAGCAAGAAATACTCCCAGAAGAGGTGAATTTTGAGCTGAGATTTAAAGGATGTAAGTGTGTAGGTGAGAGAAGGCATTCTAAGTGAAAGAAACACCCTTAGCAAAAGTGTCATAACTCTGGAATGGACGAGGCATGAGAAGTTACGTAAAGCCAAATGAGAAGGCCAAGGCCAAGGACCAAAGGGACAGACTCAGTTCCAGGTGCTACCAAGAAAATCACCGGGATAGGAGGCTAGCTAGCATGCATCCATGGAGTAGCTGCAATATTGGTGGCAGTCAAAGCAAATGGGGCCCAGCTGAGAGGATGTGGTTTTGGGATGACATATTTAACATAGCAAGAGGTCCCAAGAGGCCGAGAAGAACAGTAACAGTGGGATACAAGGTGCGTAATCCTCAAGACAGCAAGGCAAGACAGTCAATGGCATCAGGCAGATGTGGTGAGGGATCAGTCCCAGCTACCCAGCTGGGGTTCAGGAAAGAGTTAGCGACTTAGGCCCTAGAAATGAAACAGGGAAAGTAAAACTTCTTTCAGGAGTCGGAGGGGCTGAGGCTCATTACCAGGTGGTGATATCTAAGTGTAAGAGTGGGAAGCACAAGGAGAGCCCTGGGGCCCTGGCCAAGACTGTATCAGAACAAGAGCACCTCGGCAAGAGTATGGTTAGTGTGTCGCCCCCAAAGATTAATTTATACATCTTTTTAGATTTGCACTGGTCCTGGGAAGATTAGGATGACCTCCCCTGCATGTGGGAATCAGCAGGTTGTAGCTGTGGCCGGGGAAGGGATGCCATGGTTGAAATGAATCAAGTGGTAGGATGGAGAACAACTCCGCCCTGGGGTCTCATAGACCTACGTCCAAATCCTCAATACCACCATGAAGGAAGGTCTTTTTGGAGTTGAGAGAAGCAGTAAAAGCAGATGGATGTGAGTAGGAAGAGCAAATATGTTGGTAAACAGGATTAAAGGTGGCTAAATAGAAAATGTTGGGAGCCAAATTATTTTTAAAACAGTTTGCAATGTTTATATACACTGCCACAACCTTATGGTTGTTTTCCAAATATTGTGCTTAGACTGATGTAGATCTAAGTAGGAGTCATATGTTGTACTTCTTAAAATATAAAAGGAGGGACATTATGCGGGATCTGTTGACAATTGCACGAACGTAGTGAACTACTGACAAGTTCTTTGTTCCTGTCAGCACAGCATGCTGCCTTGCATAGGCATTTCAAGATTTTAATCAACCTTAGAGTAAACTAAATTGAGAGCACTTTAGAAAAAAAGCTTCCTAACGAAATACTGCCTATGGGTTCTATCAACCACAGACTTCTTACAGATTCTGGCAGCCTCTTATACCAGCACCCCCCACAAAGCCTGGAACAGATGCCACATCAAACAGAGGAGGGTTTACTGGGGACCATAATAGGGCTTTTGGCATATATGAGCCCTTTTGCTCCTTCCTGTAATTCAGGCGTGTCAGTGACTTTAAATAATAATAGTAATTATAGTCTATGTCTAGACAGCAACTTCCCCCTTTGTGTGAGGATAGCTACGAAAGTCTTTTGACTCACATGCTCACAATTCCTCTGAAAATAAGAGGCAATATTGGTTGCCATGCAGAGGTTCTCTTGTCCTTTGGTGCGGGGCTGGGGGGGGGGGGGCGCAGGAGCAGCTCATCTCCCTGACCCCACAGCTGTGTCGGGGTCTGGATGCTCTGTACCAGTGATATGGGCAGCTGCCCCTTAGCCCAAACACTTCTTTGTGTTTACAAAGTTGCTGTATTTGATTAAATCTAAGATGCCACCAATTGTAGAATGCGCTGTTCTTTTATGTACCACTAATTTTAAAAGTTGTTGCTAATTCTAATTGTAAGACACTATCAACGCTAGGTGCACCCTGCTACCAGAGACATGCATATGTGGAAATGGGAAGACATGGAGGTGTGTCTTAAAGCAGATGAAAAAGGATGCTTATGCTGTTCCCTGGAGCTTGCTGGAAGAAAAGGGGCAGGAACCTTAGCACAGTTGGAACTTTCAAAGACAAAAATAAAAATTGCAAGAAAAGCCCATAGGAGCCCTGAGAAGGAGCTCACCAGGAGGGATGACAGAGTCTGGGGATGTGCCCTAAGAAGGCCCAAGGGTCAGTGGAGGGGGCTCGTGCCACCCGTGGTCCCTGGTACACGTGGAGCAGATGAATGTGTGTGAACTGGAAGGGCTGCAGCTCTGGGGCTGTGGGACACGACCCTCTCCAGGACGTGGAAGAACAGCCTGCATGAGGACAGGTGGGGCAGGAGCTCGGCCACACACCTGGGCTCGTGGCACGGCTTGCAGTCAGATGGCAGCAGGTGCTTCATCGTGCCTGGGCTGGGAGTGGGAAAAGGTGGGAAGCACTCTTCAGGTTGGGCTTAGAGTGGGTGCTTCCTGGGCAGGGTCCGAGGCCACATGTTGGAGAAGCTCGGATGGATTTAGATAGAGTTACTCCTCCCTGGGAGAAGCTAGGACTCTTGCTGGAAGGCAGACTCGGCCATTTGAGCACATATATAAATCCAACCTCATCTATGCTCATGTGAGATAAGGATGAAACAAATTCGTTGCGTTTTGATAAAGGAGGAGCCATACAGATGTTGGAATAAAAGTGCGTAGACAGTGGTAGTAGTAACAGAGGTAGGCCAGGAGCAACCAACTACCCAGGATTTCTCATTGCTGGGTGGGAACAATGGGAAAGCCCCCCAAGTTTCTGTTCCCAAGCTATCAACAGGGCTCATTAGCTGAGGTGGTCTCCTCACATAGGGACAGTATTATGACGCTCAGGGAGGGCTATCTCCCCTCAGGACCTTGTCATAGCATCTTGAATCCTAGTCAACTGTGTTAGTAAAATGAGAGTCGTTTGGACGCACGCTTGTGTAGGGAGAGCAGAGGCTACACACATGGTGAGGACTTTTGCTGGGGGCAGCACTGCTGGCGGTTTGTACAGGGGGGCTCTGGCTCAGAGTTCAAAAGGTGCTAAGGGGAGAGTAAGAAGCCTGATGTGCTTCTCAATGGAGTTCCAGCAGGAGAGAAACGGGGAAGATGGGGGAAAGGCAATATACAAAAATAAGTGATGGAGAATTTTTCCAAACTGATGAAGCTGAGTAGAAATTAGAATGTAAAATCTCCAAACTAATAGAGAGAGCAAATAAAAGGAGAGGGCAGGGAGGATACTCTCAAACAATACAAAAGAAGGCCAGAAAGGGAAACAGCAGCCTAAAAAGTCGGCACAAACAGAATGTACAGAATAAAAAGGTAGCAGCACATCCAAATACATAAGTACTCACCATCGATGTGCTTGTACCACATTTCTGCCGGACTGCATTTAAAAAGTCCCCAGCAAAGGTTGTTTATGAGCCCATCTCTAAGACAAAGTTTCAGAAAGATGAAACGTACCGGGGGCCTCAAAGTACGCCAGCTGTGCCAGCTTATGTGGAGTTGACCTGGTTATATTGGAATTATGCTTCAGAGACTCTTTTCATCCTAGACCATGACTTTGGATTTTCAGATGCCCTAATTTTTTTTCTTTTCTGTAGTCCTGTGCTAATTTTCTGCACTAACTTAAATCAGTAGCTGAGCAGCATGCGATCTGTTTCCTGATTTCTAGACAGTGTTGCGTTCTGCCTGAGATTTCTGTGCAGGGAAGGACCTGGGCAAGTAAGCATCCCGCTGCCAAAGGGAGACAGGGAAGGACAGGTAACTTTCCCAAGGTCATGCATGCAGTTAGAGGCAATTGGTTAGCGTGTGTGCATCCTTTGAGCTTTCAGGCCAGGAAGGTGATGCTCAATGGTGAAGGGCTCCTTCATCCCACTCATGTCATGGGCAACCTTCTTCTCGAGGTCTGTCTGCCTGTCTCATCTCTCTGGTCCCAGGGACCCACCTCCTCATGCTCCTCCTGCAGCTACTGCCCTGGTTTTCCCTTGAAAATTCTACTCACTCTTGTCTCCTCTCCCTCAAGAGACGAGATATGAACTGGCTAAGGGGATAAACTCCAAATACATCATAATTTTCTTAGGAAGACATTTCTCCAACTAGGATAAAACAACTCAGCAAATTTTGTTTGAGAATCTACTATGTATAAAATACCATACCAAATGTCAATGATTGAAAAATAAATCAGACCCTCTAGTCTCTGCTATTGAGGCCTTGGATTCTAATGGAGGAGATAAGTAAGTAAACACACGGTTTCAGGGTCATCTGTGTTATCCTGACAACAGAGGAGATACAGCCTCCCTCACTCAGCAGGAGTCCAGGAAGGTGTACAGAAGAAACACGCCTGAGAAGGAAGTAGGTGGAGATGAAGAGCATTTCATGCAGATAAACTAGCATGAACAAAACACAGAAGTGAAACGTGTGTGATTTGCGAAAGTGCCTGCCCGATGGTGTTACCTTGCATCATGTGCAAAGGAGGTGGCTGAGAACTGTTTAGCAGCCCTTGAAACTTACCTTCTTGAAGGTGTGAAAGGTTTGGAGTAAAAATAACCAAGAAGTAATTTTTGTGTATGGTGTAAGATAACGGTCTACTTTTATTTTTTTGCATGTGGCTGTCCAGTTTTCCCAACACCATTTATTGAGGAGATTTTCCTGTCTGTATTGTATGTTCTTGGCTCCTTTGTCAAAGACTAGCTGTCCATAAATGCCTGGGTTTATTTCTGGGCTCTCAGTTCTGTTCCATTGATCGGTATGTGTGTTTTTCTGCCAGTACCATGCTGTTTTGGTTACTACAGCTTTGTATGATATTTTGAGTTCATAGAGTGTGATACCTCCAACTTTGTTCCTTTTTCTTAGGATTGTTTTGGCTATTCCATGGGTGTGTTGTTGTTCCATGTGAATTTTAGGATTCTTTGTTCTATTTCCATGAAGAATATCATTGGGATTCTGATTGTGATTGCATTAAATCTGTAGACTGCTTTAGGTAATGTGGACATTTTAACTATGTTTATTCGTCTAATGCATGAGCATGGAATATCTTTCCACTTCTTTATGTTTTGAACGTAAGACCTGAAACCATAAAACTCTTAGAAGAAAATATAGACAGTACACTTTTTGACATCAGTCGTAGCAGTATCTTTGCGAATACTATGTCTACTTAGGCAAGGGAATCAAAAGAAAAAATACACAAATGGGACTGCATCAGATTAAAAACCTTCTGCAAAGCAAAGGAAACCACCAATAAAACAAAAAGACAACCCACAAACTGGGAGAAAATAGTGGCAAATCATATATTTGAAAAGGGGTTAATTTCCAAAATATATAAAGAACTCATATGACTCAGTAACAAAAAAATGAGCAATCCAATCAAAAGATGGGCAGAGGATACGAACATTTTTCTAAAGAAGATATGCAGATGGCCAACAGGCACATGAAAAGATGTTCAACATCACTAATTATTAGGTAAATGTGAATCAAAACTACAGTGAGATATCACCTCACATCTGTCAAAATGGATATAATTAACAAGACAAGAAATAATAAGTGTTGGAGAGGATGTGGAGAGAAGGGAACCCTCATCCACTGCTGGTGGGAACGCAAACTGGTGCAGCCACTATGGAAGACAGTATGGACACTTCTTAAAAATTAAAAATAGAACTACCATATGATCCAGTTATTCCACTACTGCGTATTTGTCCAAAGAATATGAAATCACTAATTCAAAAAGATACATGCACCCCATGTTCATCACAGCGTTATTCACAAAATCCAAAGTGGGGAAGCAAACCAAGTGCCCATCAATGGAAGAATGGATAAAGAAGATGTGGTATACAATGGAATACTACTCAGCCATGAAAAGACAAAATTGTGCCATTTGTGACAATATGGATGGACCTTGAGGGCATTATGATAAGTGAAATAAGTTAGACAGAAAAAGACAAGTAGTGTATGATTTCACTCATATGTGGACAATAAACACACAAACACATACGTAAGGAGAACAGATTAGTGGTTACCAGGAAAAAGGGGTTAGGGGAGGCTGAAAAGGGTAAAGGGGCACGTGCATATGGTGATAGATAAAAACAGGCTATTGTTGGTAAAGACGATGCAGTCTACATAGAAACTAAAATACAATAATGTGCACCAGAAATTTACACAACATTAAAAGCCAATTATGATCTCAATAAAAAAAAGTAACCAAGAGCTGGCAACTGGAGAGAGGATCTCTTTTGAGAGTGTTGCGGGTGTGCTGAGTCTCTTCCACCCCCTTGGAGAGGATATGAAGTGCTTGCTCCCCACTTCACACCAGGGGGAAACGCTACACTGAAACTCTCTGGAGAACTTGATGTATGTCTCTGGGACCCGGGGGCACAGTTGATTGGTGTCTGACTTAGGCCTGAAAAGCCTAAAGGTGTGAGGCTGGGGCTGGCCAGCTATTGTATGGCAGAGCTAGGAGGGGTGAATGCATTGGGCATGTCTCATGTGGCTGCAAGCCCAGAGCTTGTCAGAGCTGGGGGTGCATGTGGGGAGAGAGTGCTTACCCTGGGGTGGTCTGTCTCAGATCACATGCAGAGTCCTTCCTGGAGAGGTGACATCAGACCAGCAGAGAGAAGCTGAAGGTGGTCAGAGTGTCCAGCTGGTTACAGGCAGGTGGGAGATTGCCAGGGGGGGGCGTTCTCTGAAGACCCAATGAAAATGCCCCATGAAAGGGAGTCAGCTTCTACACCTGCCATGCCCAAACAGCAGCGATGCTGACCCATTCTAGTAGTCATCAGGTAAGACCTCTCTTGTCTCCTTACTTCTTCTTCCTCCCTCTCCCTACTCCCTAAGCCGGGGCAGGGGGCTGGGAACAAACTGGGGTTAGCAGCTGGGGGAGGAGGATGGAAGTGCAGGGTTGGGAAAGAGAAAAAGCCCACTGAGACCCCTTGTCAGTGCAGGGGACAAGTCTGCAGCAGGCACAGGTTGGGGACAGGGAGACTCTCCCACAGAAACGCAGGTCCAAGACATTTGAACTACTGACACACATCAGTAATTGATGTGTGTGTGTGTGATATAGGTGGCTGAAGGACTAGCTGCACTTTAAGAGTGAGCAGAGAAGAAATGGAACATGGTCTAGATTTTATCCAATAGGCAAGAAGAAACCTTAGCCATTACCAAAGAGACAAGCAGGTGCAGTGGGGAGAAAGAACACTGTTTGGGTCATGTCCATTTAAGGGTTATATTTGCAGGCATCACACTCTACTGAAACTGGCTTGCCTTAGTATGGTTTCAGCTCACAGGGTCTCGGGTTGGACTCTATTTTATTAGGTCCCCCACATACTCCCGTGTGACCTCCGCTAAGTTACTTGATTCCTCTAAACCCCATTTTATACATAAATTAAGATAAAGCAAAGTTTTGTTTGTAAAAGTCTCAGCTCTGTACTGTCTAATACAGTAGCCATCAGCCACACGTGGCTATTGAGCACTGGACACGTGACTGGTCTGAATTGAGACATGCTGTGAGCATTAATACACACCAGATTTCCACAACTTAGTACACTGAAGTGATAATGTTTTAGATATATTGGGTAAATAGGATGTGCTATTAAAATTAACTTTACTTGTTTCTTTTTATTGATTTAACTTGTCTATTAGAAAATTGCAATGACATACGAGGCTTACATTACATTTCTATTGGATTGCACTGGTTTAGACAACGCTTGACTCTTAGAGACTCGGTAAATGTTAACTCTGTTATTTCTGAAGAAACTTCATGAGGGCAAGGAATGCATGTTGGTTAGTGTTGTGTCTTGAGTACTGAGAGTGTCTGGCACGGGACGGGTGTTCAGTGAGTCAGCTGACGGGTCAAGGAAGGACTGCTTCGTAGCCAGTCTGCTCATGAGGCTCACTGCTTGGTTCTGGCCAGAGTGTGTTCTGTTCTGTTGATCAGCATCCACGCTGTATGTGTTCTGAAATACCTCAATGTCACCCTTAGCTGGTTGCATCCTTGTGGTCCAACTCACTTATCACTTCCTCCAACAACCTATCCCTAGTTCCTCCTCCCTATTATCTCTCCACCAAGAAACCATCTCTCCCTCTTATAACGTCATACATTTTTGAAAAAATATTTTGGAAAATTCTTTCTCACAGGAGTTGTCACAGCCTTTGGCCCCTCTGATATATTAATGTAAGTTCCTTACGAGCTTGCTCGCTCTGATGCTCCTCTGTTCTTAGCATATTTCTCTGTGCAGAGCAGGTGCTCAATATGGGTTTGTTGAATTAAATTACCGTTTTCTTTGCATCCTTCTTATATTCTTCTTTATAGAGCTTAGCATCAGGCTGGCTGTTTAAGAGTCCAAAGAATGAATAAACCAATGGGACTGACCTGCAAAGGGAGAGAATGAGGAAACCTCTCTTAATGTCAAGGGCATTTTAATGGTGGTCCAGGAGACCTTCCTTCTCCATGGTTGGAGCCACTGGGGCTTCTAGTTAGGGCCAGGAAGAGTAAAAGGCAGGTCTCATTGGACTAATGGGAAAGGTGGGACTGATCTCACCCCCAGGGAGCTGTCAATTGGCAGAGCCCATATTTGTGCTCAAGCAATGAACTCTGCTGACTACCCCAGTGACAGCTCTTCTATGCGCAAAGCAATATTAGCAGGTGACCTTCTTCATGGCCTTTCCAGTACAGGGGCTGCACGTTCTCATTTAGGACTGAGACCTGGGCAAGACAATGGCTCGCTACTCAGTGTTGGTCAGTCAATGCCCAGCATTCGTCAAAACAAACAGAACAGAACAAAAGCGAAACCAAGGTTTCTATGCAGCAAATACAGTCCATCTCATAATAAAAACCCAACAACAAACTCCCTGCCCCCAAAATGAAAATCCTTGGATTTTCTGATGGTTTTCCATAAAGTTCTCTCTCAAGGAGAAGGTGCACTGAGCCCGGAGAGCAGCCGTGTGAATGCCCAAAAGAAGAATGGGGGCCCACCGGAGCTGGCTTTGGGATTAGAAAGGTTTGGCTTTGGATCTGAACTCTGCTTCCCACTGCCTGAGCGGTCCTTGGCAAGTTAACCTCTCTGAACCTCAGTTTCTCCTTCTGTAGTGATAACACTAGGTAACCTATTCTGAGAGCGACTGTGTGCCAGGCCCTCTGCTAAGTGAGACAGGTTTCATCGAAGCTTAGGAGGTAAGTATCATCCTCAGGCTCATTTCACAGACGAGGAGATGAGGTACAGAGAGGGTGAGTAACTGCCAGAGTCGCCCTGCCTCAAATGTAGTCAGTGGGTGCTTTGGAAGGTTTTAACATCCATCATGTGGGGCTGCTGCGAAAGGCGTACTCAGACGCCTGGCTTCCAATAGGCACTCCAGAGAGGATGGCAATGACCCACCGCCTAAAGCCTGCCCCGCCCCACCAGCGGCCAGTCCTTCTTTTGACTGTGGGTGGAGTGGCGTTGGAAGGAGATGAGGAGCTCTGAACCTGTTGGCACTGATGATCAGAAGGCCTTCCTCGGGATGATCTGTAAGGGATCACACGTGTCACTGCTGCATTGTGTGCGGTTTAGATTCTGTTTATACTGCTGAAATGTAGCCTTGTGACACCATTCACAGTCACATTCTCTCTTGTACGGATAGAGTGTTACTAATTTCCTAATCCTGTCTGGGACTTCAAACCCTGGATGTGGCTACGTTGCCCACAGAGAAAGCAACTTGGTGACACAGGCATTTCCTTCTTCTGCTGTAGGATGACACTCTGTTTTATCTTTGAAAAGAATCTTCCTGGTGAGTAGTGTTAAGAGTGTGTTGTGAAGTGAAGCCAGGCAGCAGCTAGACTGGCAGCCCAGATGTCTGTGGAGAATTAACTTGTCAAAACACAATCCACTTGTTAGACACACTCCTTTTGTTTCCCTCTTTTGTCTTTATACCATTCCAAATTTAGACCAAATCAGGAAACATGAAAAGGATACGAGGGGTGATGGAAGAAGTTGGTAAAGGAAAGAGTCTATCCTATCCATTGCTGAACATTCTGAAACTCTTTTTTTCTTAAGCTAAATCATGAAAAAGAAACAGTCGCTTTTATTCTGGGTATATGTTCTGTCTCATGTGTAAGAACAAAACAAAATAATACAAATACATAGAAAACATATGACATTTAACTATATAGCAGTGTTTGTTATTTGGGTTGTTTTGAAAAACAAAAAGGAATATTTCCTGAATTTAAAAAATTATAACAGATGTGTTGATATGATCACACCTTCAAATAAACAATCGGATGATTTCAGTGAGCTTAAGAACTCAAGTTTTTTGCCAGCTTTCAGGTGTTCACTCTTGTAAGTTAAACATTGTTACTCTCTTCGTATTCCTATCAACAAATTCTGTTATAATTTTTTATTGAGGTTTAGTCAACATATAGTGAAACTCTTAACTCTTGCTGCAAATTGTACATTGGTCACGCCTGAGCCCCTGCCTCTGGCCGCCTGATGGAGTCTCGGGCTCAGCCAAGCAAGGCCGCTGTTCTCCACGGTAAGTGTTTGCCTCCAAGCTCTGCCTGGAGCCCAGGGCACTGAGTGGGCGCCTGGACTGTGCATGACGGCGGACAGCGAGCTGTGCTCAATGTTGGCACATTGTGAATGTGAATGACTGTGATTTCCCAAGCTAGAAATGACCTGCTTTACTAACTGCCTAGGAAAAAGCCACATTTACTTAACCACATGTCTTTCATCTGACAAAATATGTATCACCAGTTTCATCTAATTACTTAAATGTTAATCATTTGTTGAATTTAAAAATTTTTAAGCCAATCCTAAAAAATTACACTATTTTCTAACACATTTATTATTAGTATTATATATAGAAAAAGAAAAAATGGAACATGCTACAATAATGGAGATCATCACAAGCACATAGCTTTAGAAAATATGTGTTTGGTTTTGTTTTGTTTTTTGTCCAAAACGCGAGCACCTGCTCTGCTTCCTGGAGGCACGGCCAGGCTTCCTGAGCCGGGCTTCCTCAGGAGCTCGGAGTGCAGCCAGGGTCCAGACAAGAGATAAAACAGTAAGGATTTCAGATCGAAAAGGATTTATGGGCCAGCCTGGCTGGGTGGTAAAGACAGCGACCTTGAGGCAAAGAGGACTGGTGAGCCCCTCCTCCTTTCCAAAGGCACCTGCAAAAGCCACGTGCCCCAGCCTTTGGTTCTCAGTTCCCCAAAAAGCCAATAACAAAAATAATTATGCATTGCCAGGCTGACCAACAAGCATGCTCCAGAAAAGAAGGCTTCCTCCTGCAATCCAGTTTTTGCTTCCCAAACCCAAGACTAGGAAGCAAAATGTTTCAGCAAAGCCCTCCCCCCCCCCCATCCCAGAAAGAGCATTCTCCCTTCTTCCTGCCTGAGCACAGTCCGCTGAGCACCACTTAGTTTTCTCCCAACTTGGTTGGACAAAATAGGTGCTGTCTCCACGTGTCAGCCTTTCCACACACATGGCAAATGGGTATGGGAGCTTCCTCTGAGCACATAGATTGTTTCGAAGGAGTCAGGGAAACAAGGCTGGGATGGACCCGGGAGAACACCCCTTTTTGCCCACGTGGGAGACTGATTACCTGTTTACAATGGAAATCCGGGTGGAGCATTTTTCATTGTAGAACGAGAGCTGACATTATGCTGCTGGTGTTTGAAGAGCCAAATATCAAGACGGCAGTAAAGAAAGAGACTGTTGCATCAGAGGGAAGATGGCCTCCTGCCCTCACTTCTCTCCTCTTGGCGTGAGTGTGCACATTCTTTAAGCAGGGAGAAAATCCTGCTAAAAGGCCTCTCCGTGCTGTTTTAGAAACTCAGAATAATGGTACGTCTGGAACTTTTTGTACCATTTTCTGTAGTTGAATCTAGTTT
This sequence comes from Equus przewalskii, assembly GCF_037783145.1. Classification (NCBI taxonomy): domain Eukaryota; kingdom Metazoa; phylum Chordata; class Mammalia; order Perissodactyla; family Equidae; genus Equus; species Equus przewalskii. Next base: position 34,118,041 of record NC_091837.1, on the reverse strand, counting down.
GTATTATCTTTCAACCCCTTCTAAACACAAGCCAAAACTGACTTTGCGACAATCTTTCACTCCTGCAAAGTGTTCTAAAACTTGTATTTATTTCTCTCATTTCTAAAACACAGTTTGAATGCCTTTTGGGAGCTTTAGTATTTGGGGTCTGGCTGAAGCAAAATGAAATGGCATCATGCTGGCTAGAGTTCAGCATTTAGCATTTTAGAGAAAATCTTTAGAGAGAGCACAGCTGAAATAGACTGGAATCTACATTCATACGGCCATCAAAGGAACAGAAACACCCCGGGGGCCCCCATGTGCAGCAGCAGGCCTCAGAAGAAGTACCAGTGATGCACAGGAACATGGACAGGGACCAGGAGAAAGAAAAGCTTTCTTGGGGCAACTGTTCCTGAATTTTTCACCGGTGCACAAAGGGACAAGAGAAACTGATCTCTGACAAGGACATGGCTACATCAAACCTAGCTTCTAGAGACTCCTTAAAATGGGTCCCTGGGCTCCTTGGTACCCTGATTGACATGCAGTGGGGTGGAAGAGGAGCGTGGAGATGGCTCCAGCCCAGCGCCTGGCCTGCAGGGCTGGAAGGGAACAAGCAATAAATGTCTAGGGCCATAGAGAGGAAAACTGTGCATATGTGGTCCACGCCAGTGAAATGCCAGGACGGCCCGGCATGTGTGAGACGCCAGTGAAACAGTGAAAGGAGCTCTACCGAGGCACCACGGTCTGTGGGCTGCGAGTCCTTCACCTGTTGCCTGTGCTTGCAAGGGCAGGTGGACGCGCTCCGCAGCTCTGGGAAGGCTAACGAGGAGCAGACGTCCCTGCAGCTGTGCTATGATGTCTCTCCCAGGCCTGGGGCTGCCACGCTGAGGAGGGCACAAGGGCTGCAGACTGATGGCACCGGGAACTTTCAGCTCCCACACACGTCTGAAGGAAGGCAGGTAAGGCAAGAACAAACAGCCCAGGAACAGGAGGATGAATACAGGGGCTGCCGACAAAGGGGGAGGCCCGTAGCTACCCAGGGCAGCGTTTTCTGATGATAAAACAGTTGCCTCCCCAACAGTAGATAAGGACATTTTTACTGATGTGCTCGAGAAGAGATTTGACAATTTTTGGCAAGTAGCTGAATATTAAAGAAATAGCAGATTTAAATATCAATGATTTTAAAAGGTAAAATTAGCTGAACTCTTGGGGAAAAAATGAGATGAGATAGGAAGATGCATACCTATTCAGAGAATTTGCTGGAGAAGATTCCAAAGGGTTATTGTTGTGTTTTTGTTTCCAGTAATAACAGCTCTATCAGAAGCAGGGTAAACTATGAATAGAATAATAATATGTAGCAATCCAGTCCCAAGGAGAATGTTGAAAGCTCATAGTCCCATTTCTTTTTGGTCCAATTTTAGATTTTTCAATAAAAGAGAAATAAGGGTTGTGGTAAAAACTCTTTTTCTCTCTTCTTTTTAAAAACACTTACTCCATAATTAGAATTTTTGATTCCGTACTAACGAAGTGATACGGATACAGGAATATTTGAATTCACAGCTGATTCATAAATAGCATCTTGCCAGGAATTCCAGTCTCTCCTCCAGTATACCTCTGTCTGCGGAGCGCTGGAAGGAAGCAACCTGTTTTGGGCTTGGATGTTTCAGCTTTTTGTGCCTGCTGTCGGGTGGACTGACACAGAGGCAAATTCTGCAGTCATGGCTCAGTTAGAGACTATTCTATAGGGTGTCCGGAGACTTTGGTGAGCACTGCTAGAAACTGAGCCCCAGTGCCAGCTGTCAGGAAATCTGGGAGTGTGGAGCTGTAATCAAGTCTGGAGAGGTCAACCAAATTCTAATTCTATTCTATTAAATATGCATTTCCAAAGGAGGTTGTAATCAGAAGGGAAAATTGGGCAGTGGCCCTAAGAGTTCTGTGCTGAGGCTCAGTGTGGGCAGGTATATTGACTATGTTTTTTGTTTTCTGTATTCTTGATGCTCTGGCATTTGGGCCCCTGATCTTGGAGGGGTTGCCTTTCCCAGGGCTGGCCAAGTCCTAGAGATAGTGATCAACTCCCCTGTGAGCACACCTAGATATATAAATCAACCAATCAAGAGCCCATATCCCCTGCCATCTCCTTCATCAAACCCTCACATCACACCAATGTTCCCTCTGCCCTAAATCACCCCAGGGCCAGGTGCCAGACAACTAGAAACCAGCCCTATAGCCCAGAGCCTGCTGAAATCATTCAAACCATCCAATCCTAAGCCTATTCAGTGTACTGATTTGCCTGGCCCATTCCTTCAGGAGAAACCCCTGACTCACGCTCTGGGCCATACTCTCCCCTCTCCTCTTCCCGCTCCTGATACAGCCTGGTGCTTCTGCATGTGGCTCTGCGTGTTTGGCGTGCATCCTGGTTCCAGGGATCTGAGAGTATAAACTTCTTCCTTTATGACAATCATGTCTGCGTCTGTTGCCTTACCATACCTGACTAAAACAAATCTCGGGTATGTTTACACACAACAGGGTTACTGATCATGCAAGACTGGGTGGTGGTTTGTAACTTTCCTGCTCCTGAGCAATGCCTGTGAAGAGGGTTAGGCTGCAGACCCTTGAGCTGCAGCCCAGGAGTGGCAGTTGGGGCGACTTGACTCTGCATGTAATTCTGCTAAAGAGGTCTGAGGATCAGAACTGGCAAACACAGGACTAGGAGAATCTAGACATGGGAAGCAGAACTGGTAGAACCAGGTCAAAAAGAGAGTCCCCCTTGAAAAACGTACTTACTTTTTGTTGTAGCAATTCCAATTCTGGAAACTGATCATAAGGAAATAACAAGCTATGCACAAATATCTTTGGAAATCTTTTTATATTGTATATTATCTATAGTAAACAAAAAGAAGTCACACTAAACAGGCAGCATTAGAAGATTTGTTAAGTACGTAATGATACAGTCAGGCGATGCATTCCTTAGCAGTCATCTGGCACAGTGTTTCATGTCATGTGAAAATAATAAGATATTGTTAACTTAAAAAGTCAGTTAATAAAACAGAGATATAATCTTTCTTCATAAAATAGACATCAACATTTATGCAGAGATTAAAAGCTGGGGTTATCTCTGGATCATGCCATTACACTTATTTTGTGTATTTGTTTATTTTTCTGCATTTTCTAAATTCTGTGCAGTGAACATGTATTAATAAATTAATTTCATTATTCTCCAGCATACAGGCTGGGTTGTCCCCAGAGCAGGACAGAGAAACCCTGAGTACCCAACAGATACCTATAGAAAGAACATGGACAATGTGCTACCCCGCCCCCAAAGACTGGAGAGATGTACATACACCCTACACCGAGGGCTTTGTCAATAGTGAGGGTTCAATAAGCCCAGGCGGTTTGGCCTTCAGAGAAAGCATGCTGAGTTTATCTCCAAGCCCCATCTGCTAGTAGGTGAGAGGTACTCATCTCTGGCTCCCTGGCTCTGAGATGAGGCCTGGTGGTTCCAAGTGACAGGGAGGCCACAGTAGTGTTATCCCCTGGGCAGGGACGGTGATGCTGGAGTGATGCTCCAGTTGGTGTGGAGAACTCATAATTAGCAACAGCAGGGGTACAGAGCAAGGACCCTGAGGAGAAGGAGAAATAACCTACCAGCGAAGGGCAAGAATACTCCACTCACCAGATCATCAATCCCTTAATAACTGAGGGGTGATGATACTTACAGTAAATGCGCTTTAATAGGAAAGAAGGCAAAGACTCTGATAAGTATACGATAATTTGTGAAAAGGGTAAACATAAGAGCGTACAGTAGTTAATCCATCTACGAGGAAGGGAAATCAATATTGATCAATTCATTTCAAGTGATGATCTCTATTTTCATTAGGAAACCATATTTCTTTCTAAAATTTAAGGATGAGGGTAGCAATGCCTGTCACTTTTCCGTCCCTCAAGGATGTTAGAAGAACGAAACCTGGGAAACAGCTGCATTTGAAACGATCACTCAGAAAACACTTGTGGCATTCATTGAAGTCATGCGGTATTTTTATAATTACAAAGAATTATTATTAAAATGTGAGTACTCCAAATTTTAACTCTGCTATATTCACAAGGCTGCTGCTTTCTGACAAATAACCTGCGACAATTTCATAATACAGGGTTCAGAAACCTCATTAGACCACACGCGTGGTGCCGCTGAAGCCCTCGGTGGTTTCCAAGGCCATGTGAAAATGTAATTAGACAAACCACAGGCGTCTGCCAATGTGGTGCTTTGGCTCCAGACAGGTGGAATCTCAGGGTGCCCCAGAGCTTTCGCGGGACGATTTACTCTCAGTGTCAGCAACTCGAACACAAATCAAAAATGGTCTCTTTGCTCTTGCAGGAGAAAGTATTGCCAAATGCACAGATTAAATGATGTCTGGCCACCACATTTTGTTCTATCCCCCTGTGTGCCACCAAATGCCAATGGGACACTTTCTGAGCTACAAAATGGGTGCACAGTCCTGGTCACTGATGTGTGGGCCCCTGTGGGATACGTCTACGGAATTGGCTATAGCTATGAAGCAGAAAATATCATCTGATCCTGTGGAGCTAATTCCTGGTGCTCCACTGCATGCGTGCAGTCAAGGCTCCTCCCTGGAAGCGGCATGTTGGTTGTCCTGACAACGTCAGTAGTGAGCCCTTCAGTAGATGTCAGATCTAAAGCTGGTGAAGCAAACGGTAATGGGAGGAGGCAGATGAGATGCCACCTTACTGTCTGGACAGTATTTCTGGAAGAAAAAGATCCTGGCCAAGGGACCCATTGGGATGTGCTGTGGTGGAAGAAACAGAGGCTTTGGAATCTGACAGATCTGAGCTTGGGCTGTGGATGTGTCATCCGCCTTTGTGGTCTTTGACATGCTAGTTGATCTTTGACATCAAAACTGAGCCTCAGTTTTCTCTTCTGAAAATTAGGGTAATTGTATTTCCCTTATGGGGTTTTATTGAGGATTAAAGTGTACGTGGCAGTATTATTTTGAGAAGTATTAATTGATGCATACCCTCAAATTCACACACACACATTCCCTTTTACCTTGTCTATGCTTTATATGATCTGCTAACACTGAGGCCTCTTAGCTCCAAATGAGAGTTGAACCAGAGGAACAAATATGTCAAATTCTTGGCTTTTAATGAAAACAAAACAAACAACCCTCGTTGAAAGAGGAGGACAGGAAAATCTGAGAAGAATTCTTGTTCTGTCAGAGCTGTCTCTTTCTTAGCACTGACCCTGAACCTTCCTTGTACATTATGCTGCAGAGATAGGGCAGGCTTAAGGGCATGTAGGAACCAGAAAGGATCCACTGGTCCACTAGGAACCCAGGCTCAGAGGGTAAAATTTTCCATCTTGAAGCCCAGAGGCCAGGCAATAACTGTGAGAATATTGCCTGCTCTTGTATAAATGCTAGCTGTCACGAACAATGCTGATACGGACATGGGGGTGCAAACGTCTCTTCAAGACCCTGCTTTCATTTCTTTTGAGCATATGCCCAGAAGTGGAGTTGCTGGATCTTGGTAATTCTGTGTTTTTTAAGGCACTGCCATATTGTTTTCCACTGCAGCTGCATCATTTTACATTCCCACCAACAATGCAAAAGAATTCCAATTTCTTCACATTGTTGCCAACACCTATCTTCTCTACATTTTTTTTTTCTTTGCTATTATAGTAAACCTAACGGGTGTCCCATAAGTTTTTTTTTTTTTTTTTTTTTTTATTAATGTTATGATAGATTACAACCTTGTGAGATTTCAGTTGTACATTTTTGTTAGTCATGTTGTGGGTACACCACTTCCCCCTCCGTACCCTCCCCCCACCCCCCCTTTTCCCTGGTAACCACCAATCAGATCTCCTTCTCAATATACTAATTTCCACCTATGAATGGAGTCATATAGAGTTCGTCTTTCTCTGACTGACTTATTTCGCTTAACATAATGCCCTCGAGGTCCATCCACATTGTTGTGAATGGGCCAATTTCGTCTTTTTTTATGGCTGAGTAGTATTCCATTGTGTATATATACCACATCTTCTTTATCCAATCATCAGTTTCTGGGCATGTAGGCTGGTTCCACGTCTTGGCTATTGTAAATAATGCTGCGATGAACATAGGGGTGCAACGGACTCTTGAGATATCTGATATCAGGTTCTTAGGATAGATACCCAGTAATGGGATGGCTGGGTCATAGGGTATTTCTATTTTTAACTTTTTGAGAAATCTCCATACTGTTTTCCATAGTGGCTGTACCAGTTTGCATTCCCACCAACAGTGTATGAGGGTTCCTTTTTCTCCACAACCTCTCCAACATTTGTCGTTCTTGGTTTTGGATGTTTTTGCCAATCTAACGGGTGTAAGGTGATATCTTAGTGTAGTTTTGATTTGCATTTCCCTGATGATTAGCGATGATGAACATCTTTTCATGTGTCTATTGGCCATATTCATATCTTCTTTTGAGAAATGTCTGTTCATGTCCTCTGCCCATTTTTTGATCGGGTTGTTTGTTTTTTTGTTGTTAAGCAGTGTGAGTTCTTTGTATATTATGGAGATTAACCCTTTGTCGGATAAGTGGCTTGTAAATATTTTTTCCCAATTAGTGAGCTGTTTTTTTGTTTCAATCCTGTTTTCCCTTGCCTTGAAGAAGCTCTTTAGTCTGATGAAGTCCCATTTGTTTATTCTTTCTATTGTTTCCCTCAACTGAGGAGTTACAGTGTCCGAAAAGATTCTTTTGAAACTGATGTCAAAGAGTGTACTGCCTATATTCTCTTCCAAAAGACTTATTGTCTCAGGCCTAATCTTTAGGGTGTCCCATAAGTTTTTGAAAGCTCTCTAGTTGATTCTATTTTTCGGTCAAGGCTGAGAGCCTCTGATCTCGGCTCTGCCAGGCTTATCAGAGAGTCAGCTGAGAGGAGACTCTGCCTCCTCCTCTGGCTAAACCACCTGATGTGGAGAAGGAGCCTAGAGACAACACAAAAATCCACTCCTAGTGGAGGGAGGAGAGATGTCAGCAAGTATCCAGATCACCTGCCAGGCTGAGGGAGCCGTGAGAGAGAAACATCCCTTGTAGGATGATAAAGATCCACTGGGAAGGATATTTGTGATGATTATTTCAATGTATTAATTGGTATGTTTCCCTTACATACACTCCCTATTAAACATTGCCCCTCCCACCTTTCATTCATTCAGGCCCCAGGATATGAGGTCTCCAGTGCCCTAGGAGGGAGTGGAACTGGAGAACAACAAAGTCAAGTTCTTGGCTTTTAAGTTAAAAACAAACCAACATCATGGGACAAAGACAGAAAGATTTTAGAAAAATACTACTGTACCTCCTCTTTCCACCAGATAAAATTCCTCTGAAGTGAAGGTGGGGGCAAGCATCAGGAAAGAAACAAGGAGACGGGATGTTGGTGATACATTGGTGCAACCACTGACATAACATCGGTGGTGGTGACAACGGTAAAGCCTGAGATTTGGCAGAGGGACCATGGGCTCCCTGTGTGGACAGGGCTAGTCCCCTGCACATCGTTCCTGTATAGGAGTGCACGTGGGGCAGCTCTCCAGGTCACAATTGTGGCAGGGCTGGTCTGCATGGAAAGGACCCGGGACAGGCCCCTGAGTCCTCGGTGTCCTAAGAAAGGTGGATCATTTGAAAGCTTTTCCTGCCCTAGAGAGAGGATAGGCTGAGAGAGGGCAGTGGGCCAAAGAAATACTGTGCAGAAAGTGGCGGGGGGCTCACTCGTCTCTGTCTCTGCCACCCAGTGTTCCAGGCATCTGCACACATCATCATAACACCAAACTCACTGCTGGCTCCAGGCAGAGAAGATTTTTGTCTTTTCCTTCTAGCCCTGTGTTTGTTTTCCCAATCCACATTTTCTGCCTCAGCATAGGCCCCCTTTCAGGGCGAATGACAGTAAGACCATCAATTCTCTTCAGTGGAAACCCTGTACCCCACGTTATCCCCAGGGCTCTGTCCTGACCCTGTGGTTCTAACAACACATTCGAACAAGTCTGATAGAAGGGCGGGTGTCAAAGTCTGCATCATTAAGTCTTACAGAACAACATATAAGAGACATCGGCAGTCCAGTTGACCATGGCTGCATGATGCTCAGACTAGATCCTTTTAGACTTTCCCCATCAGCATTTCAATAAACCTCAGAAGCTAGTCTCACCCAGGGCCGTTTTGTTATTATTTTAATAAGCTTCATAGCCATCTCTGGACCAAGGCCACCTGCTCTCATTCTAGTCACTTCTTAGCCCTCATCTGCTGTACCTCACCCAAAAGGCTTCATCTTTTTAAAAGTTATGTTGTAGGGGGGTGCTGTCTTGACCAATTTCAGTGCACCATGTGTGATGCCCTCTTGGTAAGTGCCCTGGTCCTATGAATCCCGCATCTTTGTAAAGGCCCCTAACCATTCTTCATAAAACCTGGAAAAGAGCTTTTGTCTCTGTCCTGAAAAAGAAACGCAACTAAGAAATAATTAGTGAAAAATTAGCCAAGCAAGTGACCTCTGGGGCTGAACATAATTTTTCTGTCCTCATGGGCTCCAAACAGCAATTGAATAAGAATTATTCTAATTATCATTCTGGAGAGGCCACAGCCCTAGGACGAGGAACAGAAGATGACATCTGATGCCTGGACTGCAGCTCATGCCCGCGTGCCACTTAACCCTGGTAGCTACCAGTCAAAGTGATTGCTTCCAACTGCCACCCAAGGGTTTCATGAGGAAGAACTCATTCCTTTTATAATGGGGTGACTCTCATTGAAATACTCGATAACAAGCAGTGAGGTGATCCGAGCCAAGACTCGTGACCATCAGGCCTTTTTCCTTTACACCCGTTTTACGGAGTTGCACGGGTTTTCTGGTTTTAAGCACAAGCAAGATGTAACTCATCTATAATTCTTTACAAGTTCATGTCAGGGTCTTTTTATTCTACTCAGATAATATACTGTTGCACTGAAAATCCCAATGAAGCCTTTGGAAAGGGACAAAAAAATAACAGCCAATTATTGTTAGCTTATTTTATTTCTTCTTAGAGTGACTTTTTTTTGGAACACAGAACGATGGGTTTTGAAGACGCCTGCTCTACTGGACCGTACAAAGGAAATTAATGTCAAGTGTGACAGCCAATCCCCGGGCCATTTCAGTTTTTAATATTCTACAACTGTAATCATTTTTCAAGATTCTATTCATAAAGAAGATTTTAGAGTGCTGATGTCCATGTAATCCTTACAGACTAGTGGATACTTTTCAGTTGAATAACACGTTACATTCAAACTGGCGTGGGCAGTCTTTACAGTGCTGTCACTCAGCAGTCTCTCATCTCGTCCTATAACTTCCCATGAAACAGGCACAGGTAGCCTTGCTGTCACACAGCTGAGCAACACAGAGATGATCTGAAGACAATTTAAGGGCTTGCATGGCTGGTGAAGGGCCAGAACCCCAACTAGAACTCAGCTCTTTGAATTACAGTCCAGTTACCTCATCACGCATGCTGGAAAGAGTGTCGGATTTGGTGTCAGAATACTCGGCTGTACACCTGAGTTTGCATATGTAGCTGCTTATTTCACTGAGTGGTTGTGCCAAGTGAGTGCATGAATGTAAACATGCCACACAAATGTGGACACCTTTTCTGCTTGTGAAACTGGACAGTCTGGTCATATGAGGGCATGAAAGGACCTCCTTCCACTCGGGAGATGATTTCATTAAGTTCCTTGGGTGTCTCTACCCCAGCGGTTCTCTACTGGGGAGGGGCATTGTCTGGAGATACTCTGGTTGTCACCAACAGGCAGGGTGCTCCTGGCATCTGGTGAGTAGAGGCTGGGATGCTGCTAAACATCCTGCACTGCACAGGACAGCCCATGATAAAGAATTTTCCAGCCCCAAATGTCAATAGTGCTGAGGTTGAGAACTCCCGCTCCAGAGTAGGCTTCTGAATCTGAGGTCCATGGACTCACAGTTTGGCTGGGAGGATCCAGGAACCCACCCTAAAAACATTATATGGTCTACTGGGGGCAAGTGCGGGTTTCTCTGTGGCAAGGGTTCATGACCGTCAATAGGTTCTCACAGAGGTCTGTAGTTTCAGAGCAGCTATGATCCTTGCTCTAGCTGTGTCTTAATACCCAATGAAACTGCTGCCTACACAAACTTTTGTGTCCTCAAATCTTTTTGGGGAGCCAGGATTGACATATCGTTTAATAAATAAAATATGATATATTGACCTCAAGCAAGTAATGAGTGAGAAAGATGCACTGGAAGAGCTAGCAGGTGATAGGGCCCCAACAGTTGGGACCAGGCAGAGCGTGGGTAGTGCTGGGAGAAAAATATCATTTCCACTCTTGACTTCTTTGCACTTTGTCCAGAGAGAATCAGAATGAGACTCGCAGGTATCTCTGAGAGTGGCCTGCTCACCAGGTGAGGGATATATTTTTTAGGGCAACAACATTTTCTTCTGTGTGTTTAATAATACCCTTGGAAGTTGACTTATGTTGCCTCATTCAAGATGATTTTACTCCCACAGTACAGCTTATAAACTTCAGAGCCAGGTCTGACTCTCTTACTAGAAGGAGTTGGCAGCCCTGCTGGAATCCAAACATCAATTCAGACATCCTGGCTAAGTGACCAACAGTAAATGCCATCACAGTATGAAAGAGTCAACACTTCCCTACAGCCATGATTCATAACCTGTTAAATTGTAACCATAGACGCGCACCTGATGAGGTGATGAGCACCTCCTCAGAAGACTGCTGTCTGCCCCAAACACATTAATGTTGCCTTCTCAAGGTGACAAGCGTTCAGAGTCTCTCTGGGCCACAGTTTCGTCTTGATTAGAGCATGTACATACTTCTTTGTCCCTATATCCTGTAATATTTATTTCATAAGGTTTTGAATCAACTTTAGCCCTCTCTAGCTTAACTTTCTAAATTACCTTCCTAGATTTCTTGACAGTCGGGGGAAATAAGATAGAAGAGAATAGTTCAGTCTGACTTTCAGACAGAATACTTTCTTTTAATGGCTATGACTGTTAAATTGCAATACATTTTTCTTCTCTAATCTCTATGCATTGAACATGTCCAAAATACAAATAGTTATTGCTGGTGTTGCTGCCCAGGTCACACTGTTTCCAGTGGGGCATGAATTCTGTGGGTGAAAATAACCTGTTCCTCTTTCTCTATTCCTTGACTATTACACAAAAAGCCCTGGAGGTTGAGTATAAGCCTCACCTTCCATTTTGTTCTGGATTATTTTGCTCCAAGTCTAAGCCTCATTCCCAGAACATAAATGAAGTTTACTGCAAATGAGACAGTTATAAAACTTTTTTAAAAGACAGCTTTAATGTGAAGGTAATCCTTTAAGAAAAAATTTAAAAGCCAATCATATCCTCTCTGAAAAATGGATAAAGTCGAGAAGCACTAATGGGTTATAGAGTTTCTCACCTGCAGCTCACATGGTCCAATCCTCTCAGAGCGGAAGGTAATCACATTGTTTATAGCCACTCTGCTGCCTGCGTGATCTCAGCCCAGCTCCTAATTCAAGTGTCCATGTTACAAAAGCTCTTGTCAACCGCCATCGGCTCAGCAGGGAGCAGCCACGGAAGCTGAGCTACTCGCCCTTGGAGTGAGCACTTCAGGGTAGGGTTCTGGCTCATTAGTTGTGACAGAGGATGGCCCTCGCCACATGGTCCCCGTGTAAGTATAAACCCAAGAAACTTGTTTCTCCAGAGGTTTCAATAATGCATCTATCTTCAGAGCCAAACTCATTCAAAGACTCTGAAAGAAGAGCAAGCCATCTTCCGTTAGTACAGGTCGGTAATCCAGGTGGAAGTGAGGACTCCCCACAGGATGGAAAATAGGGCCATATCCTGACGTCCATCGTTAGTTGCCTTTTACAGGCTGACTTCTGCAGATTGGTCAATTCAGACTTCACTGGAGACTCACACACAGACACTAAAAGGGCACTCAGAGAATAACTGCAAATCTGGAAGGCAGTGTTGCCAAAGTGCCCGAACATTTACAGCAAACATCCCAGAAGGAGGGAAACAGTCTGGTCACAGAATATTTGGAACAGAATAAGGTTGGTTACATTTTGGTATAAAATAAGCGTTAAATACTGACTTGCTAAGATAATGAGAGTCAGCATGCATGTGATTAAGAGTACATACACAGTCTGCAAACAGACCACCAGGGTTTGAATTCTGAGTCTTTCACCTCTGAATACGTGATCTAGGGCAAAGTACTTAACTTCTCTGAGACTGGTTTTCTCATTAGTAAACTGGGGTGTGCACAGAATCTGTATTATTTGGGTTGTTGAAATTTAAGTGAAATAATGTACATAAAGTATTAGAGCCTATGGGCAGTGCTCAAACAATCACCCATCCAACAAATATTCCTTGAGGGCCAACTACGGGCCAGGGGCTGTGCTTGGCAGGTGGGAGATAACAATGGACCAGAGAGACAGAAATTGCGCATACACAAAAATCTCAAAAATACTTGGAGGTCACATTTTACGAGTACTCAATAAATGTTCACATTTTGTAGCAAACACTCAATAAATAGTGCTATGAAGAATCTAATCAATTCTTTTCGTCATGAATGGAACATGCATTCCAGGAAGCCTGAACCCGGTTTCCCCAGGGCACTGCTCAGAGGATGTGACCACCACTGGAGGATTTTCCTGGTCTTCTGATGAAGCCCTTCTCTTCCTGGACATTTTTAATATTGCTTACAACATGGCATCACCATGGCCAAGAAACTGGAGGAGAGAGACTGTGCAGAGAAACTCACAGCCTGCAAGGCCCTTTGCTGTCCCTCCTAGCACAGGGGCCGTCTCCGGAGGGGAGGGAGGCCCTCGGCACAGTGGTCTGCCCTGATCACTGTGGCTGTGGCAGGTACAAGTTTTGGCTTCAGTGTGACACCTGAGCCTATTTGTCTTGATAGCCACAGCCCTTCCTGATGTTTAGGGCACTTTGCCTCTACTCAGTGCAAGGAAGCCGTGAATAAAGGCATTGTTGTTTCTTCTTCTTGTCTGACTTGGAGCACGCTGGCGAGTGGGGGCTAAGCCTGTGGTCTGTCTCCAACGAGTCACAGAGGTAAGAGGCAGTAAAGAGACCTGACACCTGAGACATTGCTCTCCCTCGTCCCATGGGCAATGGACCAACCAAAGTTGCTGACCCCACTTCCAGGATGTTCCAATTCACTGCTGTTAATCTTTTTCACATTTAAGATTGCATGCACAGCTATGCAAATTAGCTGAGGCTTATCAGCTCAGGATTTGAGAGAAATTGAGCTGATTTGAAATGAATTGATAGACAAGAAAGAACTTATCTGAAAATTTAGAATGCATTCCACAGCCCTGGAGGAATACTTCTGCCTACCACCCGGAAGAGAAGGGTTAAAAAATAAATAAATAAATAAATATATAGTTAAAATGTCTTGCATGAAAGATAGTTTTTAAGCTCCCTGTAAGGCATAGGACTATTACATTATTGTATACATTACATTATATCGATGTACACATGCACATTACACATATATATACACATACATACATATCTGATCAAGTTACTGAAATGATATATAACTTTGCTGCATGAGCACAATCTATACTAATGTGACCCTTTTAAAATAAAATCTACATGATGGGCTTTAGAGGATGATATATCCAAGATAACTTTTAAATAAGATAATGAATAAATAAAATCTATACATTTATAGAACTGAAATGTAAATCATATAATTATCAGTTTGATTCAGGTTCAGAAATTACTTTCACATTCCAATACTTTTATATTAGAAAATATTCAACTTTTTTTGTGGTTAAAATATGTTATCTCATTGTCTTTAGTTTGCCGAATGGATCAAATAAAAAAACATATGTCATTTAGATTTGGTTTAGACTGAGGCTCTGAAAAGCTCATGCGACTTCTTTTGGTTCCATTAAAGTTTCTGCCAAAAATCCATGAATTTCATTATAGTTAAAAGAGTCAAGTTTTCTTCCATTAAATATTTACCATAATACGTTGTAAAGTGGACTTATTTGAGTTTTCATTTGAGATATCAGAGGGTAATCATAAGGGGGGGAGTGATATAATCCACAGACTGCATCAGAAAACTCCCAAATAGTTGAGTTGAACATCTGCAAGATTCATGTCTCCAAAGTTAGAAACTGTAAGAATTAAAAGAAAACGTAGAATTATCTCTGAAAAAGCAGAAAAATGCCTTTGAAGTTTGACTCTTCCCTCCCCTAACACTTTCCTTATTAACGGAAGTAAACACTATCACCTTAGTTCTAACTTCAGTTAAACTTAACTTTAAACAGTATCACTATTGCCCGTATGCCGCATCTGTTTGAAATAGGATATTCTGAAAAGGCTCAAATCTTTTTCTGTTCTTTTTTCTAGCTGCTAAAATGTCTTAGAAAATTATATATTTTTGTATTAACTGGTTTCAAAAGCCTCTTTAAATAAAAGTGACCCAGCAGCTGAGTTAAAATATTTCAGTCTTACAGAAAAAGTAAACACAATACTTCCTTCAGGAAAACACCATTTTTCAACGAGATGCAGAGACATTAATAATGTTTACTTTTTATGCGTTTTCCTCAATTCTCAAAATATCATAGTGACAGAATCATTAAAATAAAGGTTAAGAAGAGCCAAGAAAGACAATTGAACTGATACTTGTGCCAGACAAGCCAGGTTAAGTGACAATTTCTGCAAGAGACAGGGAGAGCCACGAAATATTTCTTTTACAAATTTTCTATTTTCTGTTTTCATTTCAATTGCCTAACTTGAATTATAACAACCCACAGTCACTGGTTTTTTAAAGCCTTGTTCGTGATTGAACATGCATTTGTAGACCTGGAAGAGTCTATAGAGATCACTCTGCTTTGCCTTCTCACTTTACCAGTGGAATCACAGAGACTGGGCCAGCCCACAGAGTCACTCACCTGGAGCCACGCACGCGGAAACCATCTGACTTCGCCCAGGTTTTCCCCCACCCCCAGGACACGTCCTTGCGCTAACACTCCTAGCCACCAAATTTGCATTGTCTGATGTACCAGAGGGAAGAGAGAGGGTGTATCTGGTCTCCCCACGGCACCTCTTTTCTCAAACGTTCAGAGCTTCCACCTAACTCCAGCCCTCCACGTCCAACCTGGCATTAGGAAAATGAAAAAGAGTATATGGAGTGTTCCCCTAAACTTTTGTAAATTAGCGCTTGTGAATATCAGGCACTGGAAGGTCTTTCAGAATAACGTCCTGTGGCCATCTTTTACTCCTCACCAGAAGTGGAAACAAATACATTTCTGGCTTAAAAATAATTTGTGGGAAAAATAGCTGGGTGGTTGCCTATGACCCTGGCGGGAGGGAGGGAAGGACGGTAAAGGGCAGGGGGAATCCCTGAGGGTGATGGAAATGTTCTGTATCTTAGTTGTGGTGGCAGCTCCTCGGGTATATACGGTATAACTCTCAAAACGCGTGGAATTGCACACTTTAAAAGGACTCAGTTTTTGTACATAAATAATTTTTTCATATATTTGAGTTTAAGAAAACTGTGTCAGGAATCCTATGATAAAAGCTTCTAAATTATTATTTCTGTTGTTATTAATGAATAAAATAGGCTCTATTATTGTTTAATGTAGTTTTAATAAGATTATCATAAGGAGATTTCAAGAAAGCAAAACCACCTACCTATATGATACGGAAATGAAAGATGTCTGAGTATCAATACACTTAAAAATAGAAGACTGTGTAAGGAAGGTGAATTTAATTCAAGATTCTTCCCTTTCCTACTCAGGAAAGGACTGGAAACTGATCTTCATGGGTGTGAGAAGGAAGCAGCCCTGTCTCTTTACCACTTTGCTGACCAGAGTGTCCTCCCCAGTCCACAGGCGAAAAAGAAATACCTTTTAAAAGCTTACTACTTTCCTTTACTTATTTTCCATTTGACCTGATATCTAAAAATATACAGCTAAGCAATAGTCTCCCTTTCTCCATCACAGCAGATAATTAATCTACAGTTCTGGTCAACTATCTTAAGTCCGCCAATTAACTTCTATCTTTAAGCATGCCATTTCACATTGCCTCTCCCAGAGTCTCTAGGGAGAATGTCTAAATGCAGTGGCCTATTTTCATGCAACCGAATGCTCTTAAACCTGATACTATCTCCTGGATCTTGGATTCGGCGTGGTGTGGAAGGCACAGCCTCACAGCAGCTGAAGAGGCCTCAGGACCTCTCCTGCAGCGCCATGGGAAGTGCACGGTGCTACCTGTGCTCCTGTGACACAAGAGGAAAGCGTTAGAGGTTTAATACACTAAACGGGTGGAATTTCTCTCAGCAAATAGTAAGTAACACCAATTAGGCCCTTTGCCAATGCTGTCGGGTCTTTAAATAACAGGGCAGAATGCCCTCTGGGGAAGATACTATCTGCAGGCAGAGGCGGCCCTGGAATGGGCAACAAAGAGGGTCTCGCTCACCCTGCACATGTGGACTGGAGCGCCCGTCCCTGATGCCCTGGCGTACTCAGCTCTTTTGCCAGACTGAGATGCCTTCATTCTGTCCTTGCTCACCTCTTTCCTTTCCTGTAGAAGCTCTCCTATTTATGTGTGACACACGAGAATTCAGGACGATAAGTAATTTAATGATGAAGATTAGGAAAACAAGCTAGATTTTTCTCTCTGAAGCCCTTCCCCTAGGATTATCATTGATTCCTTGTGTAGTGGTTTTATTTTTCCCTTTGATCCGGTGTATTTCCATAAAAGACTGCAATGTTTTATGCAATGTTTCCCGTACAGATGTATATTGCATCTGTGTACATAAGGAATACAAATAAGTAGGGATGTGTCTGGAATGGAGATCAGAAGGGGCAAACCACAAACCATGGTGAAGGGCAGTGGCCAGCATTCTTTATGTGCTGGTGTTTAGGAGAGGTGGAATGGGGCCGAGGAAAGCACACGGACTCTGAAATCACACTTACCTGGAAACGAATCAAACTCTGCTAACCTACCTGTTGGGTGACCTTGGGCATGCAAGTTAGTTTTACTCAAACTGTTTCATCGTCAATAAACAAAGAGGTAAAAGCGTTGTTACTAGGAAACTCACCGGGTTAGCATTTCAGTCCTTGACTTCTGGGGACTATCTACT
This sequence comes from Equus przewalskii, assembly GCF_037783145.1. NCBI lineage: Eukaryota > Metazoa > Chordata > Mammalia > Perissodactyla > Equidae > Equus > Equus przewalskii. Next base: position 34,100,905 of record NC_091837.1, on the reverse strand, counting down.
TTTAAATTCCATGATTCTGCTAGCTTGAATAAGAGTTTATTCTTTCTTATGGGAATCAACACATCACACTGTGGACAGAAGCAAGTGCCCCTTGTTTGTGAGTATTGCTCAAGGCAGGAATGGAGCCTGGAGGACACAGCGTGGATCTGGACTCAAAAGACCTGGTCACGGCAAAGAGCACCGCTGTATTCGTGGCATGACTGTGGAAAAGAGGTTTTTTGTTTTATTTTGTTTTTAGTAGTAAAATTATGTGTTCCAAACCTTCTCTGTAAAAAAATGGAATTTTGAAGTACAGGTTTGGTTTCAAGAAACTGCTAATGCCGAACTACACAAGAACTGCTGTTTACAATTCAGCGACATCTCAGTTGACAACAAATTAGAATTGGAAGCTAACAACTGAAAGTGTAGAGAGGGCGGAAAATGTCACAGGAGGGACATGAGAGATTTAACCTGGAGGAGAATAAAAGTAGTGGGAAATGCTCATCATTAGAAAAGAAAAGTGCCTCTGAGTGAGGTATTTGTAATAAAAGGTTGGGTTTAAGTAAACAAGGAATCTTCAGAGGGAAATAAAGGTATGTGGTCGACACAGGACAACAGTGAGGCCTGGAGGCCCGGGCCCAATGACACAACCTGTAGAATTCACTAACGGTAAACATTTTTCTTACCCACTAGAAAAAGAATAGCAAATTGGCTGAATGTTCGGAATTTTAAATTTTTGCTTCACAATTGAAAAACCAAAACCAACAATATCTAGTGGTTGCAAATAGATCCCAGTGGACACAAGACAAATGAATCACAGAGAGACGCGGTGGAAAGACTCAGAATAGCCATTTGGGTGACGGAGCGCGGGTTCCTTCAGCGAGCCTGTGCGCTCAGGGCAGTAGTTCTGTGTTAACTGCATATAACATAGTCTTATTTTTCTGCTAAGGGAACATTTATCAAAAGTTTACTGTGTGCTTTCTATGCAAAGCTCGTTTAATCCTCACAAGAACCCAAAGACATAGGTCCAAATTTGATTCCCTTTTCAGAAAGCAATATGCTGGACAACTGAGTGGTCAGACAGTGTATGCAGGCCACACAACTAGCAGTTGTCTGCAGTTTGAACCTGTGCCTCTGACCGCAAAGGGCTCTTCATTTCTACCTACCCAGCTCCTCACTGCCAAACTAGAATGACAATGCCAATCTTCTCCGACTCACAGGGCATTTTGGGAGAAGCATACAACAGGAGATGTGTGAAGATGCACCATAAAACATAGGCTCCCTTCTCAATATGTATCATAAGCTGATGAGGTGCTAGCTGTAGGCTAGCTGAAAACAGTGCAAAACATTTTGGAGATTCAAACACATTATCCTTTTTTAATATTAACTAAAAATTTTTAATACATTTTAAGAGCCTAAGACAGCTTATTTAAACCAAACAATTAACATTGATAAAGTGTGAACATTCACCAACGTGGATAGATCTCAAAGACGTACTGTTGAGCATAGAAAAGCAAGTTGGGGAATGCTTTGTACCATTTTTTTTTTTTTTTACCATTTGTTCCAGCATTTGAAATACAAAGTTGTACTATATATTATATATGAATAATACATATTTAGTAAAATCATAAAACCGTGGATCATGTTGAAATTCATATAATGCCAGCTGCACTAACAAAGAAGCCCTGAAATTTTAAAGGCTTTAATGCAAAAAATGCTTAATTCTTCTCATTTACATCTCAGTCTAACGGGGATGTGCCTGGCTCCACATGGCCATTCGAGGACCCCGGCTGTCTCCATCTTGTGGTCCTGGGTCCCTCTCTCTTCAGTAAGTCACTCCCCTGGCAGAGAAGTGCCATTATCCCTTCCACCCAGGTTCCAGGGGCCAGAATCCGTCACACGCCCACCCCTAGCTACATGAAAGTCTGGGGGCCACAGTTTAACCTCAGGCCCGAGAAGAGAAGGGAAGTGATTTTAGTGAATTGCGACAGATTGGAAGGTGTGCAGTAACTTCTGGATAATGGCTATGTGTAGTCAGGAAAAGAGGAAAGCTAAAGCAAATATGCAAAATTTAATATTTTTATAGCTGGGTGAAGGGCATGAGTATTACATTACTCTCCATAATTTTCTTTATGTTTAAATGTTTTACAGTTTTAAAAAGAACAAAAAAGGTGCAAGTGGGACAACTTCCTTAATGCTCCTTATTAGCCTGCCTGTGGTCCTTAACTAACACAGAGTTGGCAAACTAAGGCCCACAAGCTAAGTTTTCATTCTTTCAAAGGATCGTAAAAAAGAATAATAATGATAATAAATGACGGAAGCTGTACATGGCCCACAAAGCCTAAAATATTTACCACCTGGCCCTCTGTAGAAAAAGAAGCGGTAGTCAACCCTTGTGCTAGAACAAGAAGAAAATATAATTTACTGCCTTCAAAACATAAATTAAAACTCACTATATGCCAGGCACTGTGCTCGCACATGAATTCTTTTTAATTTAAATAGCTTAAACAGCTCTATTCAGGAGATAAACAGGAAATTGAGGCACAGAGAGTTAAGCAACTTGCACAAGCTCACACAGCTATTAAATGAAATTTAATAGAATTCAAATCCTGGTTGTCTGATTCCAGAGCCTTTGTTTTTCACTATTATACTACTTTTTCTTCCTAATTTACATTTTGATTTGTCATATTTACAAGAATTTTCTGAAAAAAAAGTATTTTCGTATTTTCTGAATCTTAATCAACTGATGAAATTACAGTTTACATTAAAGTCATGTGTTTACATTCAAATTTAATTTGACGTTTACACACCCCCCCGCTTTATTTTCAGTAAAGGAGGCCTCCAGAAGGCGGTAGCGTCATCCATGAATTCCGCCTCAGGACAGTAAAGGGACCTTTCGGAAACATTTGCTGCTAAAAGGGCTGTCGGTTCTGCTGGTTTAGAAACCGCTGCTGCGGCGTGGGAAGAAGGATTGAGGAGGCACTGGGGCTGAAGGACGCAGGGCAGGACGAGACAGTTAGTGATCAGGAAGTCGAGGGAGCCAAGGGCTGCAGGCCTGGGGGTCTTGGCTGCTGCCCTAGAAAGGGCCTGAGACTGAGCTTCTGGGAGGCGATCTGCGGAGCGAGTGCTCCTAGGAAAACCCGTAGGGAAGTGAGGGCAGAGGACAGACAGCGGAGGAACAAGGGAGGGCGCGGATTTAGCTGGCCTCTGGCCTTGGCCTCGGCCTCGGCCTGACCCCTGGGGACACTCTGGAGCCTGGGCATCTTCTCAGCCAGGCGTCGCTGGTGGGCTCCCTCAGCTGAGGGCCCTTCTCTGGAGAGGGGCTCAGCAGGGGGCCCTGAGCAGTCCATAAAGCACCTAGAGGATGGTGCACAGCTCAGGCGGCGGTCTGGGCGTGGCAGGAACAGCGCAGCCCCGGAGGCTGGTAGATAGAGCCTGCTAAGTGTTTCTGGGAGAAGTCAAGCAGGAGGCCACGCGGAGAATGAGTAGAGCCACGGCGGCTCCTGCGGAGGTGTTGGGAGGGAAGTCTGAGTGAATTAGGTTGAGGAATGAAGGTGGGGACAGCAAGTTCAGACCACTTTTTAAAAACTTGGATTGAAAAGAGAATCTGAAAAGTGAACTAATAGCTAGAGGGACGTGTGACATTCTCAATACCTCCTAATTCACAGCCTCTTCTGAGTGGCTCTTTACGTGCAGGTTGCCATGTCCTGTCCCAGCTCTGGCCACACCTAATTGGGTTAGTGTCTATCTTCAGAAGCTGTCGGTGGCCTAGTGAAAGAGTCTTGCCAGAGCCACAGGTAGTGAGTTGGCCGAACTCATCTTACCTTCTCTTTCAGGGAGCTTGAATGTGGGGCTGACTTTGCGGCAGCGGAGATGGGGCAGCTGAGTCATGAGCTGGCTCCAGACTTCCTCCTGGGCCAGCAGCACTGGGTTGAATCGTGGAGCCCCTCTGTTCACCAGTGAGCCACAGCCTTCCAGGGCTCCTGGCTGGGGCTCTGCTGGGACTGTTTCCTCTCTCAGGGGCGCCTTTATCGAATCCTCCTTCAGTAAGATATCCACAGGGTATCCTCCTTTTCTGACCATCTGAGAGCCTAACCCTAGGCAGGAGGTATGGGCGACAAGGAAGGCTTCGCATTGTATTGCACCAATCTAAGATGTCATCAGTTGAAAGGCATATCACCATTTTATGTTCCAAGAAAGAAAAAAAACCTTCAGGAGAATTGTAAGAGGCCTTCAATTGTAAGAAACATCCTGATTTCAGAGATGTTAAATGTGAAAAAAGTGAGTCTTAGAATTGATGAAATATAGCATGTTCAGAAAGTGAGCGTTGAGGAGGTTTACAGACTGAGTGGAGGGAGCTCTTTGGCAGATAGCAGATGAAGACGCGCCAGGAGGGAGAGTGGGATAAATAAAGCAGCAAGGATGGCCGGAAGCAGGAGGGACTGGCTCAAGGACACAGGGATGTCCCGCCCTCCTGCCCCTCGGACCAGCTCTGCAGATGTGGGCGGAGCGTGGGTTAGAAAGCTTGGGCCTCTCTCTCAGTTGCTGGAGCAGTGTGTGTTTCATTTGGAATTGTTTCAGGACGTTTTTTAGGAACTCTTTTATAAGCTCAGACTTGTGTTTCTTAGTGTTAACTGCATTTTGCCGGGGATTTTCGAGACGGCTGAGAGCAAACGGATGTACAATCTAGTGTTTAATAAAAGGACAAACAAGCTCCAAGGGGAGAGCGTTGCTCGCATGACCGCGCCGCTCTTCGGCAGAACGGCACACAGTAGTGCTCACACAACGTTACCAAGATGTGTGCTCAGACGACGATGTTTAACGAAAACAGTGCACGCTTGAAGGTACGATGCTAGAACAGCCTGAGTCCATGGGAGGTGTTTCTTACGCTGACAAAGGCCTGAAAGTGCAGCTGGACCGTCGCTTGATATTCAGATGAGAAGATGAGGCCAGCAGGCGACAGAAGGGCCCAGAGTCCCAGGGGGAGTGCATGGGACCAGGAGTCGAGATCTTCTCCTCCTGGGCGAGGAGGGCTTCCTCCAACCACTCCATCACTCACTGGGCAGTTTTATAAATTCTGTCTTCAGGTTAAATATTTTCATTCATTTTTGAACCAAGTTATGTGTGATTATGGTTTGCTTTCCACAAAGATAGTCGTTTTACTAACCTTCAGCTCAAGGTGAAGAGAGTCTGGGCTGGGAACTCGGGCACTCAGAGCATCAGCACCATGTTGGGACTGATTTGATTTGTCCTCAGTGGGCAGAAGCTCATGGAGGGCAGAGGTTGCAGTACACTCTGTTCTGTGCAGCTGGGTCTTCACTCAGGACCCCACTTGCACTTTGACCTCACCTTAGTGCTACTTCACAAAAGGCTGAGTGTGCAGGTGTCCCATCACCTCAGAGAAGACCATCCCCCCGAGGCCAGCTTTGGAGGACCCCTCCATCGGAGATTGCAGCTCCACCCCCCACTGGCCCTGCCTGAGCTCAGGTGGCTATGGTTGCCTGCTGCTACATTGGCCTCTCTGCCTTTGTTCGTGCTAACCTCTCAGGCTGAAGCATTTCTACCCACCAACCTCTTCAAACATATCTGCCCCCGTGGACCCACCCAGTACTTAGCCAATGCCTGCTGTGCACAGGGACCGAGGCAGGCATGGGCCTCCAGTGGCACACCAAAATGACCTGGTCTCTGCCATCACAGTGCAGTGGGAAAGAAATACCCCAGACACACAGAAATGCGGCCATTGCCACAAATGGCAGAAACTGATGCTATGAGATAGAATAGGAGGGGCGCTTACTCCAGATTGCCTGGTGGTCTGGAAAGGCTCCTCTGAGAAAGTAACGTGCAGGATGAAACCTGAAAACCCTCTAAGCTCCAGCCACATCGACATGATCATCATTCCCAGCAAACACCAGGGCGACTCCTGCCTGAGTCCTTCTGTTCCAGGTGCTCTGCTGTCTGGAACCTCCTTGTCCACCCACACTGCCCCTTGCTACTGTTTCCTTCTTCCCTGACCTGTTCCCACTGCACTCTGGCATGCAGCTTGGGTATCACCTCCTCAGACAGCCTCAGACAATCGGTTGGGGTGGTGCCTCAGTCTGCCGTCCCAGGGCACCTTGTGCAAACTGCTGTCGTCCCACCTCTGGTGACGGACATCGCCTGTCAGCCAGCATCTCCCTGACTACGGACTAAGTCACAGGGCAGAGCTAAATCACCCTTGTAGGCCAGGCTCTGAATCAGCATCTTCTACATCGTAGGCACTTGGCAAATGTTCTTGAAGATCCATAATTTATTTATCCAATGAGTCTGAAGCATACTGGGAAGTCATGGTTCTCATTTGTTGAAAAACACAACAGAACATACATTTTGGATGGAAGTTACCTTTGATATCACATTTGTTTTAACCACTGCTCGCTTGTCTATGTTCAAGATTTCAAGACTCAAGAAATATTTCTGAATTTGGGGAATCAGACTGTGAACCAGGACGCGAATGGTGCAGGCAGATGGTCACCCACTGTGAGGTCACACGGTCTCCGCTCTGTCCAGCTCCTGTCCCCCAGCTGCAGGCCTCAGAGAAGTGACTCCACGCCAGGCCTCGGAATTGGGCTCTGTAACATGGGAACCATATTATCACCTAGCTTATACAGCTGTTGGAAGATTAGAGGACACAACATATATAATCACTGTTTATCATGGTGATACTTACTACGTATGGTAGTAATATTGCAAAGGCTGTGGAAATAAATTTTCTCTAAAGCTGTGAGCGCCCCGAGTCTTTTTGTTTTACTGCCTCCAAAGTGCAAAGACTAAAAAGTGTTTGGTTTTTTATCATCTGGCTTGAATTTTCATAGTCTTTAAATAAATAACCAGGTGCATCAATTAAGTCAGGTTATATGTTTTACGGGAAAACGTTAAGGTGGAAAGGGCCAGTCATTCATTTAGATGTTGTTCCTTCTTAAATTTTAACATATGTAAGAACCGTGTTTAATAACCAGAAAGTACTATTTGAATTTCTCACACTGAGAGACAGCCAGAAGGAACATTAGCAAGGCTCTAAGGAGGGGATTTCAAACTGGATTCCTTGGATCCCTGGGTCTGTGGCCGTGACTCAGGGGCTGTGGGGTCTCTGGGGCTTCAGTGTCATGGCTGTGGCCCCATCTAAGTTCCTCCATCCTCTGTGCCACGAGGAGAGACTATCTCGGGACTGGCCTTTTCCTTGTTAGGGACCCCTCGCGATTTATGTATGCCTTTGCATTTTCTTGACATTCTCATGAATTTATGTGGAGCTCTGGCTTGAACATGCACTATGGAATGTTGATTGCTCACTCAACCTCATTACCCTCGGCTGCAGCCCTCAGACTCTGCCTGGCCCTCCCCAGCAGGGACCCTCTGTGTCCTCATTTTGTGCATGGTCGTCCCTGCTAGATGAACATTCTGGAGGTTTGGAGGACCTCCGGAGCTGCGTTTTGTGAAAGCTCTATTCCTGAACTGGAGTCTAAGCTGGAAATGACCAGGCAGGGGTGGAGGTGCACCAACGGGGATGGCTCAGTGTGGGGGTGGGTCCTTAACCAGGCCGTGCCCAGTGTCCAGGCCACGGGGAGACAAGTGGCCATTATTCAAACCATTAAGTAAGAATTCAGCTACATTTATTTTTCTAAAATTAAATGCAGTTAGGTTGAGAGTTTTAGTAAATGTTAAGTATGTGTAATTAATGGCAAATATTTTGCTCAGAGACTCTCAACAGATCATTTGTGATTAATCAGTTGATTTGGAAGGTTAATCAAATAAAAGAGCCACATTTCCTAGACTAGACCCTTAAAGCTCTCTCTCTCTCTCTGTCTCTCACATACACACACATGCACTCTCGTGTTCACATGCTGGCATTTCACATATTAGGCCCTGAAGAAGATAATTTCCTCCCAGGTTTGCCACTTCAAATGTCTCTTGAAGTCATGATTCATTTCCACTTTCTCCATTCCCCATTGCCAAAATTCCTCATCTCTCCTCTTATCAAACATCAAATATAAATAGACTTGAAAATAGTTTTATGTCAGAAGTAGGTTTGTTTTTTGGTGAGGAAGTTTAGCCCTGAGCTAACATCCACCAATCCTCCTCTCTTTGCTGAGAAAGATTGGTCCTGAGCTAACATCCGTGCCCATCTTCCTCTATTTTGTATGTGGGATGCCTGCCACAGCATGGCTTGATAAGCGGCGCGTGGGTCCACACCCAGGATCCGAACCTGCGAACCCAGCGGACCACTCAAGTGGAGCTGGCGAACTTAACCACTGCGCCACCGACCAGCCCTGTCAGAAGTAGCTTTTGCTTACAAATTGCACATTGCCATCAACGTGTGTCAGATCACAGTGGCAGAATGAAAAGCTCCCACGCTCCCTCCTTCCTCCATCCTGGCCCTGGTCCCTAAAGCAGCCACTCCAAGTCATGTGCTGGTTATAAGCCACATGCTCTCAGACTGCCAAATGCTTTCAAGGTTTCCATAAAACTTTGAGTTTGTGGCTGATTTCAAAAAGTTGAATTTTAAAATAAGCAGAAAAATAATTTTCTTTGGAGCTTTTAAGTAGTTTTGAAACCAAATATAAATTCTTAACTAAAATAAAAATTTTAATGTCCTCTTGTTATTTGCCTCTCTTGAATACTGAGGAACATAACGGTTCCACATTTTGAACTAATTACGTATGACAAAAACAAAACTCTCTACACTTGTCCAATTGTTCTGGAAAATTTCTGAAGCATCATCAACCGTGTTTACCTTATATAACATCCTTTCAATATAGTTTAACCTCTCTAATATTGAAGCCCAAATGAAGACTATGATAGCAATGAAAAAGAAAAAAGAAGAAGTACCCTCATGGTAAAAGTGGTATTTTTAGTCCACCAGATAGCTGCCTGCCTAACTTATGGACTCTTCACGAGGATCCAATGAGATCATGGAGAGGCGAATACCAGTGAATTCAAAATGGTGTACAAATGTAAGGGACTAATTTTATTGTTGTAGTTATTATTTTCTTTTTATTGTTAACATGGCTAAGAGTTTGGTGTGCTCCTGTAATCAGCCAGAGAATCTTTAGAAGGAAATAATAGACAACCACGTAGAGCTGAGTATGAAAACATCACCAATGTTCCTAGTGCCTTTCCGAGCTGTCCTGGAGCCTGACTGTCAGCGCCGTGCTCCTGTGAGCTCCATTTGATCATGACAGCGCTTTGCTTAAATCTTACCAGGCAGGAAGGCTTGTGGGAAAGATTGTTAAGCGGTTCATTAGACAAACATTCCTAGGTGGCTGCCTGTGTGCTAGGCCCAGGTCTATGTGAACAAAACAGACAAAAATCTGCCACTGAGAAACGTACAATCTAGTGGCGGCAGACTATAAGCAACACAGAAAGGTTAAAACTAAGTGAATTAAATAGTTAGGAAATGATAAGTAGGTGTAAAAAAGGAAAACACAGAATAGGTTGAATAGGACTGGAGGGTGGGGGTGCATTGCCATTTTAAATAGGATGACCAGGATGGGCCTAATTGAGCTGCTGACACTTGAGCAAAGACTAGAAGCACATGAGGGGGAAACCACATGGATTTCAGGCAGAGGCATGGCCAGTGCAAAGGGCCTGAGGGACCTGCACAGCCTGCTTGAGGAGCAGCAACAAGGCCAATTTGGCTGGAACCAAATGAGTGAGCAGGTGAATACAAGGAGATATAACGTCAGAGGCTGAGCTAGATGAGCTGGGGGTGGTTACTGTGTCACGAGGGCCTTAGAGACCATAATAAGGACTTGATTTCTTTCTCTTAGTGAGTTGGGATGCTTCAGAGTATGGAGAGAAGGAATGATGTGATCTGATTTGTCCTTTAAAAGGATCCTCCTGGTGATAGTGCTGAAAATAAATATGGGAGTGTGTGTGCAATTTTGGAAACACAGTGACCAGCTAGAAGAGTATTGCAATAATCCAGGTGTGAAATAATAGTATCTGGACCAGTGTGGTAGAGGAGGAGGTGGTGAGAGGTGGTAGGATTCTGCACATAATTGGACGTTAGAGCTAACGTGACTTCCTTTCAGATTGGATGTTCCATGTCTGACAGCGAGGAGCCAGGGACCACTCCAAGCCGACACAACAGTGTGCTTTTCTTATTGCAGCTTCTTGGAAAGTATGATATAGTTATTGAAATCTTAGATTATTTTGTTAAAGTGCCCTTTAGAAAACGGTATCAATTTACATTCTTATCAATTGTTGGTTTTCTTTTTTAAGATTTTATTTTTTTCCTTTTTCTCCCCAAAGCCTCCAGGTACATAGTTGTATATTCTTAGTTGTGGGTCCTTCTAGTTGTGGCATGTGGGACGCTGCCTCAGCGTGGCTCGATGAGCGGTGCCATGTCCGCGCCCAGGATTCAAACTGAGGAAACACTGAGCCGCCTGCAGCAGAGCGAGAGAACTTAACCACTCGGCCACGGGGCCAGCCCCTCTTATTAATTGTTTTAATTCGTATTTCTTTAATTACAACTGTTGAAACTTTTTTTATATTTATTGGACATTTATGTTTCTTTTTATTGTATAATCAAATTTTCTCCCACTGATACAACTGTGAGCTTGATAGTATATGAAATTCCCACATTTCCTGGGCTAAACATTACCTCTTATTTTCAGACATATTATGTTTATTCTTTCAGATAAAATATGGAATTGTTTTGTTCAGTAATGTCATCCTCCTGGGAATTATACAGGAACCAGATTGAATTTAAAGATTAAATTAGGGAGAATTGACATCTTTCCTTTCAATATCTTATTTTTCAATACGTATTTTGTAAGCAATCACCTTATAGGCTTTCTTATTTTTCCTAATCTTTGGTCATTTGTTAATCCTACGTTTTCAATACATGAAAGTGTGGCATCAGGAAAAACAATAATTTTGCTTCCTTTTTTCCATTGTTAATACCTCTTATTTCATGCTTTCATCTAATTCTATTAGTCAGCATGTCCAAATTAATGTTAAAAGAAATTTGTGTTAATTGAAACCTGAACTGATTCTAACCATAATTCAAAGGATTGTGTTTTTTTGTTTTGGGTTTTTTTTTTACTATCATGCTTGCTGTTTCTAAATTATATATATTTACATATAACAATAATTTTTCAGAAAAGGTAAAGAATTTAGAAGATGGCCTTTGGGCACCTATTTAGATGATCATTTTTGTCTTTTGACTAACATGGTAAATTGTACCAATAGTTTTGTGTGTGTGTGTGTGTGTGTGTGTGTTTGTGTGTGAGAGAGAGAGAGAGAGAGGAAGATTGGCCCTGAGCTAACATCTGTGCTAATCTTCCTCCATTTTTTGCATGTGGGACACTGCCACAGCATGGCTTGATGAGTGGTGTGTAGGTCTGCACCCAGGATCTGAACCCATGAACTCTTGGCTGCTGAAGCACACAAACTTAACTGCCATGCCACCAGGCTGGCCCCATCTAATAGCTTTTGTTATACTGAATGTCTTTGCATTTCAAGACCTAAGGAATAAATCCAATCTGGTTAATTTTTATTTATTAAATATGGTTAATATATTTTGATTAATGATATAAATAATAGCAACAACACACAATTTCAGTTTCACTTCTGGTGGCTCCTGTTTATTAAATCAATTATTAAAACTAATCACAGGTAAAATGCCATGTAAGGAAGTTCATAAAATCATGGACTAAGTTTAATTTTACATTTTGGGTGATTCTGAAGATATAAGACACAATTGGCAGCAAAAGCTTAATATTTCAGCTTTACAACATAAAGTAAGAAATAAGATGAAACCCACTTTGGGCTGTAGATGTGGTAGCAAATAACTACAAAGTTCCTGGTAAGATGATGAGAGCGAAAGCATGTTCCACCCCAAATACATTTTGGAAAAGGCCAGCAGCCAGGAGCCACTTGACGTGCCTCCTTTTCCTGGAAATTTATGTTTAACTGGAAAATCCAACATATAAAATAGTAAGTTGTTTGACATTACATTCCTTTATCTTTCAACCTCAGGAAAAGAAACAAAAAGAAAATCTCTTGGAGGCATATTTCTGTAGGGGATAAACCAAATTAGATTTGCTTTCTCTCCTTAAGTGGTTAATCAGATCAACTTTGAGGCTTCAGTTTTGATAAAAACAAAACGAGCAAGGTTGGGGGAGAGGGATGAACAGGTGGGGCGTAGAGGTTTTTCGGGCACTGTAAATATCCCGTGTGATGCCATAATGATGGATACGTGCCCCACATTTGTTCAAACCCATAGAACACAAGGTACAACACCAAGAGGGAACCCTAATGTCAACTATGAACTCTGGGTGATAATGATGTGTCCATGTATGTTCATGACTTGTAACAAAAGAACCACTCTGGTGGGAGATATAGATAATGGGGGAGGCTATGCATATGGGGGCAGAGGGTATATGGGACGTTGTTGTACCTTCTGCTCAGTTTTGCTCTGAACCTAAAACTGCTCTGAAAAAGAAAGTCTCAATAAAAGAAAGCAAAACAAAACCAGCAAGGCTAGTGAAGAGGGTGTCTCCATCCATGCCTGTCGTGTTCTGGCTTCTTCAGCCTTAGTCTCAGCTTCCTTTGGCCCCAATTTCTCCCCAAGTGTCTCAAAGCTAAACACTTGGGTTTCCGTCCTGCTCTTGAAAGAGTCTCTAACCTTTAAACTCCCCTCCCTTTTCCTAGAAGCTCTCATTTCTTGTGAACTGTGTACTCCCTTAGAGACTTCCTCTCTGGTCTTCACAGAAGAGACTGGGGACAATACTTAATGTAGAAACACTCACCAGTTGTGGAGGGACGAGGATGGAGGAGATCTCAGGTTCTATTGAAAACTGCATTTCAATATTTATAAGGCCAGAAATGAATTCAATTTTCAACCCTGAGTCCTAAAAACTGATCAAGACAAAGAGAAATGTTGTGCCTGCTCTCCAGGCCTGCGGAGGCATCTGTGCAGGACTGCAGCAGATAGCAAACCTCCCTGCAAAGGGCGCTGCCCACGTTACGATGAAAGCGCAATAGTAATCGGGTTTAGCAGATACTATGAAATTATTGCCCTTCAGAATGTGTATCTTTTTAATCTTCCAGTTCTAAACAACCTTTGCGAAGGCTCATGTCTGAGGATTTCCTCGGCGATCTCCGTGTGCAGTAAAACTCTCTGTCTCTATGCCGCCGGACACTTTGGAATGAGAACTTCCCTTAGGCCTCAAGACGACTCTCCTGGTGGGAAGTCTCGACATGTTTATTCATCTCTGTCTTTCCAGAGTCTCAGGGACACCAAGTTTGCTGTAAAGAGGTACAAGTCTAGTACTTTCTGTCTCAACCAAAAGTGACACCATGAAAAGGACTGAGAGATGCCATGAGCACAATGCTAGTAGTTGGATTTCTGAGAGCTTTACACAGTGAAAGAGACAAACCTCTTTATGCCTGTGGTCTCAGATGGGGAGTGTTTCCACAGTGGGCATGCGAATCTGTGGAACTCCTCTTTGTAAGATGAAAAAGGCACTTTATACAGTGTTTGTATGATTCTGTGGGTCCCTGGACGCCATTGCTGGAGATGGATGCTTCTTCCCTCTTTATCTTGCCCCGCCCTCTTTCTCCTTCCTCCATCTTCATCAGACACTTCCCAGGTGCTCCTGTGTCTGGACCCAGTGCTAGGCTCTTTGGATGCACAGGGGAGCAAAGCACTGTATCTCTGCTGTCACAGACCTTGCAGTCCAGTGAGGGAATAGAAAGTAACTGAATGCTGACACAAATAAAGATGCGATTCCAAACACGATAACTACTGAGAAAAAATATACAGAAAGCTGTGTAAGACTCTGCCATGGTACTATTTAAACTACGACAATAAAAATGAGGAGGAGATAAGTAGGTAAAGAAGGGAGTGGGCAAGAGCCTTGGATTCAGAGGCCCCAGCACGTGTGAAGGACCACGTGAGAGGGAGCTGGAGCAGCAGCTGAGAAGAACCTGGTAAGGCAGCACGGGGCCAGTTGTGCAGGCTCTGAGACCACGTTAAGATTTCAGTCCAATGCTAAGGGCAATGAGAAACCACTGACGGTTCTAACTGGGAGGGGGCTGGGTGATAGGAGCAGATTTGCATTTTCGATAGACTTTATTTTTTTTTAAATTATTTTATTGAGGTCATATTGGCTTATAACATTCTGTAAATTTTAGGAGTACATTATTATATTTCAGCTCCTGTATAGACTGCATTGTGTTCACCACCAATAGTCTAGTTTTTATTTGTCACCGTACATATGTGCCCCTTTACCCCTTTCGCCTTCCCCTGACCCCTTCCCCTCTGGTAACCACCAATCTGTTCTCTCTATGTATGTGTTTGTTTGTTTCTTTATCTTCTAAATATGAGTGAGATCATACAGTGTTTCTTTTCCTTTGACTTATGTCGCTTAGCATAATACCCTCAAAGTCCATCCGTGTTGTTGCAAATGGCATGATCTTGTCTTTTTTATGGCTCAGTAGTATTCCATTGTATAAATATACCACATCTTCTTTATCCATTCATCCCTTGATGGGCACTTGGGTTGCTTCCAAGTCTTGACTACTATGAATAATGCTGCAATGAACATAGGGGTGCGTATATCTTTTTGAATTATTGATTTCATGTTCTCTGGATAAATACCCAGTAGTGACAAAGCTGGATCATAGGGTATTTTTATTTTTAATTTTTTGAGAAATTTCCATGCTGTTTTCCATAGTGGCTGCACTAGTTTGCATTCCCCCCAGCAGTGTATGAGGGTTCCCTTTTCTCCACATCCTTTCCAAAACTTGTTGTTTCTTGTCTTGTTAACCACAGCCATTCTGACAGGTGTGACGTGGTATCTCGTAGTTTTGATTTGCATTTCCCTAATAATTAGTGATGTTGAACATCTTTTCATAGGCCTGTTGCCCATTTGTATGTCTTCTTTGGAAAAATGCCTGTTCATATCTTCTGCCCATTTTTTTATTGAGTTTTTCATTTTGTTTTTGTTGAGTCCTATGAGTTTTTTATATATTTTGGAAGTTAACCCATTGTAGATTATACGATTTGCCAATATTTTCTCCAAGTTGGTGGGTTGTCTTTTCGTTTTGTTGATGGTTTCCTTTGCTTCACAGAAGCTTTTTGGTCTGATGTATTCCCGTTTGTTTATTTTTTCTTTTGTTTCCTTTACCTGAGGAGACATGTATTTAAAAAGATACTGCAAAGACCAGTGTCAAAGACCCATGTCAAAGAGAGTCCGCTTATGTTTTCTTCTAGGAGTTTTATGGTTTCAGGTCTTACATTCAAGTCTTTAATCTATTTTGAGTTAATTTTTGTCTCTGTTGTAAGATAGTGGTCTACTTTCATTCTTTTGCACGTAGTAGTCCAGTTTTCCCAACACAATTTATTGAAGAGATTTTCCTTTCTCTGTTACATGTAGAAATAAACAAAATAGAGACCAAAACACAATAGAAAGGATCAATGAAACTAAGAGCTGGTTCTTTGAACAGAAAAACAAAACTGACAAACTCTTAGCCAGATTCACTAAGAAAAAAAGAGAGAATACTCAAATAAAACCTGAAATGAAAGAAGAGAAATTACAATGGACACCACAGAAATACAAGGGATTACAAAAGAATACTATGAAAGGCAATATGTCAACAGATTGGTTAACCCAGAAGAAATGAATAAATTCCTAGAATCATACAACCTCCCAAACATACCTCCCATAAATACCTGCAACATCCCAAAACCAAATCAAGAAGAATTAGAGAATATGAATAAACTAATCACTAGTAAAGAGATTGAAACAATTATCAAAAAACACAGAGGTCGGGACCAGATGGCTTCTCTGGTGAATTCTACCAAGCATTCAAAGAAGGTTTAATACCTATCCTTCTCAAACTCTTCCAAAAAATTGAAGAGGAAAGGATGCTTCCTAATTCATTTTACAAGGCCAACATTACCCTGATACCCAAACCAGACTAGGACAACACAAAAAAGGAAAATTACAGACCAATATCACTGATGAACATAGATGCAAAAATTCTCAACAAAATATTAACAAATTGAGTACAATACATTAGATGTATCATACACCACAATCAAGTGGGATTTATTCCAGGGATACAAGGATGGTTCAACAATCACAAAAACCAATGTGATACTCCACACTAATAACATGAAGGATAAAAGTCACATGATCATCTTAAGCAATCATCTGGTCAAATGCAGAGAAAGCATTTGACAAGATCCAACATCCATTTATGATAAAAAGCAACTCTCAATAAAATAGATATAAAAGGAAAGTACCTCAACATAATAAGGGCCATATATGACAAACCCACAGCCAACAACATACTCAGTGGTGACAAACTGAAAGCTATTCCTCTGAGAACAGGAACAAGACAAGAGTGCCCACTCTTGCCACTCTTATTCATTATAGTCCTGGAAGTTTTAGCCAGAGCAATTAAGCAAGAAAAATAAATAAATGGCATCCACATTGGAAAGGAAGAAGCAAACTGTTACTATTTACAGATGACAGGATTCTATATATAGAAAACCCTAAAGAATCCACCAAAAACTATAGGAAATAATTAAAGAATATGGTAAAGTTGCAGGGTACAAAATCAACATACAAAAATCCATTTCATTTCTATACACTAATAATGAACTAGCATAAAGAGAAATCAAGAATACAATCCCACTTAAAAATACAACAAAAAGAGTAAAATACCTAGGAATAAATTTAACCAAGGAGGTGAAAGTCCTATACACTGAAAACTAAAGGATATTATTGAAAGAAACTGAAGAAGATATAAAGAAATGGAAAGATATTCTGTGCTTATGGATTGGAAGAATTAACATAGTTAAAATGTCCATATTACCTAAAGCCATCTACAGATTCAGTGCAATCCCAATCAGAATCCCAATGACATCCTTCATGGAAATAGAATCCTAAAATTTATGTGGAATGACAAAAGACCCCAAACAGCCAAAGCAATCCTAAGAACCAAGCTGGAGGCTTGCAATCCCTGAATTCAAAATATGCTATAAAGCTATAGTAATCAAAACGGCATGGTACTGGCTGAAAAACAGACACACAGATCAATGGAACGGAATCAAGAGCCCAAAAATAAGCCCAGACATCTATGAACAGCTAATCTTAGACAAAGGAGCCAAGAATGTACAAAGGTTTGCATTTTTAAAGATCATTCTTTAGGGGCTGGCCCAGTAGTGTAGTGGTTAAGTTCATGTGCTCTGCTTCAGCGGCCTGAGGTTCACAGGTTCGGATCCCAGGTGCAGACCTAGCACCACTCATCCAGCCATGCTGTGGTGGCACCCCACATGAATAGAGGAAGATTGGCACAGACGTTAGGTCAGCGACAACCTTCCTCAAGCAAAAAGAGGAGGATTGGCAACAGATGTCAGCTCAGGGCCAATCTTCCTCACACACACACACGCACACAAAAAGACCATTGTTGCTGCTATGTGGGAAATGGATTAGAGAAGAGCAAGCATGGGCATGAGAGGCTAGCTTGGGGTCCAGGCAGCGATTCAAGTGGTTTGGCCTGAACTGACAGCAGTGGAAATGGGGAGGAGATAAGGGATTTGAGTGATAGTTAGAATGTAAAGTCCATAGCTCTTGATAACAGATTAGATATGCGGAACAAAAGAAAAGGAGATATGAAAGAACGTTTCTGTCCTGCACAAGCGGATGGGCACTCCTGCTGTTTACTGTGAGAGGCAACTGCAGGAAGAGAAAGTCTGGGGCAGCGGTGGTGGAACCAGTCATTCATTGCATTTTGGACACATTGAATTTAAGGTACTGTTGAGATATCCAAAGACAGACATCAAATAGAAGATCAGATACTATATCTGGGATAGAGAAGAGAGGTCTGGCCTCGGGATATACACTTCTTGAGTCATCAGTGCACAGGTGCTACTCAAGTCAAAGGTCTTGATGAGATTGCCTAGGAGGAGAATCTAGAGTGAGAGGAGGAGCTCAGCCGTAAGGAACTCCTTCATTAATAGCTGGGTGACAGAAAGTAAGCGTGCAAAGGAGACTGAGACAAAGGTCTGGCATCACAAATGCCACAGGGAGGAGAGGATGGTCCATACTGGAAAATGCAGGGAATAAGCCAAGTCAAATGAGAACTGAAAGCATTCAGTAGAATTGTTAACACGGAAGTTACTTAGGACCTTGGCAAGCTTTGTGACCTTCACCTGACCCGAAAGCAAAAAGTACACATTGCTCCACGGGTCACTGAGAAAAGCAAGTTCTGAGTAGAGACTGAGACACATAATATAATTTACTAACAGATACAGTTTATTTTACGTTGACCTCTTGAAACAAAACAAAATAAATAAAAAATAATAAATTAAAATGATTGAAATCTGGAGAGATGCAACTGCAAATATGTATTTTTATAACTACTCTGTATTTTGTTTTATACTAAGACGCTATTTTTTTTCTAACAAAGAAGCCAAAAAAGCTAAGGGTCCTGTGAAAACTGTAGCAGAACAAGTTCAGCAATGGCTATAAACCTAAAAAAAACCCAAAAACCAGTTTTCAAGGGTGCAGGCTTCGAAAAGATTCTGGTCAGTGACTGGTGGTTTCAATCAAAATAATCCAGGTGGATATCAACTGTCAATAGAAGTATTTTTTAACAATACATAAAAGCGTGTTCCTATTGACTTACTTGAGGTTCTTGCCCAAAGACCTTTTTCTCCCAGAAGCAATTGATGAGATCTCATTTCTCCCATTTTCAGACAAATGGGATTTTCAGTGAACATTCTTCCTTCGTCCATGATGTTTGGACCTAGGCATGCCGCTCAGTCAATACCTGCAAATGTTTAATCAATGATTGCTCACATACTCCCTTGCCCAAAATGGCCCTATTGGACAAGTTCTAAAACTGCTCTTCCCATGAAGTTAGTGAATTCCAAATTCATGTCCATATCTTTAAATGAACCTCTTGGGAGACTTTGCTGTACGAGAGATCTGGTCAACAAGGGCAGAATTCCTCTAGAAGAGAGATTGGTAAACTATGGTCCGTGGGCTGTTTAAGTCTGCTGCCTGCTTTTGTATGACAAACTGGCTAAGAAGATATACGTATTTTTGCAGTTTTAAATGCTTGAAAAAATCAAAAGAAAAATAATGTGCATGACATGCAAATTGTATGAAATCCAAGTTTCAGTGACTAAAAATCCAGTTTTATTGGAGCACAGCCCATTAACTCATTTATGTCTTGTCTATGGCTTCTTTCATACTATGGCAGAGGTGAGCAGTTGTAAAGGGTCCATAGAGGCCACAAAGCCTAAAATCTTCATTCCCTGACTCCTTATGGAAATGGTTTGCTGAACCTACTCTAGAAACGGTCATCTCAGGGCTCTGACTGCCCTGACTCTTGGAGAGTTGGCATGGGAAGTGAAGATCATAATGCCGTTTCTCATTTGCCAAGAGTTCTACAGTCCAAAGTGTTTCATCCTCACAATAAGCCTTTGAGTTACGAAGGGTGGGCATTATTAACTCCATTTTACAGATAAAGAAATTAGGGTCCAGAAATATTGACCAGATTAAGCCCACAGCAATGCTGTAAATAGGTATTATTGCTTCCATTTTAAAGGTGGAAAGATGAAAACTCAAAGAGGTTAAGTAACTCACACAAGATCAGCCATTGTGTCAGAATGAGACTTGAACTTGGATCTTCTGGTACCTAATAAATACCTAATTTGCCCACACCGCCATTGACTGCTCCCTGGGTAGAGCAGCTGGTGGCTTTGTGAGCTGTCCCTTTTCTAGAGAGGATTATTTTTTACTTTAATACGGACACCACCCTGAAGAGAAAGTCCTTTGTTCTTGGTCCTAATCTGGTTTAGGCCAAGAAGCAGTCGAGTACATTTGAGATTTCTTCGCATCCCCTCTGTAGACCTTGGGTAACCCGAGTTTTAGTGGCTCTTCCAAGATGGCAGCCAATATGTTGCTGAGGAGGGCAAAGTACAAAATTGTTCAGAGAACTGAAATTGTGGCTAAGGAGAGCAGGCCTCTGGTATTTTTGGAGCTCCATTTCTCAATCACGTCCTTCTTCCTCTCCAGCCATCTTTTGTCCTCTTTCTTTTCTTTATTTTTTATTCTCCTTTCTTCCCCTCTTCTTGTCTTTCTCCTCACATTCTCTTGGTTTAAGTGCCTTAACGGTGGCAGCAAAAAGGATCAAGAGCATTTTAAATTCATGAACTGAACATTTGGAGGTAAGGGACAATGCTAATATGTCGTTTAGAGTCATGTGTTTAGAGTGTTGCTGTGAGCCTGGATTGCCTTTACCATGGCCAGGAAGGCCCAAAGACTCTGCTTCCTGCCTGCTCATCCTCACCCCCTTTGCTCTGGCCTCTTTCTGTTCTTTCACACTTCAGAAACTTGACAAACGCTGTTCCCTTTGCTTGGCTTCTTATCACAAAAACAACTTCCTCTTGTGTGCCCGGTCTCAGCTCCACAGTCCCCTCCTCAGAGCTCAGAGAGGCCTTCTCTGACCGCGCTGTCTAGGACGCCATGCCTCTCCCTCGTGCCCTAGCACAGCACCAGTTTATTTTGTTCATAGCACCTCACCCACTGTATTATCTTCTTACTGGGTATGACAGACCTGAACGCGAGCTCTAGGACCTTCTCTGACTAACGTGTACCACCGTGGTCCCAGCATTCATCACAGTGCCTGGCACAAAGTTAAGGCAATCAAGAATATTTTTGGGTAATGAATAAATAAAATTTCCAAAAGGTGAAATTCACAAAATTAAAATTTATTTTGATTTGCAATTCACTATAAGCTCTAAGTTCTCTCATATATATAGTTTAATTTATCTTAACAATTTAAATATAATTTAAATAAACTAGTTAAATATACAGTTTAATTTATTTTAGAAATTAAAAAAAGTACTGAGGACTTCCAATTCTGGCCAAGATGCTCCATCCCCATTGTTTACTACTCCTACCGGCCTTGCTCTTAGCTAAAACACCCCAGACATAATACAATTAATGTGCATAGGAAGATCCTGGAAAGGGAAAGGCTGGCTTGGGAACTTGCCACTTGAGGAAGAACACTGCACATGTCCCCTGGGTTTTCTTTCTGCCTCCATGTATTGAGAAGGGGTACTGCAGAAGTCTGCAACCCAGAACTGCCAACAGGCACAGACGGAAAAAAGCCCAAGCAAAGCTTCCTCTCTCTAGTGAGAGGACTGGGAATATAGCGTAGTGAAACAGAAAATCTTCTTGAGAATAGCCGCCCCACTCCAGACAAACACCAGAGAAAATCTGCCCCAACCCCAAAGCCCTGTGCTGTCAGCAGGGCCAAGTAGGAGCTGGATTTCCAGCCCCTCCCAGCAGAAACAACCAAGGGAGTTGACACTGCTTCTCCATGAGGGTGGTGCCAGTGGGGTGGAATAGGGAGCTGAACTTCCCCTGCACCAGTGGCAGTGAGATGGAATGAGGTAGAGCAAAGTGGTGCCAGTTAACACTCCACTTCTGCCTTCTCCTGGTGTCAGGGGGCCCAAAGGGGAGCTGAACACCCAGCCCCCTCTATACCTGTACAATACACCGAAACAGGGTGACTCTGCAAAAAAAAAGAAAAGAAAAGACTAAGTGGGATCATAGCATGCTACCTAAAATACCTAGAAGGTCCAGGATACGGTAGAAAATTATTCATCATACCAAGAACCAGGAAAATCTCAACTTGAACGAGAAATGACAAGGAACAGACACCAACACCAATATACCACATATGTTGGATTTATCAACAAGGATCTTAAAACACCTTTCATAAGACTGCTTCAATCGGCAATTACAAACACATGTGAAGCAAACGGATAAATAGAAAGCCTTAGCAAAGAAATGGAATAGAAATATAGATATAAAGAACCAAATGGAAATTTTAGAACTGAAAAGTAGAATAACAAATAAAACTCACTGGATGGGCTCAACAGTGGAATGGAGAGAACAGAGGAAAGAATCAGTGAACATGAAGAGAGAATGTTAGAAATTACTCAACTTGGACAACAAAGAGAAAATAGACTGAAAAGAAATGGACCACGTGTCAGGGGCCTGGGAGACAGCAACCAAAGACCTAACATTTACCCCACTGGGGTCCTAGAAGGAAAGGAGGACAAGCATGGGGCTGAAAAAGTGCTTGGAAAAATGAGGGCTGAAAACTCCCTAAATTTGACAGAAGACAGAAACCTGCAAATGTAGGGAACTGAGCGAACCCCAGAACAAGGTCAATCCAAAAAATTCAAGTCAAGGGACATCAAATCAAACTTCAGAAAACTAAAGGCAAAGAAAAAATTTCTTTAAACAGAAAGGAAATGATGAAAGAAACATGACATATCAGGAGTGAAGAAAGAACAATAGAAAACATAAAAATGAGGGTAAATATTATAGACTATCCTTATCTTGAAACTTCTAAATTATGTCAAATGATTGAAGCAAAAATTATAACACTGTCTGATGTCGTTCTCAATATATGTAGAGGAAACAGTAATGTTAATTATACTGTGAAGGTGGAGGGCAAATGGACCTAAATGAATGCAAGGTTTCTATGCTTTACTCAAACTTGTATCAGATTGAGACCAGTGGACAGTGATAAGTTCCATATGTGTAATATAGTACCTGGGGCAATCACTCAAGTAGCTGTATGAAAAGCTATACTCAAAAACTTTACATAAATCAGAATGGAATTCTAACAAGTGTTCAAATAAGCCTCAGGAAGGCAAAAAAAGTGAAAAGAGGGAAGGAAAATGAGGACAAACAGAAGACAAATAGTAAAATGGTAGAATTAAGCAATAACATACTAAAATTAAATTAAATGTAAATTTCATTCATCTAAACACACCAATTAAGAGACAGAGATTGGCAGACTGAATTTTTAAAAGTGGCTCAATTATAAGCTGTCTAAAAGAAACTCACGTCAAATGTGTTAGTGTATGGGTAGGTTGAAAGGAAACAAATAGGAAAAAAGACATATCATGTAAACATTAAAAGAAAGCAGGAATAAGCCTTTGATAAAGCAGACTTTAGAGCACAGAAAGCTACAAGGGATCAAGAAGAGCATTACGTGATCATGAGAGGGACAACCAGCTGTAAAGACGATGAAATAAAACCCATCTTACTCCCAATACTCACCTCTCAGGATGATTTAGTTTTTTATTTTGTTCATCTTTTCCTTTTGGTGTATAAATATGAGCGTATTTGCAGACAGAGCTTATAATGCTTACACTTCTTTTTTTTTTTTTTACCATTTTTTAATTTAACAATATCTCTTGAATGGATTTCCAGGTTTTACACTTTTTTCCCTGTAACATCCTTTAATGTCTTACTAGCATTAAATAGATGAAAACAGCCCAATTGTTTTCAAACCCCTTTAAGCCACACAGCACTTCTTTCTTAAACCCTTGTCTTGCAGGGAGGTGAAGGCGGAGCTGCTCTTTGCAGAGTGGGGAGCGGGAGGCCCAGCGGTGTCTTGTGTGGTCTCCCCAATAGTTTCCTCTAAAGGTCCCTGACGCAGCTCCAGCAGATGTTGAGCCTCTCGGATGAGGTGTAAAACTGTCATTTTATAAAACAATGACAAAAATGCCATATCAAGTATATTCAATGCTAAAGTTTTAATTGTACTCAAATCCATCCCTACCTTTTACCAGCTGTGGTTATCACCGTGGCCTCGTATTTCACTTTATAAGGAAAAGAGAAACATAGATGTTTGAGCTGTAGTTGCTATGGTGATAAGCAGAGTCAAGGGACTGGGCTAGTTGTCCTTTTCTGTGTCTTCCAGAACTTTTCATTTAAAATTCCTACTTTTCTAAGCTGTGTCGCTATAGACCCAAACTGTCCATCTTGACAGCTGAGTTTTGTACAGCAATATATTTTCACCTATAGGAAGTAGTTATTGGCATAGCATTCCTAGCAATGCTGAGTTTTTCTTACTGAAATTGAAAATATGTCAAGACCTCCAAAGTCCTTCTAGCAATAATTAACCTAAGCATGCCATTATGGTTTTTGTTAGTATAGATAATTTGTAAATATGACACAATTTCTTTAAAAGTCTGAGCATTTAATAAAATAGTCAACTATGATCTACAGATCCAGCTACATAAAATGCTTCTTACAAAAGCATGTACTAAAAATTATATTTAGACTGCAGCTTCCTAAGAAAACAATTAAGGGACCGTATCGAGTAGCACATACTTTTGCTAGAAGTGAGTGAAAAGGCCGTGTTCTCTCAGTGAGACACGCCTTTGGCAATTCATTCCATCTGCAGAAGTCTCAGCTGCCAAGTTTGCTGCTAATCAGGGTTTCTATCTCAGCCGACAGTCCTGGTGGAGAGCCGTGCTTTGATTTACTTGTGCTGTTTAATGTCATGATTCAGAACTTCAGAGAAAGTGCGATCGTCTCTACTTGGTGCACATGCAAAAGGACAACTAGGTTTTTGATGCCCCGCATTTGCTGGGGAAGACAATTATTGATACAAACTTTATAACCTGCTCCAGAGGACTCTAACAATCATGCAACTTTTAGGGTGTAATCACTTCAAAGGTTAGCCTTCCCACATGAGCTTGCCAGAGCCCACAAGCAGCCTCTAGTGCCATTCATTGCGCAAAACTCAATGACCTTGCCACCTGGACAAAAATGCGATTCCAGGGGGCTCAGAATTCCAAGATAGATGCAACAGCATTTCAATCTCATTAATGTTTGCTGTGAATTTCCATTAATCGTGTTCCATTTCAGGGACTATCCCTAATGCTTTCTGAAAAGCAACCCAATGAAGTGATTAACAAAACTAAAGCTTTAACTCAGCATATTTCTGTGAGGTCTTGATTAGTGAAAGCAAGCAAACCAGGAAAGAAGACTGGACAAAGAGAATAATGTCTGTGCGGCTGGGCTGTGCTGACTTCCACTTGACCTTGTGCTCCTCGTGTGGAAATGATGCATTTTTTAGTGCAGGTGCTGGGAGATGGCACTGTACCCTCGTGTAGAGTCGGAGTTTATTCGTGGAGTGTTTGAAGTGTACCTCCTAATGCCTTGGGACCTCCATTTCCCCATAAGGCAGGCAGATGATGGAGTGGTTTTTCATTTGCGAGATCAGGGTTCTTAGTGTATGGTTTGATTCATAAGCAAGACTCATGACAAAGTGAAAAGGGTCTGTGTGTTCTTGGTGAAATAAAAAAATGGATGTAGAGGATGTGCAGGGTAATTTGGATTACACTAAGGTGCTCTGACCACTCAGGCTGGGGCCAGGCCATATAATATGAATCTGATTCACGTGTTGTCTCATTCTTCTGAGCTCCCAATGATCTACAATTTGTGTTTATCAATTTACAACCAGCACATCATGTATTCTGAGCAGTTCACACTGGCTGCAGCACAAAGCACATACTTATTAGTGACATAAATCAAGAGTTTCTGTACCTGAATAGAGATTAATCTGTAATCCACTCCCGGAAAAGGAGCCCTGGCAAGCAGTGCAGGCTGTCCCTCTGGCAAACACTCATAACCCTCTTCCCGGAACACTGGCCGGCCCATGTGGATTCTGCTTCCAGGGGAGAAAGGGCAAGCAGGAAGTTCCGCCCATGGTTTAAATCAGTTAGGACCTCAGAGGACTCCAGAGGTGGGAGTTTTCTTTTTCTTAACTATGATACATTTTCACGACGGAGGAGGAGGCCTGGAAAAAAGAGTTGTGACTAGCATAAAAGAGGACACAGGGGCTTTCTGTACAAATAAAAATATTCTGTCTGCCAGATCTTTTCTGGTGATAGGGCTAACTACGCTTTTTCTTTACAAGAGACAGCCATGACCCAGGTGAGAAACTTTGGCTTGAAAATAGCTGCTTCCTGGGCAGCAAATGGGTTAATTAAAAGTTAAATGATTTTTAAGGCCCAAATGAGTCAACTAGAATTTGGATGCCAAATGTTCACCCGAGAGAGGTGAATAAATGCTCACAGGGCATCTGAAAAGGACAAAGGTTCTTGGAAGCGGTGGGAGGAATTCATCAAGGGAGAAATGCCGTTGCCCAGCTTACCGCCTGTAAACCCTTGGTTGGGAGAGTTTGGGGTGAGTTGCAGCATGCTGCTGATGAGCCCCAGCCCCGAGGAGGAGGATCTCCAGGAGAATCAGCGGGGAGCACCACGGCCCACAGCGCCCAGGGCATGCTGCCAGCGGGACACGGAGCATTGGACAAGCAACCCTCAGAGACGACCTTTACCTGCAGTGGGGACACATCATGATCTCTCCTCAGGCTCAGAATCCCATCATCCCCATGAAGTCTACCCCACCCACTTAAAGGATTAAGTTACAAATATGAAGACAAAAGAGAAAAAAATAGGCATTTTTGGGCACTGTTTGAAGACTGAGTAGGGGCCAGCCCGGTGGTGCAGCGGTTAAGTTCACACTTTCCGCTTCTCAGCATCCCGGGGTTCGCTGGTTCAGATCCCGGGTGCAGACATGGCACCGATTGGCAAAAGCCATGCTGTGGTAGGCGTCCCACATATAAAGTAGAGGAAGATGGGCATGGATGTTAGCTCAGTGCCCGTCTTCCTCAGCAAAAAGTGGAGGTTTGGCAGCAGATGTTAGCTCAGGGCTAATCTTCCTCAAAAAAAAAAAAAAAGATAAATGAAGACTGAGTAAATTGCCTTTATTTATAAGAGGAGAGCAAGGGATATGTCATTAATGGCATGCTGCCAGGGCCTTGCCCTGTAGCCTAATGGCTAAGTTCGGCATGCTCCACTTCTGGAGCCTGGCTTCAGTTCCTGGGTGAGGACCTATCCCTCGCATCAGCAGCCATGCTGTGGAGGCATCCCATATACAAAATAGAGGAAGATTGGCACAGATGTTGGCAAGTTTGGGCCAAACTTCCTCAGCCAAAAAAATAAAAGGAACAACAACCAACTGCCTGAATAAAGGCACCTTAGCCCCAGGAACAAAATTTCCACCACTGCGATCTGTCAGGGGTTTGCGAGGTCAAGCGCGTCAAGCAGAGAGGGCGTCCGCATGTCTTCCTCCTAGACCACTTTCTTTCCTGATGCAGTCAAGTGCTCAATCCACATTCATTGCTTTTTTCTTTTCTATCTTTAGAATGTTGTGGGAAGTCACTAACTTTTTGCTGATTGGAAGAAGCATTAAAATGTTTACTGTTACCACATTCAGTTCCTTCCCTTCCCATGTACCTTCGTTTCCAAGATAGATAAGCAGTTTAATCAGGATTGTATCTTCCAGGTTATGCTACTGTATTTATGGATTTATAGTTCTTTCTTTCAATTTCCTTCTTGTATAATGCCATGCCAAAGTAGAAAAGAGACGGGGTCATTTCTTTCACTGCATTTGAATCAGCTTGTTGTCTCCCAAGAACGTCAAATCAGCATCAGATAAAAGAACAAGCTTCAAGCTAAATGCCATCGCCTGAGAAAACGGAAGCCAGTGGACACACTTCTACCTGCTCCCACCACCACATCTTCACAAGGGCCGGCATCCACGCCCGCTCGCTCCTCCTGCCCCCATTACTATGGCTCAGCTGTCCTTGCTCCTCTTGAAGACTGGACCTCCTCTTGGGCTCCCTTGTCTATTCATGGGCATCTCTCCAGGTTCTTCCTTCGCCTGTTCCTTTGATCACAGTTTTTCCTTGCATCTTAAAAAAAAAAAAGAATCTCTATTGACTCCAGTCAAGGTTCTACTTCACCTCTGCTCTCCCTTTACAGCAAAACACCTCAAAAGAGTGACCGATACTCTGTCTCACATCCTCCCTCGTATTGTCTCTTAAATCTGATTCATTTGAGTATTGTCCCCACTACTCCATCAAAATTGTCCTAGCAAAGTTTGCCAGTAAAACCCCATGTTGTTTACTTGGCCTATCAGTAGCATTTGGCACAGATTCTCACTCTCTCCTCCCAGAAACTATTCACTTGACTTTTGGGCTATCACCTTCTGCTGGTTTCCCTTCAAACTCTGCTGGCTTTTCCCCAGCCTTTTGTTAGTTCTCTTTCCTGGTACTTTTCATCTTGCTGACTCTTGGTTGGAGTGCCAAGGGCTCCAACCCCAGTGATCTCATCCATGCTCATGACTTTAAGTACTGTTATAATAGCCATGTCTTTAGCTTCTGCATGCTGATGCTTTGACATCTGGGGTCTTGCTGACCTGGAGGGACCGCCCCTCCCAGTGCTAGCCAATTCCTAGAGGTAGTAAACAAGCTGCCTACCTGTGAACACAGCTTTCACATGCAAACCAACCAAGTTAGAGCCACTATCCACCTCCCCTAATCATGCCAGGGCTGGTGCCAGGCATACAGATACAGCCCCTGTGCCCTGGAGCCGCAGAAATTATTCCAACTAGCCAGTCCAACTAGCCTGCTTCCCCTGGCTTGCCCATTCCTTCCCACGGAAACCACAACAAAGCCTCTTGCCCACAGTTTCCTTCTCTGTCTGTCTGCCCACCCATCTCACTTTGGCATGGCCTCATGTGGCCCTGAACGCTGTGCCTCTGTTTCTGGGGAAGTGTGAGTATAAGAAGCTTCTTCCTTCATGACAATCATCTCTGTGTCGATGTGTTTTACCTTCCCTGATTAAAACAAATCCAGGGTATCCTTAAAACAACTATAATCACACACACACACACACATACACACATAGACACACACACTCCAAACTGACGTCTCTACCCCAGACATCTCCGGGAACTCCTGACTCATGTATTCATCTGCCTTCTGAACATCTCCACTAGACGGCAAGTAGTACCTCACACTGGGCACATCCAGACCCGATCTTCTATGATTCCCCCCAAACCTGACCCTCCCCCAGTCTTCCCCATATCAGTTAACGATGACTCAATCTTTCCTGTTGCTCAGGTCAAAAACTGAGATGTCATAGTTTACTCTTGTCTTTCTTTTGTATCTCACATCTAATTCATTGGCAAGTTCTCTTGGCTCTGTCTTCAAGTGACATCTAGAACCTATCCTTCTACAATGCCATGCCAAAATAAAACTCACTACCACTATGTCAGTCTTCGCTCATAAAAACGTACCCGAAACACAATAAATACTTAATAAACATGTATTGAATGACTGTCATAGTAAATGTATTCTACTTATTTTATGATCTGATTAATTGATAAATTAATGTTAAGTCCTACATTGTTACAAGTGGGATAACATAACACTTTGCTTCTATCTCCTTGGACTTGAGGAAAGATGAAAATTTATTGCCCCAATGTAAGCTGAGCTCTGCAGAGCGAGATGAGATTGCTCCAAGTCAGTTCCATCTCTGTAGACGTTTAACCCTTCCCAAAGGTGCCCATGAATTCCCGAGGAGCCTGACCCTCGTGATCACCCCTGCCCCTGCCCGCCATGGAAATGGGCGAGGCTACAGATCGCCTCGCTGTGCTCTACCTTATGACCCTTTCTACACGAAGTTGACACGAGACTCAGTTTTCACTCAAATCATTTTGAGTATAGTACAATTTACAGAGGAGGGAATTATATTTCAGAAACGCAACAATTTCAAATTGAACACCGCAAGTCACGTTCACTCAACACTGGGGATTGTTTAATGGCCAGATCACTTCATGCAGTTCTCAGTATTGTACTTTTTCTCTCCCTGCCACCTCCTTCCTCCTAGATTGCTACTCCATCTCCCTTCAAAATTCTTATTTTTTTCAGGAAAAGAAAAAAACAGGCCTTCTATGTTACAAGATCTTCCACCTAAGATGGTTTTTGTCTGTGTTTTTATTATGAATAATTTCAAACATATAAAAAATTTAAAGAATAGGACACTGAACATCAATGTGTCACACCATTCAGATCTGATAATTGTTAATATATATATATATACATATATATATATATATACACATATTTTTTGAGGAAGATCAGCCCTGAGATAACTACTGCCAATCTTCCTCTTTTTGCTGAGGAAGACTTGCCTTTGAGCTAACATCCATGCCCATCTTCCTCTATTTAATACGTGGACGCCTACCACAGCATGGCGTTTGCCAAGTGGTGCCATATCCGCACCCGGGATCTGAACCGGCGAACCCCGGGCCAGCCCCTAATTGTTGATATTTTGTCATACTTTCTTCATCTATATCTTTTGCTGAACCATTTTAAAGTAATTTACAGATGTTATGGCACTTTATACCATTAGTACCGTCTTCACAAAATGAGGACATAATCGTCCATAACCACAGTGCGATCTCCATGTCAAACATATTGACAATATTCCTGAATATCATCTAGCGCCTGGTTCATTTTCAAATTTCTCCACTAGCCCCCAAACAATTGAGGCTTGAAATATTAATTTTACTTATTTACTTGTTCAGTTAAACCTGTATTTAAAATAGCGTTCTATTGCTATTAAACATTTTAATATGGTTGCATGCTTTTCCTAACACTTCTCTTTGTACGAAGTGGAGACAAATACCAGTAGCCAAATGCTCTTTATTGTATTACCTGTTGGAGTAAACCAATACCATTAAAGTGGGGTCTCTATTTTACACAGCTGTTTAATGCCGTAAGATGTACGGACTCACTTGTTAAATTGGGATCTGTAAGCAAAAACAAATGGAGGGAAGAGCAACAGAGACAATGAGTAATGGAAATAGTTTCCAGACTGCAGAAGCCGCAGCTTTAGTAGAAAATATACGCAGCCCTGAGGAAAGACTTTCCTGGGTCCTTGTGTCTGTTACCTAGCAACAAGCCCATTACACAGGGGCACGCTGGAGTCCAGTTAACAGGGCACAGGAAGAACGCGTGAGGAAGAGGACCAAATTTCTTCTTTTATGCTATGTTAATAACTCAGGACTGTGGCAGTCTTTGACAGGGGCAAGTGTCTGAAAAAATCATTCCTGTGTAATGCTTTCTCACGTTAAATCCCTAAAGGAAGAAAATGGCTTTAGTTTAATTTGCTGTGCACATGTCACTACTTATTTGTCCATATAGCTATCTGATAAGAGTTAAATATACCATATGAAAAAGAAAATCGTCCAAACTCAAATTGGTTTTGATTCATGGTGTAAAGCTCTAAGACCCATCTAAATTCATTCCTAACAGCAAATGAAATCAGCGTCACAGATTTACCATCATTATTATTATTTTTTGCTTTTAAAATTGCTTTTAAGTAAATTACTGCTTTTTTAGGTTTGGCTTCTTTCTTCTATTAGGTGTTAATCTGAACTGACAGGATAGCTTCTCTGTCATCCGTTTTTGCCTAAAGTTTTTCACAGAAAAAAGGATTGTTTCGATAGCACAGTGTTTGAATAATGTAGCTATGCCGGTGGTCATTAATAGCAACACCATCCTTTAAAACTTGCTCCAAGTGCTTCGCTAGCACTGCTCCTCACTTCCCTTTCAGCTAAGTCAGGGGAAGATGTGCGCCAACCAAGGACAGGACAGAAGCCCAGAGCTCCTGGTCCCTGGCCCAGCTTGCCATCAGTTAAACTGTGCCTTCAATTTTGTGTGTGTTTTAAAGTTTTTAAATTGTGGTAAAATACACATAACATAAAATTTACTATCTTAACCATTTTTTTTGAAGATTGTCACCTGAGTTAACAACTATTGCCAATCTTTTTTTTCCTTTCCTTCTTCTTTTCCCCAAAGCCCCTCAGTACACACTTGTAGATTCTAGTTGTGAGTGCCTCTGGTTCTGCTATGTGGGACGCCGCCTCAGCACGGCCTGACGAGCGGTGCCACGTCCACGCCAAGGATCCAGACAGATGAAATCCTGGGCCACCAAAGCGGAACATGCGAACTTTTACCACTGTGCCATGGGGCTGGCCCCTATCTTAATCATTTTTAAGTGCACAGTTCGATAGTGTTAAGTATATTCACATTGTTGCAGAACCAATCTCTAGACCTTTCTTCATATTCCTAAACTGAAATTCTGTACCCATTAAACAACAACTCTCCATCCCCCTCGTCCCCTAGCCCTTGACAACCACCATCTACTTTCTGTCTTTATGAAGTTGACGACTCTAGGTACCGCATAGAGGTCGGTCATACAGTACTCATCTTTCTGTGACCTGATTATTTCACTTAGCGCTATGTCCTCCAGGTTCATCCATGTCATACCATGGGTCAGAATTGCCTTCCTTTTCAAGGCTGAATAATATTCCATTGTATGCATATAGCACATTTTGTTTATCCACTCACTGGTCAATGGACACTTGGGTTGCTTCCACCTTGTCAGTATTATGAATAATGCTATGAACATAGGTATACAAATATCCCTTCAAGGCTGTTTTCAGTTACTTGGGATATGTACTCAGAACTGGAATTATTGGATCATATAATAATTCTGTATTTTTGAGGAACCACCATACTGTTTTCCATAGTGGCCATACCATTTTACATTCCCACCAGCAGTGCATAAAGGTTTCAATTTCTCCACATCCTCGTCAACACTTGTTATTCTCTGTTTTTTTTTTTTTTTTTGATAGTAGCCATCCCAGTGGGTGTGAGGTGGCATCTCATTGTGGTTTTGGTTTGCATCTCCCTAATAATCAGTGATGTTGAGCGTCTTTCATGTACTTACTGACCATTTGTACATCTTCTTTGAAAAAATATCTATTCAAGTTCTTTGCCCATTTTTAAAATCAGGCTGTTTGGGTTTTTGTTGTTGTTGGGTTGTAGGAGTCCTTCATATATTCTGGACATCAACTTTGGTGTCATATCCAAGAAACCATTGTGAAATCCAATGTCATGAAGCTTTTTTCCTACTTTTTCTTCTAAGAGTTTTATAATTTAGCTCTTATGTTCAGGTCTTTGATCCATTTTGAGTTAATTTTAGTATATGGTAAGGTAAGGGTTCCACTTCATTCTTTTACATGTAGATTTCTGGCTTTCCCAACACCATTTGTCAAAAAGACTGGCTCTTCCCCCTTGAATGACACCTTCCTCAAAAATCATTTGACTCTGTATGTAAGGGTTTATTTCTGGGCTTTCTATTCTATTCCACAGATCCATATGTCTATCTTTATGCTAGCACCACACTTTTTGATTACTGTAGCTTTGTAATAAGTTTAAAATCAGGAAATGTGAGGCCTTCAACTTTGTTCTTTTTCAAGTTTGCTTTGGCTATTTGGAGTCCCTTGAGATTCCATATGAATTTTAGGATGGATTTTTCTATTTCTACAGAAAAACAATGTCACTGGGATTTTTGATAGGGATTGTGTTTTTCTAATTTTTTTGAGGTCTCAGAAACTCATTTGTCTAGGATTATGCTCTGAAATCTCAAAGTTCTGCAGACAATGAAAGTGGGACGTAGAATTTACTAAAAAGACAATGGCCACATTTGCCATGTTTTCATTTTTTGGAAAAATAATTCTTGTTGGTGTTCACGACACTGAGATTCCACAGTAACAGTAAACTTTTATTTAAGGCTCACTATTCATTAAGCAATGTTCTAAATGCTTTAAATGCATTGTCATTTAATTCTCACAGCAGCTCTATGGGATAAACACTGTTATTAACCCCATTTATGGAAGAGGACACTAAAGTATGAAGAGTTTAAATAACTTGCTCAAAGCCGTGGAGCTGGGAAAGGACAGCGCTGGGATTTGAACCCAAGCAACATAACTCCCAAATCTATGCTCCTGACGACTACATCATCCCGTGCCTTTGGTTGTTCATTCATTCATTCATCCGACAAATCTTATTGCAAGGTCCTGGAAATTCATTGGTGAGTGAGGTAGACATTTTCTTCTGCCCTCACAGGCTAGTCCTCACAACTGATGGACATAATAGCCAAATGCTAATAGTTGTTGCTGTCCTATCACCCTGGTCTACTCAATTATCATACATCACCAGGTGAGTCACTGCCAAATTGTCAAAGATCAGGCTTTTTGTTAGAGAGATATGACTCATCACTCATTTATTAATTTGCTTATTAAACACTTATTGGGTACACTTACTATGCACCAAATGATGGATCAAAGTATGTTGCGGAAACAGGCATGCACAAGAATGTGGCCATGTGCTAAGGACTGGCTTTTATAAAGAGGATGCTCAGGGTGTTTGGGGAGCATGGAGAATACTCCAGCTGAGGGGTTAAGGAGGAGGGCCGCTGTCAGGAAAGGCCCCTCCTCCTCCTCTGCTTGTCTGGCTGTGTCAGAATATATATTCAATTTGTATATGACTTCTTCTATTTCTGTAGGACCTACGGGAATACTGCATAGGAATACTGTTACTCAAAGCCCCTCTCAGGTGAGGTTCTCTCCTCCATGGACCGCTTGGCTACTAAATCTTCTAAATCCTTAGTACTCCCCACCTCTATAGCTTGGGACCACCATTTATCATCATTGCTAACCGAAGAGCCATGTGACTCTAAATTGCATTTACTGTGTTATTATAATATAGAAATTAGAAGCCGTGAGGGGCCATTGCAGGCTGTAGCAGGGCGCCAGTGCCCCACCCATACCCGCTGCTTTGAGCACTTTGGTGCACTGGGTTTCCAGCTGGCAGTATCTACTTTTTTTTTCATGAAGGCATTCACGGGCCTCCAGAGTGAACTCTCTCCACCTGTGATAGAAGCCAAAGTGCCATGGGATTGATCCATGTGTCCTGGGAGCAGCCCTTGGCCAATAGCAGCAGGTGGGACATCCGGAAGCGCAACTTCCACACTGGTTCCTGGATTTCTACAGCACAATGGAGCGCCAGGCACCTGCTGTGGGAACTACTTTGCCCTTTCTTGGTTACGTTTCCTTTTCTGTCTTGCTTGCTGTCCTATAGGTGCTGCCTGGGTGCGATCCCAAGTAAGCTAATTGCACTTGGATCTTTGTCCTGGAGATTGTTTCTGGGATGCTCAAACTGAGACAGGGCACAGTCTGAGAACTCCTCTCCCAGAGTCCTGACGAGTTCTGGTGCCACCTCCAGCAGGCCCTGCTCGTCCACGGGCACGTCACATGCACACCAGTTCCTTGGAAGCTCTTCGTGAAGAAAGTATCACGTCTTCCTTCAAGAGAGACCAAGAATCTCAAACAGGTGTAGGCTTGCCTTTTAGAAGCTTTCATTCTCAATTACTCCCCAGTACTTGGCCTTTCTATTTATTTGTTCACTCATTTCATTCTGGATGCATTGTTTAAGAGTCCAGCGTGTGCTGGTCGTGAAGGTGCCCAGAGGATTTGCTTTCACTGCCCCTGGTCTTCAGATTATCACAGCTTGGGAGGCAAGGCCATTCATAGTGTTCTTTTGTGACTTCATTGCAGATGAAACCTGTGCTTGAAGTTACCTTCCTGGAGATGCCAGAAGTCTGGGGATGTGTTTCTCCCCATACGTCTCCATAGCTACTAAGATGGGGAAAATTTCTGCTGGGTTTAGGGAGCAACATCAAAACATTCCAGCAGACATTGATATATTTTTTTAGCCAGAACAGCGTCAGTCTAGAGAACTGAGAGGTATCGTGTTGGTAAATCAAGGAAGAAGACAAGGGTCTGAAGATAGAAACGATTGAAAGGTAGTAGGGGAGGCAAAGTTACAGAGTAAGAGGGAAAGTGACAAAACGGGGTGGGGAGAGAGAAGCAGGAGATAGGACTAAAAGAAAATTCCAAACACTTTCTGTCTGCTTTGCTGCTCTGCATTTGACATCTCTGCTTGGAAAACAAAAAGGAAAGAGGAGAAAGCAGACGATCACACAGCCTCCAACGCCACAGTGGACGGCAGTCCAAGACTCCTCGCAGGGCCTTCCAGGTCGTTTCTACGGCATTTCGAGTGTTGCTTCAAGTGTTCTAATAATTACTATCTGAGAGTGACGCTATGATTTTTGTTTCTCATCACATTCCTAGCAAATTGACAGTGTCAAATCAGAGTCTATTTTGGACTCAGAGTTTATGATGTGGCTGCTTGTGAGTTGCTTAGGAAATGGGAGATAGCCAAGAGCAGCATTTGGGCTCCATCGGAAAATTGCACTATTTTTCATATTTTGCTATACCTTTCGTTCTTTTTTTTTTCTCACAGCTGGAAAATGACAAAATGAGTTTTATCCCTCTACCTCTTTGAATACTATTTAACCAAAAAGTGAATTGCAGCAAAGTAAAATACTTTCCTATTTTCAAATTTGCAGGCATCCTACCATCAAAGGAAGTCGATTTCATCAGCCCAATGGATGGGAAAACACTGCATCCTTTTTAGATAAAACTGTCCCCTCTGAAACCAGAGTTCCAAAGGAGCAAATTACTAACTGCACTGGCACTGGTACAGGATTAGAGATGAGGATCCTATCTCCTGTTTCTGCCGCTGTTCATCATTTCTAAGCTACTGACACACAGAAACTACCTGATCTGCTTCTCGTCCGAGGCTCCTCAGGGCTAGGAGAGGAACGGCCAGGGACACAAACAGCGCACAATCCCTGCGCGTCTGTGAGAGAGGAACACCCAGCCCAGGGCCTGGGCTCGACTTTGCTCTGCGGAAATCTCCCCAAGATATTAAATGTTCACAAGGAGCAGATGGACGCCCTGTTTCTCCAAGGCCTTCTTCCAAAGGCCCTCCACACGAAGAGGCCAGGGATGAGCCCCAACTCCCTCTGAAGGAGGGGAGGGAGGAAAGGCTAAGTTGATTTTGCTTCTGTTCCAGTCTGAGGTTTTCCTGGCTCCAACTCTGACTCAGAAGGAGGGAAGCGGCCTGGGTGGAAAAAAAAGATTCTATTCATAGCTCCACTGCTGGCGCGGCTGCTCTCGTCGCTCCCTGGGCCTCTCGCTCGGTCTGTGAAATGGGGCGAGGATGCTGACCTCAGATGAACATCTGAGACTTAATTTATATGTGCAGGGCTTTGAAATCGAGAACAAAAGGTGTAATTTGAACATAAAGCGTTGCTATTATTTCTCTGCCACTTCTGCCAGCACTCTGTTGTCTTCACTGTACACTGTTATCCAGGGTTTTGTTTAGAAAGTATTACTACTCGTCCAACAACACCCACACCACTAAGCCTCTGCTGTTCAGAGGGGGCTGCATGTACAGCACAAGGACAGTCTTGGTAGTGGCTCTGATATTTTTGCTTATTAATTAAAAGAAAACTTTAAAACATATAGAAGGATGGTAATTTCCCGTAAACACTGGGAAACTTTCTGCTTTAGAACCAAAGCAAAAGACCTCTTTCACCTTCTGTCCCAACACAACGTATGCACGCTGAGCATTCCCCACTGGGTGAGGAACGCAGGCGTGCACGAGCAGGGGCTGCGTGCTGGGAACGCGGCAGTGCCGGGCGTTTATGAGGATGGAAGGCTGCCAGCTCCTCCGGACCACAGAGCTCAGGGCTGACGAGGGCAAGGGAGTCTCTTTACTGTTACCACTCGTACATTGCCTCCATAAATATCTTCTTTTTATTATTACTTCTGCTGGTTTTAGATTTAGTTTATGGATGCAGTTAATGCTGTATCTGAATGTTAAGGGAATTGCTATCCTTGTTAAGATTCTGCCCACTTGGGGAGATTTGCTTAGGCTTTTTCCCCCCTGCAATAAACACATCTGGTGGATGGCAAAGGGCTTATTTTCCCCCTCAATACCCTGGGGAGCGTTTGGTGGGAGTGAGTTTCAAGCACCAAAGAGAGCATTCCTTGAAAGGCTTAGCACGCTTCGATGTTGGCTGAGGAGGGTGATCCTCCCAGCCTGCGGTTATGGAGGAAAGGGCTGGGCACCTGCTGCAGCAGCCAGGCTGTGTCTGCATAGTCATTCCCCAAGAACAAGGGAGGAGGACCAAAGACAAAACCGATAGGGGGCCCGTCCCGCGTGGGGTTCACCCACTGTCAGAGCGCTAGCTGCGTCCCCATCTTGGCCCAGAGAGGAAGCCCTCTGCTTAGAATGGTGACTAGTTGTGGGTGAGAGATCTACTAACTGCGGGGATCAAAAACTGGATTCCTGAGAGAGGTCGACCCAATCCTTTGGACCATGTTCATCACTCAGAAGAGGTGGTCAACTGGCTGACCCTCACGCCTCTGACAACATTCCACAGTGTCATGGGAACAGAGCCAAGAAGCACACGTGCGTGCATATATGTGTGTGTGTAATTTCTCAGCCAGAACTCTTTCCTGCACTTCAGAGCCATATATCTAATGGCCTATGGCGCATCTCTACTGAAGTCCATAAGCACCTTTAGCAAAACATTCTCAAAATCCATCCCATATTGTTTCCCTCCCAATCTGTTCTTTCTTTTTCTTCATTTAAGAAAACCGTTTGCTCATCTGCTCAGCTGCCCAAACCCGACACGCGCATGTTCACCTTACCACCTTTGTTTTCCTTGCCCCAGGGCCATATCCATTAAATCACTATGTCATTGTGAATCTGATTTATAAATATCCTCTCTGTCCTGCTGTTCTCTATTCCAGTTGCTGTCACCTTGTCTCAGGCTACCGTTCTAACCCAGATTACTGCAACAAGACTCCAGTCTGGCCCATCCGACCCATTCTCCTAGTGTACAGAATGACATTTAGATGTCATACCACCTTCACTGACTCCCTGTCTCCTTCAGAAAAGGGTCAGTCTCTATAAGATGACTTAGAAGCACCTTTGTGGTCTGACTCCTCTCCCTACCCCTGGCAGCTCCAAGGCCCTGGCCATCCTGAATAACTTGCATTTCCCCAAACCACCGCTGCCTCTAATTGGTCCTTTGCATATGTTTCTCTTCCTACCCAGAGCAATCTTCCCCTCTCTACAGCTGGTTCTAACTCAGCCTTCAGTTCTTGGTTTAGACGCCACTTTCAAGAAGCTCTTTCTCCTCAAAGATTGGGCAAAATACCCCTCTCGTATCCCATCATGAGATGCTCACATGGTGTTCGTGAACCAGAGATAAGGCGGATCGAGGGGGCTGTGCATAGAGGGAGGCACCCCCCACGTGGGAGGGCTTTTCTAAAACCCTTTCCGCCGCAGCTGACCCCCTAGCCTGAAAGGACCACAGGCGTCTTTGTTCACAAGCTAGCACCTCATGCTGCACCCCACACGCTAGCAGAGTCATGTTGTGCTGTCACGGCCCTTTCCCGGTGAGTACCCGGTACGAGGTGACAAGCTCCTTGAGGGGAGCAGATGCTGTACTTTGTTCATGGTTTAACCCTCAGCATGGAGCACAGCTTCAAGCACCTACTCAGCATATACGTGTTTCCTGGATAAAAACATGTGTGAGTCTTCCTACATCCAGTTCAATGGTTTTCAACTATATTATGGTTTCCTTTCCTCTATTTTCCCTTATTTTATTTTAAGCTCTATATTTTGCTGTCAAAACATCCACGTAGACCCACAGTTTTGTGCTTTATACAAAACTGTGGCTCATCTTACTCAAATAGAAAATAGGTTACAATGCAGTTGGAGCAGTAGCAGCAAAAACAGCGATAGACAACACTTATTGAGCACTTGCTGAATGCCAGGCAGTGTCCTAAGCTTCCCTTTGTTATTTCACTTAATTGTCACCAGAACTCTGTGGAGGAGGCATTAGTTATCGCCTCATTCCAAAGATCAGGGAACCAGGGAAGGGAGGGTGAAGTTTATTCAAGAATTAGAAAATGGTAGAATCAGAAAGCAAGCCCAGGCAGACTGACTTTGACATCCAGCCTGTGGATCAACAAGCTATGCTTCGCAGAGCCGAAACTGAGTTAAAATGTGATCTTGTGAATATCTCCTCCTGGGAATGTTTCGCAGTGAGCATCAGAGTCCCACTGCATTTGTGTTATTAACAATGCATAGGACTGACTGAAGTTCAGGGATTCCTTCTCTTGAGGGAGATTTTTGCTTTCCTCTGAGGGCCTGGCAATGGAGAGCCAGTTGTGTTTTGTGAGTATTCTCGGGTCCAGTCTTCCGGCTGCCGTTGCCACATCACAACTACACCCATCTGAGCGTGCAAAGGCTATGAGAAGGCCACCCCGGGACGGAGCTGCTACCCTAAGTGCATGGCTACCCTAGGAGCCGATGAGGAGTCTCGCTGACTGTACACCTTCTCGTGAGCCGAAAGCCTTGCTCGGCGACGTCCCGCCTCCCTAACGACTCCTTCCTTCACCAAGACCCAACCACCTGGTAGCAAGCAAGCTACTTCTCTTTCTTCCCCCCGTCCCTCCCCGTCTTCAATTCTCAGAGACAAAAGATGTGAGGAAAAGGAGAGGCCTCCTACAGAAGCCACAGTCCTCTGCCTGTGCTGGAGGTTCAGACCTACCTGCTCTCCGAGCGCCATGGAGGAAAGATTAAAAGCCTTGATTAGAGTTTCAAGATTGTAACCAGCGGGCGAGGCTCAAATAGAACTCACAAGGTTGATTTCTGGTGCTTTAAATGCCAAAGTGTTGGGTCAACACTTCTACCAGAGAAAGATGGCTTCTAGACGAGGCATCTGGCATTTGAGCTCACGTGAGCATATGTGTTTACTGTGTCCAGAGAAGTCAACACTCTTGCTGAGCACCCGCCCCGTGCCCAGAGCTGGACTGAATTAGCTCCGAGGGTCAGGGTCTGGCAGCAGCGTGTCGCCTTTAGCCCAGTGAGAGCAGAACGACAGATGGGAGGCGAAGGCATCGTTTGGAGAAACCTGGGTTCTGAAGACACCTTCCAGTGTGTACACTTTCCAGCTCATTGGTACTCACTTCCTCCAGTGTACTTTTTATTGCAAGTCTTGCTTATGCTCCCTCCATAAATTAGCCAGCTGAGGCTAATAGACCAGCGCAATGGGCAACATGAAAACTGGGAAGGAGAAGCAGAAAGCGAGCAGACCCCGGACATATGGATGGCAGAAATTTACTTATTTATTTTTTAGTTGCCAACACATATAGTGCTTATTATGCATCCAGTCCCTATTAAACATTAACTATATACCCATTTTAGCCCCTAACAGCCCAATGAAGTATTATTATTATTATCCTCATTTGATGAATAAGCAAATGAAGGCACAGAGAGGTTAA
Source organism: Equus przewalskii (assembly GCF_037783145.1). NCBI lineage: Eukaryota > Metazoa > Chordata > Mammalia > Perissodactyla > Equidae > Equus > Equus przewalskii. The sequence goes on along the minus strand of NC_091837.1, from coordinate 34,060,070 downwards.
GTAACTGCCCAAGGTCACACAGATGCGGATTTTTACTTGGCCAACAACATGGGCCAAATTCGCTTGTCAACATTTATTAATTCAGAGATTTCCACAAAAACCCAGATTTGTGGTATTTCTTTAAAAACTGGAAGATCTGGTGACACCGGGCCCTATGGCAAGCAGAACTAAGCCATAAAATGTAAACATTTATTAGTGAGAGTACCTGTTTTATAAATCCTTTATAAAAGAGTGACGTCCCCACTCTTGTCTCTACAGACTCTATGAAGCAATGTATATGAAAGATTCACCTTGAGACAAAAATGAGACAGTATTCTAATAGTGGATTCAACTCCCCATCTGGTGAGATTAGGCAATAACTTCTTCCAAGAAATTAGGAGGCAAAGGACCAAACAGAGCTCAAGACCAAGGGAGCTGCTCCCCTTGGTAGGTAATGTTGGGCTAAGGGGTGTGCAAGATTCTCAAACCCCATTCACGCAATGGTGCAAGTGCATGAATAAAATTTACTCATTACTTCTCTAAGAAATTATTTCTGATAATGCTTATGATCAGGGTAGCTATATAATGTGCTGTCTAAACTAGGACACTTGTAAGCGTGAAAGCAGCTGTTCCATTTCTCAGTTTAGTGCATCTCATCCCAAAGTCCACCCTTCATTGCCTGCTCTGCTATAACACAGATGAGCCCTGCGACTATTTCTCCTTAATCAGCCGGAATGCAGTGGAGGATGCTGCAGGAACACTGGAGGAGGAAGGAGTTTCTCTTCTTCATTCTAGAGTGCTCCTCTCCAGGAGTTTGCACATGTGGTTTCTCCCGCCCATGGGGCCGTCAGCAAATGGTGGCCAGCAATGCCCAGTGGCCCGCAGCTTCACCCACCACCCCTTTGAGCAGCATTGCAGGTGAGCACCACCACGGAGACTTCTAAAATCTCCTTGTGGCCTTGTAGTAAAGGCACAGCACCTCCTCATGGACAGCTTCCTTCAATACTCTAGAAGGCAGAATTCTGGCAAGTTCCACCTGCATAGCACTACAGCAACTGATTTCTCTGGCGTCAAGTGAACCATGGCCATGTCTGCACCAAGGAGGTTTGGAACTCCAGCTGGGAGCTGAAGGGGTACATCTCTTCCTTGGGTGCTTGCGCTTAGCCTTGGGGACAGGGCTGCATCTTCCATTTGCAATCCTGTGACTCTTTATACTTCTCCTTAACTCTCACCAGACAATTTCTCGTTATTACAATCAGCTGTGATTCATTCTTTGTATTAAACTTTCCCATGCAAATTACTACGTGTTCTCTCTCTCCTGATTGGTCCCTGACTGATACACAATTGATATTGAGAGTGGTCCCAGAAGACAGATTTGCGAAAGGTGGGATTTGGGGATTGGTTTGGTTGTGCCCTTTGGTGTGAGCACAGCGCTGAGCTCAGTAACAACAGGAGAGGGGATGCCAGTACACCGGGGCTCGAGCGGCGTCACAGCCAATCAGGCTATTCCCTGTGGTGAAGCACCACTGACGCATGCACTTGGGAGCACAAGTGGCTGCTGTACTGGGCCATCATGGTGACAGTAATTCCTACAAGGTCCGAGGTGTGGGGCAGATCCTGCTGAGCACACTTGAAGCAAGTACAGAAAGAAATGAAAATAAAGGTCCTTTAACTCTCAGTTCAAGTCACAGTCTGAGAACTAGGAGCTTTCATGACAGAACAGAATCTCTTATTTCTTGTTGCTGTAGGGCTCACGTTGCTAAAAATTAAACACAAAATTTACTTGCAATGATTGCTGAAGTTCAACAGTTGGAATCACAATCTCACCAAGTTTCTCATGTAAAAGTCAGGGCAATGGGGAAAAATAGGCTCCTGAAACTCAGAATGAGCACATCTGGTTAGACGGATTGTCACGTGAAACCGACATCCACGTCTCAGTTACCAGCAGAAATGGCTTCCTTCCAGGTCCTGGGAGACTAGACTTGTTTTCTTGAAAATCCTGTGATAACCATTCCCCAGTGGGGCACATGCCTTGAAAGGGGATGTCTATTCTCCTCAAGACCCTCCATAACCAACCCATTTTGTCACTCAGCTCAGCACTGGGCTCCAATCTCAGCGTGCCCCAGAGGCACAGACATGTGCTATGGCCCAGGAAGAAATAGGTTGTACACCAAAGGACTATAAGACTTTCCTAATATATATCCATAGAAACCCGGAGAACATGTGTGGGGGTGGATTCAAGGGTGATAGACTAGGGAAGGAGGACTAGAATTGTGGGTAGGACCAAATTCATTGATATTGGTGCAGTTATTGGTTTCAGATTTCATGTGTCAGCTTCTGCCATTGCAAGTGGCTCTACCAATGGGCTTGTTTGGTTAACTGAAATTGGGCCTCAAAAGTGGCCTGCGTTTAATAAAGCTGAGATGCCAGAGTACTCCCGGCCTAATGTAGAGGAGGGGTTCCCAGGACTTAGGGAGACAGGAATTGGGAACTGGATTTATCATGTGTGACCTGCACATGCGCCCACCTCACAACTACCATAAGCAGGTCGGGAGGACACTCCCTTCACTCAGGCATAGAGAAACGCATAGAGGAGGGGAGTGCCTGCATCTTCGGAGAGCTCTGCGGTTGTTATCTTTTGTAGGCCAGGTGTGACCTAGGGGATCTGATCATTCAAATGGGCTCCCTGATTTCAGTGGGGCTGATGGGGTCCTGGAGGTGCAGAGCCCAGGGTAGTGCGCTGTTTGTGACTATGCTTGCCCAGCAGTGCAAACTGGCAACCCAGGGGCCAAGTCACCCCTCAGAGGGGTGTTATTGAACCGTTTCTCAGTGCAGATTCGCAGAGCAGTATTTGAAGTGTTTCTCTCTGGGTTGTAGACCTTTGATTAGGGTCTTTCAAATGGTAACTAACCACCCCTGGAGTGTGAATTTCTAATTTGAAGGGTACTTCAAATGTTAACTGACTGCACCCAGTGCATAGATTAAACTAAATTGTGTACACAGATGTATCACATGAAAGGCGCTGAAGTATTTTAAAGTAAATTATAGGCAACATGATCAACAGTCTTTCTCAGGTGATAAAAATCAGTGGCAGCTGAGTGACAGGCACTCAGCGCTAGACGGGCAGGCATGCTCCCCTTGCCGCAGTCCCTGCCGCTCCCTGGAATCTCCCTGCCATCGCATGGTTGCCCTCTGTCATCATGCTCGCTCTGTCATTGTTTTCACAGCTGTGCTGGAGGGAAAGCGGAATATGGACTGTACTGTGTCTCTACCAAAAGAAGGACAGTGAGAACCAGACCTGGGAGGGGTGTGTTTTCAACAAAAATAGGAGAGAGTACGGTCATTATTTGTAAAGGATGCTTCTGTGCGATTCATAGGCAAAGCGAAGTGAACCCTTTGGAAAGTTTAAGACACTGCGGTGGGTTGTTCGTCCAAGGGTGGCTGTGGCGTCTCCTGACCCACGTGCTCTTCTGTAACGTGGCGGGTCACCCTTCAACAACAGGTACAGTTTGCAGATGAGGAAACCTGGGTGTGATGTCTCGGTCGGAGGCCACCCAGGTTATCTGCAGCACCACCAAGTCCCAGACCCATCTCTTCTGACTCCCACTACAGTGCTCATAGAGGAGCACAAGCATGCTGAGTAACAGCGAGGCCCGGAAGCTGGCTCTGTGTCTAGCGTGGCGCCTGGCGGGTGAATGCAAGGCTGGAGAGAGAGAGAAACTGAATCGGCGGTCAAATTCAAAATGGAAAATTGGAGATAACGACAAGAAAGTCAGATGCAAGAACATAGAGAATAAGAAACAAATACACTATACTTGAACCTGGGCTGACCTTAGTGATTTGTTTGACCAATAAAATGCGGAAGGAACATTCTGGCACTTTTGGGGCTAGGTCCCTCTTGAGCCAAGTCAACCCATGGAGGCATAGAGATAATTGTTGTTTTAAGACTTTACCTGTGAGCATGGTTGTTGTGCAGCAATTGATAACCAAAATAGACTCCTTATGAAATAATCCTGTTTTCTACTTATTAAGTTTCTGCCCGGACCCTGGAGTATGTGAGTCTGAGACCTCCCACTTAGAGTTTTGTCATTATTGGAGACTGATGTCATGCACCATCTCAACTAGCATTTGTCCATCATGAATATTCGACCATGAATATTCTTTGTGCGTAAACAGATTCAGCAGGCTTCTGTTGAGCAACAGAAGTTCAATAGAACTTCTGGGGTTTTTTTCCTGGAGGAATAATAATCTCCAGCCTTTCCTAGTCATTCTCCACCTCAGAGATGGGTTCCTGGGCTCCAGAGGGTGCCCCTCCAGACACGTGGGGGATTTATACTTAGGAAGAGTAGAGTAGTTGTTTTTCACTTGAACAACTAGATTTGCTTCTCATCTCCAATAGACTTTCAAAAAGAGGTTAAATGATGCTATTTTATGATGGGGTACAGTGGCCTCACCATGGTTATAGCGTGGCAAGGGAGAATCTAGGCCTTATTACTATAGCCTCGGTCACCCACCACGAACCACCATGCTGCCAGCCCCTTTCCCCCAGCCCCACACCCTCTCTGACCTCTCCTGACTTTGTTCCTCACTCTCTACATGCTTGCATTTGACTTTGTCGTCATCTCTTCAATTTGACTACCAATCCATTCTCTCTCTCTCTCCCTCTCACCAAGCTTGCCCCCACCCACCAGGCACCATCTTGGGAACAGAGGCAGCTGCCAGCAGCCCCGTTGCTTGATCTTCTTCTCCACAAGCTCTATACTGGGAGTCAGGAGAGCTGGGCCTGGACCTGGTCGTGGCCAGATACGGTAGGAGGCCTCGGAGCAAGACACTGCATACCTGTGTGCTCATCTGGAAAAATAAAAGAATGGCTCCATTCCGGGGCTCCTTGCAGCTCCTCATTCTTACTTCCGCATCTGCCTACTCATTTCTTTTGACCTTCCTCAGCAGGCCACTCACAGGCCACTCAAGAACTTCCTCCATGAGCCTTTTCTTGGATGTGTAGGGATGGAGTTCGACCACAAATATATTTTATCCCTCTCTTCTTAATATATTATTTTGCACCTTGCCCTTAGCTGTTTCAGAAATCCCAGTGAATATCTGCCAAGGTTAAATCCAACCTTGTTGTAATTTTGGTCTTGCAGGAAAGCAATTGCTTCATCCATCATTTAGCTCAGTCCCACACTAATCAGATCGAGATCACATAATAATCTTTTTCATAACGCCACAAAACAGTTGAGTTCAAATAATGTCTTTACCAAGACCCCAATCTATTGTTCCAAACAATAAAACAGCATTCCTATCAGAAAAGGCCATCTTTTTCCTGCCTGGGCCAGTGGGCCCTACTTTGGGAGAGACGCACACAGACGGGAAGCCACTCCTCTTCCTCTTTCCCCACCTGGCCTCAGGGCCAGGACCTGGCTCCGGAAAAGGCCTCAGTGGCTCCAGCTGCTCTAGTCCCTCTGCTCTGTGGGACCTTGGGGCAGCCTGGAGCTGCGGTGTCGCTCGAGGTCTCAGCTCTGCACAGCATCCGGTCACTGAAAGGGAGCCCTCCCACTCAGGCGTTTATCTCATTCTTTTTCCTGAGACCCAGCCCGGCCAACAGGGCTCACAAATGCTATCAGCATTCTGCTTCTTCCCCTGCAGATATGCTTGGGAACAACTTCTGAATATAAAGACTTTAAACAATGAACAACGTTTGAGATAGAATTAGAGCTAAGTCCTGAGCAAACAGCTGGATGAAATACGTCTTTATCTCTGACTGTCTCTAATTTAAACAACCCATAAGATGTTTGTTCAAAACGCCGGTGGCGTATCTGGCTGTGCCGGCTTTTATGAGTTCCACCCCCCCACCTCCCGTCAGCTGCTGGGAGAAAATGACATCTTTTCCTGAAGTTGATTACTTTCTCTCTTCTCAGGATTCACTCCCACCAGAGTCAGCGCCGGGTCGGTTTTCTGAGGTTGATTGCTGTGCCCTGCTAGAGGTTGTCCTGGCAGTGGTCCCCAGGTGGGGCTGGCCATCAACAGCCCGCATTTCTGGGGTGGCACAGTGTGGAGTTTGCTGCTTTTCCCCTGCTCGGGAGAATCTGGCATGTAGATACCTGTCTGCCCAGGCCTTCTGATCTCCACTTCAGTTTTAATTGAATCCTTTGCAGAATATGCCAGGGAACAAATTACATGGAGAAAGTCATCAGTGTGACACGTCATTAACAAGACGAGTGAGGCCCCGAGTGGAGGGCAGCCCCGCTGCCTGGGCACAGGTGGGAAAGCAGCCGCGTAGGCGTCAGCCTGACCTCAGCTTTTAACTCTGCAGTGAATTCAACTCTCCCTGAGAAGGAGGATGGTTCTTCGCTGGCAAGAATCCTCTTGGCCCCCTCCCCTTTTTGTCTCACTCCGCCCTTAGGATAATGAGGTTCTCAGGCTCTCTGACCAAGCTGCACGTTTCCTGGCGTCCCCCAGATGGAGGGAGAAGGCCGGCCTGCATTTGTGCGTCAGCGCCTGTTGACTTGCCATCCTCAGGGCCTCCCTTTACAGACCTAGATCAACGCGTCACCGGAATGACGTTCTCACAGCCAGTGTCCACCTGCCCAGCCCTAGTGGATCCCACACCCAACGACTGTCTGAAAGCTCCACCAAAGGGCAAAATGAAAAACAGTCCCCAAGAGCCCTGCGCACCAGGGACGAGGCAGACAGAGGAGGGGTGGGGACTCTGTGGCCTCGCTGCGTCCTGTTCCGCTTGACCCTAGCAGTCTTGTTTCCAAATCCTGCCCTCTGTAGGGCCAGTGTGTGGAGAATGCAGACAAGCGTGCTCCGCGTGCCTCTTCACACTGGGATGGAAGGGGCTTCCAACTTTTCTTGGGGCTGCTTTCCGGAGAAGGCAAGGAACCCACTGGGCTCCAGCTTGTTTTCTTGCTCAGATTCACAAATATTTCAAGGAAATGGAGTTTGACTGGTGGCACAGAGTAACAAATGCATGAATAATGAGGGACCTGAGATGTGAGTGTTGTAAATATGCCAAGTGCCCTCGCATGCCATTCACTTGCGGGCTTTCCTGCCTGCCTGTCATGGGAGCTTGGCTCAACTTGATGAGCAAGCCATACAGGGTACGTATTTTGCTTCCCTAACAGGAATAGGTGCCTGGCTCCGTGCAAATGGCTGTAATCATCAAGTGCCCAGTCACAACATTGTAGCACAGCACAAATATTCAAGCTCCATTCAGAGAGCACTCTGAAATCATCACACTGCTAATTATAAGTGCAGCTTCCTTCCATTCTTCTTACATCCTGCAGATAGCCAAACTTAGGAAATAATCGTCAGATTCCCCTGGAATGGCAGCTGGTGGCTTGATAAGGCAGCGTCTGGGTTTGGACTCTGGCAGAATTTGTGAGACTGAGTCTCTGTCAGAGCACGGCTTTTAGCGCTGAACGATCAGGACACCGTGAGAACACATCCCTGTGCCTTGGCACGCTGCCCCACACTGGAGCACTCTGGCTGGGTAAACACGCTGCCCTTCGTGATCCTTGGGCATCCCTAGCCTTGCTGTAGTTTTGTCCGAAAGGATCAGCCCTCCTTTAAAGGGGACTCGCCAGAGTTGGGAGAGTGGCATGGAAAGTTTGTCATTTTATCAGCCCAGAGGCAAGACTAGATACAAGCACGTAGATTTGATCTAGAACAGTCTTTTTTAGAGTTTGGGATCACCTTTCAAGAAATATGGGGATTGGTTCCATCCAATGCACGTGGTGACAGGAGACGACTCGGCCTCTCCCCTCCTTCCTGGGTACAGAGCATTGTCATTGTGTCCTTCCAGCCCTGAGGCCCATAGGTGCTTAATGGTTCTGTATTTGTTCTTCATTATTGTTTTCAACATGGCTGGAAATCTGCCCAGCGGTGCGCATCCAGAGGAGAATCAAAATGAGAAAACGTACGATGTTGCTGCTCCAGGCCTCTGAGAGCAGCACAAGGACTGAGGGACCTCACAGCAAAGCTGTGCAGTAGAAGCATTCTGCCCCTTCCCGGCTGTGTGACCTTGGGCAGGTCACTTAACCACTCTGGGCTCCGGCTCCTTCTTCCTATAAAATGAAGGCTGTACTAGAAGCTTCTTCAATCATTGATATTTAATATTAAATCATTTAACAGCTATTGGTTAGCCACTTGTGCCAGGCAATGTGTCGGTTATTGAAGACCAAACAGTTTGAGGTCAGTGTCCTTGAGAGGCTCACCCTGCACACTGGGGTATAGACAGTACCATCCTGCACTGTGGCAGGTGCAAGGATGGGCCACTATGTCCCCACTCAGGGAAGAACTTGCTGCCCAGCGGCAGGCAGAGATCCCCTGTGCAGGGCCACGCCCTCCGAGTGAGTCAGCGAGGCTGGGGAATAAAGGCCCAGCACAGGCCCATGCAGGGCCGTGTTTGCCCACAGCTTGCCGGTAGCTGAGCCTTTGCGAGGGCTGACTCACATTTGACTTCTCTTAGTCCTCAGTCCTTTCACAGTGCCCACCCCTAATCCACATCCCGTCCTCCAAACTCCATCGCAGCATCTACTTCTAGAGAACTGACTGCAACATGTCCAGAACGGTCACGGGGGTCATGGGGTGATGGTGTGGATGGAGGAGCACAGGGAGAGCCTAGGAGTGCATCCTTGTTATCCCTCCACTGCTGTCACTGTGGTGGAGGGCTGCACCCTGAGTACCTTCCTTCTTAGTTTGGTTTCCTCCGAAGCAGAGCCTGAGACAAGGCCTTGGGTGGAGGGGCTTGTTAAGCGACCCCAGGAAGCAGGGGTAAGAAGTGAGGAGAGTAAAGTGGGGACGAGGAAAAGCCACACGGTGGGCACTGTTGAGTGGCCTGACCTCATGGTAACTGGGCTCCATCCCCCAGGGGACCCACTAAGGAGCACGTAGACGTACTGTAGAGCATCCCGTCTGGTCACTGGCACCCAGCCCTGCTGGCTGAGGGCTGCCTCTCCTTTCCGCCCCTGAAAAAGGGGCTGAAAAAGCAAAAGATGCTCTGGGCACTTGAAGTGGCTCCCCTGGCAGCATCGCAAAGACCACCTTTCACAGCAGCAGCCAAAATGAGAAGCAGCCAAGAGTGGTGGCATGGGGCCCTGTGGTCACCACAGCCTGTTAACTCCTGACCCGATATTGGGTTGCTGTCATTTCCTACTCAGCGGCGACCCTAATCTCCCCACGCGGCTCACAAATGAAAAGGGCTGAGGCCGAGCTGGGCCGTGGACAGGCTGTTTGGACACCTTGAGGGAGTGGCAGTGGTGCTGGCCCTGGCCTGGGTCCCAGCAGCACAGGCCTGTGGCTGTGTGTTGGGGCTCAAGAGCCAAACGACGTGGGCTCATATGCCGGCTTTGCCGCTTGGCAGCTGTGAGAGCTTGGTCAGCGGCAAACCGCTTCCTCCTCTGTAGAGGGGTTATCAGAGGGCTTGCCCTTGGGGGTGGTCGAGAGGACAATGCGGTCCTGCTGGAGAGCACTTTGCACAGTGCCCAGCACGATACCCAGGTCTACTCTCATTAGGCGTCGGTGTTCTTAGGTCTTAACTGGGTCTCTCCCGCGATGGGAGTCTGGACACTGCTTCCTCAACCCCCGGGACAGCTGCAGGGTACCGCTTTATTGTCCATTATGATAACCCCACAATTGCAAGTACAGGAACGCAGACGCATTTCCCCCACAGTTGTGAGAAGTAGTCCTACAAGTATTTCCTTCTTTTTTTAGTGTGTAAGAGGGCAAAAGAGCCATTGTTGACATAAAGAATAGACTGCACCCCTCCCACACCTAGAGCTTCTTGGACAAGGTCCACTGTGAACTTAGAGCCTTTCTGAGGTCGCTTAACATCTATAATTGCTCCATGATAACGGTCCTTATGTTTGCACCCAAATCACCCTTCATGCTCCATGAGGCAAACTGCTTTAAAGACATCTTTCAGCAGCTTTGTTTTGTGTTTACTAAATTACTTACTTTACAATAAGCCTGATGAGAGGCATGCTTCATTGTTCTTGAGTTCTACCCCAGCAGAAATACAATAATCGTGGATTTAAGCACTTCTGGTTGCTTGTATGTTTCATTCATTCTTTGACTCCCTCCCTCCCTCTCAGCATCGTGCGTTACCTGGATGCTGGCACACCCTTTGCTGCTGTAACTGGGGTCAATTCATGGAAGGAGGGAAGCTTTCCTGGTCTTGGTGGATTTCATCAGCCTCTGAAGGATGTAAAATCAGGACAACCGACTCTGAACCCAAGCTAAGATTCAAGGGCTGACTGAGCCCTTGGGAAGGAATTCCATTGGGGTTAATAATGTCCGTCCACCACGTAGGGCACTTGACACAGTGCCTGGCATGTACTAAGCTAAAGGCAAGTCCTATTTAGACTATCTCATGACGTATTGGACTTAAGGGTTTTGAATTTGGACACGAGTTTGGAATTTCTGATGGAGCATTTCTAGCATGTCTTAGGTTTGAATTTCGAAAGACTAATTAACTTTTTAAACTTTTCTTCGTAACAGGTATTCTCTCTCCAAGGGTATTTAAGCGTAAATCTAGAACATGATCAAAGGCCTTTTAAAATATTTTTTAATATTTATTATTATAATTGTTCATTATTGTGCCCAGGCACAACGGGAGAAAAAAAGAGAAATGTGAATGTTGGACAGGGGCTGAGGAGGGGCGAGGAGAGAAGGGCCCACAGCCTCTCTGCCGGCCCTGGCTCAGTGTGGGTCATGGAAAGAACCTCCCCAGGTGAGATGACACTCTGGACAGTCCTCTGAGCACAGACCAGATGAACAGAGGTGCTCCTCAAAAACAAAGCAAAAAATGAATTTGGGAGTAGTTTGTGAAGATGCTCCATTTAGAGTGGCTTGCTCAAAGTTATTATCCACTCAGTTGAGTTTAGTCGTCATCAATTAAGTAAAAGCCAGAAGTTTGAAACATTCATCCAGAGTATCAGGCCCTGAGCCTCTGTGGGTGGCCCCAAGCTCCCCTTTCGATCATGGAACATCCCAGCCGACCTTCTCCACGGTCAGCCTTGACATAGTTCTTACTCGGCGTATTATCTAGGGAGATGAGGTTATGCTCTCTGGGTCAGGTGATTTTCAAGAACAGCAATCCTCTAGGTTTCTCCTTAAATGACAACTCAGGAATTGAGTTCCTGTCACTTTATGCTCCATCATTATTGAGTCCTTTGCTCGAAGCCTCGAAAATGAGAGAGGGGAAAGCAAGGAAGATCTTACGTGGGACATTTTAAGACCAGCCTGGAAGGCAAGGGTACTATTCTGCCCACATTCCATCAGCCAGGACTTAGTCACATGATCTGAATCCCACTGCAAGGCAGGCTGGGAAATGTAGTTTTCTTGAGTGCGAGGATGAGTAAACGGTGCTAGTGGGCATCCAGCTGGTCTCTGACACCCTGGACATTATTTCAGACCATCATTTCTGCTAATAGTTAGCTAATGTTCTTCTCTGCAATGATCTTAGGCTGTTTGCAAAAATGAATTTATGTTCAGAGGAGTTAAGTGAAATGTTCAAATTCCTTGAGTTCACTGAAAAGATAGAACTACCCATTTTTCAACACCCACTTGTGTTAGCGTAGGGTGGGATAGGCTAGACAATGCTGTAGTAACAACCTCCAAATCTCAGTGGCTTGAGACCAAAGGTTTATTTCTCACTCCAAATCCCACTGTGATCTAGAAAATGATCCAGGGCACTACTCTCCTTGCACCAGCCTCTCCTTTCAGGCCACTTTGATCTCTTGGCTCATCCTTCTCATGTAAGAATTCCTTCATGATTGTGGCTGCAGAGGAAGAACATGTGCAAAAGCATACACTGACACGTAAGTGCTCCCACCTGTGAGTGAGCCGCATCACTTGTACTCCCATTTCATTGCTGAAAGCAGACCATGTGACCACAGCGCAGTCAAGGCAGCAGGGAGCAAGATCTTTCCAGACATCCTGGAAGGGGGATGATCAGGAAACCATGGGGACACTAATCACGTCTTCTGTCCCTGCAGGTAGTGAGGGAAGGGGCCCGTGAGCTCTCACTGCCCCATGTTTCAGATGGCTGCTTATGCTGCTGCTTCTTCCTGCTGCTGATGGTTTTCAGAATATAGAATCCAAAAGACTCTTGGACACCAGGATGGCTGGGGCTTTCCATCCTCCCCGTGCCCTTCCTTCTGTTCTACATCCCCCTTTACCTAATCCCCCGGGTTCTGGTGGGATGGTCTGTCACAAGATCTTGCATTTGTGTTAAAATGCAAAGCCCATTCAGGTTATAAGGCAAGGCAGGTTTTAGTTTCTGTAGGATTATGAACTGAAAGGAAAGGCACTTGAGCTGACAAGAACCACTTTCCCAATTCCTGCCTATGATAGGAAAGAATGTGGACAATGGACAAAGGGGAGCAAAGCTAAATTAGACACACACACACACACACGGATACACACACACACGGTGGGGGTGGGGGGTGTGCTCTGATGACATGGTTGAGACCCTGGATCCAACCACATCTGTCCCAGCATCCATTTGGTATTCAGATCACAGAACTCAGTAGAGACCCAGCCCATTCTGTCTCCCCCTGGACTGATTGGAGTTTCCTTCACTTATAATTGAAAACATTCCGATTAATATATATATAAAATTTCTCAAATAGTCTTCTGGAGAAATGCAGCTCTGGTCCCTGGACGGGGGAGCAAGCACGTGCGCTGCTGTAAACCTGAGAGAGGAGCTGGAGTGCTGATCCAGGCTACCAGAGACATCGAGGAAATGGACACGTGTCCAGATCTTTGACGAAGAGCCACATGGGATTAGGACTGGAGGACGGGACACTGTGGTTCTCCAGGGAGTCTGAAGCTGTTTAGGGAAAGGTGGCTGGGGGGACGTACCCTGAAGTCTCAAGTCTGAGCATCTACAAATAGATGACTTCAGGAGCTTGGCATTGGAGTGGTTATTTTCTATGTCATCTCTGGCAGGAGGCATTATGTAGGATATTTCTAAGGAAACTAAGTCTGTACAGCGCATTAACCTACACTTAGTTTTTAGTAAATTCTTCAACTCAACTTTTAAGAAACTGGGGTGGTCCCTTCGGAAGACAGGTGCTAGGATGCAATCATGCTTGCCTCCCAGCCCCTCTGCATGCTTGAGTGGGAGGTGGTCAGGTCTTATCTGTGTGTGAGCAGAGCTCCTGGGAGAACAATTGGGGAAGAAAGGCAATGTGCAAATGAACAGGCTTTAGTATCTGCTCCACTCTAGGAGCCTGCTTTCAGTATATATATGTTTAATCCCTCAAGATCCTGAAAGCAAGGTGACTTTCTATTTATTTATTTGCTGAGGAAGATTTGCCCTGAGTTAACATCTGTGCGAGGCTTCCTCTATTTTGCATTTGGGCTGCTGCCACAGCATGGCTGCTGATGAGCAGTGTAGGTCAGCGCCTGGGAACTGAACCCATGAACCCTGGGCCACTGAAGCAGAGCGTGGTGAACTTAACCACTAGGCCAAGGGACTGGCCCCAAGAAGGTGATTTTGTAAGTGAGGAGATGCAGGCTGAGAGGGTAAGTAACTTGCCATGCTCTTAGAGCTGGCATGTAACAAAGCTGAAGGGGAGTTGGCTTTCTCTGATTCCAGCGCACTTTTCAGGAAACAGTGTGGCCAGCCCTCACCCCACTGACCCCCTACTCCCATTTTCAGAAGTCTGAAATTCTCTGATAGAAACTAAGACACTTTCATTTGTGAGAAAAAGCAAAACTTTTGATTTAGAATGAGACAAAGAATCCAAAAATCGGGGGGGGGGGGGGATACTTGTGTTCCTGGTGACAAATTTCATTCATTTCATAGCTTTGTGGCTGGTGGCAGCAAGTCACGAGCTCAGGGGCCGGGAACTAGTGTTTCTGAAGAAGGAGTCAAGTATGAGCCAGACTGAGAACTTCACAGCCCTTCTGGTAGATAAATACTGAACTGCACACAAATGAACAGGGACAAGAGTCAGGGCTTCTAGAAAAAACAGTTTCCATCTCATTTCTATGTCTGTATGTAAAGTTAGAAAGAATGAGGAGAAGATAAAAGGAGATAAAGCAAAAGGGTAATGTAATAGCAGCAAAACCAACATGCACTGAACAGTATTTTGAAAGGTTAACAATGGAGAAGGCATTTCCTCTCTTGAAACGCTCTGGAATTATGGCAGTAGAAATGAATAGGGTACACTGAATATCTACTGGCTTTATAAAGGAAAAGGAACATGGGAGAGGAATTTCCAGGAAAGCAAGGTGAGCAAGAAGTCGTACAATGGAATACTATACAGCCAGAAAAATAAATGAACTAGAGCTGCAAGTAGCTACATGGGTAAATCTCAGAAACACACTATTGAGTGAAGGTTCCGTGTTGTGTTATACATTTACATAAAAAAACCAAAAACATTTACTGAAAAAAAACAAAAACAAGCAAACCAGTTAGTTCTACATATTGTTTAAAGTTATGTACACATGTAACATAAGATAGGCATGCAGGGATCAGTAACCACTGAACCCAGGGTTGCAGTTCCCTCTGGGCAGGGAGGGAATGGGGTCTTTGGGCTGAGGACCACCACAGGGAGTGCCCACTGCCCTTGTAATGTTCATCAGCTAAGCTGAGGAGGGACAAATTGACATTTGCTAAATTAGTCTCTGCATGTTTTTGATCTCTGAAATATTTCCTAACGAATAAGAAAGAGGTAGCTGACAGAGATTAATTTAGTAAAGGAGAGTAAAAGGCAAGGGACCCTGGATCTTAGGAAGGAATCTAAGATCCCCTTACAATGGTTTGTCCCAAGTGTGGGGTCCTGCTGATTGCATATTTGGCTGACAGTAAAAGACAGCTTAAATGTGACATTTGGAAATTGTTTTTGCCTGAATCAAACACTTCACATGTCTTACCTCTCACTTTGTGCAAATATAATGCCAGTCATACAGTAGAAAAATCTCTTGTGGGTGATTTATTATAGGAAACTGATATGTTTTCTTTTCTAGTCTTTTTATCTTGGGCAAATTATAAATATTTTAAATGTCAAAAAGGAGGAAGAGCAATGCCATGTGCAGGCCTTTGCGTGGACAGCCCTAATTCAGCAGGAGAAGGCAGCGTTCAGGATGGACAGAGACATTGCATTGGGTGATAGCCAATCCCTATCCTCGCAGGTTTACAAATTCAAAAGCTTATGTTATTATAAAATAAGAAAACTAAACCTTTTTCATTTACATCTTCAAATGTCTTGTTACTTAAAATATCATAATAACCTATACCACGAAAGAGGTTTTATAAATCCAAAAGAGGGTGAAAATCCTAAAAAAAAAAGTGCACGAGGAATATGAAGAGACAATTTACGAAAAGAAACATAGATGATCAAAGATATATATAATGTTCCATTTCATTAATGGTCAAAGATATGCAAGGTAAAAATATTGAGGTTTTATTTCCATTTTCACCTATGAAATTGCAAAAGATTAGAAAAATTGAAAAGACTGTCTTCTTATCATGAGGTTCAGTGACATGCTAAAATACACTGTTTTCCTTAAGACAAGAACTAGTTCCACATGGAGAGGGAACTATGTCTGCCTTCTGAATTGTCTTTGTAGTATGACTTAAAGTGTACCAGAAAATCTTTACAAAATATCTCCAAATTAGCCTGTTATAGGTAATTAAATTTCTTCCCCTGCTCAATCTTTAGATAACATGTTCAAGGAGTTTATTAAAATGCAGTAAATTACCTGGGTGTGGCAAGCCCTTGGCCATTATCACCTATTAAATCTATTACTAAAATTAGATTATCAGTTTAGCTGCTAAATAGACACTAACAAACTGTTTTTCTTCTAAATTTTTGTAGTTTTGAGCAGAAAATACAACTGCAATAGCATAACTCATGATGCATATACAACAAACTATGACAAACGTATACACATATTTATATATGTATAAATACATATATATAACATGTATAAGCTAACATAAGTTTCATATTTGTATTATACATATACAGGCAACATTATAGAAATTAACTTTAGGTCTGTCTGTTTTCTTTTGTAATGAAAAGACACTTGCAACAAAATTAATTTGGCATATCCAGTGAGATCCATGTTTATTTTCATACCATGCAGTAGTTAGACATAAGTGGTGGGAAGCCCATAAAAGAAAAGAAAAGAATTTTCTCCTTTCTTATTTTGTTTCAACTATGTATCATCAACATCATGTTAACCTTTTATCTAATGCAATTAATCGTAGACTACTTGCCCTTCATGCACATAATATCCCTTACTCTTATTAAGAAATAATGGTTTTCAAGGGGGCTTCCCAACTCTGCCAGTTCCCTGGCTTTTGACAAAGGCCTGGAAGCAAGTACTCAACACTATGAGGTCTCTTAAGTGCGAAGGAGCTTGATGCAAAAGTAGTCTTGGCTCACAAAGTTCTGGACTGTAGACTCAGGGGTGGTAGGGGAGACCTAACTAAGGATTGGCAGCAGGGAGGAAGAAAAGGACCACAGGGAGAAGAGAGACCGACTCCTCCAAAGTAATGAACCGCGATCAGTATGAGAGATGGGCGGGGACTGCTAAGAAAGGGGAGAAGAGGGGCCCACAGAAGCATCCTCCAGTTCCTGCTGACTCAGCACCGGAGGGCATCCTAGAAAGCCACAACATGTTCACACTCCAGCCTGGGCTTAGCTGTCTCTTGGCTTCAGAGCAAATCAAAACCTGGTCCTGCTGATCCCACATTGCTCCTGTCTCCTTCCCAGGGCCAGCTTTCCTTTAGATTTAGGCAAAGTCAAGTGAAGAGGATTAAATATGCAAATACATGGAAGAATGTACTCTTTATGAGAATGACACGAAATTGAACTATAATCATGCATGGTAATATGTCTTGTTGAAGGAGACGGAAAAGGATCTAAAGCAGAGGCGGAGGTGGTCAAGAAGGCAGAGCAAGTTCTTGCAGAAACGCATTCCACTTCACATACAAA
This sequence comes from Equus przewalskii, assembly GCF_037783145.1. Classification (NCBI taxonomy): domain Eukaryota; kingdom Metazoa; phylum Chordata; class Mammalia; order Perissodactyla; family Equidae; genus Equus; species Equus przewalskii. Next base: position 34,043,130 of record NC_091837.1, on the reverse strand, counting down.
GCTATGATAAGCAAAACAATTCTTAAAAATATGTTTGATTCATTTTTTTAAGTCTCAATAAAAACCACTCAGTACTCAAGAAACAGCTTAATCATCTACGTGGACCAGTAATAAAACGGGATCACAGAACAGTGAGCAGGGACCAAGCCTCAGGCCTGCTGGAAAGCAGGAGGAGAGACAGGCAGGAGTGGCCAGGAGTTCTACTCTAAAGAGAGAAGGGGGGCTGAAAGTTCCCGTGCAGACCAGGTGGGATGCGCTGGGGCTCCCTGCAAAAGAACATAGGCTGAACTGAGCTACAGCTACTAACGAGGTCTCTGGTAGAACGTTAGCTGTTTGCTTGGGTGGAAAAAAAGAACAGAAATTAATCTGCAATATGAAACTAGGCCTAGCTGTGTACCGGCAAAGGGATTGGGTTTGCGTCTAAGGGCTCAAGCTGTAGCATAAAAGTTGATTATGACTGGGGCTGCGCATTGCTGGGAGGGGGCAACCCCCAAAAGACCAGATGTGAGAGGTTGGACATGAGGAGAGGAAGTAAAAGGCAAAGAACTGGCACTCGGAATTTCCAAACACAGGAGGAAGATTAAAATCATAAAAGGCAGCCAAAACATTTAATCAGTGACGAATTTATTTCTGAAAAAATGAAAATAATAGAGTAATGTGAAAGGATTTAAAATGAGTATGGTAATATCTTCAAAGGAGTAAAGGAAGGAAAAATTGTATTTAAAAAAATACAAAAACTGGCAGTTATTAATCACTAATAGCAGATATGGAAAAGCACCAGTTAGGAGCCAGGAAGTGAAAAATATAGTTGTTGAAATAAAAAAGAAAAACTCAACAGATGTTATCAAGTCCATATAAGGCACAGCCAAAGAGAAGACGTAGTAAAATGATTTAAGTGTTGAGGATTTCGCCTAGAATACAACACTAAGATGAAGAGATGAAAGAGAAATGCAAACCGCTGAGACACGGAAGAGCAAGAGATGCCGCGACACATCTCGTGGTGATTCCAGAAGCAGAGGAGAGAGGAAACGGGGGTGAGGCCATAGTCAAAGAGATAACAGCTGAGAATACTCAGAACAAGGAAATAGACAAATCCTTAGACTGGAAGAACACCCCTAGTTCTACACAACGTAACAGACATTCAAAGAGGAGTCTGTAGATCAAGAAAAAAGAGAGATTATTAAAGATGCCAGAGAGGGGGGAATAAACTTAAACCCAGATTATCTACTAAGGAACAACAATTGGATTGAGAGCATCGGGGACAGCAGGGACTGGAAGACAATGGAGCAATGTCATGCATATGCTGAAGGAAAGCACTGTCAGCTCGGAATTCCGTGTAGACCTAAATGATCATTCAAGGATGAGGAGAGGAGCCGGCTCCCTGGCCAAGTGGGTAAAGTTCTGTGCAGTCTGCTTCGGCAGCCCGGGGTTTACAGGTTCGGATCCTGGGTGCAGATCTATCCCACTCATCAGCCATGCTGTGGAGGCATCCCACATACAAAGTAGAGGAAGATTGGCACAGGTGTTGGCTCAGGGCAAATCTTCCTCACAAAAAAAAAAGAATGAGGACAAAATAATTTAGAGCCACAAAGACGAAGGATGTATATCATCAAAAAGGTAAATTAATCCAGAAAGAAGCAGGAGATGCACTAAGCTGGGGTCATTATAAATAATGCAACAGGGGCTAAACTCTAACATGGACAATGCGAATCCACCAGGAAAATGCTCAACGTGTGACACAGCCCACTGGGACTAAATTAGACATTACAAACATGGTGGATAAAAGGAAAACCCAACTTCCAGTTAAGCAAACTTTGTTACCCTGTAAGAAATGAAGGAAGGCAGGAAAAGATAGAGAGAAAGAAAAAGAGATGGAGTAAGGAGGGAGGAAGTTTGCCCACCAGTCCCTAGATTTCTCAGGAAGCAGAGAAGTGAGGCATTCCTCAAGAGATGTGCTTGAAAGACGAGCAGAAGGGAGTTGAGGTCTGTTGAGTTTGCTCCCCCACCCCCAGGGGGTGGTGGTTGGGGGACACATGGAAAATGTGAGCCCAAGAGTTTCTGACCAGTGGGCAGGCGTTCACTCCCCTGGACAAGAACTCTCCCAGGAGAGGATGGCAGCACGGGAGTGCTCCATGGAACGGCAGCCTGGAGTGTGGGGCGGGTCCCATGGCCCTATGGGTCCCAGGTTGGGAGTCAGGCAGAGGTTTCTCAGAGCAGGAGGAGGGCACTGACGTCAGAGGCTCCTGTTCTGTGTCAAGCCAGACTGCATTCGACGGCACCCCTCAGGCTTGGAAGATGTTCAAACGCAGCTCTCTGCCCCCATCCCCTCTCTGCTAGGAGCTTGAGAAGCCAGTGCAGGCAGCTTCTGTGCCATAACGAGTGGGGCTCTGGGGAGATACGTGGTAAAGAGGATTTTTAACAACTTAGCTCAAATTAATGAATGACATCCCTTCTTGGACCTTATTGAAAATTTATAAAGATTTTAAAATTGCTATTAATTGCTTCTTTTGCTATCTGACTGGTGGATTTCTTTTGAATGTGACGCTGTACCGAGAACTTGAAGGTTCAGCTGTTTTTGGATTACACACATAAAATGTAGCTGCTGTCCCTCTGGGGGAGGAGCAGTAAGCCAGCTGTTCTTCCTGCGCTCGATTTCCACCTGTCCATGCGCAGGATGAAAGTTGCCATCCGAGGACTATTGGGCGTGGAGGGCCAGGTGCTGGGCCAATGCTGACCAGAGAGCTTTTGCAAGGCTCCACAATTTCACGTATTTTAGAGTTTCTTCTCAGCAGACCCAGCTCAGCCTTCCCTGCACACAGGCGTTTCCTCTGTGGAGACCACGTCCCTTGGCGGGCAAGATGCTGTATGATGTACAGGATGCACAGTATGCTGATGAATTGGCTCACCTGTCATAAGGCGCTAAAGCCAGTGTCCACAAGAGGAAGGGCTATTTCACAGCTGCATTTCCAATGCCTAGAATCATGCCTTAATATTTGGTGAATGAAGCCACATGGATAAGGGCCAACCCTTGACATCCCAGCTTCTGCATGGCTCTTTTATAAATACCTTTGGAATGTGTATTACTTCATGATAGAAATAAAAGAAAAGTTGGGGTTGACAAATGTGAATATTGCATAGGATACTAACAGGCCAGAAAAAAATGGCTTAGAGAAATAGACAGGTTCCTGAGTGCATTTTAAGTAGAGCAAAAAAGGAATTCAGGCTGTCTGCTGCCTGAGAGATTTAGTCTAAGAAATATCGCTGTGCCATGAAATTAATTACTATCAGAAAAGAAAGCCTGCAGTGATTTAAAATTATATTGCATATATCTATGTAGTATATTACAGTACATTAAGAAAGTTAAAGCAAATTAAAAGCCCTAAAACAATCCACATATTATTTCAAGATCCCAGTGGCATATTAATTATGCCTTCTACACTATTCATTTTGTCTCTTTTGTAAACATAGGCAGTCTCAGAATTAAACCACTTGGCTAATAAGAGGTCCTTGCATGGAAACAGCCGTTGCTCCTCCGTCCTCTTGTAATGTCACAGGGGCTGTGGGGGCCAAAGGTCCTGGCTGCCACTCACCCCACCAACACCCCAGAGCTGGTGCCTATGGAGCCCCCAGTGCTAATTCCAATTTCAACTTCCCTTTATGCCTTAAGGCATCCAGCACTCAAGTCTTTGAAAGATGCTGAGGAGTATTCCAACTGTGTTGATTCCAACTGTGATGATTGGGTTTTGGGGTCCAGCCTGAGAGTCTGCTCACCACTGAGAACATATGGGTCAACTGTGAGTCAGAAGAGACTAATTATTAAGAATATAGTTCTGGAGAAGTCAGACCACCCGTGTTAGTCTCCAGGCTCTGACTTCTGTGAAGAGTGTAACCTTGGATGGTTTGGCTGCTCTTTGCCTCCGTAAAATGACAACAATAATTATAAGTGAACTTATAAGTACTATTATGGGCTGAATAGTACGCCCTCAAAATTCATATATTGAGGTCCTAACCCCTAGTACCTCAGAATGTGACTGTATTTGGAGATAGGGCCTTTAATAGAGTAATTGAGTTAAAACGAGATCCTATGGGTGGGCCCTAATTCAATATGACTGGTGTCTCCCTGAGAAAGAAGAAATTAGAACAGATACGCACAGAAAAGGCCGTGTGAAGACACGGGTAGAGGACAGCGTCTGCAAGCCAAGGAGACAGGTTCCCGAAGAAAGAAACCCTGCCACGCCCTCATCTTGCACTTCTGGCCTCCAGAATTGTGTGAAAATAAATGCTTGCTGTTTAAGCCCCTCCGTCTGTGGTCCTTTGTTATGGGGGCCTAGAAATCTAGCACAGTGTGTTTGAGGATTCCAAGAGACAAAGCATGAGGGAAATGCTTAGAAAAGTGACTAGATAGTAGGCAGGTGACAAATGTTAGCTCTCATTATCATGCAGCCAAGTATCTTGCAAATTCTAAATGACTTTCCTAAGAATTAAGATTTAGACTCCAACCTGTTCATACTGTGGGGACTATTACGTATTGGATTACCTCGAAAATTGTCTTTTTACATTAAACATTTATTTGCTCATTCGTTCATAAAATAAACATGCATTCACTGCCAACTTTGAGCCAGGAACTATGCCTGGGGCTGGGAGTACAAGATGGATAGGACACAGCTTGTAACCCTTCCTTGAGGAGCTTACAGTATCTGGAAATGGTCCAACATGGCGCTTGGCATCATTAGAGTGACAGAGTTGTGGCTGGAGGCCAGCAGGTTGAACATGGCAATAAAGGAGAACAATCGTCTGTCTGCAGGGCGGGCAGGAGAGGGGCTCTCTGGACCAGTTGAAACCCAGCCCAGCTCTAATAATGATGTGAGTTTTCTAGGGAAATTCTACAGTCACCTGGTGCTGACCCGCAACATCCAGAAAAGATGGCTCTGTCTGAGCAAAACTTCCATGACGGGCTGGAGGTTGAAAGGTTGCAAGCAAAGGCCAACTCTGCTGGTACAATCATAGGGCACAAGGGTCTGGCAGGTGCGGAGTCTAATGGGGGAAATGCTGATGCCGTCCCCTCTCCCCAGTCACACTGTCTGGCAGGGACAGACTGAATTAGTCACTTACATGTTCCTTAGGGAGGCCACTTACACAGCCAGGTCAGATGTCCTTGCAAGGATAATGTCATTAATGAGATCCCAAATTTCTTTACTTTCCTAAACCACTTTATTCAGGTATAATTGACCTACAATAAAATACAAGCATTTAAATTGTAATATTTGATGTTTGACATACGTATCCACCACTAAAACATTCGCCACGTACAAGATCATAGACACATTCATCCTCCTCCAGTTTCCTCATGCCCCTTAGTGATCTCTCCTTCTCGGTCCTCCCTGCCCCCCAGCCTGCAGGCAACTGCTGAGCTGCTTGCTGTCACTGTAAATGATTGACATGTGGGTTGTTTCCCCATTTGGGCTTTTGCAAATGAAGCTACTATGAACATTAGTGTACAGGTCTTTGTATGGTTATAGCCTTTCTTTTCTCTTGGGTAAATACATAGGAGTGGAATGGTTGGCTCCTATGATAGGTGTATGTACACTTCTTGAAGAAACTCAGAACGGTTTTTCAAAGTGGTTGTCTCATTTTACTTTCCTCCCAGCAGTCAATGAGAATTCCAGTTCCTCCACATCCTCCTCAATATGTTCAGTCTTTTCTAATTTTTTTTTTTTTTTTTTGGTCTCTAAGTGCAGCTTTATTGTCATTTGGCTTCTTGTAATATATATATATATATATTTTTTTTGTTAAGGTTACGATAGTTAACAACCTTGTGAAATTACAGTTGTACATCACTATTAGTCATGTTGTAGGTACACCACTTCACCGCTAGTGCCCTCCCCCAACCCCCCCTTTCCCCTGGTAACCAGCAATCAGTTCTCTTTGTCCATATGTTAACTACCACCTATGAGTGGAGTCATACAGAGTTCATCTTTCTCTGTCTGGCTTATTTCACTCAACATAATACCCTCAAGGTCTATCCATGTTGTTGTGAATGGGACGACTTTGTCCTTTTTTATGGCTGAGTAGTATTCCACTGTATATATATACCATATCTTCTTTATCCAGTCATCAGTTGCTGGGCACTTAGGTTGGCTCCATGACTTGGCTATTGTGAATAATGCTGTGATGAACATAGGGGTGCATGAGACTTTTGGAATTGCTGATTTCAGGTTCTTAGGATAGATTCCCAGTAGTGGGATGGCTGGGTCATAAGGTATTTCTATTCTTAACTTTTTGAGGAATCTCCATACTGTTTTCCATAGTGGCTGCACCAGTTTGCATTCCCACCAACAGTGTATGAGGGTTCCCTTTTCTCCACAGCCTCTCCAACATTTGTCACTCTTGGTTTTGGATATTTTTGCCATTCTAACAGGTGTAAGGCGATATCTTAGTGAAGTTTTGATTTGCATTTCCCTGATGATAAGTGATGATGAGCATCTTTTCATGTGTCTATTGGCCATCCGTATATCTTCTTTGGAGAAATGTCTGTTCATGTCCCCTGCCCATTTTGTAATTGGGTTGTTTGATTTTTTGTTGTTGAGTTCTGTGAGTTCTTTGTATATTATGGAGATTAACCCTTTGTTGGATAAATAACTTGTGAATATTTTTTCCCAATTAGTGGGCTGTTTTTTTGTTTCAATCCTGTTTTCCCTTGCCTTGAAGAAGCTCTTTAGTCTGATGAAGTCCCATTTGTTTATTCTTTCTATTGTTTCTCTCATGTGAGGGGTTATGGTGTCCGAAAAGATTCTTTTGAAGCTGATGTCAAAGAGTGTACTGCCGATATTCTCTTCTAGAAGACTTATTGTTTCAGGCCTAATCTTTAGATCTTTGATCTATTTTGAGTTTATTTTAGTAAATGGTGAAAAACAATGGTTGATTTTCATTCTTTTACATGTGGCTGTCCAGTTTTCCCAGCACCATTTGTTGAAGAGACTTTCTTTCCTCCATTGTAGGCCCTCAGCTCCTTTGTCAAAGATTAGCTGTCCACAGATGTGGGGTTTTATTTCCGGGCTTTCAATTCTGTTCCATTGATCTGTGCACCTGTTTTTGTACCAGTCCCATGCTGTTTTGATTACTGTAGCTTTGTAGTATGTTTTGAAGTCAGGAATTGTGATGCCTCCAGCTTTGTTCTTCTTTCTCAGGATTGCTTTAGCAGTTCAGGGTCTTTTGTTGCCTCATATGAATTTTAGGATTCTTTCTTCAATTTCTGTAAAGAATGACATTGGAATTCTGATTGGGATAGCGTTGAATCTGTAGATTGCTTTAGGTAGTATGGACATTTTAACTATGTTTATTCTTCCAATCCATGTGCATGGAATGTCTTTCCATCTCTTTATGTCATCGTCAATTTCTTTCAAGAAGGTCTTGTAGTTTTCGTTGTATAGATCTTTCACTTCCTTGGTTAAATTTATCCCAAGGTATTTTATTCTTTTTGTTGCGATCGTGAATGGGATTGAGTTCTTGAGATCTTTTTCTGTTAGTTCATTGTTAGCGTATAGAAATGCTACTGATTTATGTATGTTGATTTTATACCCTGCAAATTTGCTGTAGTTGTTGATTGTTTCTAATAGTTTTTCTATGGATTCTTTGGGGTTTTCTATATATAAGATCATGTCGTCTGCAAACAGTGAGAGTTTTACTTCTTCGTTGCCTATTTGGATTCCTTTTATTTCTTTTTCCTGTCGAATTGCTCTGGCCAACACCTCCAGTACTATGTTGAATAAGAGTGGTGAAAGTGGGCACCCTTGTCTTGTTCCTGTTCTGAGAGGGATGGGTTTCAGTTTTTGTCCGTTGAGTATGATGTTGGCTGTGGGTTTGTCATATATGGCCTTTATTATGTTGAGGTACTTTCCTTCTATACCTATTTTATTGAGGGTTTTTATCATAAATGGATGTTGGATCTTGTCAAATGCTTTCTCTGCATCTATTGAGATGATCATGTGTTTTTTGTTTCTCATATTGTTAATGTAGTGAATCACATTGATTGACTTGCAGATGTTGAACCATCCCTGTGTCTCTGGTATAAATACCACTTGATCATGGTGTATAATCTTTTTGATGTATTGCTGTATTTGGTTTGCCAAAATTTTGTTGAGGATTTTTTCATCTATGTTCATCAGTGATATTGGCCTGTAGTTTTCCTTCTTTGTGTTGTCCTTGTCAGGTTTGGGGATCAGGGTGATGTTGGCTTCATAGAATGTATTAGGGAGTGCGCCATCTTCCTCTATTTTGTGGAATAGTTTGAGAAGGATAGGTATTAAATCTTCTTTGAATGTTTGGTAGAATTCTCCAGAGAAGCCATCTGGTCCTGGACTCTTATTTTGGGGGAGGTTTTTGATTACTGTTTCTATTTCTTTACTTGTGATTGGTCTATTCAGATTCATTATTTCTTCCTGATTCAGTTTGGGGAGGTGGTATGAGTCTAGGAATTTATCCATTTCTTCTAGGTTGTTCAATTTGTTGGCATATAGTTTTTCATAATATTCTCTTATGATCCTTTGTATTTCTTCAGTATCTGTTGTGATTTCTCCTCTCTCATTTCTAATTTTATTTATTTGAGACTTCTCTCTTTTTTTTTAGTGAGTCTGGCTAAGGGTTTGTCGATTTTGTTAACTTTTTCGAAGAACCAACTCTTTGTTTCATTGATCCTTTCTACTATCTTTTTTGTTTCAATATCATTTATTTCTGCTCTAATTTTTATTGTTTCCCTCCTTCTACTGACTTTGGGCTTTGTTTGTTCTTCTTTTTCTAATTCTGCTAGGTGTTGTTTGAGGTTGTTTATGTAAGATTTTTCTTGCTTATTGAGGTGAGCCTGTATTGCAATGAATTTCCCTCTTAGGACTGCCTTTGCTGTGTCCCGGATAATTTGGTACAGTATGTTTTCATTTTCATTTGTCTCCAGATAATATTTGATTTCTTCTTTAATTTCTTCAATAATCCATTGTTTGTTCAGTAGCATGTTGTTTAGTCTCCACATTTTTGTCCCTTTCCCATCTTTATTCTTGTAGTTGATTTCTAGTTTCATAGCATTATGATCAGAAAATATGCTTGATATTATTTCAACCCTCTTGAACTTATGGATGCTTGCTTTGTTTCCCAAGATATGGTCTATCCTTAAGAATGTTCCATGCGTGCTTGAGAAGAATGTGTAACCTGCTGTTTTTGATGAAGTGTCCTATATATATCTATTAGGTCCATCTGATCTAATTTTTCATTTAATTCTATAATTTCCTTGTTGATTTTCTGTCTGGATATCTGTCCATTGGTGTTAATGGGGTGTTGAGGTCCCCTACTATTATTGTATTGCTGTTGATGTCTCCTTTTAGTTTTGTTAATAGTTTCTTTACAAATTTCAGTACTCCTGTGTTAAGTGCATATATATTTATAAGTGTTATGTCATCTTGGTGGAGTGTCCCTTTTATCATTATATACTGCCCCTCTTTGTCTTTCTTTATCTCTTTTGCTTTGAAGTCTACTTTGTCTGATATAAGTATGGCAACACCTGCTTTCTTTTGTTCATTATTAGCTTGGAGTATTGTCTTCCATCCCTTCACTTTGAGTCTGTGTTTGTCTTTGGGGCTGAGGTGTGTTTCCTGGAGGCAGCATATTGTTGGATCTTGTTCTTTGATCCCTCCTGCCACTCTGTGCCTTTTGATTGGAGAGTTCAATCTATTCACATTTAGAGTGATTATTGAAATGTGGGGGCCTACTGTTGCCATTTTTTCACTTGTTTTCCAGTTCTTTTGCATTTTGTCCTGATGGAGAGCTGTTACTTTGTGTTATTGTCCTTCTGCTTATCTCCTTTGTTCTGGATTTTGTAACCCCTTTCCTTTTTTTGATTTTTCAGGAATGAGGTTCTTCCTGAGCATTTCTTGAAGAGGAGGTTTTGTGGCAATGAACTCCTTTAACTTCTGTTTATCTGGGAAGTTTTTATTTCTCCATTGTATTTGAAGGATATTTTCGCTGGGTAGAGTATTCTTGGCTGCAGGTTTTTGTCCTTCAGAGTTTTGAATATTTCATTCCAATCTCTTCTCCTGAGAAATCTCCTAAGGTGTCTCCTGAGAAATCTGCTGATAGCCTTATGGGGTTTCCTTTGTAAGTTATTTTCTTCTGCCTGGCTGCCCTTAGTATTTTCTCTTTGTCGTTGACTTTTGCTAGTTTCACTACAATATGCCTTGGGGTTGGTCTTCTTGCATTAATAAAGTTTGGAGATCTATTGGCTTCTGTCACATGAAGTTCCATCTCTCTTCCCAAGTTTGGAAAGTTCTCGGCCTTTATTTCTTTGAATAGGCCTTCTGCCCCCTTCTCCTTCTCTTCTCCCTCTGGTATACCTATAATCCTTATGTTGCATCTCCTAATTGAGTCGGATAATTCTCGGAGAGTTTCTTCATTTCTTTGTAGTCTTAGTTCTCTCTCCTCCTCTGTCTGCAGCATTTCTATATTCCTATCCTCCAAATTGCTAATTCTGTCCTCCATATTATCAACGCTACTGTTCAGAGAGTCCAGATTTTTCTTAATCTTCTCCATTGTGTTCTTCATCTCCAGTATTTCTAATTGGTTCTTCTTTATAGTATCAAGCTCTTTTGTGACATAGCTCCTGAATTCATTGAGTTGTCTATCTGAATTCTCTTTTAACTCATTGAGTTTTTTTAATAATGGCAGTTTTGAAATCATCGTCATTTAGGTTATAGATTTCATTGTCTTTGGGATTGTTTTCTGGGTGCTTATCATTTTCCTTCTGTTCTGGAGATTTAATATATTTTTTCATACTGCTTGATGGTGTGGATTTGTGCCTCTGCATAGAGATAGAGTTTAGTGGCTGCTTCCACTTGTTGTGACTGGTGTGGGGGTGGGGGGCAGCTGTTTAGACTGCACCAACCAGGAACCCTGTCAGCTGTTACTGACTGGACCTGGACCCCTCCTTGTAGTCACAGTGGTCCTGTGGGGTCCCTCGGTGTTTGTGGGGGCAATCGCAAGGAGGCCTCAGGCTGCTGGTGCCTACTGTTGCAGTCCACTTAGACACACTCCCTCCTCGGGGTCTGCAGCAGTGTTATGGGCTTTCCCAGCAGCCTGGAGCAGGATCACCTATAATCACAGCTTTGTCACTGACAGAGCCCACAAGATCACACTTGTTCACTATAGGTCCCAGCAGAGCTATGGGTACCTTCTGCAGCCTGTCATTAGCTCACCTAGCTGTGCTACTTTTGCCCCAGGGCCTTCCCACCTTGCGATTGCCACTTACCTCTCCACTAGTGCTGTGCAGAGGCTTTCGCTGAGGCTGATGTAGGAACCTGGAGTTCTCCCCGGGCCACGTAGCCATTCCACCGGAGCTCCACTCTGCCCCATACCACTCTCACGGGATCTCTGGGAGCCCCTTGCTTGTCTTGGACATGCCCAGAGTCCGTGGGCCTGGCGGTGGCTGGCAAGCTGCTGCCTTGAGGGGAATTCTGCTCTAGGGAGCTTCCTGGTGTTCCGAATGCTGGGCAGGGCCTCCCTGCCAAAGGCGAGCAGAGGCTTTCCCTGCCAGGGGGGTGCAGGACCCCAGAGCCTCCCCCCGGGCTGCAGAGCCAGGCACTGGAGCTCCAATCCCATCCCCAAGCACGTCCATGGGAAGTCCAGGCACCCCCTGCACCGACCCATGCACGGCCAGAGACCGTGGGCCCAGCAGCAGCTTGTGGACTGGTGCCGTGCCGGGGAACCCACTCGCTGGGAGCTTCCCTTTGTTCTGGTTTCTGGGAAGGGCCTCCCTGCTAATGGCAAGCAGAGGCCTTCCCTGCCGGCGGGTGCGGGACCCTGGAGATTCCCCCTGGGTTTAGGTGTAATTGCTGGGGGCTTAGGTAGGGCTGTTGTCACCTGCTTCCACCGTTGCTCCACTGGTGAGTGCATACTCCCCCCCTTGGTGCATGGCGATGCTATGGGGGAGTCCGCTGGAAGAGAGCCTCTTGCAGGTACTAGGCTGTCCAGGGGTCGGGGGTCGGGGGTCGGAGAGTTTTCACCTATTTCCACCTCCTCCCAAGGGGAAGTCTGTCTGCCTTCCGATGTATAGCAGCACGAGTCTCTTAGGCGTCCTGAGACGCTATCTGGATATCCTTTGTTAATCGGTGAATGTCCAATTAGTTGTAGATTCTACGGGGTAAAGACAAAGAAGACCACTCACTCTGCCATCTTGGTCCCGCCCCCTCAGTCTTTTCCAATTTTTAATAGCTGTGTAGTGAGTATCATTGTAGCTTTAATTTGCATTTCTCTAATGACTGATGACGAAATGTTTGATCAGATCTTTTGCTGATTTTTTTATGGTTTGTTGGTTTTCATATTACTGTTTGGAGAGTTTCCTATATTTTCTGGATTCAAATAAGATATATGCTTTGCAAATATTTTCTCTCAGTCTGAGGGTTGGCTTTTCATTCTCTAAACAGTCATTCCAAGAGCAGACTTTTAAATTTTAGTAAAGTCTGATTGATCAATTTGTTCTTTTATGGCATATGTTTTAGGTGTTATATCTAGAAAATCTTTGCCTCACTCAAGTTGCAGTTTTTCACCTATCTTCTCTTCTAGAAGATCTATAGTTTTAAGTTTTACGTTTAAGTGCACGATTTTTGAGTTACTATCTTTAAGTCAAGTTGGTTCATAATTGTGTTCAAGTCTTCTATATCCTTACTGATTTTCTATCAAGTTTTCTCTCAGTTATTGTGAGAGAGAGACTGATATCTTGACTACAACCCTGGATTTGTTCACTTTCCCCTGAACTTCTATCAGTTGTGCTTCCTGGGTTTTGAGGCTCTATTATTAGGCGCATATGGAGTATTGGTATGCCTTATTGATGAATTGACCCCTTTGTCGTGATGAAATGACCTTCTCTATCCGGGGTAACAGCTTCTGTTCTGAAATCTACTTTGTCTGACGTTAATGTAGCTGCTACAACTTTCTTTTGATTAATATTAGCATGGGATATATTTTTTTCAGTCACTTACTTTTAATCTACCTGTGTCTTTATATTTAAATTGTGTTCTTTGTGGGTGGCATATAGTTGTGTCTTGGTTTTTTATCCAACTTGACAATCTTGACCTTTTGATTGAAGTGTTTAGACTATTAACATTTACAGTGAATATGGATATGTTTAGGTTTGTATCTATCATCTTGCTGTTTATTTTCTATTTATCTCATTTTTTTTTATTTCCTTTTTCTTCTTCTGCCTTCTTTAGGGTTAACTAAATATTTTTTATGATTTCATTGTATCTTCTTTGTTGGCTTATCAGCTCTAACTCCTCGTTTTGTTACTGGAGTAGCTCCTTTAGGGCTTATAGTATACATCGTTCACTTATCCTTGTTACCTTCTAGTACTGCACCAATTCACATTTTGTCTTAGACCTTTTGGTCTGCTATAACAGAATACCACAGACTGGATCGCTGAAACAACAAACATTACTTTCTCACAGTTCTGGAGGCTGGGAAGTCCGAGATCAAGGTGCTGGCAGATCCAGTGTCTGGTGAGGAGCTTCTTCCTGGTTTGCAAATGGCCTTGTTGTTGTGTTCCCACATGGTGGGAAGGAGAGAGAGTTCCTGTCTCTTCTTATAAGGGTACTGATCCCATTCAGGAGGGTTCATCCTAATCACCTAATCATGACCTAATCACCTCCCAAAGGCCCCGCTTCCTGATATGATCACATTGGGGGTTAAAATTTCAATATATGAATTTTGGGGGGGATGCAATCATTCAGTCCATAATAAATGTATTATAAGAACCATAAAATGGTATATTCCATTTCCCCCCACCAGCCTTTATGCTATTGTTGTCACATGTTTTACTTTTACATGTTATAAAGCCCACAATGCATTGTTATTGAGTTTGTTTAAACAATCGATTATCTTTTAAACATTTTTAAACAATGAGAAAAAATGATCATATATTTAATCCTTAGTTACCATTTCTGGTGCTCCTCATTTCTTTGTGTAGATACAGGTTTCCATCTGGCATCGTTTCCCTTCTGCCTGAAGGGTTTCCTTTAACATTTCCTATAGTGTGGGTCTTCTGGGGCAATGAATTCTTACAGCTTTTGTATGTCTAAAAATATCTTTATTTTGCCTTCATTTTTGGAACATATTTTCACTGAGCATAGAATTTCGATTGACTTTTTTCTTTAAAGATGTTTCTCTGTCTGCTGCCATCCGCAGTATGTGCCTCTGCACATACATCCTTTTTCTTCTGCTGATTTTTGTTTCCTTGTCACTGGTTTTGAGCACTTTTAATTTGATCTGCCTTGGTATAGTTTTATCCATGTTTATTGTGCTTGGAGTTCATTGAACTTCTCAGGACTCTAGGTTTATTGTTTTCATCAATTTTGGAAACATTGGCCACTATTTCCTTAAATATTTTTTCTCCCCTGCTCTCCTTTGATGACTCCAATGCCATGGATGTTAAGGTGCTTGAAGTTGTCTCTCAGCTCACTGATGCTCTTTCCATTTTTTAAAAATACTTGTTTCTATGTTTGTCTAGATAGCTTCTATGTCTTCAAGTTTATTGATCTTTTCTCCTGCAATCACTAAACTGCCATTAATTCCATTCAATGTGTTTTCATCAAAGACAATTTAGTTTTCATCTCTAGAAGTTGTGTTTGGTAATTTTTATATCTTGTATGTCTCTACTTAACTTTTTGAGCATATGAAATACATCTATAATAACTATTTGCCCTTGTTTGCAAATTCTAACACCTGTGTCCCTTCGGGGTAAATTTTGATTGAGTGATTTTTCTCTTTTTCTGAATTGTTGCCTACCTGGTAACTTTTTACCAGGTATTAGACATCGTCAATTTTGCTCTTTCGAGTACTGGATAGTTTTGTATTCCTGTGAGTATTTTCTTGAGCTTTGTTCTGGGATATGATTAAGTTACTTGGAAGTAGTTTGGCCCTTTCAGGTCTTGCATTTAAGATTCATTATGTGGGACAAGAGCGCGGCTAATTTTCATCCACTACTGAGGCAAGGCCCTTTTGAATGCTTTCCCCAGTGCTCTGTGAGTTATGAGGTTATCCAGTCTGACTGGTGGGAACAGGCACTATTCCTGGCTCTATGCAAGTGTCAAGTGCTGTTTATTCTTACCCTTTAAGATAAGATAGAGTAGTTCTTTCCCCATCCTTGGGTTGTTTTCTCTACCTACACACTGATCAATACTCAGCCGAACACCCAGAGCTCTGGAGTTCCCTCTCTGGGCAGCTGTCTCCCCTCTAATATTCTGTCTTACAAACTCTAGTCACCTTCTTCTCCATAGATTCTTAGCTCTGTCTCCTAAGCCCAACGAGTCTGCTCCTCCTGGTCACTTCTTTCCTGTGCCATGCCCTGGAAACTCTCTCAAGGCAGTAAACTCAGATGGTCATAGGCCTCACGTCATTTGCTTCCCATCTCTCAGCAATCACTGTCCTTCATAACTAATGTCCAGTGTCTTGAAAACTAGTACATCATATATTTTATTCACAAAAAGCACAAGGTCTTATGACCTAGACTCCGACATTACACTTCATCATTTCCACAATATCCTGTTGCCTAGAGAAGTAGCCCTCTCCAGTGTGTGTGTGTTGGAGAGGGGGTGAGGGTGTCTGAAGTCAAGGATCACTGGAGACTGGTCACCACCCACGGCGGTGAACCCGTCACCTCAGGGAGTGGGAAAATTAGGTTGGATGGGCAGGGCAGAGCCGGATGATAGCACATCAGAAAGAGCTGATATCCATCAGAAAGTGTTTTGATGGAAATAATTCTTTTCTACTCTTATTCTATAAACATTTCTGTCTCAAGTAAACTTTCATTACACTGTTTCACTGTCATATAAGCGCTGATCTCCTCTACTAAACTGAAAATTGCTGGAAGACAGAGACCATCTCTTATTCATATTGGGTTCCCCAACCTTCTAGTGTCATGCCTGGGTTACAGTGGGAGCTCAAGCATGGTTTTTTGAATGGAATCAAGGGCTGGAACAGTAAGTTTACCAATATCTATTACATGGCCCTAAATGTTGAGATATGCTAAGCTGGATAGTGGCATAATGAAAAAGGTGCTTTAGGAAAGCTGATGAGAATCAAAGGGTCAGGGACAGAGGTCAAGGAGCTCTATTCCAAAGCTGATGTGGCAATTCAGGCATAAAATGTTAAGACTTGGAATAGGTGGAAGTAAGAAACAGCAATAAAGTAGAATACTTAAATTTTATACAAAGAAAATAATTAATAGGACTCATTGGCAATTGGGTTTGAAAGGAAGGAAGAGCCAAGATGACCCTAGGGTTTCAAGCCAAGGATGCCTGAAAATTGTGGTGTCACCAATCTGTTAAGACAGTGCTCAGACTGGGTACATCATTCTCCTTCCAAAATGATTCTTCTTTTGTTTCCTATCTGAGTGACCTAAACTAGAAATTTTGGAATTGTTCTCAACTTTTTCTTCTTCCTTACCTATGAATCAAGTTGCAGGTTGGGTTTCCTGTGAAGCAGACTCAGATGGAGTTGAGTGTGCAGGGTGTTTATTAGGGTGTGTCCTGATCTGCCCCGTGGAAGGGAGAAGAATGAAGCAGGAGTGGACAGAGGGAGAAGTAAGCTTCATGCAGCCTTGGGTCATTCCACAGGGAACACTGGAGCTGGATCAGCCCTTCAGAGCGGCCTCAGACTGGACCAAGGTGGGCAAACCTTCATGCCTTCACATTACTTAGTCATTGGGCCATGACGGGTTGGGAAGTGACCTCAGGCGAGGAGCTCCGTGCAACTCCAGAATCCCTGAAGAGGTTGGCTGCTGAAGACGTCTGCTCACACCATTCCCAGTAACTGGGGCAGCAATTCCTTCATTGGCGGGGCATTTGGGTGGCACATCACAGCATTCACAACACTATGACCCCCAAGTCTCCATCGCCAGCTTCGTGGGTTAGTTTTTTGGGGTTCTCATTACTTTCTCCTGAATCTCTGCAGCAAGGTCCTAGTTTAATTCTCCCCTTACTGCCTTCGCTTCTCTCCAGTCCACTTCTCACACTGCTGCTGTGATGATCTAAACAGAGAAGTAATTGTGCCATTCTTCATCCTAAAATCATTCAGTGGCTTCTCATTACCTGTGGAATCGCAGTCTGGACTGCCAAACAACCTGCACTCTGTCCCTGACAATCTCCTCGGGTTTCACATGTCTTCTGGTTCTTTCTCTGTCAGATACCTTCCTTCTCTGACCTGACTTTTTGTTTAGCTCACTCTTCTTGCCCTGTCCTTCAGATTCACCTCCTTATGAAACCTCTGTGACTCTGCTAGCCTGGGCTAAGTGACATTTCAATATGTCATTGTAGCCCTCATCATTTGCCTTCTTGTAGCATTTATTACAGGATGCACCAACTGTCTATTGGCAGAAACTCATCTCACTGAGAGCATAGGCACACAGTTTGCTCTCTTTAACCCAGACTCTACCATGTGGTCTGGCATATAGAGGGACTCTCAAGTGTTTGGACAGTAAATGAATTAATCAAACAATAATTTGAAAAATATGCTTACCTTACTTTATTCTCCTGACTACTAACCACTCTCTTTTGGACATCTGGAACAGAGTTTTCAAAAGCAGGAGCCAGTCTATGAAATGAGGCTTATTGATGGATCAGCTCTGAAGTTCCCAGTGAAAATATTGCAGTCTATGAAGTTTAGCCAAGGAGCTCCTTTGGATCACTATTAACGATCTTCCCTGTGGCTGCTGAGTAAGGTACTACAGGGAAGGAAATCACTGACTGCTCTGATCCTGGCCTCCAAGTGTCCCTCTGTGCTCTCCTTTTCATACTCCATCCAGCAGACCCAAAAGCAGAACCAGGGCGGGTGTGTATCCTTCTCCCTTCTCAGGCTGCTGCAACCTGCGTGGATGTCTTCTTCTGCCTCTGGTTTCTGGGTTCCAGTTTCCTCCCAGGACGAGAAGAGATGGTGACACTTGAAGAACCCCTCCTGCCCTCGCCCCAGCCCAGTGCTGTCCAGACTCCACCCTCTCGCCTGTCTTCCTGCCTGAAGCGAGAGAGAATCTCGAGTCCTCGCAGCCACTTGTCTTTAACAGACACTCGGTACCCCTCACCCGTGCATCACTGAGCCCCAGCAGAGGTTCACACTTGAACGGAGGCGAGCCTGCCAGTTTTCCTTATAGGCCCACGTGCAGGAGCACAGAGATGCTTGTAAGACAGCAATGATCTTTCCATAAATTCTCTCACCTTATTCGTCTGTATTAGTTTAGTATGGCGTCTAAAAGGGCCCTTAGATAGAGTACCACATTGCTTCAGACACCATTGGCTTTTTGGAAGTCACAGAGACACTTGGAGAAACTTTAAATAATTCATTTTACAAGGCCATGCCCTGTCCTGAGAGGTTTTCATGTTGAATTCTATTAAGAGCTTTTCTCTTTTGTTAGAATGCACATATTAACAATTAAAAGCCATTTAAAATAATTGATTCAATTCGCTAAAGCCAACAAATTAATTAACTGATGCATAATTAATCAGAGCAGCAAGGCATCCCTTCTTAAGGGACTAGATAAGAAAGCTGTGATTTGTGAGTTCGTGAACAGAGCAGATAGTCAGCTGTGCTCTTGAACCAGATACTGATACAATCAGGGGCATAATTTAAGAGCCGAAGGCTGTTCAGCACACAGAGGGAGCACTTGACCTTGGCTGCTCCGCTCAGCGTGCAGCGATATTCTGTGCTTGAGCTCGGTCTTAAGGTAGACACAGATTTTTGGATGTTGGAGCATGGGTCGGGGGTAGGTCCTGAGAAAGCATCCTGGTCCATTGCTCAACACATACCAGTAGACTCAAATTGCAGTCAAGGAAGGTGCCTGCCTGTAATGTGTTTCAGGTCCATGAAGAGATGAGTCCAAAAACTGAGAGTAAGCATTTAGAAACTTTTTTGGGGGGTGTGAGGTGGGGTGAGGAGGATTGGCCCTGAGCTAATATCTGTTGCCAATCCTCCTGTTTTTGCTTGAGGAAGATTGTTGCTGAGCTAACATCTGTGCCAATCATCCTCTATTTTGTATGTGGGACACCACCATAGCGTGGCTTGATGAGTCTTTTTTATTTAACTTTCCTAGTAATTCATTTTTATTGTATTTAAAATAAGTTTCAGTATGCCATAGATTATAAATTGTGAAAAAACAAACAGAATAGTCCTTTACTACAGATATTTATAGAACTACTGCCTTGGATCGTTCCAGAAATCCTTAAGCCCAAACCTTGCAAAATACTGTCTGGCCTGCACATGTTCTAAGGAAGATAACATGAGTTCAACTTCCCTTTGCAGGTGAGTTGAAAATCAGATTTGAGACGGCTTGCGTCTGTCTCTGTGGAGGTGTTCCTGTGCTCTGCAGAGTCAGTGCCATCTAGAGAACAAGACAGGCAAAGATGGAGCAAAGCCGTGTGGGCTGTAAATCATCCAGCTGCACTGAGACTCATTTTGAACATGTGCCCACTGAGAGGGTCCGGAGTTATCTGTGAAAAGTCATGTATAATCAGCAGCCACAGCAGAGCGTTAGAGGGCGTGAGCCCAGACCACAGTGCATGAATGGTCCTGACCGCCAGAGCAAGAGTGGCGAGAACCGAGGACTGCATCTCGGGTTCGTTGCAAGTAAACAACAGAAAAGAAAACTAAGAGTCGTCCTTTGGGGACGGTGGGGTGTTGATGAATAGGTTAGGAGAGAGGTAGTTGGCTGCACCCAGACTTCGCCAACAAGAGTGGAGGGAGTGCAGCCACTTACTTGAGGCAGAATGGACACCCGCTGGGGCCTGACTCTAAGTTGTCCTTGGGTTGTGGTAACAGAACACCTCCAGCAAGTTTGCCTAAAGCCTCTTTGGTGCTGAAGTAGCTGTAACAGCCTTTGTAGCTCCTTAGATGGGATTCAATGGGGCCTGTCTTGGTGACTTATAGGTTATGGTATATGCACGTGTGGACCAACAAGACGACCCCCCACAGCTCATGCATCCCTTCCCATTCCTTGAACTCTTAACACGTACAAGAGCTCTGACTTGAGAGCGAAGGGGGCTCATAGCTTGGTTTTTGTGTGTGCGTGGTCTTTGAAACATGGTTTCAAGATTTTAAAAGTGAAATTACTGTTCTGAAAATAGAAGTTGTTTGTTGTGAAACAGCTACCATATTGCCAAATCATAATAGAAGAGGAAACCCCTCTCCTGAGATTGCACGTGGGATCCATTTAGTCACAGGAATGGGGACAAATCCAATGTACTGAATCAGAAACACTATACTTCCAAAAACCAACGAGCCGCTCAATGTAACAATCCGGATACTTCTGGAGTCACCTAAGTAGTAGGGGAGAATATGAGGAGTGGAGAAAATCAGACAGATCGGGGTTCAAATTTAACTTCTCTACTTTCTAGCTATATAATCTTGGAAACGTTACTTGACCTCTCTGAGCCTCAGACCCCTAATTTGTAAATTGGAGATACGAGCTGCTACCCCGAAAGGCTAACACGAATAGAACACTTCCTATATGCCAGGGCCTGCTCAGGATTTGCGTGGTGGTTTTTTTTGTTTTTATCGTATTTTTTTGCTTATCCTCACAGCAAGTCTTTGAAGTTATATACTGTGGTAACCTGGTGCCCGAGTCCAAACACTCAACCATCACGGCTTCCAAGATCAAGCACAGGGAGGACTGAGCATAGCACCTAGCACATAGCAGGCACTTAGTAAGTGGAGTCATTTGTCTATTATTAGTGCTTCCACAGCTCGGGGAGACAAAGGCGGCTCGGGAGGTGAAAGGCACGCTTGGCTTCCTTTGCATTCCCCCCGCTGCTCTGGTTTGATAGCCATGGGAGGCGGCGCAGGCTCCGGGTTTCTCAGGCCCCAGCTCTGGCCCCAGGCATGTCGAAAGAAAGCAGGTTTTCCTTCAGGGCCAGCCTTAGGCAGGGAATAATTTTAGGGACAACTGGAAGGCTCCATGACCTCCCATCCTCCCTTAAGGCCTGGATGTTGCCTAGAACTCATTTCAGGGGAGTCATGCCATTCATTCTGCTGGGATAGCAAGAAAGTCCAACTATGCAAATCCCCGGGAGAAGTTACACAAAAGTGTGAATAAATTTCAGACAAATGGTATAAAATGATATCAGGCCTTAATAGCTGTGACAGAAGAGACTTCAAAATGTAGAAAAGCAAGGGATCTCATCAAGATGGCGCTGTGAGCAGACGTTGAACTTGCCTCCGCCCACGAACACAACCAGGTTACAACAATTTTGGGAAGAATCACCCTGGATTGAAAACTGAAAACTGGATAAAAAGAACGCCCACGACAAGGGACAGTCCTGACGAAAGCAGAAGAGGCAGTAACTCCGGCAGGAGAGGAAAAAAGCCACCTTTGGGAGCAGGGGAGCTTCTCAGCTGGCCAGGCGGGGGCCAACCTAAGGTGCGCAGCCCTCCCTGGAGGAGTCAGGTCTGGAGCGGGGGCAATACTGCTATAACCATCCTTCGGACTCAGCCCAGCTGAGAGCGGGGGTCTTACTGTCTGGCTTTGCTGGCTATTAACTGCAGCGAGGACACCCCAGAAAAGCTATTGGCCGAAAGCCAGAAAGATCCGGGTCTTAAAGGGCCCACACACAAACTCACTCATTGCAGCAAGCTAAAATCACTAGAGAGAAGGCTGACTGTCCTTTGGTGAAACAAGACTCACCTGGTGGGCTCTGGGGGCATCTTGGTGAGAGGAGGATCCTCTCCGGAGACTGAGACATTGGTGGGGGCCATTGTTCTGAGCTGGTCCAGACGTGCTGAAAGGGACACTGGTGGGGGCCATTGAGGAGCATCTCTTGGGCTGTTAGCCCAGGGGTCTGCCACACCCACTAGAGCACAGATTGAATCCAGTTCAGCCAGGGCAGGCAATCTGCCCTAGGGACTGGCCCCACCAAACAGCAAGCCCTCAGGCTACTTTTCAGCCTGCATTGACTGGGTGCCTTGATCCTCTACAGGCAGACAAGGGTGTCTGCCTCTGTGGGGCAGGGCTTCTGTGAGGACCAAGTGAACTGTGGGGGACATTGGGGCAGAGGTGGGGGCCTCTGCAGTGTGGCATTGGGGTGCGCTCCAGGCGGTTGAGAAGTGGGGTATGCTCCAGGGGGTTGAGAAGTGTGCATGGACCAGGACTGTGTTGACAGTGTATGTGGTCCAGTGGGGGGTGAGTCTTATCAGCGGCAGAAGACTTGTGTTTCACAAATAGCCATAAAAAGGATCATCCCCACCTTCCAAAGCCTGAAACAACTGAGTGCCTCCATGCCAAGAGCTAGCCCCACTCAGCTGCACTCCTAAGAGAACTGACAACAGCCTTGTTGGCCTCAGGCCTATCACAACTGTACGCCCCTGAGCCTAGCAACCAGCTACACCTGGTACCAACCCAATTAAGCGGACAATTGCAATAAGAGTATGCTAATAGACTTAGTAGCCAACAGTGCTGAGGCCCCTCCAAACTGGATTTACAAACCGCTGGCCAGGGAAGGAAAGATCAGACTCCCTGGGTACCTGCAGTGGGAGCAACCCTGCCACAGCAGAAGAACACAAGTAGCCCACAAAGGGGACACTCCTGGTTCTTATGGTCTGGTGATGAGAGGGAAGCACACTGCTGGGCCTCATAAGGCATCTCATACATGAGGCCACTTCTCCAAGATCAGGAGATATAGCCGACTCACCTAGTACAAAGAAAATAGCACAGAGAAAGAGGCATAATGAGGAGGCAAAGGAATACTTTCCAAGCAAGGGAACACTACAAAACACCAGAAAAAGAACTAAGTGAAACAGAAACTGGTGACCTCCTTGACAAAGAATTCAAGCAAAATATAATGAGGATGCTCACAGATATGCGGAGAAGAATGGATGAACACAGTGAGCACATCAGCAAAGAACTGGAAGATATAAAAAAGAGCCAATCAGAAATGAAGAATACAATACTTGAAATGAGAAATTCACTAGAGGGACTCAACAGCAGAGTAGAGGAAGCAGAAGAACGGATCAGTGAGCTAGACGAAAGACTAGAGGAAATCACCCAAGCAGAACAGAAAAGAGAAAAAAGAATTAGACAGAATGAGAACAGTGTAAGGGAACTCTGGGACAATATCAAGCGTGCCAACATTCAGATTATAGGGGTCCCAGAAGGAGAAGAGAGAGATAAAGGGGCAGAAAATTTATTTGTCGAAATAATAGAGGAAAATTTTTCTCACCTGAGGAAGGAAACAGACATCCAAGTTGAGGAAGCACAGAGAGCTCCAAACAAGAGAAGTCCAAAGAGGCCCACACCAAGACATATTATAATCAAAATGTCTAAAATTAAAGACAAAGAGAGAATCCTAAAAGCAGCAAGAGAAAGGCCACAAGTGACATATAAAGGGAAGCCCATCAGGCTGTCAGCGGACTTCTCAGTTGAGACCCTACAGGCGAGAAGAGAATGGCACGACATATTTGAAGTGCTAAAAGGAAAAAGCTTACAACCAAGAATACTCTATCAATCAAGGCTGTCATTCAGAATGGAAGGAGAGATAAAGAGCTTCCCAGACAAGCAAAAATTAAAGGAGTTTATCACCAAGAAACCAGTTCTACAAGAAATACTGAAGGGACTTATTTAAGTGGGAAAGCAATGACCACAAATAGCGATAAAAGAAAAAAAATATCAAAAAAAACCAAAACAACAACAAGAAAAAACAGGCAATAAAATCACTTGTAAGGTAAAAGTATAGTAAAGGCAGCAGATCAACTACCTGTGAAGATAACATGAAGGTTAAAAGACAAATGTACTAAAATCACCTATTTCAATGATAAGAGGGTAATAGATAGACATACACTAAACAAGAGAATATATATGAAGTGAAAAACATATAATGTGGGAGGAGGGGAGTGAAAAAGCAGAGCTTTTAGAAAGAGGTCAAGCTAAAGAGTCTATCTACTCAAGATAGACTGTTATATGTGTAGTATATTAAATAGGATCCTCATGGTAACCACAAACCAGAAACCTATAACAAGCAGGAAAAACAGAAAGACAAAAGAAATCAAACATATTACTAAAGACAGCCATCAAAGCACACGTGAAGAGAGCAAGAGAAAAAGAAAGGAACTGAGAACTACTAAAACACCCAATAAAAAGAAAAAGTGACAAAATGGCAATAAATACATATTTATCAATAGCTACTTTAAATGTCAATGGACTAAATGCTCCAATCAAATGCCATAGGGTGGCCAACTGGATAAAAAAACAAGATCCATGTATATGCTGCATACAAGAGACACACTTAAGACCTACACTCACAAACTGAAAGTGAAAGGATGGAAAAAGATATTCCATGCAAATGGCAAAGAAAAGAAAGTGGGGGTAGCAATACTTATATCAGACAAAATAGACTTTAAATCAAAAACTGTAATAAGAGACAAAGACGGGCACTACATAATGATAAAGGGAACAATCCAACAAGAAAATATAACACTTGTAAATATCTACACACCCAACATAGGAGCACCTAAATATATAAAGCAATTATTAACAGACATAAGAGGAGAAATAGACAGTAACACAACAATAGTAGGGGACTTTAACACTCCACTTACACCAATGGATAGATCATCCAAACAGAGGATCAACAAGGAAACACTCGCCTTAAAGGACACGTTAGACCAGATGGACTTGGTAGATATATACAGAACATTCCATCCAAAAACCACAGAATACACATTCTTTTCAAATGCCCATGGAACATTCTCCAGGATTGATCATATATTAGGCCACAAAACAAGTCTCAATAAATTTAAGAAGATCGAAATAATACCATGCATCTTTTCTGACCACAAAGGTATGAAACTGGAAATCAACTACAGAAAGAAAACCAGAAAAGCCACAAAAATGTGGAGATTGAACAAAATGCTACTGAACAACGATTGGGTCAATGAGGAAATCAAAGAAGAAATAAAAAAATTCCTGGAGACAAATGAAAATGAAAACATGACATGCCAAAATCTGTGGGATACAGCAAAAGCAGTTCTACGAGGGAAGTTTATGGCAATTCAGGCCTACCTCAACAAAGAAGAAAAATCCCAAATAGGCAATCTAAAAGTGCATCTAAAGGTACTGGAAAAAGAACAATGAACAAAGCCCAAAATCAGCAGAAGGAAGGAAATAATAAAAATCAGAGCAGAAATAAATGAAATAGAGACTAAAAAAACTACAGAAAAAATTAATGAAACCAAGAGCTGGTTCTTCGAAAAGATAAAGAAAATTGACAAACCCTTAGCTAGACTCACCAAGAAAAAAAGAGAGAAGGCTCAAATAAATAAAATCAGAAATGAAAGAGGAGAGATTACAACTGACACCTCAGAAATACAAAAGATAATAAGAGAATACTATGAAAAGCTATACACCAACCAATTGGATAATCTAGAAGAAATGGATAAATTCTTAGAAACATACAACCTTCCAAAACTGGACCAAGAAGATGTAGAAAATTTGAATAGACCGATCACCAGTAAGGAGATCGAAACAGCAATTAAAAACCTCCCAAAAAATAAAAGTCCAGGACCAGATGGCTTCCCTGGTGAATTCTACCAAATATTCAAAGAAGTCTTAATACCTATCCTTCTCAAACTCTTCCAAAAAATTGAAGAGGAGGGGAGGCTTCCTAACTCCTTCTACAAAGCAAACATTATCCTGATACCAAAACCAGACAAGGGCAACACACAAAAAAAGAAAATTACCAGCCAATATCACTGATGAACATCGATGCAAAAATCCTCAACAAAATACTAGCAAATCGAACACAACAATACATTAAAAAGATCATACATCATGATCAAGTGGGTTTCATTCCGGGGATGCAGGGATGGTTCAACATCCGCAAATATATCAACGTGATACACCACATTAACAAAACGAAGGCTAAAAATCACATGATCATCTCAATAGATGCAGAGAAAGCATTTGACAAGATACAGCATCCATTTATGATAAAAACTCTAAGTAAAATGGGTGTAGAAGGAAAATACCTCAACATAATAAAGGCCATATATGACAAACCCACAGCAAATATCATTCTCAATGGAGAAAAACTGAAAGCTATCCCTCTAAGAACAGGAACCAGACAAGGATGCCCACTGTCACCACTCTTATTTAACACAGTATTGGAAGTCCTAGCCAGAGCAATCAGGCAAGAAAAAGAAATAAAAGGGATCCATATTGGAAAAGAAGAAGTGAAACTGTCACTCTTTGCAGACGACATGATTTTATATCTAGAAAACCCTAAAGAGTCCACTAAAAAACTTTTAGAAATAATAAAGGAATACAGTCAAGTTGCGGGATACAAAATCAATGTACAAAAATCAGTTGCGTTTCTATACACTAACAACGAAGTAGCAGAAACAGAAATTAAGAATACAATCCCATTTACAATTGCAACAAAAAGAATAAAATACCTAGGAATAAACTTAACCAAAGAGGTGAAAGATCTGTACACTGAAAACTATAAACCATTGTTGAAAGAAATCGAAGAAGACACAAAGAAATGGAAAGATATTCCATGCTCTTGGATTGGAAGAATTAACATTGCTAAAATGTCCATACTTCCTAAGGCAATCTATAGATTCAACGTAATCCCTATCAAAGTTCCAAGAACATTTTTTACAGAAATAGAACAAAGAATCCTAAAATTTTTATGGAACAACAAAAGACCCCGAATAGCCAAAGGATTCCTGAGAAAAAAGAACAAAGCTGGAGGTGTCACACTCCCTGATTTCAAAATATACTACAAAGCTATAGTAACCAAAACAGCATGGTTCTGGCACAAAAACAGACACACAGATCAATGGAACAGAATCGAGAGCCCGGAAGTAAACCCACACATTTATGGACAGCTAATATTCAACAAGGGAGCCAAGAGCATACAATGGAGAAAGGAGAGTCTCTTCAATAAATGGTGTTGGGAAAACTGGACAGCCACATGCAAAAGAATGAAAGTGGACCATTCCCTTACACCATGCACAAAAATCAACTCAAAATGGATTAAAGACTTGAATGTAAGACCCGAAACCATGAGACTTCTAGAAGGAAACATAGGCAGTACGCTCTATGACATTGGTCTGAGCAGCATATTTTCAAGTCCCATGTCTGACCAGGCAAAGGAAACAAAAGAAAAAATGAACAAATGGGACTACATCAAACTAAAAAGCTTCTGCACAGCAAAGGAAACCATCAACAAAATGAAAAGACAAACTAACAATTGGGAGAAGGTATTTGCAAATCACATATCAGATAAGGGGTTAATATCCAAAATATACAAAGAACTCATACAGCTCAACAACAAAAAACCCAACAATCCAATTAGAAAATGGGCAAAAGATCTGAACAGAGATTTCTCCAAAGAAGATATACAGATGGTCAACAGGCATATGAAAAGATGCTCAACATCATTAGCTATGAGGGAAATGCAAATCAAAACTACAATGAGGTGTCACCTCACTCCGGTCAGAATGGCTATAATTAACAAGACAGGAAACAACAAATGTTGGAGAGGATGTGGAGAGAAGGGAACCCTTGTTCACTGCTGGTGGCAGTGCAGACTGGTGCAGCCACTATGGAAAGCAGTTTGGAGTATCCTCAGAAAATTAAAGATAGATCTACCATATGATCCAGCTATCCCACTGCTGGGTATTTCTCCAAAGAACTTGAAAACACAAAGGCATAAAGATACTTGCACCCCTATGTTCATTGTGGCTTTATACACAATAGCCAAGACTTGGAAGCAACCCAGGTGCCCATCAAGGGACGAATGGATAAAGAAGATGTGGTATTTATACACGATGGACTACTACTCAGCCATAAGAAATTATGAAATCCAGCCATTTGTGACAACATGGATGGACCTTGAGGGCATTATGCCGAGTGAAATAAGTCAGAGGGAGAAAGTCAAATACCATATGATCTCACTCACAAGTAGAAGATAAAAACGACAAAAAAAAAACACAAAAAACACATATCATTGGAGATTGGACTGGTGGTTACCACTGGGGCAGGGGTTAGGGGGGAGGGCAAAAGGGGTGATTAGGGTCACATGTGAGGGGATGCACTATAATTAGTGTTTGGGTGGTGAACATGAGGTAACGTATCCAGAATTTGAAATATGATATACATCCGAAAAAAATAAAAATTAAAAATAAATAAACATTTTTTAAAAATTTAAAAAATAAATAAATAAACAAATTAAAAAAAATAAAATGTAGAAAAGCAATGGTCTCCTGGCGTGAGTTAGAAGATGCTCTGGAAAGAGAAGCGAGGCTGGAAACAATCTTAGGAGTGTCTCGTTTTTATATCTGGCTGGCCCTGCTTATCTCCACCTGTGTGCAGATAAATCCCATATTATGAGCAAAGCGAAGAAACCACTGGAAGAAGTGTGCCTGCACCACAGTGCACCTCTATGAGCAGCTGTGCTGGCCGCTTTGGCCCAGCCAAGCTCTCCTCTTGGGCCATGGGCCTGGGGGGTGTGGTCATGCAACTTCGCCTCCACCCTTCTCCTCCTCATCTTCTAACTGTATATGGCCAAATGGTTCTTACAATTAGGCTCCCGGTTCAAATCCCAATTCCCCACTCACCAGCTGCCTGACTTGGGGCAAGTACTTGCTCTCCAGGAACAGGGAGGATGAAACGAGACACTGAGCTCAGGCCCTCTGCTCTGGGCCAGTATGTAGTAAGCAACTCCCCATTCATGCTTGTGACCCACAGAAAGTGACTGGCCAGTCAGACAGGTGCCAGGCCCCCCTGTCTTCTCAGACCAGCTGTGCCATTTGTAGCTGCACACCCTTTAAGGTTGAGACACAGTTATTCATTTACAGAGATTATACGGTTTCAAAATGTTTCCTTTCCGCTTCACATGAATACCCACCAGTGACTTACCTCTCACATGACTGTGGGTCTTTAAAGATACAGACCATCTAAGGCCGGAGATAGGGTTTCTGACACTACACTTTCTCCATGACCCCGGGGGAGTCACCTCACCTGTCGTGTTTCCTCTGAGGTAAAAGGGAGCGAGCGGCTGAGACAACTTTCAGCAAAACCTTCCCTGGGTGTTGGTCAGGACTGCCGTGTAAAGCCATAGTATATTTTCTGAACCTCAGTTTGCCTATCTGCAAGCCCAAATTGTCACTGCCTTATGACAATTTACTTAATATGAACATTAATAAGCTTCATACTTTCTTTCCAGCTCTCTCTAAGCATCCCTCATGCTGTGTTCCCACCCCCGCCCCTCAAAAAGGAAATGAGAGCTTAGAGTAGCTTCTGGAGCCTGCACATCAGCTGAAACCATCCAATGACAAAACCAGTAAGAAAATTCTGTAAATATGCTTCTACATGCAGTCAATAGAACCATTCAAAAGAGCCTGTGGAAGTATCACACGGTCAACATGCATCTGCTGAGCGTCCGCCAGGCGCTAAGTCCCTCGGATAAAGTGAATCGGTGTCCTTGTTCTGAAGGAATTTACAGTGTACTATGGGGAGATAAATGCATGAAACCAAGTAACTCCAACTCAATGCTGGAGGGCTAAGTGCCACAAAAGAGAGACAAATTCAATATCACGCGAGTTCGAAGGAGAGAAAGTTACTTGTAGCTGAGAGATCTGTCCCTGACACTCCAGTGCTGGCTGTAGGAAAGCTTTGTGGGAAGGAGCTGAGGGAGGCGAGCTCTGAGGGTAGGTAGGATATGGATCTCTGAAGACGGGATGGGTACAGGGTCTGCGGGGAGGGAGAGAAAGGAACATTCCAGAGCAAAAGCATGAAGGGGGAAGGGAAAGTCCAGGATGGATCCACAGGCAGTGGATGGTGCATTCAGTTGGCCTGGTTCTGAGCAATGAAGCTATAAACGTTGTCTGAGATCTCAGAAAGCCTTGAACTCTAAGATAAATAATTTATGCCCTGTTCCTTAAGTTATTAGAAAACATTCAAAGTTTTGCAGCAGAGAAAGATATGCAGGATGAGACGGAAGGGGACAGGTAGGGGAGAGGGTGCTCTGTGAGGAGAAGGTGGTGCTAATCCTGATCAGAGGGGATGGCAGTGCGGGTGAGGACCCCGCACGTGAAGAGGTAAGAAGAGGTTGGAAGGCAGAAGGACCACACATCCTTCCCGTTTGCCAGGGACTGTTGTGACTTCCGCCTGCTGTTCTGGTGTAATTATTAGCGACACTCTTTTTACAAGTGTGCCAGTTTGGCAATAAGTTATAACCCGAGTTGAAAGTGATGTTAAGCTGAGTAACTAGAAGGGTGAAACAGAGAGAAAGAAGCAGGTTTTGGAGGAAAATGAGTCTGGTTGTGGACATACCAAGTTTGAGGTAGTGTTAGGGCTTCCAAGGAGAAAAAGATAAGAATAATAATAGTCAACATTTCTTGAGTGCTTACTCTGTGCCAAGCAGAGAGTTCACTCATTTATTCTTCTCAACAACTCTGTGAGGTAGGAATTATTATTACCCTCATCTTATAGCTGATGAAAATTCAGGCCTGGACCTCAGGAGAGAGTTCAGAATAGAGACAAGCATCCAGGAACTATCCAGCAAGAAGAGGTGGCGGAGGCCAGCGGAGAGCGTGAAGCAAGGGATGAGGATCAAGAACAAAGACGGAAATAGCAGGAGAAAGAGGAGGTTGGGAAGACATAAAGGGAGCATTTGGTTATGTTACCACCTACAAACATAGGTTCCCTACCCGCCACACAAGAGGGACCGAATGAAAACTGGAATGCCAGGCTTATGGCAAGGAAAGGGTTTTTATTTCAGGTGACATCAGCCGGGAGACGAGAGTGAGCCCTCAAATTTGTCTCCTTTCATCTCATCTGCCCGAAAGAGGTGAGGCGAGGGGTTTTAAAGGTTTGTGAGGAATGTGGCTGACTGTAGAGAGGTGGGGGGAGTCAGTGGCCTCGCTGGTCAGAGCTTTCCCGCCAGCCTGCGTTCTGCCTTGGGAGGCTGTTTGCAGGGAGGAGGATAAGGAACCCAGGTGGGCGACTTTGGCTATTTGTCTGCGTGGCTGATAGTGGATTCTGGAGCTGGAGCCAGGTAGTAAGCAGGGAAAGAGTGCTTTGGTTTTAACCCCACGTATGCTGGGTTTAATATAGGGGAAATGATATCAGGGCTGGCATCAGTTAGAGAGGTGGAGAAACCAAAATTACAGCATCTTGAAAACCAGGGCAAGAGGAAAGAGACTGGCCAGCTCATTAGTGCAGAGCACTGCAGAGTGATGAGACGGAGGAGGACTGGGAAGGAAGGTTGGATTGGTGACTTCTGACCCAACAGCAGGCGGGTTAATTTCTCCATCATCAAAAATGTTTCTATTGTACCAGATTGTTGGGCAACCACATAAGGACAGGTGTCAGGCCCCTCCTGCTGTCCTGCGTGGTGTGGAGATTGCTGCTGGCCTCATGTTTTGGGGAGCCAGGTAGGAAGTCCATTTGGAGGGTACTGCTGGCTCTGGGAGGTGGGGTGCCTGAAGCACGGAGTGAGAAAGTCTATGCGTGTGTGTGTGCGCGCGAGGCGCCATTTCTGCCCGGAGCTACCGTTGAAGCAGACTTTTTAAAGCAAAGTGATCAAGCATTCCCTCAGAATCCAAGCAGCATGTAGAAGTAAATGGAAAGAACTATAGGCTTATCTCACCTTTGACTATCGAAAGGAACTCACCAACCTATCTGTCAGCCTCACTGGGCCTGACTCTTGCCAGACTTTATGTAGGAGATGTCCGTCATGCATGCCAGGTGGTGATGAAACGAATCCTTATTGTTTTGTTACAGTGTGCCTGTTAGCATTTTGAGTATTTGTTTTGTGTCCCTTTGGAAGTAGGACGCAATTAGCCATGAAGTTGTTGTTTCTCTTGGTGTGAGATACAATAAGTTACTGTGCTGAAACAACTAGAACCTCAAAATCTGGAGTAGGCTAGAATCTATTTTCCCTCTCAGTTTCAATTTGCATTCTTCCTCCATCTGCACCAAACTTCCTCCCTGAAGAATTTGGTGTTTTATGATGAACCTATCTTTTGATTCAGGACAGAAATTGAGGGCTTCTCAACCTCAGCACTATTGACGTTTTGGACAGCGTAATTCTCCGTTGTGGAGGTCTGACCTGTGCACCGTAGCTTGTTCAGCCACCTCCCTGGCCTCTTACCACAAGACGCCAACAGCAGCTAACCCCTCTCCCCAAGCTGTAACAATCCAACGTGTCTCCAGACATCGCCAAATGCCCCCCCAGCAGCAAAATTTCCCGAGTTTGAGAACCACTGTGATAAGCTCATTCGTACAAAGATGTTAGTGACTTAATCTGATGTTTCTCCAATGAATACTTCCATTTTGCAAGTGGAACTAAGGAGAAATAATGCCAGCAGGCAGATATGTTGATCTCTCTATTGTTCTGTAGCCCAATCAATCTCTAATTTGAGCTTCCTGATGGCAGAAATATAATCCATATAATGGATAGACTTGGTCATCTTCGGGATTGGATTCAATCAATTCAAGGCAGGGTTTCCAGCTCAGTCCTGGGACGTTTGCATAGTGCGATGATGTTCATCCGGAGGGAGCAGCAGTATATGCTGGGACTTGGCCTGCCTTGTGCTGGCACTCTCTGTGTCATGCAAGGATTCTCTCTGGTTCTCCGGTGGCGTCATCCCTGCTTGCATCCACTGGAGTTCTACCATCACCTCTAATGGCTGTCTCCACTCTGCGTCTTCATTGTCCTGACCGCAGGCTCCCGTAGGACACAGGAAACTTCAGAAAGCCCTCCTTGGCTTCTTTGAGACTGAGGCAGACTCTCCTGGCCTGGACCCACCTTGCTGTGGTCCTGTTCTACTGCTGCCAATGTGTGCTGTTGTGACTTCCCTCTGTCACTGGATCCTTGTGCCCTTTTTACGCCCCCTGATACAGCCAGAGTGGGAGGCAGCCAGTGTCCACCTCTCTTGCTTTTCTTCTTCTCAGGCTTGGAGCAGAGAGAGGGAAAGACAAGGCTCTTAAACTTAAAAGCCAAAACTTCACTGCCTTTGTTTGATTTTGCAAAGGCAATTTCTTCCTAAGACAGTGATGCATCATTGCTAGGTGCCTGGGCGCAGGAAGGCCCTTGGGCCTAGTGGAGAAATTGACTGGAAAGAGAACACCTGGCTTCATGTCCCCCCTGCTCTCCTCAGTCAGCACTCCTCCCTCTACAGGTACCACAGCTCCGGACATATACAAAAGGCATCTTTTTCCAGACACTTCCTCCACAAACCGCATGACATTGCACAGGGAGACTTAATTTATCTAATTACACCAGGCTCTTTGATGGGCAACTATGGGTCAGAGGTATGGAACCTTAGACAATCCATTTCTCTTCATCAGTCAGCAAAACTACATCAAGGTACGCATTACAAAGTAGTGTGTCCTCAACATCTATACAGACCTGAGAAGTACAATGGGAAATCCGGAAGGGTGTCAATATGTAGGCACATATTACTAAATGTGTTCATTCAACCTCTAGAGAATAATAATATTCTTTATACTGGGGACACATAAGACGCAGTGAAAAATAAGACTGCCTTCCCACAGCTATAGTTAGGAATAAATAGTATCAAGCATTTATCCAGCACTGAACACTGTCTCACGTGGTCTTATAATTACCAAGATAACTATCTCACACGTTCTCTTTCTGTAAGCTTCCGTCACCTCCTACCCTTCCTGATTCTTAATGATGCACTTGCTTTATACTTCACCGAGGAAACAGAAGCAGAGAGAGTGGAACTTGCATGAGCGCCATCCTCCTGCACCTGCACCCATGTTCTCTGGCTCCCTCCTGTCACTCTGGATCAGGTCAGCCCCTTCACTTCTCACTAGACCCCATCTCCTCTCCTTCCTAAGAATTTCTTCATGCAATTAATTCTCTTGGCTCTTTCCTGTCTTGTCAAACCCTGCCTTCCTACTCTTTTTTCCTCATCAGAAAAGTAAATATATTTTTTTCCTTTGATATCAAAGGAAAAAAAAATTTTAAAGCCCCCCTGGATTTTGCTTTCCCTCCACTAGCACTGGATTTCTTTCCTTCCCATTACAGAAAACTCAACAGAGTCGTCCATCCTTACCTTCTCCCTTTTTTCACCAACTCACTCCGGTCAACTTCCACCTACTCGTCAAAGGAAACTGCTCTGATCAAAGGCACCGGGAACCTCCAGTTGTGAACTCAACAGTCAGTACTCACTGCCCAAGGTTGCTGACCGCTTTTCCTTCTTGACACACTTACTCCACTTGGAATGTAGAACTCCACGTCTCTCCTCTTTCTCCCATTCCTGTGATTCTCTCTCACCTCTGGATGGTGCAGCATCTTTGGATGCATTCTATTTTCCACCCACACTCACTCCCTGGAAGTGCTCAGCCATTGCATGACTGGAAATGCACCTATATGCTGATGACACCCCAAATTTATGTCTCCAGCCTGGCTGCCTCTCCTGGACTTCAGACATACGTACATCTACCTACTTGAAATCTCTACCTGGATACCCACAGACATCTAAAACTTCTCATGTCCCAAACCAAGCTCCTGATCTCTCCCTGCTCCCCTCCCTGCCACCTCAAGCCTGCTCAAGTCCTCCTCACTTCAGCAAACAGCAATTCTATCCTTCTGGTTGATCAGGCCAAACCCAGGAGTAACTCTTGACTTCTCTCAGAT
Organism: Equus przewalskii; assembly: GCF_037783145.1. NCBI lineage: Eukaryota > Metazoa > Chordata > Mammalia > Perissodactyla > Equidae > Equus > Equus przewalskii. The sequence continues at coordinate 34,008,445 of NC_091837.1, read as the reverse complement.
CTGCATATGGTTCATCAGCAAGTTCTGTCAGTTTTACCTTCAAGATGTATCCCAAATCTGAACACTTCCCAGCTTTTCCACTGCCACCACCGTAGTCAGCCCACCATCCTGTTATTGATATTGCTTCCCAGACTCAACGCGTGAGGTCCTGTTCACAGCTTCCTTAGGCCAGCGGCCCCCACCTGTTTACTTTCAGATCACTTTATATCTTTAGAAGTAATTGAGTAAAGACTTTTGCTATGTGGGCTACAGCTGTTGATATTTGCTGTATTACAAATTAAAACTGAAAGTTTAAAAGTACTTCATTAAAAAAAACAATAAACCCATTGCATGTTAGTGTAAATAAAATAACTTTATGAAAAATAACTATTTTCAAAAACAAAAAAGTGAGAAAAGCAGCAGCATACATTTTGAAAAGTGTGTTTTGTAAATTGTTAAATGTCTGTCTTAATAGAAGATAGATGGATTCCCCATTCTGCTTTTGCTTTCAATCTGTTAAATATCATACATCTTGTAGCCTCTAGAAAATTCCGCTGTAGAAAACTCACGAGAAAACTCGTGAGAAGACGGGCATGAAAAGGACAAGTTACGTCTTACATTACGTTGAAACTATTTCGACTTCATGAAGGTCCCTGTAAAGTTCTCAAGGACGCCCAGGAGGTCCCAGGTCATCCTTTGAAAAATGCTGAGTTAGAGCAGGTCATGCCTCTGCTCAGAGGCTGGCAATGGCTTCCGGACACAGGGGAATGAAAGTCAAAGTCCTTACAGTGGTCTTCAAAGACCCGCAAGGCCTGTCCCTGTTACCTGTCTGGCCTCAGCCCCTCGCTCACTCTGTTCCTGCCATGCAGCCTCCTTTTCAGTCCTAAAACACTCGAGGCATGATCCTGCCTCAGACCCTTTGCACTTTCTGTTTCCTCAGCCCAGAATTTTCTTCCTCCCTATTCTGCATGGCTCAGTCTCTCTTCTCACTTCACAAATGTACTCAGACCTTGTCAACGAGGTCTCCCCGGCCTCCTCGCTGAAACGGCAGCCCGTCTCCCATCCCGCTGCTCCTCTGAGGCTCCCATCTCCCCTGCACACTTTATTCTTTCCTTAGTATTTATCTCCATCTAGTTTACCACTTATTTTGCAGTTTATTTTTGTTTACTTCTTCTCCCCTACCCCCAAACACATCCTATAACTGTTTATAATTTTAAAAATAGGAAATACTCTGAATATCTAACAGTGAAGAACAAGTTAAATAAAGGACATCACATCTGATGCCAGCATCCTCGCTGGAAGGCGGGCCGGGCTTTGGTCATCTGTTCACCGCCGTCTTCTCAGCAACTACGAGAGTACGTGGTACCTAGCAAGCACTTGATACAATTGAAGGATGAATGAAACAAATGAGTGAGTGAATGAATGAATAGCCCTGTGATGTAGGCATCACTACCTCTGTATTCCAGTTGAGGAAGCACAAACTTAGGATAAGACTTTCTCTGAGTCACAGCGTTTGTGAATAAGGAGTCTTGAATACAGGTCTGCTGACTGCAAAGCCTGTGCTCTGTCAACCACACCGCACCCCCCCCCCGCCCCCCCCGCCCAGTGCATACACAGGTGCGCACGCTGGATCGCACAAGCCGGTTCAAGCCGACTTGGAGATGAGACATTTTCTAACTGTACCTTCCTCATTGGAACAGCCCTCAAGCATGGTGGAATCTACAGGTGAGGACAATGGGCTCAGAGATGTGACATGACTCGCCTGGAGTCACAGGCCACAGAGCAGGAAGTAGAACCTGCTAACCAACCAAGGAATGCGAGTCATGGGTGGCTCCATGTAACCCACTACAGTTTGGTTAGACATTCTGCCTTTGAAGCCATTCATGGTTAAATCCCCACATTTGCTTGGATTGACGACGTCACAGTCACATTGACTGGTATGGTTTTGCTGTAGAGACAGGCAATTTTAGGGCGTTTATCTTCATGTCTTGGTGACTAGTCAGGGCATGTGCTGGGGCTGCAGAGCTGCCTTCCTCATGGTCCAGGCTTGGCTGCTGGGCTCAGGAGCCCCGAGTCTGTGCTCGACCTGCTTCCCTAAGGGCAGGGGCTGCCATTGCTCACACACCTTCTCCTTGGGCAGGGCACAGTGTTGATGCTTTATCCACATCTATGATCTCACTCACGTCCCAGCACAACCTTGTGAGTGGTTTTTCTTATCATTCCAACTCTCAGGCTCAGAAGGATAAGGAATTTGATGAAATTCAGAGAACCAGTGAGTGAGAAACCCAAGAGCGGAATGTACGTCTTTCTGATTCTACAGTGCGTGCTCCTGGCATCTTATAAAGTAGGTGTACAACATGCTGCCACTCTAACTTCACAGGACAAGCAGGGAGATGGCTTAATCTCCCCGCACTCAGTGCCCTCAGAGGGTCTGGTGAGACAAGGGGAGGAAGGAAGTAGGTCTTATCTGTGGTCCTTTCTTACACATCTCTTCCTGTCTCTTAGAAAGAATTTAGAAAGTGTCGTATTTGTTTTAAAATACTCTAAGAAACAAAAAAAAAAGTGTGTGTGTGTGTGTGTGTGTGTGTTGGGAGAGGGCAGATAGATGAAACAAGACTGACAGGGTTTTTATAATTTTGAATGTAGGTACTGGAGATGCAGGGTTTCATTATACTAATCTCTTTATTTTGTGTATGTTTGAGGTTCTCCATAATAAAGATTAAAAAAGGAAAAAAGATTCAGCTAAAAGAATGTTCATCCCATAATTGTTTATGATCACAAAATATAGGAAATATTCTAAATGTTAGCAATGAGAGATACTTTAAATAAATGATGTTACATCTGACCCATGTATTTACAATTATGTAGATGTAATTTATTCATGTGGAAAATATACACAACATGCTAAATAAAAATAAAAAATAACTTCCAGGAAAAGATACATATTAAAATTTCGTTTTGATTTTTTAAGTGTATATTTATACTTTAATGTTTGTGTTTATACCTGTATTGAAAAGAGTCTAGAAATATTCTTTGAAGACTTAACTTCATATACTTAGATAATACATGAACTTTCAAAATAAAGATGTATCACCACTGCAATTAAACTTTTTTTACTTTTTGTGTGTGTGAGGAAGATTGGCCCTGAGCTAACACCTGTGGCCAATTTTCCTCTTTTTGCTTGAGGAAGATTGTCACTGAGCTAACATCTGTGCCAATCTTCCTCTATTTTATGTGGGATGTTGCCATAGCATGGCTTGAAGAGCGGTGCTATGCCCATGCCTAGGATTCGAACCTGCAAACCCCAGGCCGCCTAAGTGGGGCGGGCGAACTTAACTGCTACACCACTGGGCTGGCCCCTGTTTTTACATTTTTTAAATGCAGATCATAAAACTGCATGTATAAGATGGTCATATTTTCATTTAAGAAAAAAACAAAGGAAAAGGAAAGACTCAGAACCAGAACCTGGACATAGAATGCAGACAATACCTCAAAATTACAGGACCAGAGCTAATCAGCTGGAGGGAAAGTTTGGGAGAAAAACTCAGGACCAGACCCATTGCTGGCCGGGAGCGCAGAACATGAGCGCTCTCCCCCCAAGCCTGGGAAGGCAGTTAGCGCTCAGCGCAGCGCAGGGCTCGGCCACCACTGGTTAATTTGAACAGCTCCTCTCTGCTCCACTACGGGAATGTGCATTCCCTGAATAGAGGGGTGACTTGAGCTCATTATTTCTTACAGTAGAAAGTTCTGATAGAAGTAATTCTCCTTTGAAGAGAGAAAGGCAGCGACGAACAAAACAGTGGGGGGAGTCACTCCTGAGAGTGTCACCAGTGTCTGCCTGGTGACAGCTCTGCTGAGTGACCTTACAGGTAACAAGGTGCAGCCCCTTCCAGGGACGAGGGAGCTGAGGCTGCCGATGGACTTTTACTCCAAGGACAAGGCAGAGGATAAAGTAAACGAGTCCATTAGGATGCTGTAGGCCCTCGAGGGGATCGTAATTGTAGACAAAATCGTACCAGCAGACTCATGCTGTCTGGCTAAAGGGAAAATCTGTAGTTCAGACCATGAAGGAGGCAGCTGGGCCTGTTGCTTTAGATAACATAAATGTAAGGTCAGAAATCTTACCCCGGACGTGCTATAGTGTGAGGCTCTCATCCGTATCCTTTAGCCATCAAGCACAAAGATAAGCTAATATGTCAAAGCAATACTAATGGGATTCTGTGGCTTCTATTAATCAAGTGTCTCCAATCAATTAGGGGTTTTAACTTAGTCATCCCAACATAAATATCTTTTAACATCAATTAAGGCCACTGTTCATCATCATGATGGCTTTGTCATGGTATGTGGGGTGTTTTTGCTGCTGAAATTTTAACAGAGAGGAAGAAAAGACACTTGGGGCAAAGTAGAAGATTTCCTAGCCCTTGACCAACACTTGCGTCAGGGAACAAGGATCAGGTCTGTGCTGTGCTGGAGGTGCTCCCCATTCAAGTGCTCCTTGAGCCTGCCAGGGGAGGTGTCACTCAATGGGACAAATATTCTTCAATAACCTAGTTTGAGTGAGAAACTCTGCTAGGCCCTGGACTTTACTTGTTACACTGAATAAATAAAGAATTGAAAACCCATCATCTTCTCACAAAGTTTTCAAAGTTAAATGATGCCAGAAAATATCTAAATGCTTATGAAATGTTGATCAGTATTAAACATTATAACTTCCGATTTAAGATTGAGTTGCACCTATAGCAAAGAGATAAAACCAATTCTATAATCATTTTCACGTGCTCCTCCTGTCACACCCTTTCACTTCTTTCCCACATAAAAATCGGCAGTAGGGGCTTTTCTGTTCCAATTACCCTGCAGTGGCGTAATCCTGCCACACGAACCATAATCATCAATAAGTACTCTGAAGTACTTTGAATTACACTAGGTCTTAAAAACTTCTCTAAAATTTCCCCCCAATGTTTAGTTAAGCAGTGGTTCTTAACCTTTTAGGGCTATGTCGTGTGCAAATTCTGAGGAGTCCTCAGAATCCCCGACGCCCGTGCAAACCCCAGGTTCAAGTCGGCATAAACAGGAACCATCTGTCCATACATCCCTCCACCCACCCACCCACGCGTTCATCCATGAATTCATTTTTACCCACCTTAGGAAGAGGAAATTGCCCTGAGACTGGGGAGAGCCATTACCAAATCATAACTGACATCAGACATATGTTTAAATATTTATTAATACTCATTCAGAAGTCATATATGATTCAGATGCTATATACAAATATTCAGATAAACGCTTTCAAAACATTTGTATTTACCCCCCTCCTTAACAAATTTTAAGCATCCTCAAAATATACACTTATATTTTATACATTTATGTGTATCACTGTGCCAATATATTATGTACATTATAAAATACACACAAAATATGTGTTTTTAAAAGCTGACTTTAAATTAAATATAAAGTTCTGATATTTTCTTCTCTCACCAATATAATATACATGTATATCTCGGATATACACATCCCACTGTAGAGGTACTGAGTTAGGAGTTATGTTGTGTTGCCTACTTGCATGAGTGGCAAGTCCCACATCCCATACTAGAGCAGATATAAGAAATAAACGCTAGCCGCTCTATTTTCTCATGGAATCTTTTTGGAGAAGTGATGCTTCCCTTATTCTTTCATATGACCCAAGAAGTTTTCTTGGAATGTATGGGTGTGGTCAACTTCTTTGTCTACATAAGTTTAGTTTCACAGACACTGAGGACATTCTGATCCAGAGGAAGATGTCCTGGCACTCATGGGCTCAGAAGCTAATCAGGAGGCAGACACACAAATGGGTAGCTGGCGGTGCACTGAGTGCTGTGTACTCTGGGGGCACAGAGCAAGGTGCTGCAGGCTGGCCACCCTTGTCCTTCCCCCAGACTGCCGACAGGATCCAAGCCCACAACGTGGATGTGCAGTCAACACGCCTCTATGAACCATCACTTCTTCGTAAACCTCAGTGAAATCACAGATCAGACTTCAACATCAGAACTCCTCTGTTGTATTCCTTGACCATCTTGAGTGAAAAATAAACATACACACAGAATGACATATGATATTCCCACAATTCATCTATCCATTCCTTTACTTTTTCACCATTGTCAACGCTACAATCAACAGCACACCTCTTTCCCCAGTGGATGGTGGCAGCTCTGCACCATTGTATCAATCAAAAAAATGAGAAACAGAGCACTGGTGACTTATGATAAAGCAGAGCGGAGTGGGAGAGCTTTGTCATCTCCGGGGAGATAAGGACAGTATTGTTCGTTTCATTTCACCAGGGGTTAGCACAGCGCCTGGTACTGAATGGAATTTCTACAAACATTTGACGAAGGCATATAGATGTTGGTAGCCCTCCTGGATGCAAATTAGCTTTTAGGACAGAAGTGAAAAATGAGGTTGGGGACATCTAGAGACTGATAGAACTTGGAATGCTATAGTGCTGAATGAAGCCCTAGAAATGCTGGTAAGTTTTTGACGAAAAAGTGGGAAATAATGACAGTTGCTTTTGAGAAAGAGAATAACCGTAATATTATCACCCATCTTTACTGAGTATTTATCATGCCCCAAGCACTGCCTAATTGCTTCATTGTGATTAACGCGATTGATCTTCACAGCAACCTTGTTAAGTGAGTACTTTCATGTTCATTACTTCATAGAAAGAGAAACCGAGGCACCAAGAGGATGAGTAGCTTGGACACCAATAAAGGTCAGAGCACTCTTCTGCACCAGGCCCAGGACTCTGCCCATCACGTGAACCCTGGTTTCCAGGGTGGAGGGCGTCAGGCAGCTTGAGGAAGACCCGGGCCCAGAAGTGCGGGAGGGCACAGGCTGGGCGTCCCTGTGCCGGTGCGCAGCGAGCCCGGGAGGGAGAGCGGAAACTGCACCAGAGACGTCTCCCTCTCTGCCCGAGGCCATCTTAGCTGTCTGCCTGAGCAGCCTTTGTGCAGATTTTCCGGGATTCTCTGCACATCGCCAGGAAGTCAGGATGGCATAAGCACACAGCAAATGTCCCCTGCTCAGCATGCTCTCCAAGTAAACCCGCAAAGCCGGCCCGCCGCGTTCCCCGGCAGGCTTCAGCCACAGGACGAAGCAGCGCTCCTCCGTAAGGTTTTGAATACAAAGCGATTGTATCCAAATGTGTTTTATCTAATTTGACCTCACCAACCTCCAGCGGTGGAAACATTTGCGGGTCTTAAGTGACACAGCAAACCCTCTCTTTAGAGAGGAAGCGAATCCTCCTTCTCTCGGGAGCCTGTGTTCTTCAGCCTTCCCGGAGTGGATCAACACGGATTTTTATAGCTGCTGATGGGCTGGTTTGGAACCACATTTGTCCATCAGTTCAGACAGAAGTGCTGACTTTTTTTTATTTTGAGAAAGTGGAAACAAGCTAAATCTGTTTCCTTTTCACGGGATCTTAGGTCCGAATCCATGTTCTTTTTTAGTTCTTTACTTCGTGTTCCCAGGGTATGATGCACAGGTGACCCTTGCAGCCATCTTAGCTCTGTCTTGGTCCTTGGGTGGAAGTGCTCAGCATTCACGGAAATGACCAAGGCGGGGCCACTTTACCGCTACTCTCAAGCCCATAGGAGCGCCGACGCACACCTCTTAGAGAAAGGCTTTGCAGGCTCTTTAAAAGACTCAAGCACGGCCGGCCTACTCTCTGTCATCTGTGTCATCTGGCGGATTCTTCTTCCCCGTGGTGGTTCGCCATCTCCACCTCCCACCCCCATGCGTGCCTCTGTTCCGTTTCTTCACCAGTTTTCCAGGATAATGTAACTGTCCTGCAGAACCACCGCGTGTGATGTGATGGCACAGAGGGAAGCACTGGGAGTCGTCCTGGGAGACTCTGAGTGCCACGCTGTTGAGAACAGGGGCTCTGGGCGGAGCCCAGTTGAGTCCCAGCTCGCACCTGTGTCAGTATGAGACTGTGGGTGTCACTTGGCTCTCTGAACTTCAGTGTCTTCATCTGTAAAGTGGGCAAAATAATAATAATAGCTCCGTGTACTGGTTGAGGCTCCTTCTGTTGCAGGTGACAGAGACTCTGCTGAAATTCACTTACGCAGAAATGGGGGCATCGGTTCACACACTGTAGGACAGAGGACACATGGACCTGGGTTTGGATCTCTGTCCTTTCTGCCTACCCCCTTCATGTTGCCTCGTCCTCTCCAATTGGGCCTTGCACACTGGCAGGGCCTAGGCCACAAAAGGCCCCACATCTTACCAGCTCTGGCCTGGGAGGCAGAATGGAGGTATCCTCGCAGGGCCAGCCAGAGGTGTGCAGAGGAGGCTGTGATTGAGCTGGCTTGGCCCCAAGCCCACCCCAAACCAAGCACTGGTCAGGGCTGTGGCATAATTTGAGGCCCCAAACTCCACCAGGACTCCCTGCCTGGTCAAGGAGCCACGGGAGCAAGGTGTGCTGGGATGGCAGAGATGAGAACCACCATATTACCTCACTGGGTCCGGGTGAGGCAGAATGGCAGATGGACACAAAGCACCTGGGCAGATTATCTGGAACAGAGTGATCACCCAGGCTTGGCCCTTAGTACTGACATGGCAGGTGCAGGCCAAGGGGCAATGCTGCCAGGAGCCTTGGGAAGCAGAGGAGAAGATTCTTAGTAGATGGGAGTGGACCGAGAGGGCGCTTTCTGGAAATGGCTTGGGCAGGCTGGTGACACAGGGCTGCATTGAAATCTTACCTGACCCATTGCTGCGGGAGCAGGTGGACACACCCACACACTCACACCTACCTGCTCACACACACTCACATCGTGGCTCACACACATTTACACACACATACTTGCACACCCATGCACTCACACACATGCTCGTGTGCTCACACTCATACTCATTCACACATGTACTTGCATGTGCACACATGCTTACACATTGGTGTGCACACTCGTGCTTTTGTACACTCACATCCAGCCCTTCCTGGGCGCATTGCCTTGCCCTGGGTTGATGGTACAGGGTAAGAGTCCCCAGGAGATAGGGGCATCCTCCTGAAGGCATCCCAGAATATAGGTTTGCATCTGTCAGGGTTTTGCCAGGAAAGAGGTGGTGACTGAAGGGACTTCCATGACAAGACAACTTACAACAGTGGGACCTAACTTAGAGAAACCAGAAAGAGGTGCTGGAGCATGGGGACAAGTAGCAGCAGAGCAGGGCACCGCTCTCAGGCCTAAAGGGGCACGAGAAGGAGTGGGTCCCCAGCCTGCAGAGAGAGCAGTGGCTGCAGGAGCGAAATGGCCAACAGAACTGGGCCTTTGGTAAAAGAACCAGGGAAATAAGGTCTCCTTGATGTTTCCTCCCACTCTCTGATCTCCTGCCACTGCCACCTATTGACCCAGACCAGCTGGCCACCATAAGGAAGGGAACCAGTTGAGGTGGCCCACACTGGTCAGCCCGCAGAGCTCCGAGCAGATGGGGAAGTGGAGAAGGGACCGGAGGGACGGGGAAATAGCCAGCTCCAAACCCACAGGGAGTGCTTCAGGGACCAGGGGCCTCTCCCAACAGTTCAAGGTCAGAGGGACATCTAGATGCCACCACAATGTAATTTTCAGGACCCCCAGATAGATAGCCAGCTCAGGAGACTCCTCGCCCTCATGGCCCCTGAAGCTGGGGTCAGGGGTCAGGGCATGTCCTAGCTCCGCCCATCAGGGAGGCAGCCCTGGATGGGCAGCAGTCAAGTCTTGGAGGCTTGAGACCACCTGTGCTGGAATCTTCCTCTGCTGTGTGACTTTGGGCAAACCAACTAACGTTTACGAGCCTCAGTTTCTTCTCCATGAAATGGGAATAACCCTTCCTCACAGGATTAGTCTAAGGATTTAGATAACACAGGTAGGACTCCCAGGACAGTGCTGGGAGATGTGCACTACACCGTGGCTATTATTATGAGGCTTAAAGGGAAGAGTTACTTGGTTGATAAAACTGTTTTACAACTTTTTGGAACATTTTTATGACTTCAGAGATGCAAGGGAAACCTTCGTGGCGCAATGCACATGAGCTTCCACTTAAGGTTTTGGCTGCAGAGATAGCATGTTGTCGGGGTGCTGGAAACTCTCCTGCTAACTTTCTTCCCTCCTGTTTCCACCACAGGCACAAAACTCTGTGGTGCTTTTTCGTTCTAACACAGAGCGCTAACTTGCAGTTGATCATCATAATGACCTGGAAACCTTGTTAAAGATCCCTGGGCCCCCTGTGAATATTCAGATCCTCTAGCTCTGGAGTCCAGCCTGGGAAGCTGGGTTTTGGACAATTGCCCCAGGTGTTTCTGATGCACAATCAGGTGTGTGAACCACTATAATGATGCACATTTCAGACTCAGAAGGACTGTGTCAACATGGGGTAATGGGATGGATACCCATAGCCTCACTGATTCAGAGCAGATGGATGGGCTGGCATTTCAGTGGCTTTTATGTTTTAGCATCTTGTCCTGGTCCAAACTGAGGGCGTTTGGGCGCGTGCTCGTGTGTGCTTCACATCACCTTCCAGCGTTCTTTGGTTTGACTATTGGCGTTTTCTAGAATGATGTCCTGGGCCAGTAGTCTACCAAGAATGACGTGGCTCCACAACTTTGGCATTAAATGAGAGGTTCAGTTACTCTGCGTTTTGGCTTTAGGTTGTCGTTAAAGGTTACCTAACTTGGGAATCTGTGTTATCATCCTTTAACTCAGTGGTTCCACTCTGTTTGGAGACCTGGAAGGTCTTCTCCATGCAGCGTGTGTTGAACGCATCTTTTCCCTTGCACCTAACAGGGAATTTCTGCAGTGCAGCATTTCTGATCCTGGTCCCCACTTCCTCCCCTTCAGGCTGCCCTCCTTCTAGCCCATCCTGGGGAGCGAGCATTGAGTGTCCTCTTCTTTAAATGCCAATGAGGGTCTATTGCTCCCCTGCTTAAACCCTGGGATAGCTGCCCCTCCACTTCCTATGACATCTGCCCTCTAAATTCACCTCCCCCTCCTGCCCACTCCCTCACTGGGCTTCTTTCTGTTCCTTGAACTTACTGAGTGTTCTGCTTAGAGCAGAGATTTCATCGACTCTCCAACCTCCGTTCCCAGGGGATTATTCCAGACCATTCATAGTAATTCCATTCCCCTCATCAGGGCTTGGCTGAGGAACGGACAAGCCTAAACTAAATTGGGCTAATGAGAAGGGAGGGGAGTTCAGCTGAGGAGCATCTGGGAAGAACATCCTCACTTCTGAAAGAGAGCCCAGGGAAGAGATGAGTGTGGATAAGGCTGCTGGCAGTCCTTTCCAAGGTCTTGTAGGATTGCAGGCTTGGGATGAACTCAGTGCTGAAAATGGCCAAGTAAAAAGAGACAAAGGACCTCATCGTGCTGTTGAACTAGTGAAGCAACCCGCCCTGATGTGGGGCATATCTCTGCACTTCCTGTTCTGTGAGAGGATTAATTGCCTTGTTATTTAAGGCATTTTTTTTTCCTGAGTAGAGAGTTTTGCTTATAACCAGAAGCATCCTAAATGTTTGATGTTGTTCTCTCTGCCTTGGGTGTTCCCATTGCTCACTTATTATCGCAAATCTAATTTCCTTTTTCAGACAAGTCATCTCCATCTGTCTTATTTAAAACAGCTGCTCTGACCCCACAGAAGAATAGCTCTGTGACTTCTCTGTATGTCCTCATAGCACTTCTCACCATCTTAAATTACACTATGGATTGCTTCCTCCTACACAAAATGCAAACTCCTTGAAGACAGGCACTCGCTCCTGCTTACCACCACACCCCCCAAAACAGTCACTGGCACATAGCAGGGGCTCTGTAAACATCTGTTAGGTCTCTTCCAAATAAACTCTTTTCTGTGAGCAGAGCGTGGTGCCCTGTGCTCCACTGTAAGCCAGGGCAAGAGAAATGCAGCAAGCATGGAAGATATTTCTGGCCCATTCTGGAGGGTATTCAAAAGATTGATTAGATGTTTAATAAATATCTGTTGAAAAAAATAAAAATCTAGAGCAGTGGGCTATAAAATGTTGTCATTGTATGTATTAATTAGTGTTTCTCAAACTTTAAACCCATCCTTCCTTTAATTAACATACAAATCTCTCAGCACTCCCCGCTCTGGGAAGCATCACACACACACACACACACACACACACACACACACGGATCCGGGTGGAGGGGGCAGTGTGGGGTCCTTGCTGGAAACCCCGAACCTCAAGAAGAGTTAGTTGAGGCTTGTTTTTGGTTGTTTGCATTATAAACCTAAGAGAGATTCCCTTCTCTCTCTTTCCCTTCCTTGCTCCAGATAATTTGATTGAGAATCACTGTTTTTCACGCCAGCTGAGGTTTGGGTGCATATTAGGAACAATATGGTTTTCCAGTTTCAGCTTCAGGAACAAAACCACCTTAGCCTCACAGGGAGCCTGGTCATCAAGTGCTGGAAGGACAGTGGCCATTTGTGGCCAGCTTTGACATGCCAGCCACTGTGCTTGGCTCTTTAGCTGCTTGATCCAATTTCATCCTCATGTGAGTTAGCTGAGGTAGGGTCCCAGTGTTCTAGAGGTGGATCTTGGGCTGGACAGGTGCTAACTGACTTGCCAAGGCCAGGCCTGCCCCAGTCCTGAACCTGCATTCTGAGCCATTTCTCTGTTGCGCTTGTCATGTCAGAGTCCAGGTGGCCTCAGCGTCCACTGAGGCAGAGCAGAAGCACTCTCCGGAGAGGAGGGAGTGACCAGGGTGTCTGCTCTCTATCTCACACCTGACGCACAGCCGTCTCAGGAGGCGGCTGCAGCCAGCATCGCAGCCTTGCCGGGGAGGTCTCCAGGGAGCCATGCGGCAGGCCCACGTTGAGAGTGACAGCAGTGTAGTTGAGATAAGAAATAATGCAATTCTCCAGGCAGAACTGCAGTCTTCCAGCCCATAGAAATGATTCCTTTAGTAATTTTGCCAAGGATTATGTGTTATGTGTGCTTGGAGAACCAACACAGCCTGAGAAACCGTCAATATTTCTAGAAAAGGGTGCGTGTAATCAGTCAAGCATTCCAAAAAAAATATAGTCAATGATTTTAACAGCGAGTGGTTTTGACTCTGAAAAGATTCAACTACAGATTTTCGTTCTTCTTTCCCTCATCGCTGCAAGAATCTCCCTGAGCAATTTCTTAAAGAATTAAAATGCAATGTTTCTGGGGTAACAAATCACCCCATCTTACGGCTAGGAGCGTTATCGCTCTCTAGGTAACAGGTCTGAAGAGAGACTGCGGAAGATTCTGGAGACTGCCAGAGAGACCCTGCAGAAGGTAACACAGGGAGCTCCTGTCAAGATGTAATTGTTTTGACTCCAAGTTAGCCTCTTGATAATGCCCCGGGAACAAGGAGAGCGTGGACGGTGTGGAGGGCACACAGGGAAGGGGCGGTGCAGTCACGGTAGGGCACCAGGGCTGAGCAGGTCTCCAGGAGAGCACTTCGTGGGTAGGGGCTGGCACGACTGGGCCCTTAAATCGTGTACTCACTGATCTCTCCCTTGGTTCTTCATCAAGATCTGGTTTGGTTTATATAACGGCTGTCTTATTCATCATTTTGTGAAGAACTAAAAGTGGATATCTGTCCTAGAAGTGACATTTTCCTTGGGAAAGAGTATATAATGATTTATTACCAGGTTACTGTATTTTGGAGACTGGCTCAAATTTGCAGTCCTGCCGGAAACATTACTGACAGCATTCCATTAACGCCTTTGCTGTGGAAATTATCTTTGCGGGGGAAAGAAGAGAAAGGCAACCAAAGCCTAAGAACGGAGCCGAATGAGGCCCTCCGGGACTGGATGGAGCTCTTACAAACCCACCACGTTCTGAAAGGAGGGGCAGGATGCCTTTGTTCCTGACGGAATGTCTCTGGCACCCCTGAGAAAGGTACAGCTGGTGAGCCCTGCTGGGAGTGCCATCTGCCTTCCAGGGTTTCTCCATGACCTGTATCTCGTCTCCATCTACCCTGGGTCTTGTCACGCCTCTCACAGCTCACATCAGAAAGCAACAGCCAGGTCCGAGTTCCTATCCTCCTACAGGCCCCAGGCCTTCACATACTAAACACATAGACTCCTATGTGCCACTGACCCCCGACCCCCACCCCATCCTTCTAGCTCTCTCTGGGCCTCTCTTCCTACCCTCTACAGCCTAGACCCCATGGCTGATTATATAACCACTCTTTCATCAACACCCTCCCCACTTGTACCCTGTCTCGAGGAGCCCCAGTCCTGGAGCAGTCCCGCAACAGTTTTCCCTACTGTATCCTTGAGATTGCAGTTAGTTGTATGTGATAGAACCTGACATCAGTGGCTTAATCAGAGGTTTTACTTTTTCCTCTGTAAGAGAAAGCCACAGGGCTGATGTGGACATGAACAGTGCTCCTGACAGGCTCTTTCTTTCTCCTCCCTCAGTCATTGGTAGTGTGGGTCTTTGTCCTCATGCCTGTTGCCTTATGGTCATAACATGGTTGTGCTACTTCTAGAACTGTGTCTGCATTCCAGGCAGGAAAAGGGGAAGGGTAAAGGGCAAAGGGTACGTGCCAGTTGAGTGTGCCCACAGACGAATAAATTAAAAAAAAACACACACCTTTTCTGAAAGGATCACTTGGGGATTTCTGCTTATATCTCATTGGCCAGTCACAAGCCACCACTGGAAACAAGGGAGGCTGATAAATTAAGTGTCTTCACTGGGCACATCACCTCTCCAAACAGAATGGGGCTCTGTTAGTAAGGAAAGTGGGAAAGGGATCTGATCTAGATAATTAGTAGTCTCGGTGCTCCTCTACCCCAGGCTGCTACAGAGGGAGCACTGCAAACACTTGGTCTCCTGCTCAGCAGCCCCCTCTCTGCCCTCAGAGGCGGGCCCACACCTCAGTACTGTCTGTAAGTCCTCTGCCCAACCCCACCCTCCTCGCTGTCCCTCCTGTGACAAGGACATGTCAACCATCAGGCAAGTCCCCATATATGTAAACACACTGACATCTTCCTTGAGTCTCAGTGGATGAGTTCCCCCCGCCACCGCCCTCCGTCTATGCTTCTGTCACCCCCTCCTTGTTGACTTGGCCCCACTCGTGGTCCACTGGCACTCCGATCTTCAACTTCTTCCTCTCTCCTGGCTGTCTTCCCCCAGTCTCTCAACCTACAGTAGATTCTGTATCTTGTTGAAAGGACCACTTGAGTTTAATATGTGTGAAGCACTTAGAATGGTTATTGACCCACAGAAATAACTCCACAAGAATTAGCTGTTATGATGATTATTCTAAAAAAATGCCAAGCAATAAAACACTGTTTGACCCTTTGTATATACATCTGCTTGTGGAAACCAGTTACTCAAATATCCCAGAAATAGGAGCTTCAACGTGTCTTAAACCAAGGTGAGCTTCCTCCTCAGGCTTGTTCACTGTCTCAGTGAGTGGGACCAACATCCAGCTACTCAAACCAGAACCCAGGGGCCATCCTTAGTTCGACCTTCTCCCACTTTGTCCCAACCCCAGAAATCACGAAGTCAGTCAAGTAAACCTCCTAAATATTTTGGAGTTTGCTCCTTCCTCCCCATCCTGTGCTCGCAGCCTAGGGAAATCCAGCAGCATCCTGACTCATCTCCCATGGCTTGGGGCATATTCTCCTCAAAGCTCTCCTCTATGTGACCACCTGTGCACCACAGACCATGCAGGCCTACTCGGGGCACTCCACACAGCAGTGCCGACAGCTCACGGTAGCAGAGCTAATAAGCGTTTCTCCTAGAAAGCTTACTTTGATGTTAGTTAAGCAAAATTTAAGTAAGAATTTTGTCTTTAAGTACTGCTTTTAAAAAATGAAAACAATAAAAGTAGAATGCACTTCTCCCGTGTGGTTCTAAGGGCTGGATCTCGTGCTAGAATGCAAGCCTGCTCCGTTTGGGGTAAGCGGTGGAGCCCCGCTGGGGCAGCAGTGCGGCGGTCACTGCCCCACCTCTGGCCTTTGCTACCCTTGCTGCCGCTGGCTCGCCCTCTTCCTCTGAACTGGAGTCAAGATGATAATAAGCATTCCTTCCCCTCTGGATGGCCAGAACAGAGCCACAGAGTCTAGAGCTGGAACTCATGATATTTATAAATCTTTTTTAAGCCAGAAATTGTTCTTGTAAGAATGAAGAGACAGGCTTGTCTTTAAGCGGGAACATTTTGTCAAAGAGCTTAAAGTTTTCGGATCTCAAATCACTTTTCTAAAGGCTGTATTAGGTCAGAAGGGGGCCAGGATCATCATTGCCATCTGATAGGAGATAGAGCTAAAATACCCGACAGGAAGGTTAGTAGTAACTTGCTCACAGTGGTGTCAGACGGATTTGAGCCAGATTTGATCCCTACACAGTGTTCTCTTCACGGCTGACACTTCTCAGGTAAAATGCAGCTGGTCATAATCTGTAAATCTGGACTGTTTTTGGATCTGGAGGGTAAAGGGCAAAGAGTGATGTGGTCACGCTATCCAATTAATAAGGTTTTCAAGACTAGGTGGGAGAAAATAAAAGGAGTGGAAAAGGTGTAATGTAGAAGTCAGCTTCTTCCAGTTCTCAAACACTGCCTGATGACTCCCTATCTTCCTGTTTGTAATCTTATTGCTTCCATTAAGGTACCTAATAGAATGTCTTTATGTTCATTGAGAGAAAGTGCACTCTGGTCTCAGGCAGAAATGACTTTCTAAGGCAAGGGCTGAGGAGCAAACAAGGCTGTGGGGCCCAGGTCTACATAGCACTCCCTTGTTCCTGAGGAGGAGGAAAGAGAGGGCAGGTGGCAGGCTGTGATGCAGGGAGCCCAAGAACTGGGGAGCAGTCAGGCAACTGGAGGTATACAGCTAACAAATGAAATAATTATCCTGGAACCACAGCTTTTCTCTACTGTGATCTAAAATCCTGAATTGTAAAAGCCAGAGGTAAACAATCTGGATATAGGGCCACTTGTGGTTTGGTCACTGCCTTAAGTCATTGTTCTTATCTTCCCAAGGCTTTCCCAAGGGAAACTGCTGTTTCCAACCCCACCGAGCCTCCGTCCATGGACCATACTCTCTTGCGCTCTGGTCTGTCTGCTGCTATCCCCACTTCCTGGAATGCTCTTCACTGCCTTCTCTACATGCTTGACTTTTACTTACACCGCAAGATTCAATTTTCTAAGACAGTAGAGTAAGGACTTCTTTAAACCCACTCCCCCGCAAAAGCAATGAGAACACTAGCTGGAACTATCAGACTCAACTTTACCAGAATTCTGGAAATTAACTAAAGGTTTGCAACGGTCTGAGGAGACTTTATTCAAGAAAGCTGAATTTCTGTAAGAAAAGCAAGATTTGTAACATTTTTACTTGCCCTAATCTCCTCCCCCTCTCACCAGCTTCACAGTAATCTTGAAAACCAACAGCCTCACAACTATGATAGTCTCCAGTGGCTGCTAAGGTGCTGCTTTCGAAGACTATCATTTTCCCATAAAGAAAATACCATACCAAATGGCTTCACTGTTGAATTCCCCCAAGCGTTCAAAGAAAAAAAAACACCAATCTTTCATAAGCTCTTCCAAAAAATACAAGAGAGGGGCACTTTTTCCAATTCATTCCTTGAGGCCAGTATTACTTAAACCGGACACAGACATCACAAGAAAAGAAAATTATAAATCAATATACCTTATGAATATAGATGAAAAAATCCCCAACAAAATACCAACAAATCTAATCTAGCAACATGTAAAAAGGATTATGCACCAAGGCCAAGTGGAAAAACCAATCAGTGTAATGCATCATGTTAATGGAATAAAGGACAATAAAATACATGATCATCCCAACAGATGCATAAGAAGCATTTTAGAAAATCTAATACCCTTCATATTAAAAACATCAAGTAATTAACAATATGAGAGAACTTCCTCAACCTAATAAAACCCATAGCTAACATAATTATGAAGTCATAATCATATTGATTATGCTGAATGCTTTCCCTCTAAGATTAGGAACAAGATGTGGATGTCCACTCTCATCTCTTCTACTCAATATTGTACTTGATCTTCTAGCCAGGTGAGTAAAACAAATAAGCATCAACATTGGAAAGGAAAACAACTATCTCTATTCACAGGTGCAATGATCTTGTGTATAGAAAATCCTAAAGAATCCAGAAAAAAATCTATTAAAATTAATGAATACATTCAGCAAGATTGCAGGATATAAGACAAATAGACAAAAATCAACTGGATTTCTAGACATTAGCAATGAGCAATTCAAAAGTGAAATTAAGAAAACGATCATTTTCATACCATCAAAAAGGATACGTTTAAGTAAAGACATGTAAGATTTATACATACACTGAAAACTACAAGACATCACTTAAAGAAATTTTGGAAGACCTAAATAAATAGAAAGACATCCTATGTTTCTGAATTGGAAGACTTAACATTGGGGAGGTGGCAGTACTCCCCAAAGTGACCTAGAGATTCAAGCAATCACAATCAAAATTCCAATTGTCTTTCTGCAGAAATTGACAAGCTGATCCTAAAATTCATATGGAAATGCAAGGGACCCAGAATTACCAAAACAATCTTGAAAAAGAACAAAATTGGAGGACGCATACTTCCCAATTTCAAATTTACTACAAAGTTGCAGTAATCAAGACATGTGGTATCGGCACAAGGAGAGACATACAGATAAATGGAATAGAATTGAAGGTCCAAAAATAAGCCCTCATATCCAGGGCCCACTGATTTTTGAGAAGGTTCAGAAAAATGCAAAAAGAATGAAGTTGAACCATTAATTCACACCATATACAAGATTTAACTTAGAACTGATCATAGACTCTAATAGCTAAAACTGTAAAACTCTTAGAAGAAAACCTGGGCATAAGTCACTGTAACCTTGCATTAGGCAATGATTTCTTAGACATGACACCAAAAGCATAAGCAACAAAAGAAAATATAGATAATTTGGACATCATCAAAATTAAAAACTTTCAGCATCAATGATACCATCAAGAATGTGAAAAGATAGTTCATAGAATAAAATACTTACAAATTTTATATCTCATAAAGGACTTGTGTACATAAAAAACCTCACAAACATAAAAAGACGACCCAATTCAAAATGGGCAAAGGATTTGAATAGACATTTTGAGGAAAATTTAAAATGGCAAATAAGCACAAGAAAATATGCTAAACATCATAAGTCATCAGGGAAATGCAAATCAAAACCACAGTGAGATACCATTTCACACTCACTAGGATGGCTATAATCAAAAAGATAGACAATAACAAGTGTTGACAAGGATGTGGAAATATTGGAACACATACGTTGCTGCTGAGAATGTGAAATGATGCGGCAGCCATGAAAAACAATTTGGTAGTTCATTAAGAAGTTAAACACAGAGTTACCATATGACTCAGCAATTTCACTCCCAGGTAGTTTGAAAACTCCACACAAAAACACCAATGTTCATAGCAGCATTATTCCTAACAGTCAAAATGTGTAAACAGTCAGAAAGTCCATCAGTTGAGTTAATGGAGAAACAAAATGGGTAAAAGGAATGAAGTACTGACACATGCTACAACATGGTGAATCTTGAAAGTATTATGCTGAGTGAAAGAAGCCAGAAACAAAAGGCCACATATTGTATGATTCCACTTACGTGAAATGTGCAGACTAGGCAAAGACATGGACACAAGACGCAGATTAGTGGTTGAGGAGCCTGCAGAGTGGAGAGTGACAGCTGATGGGTAGGCGTTTCTTTTTGGGGTGATGAAATTGTTCTGGGACTAGATAGTGGGGATAGTTATACAACTTTGTGTATGTACTTAAAACACTGAGTTTGTCACTTTGAAACTGTGGATTTTATGGTATGTGAATTGTATCTCAATAATGCTGCTATATTTACATTTTTTTAAAGAGTCTGTGTGAACCTCGTCCCCTCCTTCTAATTCTCCTTTGCAGCATCCCCGTCTGTATCAAGCCTCTTCGCTCTGCAGCATCCTGTGCTTCTCTTCCTTCTTCCAGTGGATTGTAGCTAAGGCCCTTCTCTGCCTTATTTCCACATCACCAACACTTAGTACAGTGACTAGCACAGCACAGCAAGTAGTAATTTTGGGAGATGTGAATGAAATTTACGCTCTTTCATCTTCACCTTGTATCCAGAGTGAGATGCCCAGCTCTGCCACCATCTGTGGGAACTTGGGAAGACCTCACAGCCTCTCTGGGCAGAAACTGCCTCATCTGCAAAGTGAGAATGATGAATATGCACTCTGGTTGTCTAGCCCCGCCCCTCGCTCACTGGACAAGCAGGGTCCTGGGGTGGTGGGCTGGGCTGGGATTTGGAGGTCTGGGTTTGCTGAGGGAACACGAGTGACTCCTTCCAAGGTCAAAGGATGTGCTCCAAGCAGCAACCAGAGGTGATCCCAGAGCAGAAGCCTCACAGGACGGGCTGGGCAGAGAGAGAGAATGCCCAGACACGCACCAGGGTATGTGAGGCACGGGGACCCCAACCAAGAAGAGCAAGAAGGTTCAAGTGGAGGCCCGGACGCAGAATCTGGAGAGACTTCCTGAGCAGCTGGACGTCATCTGGGTGAGCCTGAAATATCGGCTGGGAATGAAGAAGCAGCAGTCAAGGGCTCTAAACTGGCTGAATTAGGGGTGTCTTAAAAGCAAGCCAGACCCTGCATGTGTGAGAAGGGTGGAGGGGGGTGGATTTCTAGTAATGGCCACATGCCTCTGCAGGAAATATGGGTGGAGACTGAAGGAATTAGAGTGGCCGTGTTGGCTGCTGGAGGTCAGGAAGAGACTGGAGTGGGAGGCAAGGGAATATAAGAGATGGAGATACGAGCATCATTATGACCCGCTGGAGGAGGAACCTGCAGAGAGAGAATGACGGATGATCTAAGAATGCTTGCTGTGTGCCTGGCACGATGTTAGGCTTGTCCTGCGGATTCCTCACTTAGTTCCCACAGCAACTCTATAATATGGATACAATTATAATACCATTTTAGAGATGAGAAGTTTGAGGCTGAGAAAGGTTAAGTTGCTCACCCTGCTTCACTCAATCGGTAGATGCAGAGCTGAGAGATATGGGCCAAGTGCTTCTACTCAAGGAGGGAGGAATCTGCTGGGAGGCTCTGCTGCCTGGGGGAGCGTGGGTGTAATAAAGGATGCAAAAATCATTGCAGCACCGGCATGTTTTGGGTCTTTATCAGACTGGATTTTGAGTCTCCGTCTTGTATTTTCAGCTACCAGCTCTAGATTTGGCGGGGGCAGAGAGAAACAGAGCTGGAGCGGGCGTGGCCCCAAGTCCATGCCTTGTCTCACTGTGATTAAGGAGGGAAACTAAGCCTGCAAGAAGTCTGTTTTGGAAACTCAAAGTGCTTGCCCATCCAGAAAGGCTGCACTTTGATATCCAAAACAACACGTTGAATTAAATGTGTTTTAGAGCCAAGAGTGGAGAAAATTAATCGGCTTATAACACAATATATACCAAGGCACCTGCAGTCTAAAAGGAAGCAAAAAAAAAAAAACAAAAACCCATGTTTCCTGTGATCTGAAAGATGTGTATCGTCTGAAAGGAATTATTGGGGATGCGTTTTGCCTTTTTTGCCTTAGAGAGAGAGGAAAACTGTGGTCATAAACGTGTCAAAAGCTCTTTTGAGATGAGGAGAGTCAGGGTCCATTTTCCTCCTGCTCTCGTGTCTTCATTTCACCAAAGCCCACGCGGGTGACGTCGCAGGGGCTGGGAGACAGCTTCGGGCCTTCAGTGGCTGCTTCATCATCTCCCCAAAAGTTCATGTCGGTGTTCGTGAGATCAAACTGAAAGCATGTAATCTGTTCTATATTGATATTTATATTAAAGGCACCACAATGTGGGAACTAATGTAGATGGATATGTAATTCGATGATTAAATGATATGGACTTCATAGTGGAGAATTTATTTTCAGATTCTAATTAGAACCAAAATGAACTGTGTAGATTCTTGTTAACGCACGTGGATTACCTTGTACACTATAATATTAATAAAACTCTTTTTTTCGTGTCATTTCCAAAGCAGTCAGGGAGCCAAAGTGGGTGATCAGAGAAGACAGCTTCCTCCAGTGAGCCCCCAGGCCCCAAGACCTGAGGACAGGCCTGTGCATGACGCAAGCACAGTTCGGGAACCCTCACTGATGACCGTCACTGGAGATGTCCACAGGGCGCTGGAGGCCAGGCATCAGATGGGAGCTGGACAGATGACCTTAAGTTCCTGTGTGGCTCCATGATGGCAGGAATCTACCGAAGAGGTGACTCTGTGACCCTCCTCCCAGGGCAACCCCCTGCTCCACAAGGCAGGGAGAGACAGGACTTGCTGTCTGTGCCTGAGGAGAGGATCCTTTCTCTGTGCTGAAAATGTGCAGTCATCAGAATTGCTATTTATTTAGGCAATCTTCAGCTTGGCCATAGGGATTTTTCTGGCTTACTATTCGTACACTTATATTTGAGCTCTCACAACAAGTACCCCGAGCCAAAACAAACCAGTGCCTCAGCTAATTGACTGTGCACATTTAACCAATTACCCAAGTCATTAGCACTAACCAGTCTCAGCTTCTCTTAGGTTCTTGCCTATGAGGAAGGGAAAGTCTCCCTTGGCCATGAGTGTGAATCAGAGAGATGAGTGGGCCTCATCCACCGGACTCTTGGACTTTGAGCAAGACATCAGTCTTTACTTCAACCAGGGGAAAGAGAAAAGAGAAGGGAAGTAGTGCACTTTTTTTCCTGACTAGCTAAGCTCTAAGCCACTTGTAGATATGTCCTCTCATTTAATTTTCACGAAATTCCAAAACTGAGCCCAGAGAGTTTAAGCAACGGGCCCATGATCACACAGCTCTAATTCAGAGCTGATTTAGAGAAGGGACCTGCATTCCTTATAGTCTGCAGTCATCACCTTCTCCCATCTCTCCTGAGGAAGTCAGCTCCTTAAGTCCTGAAGGGGGAGCCACCTGCCCTGTGCTGAAGAAAGACACTTCACTCAAAATCACCAATCATGGACCACCGGGAACTGGAAAGCTGGCAGGCCTAGAATGTGGACCTTTCCAGCTTCCCCCTCCCCTCCCCCACCCCTACTCCATCTTTGCCCATTGCAACGAGACATAAATAAATAATCAAGAAAACAAACAAGGCTTCTGAAGTCTGCCTAGTTTCCTGTCTCTGCAGACTGTGAGAACAATGTGCATTGTTCCTCTCTACTGAAGACAGTTTTTATATAAATAAGGGATGTGTAACTCCCGTCACCAATGTTAGAATTCCATTTAAAAGTAAATTGACTTCCTGAAATATATGTATTGGCAGCAGTGGCCACCACAGCTGGTATTACATTTTACATTTAACACAGTGCTGTTTGCCTTGACAGATTCCGTATTTTTTCATATATAAATCAATAGAGTGATGTTTGAAGAGCTCGAATCTATCTTTCACCGTTCCCCACTTCAACCCTGCATTCTGAACTCATAAAGAAGGAACTTTCTAGCAGGCATCATTTAGGTGGAGGCTGTTATTTACAGCATTTGACTGTAGCAGCATTGATGTAAACTCAAACAAGAAATGCCTGGAAAGAAAGCCAGGAATTTGATTCTGAACGGAAGCATTCTAATAATTTTTTTAAATCATGTATGCATATGTGCATGTGTGTGGGCATATGCATGTGTGTGCATGCATTTGTGTGGGGGGCAGTATACATGTGTATGTTTGTGTACGTATACATGTGTGTGTATGTTGTAAGACCAATTATATATAGTTTTTTCACGATCTTCTGACCTGACCATGCAGGCCATGGGTATGGCGAGGAGCAGCCAACCAAGGCAAGAACCTTCGGGCTGCAGGGGCTGGCAAAGCAGGGAATGAGCAGTGGTGGGAAGTGGCTGTGTGTGGGGAGACTCAGAGCAGGGGTGAGCCTGGACTTCTCTTGTGGAACAGCACCTCTCAAGATTGGCATTTGGCTTTGGAAAGGTAGAAAGCCACTGGGGCCTCTAGCCTCTACCTCAGCTTCTTCACTCAACCCTCAAGGAGGGCAGGTGCTGATCAGGAATCACTTTCCCGGCTCATTTTCTAGTAGGTGGAGCTTGGGGTTATACAGAAGCTTGTGCAGAAAAATGGGAGTCTCTCTGGCTGCGTTTGTGTGTGTGTGTGTAGCAGAAAGGTAAAACTTTGGCTAGGATCCTTTTTTTTTTTTTTAAGACTAATGACCTGTAATTTGTTGTTACCATAGAATGACATGACTTGTAGCTTTACTGTCTAGAATTGGTTGATAGATTTAAAACAAAGAGTAAGTCAAGAACTCTCCAGGACCTTATACCATTTAACATTTAAGACAAAGCCGGAGATGGTGAGTCATGATCCTGGTGGGTGAGGGTTATAAGAGAAGGGGAGGGTACCACGGGTAGAGAGTGGGCATTTCAAGCTAGGAGCTCACCCACTTGGCTGTATTTGCATGGCCCAAAGGACAAAGCCAAGTACACAACTGTTGTAGGAATTCTGACATTTTGGGAGGTCTCTGCTGTCCCCCTTTTCAATTTTCTTTTGAAGAAAAGATTTTTTTCTTTTATTTTAATCTGAAACCTTCTGATTGTTTCCATATATAGAAATTCACAGACTATTTGACCTCTTTCCCTTCTCTTTGTAGTGCCTAGGTTTCACATCATTTATTCTATTCAATAATTGATATTCATTAGAAAGAGAATCTTATGTGATTTAAATTTTATTCCTTTGTCAGTCCATGTATTCTAATTTGGGGTCAGAAATGAGAGTCCCTCCTGTGACTCTCTGTGGAGGAGTTGTCTCTGTCCCGTTAACTCCACGGTCCAGGAGGAAACCTGCTGGCCCAATGACTAAAGCCACATTTCCAGGGGAGTTGAGCTTGGAGATAGACCAGGAAATGAGAACTCTCTGTTATAGTTCTTATCTGTCAGGAATGTATATATTTTACGTTTCTTTGTAGAGCACTATAATCTGAAATTTAGGTTTGAGCAGAGAGAAAAGCAACTACTCAGGCCTCAGGGCTGGACAAACGAGTCTTTGTCAGGATCCAGTCCAGCCTATTGGTGGTCTGCATTGGGATTTGGATCAAAGCCATAGGCAACACAAACATAGCTTAGCATTCTATTTGCTAATTAATCATTGCCACTGATCCTCAGAGACTTAGGAGGAAGTAGTGATCAAGGGTAGGGTTTTAATAGTCCTGGCTCCTTGACTAAGTGCTCTCAAAACACCATCTGGTACCTTCCAATCTCACCATTTAGCAACTCTACCAATAGATCCCATGATATCAACAGTTAGGACAGAAAGAGAATTCAATCAACTAGGATGCATGGTTAAGAATTGAAGTGAAGGAACTTCATTTAGATCCACTGGCCAAAAGATCACAGAGAGAAGCAATTTGGTGAAGGCAGAAGAAACCAAACCAGTCTACTCACTGTCCCTTTGATTCTCCACCTGCATTCCCTAATGGAGGTCGCATAGGAGTGGATAAGCAACTGACGGGCACCAGGGAGGTCTCTGATGAATTTTCACATCACAGACCTTTGCTCTTCCCCCTGCTGCTGGAACGTGGAACACCCACCACCACTGTCCAGATCTTACCCATTCCTCAAGATCCAGTTCAAGTCCAAAGTCTTCCCTATGGTGCCAGACCATAGTGATCCTTCCAGAATCATTTGGATCAAAATGAGATAGCTTCTTCTGTTTATTAAGTTTTTGTTTTTATTCTATGTGATTTGTCTTCTCAGCTAAGTTATAAAAATCTTAGGAGTTGTTACCATATTTTATATTTCTCTGTTCTCTGCAGAGCCTAGCGCAGTGACTCATTTGCCATTAATGGATTTTTGAATGAAGAGTCTAAAAGGCCCAGGAATGGGAAAACCTGCTCTGATTTTTGATAAAAAAGGAAAACTAACTCCTTGAATCTTCATCTGCAAGGCTATTCCTGAATCGCAATGGGAATTCCTTTGACACCTTCTTGGCATACAATCATTCCAACCTCTTTATTTCAAACTGCAGTTAAATTAGTTAGAAGATAACCTAATTTTGGAAAGAATGTGCATACTGTAGTCCATCAGTTCTAAAATGCACATTTTTTTTCATTTTTAACATTGATGGCTCTTATAATTATCACTATTTTGTTCTTTCTTATGTTATATAAAATAATGGTGCTTCTTATAATGGATGATGACGTAAAGCTAATGGAACACAGTGTGTCTGCATGCCCATCTAGTAATTCATCTACAACTCCATGCAATGGCCTTTACTTGACGAATGAATGTGGAAGGAGTTCATAGCTTACATCAAAATTTGACTGTCCCCTACCCTGTTCCTTCCCCTGCTTCCACTGTCATGCATGTTTTTAGGCATCTTCTTAGAGCTTTTAGGGTGTCTGTGGACTCAGAGTTGGGGGAAGAGAAGGTCGCATAAGTAGAAAGTATAGTAAGTAAAGTGCATCCAGAGAAAGACACCCAGACACAGCCAGACCCAGGCACATCTAGTTTGCCTGTCATCTCTACTTCCATTTTGTCTTCTTTTTATTATTTCTTTATGTTTATGCAGCTTGAAATTTCATCAGTCTGTGATTTATTGGGGTGTTGGGAGTAGAAATAATTATCTACTTTAAAAACACAAATATCTTAGTTAATGACTTAACCCTAGTGTGTCTTAGTTATCTAGCTTCTTCTTACTAGTCAACTGAGATCAGCAACACCAAGGTGGAGGAGCGTGGAAGAGAGGAATGGATGGCAGGAAGAACTCGGCGGGGGCGGGGCGGTTGGACAGTTTATTCTGCATAGTCTTCAAAACATGAGTCTCAATATGGACTACTTCGATCTCAATGAAAGCCTGGGTGGGCTGAAAAGAGGGATTCAGGGAGGATAGGTGAAGTTGGAGGTTCACGACCTGACCTTGTACTAGGAATCAGAGAAACGGCAGTGCTGTCTCTTGCTTCTTTCTATAGCACTTGTGTGCTGAATAGGGGCGCTGTATTTGGCTGTCCAGCATCCATCCTCCTTTCCTCTTTCTTTTTGATTCAGATGTTGGCCTTTTCCTCTTTCAGTGCAGGAGTGTCAGGGAGGCCTTACACTACTCCCACCCCGTGATTGGCTGAATTCAATGAACATATCCCATCCCAGAGAAAGCATCTGGGGCAATGAGATGTGTGTTTCTGAGAAAGCATCATCTCTCTTCTTCTAAGAAAGCTAGTAGGAGAAACACTTTTACTTGCTTTGGACAGGGTGGTGTAAGGCTGTGGTATCCTGTTCTCTTTCAGAGTTATATAGATTTTTGTAGGTTGACCTGGAAACCTAACCAACATATATATCATTTTTATAATAGAAAATTTTCGTCTTTGGAAACACCGTTGACTTTAAGCAAACTTTTGGAAACCAACCTGTTCATCAACCCAAGAGTAATAGTGGCAATTTTTGAATAATAAGAGTCATCGATATGTACCAAAGAAGTGGAGAATCTCTTCTATAATATTTCAAAAATTTTAGAGCGACATTGTGTCCTGAAGTGATATATTAGATTAGAAGGGAATATGACACCCTGATATAAAAATGCAAGAAACTGAAGTAATTTATGAAGTGCTAGCAGCTAGCTTCATGTTAACTCTCACTGTGTGGGCATTAAATTACTTTGGATGCCACAGTAAGACGCTTCAGTACATTGTGTTATGAAAGTACCAGGTTCAAGGTCCAGTGATCAAAGCTGGGATGCTCTTAAAAAGGAGGGTCTGTCCAGCATATTGGAGAACAGGTTATTTCAGCCCAATCTGGCCCAAGGAGGGGCCCAGGACATCTGCAGATTGAGATCCGTTTGGTTCCAGGATGGTCAAGAAGGGTTTGCTTTATCCATGGATAATCTTCACACTCACATAATAAATAAATAAAATAATGACAACAGGCAATGATTTTAGAGGACTTTTCAGTCCGTAAAATGCTTTTGCACATATGTATCTCAGTTGTGCTCAGGAGAGGTAGCATGTCTGTCCTAGAGAGTCGCCAGCAGGTCAAGCAGTGCTCAGGGTCTCATAGCAGGGCTGGGACTCGAACAGCTTTTCTGACTCCCAAACATAAAACTTGAGTTTATTAACTAATCCAGATGTTTCCACTACGTCTTGCCTCAAGCTTTACTGAGAAAATTGAGACCACCAGGTGTGAGTTCCCTTGTTTCCCTCATCTACATCTTAATGTATCTTTGCAATCATCTATACTTTCTCCATTTTCTCTTGTCTTAAATAAAAGGAAAAGACGACCCCTCCCATATCCACAGCAAATTCACTGGCCTGTGTTCATGCCTCCTTTATTCTTCCCTAAGTCATCTCTGGTTTCTTTGTCTCCTGCCTCCTTCCCCTTTGCCTCCAAATGTATTGAACTCTTCCATGTACAAAAAAACAAAGCTTTTATCTGTGGTCCTATTCTTATTGTTTTCCTTCCTTTCCTTTCATCCCTTACCCTTGAGAAAAAGCAATTCTACATTCAGGCTCACCAAGCATCCCTCTCCCTTCTGCCCACATCCAGCATCTCACCACTCACCGTTAGTTCCACTTTCATCATGGCTCTAGATTTGTTTCTTCTTTTCCATGCCCAAGGAAATCATCCTAATTCAAGCCCTCATTACTCTTCTTAGGACTAAATTGTGACCCTCCAAATTCACATGTTGAAGTCCTAACTTCTAGTACCATAGAACGTGACTGTATTTGAGATGGGGCCTTTAGGGGACAATTAAGTAAAATGAGGTCATTAGGGTGGGCTCTGATCCTATAGATTGGTGTCCTTATAAGAAGAGGAGCTAAAGATACACACACGCACAGGAAAGACCATATAAAGATGGACCGAGAAGACAACCATCTACAAGCCAAGGAGGGAGGCCTCAGAGGAAACCAACCCTGCTGACACCTTGGTCTCAGATTTCCAGCTTCCATAAGTGCAAAAATAAATGCGTATCATTTAAACCCTCCCAATCTGTAATACTTTTTTATGGCAGCCCTAGCAGACTTATACAACCCCAAAACTCTAATTAGCTTATACACTTTCCATTGCTTCCCTTCCACTGTCAATGTCCTTCTGCAGGACCAAGGATAAGAATAATTTTCTTAAATCACCACTTTGACTACAGCACTCCCCTTCTCAAGAAATTCCAGTGGCTTCTTTCCACCTCTAGTAAGTTTGAAAAGCTTTCATCCTAGCGTTTAAAGCTCCCACAATTTTATTACCGTCTCCCTGTCCAGCTGCATCTTCCTTAACTTCTGACTTGAATTTCTGCTTATTTCATACTCAACTATTTGCCATACCCACCATGATTTTCCTTTGGACATCCCTTCCCTGCCACACCTTAGCATCTCCATTGACGGAATCCCCATCCACATTTCAAGGCCAAGGTCAAATGGTACCTCCAAAAAGTCTTGCCTTAACTTCTTTTTTCTTCTAAATTCTGGAGGAAAATACCATGTATTTTACTCATGGGACATATAACCCACGACGCTTAATTTATAGTAATGTGTGCCCTGGATATAACTCAACTCCTCAACTAGACTCTAGTTTCTTGGAGGACAAGGATCATTGTTTGTTTGTTTATTTTGTATTCTCTATACTTCTTGCCAGAATGTTTTATACATAGCAAGGGATCAGTAACCATTGGTAATAAATTAATAAATCAAAGTACAAGTTGAAGTGAGTACCTATTGCTTACTCACTCCTGGGTAATAAAAATAACA
The DNA here is from genome assembly GCF_037783145.1 of Equus przewalskii. Classification (NCBI taxonomy): domain Eukaryota; kingdom Metazoa; phylum Chordata; class Mammalia; order Perissodactyla; family Equidae; genus Equus; species Equus przewalskii. Next base: position 33,978,752 of record NC_091837.1, on the reverse strand, counting down.
TTTTAAGGGGCGTAGAAATGTAGAATCTAGCTCAATGCTCTACAACGGACTTTATTTATTTTTACATACCTATTGTCTTTGTTTTTATTTATCTATCTTCCGTATCTTTCCTGTGGATTGTTTTGGTTTTTATGTGGTTATGAAGAAGCGCTGGTATAGAATATTGCTCAACTTCACTTGGGTTCCCACTTAACCACTTTAGTAATATACTCATTGCATTATTTGAAGTAGCTCCTGTATAACTTCCATGCTCGAGCGTATTCATTTAATGAAGATTAAAAATGGATAACCAACCGCTTTTGCCATCATGTATATGTTATCAAGGAAAGTATGCTATTGCTTTGTAACTGTCGATTCAAAGAGAATTTCCTCTTGTTTACTGTGCTGATGAATAACCCCTGCTCCCCACCCGACTGCTCTTCAGAACAGCTCTGGCGCTGGCGGTGCTCGCTGGCTAGACAAATATATCACTGCGATTGGAAAACTATCACGAGAGGGACAGTTCCAGGCTGAAAATGAGGCAATTAGCTCTCAGCATGAAAAGGTGTGTCAGATGTTCCTGAAACTGAGTGACAGAGAATGCTGTCTTAAGCCAGGCATGATCCCGAGGGCTGATGGCCACGCAGGCTGCCTCCCCGCATGTTTCTGTTGAGGAGGATGACTTCTGAACTGAATTCCGTGCTCACCCCGGGCCACTGTGCTGGTGGGTAGTTGTGCAGAAGTATATATATATGGGTTCAAATATTCATTCTCACCATTCCCTTTATTAGTAGGAGGAATTCTGCTGCACAAATCATGTTGACTCTTCAGAAAAATCACCAGAGGAGACATTTTGTGTGTAGGTCAACAGCAGTCCCTTCCTTGGGAGAGCAGCTTTTCCACAGCTCTTGTTTCTGGTGGGTCTACCAATCATGGTTCCTGATAACCCGCCTGGAGAATCATAGCCCTGTCCTCAGCGACTGGTCACAGTGGTGAGTGTGTCACATGCACTGGGCCAGTGAGAGGCTTTTTCTGGGAATCATATATCCTGAAGCAGGAGTGAGAGTCTCCTTTCTTTGCGGTTGCCACATTGACAGGACGTAAGCCTGGGTTTAGCAGCGCCCCATGCCAAGCGGATGCAATCTGTTTGGATTAGAAGGGAAAGAAGAAGCCAATTTACCAAGATAAACAAAGACAAGTTGGAGAGAGAGAGAGAGAAAGAGAGAGAGAGGACATTATTTGCATCACTGTACCCAGCCTTCCTTATGGCCGTTTCTCCTACTGTCTTCACAATTCCATGAGTGCACAATCCTCTTCTATTCATGTGTGCTTTAAGCTGAAGAGCCAGCCCCTGGAGAAGAGGGGCTGGTGGTGGGTGTGGAAACGCGGAACACTGCCTTGCAGGAGGCCTGCCTCGGGGCCCTCCCTGTGCAGTTGTGCTTGGATATACCAGCGAAGATTGGCAGGGGGTCGGAAGTGGCCACCAGGTGTCCTAGCTCAGCCTCATGTGAGCTGGGCTGCCAGGTAGGATAGCCACAGAGGTTGTATGTGGCTCTCCAACACACAGTTTCCATTCCAAGACTCTTTCAGTCTAGTCAAGGAGATAAGACAAGACACTCAGAGAAACAGAGAACAATCGGGAGCGCCCTGCCTCCGTCCACCAACATTCACAGCCTGCTCGTTGGTGCTATGGGGCTGTGGAGAGGAGCAGACAGGCGGGGCTAGTAGGGTCTCTCAGGGTTCTTGGTGGCTGTGGTCCTTGATCAGGGCCTTGGAAGGACAGCTGGCGTCTGTAGTCAAATAGAATCCCAAGTTTTTAAATGATGGGAAAAAATTATTCTCTTCACCCTTTAGACTTTTAGAATAGCTGGAAGTATTTGCTTCCTACTTTTCTCAACGGTTTTAGGTTTTTCCTTTTGTTTTATTCTTTAATTGTCCCAAGGATTATCAGGGCCACACCAAAAGTGCAGGGCAGACTCTGCACTCATTCTGGTCTTGGCCAAACTGGGACACCCGGCTCTCACGGCTGTAGGGAAAAGAGTGTCTCTTTGCAATGAGGTCAAATGCGGGCAGGTGGCCACTTGCTCTACCTCCTTCATAGCACTGCCATGACCAATCACTAAGATCACCTGTGGGGCAACATGTAAGAAAAGCAAATAGCATAAAGCAAATACTATTATCAATCAAAGCCTCTGAGCTCTGATACCAAACATATTACCATTCATCAAATGAATGGACCATAGCCTTGCAGATTTGGTCTGCATGGTTCAGTGTGGTCCTTGCTCAGAAATGCCAAGAGCAGATGAACTTGGTGGCCTCCATCCAGACTGTTGTTCTGAATGATGATGCTAACCAATCCTTTTACTTTTCAGTATTTATTTATTTATTTATTTATTGAGGAAGATTAGCCCTGACCTAACATCTGCTGCCAATCCTCCTCTTTTTGCTGAGGTAGACTGGCCCTGAGCTAACATCTGTACCCACCTTCCTCTACTTTATATGTGGGACACCTACCACAGCATGGCGTGCCAAGCAATATGTAGGTCCAGACCAGGATCCGAACATGCGAACCCTGGGCCACAGAAGCAGAACGTGCGTACTCTAACTACTGCACCACTGGGCTAGCCCTAACTTTTCAGTATTTAAAAGGAAAGAACTTATTCGAGAAATTGTAATCATAAAGCATTTGTTTAACTCTCTTCAATTTATAAAATTACTTTATATTTATAAATTCATATTTAAGATAGATTCCAAATTTTAAAAATGGATAAAGAGGGATAAATAAAGGAAAAAGAAAAAGTATATTTGTGACAAGTACTGTTCAAAACAATTTAAAGTTTCAGGGATTAAATTCTCTTCCTACAGATCAAGAGCCCTGCGAAGACACAATTGATGTGGACTTCTCAGTTCATCCCACGTGAGTACTAACACCTTGAGTGAGATAGTGAACAGCTTCTAAAGAGATGAATCTTCATTCCAGGGATGAATATTAAATTTCACATTCCATAAAGGACTTGAGCCAGATCTGCTGCATGAAAAGTGACTCTCGGTTAATGTCGTCCGAGGGAAGGAGGGCACCTTCTCCTTGCTTCTGATTTGGATTGCCTGGCTCATACCAGCGAAAAAAAAAGGCAGTCATTTCCCCTCGTGGTCACCTCAGCTGTCTCCTTGATATCAAAGATACTACAAGCACATTTTTATTCTGGACCAGGACCAAGAGGTTTCTCAATCTATCAAGATTTATCCAAACCTACATTTGGTCACCAAGAAATGTAGAGAACATAATCTCTTGAGCTTCTTGAAACTTGTCTGGCTGGTAAAGGTGGGGAAGTAAGACTAACTCATCAGAGGAGTGACTTTATGATGGCGTGTGCCTTTTAGTCTGTACTCCTCCCCCGCCTCTGAATCAGTATGGTTTGCTCAGGAGACCTTGCTGTTAGAGAGTTAAGAGCTGATGTTGCTTCAAGTCGGGAACCTACAGACAATTGTCGCAGGTCTCGTGGATGATTCTCTGTAGGCCAGAGGTGAACGAGATACCGGGGCTGAAGCTGCTGAATAAATAACTCACATCTGGCAGGACCACATCCATGACTTCCAGAGGGAGAAACGAAATGGCACCCTTCCACGTGCCAAACAGCGAGTGAATTCATCTTGTTGATGAAATTTAAAATGTGTGCGGGACACTCCTGGCAAGGGAGAAGGAGAAATGCAATTTCCAAGTTTCTGGCCTGTGAAACATGAGAAAAAACACAGAAGGAGATGTATTGCCAACAGATACCACCCAGCCCAAACTCCATCTTCAGTATTTCTAGTTTGGTATGTTTCCTGCACCAGTCCCCGCCCCCCTTCCTAACTTTCAGCCACTGTACAGTTCTGACTGGTGCTTGCCCATTGATGCTTATTGTCCCAGATAAATTTCTTCCCTAAAAGCAAAGCAATGACCAAGTGGTCTTCAAAATAATTCTCCATTCACTTCCGTTTTCTCTCCTTTGGACCCAAACCTCCCTAATCCCTTCCACTTCTACTTTTCTTAAATAAAAAACAATTGCATAAGTAAGCATCTTAATACAGATTGGGAATGCTAATATGTGCAAAATTTATTAGATCTGATGGCAGAGACGTTACCATCATAAATGAAAGATGTTGAAAGTGTGGTAGCTATGGCTTGTTTAAAAGAGCATTAATTCAACTCAATATGACCATTTACATTTAACAAAAGACTCACGATGACCTTTTGACATACTTTTCCTCCTCTTGGATCTGGTTCGTGTGAAGAGTAAAACCATGCTAAGAAAACATGAGGATGTAGTGGTGGGAGGGTGAAAACATAAAATAGGGTAATTCTGTTCAAATCTTCAAGCTAAAGAGAGGAAATCAGTTATGCCACTTTTAGTGAAATTTTATGTCAGATCAGAGCAATAAAGGGAAATGAGTCACTGACCACATTCCCTTCCCCAAGCTAGGAGCCACAGGACAGAGGATCAATACTTCAGTCTCATGTTGTTTTTGTCCTGGGTTGAAGCCCAAGGGGCTGGGGAAATGACGTTCTGTGAGTGGCTGGTGACTCAGCTATTGTGTCTACACCCAGCCCTGTGAGGCCAACGCTGGGCCTGCACGCCACATCACTGCTGTGCCCCCAGCCCCCGTCAGGTTCTGCCAGTGGGAGGCGCTAGAGGGAGCCAGGGAGGAGGAAGGAGGGAGGGCGGACCTGATCGTGTCAGCTTGCCACTCCTCCGGGTGTTCCCCTAGCTACAATTCTTCCTCTCCACAGCAGCGGCCGAATCCCGTTGGCAGTTTTGCTAACACTCAAAGAACCGTCCTCATCGCATAGGCTCAGAGCCCAGCACCAGCTGAGCGGAGGCTCCTCAGAGCTGAGACCGAGCACGGTCAGCCCAGAACTTCCAGGTCTGATACCCCAGCCACAGGGGCGGCAGCTGCTCCACCGCTATGCCAGGATATCTGGCTGTCTCTTTTGTCTATTTAGATATCTAGTTAACAACCCTATGCACAGTTTACGATTCTTTTTTTATTATTATTGTTTTGTGTGTGTGTGTGTGTGTGTGTGAGGAAGATTGTCACTGAGCTAACATCTGTGCCAATCTTCCTGTACTTTATGTAGGATGCTGCCACAGCATGGCTTGACCAGCTGTGCTAGGTCCACACCTGGGATCCAACCTGTGAACCCCAGCGTGCAAACTTAACCACTGTGCCACTGGGCCAGCCCCTATAATTCTTTATGTTAAATTCTCTCTCTTAAAATAACTAGTGTGGTTTCTGTCTCCTGACTGGACCCTGACTGATAGCTTGAGCAACCACCACTTTGGGAATATAGAAGGCCTTGTATTTGCTGAATGAATGAGTGAACGAATGAACAAATGGCCTCAGAGCTCTTTGGAGGCTGACCAAAGGCTCTACTCATTGCATGCTCAGAGGGAATGAACAAAAGTCCCCCTGGGAGGCTGTAGGGTGCCCCCGGGAATCGCCTCCCCTTGTCACCCCGACTCCCACTCAGCTGTCTGGACAAGCCCTTTTCCAGAACCCTCTTCTGGGCTCCCTCACCTCCAACAGGGACAGTCAGGGACAGTCTCTGGACTGTGGTAAACTTGCCCCTGGTCAACAGGGTTTCTGCAATAGGTGACTTGGAGCTATCTGGAGTGACACCCAGTTCTGCATGTAAACACCGCATTTCTGTTGTCTGCCAGGCCTGCACTTTCAACTAACTATCTGCCAAACTCTGGCGAATCTCAGACCTCATCCCGGCCCCAGGAAAGAACATAGCTGGGGGAGAGGTTGGGTTGACTATTACCCAAGTGAAGTAACACAGTAGGAAGCAAATGAACCTGATTAAAGAAAATGGAGTACATTTCTGGCTTGGCAGAGACAAAAATATATAAATAAATTTTTAAATGCACCTGAAATTTTCCCTTGTTACAACCTTACTTAGGAGCTGAAATCCTAAAACGAGAGTGCCACCTGCTGTCCATTGTCAAACCTAAACATCACAAGTATTTCAAAGCTGATGCCCAGAGCGTCAATTGTGGACAAAACATGCCAGTTAACGAGGCACGAAGGTGCATATGCATGAGGCCTAAGTCATTTAGTTTCCACAGGGTGTGTGGCCCTGCCCAGAGCAGGTGAACTTACACACATCCAGTTACTCCAGGGGAGGCATGCTCTCAAGCATCTGGCTCTTTGAAAAGGTACCTCATCCAAAGATAGGGAGTATGCCACACTTTCTGGCAAAACTCTCGGCAGATGAAACTGAAACTGGACAGTTAATGTATGGAAATAAATCATTATGGCTGTGGATGAGAGAGAATAAGATTACAGGAACCTGTTCCATAGAATGAGTGAAGCGTGGGATGTTAGCACTAGAACGGGTCTTAAAATATTTTTTACAAGAGCAGTAGCAAACTGTAAAAGTAGGTGAAGTGGGTGACAGCTTATAAATGCCATTTTGGGGTATTGGAGAGGTTGGTGCCTATGAGAGAGCGTTGAAAATACAGAGTGGAGATGATGAGGACGATAAATGTTATTTGTTAACCCCCTCCCAGGATGAGGAAGAAAGACCACCTTTCCCTATCTGTTTCTGAAAACCCTTAACAAGAAATGTGACAAATTTACAGGCAAAATTAAAGGTGAAGATTAAAATGCAAATATCACAGAAAAGAAGAAAATAGACTCATATGTGTTACTGCAAAGAGCAAAGGGTTTTACATTTTCTTTCCTGAAACAATGTTGGAGTGGTGCATATGCGTGAGGGGTGTGTCTAGCCTGAGTGAGTGAGAAATAAAATAAACCAAAAAGGATTGCAATGGTGATCAAGTCAAGGGGGCAGAAGGCAATTCAAGGATGGATGCATCAGACCAAGCACAGCTCGTCACTCTGTGATCAGGACAGGAGAACTCGTGCAAGCGGACAGCGGGCATGCCTCCTCGTTATGCTGCCAGCTTAGCCCTGCCCATAGCCTGGGAAGTGTGAGGGGGGCCCATGATGGCCACAGTCCTGCTTACAAAGCCAACAATGTACGTAACCTCTGGGATAATTTGATGCTATGGTCTCCAATGTAACAGGGTTTTTTCTGTTTTCTCTTTTCATTTTTATTTTGTGTGGAACTCATTTCACATCCTTGAGGTAGGTGTGTGGTTTATCTATAGTTTCCCCATTACTGTCCACAGGTGTACATGCCGTCTCTCTGCTACCTGCACATAATCCATCACGACTCTCTGTTCACTGGCACGTGAACAGAATCAAGTGATATTCACAGCGAGACACCATGAGACCCTAAGGTGCTTCTAAATCGTCAGTGATCAGATTATGTTCAGTGAAATATTGGTGTCAAGTATGTTTCCCTGTGATCCAATTTCCTAGAATCGAACACCAACATTGCTAAATGTGACATTTGGTGACTCACTGTAATCCAGGATATCAATTGAATGGAATTGCTCTTCCAAGTGTGCTTACGCATCATTTGCAATAGAAGCAAATGAAGTTAAATTTGTTTCCATGCCTATATAACATTTTCGTTTCAATGATAATTGAAGGCTTTCAGGGCAATAGAAATTTACCTGAAGGTAAATCTCAAAAAATTATTAAAGCATACCAAAGCATGTCAGTCATAACGGGTATTTTCATGATATTGATAACATTGACTTAGCAAAACTAATTGGAGAGCCTACAGTGCCTCAGACTTTGTGCTCAGCACCATGGGGGAGAAAGACTGAGTAAGATGTGATCCTGCCTTCTCTGAATAGTTTGTCCAAATCGCCTCCTTCTGCAACCCCTCCACCATCTATAGGCTTAACCTGGATTTATTTTTCTCCATAGCAGTTAACACTATCTGAAATAACATATGATGGTTGTGTAGCAAAATAATGTAACGAACACCCATGAACACATCAACAGCTCACATTTCTTTCCTTGTTGGTTTTCGATCTCTCCCAGGAGTGAGGTCTATGAGGAGAGAGACTTCATCTGATCCTCCACTGAATCCCCAGGGACGAGAAGTACAAAGTAAGTGTTCAATAATTGTTTGTTGATCCAGGAATCATGGTTAGACAAATCTATGTCAATATATATTTTGGGGTTTTCTATACTGGCTTATTTTTTCCATGGTAAGTAAACTCAGCTGTTCCTGGCTTAGCAAAATGATTATTGAAATTGAGTAGGTGCTTTAATTGCCCTGCATGGCACATTTATAAAAATGAGACATTTTCTAATTCATATATATCTTCCTAACTCATTCATTTTTCTACCAAATTATGTCTCTCACATTATGAAACACATCCCTTGGACTTTTGCTTTCTGGTCATCGTAGCCTTTTCACATTAAGATATATAAACTCCAGAAATATCATTAATTTGAAACAGATCAGATCCTGGACATTTATGTTAACTGATCTGCTGTGCAACCATTTGTTGAGTGAATACTGTATGCCACAGGAGTGCCAGCACTTTGCATATGGTCCATTTTAGCTAAATTTATTCTAAAAATAAATGTTATCCTCATCTTGCAGGTAAGAAAACTGAGCCTCACGCCAGTTTAGTAATAAACCTAAAGTTTGACATCAAATGAATGTTAGATCCTGGGTCAAACTCTTCTGACTCTCATATCCAGGCTTTTCCATGACCATTCACATGTATACTTTATATTGTATAAGATGGTATACAATAAAAAGTGCTAAAATCTTTTCTCACGTAAAAGTGGAGCACAAACAATATTGTTTGTATAGATCAGTAATGCCAGTTTACCAGTTAATATGACATTTTCTCCCACTGATTATTAACTTGTGACTGGGGCTGCCTCAGGTGGGTGATTCAGGCAAGGCAGGGGAGAGTAGGGTGCCACAAGCCCTGGGGTGCAATGAGCTTGGGGTGCAATGAGTTTGGGGTGCAGCCAGCTCAAGTGTGCTATGAGCTACGGGGTGCTACGATTTCAAGGGTGCTATGAGATCAGGGGTGCAATGAGCTCAGAGGTGCTAAGAGTTCAGGGGGCATTGAGCTCAGGGTGCTATGAGTTCAGGACGCTTTGGGTGTAGCAGTCGGCGAGCTGAGGGGCGCTAGTTTTCACGGCAGGCCTGCATTATGGCTTTCATGAGCCCTAGGCATTTTTGTCTTCGTCTGCCTCTTCCTCCATAAAAATTATTAAAAATTATATTGTTTGACTGTGCTAGTATAAAGACAAATATAACACACACTGGATTCATTATTACACGTTTGTTATTATTATATTCAGTTTTCTTCTGATTTTAAAAGAAATTAGAGTTTAAACACATTCATGGGCCCCACCAACTATTGTGGGCCTGGGCCTGCTGGAGAGTGGGTAAATTGGCCCTGAGGAAGGGGGTTAGGCAGTGCTTCCCACATTTTATTTTTTCTAATGTGTATTTTTTTCTACTTCTCTAATTCCCATCATGAGAAAGTTATTTGTTTAGATCATATGCCTATTAAGGCATAAATGTTATTGGAAGAATAGATGTTAAGTTAGCACCCTATGTACAATTTAAATAGACAAGAGCAGAGATGAGATGCCAGGGCCGCAGGTGGGCTTGGCAGAGGGCCTGCAACCACGCTCTTTGGGAAGACGCCACCCCGTCAGCTTCCTACAGAGGGACCAAGGGCTTGCCCGGCGAGATCTTGGCTATCTGTCTACACATCTTGTCCCACTTCTCCTCTTGTGTTCTTATAGAAACCAACAAATTTTGGCCCATTTCTTCTCACTCTTTTTGCTAACATCCACCCACATGCGTGCACACACAGGCATTAAAGTTTGAATCATTCTGTATATATAGATTAAATTCTGCATATTTTCCCTTGTCCTTAAAACTTTACTGTTTTTATGGCTCTTCACTAAGACTTGTGTTTTAAGTGTTTTGTAAATCCATTGGGTTTTCCAAAGACTTGGAAGGCATAGCCTATTTTAAATCTAACAAGAGTTTCTTTTAAGCTATAAAAATATTACATCATACGTTTCCCTAACTACCAAAATTAAGCCATGACATGATAGCTTTTGTGTACATGACATAAGATGAGGTATTTTGCGTTGTTTTAATTCAAAGTTACCTCCTATATCCCAGACTTTATTAATAAAATCTGGGATTTTAGACCAATTTTCTCTTATTACTATTTTTCTACCAAATAAAATTCTATACTAAATCTGAAATTTTTCAGGAGACTTTCAAGCTAAATTTATAACAAACTCATAGGTTTTATGCTATATTCATAGATTTATGCTAAATCTACAATTAGCAGCTTTCATTGTTCACCATTTGTCCTTTTGTATCACAATTATCCATTCACCAATAGCAGATAGTTTCTTGTTTGGCTAGAGGACATCTAAAGCAATTTTTACCAGAATAGTACGTTAATGCCTATTTCTTGAACCTTAAATATTTGGGAATATCTTTCTGTTGCCTTCATATGGAAAATAACCCAACGGGGCATATATTTAGGGGTTGCAATTGCTTTGCCTCAAAAGGTAAATGTTCCATCATCAGATCTTAGTATTCAATGATTCTCTAGTTTCTGAACTTCTCTAGATAACCTATTTTTTCTGCGTGAGTTCTTGTTGGATTTTTTTCCTGATCCCAGCAATTCAAAAATATTGTAAAGACGTCTCATGTCACCGATGCCTCAACTTGGCAACCTCTTTCTAAATTGCACACTCAGGTCTTTTTTCAGCCCAGGCTCAGGAAAGTTCTCCTCCTCTCCCCCAATGATGTCTTTGATTATTACTGCATCTGCTCCACTTGTCGTCTCTTTGCTGGGGAACAGCCCTCACTTCTCTCACACGCTTGCTTGTTATCCCCTCCCCACCAACAGCGCCGTGAGTAGATGTCAGTATCCCTGTTTTGCAGATGAAAGATTCGTCCAAATCCACACACGCAGTACATACTGGGACTGAGCTTCAAGTGCGCATGACCCAAAGGTCAAGCTCTTTGACCCCTACACTGTACTCTCGTCTTGTACTGTCAACACCACCCGCGTCCTGGTCTTTGCCTGCAATTCTCTTTCCTCTCCATTCTGGGAGGGCCACTCGGTTAGTCTTGTCACCGTTGAGCAGTTTCCAAGGTGTCATTCTGCTCTTCACTGGATCCAGGGAGATTAATTTAGCTTTGAATTTCTAGTTCCCTGTAATGCTTACTTCTTTTATTATCTCACTTTTCTTCACATTCTGTCTCGGTTGCCTCTCGGTCCATTCTCCTTTAGACATTTTGTTCCTGTTTCAAAAAGACAACACAATTTTTCATCCTATGAAAGATGATCATTTTTCTCTAAAATGGTCTAGGAGTGTTTGCAGAAAAATATCACTTCCAGTGAAATTTTAGCATGAAGTTCACTTCCTTTGGTCTGTAAGTTTTTTTCAAAGGCTCTTTTGTTTGCTGTTTGCTTGCCCAAGAACACAAAGCAGCACAAGAGGAGGAGATGAGCAGCTGTGAGCTCCTGTCCCCACTCTGTTCCACTCCTAGAAAGAGCAGGGGACATCCCATCCCTCTCACTTACCTGTGTCTCTGGGGCTTGCATCCAGCATGTCTTTCCTACCCGCCCTGTCTGACCTTCTGGCTCTTTGTAATATTCGAGCACCTGAAGAGGAGCAGCCGCCACGGGGCTCTTCTGGACTCTGTCCTCTTTAATTGTGATTTGAGGGCACTACTCCCTCCAGAAGGCAGTGTTCTTCCTTAGAGATCGCAGAATTATCTAACTGGGTCAGACAAAAGTACTGTTATGGAGAGGAGGAAGACAGAATTTGACTGTGTCAAATAGTTGCATCTGGAGAGTCGAGGCCTGTTTGTTACAGACGGGGCCGATGTTGGGGGAAGGATGAAAGGGACCCCAACCTCCTCCAGCCAGCAGGAGCACTCCATTGCTGGGGGCCCAGCTTCTGCTTTCTCCACTGAGTCCCATTAGTCCTACAGTTTGCAGAAATTCTTCCCAAACTCTGGCGGGAGATGGGCTGCCAGTCCCGGTGATGGGGTTGTGAATAGATTCTCCCCTTATAAATTGAAAGTTATTTCAGTGGGAGATGAGGGGAACTGAATCAGGAGCTGCTGGCAAAACTTTAAATTGGAAACCTTCTTTGCATTTCCTCCCCCCAATATAAAAAATTACCGCATCACTGTCTAATTCCAAGAGAACTTAACATAGAATGTTTTAAGTGTGTACTCAAGAAACAGATAAAAGGGAAAGAATGATACTGATATGATAAAGTGCCCACTGCACTATAAGAATATTCCGGCCTGTCTATCCATGTCTGGGGCATCACCCTGGGGAGCAGATCCAGTGGGAGCCGAATGCTGTGGCGAATGCTTGGTCATGGTGCCTCTAGGAAGTCCACGGTAACTCATTCAGTATGCAGTGTAACTGCTTAATGAGAAGACCCTCCTGCTGTCACTACCAGCACCAGCATCAGACATGGTTCCAGAGACCCCCAGAACGCCCTCAGAAAGGCCTGCCCTGGGGGCACCGGGCTGGTCTGGCACCCTCACTGTTCTGGGTCTCTTGGGAACAGCATCTGCCCGAAGCAACTGAAACTGTGTTTGAGAAGAGATCAAATACTGGAGGAGATATGAAGCCACTAAAAGGATGGAGAATAGAAAATAAGGTCTCTGGGAAGAGGTGGGTTAGGAAACAAGGCCAGGTCAGTGCTCTAGGGAGGAGCCAATGGTGAGGGGAGGCGAGAGATTAGCGGAAATCGTAGCGCAATAGGCAGGGCAGCAGAGGCTACTCGGAAGGGCCAGGAGCACCGCCCGTCCCTCCCTGAGGGTCTGGATAGTTGAGTCAGGGGCAAACTGGGCATCAGAAAAAAAGATTAAATAAAGATCCCACATTAGTGTGGGAAGGTTCCTAAGATACGTTACCAAAAAACCTTCTTTATTTTGTTCAGGGATCTTGAAACAAACCAACAGATGCACAAATGAACAATCAAGTACCTATGTACTCATTTTACAACTTTCTCAATTCCAGCATGCCTTGAGGTTCCAGAAGCCATGAGGCAAGTGATGTTTGCCATTATCTGCCATTCCAGAGGAACATCTTAAAACAGCTGTTTTAGGCACTTCTGCAAAGTAAGGGAATATGGTTCTTGCCAGCTCCTTGTCTAAATAGAAACATTTCAGTGATGCAGCCAGTAAAATTGGTAGCCTTTGATCTCTAAAGGCTGTGACAAGACCCTGCTTTGCTTGCAAATAGCAGAGCTAATTATTTTCCCGCCTTTGATAGGTATTTGGCCACCACCCCAAACTACATAATTGGCATCGTCTACTTTTGTCAAACAGAAATACCACAGATGAAGCTCTGGAACTACCACACAGAGAAGTATATGCTATCTGGGTCTGGCTAATTAGATAATTTTCATAACCTAAATGCACCCCAAAATTCACGCCAGTCGTGAAAGAATCAATCAATGAAATGTTTGTGCCAAGAGCCATCTCTCTGGCCTCCCATTTGGCTTCCAGCTTTCCTGCAATTGGAAAACACATGTGGTGAGTTCAGATCTGGCAGGGGGAGGACTGGGCAGCGAAATCCCAGGGTGATTGGTAGTGACAAGAGCAATACCAGTCCATGTCACATGCAGGATTCTGGCCATTGGTAAGTTTGCAATTGTACTGTGGAAAGACCTACAAGCCAGCAAAAGGGGCCACTGGGACACAGTGACAAGTCAAGTGACTTTGTCTCCTTTAGAGGCAGTACTGTTTAATTATTGAATGAAAATAATCCAGAAATGAATTCCAACTGCTTGATATATAAATTGATAATGGTGCTGTGGGGCCGGCCCTGTGGTCGAGTGGCTAATTTCCTGCACTCTGCTTTGGTGGCCCGGGGTTTTGCCGGTTCGGATCCTGGGCGCAGGCATGGCACACTCATCAAGCCATGCTGAGGCGGCATCCCACATAGCACAACCAGAAGGACCTACAACTAGAATATACAACTATGTACTGCGGGGGCTTTGGGGAGAAGAAGGAAAAATAAAATCTTAAAAAATAAATTACATAAGAAATGCTCAAATACATTCTTATCTCATCAGGGAGTGCTTTAGATTAACAAAGGTGAACATTCTAACATTACCGGAGGGGTTACTACATCATGTTAAATATTTCATCTGTCTGATATCACTTTACTGACTCACCACTATAATTTACTAAATCAGCCTCCCAGTCAAACTATTTGAAAAACCACATTTTTCACAGTGGGGTTTGACTTTCAGTGTCCTCTCTGGCCGTGCCTGCAAACGTGCATCTTCCCTTCTTCCATCTGCTTGCTGTTTTCCACAAGTGGCATGTGGGAGGCAGTAAATCCCTGGCTACGTGAGTGGATCAGGTAGACAGGTTGAGAAGTCAATGGGAATGAGGCAAAGGGAGGTGAGGGCACATCAGAAGCGGATGTGGATGGGCATCTGGTCAGTCTGTTGGACAGAGTCAGGACTCGGCACTAAGAGTGGAAATAAGCGGCTGCCCCCAGCCCAGATGCCTGAGGCTGCAGCAGGCAGTGAACTGACAACTTTCATCCTTGGAGCAACTGGATGCCTCAGTCTGAAGTCATCCAGAGTGTTGGTCCTACTGAAAGCTTCTGATAGGACAGCAACGCACCTTTGTCTGTCTTGCCAAGATTGACTCATTCTGTAACTGAGTACTTTGTCCATTCATCTGAGGAGTATTTGTAGGACTACTATGTGCTAGGCGTTTTAGAATCAATGATGATCAAGATATGGTCTCAGAACTCATGGACTTACACAGTCAAGTGAGATCACTGCTGTTTCCCTTGTGCCAGATGCATTAGAGGGACCATTTTCAATCCTTCCAGCAACCCTGCAATGATAGGTATTATCAGCCCTATGTTACAGATGAGAAGTTAAGTACCTCTTGTGAGTTCATGCAGCTACGATGTTAACAGCCTACCATGTGGACTCAGATCCTTGTGACACCAGAGTCTGAGCTTTTTGTTACAGAAGGGGATCCTACTTACCTAAACAAAGCACAATGGGTGTTATCTTTCGTGTGGATCTACAGAGTCAAAGGGCAGTGTAGCCCCACCTAGGACTTCTCCTTGAAAGAGTGAAAAGACTCTTCCTCTTTTGTGCTCATTGAGGTCTAATGGGAAGCGTTCAGGGTTTCTTTGGCCTGACTAATATCTGTGGGCTTGGGTTCTTTTGTTGGAAACCTCTCCCAGTGTTCTGCACCCCTTACATCTACAACCACAAGGAAACTGGGCCCATGTTCACTCTAGGAGGCTTTAATGGAGAGGAAAACATGGTTGTGGAGCAAAATGTTTCAATCAATGGGATATTTTTGTCATTTTTCAGAGATTTTAGTAACCTGGATACAATCTTATCTACCACAGCAAGTCAAGACAGGTTTGTTCAGGCCTTCGCATAAGGCATGAGATGGATGCACTTCTATCCTTGTCTCAGAGACAGGGCCAGAGGTCTGAGCTAATGTGAAATTTCTGTAATTGTAATTAGGTTATTATACTGAATCACTTTTATTCGTAAAATATAAATGATCCATTAAATCCCAGTCCTAATTTCATCCTGTTCCCCTTTCTTTTAGACAGAGTGCAAACAGAGCCTACAGCAGCATTTAAATGATGGCAGTGTCATCTCTGCATGGCCTTGGTCCTTTATAGCTGAATCCTTTACCATCTCTCACCGGGTGGCACTGTTTCTTCAATTACTACTCCCTCGTGGTCTTCTGAGTGGATTCTTTTGATTAGATCCACCAGGATAGATTATGCTGAGGAAGGTAGTATACCTTACAAGCAGTTAACCATTCGCATGACCACAGAATAGAAAGGAAAAGAAATAATGCTATTCATCACTTACATCTCAAAAAAGAATGATCACCTTCCAATTAAACAAATCTATTTAAAAGAATTGTGTTCTCAACTATTTAAAAATAGAATAGCATACCAAAATCTGGATAAAAGTAGATATAACAAAATATGAATAGTAGTTACTTCCAGAAGGTGGGATTAGTGGTGGTGTCAACCTTCTTACTGATATTTTCCCATTTCATTTAGTGTCTGTAATAAGCATGTGATATTGTTAAAATCAGAACAAAGAACAATAAACATTTTATTATTTTATTAAATCTTAGTTTATGAAATGTTACCAAAAACATTCAAATTTAAACTGTATATTATACACACAGGAAGAGACTTGAAAGCTAGAGGTGTAACTTGACATTCCCATAAAGTCTCGGTTCCAGGATTTTGTCTCTAACATCATGGCAAAACCTGAATCATGATCCCACATAAAACAAATTTAAAATTTGGATATAGTATTTTAAAAAATTGTTTTAGATGCAGCAGTGACCTAGAAAGTGGAAATTCAGAGAGGGAAGGGAATCACTGAGGCAGCCATTTTCAAAACTAAAGTGTTTGCCAAAACTAGCTGAACCTGAGCTTAAATTTACCATAGCTTCTTAGGGCATGAGGAAAAGGAGACACAGCCTGGAGTCTGCCCAAGGGAAGAAGTCTGCCTCCTACCTTCAAAACAACTTAAACTCCAACCAGATGGCTAACCCTCAAGATAAAGGTGAGCTAGAAATAAACCCACATTCCTACCCCCAGGAGATAGCAAGAGAAATGTCCAGTTGTAAAGATTTTGGCTGAGCAGAGAAAAAAATTTCCACCTAGAATCCATAAAGACATACATTAACTTAAAGCCATCCCAGGTGGATGAGGCACTCAAGAATCAGCAGAAGCAAATGCAGGTCCTCTCTAGAGGAATCCCCTCCCCACTTTCAACCTGATTTTCAGAGGATTACTTCAGTTCATTCAGATAAAGCTCCACAGTGAAAAAATCACAAAATTTACAAGGAAACAAGACCTACGAGCAAAAGGCAACAGAAACGAAAACAAAAATTAGCACAACTGAATTAAGACACTAGATATTGGAATTATCAGACAATGAATATAAAATAAGTATGTTTAATATGTTAAATGACATGGAAGGGAAAGGATTGGAAACAGTAATGAGGAAAAGGTTAGAAAAGAAGACCTAGCAGATCGGAATGAGAACCAAATACAATTTCTAGAATTTAAAAATATAACAATTAAAATTAAAAATTCATTTGATCTGTTTAACTGCTCAAGACTTAGCTGAAGAGAAATTAACAAACTAGAAGATGAACCTGAAGAAATTTCCCAGAAGTCAGCCTAGAGAGAAAAAATGATGGAAAACATGAAAGAGAGTTTAAGATCAATGATAGAGTGAGAAAAAATATAGCAAACACTGAATCAGAGTTTCAGAAAGAGTGGACAGAATAGGGAGAGGCAATCATATAACTGCTGAGAATTTTCCAGAACTGAGGAAAAATGTCAATCAACAGATTCAAGAAGTTAGTGAATCCAAACCAGTCTGATCAATAAAAATAAAACACTAAGAGACATCATAATGAAAGTGAAGGAAAACAGAGAAAAGTAGAGAAATCATAAAATCAGTCAATAGATAAAAGATAAATTGCCTAAAAAGAATAGCAGTTAGACTGACAGCTGACTTTTCAAAAAGAGCAATGGAAGACGACATAGAGTGGAGAGACATGAAGGTGCTAAAAGAAAATAACACTCAGCCTCGAGTTACATCCCCAGAAAATATCACTCAAGAAGAAAGACAAAACAAATACATTTTTAGATAAATAAAAACTAATGGTATTTTCCAATGACCATTAACATGCTAGAGCATGTCAGGAAAGGAAATTTGAAAGGACATACATTGGTTAAAGAAGAAATGTGATTCCCAGATAGGTGGTCTAAGCTGGAATGGTAAGGCAAAAATGCGCTAAATATATGGGTACAACTAACAAACAAAGACTGTCGTAAACAATAATAAAAATGTGTGATTTATTTTAAAAAGAGAGAGAACTAAAATACAAAATGTGAAAAAATGTAGAATAAGTAGAAAGAGAAGTAATCAGAATTAAAGTATTTTAAATGGCTTGTATAGATGGACCGTAGAGATACAGATTAACTTTAGACTTTGACAAGTTAACTGCATAACTTCCCAACTAGCAGAGCAAAAAATGAAATGGGGAAAAAAAATTAAATCTAAAAGAAAGGAAGAAAGGAAAGAAGCAGAAACCTGTAGATAGTAGAACAAACAGCACCAAATAGAGAGTAAAAAAAAATAATCTCAATTCCATACAGAATTTAGAGCGCCACTTCTGGAACACTGGAGTTGTTAACCTTAAGATACGCGGGCAAAAGGAAAAGTCAGAAGTTGATCAGCCTCGTTCCTCGAGGCACCGCTGTGAGAGTGGGAAGGTCTGGCTCTTCGAGCCACATGAACCTTCTTCAGGATCACCCCACCATCAAAACTCTACTGAAGCAAAAATCACATCCTCTGAACTCATCCACAAGCCTTCAGGATTCCCTGTGTTCATGAAGGAGCAAACCTCAGAATCTATAATACAGTCCATGGGTCGGCAAACTTTTTCTGAAAAGAGCCAGATAGTAAATATTTTAGGCATTATGGGCCGCTAAGGTCTGTGTTGCAACTACTCAACTCTGTTTCTGTAATGTGAATGCAGCCAGAGACAATGTGTAAAGGAGAGGCTAGGAGCGGCGCTACACTCCAATAAAACTTTATTTGCTCAAACAGGCAATGATCCAGAATTAGTCTGCAGCCTGTAATTTGCTGACCCTGATTTAGTTCAAAAGGCACAATTAGAGGAGACACTTTACTTCATTTAACAATATTAATTCCAGCTTTCAAATAGACTTGGAAAATGCCTTCTGTAATATGGTCTCTGTGGCAACTGACCCCGCTGACCACATGTAAGGAACTATTTTAGGCAGTAGTGGGGCTGTGCCAGGTAATTCACACATCCCATGTGGCATCCACGATGCCACAAAGCTACCAACAGAAGGCAAGAAAGAAGTGGTCACTTAATTGGGTGCCATCTAACGTGTCCCTCACAGCCACATACCTACAACTGTGCGTAGACGATGCTGTAATGTCAGCCCCAGAGGCTATGGATACTTCCTGGGCGACATTCCAGCACAGTAGAGGGATTAGGCTTGTCTAAATATATTGATAAATAGAGAGGAGGACAGATGGCTCTACCTCATGACTCTTGAAATTAGAGGCACAGCAAAAGGAGAAGAGGTGAGTGACATTAATCCCCTTCAACCACTTAACAAGGAATGCCACAACAGCATTTCAAACTTGCAGCCTGGGTGTCTATTATCCCAGAAACACACCTCAGAATGGGCACAAAGGGATCCCACTCAGAGTGAGTCCTGGGGTGAGAGAAAGCAGTGGTTAACCTGGACCTTCCCAAGAAAGGTTTCCTACAGCAGAGTGAAATAACGTCAGAGGATTCTGAATGGAAACCAGAGCCAGAGACAAAACTGGGAAAATGAAAGGCTAACATATGGAGGCTTTCAGGAATCCAGATGAACGCAAGCTCTGGAAGAAAAGGGCCTTGAGCTTGAGAGGACCGTGCTGGTGAACGAGGCGGAAAGAGTAAGAAGCAGAATCAGCCTCAGAGTTGGGGGTGGTACGTGAGGATTCCGCAGTGGGCCACCCGCCCTAGGCACCCTGGAGAGCTGTTGACCTCTTTCTTGCTGGTTCTTGCTCTCTCCCAGTGAGGGACAAACTGTGGAATAGCGTGCCTAGACAGGCACTTCTTACAAGGATATCCGGGGGTATGGATTTTCCCATGGGATGGGACTAAACTTTGCCATACATTTAAAATGTTTTCTTCTTTTGACTTGGACTACGTAGTATAAAAAGTACCCGCTATATCAGCAGCCAAAGCAACTCATCTGGGACTTACAAGCACCATCCATCATATGTGGCGTTTTGATCCAGTGTTCTGTCTGAGGCTTGAAATGACAGAGCTGCCAGCATATGTGAAATGTGCCTTCGCTGTTTGCTGTTGCATTTCATCCTTGATTTACTGTCACTTGTGGAGGTATTGAACACGTTATTGAAGGGCTGAATTGATGTCTACAACAGTCCTTCAGCTGTCTTCGATTTTCAGAGCCAAGTATTTTAACAGAATCGCTACAACTGAAACCAGAGTGTAAAAACGTTTGTATTTGTTTATTGGAAAACAATCAATAAACTATTCCTACAATGTTTGAAGACCTGTCTGTATCAGAAATGACAGATTTCATATCAGGATGGGTTGGCCTGTTTCAAGCTCCGAACAGTGAAGACGCTCTGGAGCCCAGGACACAGTGGGCTTAATGTGATCAACCATAGGGCCCAGCCTGGACCGTGATCCTGGACCGTGATCCTGGAGCGTGCACAGACAGCAGTGTGTCTGGAAGCCCTGGGAGACGGCTTCCAACCTCAGCTCAAAGAGTCACCAGGAAGACTATGGGAAGAGAGGGAGACAAGGAGAGGATGGGCTGCCTGGACAACGGCAAAGATCTCTCTGCCAGCACGCACCCCAGAGCAGAACTTCTTTCCCAGCAAACACCAAGGGAGTCTGGGAGTGCGCCTAGGCGACCTGTGGACACTGGGGAGCCTAGGGTGAGGGGCGCACATCTGAGTCCCCCTGACTCCAAAGTGGTCTGAGTTTGGGCATTAACCACGAGGAACTCAAAAAGCAACGTCTAGAGAAATATGGCGGGGTGGTGGGGGGAGTAAGTTCCACGCACCTGAAGCGCAAAGTCTGTCCTTGGAGGATTTAAGCACATGCTGCTGTGGCGCCAAAACTAAGGGCTCTCTTAGAGGAACATGCTGGTTCTGTTACAGGACGGCACCGTCCCAACTGCTACAGCAGGGAGAGTGCCGATGAGAAGGGAAGAAGCAAAGCAGAGTGTCAAAGGCAGAGGCCTTCCCAGAACCGGACAGGACTGCCCCAAAGGCTCCTGGGCGGGAGAAACCAGGGCCAGCGGGAATCCGCCGCCTGCCCCTCCCCCGCCCCCGCGTGCGAGAGCCCGAGCCTGTGAATTCCACCGGCCTCTGGTTTCACCCGCTCTCACCCACCCCTCCTGTCGCTCATTTGCTCCCGCCTTGCCTCGCACTGATTTCTAATTCTGCCCACAAGGGCGCTGCCGTAGATGGTGCCTCCTGTTGGAGTAGATCCTGACATTTCCCTAAGGTCACGTTCGCTGAGTGGCAGCAGCCAGGAGATGCGCCCAGTGCTGCCCCCGGGAAACCAGCTCCTCCAGGCTAGGAGAGGCGTCAGCCCCCAGCTCGCTGCTCCCAACGCCTCACTATGGGCGCCCTCTGTGCCCCACTTTCCTCAGGGAAAATAACCAATTAACAGGATTGCTGTAGAGACTAACTGGGAGATGTAAATCACTAGGATTCACCAATACCCACAGTGGGGGAGTTGGTAGTAATACCGAAAACTACCCGGATGTGCTTGAATATTAACGGTCTCTTTCTTAAATTCACATTCAGGTGCACGGACTGAATTTAATCACAGTAAACTGCATAGCTCTCTTTACTTCAGTCTTTTCCTCTAAAGTTCTGACGAAAGAAATCTTCTGTGTCCTATTAAGGGGAGCTATCTAAGCACAAATGAAAGGGGTCCCAGTCACAACCCGATGCCCTCCCTGGGGAGATCAGGGACCTGTACCTGAGAGAAAACTGGGAGCAGTGGTTGAGAGCGCCGTTCCTGGAATCAGACACACCCGGAGTCAGGGCCCAGCTCCTTCACTTACTAGATTGACAAGCAATTTAAGCTCTTCAGGTCTCAGTCTCCCAACCTGTAAAACGGGGTGATGGTATCTGTATACTAGAGAGCTTATAAGAATTAAATAGACCTGACTCATGGTAAGTACTCAATAAATTACCTGCATTTCTGTTATTATCCTATTTAACTATTATCATTATTTAGTCCACATACCACCAGCTAAGAAACATATGTAGGTAAACTGTAGCAAGCAGATAATGTCCTCTACCAAACAAACAGTGAACAAGATGATACTGCCAATGGTGGCCATACTGTCCCCAAGCTAATCATTTATTTATTTAACTCATGACTGTGAGTTTAATTATGTATGCACTGTTAATGTTAAAGTTAACCTAAATAAGTGATGAGCACCTCGTATGTTTATTCTTTACTTCTCAAGTAGAAAATTTTTTAATGAACATAACTTTGTTTTATCTTAAAAAGCACTTCTTAATCAAGGACACACTACATCACTTAGTTGATAAAACAAATTTCAACTAAGGCACACTTTCCAAATGAATGATTTCTAATAATCGGATGTGAATGCATTCTTTACAATGTACTAAGTACATAATGGGGGCCAGGAACAAAGTTCTATGTGGGGTAAGGTGGCAATGAAATAAGGCAGATATGCTGCCTACCGTCACGGGTGGGAGGCAAACATTATGCAAAATATACGTCCATATGCGTATATGTGTAATTATATATGCATTTAATTATACGTGCACACAATCACAACCAGACCTGTGCATATAATTTCAGTTGTAGTCAGGACTATGAAGCAAACGTGAACGGTCAGGGAAAGCTCTCCTGAGAAAGTGTGTTGAACTGAAACCTGAAGGGGGAGGAGGCTTTGGCCAGGCAGGGTCACCCAGGGGCAGGGAACAGTGTGTTTGAAAGTCCTAAGATAGGACCGTGTTGAGACTGCCCAGGAACTAAAGAAGGCCATATGGGTGCACATTCATGAGAGAACAGAGGGGTGCGTAACGAGTCTGAAGAAATAGTGAGAGCTGGAGTTGGCAAGAGCCTGTAGATCGTAGGATTTTGCATTTTATTGCAAGTTCATACTGAAGGGCTTTAAGCAGGGATCTAACATGATCCAATTTTCATTCTTTAAAATCCCTCTTTGTGCCTGTGTGGAGGATGGAAGGAAAAAGGGGCCAAGAGAAGGAAATAGGGAGATGAGAGTGAGGCATGATGGACAGGACGGTAGTGGACGAGCAGTAGAGAAGGATTTGGAGGAACAATCTCAGGAGTGGGCTATAGATTCTATGGAAGAATTAAGAGAGGGAGGCGGCTGGACGGAATCTCGGGTTTCTGGGTGGATAGAGGTACCATTTATAGAGGTGGAGAACAAGGGAGAAGGCTCATATTTAAGGGAGAAATATCAAGGAATCAGTGGACTGGACTATTTGCATAGTGAGCCCCTGTTATCAAATTGTCTGAGCACAATTTTTGTTTTCTTTGTCAGGAATATTGGCCCTGAGCTAATATCTGTAGCCAGTCTTCCTCTTTTTGTTGGAGGAACATTGTCCCTGAGCTAACATCTGTGCCAATCTTCCTCTATTTTGTATGTGGGACGCTGCCACAGCATGGCTTGATGCGTGTTGTAGGTCCACGTGGGATCCGAACCGGTGAACCCCAGCCTGCCAAAAGTGAGTATGCAAACTTAACCAGTATGCCACCAGGCTGGCCCCTACAAGCGTTTTTAAAGAGATATGTATGGAGAAGAAGTTTAGATTAGATTTGTTTTAAGGTTTGTTTGTTCCAATTCTAGAGCTTGCAACTACTGAATGGATGTTAGCCTGAGTAATAGCAAAAAGAGAAAAAACATAAATATTTGTCCACTCCTTGACCTATGGACTTGGGTATAAACTACAACTTTTTTTTACCTTCAATATGAAACTAGTTGACATTTCTCTGCCTTATACAGTATTGTTGCATTATATGAAAAATTGAGTTTTAAAGATTTGAAATAATGTGGGAACATTATTAATAAGGCCTCATTTTTGCACAAAACTCAAAATAATATTAATCCTCTAAGTAAAAAAAAAAAAATCAAGAATTTCCATTTCAAAGCTGATAAATCCTGTCAATTTTGAACTGTGTTTGTGTTACTTTCCTGTGGCTGTGTCACTTTATCTGGTAAACGGAAATGTTGATTATTCTTTTCTAGAATTAGTGATGAACTATGACAGTTTTGAATTAGGCAAGATAAAGAAAACATCCTCACTTATATTGAGACTTCCTATGTAGCAGAATTACAGGATTTTAGCTTAGAAATGAGCTTGCCCAGCCCCCATAGATGTAGCTTTGTACAAGGCTATGAACCCAGTAGAATTAGTGAATTGTCTCTTCTTCCAAATATTTCACGTATATTCGCAAATGTATTATTCTTTTTTTTTAAAGATTTTATTTTTTCCTTTTTCTCCCCAAAGCCCCCCGGTACATAGTTGTATATTCTTCATTGTGGGTCCTTCTAGCTGTGGCATGTGGGATGCCGCCTCAGCGTGGTTTGATGAGCAGTGCCGTGTCCACGCCCAGGATTCGAACCAACGAAACACTGGGCCGCCTGCAGTGGAGCGTGCAAACTTAACCACTCGGCCATGGGGCTGGCCCCTGCAAATGTATTATTTTAACAAGTTCTTTCTTCTTTTCTACTTTGTCCCCAATTTTCCCAAAGTATAGATTTAAAGTAAATTGTTAGCAAATTTGTAGACAGTTTTTAAACTGCAGTGATATGTGGGTAGAATGGCAAGTATCAAATCAGAAATTATTCCTTACATTTCTATTCCCCAAGAAGGAGGAACCACAAGATAGAAAAAGACCTATCACCATCAAAACACGTGTGGAGAAAGTAATTTCCCAGTGAGAAGGCACAGTCCTGCGGGCTGTCTCTGAGGTCTGAGCAAGACACGTGGGGTCTGTTCAGAAGACCTTGTATTAACAAGACGGAAACAACAATCGGAGTATTTGACCAATATGGGGAAAAAATAAGTGCACATACATGCCAATAGAACTGCTTGGCTTTCAGAACTGTTCAGCATTTTGTTTTATTTTATTTTCAATATCCTGTGGGAAAAAAAGAGAGAGAGAAAGAAAAAGAAACAATGAATCACATCCTACATTGATCTCAGGAAAGAAGCCCCTCTCTCTGCGTGATTGGGCAAGAACGGATCATGACCTATGGCAGTGTCTCTGCCCACACGCACAAATAAGAGTCTACAGCCCAGTAATGCCCCCTTATACGTGACTTTATGGTGTTGCCACACCTGTGGAGAGAATATGAGATAAGGGCAAAATAAAAGGTAGATTTAGTTAGAGTTCCAAAAGAAAGCTGTTTGCTTCTGCTTTAATAGGAGAGACATTAGTCATTTAGAACAAGAAAAGCAGCAGAACACACAATACAACAGAGAGTGACTGAGAAATCCCTGGGCGCCTTGTCTCATGGACCCCTCAAGATGCCAGTGGGGGAGCAGGCACCTGCAGCATGTGGGTGGAGAAAATACAGGGCAAACCTTAAATTACATTTATCAGCTTTTGCATTCTAAAACATACTTATGAGAATGACAGATTTAAGGAAAGTTTTCCATTCCAAAATTCGAAGAGGAAATCCAATGTAAATGTTAGTTTTGCCATCCCTCACTCTTGTTTGAAGCACATAGCTTACAAACATAATGATATTCTCCAAGATCGAAATAAATTAAAACCAATGGAGAAGGAAAAAGAGAGAAGGGAGACGAATTGAGACTTGTCCAACTGTGTTCCAGTAAATGTTGAACGAGACCAACATGCATCTCTGCTTGATGATTGATTAAAATCAATGACAATCAGGACAGTGGGGAGGGGCAGTGGAGCAAACAAAGGCATGGGGCAGAAGTATCCACTCCAAACGCTTGCCCTGCTATGCTCTCATTTCCGTGTGATTGAAGAATGCCTCTCTTCCTGTCAACCAATAATTTTAGGGGTTTTCACAAATACAGATCTGAGATACAGATATAGTAATATCTCATTTACTCAGCATCTGGAATAAACAAGCATTTACCACATATGGGAATTTTCCAGATGACTGAGTATAGCACTTTGAGTAGCAAAACTTAAAGAAAAAGAATCACCATTTTTTATTGAAGCCCTTGACAATTGATACGTCTTTTCCTGACTCCTTCCTGGGTATTTTGCTGAGGATTCCCAAATTTATGTCTCCAATCCATACCTCTCCCCTGAACTCTGGGGCCTTTATCCAAGTGCCTACGCAGCAGACCCATTTGAAAATCTATTTATCATCTTAAAATTATCATGTTGATGTTCTCTCTTCTAAACCCTTCCTCTCTCAATAGATGACAACTTTATCCTTCCAGTTGCTCAAGTCAAACACATTGAAGTTATTCTAGATCTTTCTGTCTCTCTGTTTCTCTCTGTCTCTGTCCCTCTGTGTGTGTGTGTGCACGAGTGTGTCTCTCTCCACATCCAATCCATCAGCAATTTCTGATGGTGCTATAATTAAAATATCTCCACAATCAGATCACCTCCACCACTTCCACGCTGGTCAAGCCAACCTCATCTGTTACTTGAAATATTGCAACAGATTCCTAACTTGTCTCCATACTTTTACTTATGCCCCTATAGTCTATTCTTAACCCAGTAGTCAAAGTATCTCCTCTAAAATGTAAGTTAGTATGTGTTTCTTCTCTACTTAAAATCTCCAATGGCTTCCCACCTCACTCAGAGAAAAAGCCAAAGTTCTTCCAATGGCCTAAAGCCTCACATGAGCCATCTCCAACATCAACATGACCTCAGCGTTCTCCCCTGCACCCACTGCATTCCACGGACATACCAGGCACACTTCTGCCTTTCCATGTGCTTTCTCTTCCCTCTGGAATACTTTCTCCTAAAATGTACCTACATGGCTATCTTCTTCACTTTCTACAGGTCTCTGCTTCAACATGATTTTCTCACCTTACGACAAATACCCCCCCAAATCTATCCTCCCTCACTGCTTTATTTTTCTCCATATATTTGTCATTATCTAACATAGTCTGTATGTATGTATTTATGCATTCATTCATTCATTATCTTATGATGAGCTTAAAGGTCTCACCTACGAATAAATGAATAAATGTATGACATTAACTCTGGGATCTCAGCAGTATTTTGAATAACTGAGCTTGACATATAAATGACCTCTTGATAGAGTAGCATTATTCCACTTGGGAGGAAAGTGTGATATGCCTAATATCTTGTCAAAGGGTTCTCCGAGGAGCAAGAACCTCCAGAAATGATGTGGGAGCTCCCTCTTGGTCGCCTGGATAATGAGTTAGTGGGACCAGGGCTTCAGGAGGGAATGGCACTCTAGGTTGTCTTCCTGGGACTGATGACTTCCATCCCTTATGGCAATTCCATGATGCCCAAGGTTTGTGGTGCAGCTGGCTTTCTTAGACCACTCCTAGCATCAAAACCAGACAGGCAGGCACCAAAGGTGTCTTATTATAGTGCTCAAGATTTCCCCATGAAGAGAGAGAACTATCAAGAGAGCAAGTTCTCTCCCAGAAAGGCATACCCACCACACGTGGCCAGCATGGAGGGGAATCTGAGGACCTGTAGCTTCTCTCCCCTTGCTTTCTTAATAAAGTCTCCTATTTAACCCATGCTCTTTGGGGGATCCCTAAGGCCACCCTCAAGTTCAAGAATTTGCTAGAAGGATTCACAGAATTCAGAAAAAAACTGTTATACTCATGGTTATAGTTTATTACAGCAAAAGGACACAAGTCAAAATCAACAGATAGAAGGTGCATATGGCAGAATCCAGGAGAGACCAGGCACAACCTTCCCATTGTCCTCCCCTAATGGAGTTGTTTGGTGGTGCTTAATTCTCCCAGCAATGATATGTGACACATATGGAGTATTGCCACCCAGGGAAGTTCACATAAGCCTTGGTGTCCAGGGTTTTACTGGGAGTTGGTCACAGAGGCATGGAGCTCCCACGTGACTGACCTCAGCTCCTCAGTCTCCAGCTTCTCCAGAGGTCAGACTAATACTGGGTTGCTGAAGGCCACACCGTAAACCACGCTGTAGCATGGACTCTCTGGTGTAGCCCAGGTACACAGAGACACTCTTATCAGGCAGGTTTAGAGGTTTTTCCTCAGGAGCTGGTCAAAGGCCACACTTCTCTTGGAAATGTGCAGAATTTGAACACCCTAGGCCTGCTGAGTCAACCCTTCACTGCACACATGCTACGTGATTTTGTCAAATTCACCCTTGTCCTTTGCACAATAGGTGATGACTATGAGGGAACCAACCTCACGTGGCATAAAAAAGAACCTGTTCATTTTGATCTGTCAGAAAGAGAGTTACTTTCCCTCTTCTGCTGTAGAAAAGAGTCAGTTAAAAGGACATTTGAGTTAGTGGATAAATATAAAGAGCCTACCAAGCTAATTTACAAACTGAGTTAACTCAGTTTTCTATGGACAACATATTACATCGTCAGATGAACAATTAAAATGTTCTATAACAAACATATTATATACATTTCTGGGAGATAAACAGATTTCTCAATTATTTACAATAGATGTTTAATAATGATAATAAGAAAGTTTAAAGGATTAAAACATAAGGAAGACTTTTATCCTTCTTGGCTAGATTCTTTGTTTATACTACTTCTGTGATTTCCACAATGAAAATATTCCTTAACCTTCTCATATATCTTGGCCGAGGAGCATAATACCAGAAGCATACTTTGAATTCTCAAAGTACTTATGGCCACAAAATTACTCATGAATCCTTATCAAACACAATTGTAACTTGCCCTCTTATAAGGAAGGTTAGTGAAAAACAAATTAAAGTCATTAATTTCTAATTTCCACAATGTAGATATCATCAATTTGAGGCTTTAACTAAAACAGTGGAGGCAGAGAAAGGAGCGATATTATTAAGAAGCAAAGAAACCAAAGGAAGAGCTATTTTGCAGTTTTATGTGTGTTCACTTCCAAAAGTTGCTTTTGAAAATTTATAGCAAAATTCATACGTGCATGTGGCTCATACGTGCACGTGCATGAGGAAGTGCTGTGAAGAAGGCATAAATTCCAGCTCTAAGTACCCAAATCCTATTATTGAATCAAATCCAATTAGCACTTTTTTTATGGAAAACAGATAATTAGAAATTCCTTCTCTCCAGAAACATAGGCGTTTTAAATCAATCAATCAACAAAGCCAAACAGAAATATTCCCTCTGAGCCTCCAATCCAGTAAAAAGTTAGAGATGGAGTCCAGACAATCTGGAGGTCTGCAAACTCAAGGCAAAACTAAATTAGACCTCTATGCTGCAGCAAGGAGATATTAAAGCAGTCATACTGATCTTGACCCATTTCCTCATGCTTCTTGCTTTTCTCAGTAATCACAATGATTATAAGCTCAGATATCTATTTAGTGAGGCATTAGATAAGGGGAAGACAAAGCAAAAAAAAAAAAAAAATACAGTCAGTATTTCAGAACTGAAAGAAGCTAAAAGTGAGTTCACCTTAAAGTAAGTTCAATTGCCTCACTTTACAGAAAACTGAGGCCCTGAGAGGCTGAGTCGTCCGTGCACACGGGTTCATTTTCTCGTGCATTCATTCAGTACGTCATTACTGAACAGCTTCCCTATGCTGGATGCAAAAGTAAAAGTCAGCAAAGAGTTCGAAGCCTAGCGGCAGAGCTCGTCAGGAAAATCAGGAGCGTCCAGGGAGCAGCTTAATCTAGAATCCAAGCGGCAGCCCTTTTCTGGTGGGCACACATGCTGCTAGCGCAGGTTTTCTCCAGTCGGCCTTATGACAGGAAACAGCTACAGTGCTTGTCAGACCCACACATGCCAGCCCTGCCCTAGACCTCCTGAATCTGAAAGTCTTCCAAAGGAACCTGGGATTCTAAATTTTCCACAAGTGCCCAGATGAATTTAATCACGAGGCCCCAGCAGGGCTTCCATCCACCGGCCAGGTTCAGAGATCTCCCACCTTCGACTGCTCTCTTTCAGCTGGTAGCTCCAGGCCCCGTTGGCTTAGTCCCATATCTGAAGGTTTAGGTAAGAGCCTACATCAGTATTTCTCAGCTCAGAGTCAGTGGCAGAATTATGTAGTGAGCTTAAAAAAAAAAAAAAGCAGCTCAGGCCTCACTCACGCCAACTATATTAGAATCTCTCAAATTGAAATTTAAGGCTTTCTTTTTCTGAAGTTCCACAGGGGCTTCTGATGAGCAGCCAGTGTTGAAGGCCATGCTAACCCACGGTCCTTTTAGAACGCTCAGGAGAGACCTTCGCCCACATGCGGTGGGGGAGGGGCTTGGGAGCACCTCTCGAACCCATGACACATGGTGCCACCATTATTGTAACGTGTCCTTCTCCCCCCATGTGCCTGCCCAAATCTTAGATTCAAGCAGGAAGAAAAAAATGCCACAAAGGTGTTATAAAGCAGACCACTCTGCGACAATGAGAGTCACAATTTTCCATCAAGACAAAGCAAAACAAAGGAACCACTGGGTCGATAACCATCGTGTTAGATTGTGTGTACCCCACACCACTTCAGTCACACCACACCTCTGCGCCTCCTGCAGCCCCGCCCCATGGCTTTGTGCTAGTTTACGCATCGATTAAGGCAGTTGTCCTCAGAGGACTGCATCATGTTTAGCTGAGCCTCGTTTTCTTTGCCCAGGGACTTGGGAGCTCTTGGAGGGTGGGGAACTTGTCTCTCGTCCTGTCCCCAACACCGGTAGTTTAGGATGCACAGATGCTCAGTAAATCTTATGCAATCAACACATGCAGCTCTCAGGCCAGAGCTTTTCCCACTACACCACAGGGCCTCTTCTCGAATGCATGCACAGGGTGATGGGCATGACATTCAGGAGACAGAATTCCCCCAAGCGGCATGTCCTGGCACACTGACTTCTGAACTCAAGTCACTCAAGACCAAAGAATACGGGTGATTATGTGATGTTCCATGAGCAGCTCTAGCCCATGCCATCAGGCCAATGGTCTTGTAGTTTTCACAATGTATGTTTCTCTCAAGAGTATCAGTAAATACTTTGACACTTTCAGAATGGACTTCCGTTTACCTTTTATTTTCTGTCCTATGCTGAAATAAGGAGTAAGTCTAGAAGCAGTGAGAAATAAGCTCTCTCCCTGCAAGTAGATTCCTTTGACACCACTAAAAAAAATCTGCATAGCAAGCTGCGTGCTAAGGCCTTCAGCAATGCTTGCCTAATGACGCTCACAGACTCATGACCAGCCTTCTCTGCATCTCTTTTATTACTGTGCTGTCCCTTTTTTTTTAAATTAGTAATGCTTTGGATTCAACTGGACATACAACTTAAAAGGAACATTTAATAAAAAGTTCTTTTCTCAACAAGGTCAAGATCATTCCCATTATTGTTTATAATAGCTTTCATGTTCCTCTGAATTTTATTCCATTTTCTTAAAATATATGGAGAGGTTGTGTTTTGGTATTTTTGGATGAATTATAACTATATCAAGTATACTGGTACTTAGTTGCACATTTAATCATGGCTGGGTATTTGGTGTTTCTCAAGTATATCTTACACGGTACTGAAAATAACTCTGATGGAGTAAGAAGATAGAGCACGTGTGGATAGTTAAGTAGATACTGATGGAAATTGAGTAGTATCTTCATATTAGCTAAATCTAGCAGCTTGAATTTTTGCTTTTTTGTTTTTGTTTTTTTAAGACCATTTCCTGAACTCATCTTCTATTTTTCATCTTTTGTAACAGAATCTCAGGAACTCCATCAGGACAGACTCTCCGTAGGGTATGGATATTACTGAGAAGAGGCACTGAAGCCCAGCCTTCGGGCCTCACTCAGCCCCGTGATCTCAGGTGTTGACACTTGCATGTGTCTTCCGGTGACGAAGCCCACAGTCCTTCAATCTTCCTCTGTTTTTAATGCATATTTAGTACGTGCTTTGAGCCATAGGAAATGGAATTTTAAAATGCACTGATACATGACCAGAAGAAAAATGTTCCGTTTGCTGGATCCCTGCCGTAATAGCAGCATCCTCTCTCGCCAGTGCCAGTGCGACGTCAGTGTGCGCACAGATGCACAGTCCCGCGGTCGCTCTGTCTTCTGTTACTGCAGAAAGGCAGCCTATTAGCTAAGCCTGAGCATGGAGTACAATTCTTCTATTAACCATTTATTTAGCCAACAAGCTAAGTAATGATGACATTTTTCTTTCTATTATGCGGGAGTTTTATGCATTTAGCAGTATTATTCCTTGA
Source organism: Equus przewalskii (assembly GCF_037783145.1). Taxonomy (NCBI): domain Eukaryota; kingdom Metazoa; phylum Chordata; class Mammalia; order Perissodactyla; family Equidae; genus Equus; species Equus przewalskii. The sequence goes on along the minus strand of NC_091837.1, from coordinate 33,946,887 downwards.
ACAGATGTGTCTTTTCAAAGTCATCTTCCTTTCCTATGAACATAGGATTTCTTCTTAATTGTATGGTTTTAAGCTACAACTGCTTCAAAAGGAGTTTCTAAACACACCACTGAGATTGCTCTGAACTGAGAGCCAGGTGACATGAAAACCACAGTGTCATCAAGAACGTGAGCAGCCAGCTCCCCACATCAAGCACCCAGTTAGCTCGTATTCTTTGGCTAAATAACTCCGCAGTCAGTGCAGTCATCCTCAGAAGCCTTAGAAATACCTGGGAGTGATCTGAATGCGGCAGTATCAGAACTACAAAAGAGAAGCAAGAAGCATTTCGCAGTCAGTCAGCAGACTGTAGAATCTGACACTGAAGGTTGTATCAAATCCCCGCCACGTGAGGGTTTTGAATAACCAAGCACGCTAGCCAGTCCCCTGCACAACACTTCCCTTTATCAATAAAGGAGCATTCACGAAGAATCAATATCTAAAGCCCGTTGGGCACCTCCCAGTACTTCTATGATTTCCTCAGTGCTGAGCGTTAACAAAGAAAACCTTGCTACTACACTCTTGAGAGGCACCCATGGACGCTGGCAACCAAATGATACCACTTTTTTCTAATAAGAAGTATAATAAGCTCTTGGGTCACCTTCAAAATACGGTTCCGTGTGGAATCAGGTGACTGAAAAAGTGAGGAGAGGAAATAAAAGGATGGCTCAGCAGTAAAAGCTGGCGCTGCTGCCCGAGCCTGCCTCTCTGCCCACAGCAAGGTCATGGAAACTCAGTGCGAGCCCAAGCGGCTGTCAGTAGCAGACACCAACAGGTGTGATCCTGGCACACATCGGTGTTTGTCTGACAGCTGCGTGTGCTCCCGCCAGAGCTCCAGCCAGTGATCTGCCTGGGTCTGCTCTGCAGAGGAAGACTCGCCCTACAGTTTCCCACTGAGTCATGAGGTCAAGGAAGAATCCCACTGATGTCTTTAAATAGTCTTGGCTCCAGCAAGCTAATGTGGGTGATGCTACTGGAGTGTGCCTGTGTGTGCCTGGCAGGGATATGCGGGGCTCCGCTTGCTGCTGGAGACAGAACTTAGAGGGGACTTCTCCAGCTGCCTCCCAGTGATGCTGGTAAGACCTGTTGGCAACGACTCCAAAGAAGAGCTCACGCACAAACGTGCCAAGGGAACCATGGTATCTGACGATAACAGCGGGAATTGCTGCCCCCTTTTGTGGATGGGAAAATTGACTTTAGAGTCTGCTAGGTAAATCACTTGTCCCCATGAATAAGCTATATGGACCCCCTTTGAGCAGCTCTTGAAAGAAGTCAGACGGCAGCTCTACACTACAATTGCCTGAGCTCAGAACCTGAGAATGAGCTACCGACCACCCCAGCACTTTGCTGCTCTTTCCCAAATGGCGTGAAGTGGGGAGGAGGAGGAATTAGGATAAGATGCCCGCAGTGGACGGAGGGTCTGGCTGATTCAGCCCACCGTGTTCTTTGGTGACTGAGACTTTGGGGCTCAGTCTAGTCTGCCCACCCACGTTATCCATGCTTCAGCCCCTTGCTTACATTTCTCTTTAGCAGGGCTCACATTTACCACATAGTCTAGAAACCCACACAGGTCTGTCTCTTTCACCAAAGTGTGAGCTCCTTGGTAGAAGAAGCAGGGTGTTATTCCTCTTGAGGTCCCAGCCCAGTGTCTAGGCTAAAGAAGGTGCTAATAAATATAAGTTTAACTGAATTAAACTAAACATGAAAAAGTTAGACAAGCCTTGGCAGCAAATCTAAATCCTAGGTCTTGATATTGTTTGCTATGTTCTGTAGACAAATGAGCCAAGAAACCTGGGCACTTGGCTCTCCATTATCTGAAGGTACTGTACTTTCTTCAGTGCCACATTTTCATCCTAAATCTTCAACTCCAAATGAATAGCAATGTCTTAGAGACTCTTGGCAGCCATGACAGCAGTAAGATCCAATGACCCTTGTGACAGGAACTCTGTAATTGCTTGTCCTGATGTTCATGTTTAACAGCTGTGTACTTTTAAAATTAAAAGCAAAACAAACTTAATATTTGTACAGAGCCTTTTGTCCAAAGAGCTTTTAAATGACACTCAACTCATTTTTTAAATGTCCCTATGTGAAAGCCAAGTGGCAAATACTATCTTCCTCTGAATGGGAAAAGGGTAATTACTTGTTTTCTGTGGCTTATCTAGGCCTTACCTCCTCTTTCCTGCCTTTTCGCCATTTCCCCCCCAATTATTAGCTCATCTCTGAGAGGGCAAATCTAGAAAGGGAGGAGAAGTGAAGTTAGAATCGGATAACGTAACCACTGGCCGGCATCTCTAGAAAAGCTCAGGGATGTGCCTATGGATGCAAGAGGACTGGGAAAGAAGGTGGACACTGACATTAAAACTGATTTGTATTTATTATCTGAAAGCCATCATGCTACCCCCATCATTCACCACCAGATGTGAGCACAAGCAGCTCGATTCTTACTCTATAGACATTTTAGAGACAATGTTCCTCTGACTGTTTCCCCAGAACCTGAGGGGAAAGCTCTGTCTGATTTGGTCATCGCCGGCAGGGCAGGGCCCCAGCTGGCTCTTTGGTCCCAGGTAACACTTACCAAGGCTGATGGAGGAGTGTGTCTCGCTGTTACCTGGCTGCAGGCTGCCGATTCGAGGGTTGAAACCAGACGGTGTCAGTGCCTCACGTCGCACTTGGCTCACACTACATGCTTAGCAAATATCTGACTTTTGGATTGCATTGAATCAGACCTGCTGTCCACTATTCCAAGGGCTGAATCCCACTACTCCTCAGAAGAATCAGAGCAATTATTTCTCTTCGGAGAAAACCAAAGGCCTGCTTCAATTTATGTTTAGAATGAGATGAACATAATATTTTGGGGCTTATTAGGAACCTATAGAGTTCAAAGCAAACACTTCCCTACAACAGGTGTTCAATACGATTTAGCAAATGGTAACACAAGCACTGAGCCACGCAAACAGTAAGGGGAGAAAGTTTAGACTAGACAAGTACCCAGCTGACAAGTCTCCATGCACTGGCTCCAGTCCACGCCTCCTGGGCCGCATCAGTTGTGCTTTTTATCCTTCAGGTAGCTGAAGAGCATCTCCAGGCCCCCCTCCACCAGCTCTGGCAGAGGCTTGGACAGAGGGTTATGGGAAATATGGAGCCCCTTGTCCATGGGGTTCCAAGCAATCCTCGCCAGTCGACACAGCAGGTAGAGTTCGTCCGGGAGGGTCTGGATGTCGTTGTTGTTCAAGTTCAGCAGCTCCAGGCTCGTGAGCAGGCAGAGAGACCGCGGGAAGGAGTGGATATTGTTTCTCTCCGCGATGAAGATCTGCAGGCTGACCAGACACTGGATGCTCTCAGCGATGTTTTCCAGGCGGTTAGAGCCCACGTGCAAAAAATCCAGCTCCTTCAGTGAAAACACACAGATGGGGATGTGAGCAAAATAGTTGTTGCTGATGTTGAGCTTCCTCAGTCTGGGGAGGTCGGCGAAGCTGGCAGGAAGCTGGGAAAGGCAGTTGTGCGACAGGCTCAGGACCTCCAGGTTTTTGCAGGCGCTCAGCTCGGCCGGCATCTCGGTCAGGCAGTTCATGTTGACGAACAGCACCTTCAGGCTCTTGAGGAGGCTGATTTCTCGGGGCAGACTCTTTAGGCGGTTCCCGCACAAGTTCAGGACCACGAGCCGAGTCAGCTTCCCCACCTCGGGCGGGAGAACCCTGAGCTGGTTGTGAGACAGATTGAGTTTCTGGACCTCAGACAAGCCCCACAGAAAGTCGGGGATGTCTGTCATTCCCTTGGTGACCAGGCTGAAGCTGACGTGGCGCATGCCCCGCTTCAGCAGAGACCGTGGGTCCTTTCCGGAGAGCAGGGCATCGTCCCACGGAGAGAATTTCTGCCTCCCGGCCAGCAGCACCATCCCCTTGGGGCCCTTGTCCTGGGAGTGGGCACTTGACTGCCGCGCCCCCATTCTCCCTCCTTTGCACCCTCTCTCCGCCGCCGCCCGAAGGCTGGGGTCCTGTCCACCCCAGCTGCTAAGCGGCCGGCGCAGGCAGGCAGCGAGCGCGGCGGCGAGGACAGAGTGCGGCGGCGGACGCGGGGGCTCCCGGTCAGCCCCGGCAGGGGCCCCAGCCTCCTGCGCGGCCGCGGGGGAGCTTCGGCGGTTTCTCTCTGAGCAGCCGGGCTGTAACGGTATACTGTCCCTGGGGCTGCAGAACTGAACCACTCGATTCCCTCTGAACGCCACCAGGCAGCTGTCACTGTCACTCTGCCCGGGTTTATTGGCCTGTATGTGCAAGCGGGTCACAGGGAGGCGGCAGCTAACTTTCCCCGCTCAGCTTTTCTTGGGTATCACAGCTGAGCAGGGTGGTTAGCAAGCCCGTCTCCCAAAAGAGGCAAAGTGGAAAAATCAAGCAGGCCCGCCAGCGCCAGGCCGTGGGCACGGTCTCGGGAGCGCGCCCGGACGCCAGGGGGACGGCTGAACGCCAGCCACAGAGTTAGGCTTCCAAAGCTGAAGACCGTCAGACGGCAGCAAACGCACCCATTTCAAACTTCGGTGAATTGTGCAGTCATGAAAAAGAAACAAGGAGCCTGGACACCTGGAATCCTCCGGCGGAAGGTTCCCCACGGTACCGGTCAGAGGGGACTCGCGAGGAGGGAGTGAAGGAGCGGCTGGACCCCCGCTGCCCTTTCTCCCAGAGCAGCTCTGGGATCAGAGTCTGCTGCCAGCTTCTGGGGTTAGCTCGGGGCACCTTAAATGTCTGACCGACCCCTCGGTGTTTGCCTTAGTAGGATGAGCACCGGGTGCCCGCTGTCCCGGAAGAATGTCGCTGGTACGCACCGATGTCTCTCTCTCGAATTAAAAATGTTCGCTTACACTCTAAGTATGTAGAGTCACTTATGAGTGTTGTGGGCTGCATTGTGTCCCCTCAAATTTCAAATGTTGAAGTCCTAACCCCCAGTACCCAGAATGTGGCTGTATTTGGAAATAGGGCCACGTGAAGACACCGGGAGGAGCCAAGGAGAGAGGCCTCGCAAGCAACCGATCCTGCGGACACCTTGCTCCCGGCCTTGTAGCCTCCAGAGCCTGTATTTAGGGCACCCAGCCTGTCACGCTGTGTTAGGGTGGCCTTAGCAAACTAATACAGTTGGGAGGAGGCAGACACATTTGCATACCCGAAAAATCCTAAAAATATGTCGTGATTAAGGGGAGAAGAGACATCAAGGTTGATGACAGGGTTCTGAGAGGAGGGCTGCAGTCTGTAGCGGCTGCTCCCCTGGAAGCACATGGCTCTTGCTGGCAGCAGCCCCTGCGTAGCCCTTGGCACAGAAGCTCTGTCCTGGAGAGCAATCACAGAGCTGTGATCACCAAGCCAGGAGCTCAGCTGGGCTCAGGCTGGGCGATCCCCGGAATCTGCAGGTCCACCCACGGAGGGGCCAGGGCCTGGGTGAGAGGAGCAGCGGGAGGTGTAAATCAAACAATGCCAGACCATTTCAGCTCCACGTGGCATTTGAGAGAGATGTGCTCCCTGTGACTGAGTAGCCCCTGGCGTTCTCAGACAGAGGTTGACACTTTGGACATTTTAGTAATGGGATGCTTCAGTGTTCTAGCTGTTAATTAAGGGGAAAAAAAGTAATGTAGCTAAATCTGTATCCTAAGTTTTTGAAGCAGACTATACCTTACACATGTAAATTTCATATGACAATGGAGTTCTGCTGTTAAAAACAAAGTTAGCTATGCTCCTCTTTCCCTCTTCCCTTCCATGAGCGTGATAAATGATGTTAGAGTTCCTGAAATGTGAGGAATAGCAGGAGCTGGGATGGTTTGAGCAGGAGTCAACAGCTTTCTTCTTTGTGGCAATTCTCCTTTTCCCTTAATACATTTTTTTCCAATAAATACTTTTTTGAGCAGTTAATAGCCAACACTTATTGAATGTTTATTAAGTGAAAGGCATCGCACTTTACATGCAGGATGGGTGTTAAAATGAACTCTACTTTACAGATGAGGAAAGGAAGATAGTGAGAGGTCAAGTTACTTATTATGCAAGATCAAGTCACTTGCCCAAGGTCAAGTACCTAGTCAATGGCAGAACCAGAATTCAAACCCAGCCCATCCAACTCCACAGCCCAGGCTGGGAGCTACAAGAAGACTCTGGACTTAGCCCTGTAGAAAGATGGAATAACTGTGGCTAGGATATGGTTTTTTCTTTTCAAATTGCTAGAGGTAAGGCTTGAGGGAACATAGGTAAAGAAATTACTAAGTAACTACCTGCATAGAAATAACTACATAATTAAGCATTAACCCTGCTTATACTACCCCCAAACAACTAAGAAAAGCAAAAGTTAAAACATCATTCCAGAAGAGTTTGGTGTAATGGATTTAATCCCCTCCAAAAATAGTTCAGTTCTTCTGTCGTGAGGTTCTCATATATCAAATGGCTGAGCTGTGTGAATAGCTGACTTTGTTTCTTCTAACGGTTTGAAACATAGATGCTGACTGCTTGCTTAACCACGGTTGTCCGTTCAGAGCGCGGTCACCTAGAGGCTGGTCAGCGCCTCTAGCCCTGCATCTTCGTAAATGAAATAGGTCATGTGAGGGGATGATTTCCCAGAGCCCCTCCCCCCTTCTTCATGGTGGACTCTCGCTGCAAATGAGACCACTGCAGGGAAGTGAAGGCACACTTAACGTCTTTTCTAAGGCATGCAAAATCCAAGGCGGCTTTTATTTTCCTTCCATTCACATTGATCCCCAGGGAATTAGCAATGGCCGGGATGCTGCTGGCTTCAGGATGCGCTACGGAGGCCACACATCCAGCTTTGCCACGAGACACTTCTGAGGCTCTCCGAATGGATTTCAGTTTGGATTAAGCCTCAGAACAATGGATTGCTGGACAGGTTTGTGAGAGTGCCTTCAAATCCTAAGGAAGTCATAGAATAATCGGAATGTATTCAGTATGCTCAATGTATTTCCTGCACTTCTGTGTAATCCAATTGTTTATTTTCCAACATATGAAAATCCACATTTATTCATACTGAATTCATACAATAACTATTGAAAACAATTTTTTTTATTCTTGCTGTGGCTTTTCAGCTTAGGACTATATATTATGTCTGTTAATTTTGAATGAAAGAAATGTGTATGTTTAAATAGTTTATTAAAATAACCATTTTACTAATTTAAAATTTTAAAAATAGAAAATGTAGGCAAGTATGAAGAGAGACAACCCAATTAACGTTTTGCATATGTAAATCTAGGTCTTGTTCCTGTGCATATCTACTTCAATGTGTTTTCTTTTACTGAAGAAAATTTTTTTTATGTGTCTTAGCCCAGGTTTCCTCAAAAGTAGAGCTTGAGGCAAAAGCTATGGGATGAATGTTTGATTGAGGAGTACTATCCAGGCCCGCGAAAATCAGGGGGCCTGGGAAGTCACGGGAGGAAGGAGAGCAAATGGGAGCCGTGCCTTCCGAGCTGGCCGCGACCCTGCATCCAGCACAGCCTGGTGCTGGGCTTGCAGACACCCGCGGAGAGGCTGCGTTAAACCAGCATGTCTCGGAACAGTCCATGGTTAAGCATCTGCAACATGCATGCAATGGGGAGCCCAAAGTACAGAACAAAATTCCCTAATTTGTGGTTATGATGGTATATAACCCATAGTACAGTGAGGGTACATGGTAAGACCCCGCTAACTGACAGCTGTTCCATAAGTGACAGCTGTTATACTATCATACTCACATACCCCCCCACACACACACATGCCCCTGGATTCATTTACTGAACTTTCTCCGTGCATTTGATTTTTACTTTGTCCTTGTTCACGAACTTTATACTCTCTTCAAGGCCAATCAAACCTGTGTCCATGAAGCATCTCTCATTTATCTTTCACTCACATTATATTTGCAGAGTATTTACTTAGTTTCAGAAGCTGTTTTAGACATTGTTATACGGTCTATCTGATGCTCCTAAGACTTGTGAGGTCCATATTGTTAACTGCGTGTTAAATATGATGAAGTTAAGCTTCAGTGGGGTTAACTGATGCTCCAAGTTACAAAACTGGTCAGTATAAGAGTTAAGACCAACACTTGTCTTCTGATCTAAATCCTGTTCTCTTTTTACCATGCGAAGATGTGGCCTCCCTCTGCAGTTTTTTCTCAGTACAGTGGTTATTATTACTCTCACTGGAGCATGCCCCAGCCTTCCGGCTTGTAGCCACCACAGTGAGAGGGAGCACAGCCTGGTGCTCAATATTATGAGCCCAATTAACATGGCTGAGAGCCTTGGATTTTAATCCTGAGTTTATTACCGAAAGGCCATGTGACCTTGGGCAAGTTACTTAGCTTGTCTATAATTTCCATTTCTTCATATGTAAAATGGAGATAATGATAGTACCTTGTAAGGCTGCCATGGGAATTAAATGACTTAATACATAAAAATGCTTAGAACACGTCTCCACACGTAGTCAGTGAATGGATACCTGACAGGTCACAGGAAAGACGGCCAAGTGCACTGCTGTCTCCAGGGGCGCGTGAGAGAGGACCTTGTCCAGTACGGGTGAGCCTGGCCCTTTCGTCTCCTGAAGCCTCCCTCTCAACCAGCCAGCCATCAGCTCTTCCCAGGGAAACGTGCGTTCCCCGAAAGCGAGATGTTCAGGCGCAGGTTCTCAGGCCGATCCAAACGGAGCTGCTTTTCTCTGTGAGGCAAGCTCCTCTTCTGAAACCCTTCATCCTGGGGTTTGATCGCTGTCTCCCTCTGTTCATTCAGCTCACATTTGCTGTCCACTCAGTTAGATTCAGCCTCTTGTCTCCCCTAGAGCCCTGGAACAGTTCTGAGGACGAAGTAGGCACTCAATAAATGCTTACTGAAATGCACAAACACTTGGGGCCTAATGGAAGTTTGCTGGGAGAAAAGAACAATGCAGAAGGCACTTGGCTACCCTGTTTCTTTTTGATTGCTTCACTGTCACTGTATTTTGACCTGCTTAATGCATCCCTGCAGAGGACTCTACCCACACCCCGTGTGCAAGAGCTGGTCACTGGACTCCTGATTCAACCTCCGTTGCAGCAACTCCTTGGACAAAGCTTTGCCAGACAAGCCAAGTCTATTCCATCTTTCGGAGGAAGCCTCAGCACCTTCTCGAGGAAGGTCCTGGTCCTGCTGTCCTGCAGGCTGCCTGGCACTGAGTGAGCGAGGCTCAGCCCCTCTCCATCCTCGCCTGTAAGTGGGATAATTGGGCTTCCTCCTCACAAGCCTGTTGTGAGGATCAAATGGGGTGATGTAAGGACAGCAAGTAGCACAGCACCTCCTGCAAAAGGGCCCCTAGTGCCATTCAAGAGTCCACCGTAATCCATCCTCGGCATCGTGGCCAGAATGTTCTAGAAGTCTATTCCTACCAACCCGCTGCATAAGCTGTCCTTGCAGGCCATGGTCACACACTTGCCCACATCGCAGTCTCACATCCCACCATTTACCGTCTAACACACACACACACACACACACACACACACACACACACACTTGACCTTCCAGCAACACTGAGGTAGTAACTTCAGTGACTCCCTGCACACCCCTTGTGTTTTCAGGATGCTGTCTCTTTGTTCATACTGGTCCCTTGATTGCACGCTAGCACCACTCATGTTTCTCGCAAGATACAGTGTCACCTCCTAAGAAAGCCTTCCCTGACCACCCCACCTCACTCTGGGGCTGCCTGGGCATCCTTCCTTGCCTTCTGGAGCATCCTGGACTCTCCTTTCTCACACACAGTGCTCATCCCTCCTAACAGCAGCAGTTCTCAACTGCGGCAACTTTGCCCCTCAGGGGACACTTGGAAATGTCTGGGGACATGTTTGATCAACTAAGGGGATGGTGGTGCTGCTACGGGCATCTAGCAGGTAGAGGCCAGGGATGCTGCTAACATTCTGCGGTGCACAGGACAGCCCCCCAACAGAGAGTTGTGGGTACCAAATCTCAACAATGCCAAGGTTGAGAAACCCTTACATGAGGGTGATCAGCTTTTGTATCTCCCCGCTTAGACCATATACACTTGTTAAGGCTGGAGCTGAATCTATTCATCACTGTTTGTTCCCCTTGAGCAGGATATCAGCCAATATGTGATGCCCATTCAATGAGCCTAGCTCCTCCCCCACTCAATCCTGTTATTTGTGAATCAAGCCCATTCTGTTTTGGGAGGGTCACTGCCCCTCTACTACTCTGTGACCCACGTGACCAGAAACATAAATAAAACCTGTGTTGTGTGTCAAGTGGTATCAAACTTCTATTTATGCAGAATCACACTGCTGACATTATCCATTCAGGAAAAGAGAGAGCACAGCAAGTCCATTTCACTCTCTGGGATATGAACATCAGTAGCTCCAGCCTGTCAGAGAAACCAAGCCCCAGTGCAACTCTAAGAAAACACTGAGTCTATCTTCCTAGCAGCTGCATCTCATCAAACCATCTCAACAAATTAAAATCGAGCTTTTAAAAAGGTTGCTGCCAGAAAGAGATCCACTTTGTTATTATACACCTTTTCCTCTCAGGAAATCCCTCTGTTGGGCTAACTCTAGCTCTGTCCGCTTCCATTTTCCCTGCATCTTCCTGTTTGTCCTCATGGAGCTGAGTAACCAGCAAATGCTTTTATAGTCCTGCTCATCTGGGCCTGATCATCAAAGCACGCTTCATGTTTAACAGCAGCAAACAAAGGAGGAAATAAAAAGATGCTTTGATTAGAAGTTGAGAGAGCAATCAAACACCACATCAGCATTCTGCACGTTAAGTTTATCTCAGAAAGCAAGGTCATGAATTTAAGAGCGATGAGATGCTGTATAATATCCTCAGACCAAAGGAGCAGAGCTTCATTAAGGAGCAAATCTCCTTTTAAGAAGTTTCAAATTATTGTGACATTGTAGGATGATAAATTTTCAAGTGGCTAACAAAAGAAAATAGAAGCAGAGAGATGAAGTTCAATCAAGTGGACCACACAGTCCTTATCAGAGATACACGCCTCTCCAATAAGAAGTTCACAATATGCTGTGTGTATTTAACTGACGTGTTTGATAAATTATAAGTTGGAGTCTCATTTTAAAACTCCTCCAAAAACCCATTACTGTTTTAATTTCAGATTTGGCCTGAACTATGTTAGCAAAAAGAAACCCCCTTCCCTGCCAAGGGCACAAGATAGAGTAGACTAGAGTCGGTGCCGGGAGCCCGAGGGATCCCATTCCCAGTTTCAAATCCTGGGTTATGTATCAGGCTGTGCAGTCAGAGAGCTGACGGCCGATTCCAGCTCTGCCACTTTCGGCCATGTGACCTGGGGCCAATTGCTCGGCTGCTCGAACTCTCAGTCTCCTCCTGAGAGTTGGGAAGGATAATAACTTGGGATCATTATGAGTATTAAGTGAGGTAAAGCAGGTAGACCCTTAGCTTGGGTGCTGGCATATAGTAAAGTGATTGGCAAGGATTAGTGGTGACAAGTGCTATTACTGCTCTGCTAGTTGTATGACTTCAGGCACGTTTTCAGCCTCGCTGAGTTTGCTGTGGGCATTAGAAATAGACCGTATATGACAATGACTCAGAGTTGGAGCTCCTATAAGCGTAGTCATCGTCATCATCAGGGACGTCACTGTCTTGGTGGTGATTTGACTTTTAAGTGACAGCACTTTACCTGAAAGAAAAGGAGTTACAATCTCTCTATACTTAAAACCATATACATAAATTATTGCAACCACATAAAAATTATATGTGCACATGGGCAAGATCTGACAGAAAGCAGAGAAAAATAGAAATCGATTTTTTGGGACGTCAGCCATGTGGATAAGTTTCATTCTTTTGTTTGAGTTCTGCTAATGTTATAACTGTGTTTAATAATAATGCTTAAAAAATTTCTATTATATCAAAGTATAATAAATCCCCATACATCTACCAGACACCTTCAACAATTAATAATGCTCTTTTATAATTATGGAGGAAAATTCAAGTCAGCACTGTTCCAATTGTAATAAATTTCATACGTGAACGAGGCAATAAAGTTGATCTGGAATAAGCAGGAGCATGAGGAGTATGGAACAGAGAATAAAAGAGTCTGACTCAACCAAAAATTTCACTCTGGCTGCTCAAAGTAATCAGGAGCCAGCCCAGGTGTCTTCATAGCACATAGTCCCTTGCATTCATTCAACAAGCATTTATGAAGTGCTTGCTCTGTACCAGGCCAGGTGCCAGATCCTAGGAATATAAAGAAGAGAAAGTCACTGGGCAAAGAGCAAGGTGATGGCCAACTCCATGTCCTTACTGAATTCCTCCTGAAAACCCAGCAAAGTGTTTCAGTGTGTGGTTACTAGTGCTGTCATAGAAATACATCTAAGTTGGGGTGGGAAGAGACAGAGGGAGGAAGAAGCCCGGCGAGGGATGGGACAGTGCGGGACGCAGGGGAGGGAGGAGCTTGGTTCGGCCAAGTGGGAGCTGGACTGAGCATGGAAAGAAGAGGAACTAGCAGGAGCAGGATGTGCCCCGTGCCCAGAGGAACGGCAAGAACTTTGGAAAGACCCGAGGAGAGGATGCAAATGGGTGAGAGAAGCTGCTGCTGAGGGCGCAGAGAAGGTAGACTGACTACCAGAGAAAAGAAATGCAAGTGTGCACTCCTTCAGCTCGCTTTTCTCAGAATACATCATCTTTAAAGAGTTATTTGACTTGACTTAACGACTTGTCTTCCTTTCATGGTGATTCTGTTCAATGTGAGTTTGAAGAGGATTTCATTGTTCCAGCGTCACACTTTTAGAAAAATACGTGGCTTTGGCTTCAGGCGCCCCGCAAGGGTTTAATGACTATTCATTTAGGCCTTTGCAAGATTTAATTACTTATTATTGTAATGGATTTTAAATATCTCTTTAAAACTAATTAAAAAGAGTAAGTCTTAATTAAGAACTGAAGGTGCTTAAAAATTTTTGGAGTTACATATTATGTCCAACTGAGCGAACTTTATTTCCGCATTAACACATGTCCTGTGGTTGCATATCCTCCTCTCTTGTGCTTGTCTCCTTGCAAGCTCCACTCAGGCACACAGGCCTCTTTCTCAAGAGCACCAGACCAGCTCCTGCATCAGGGCCCATCTTCCGCTGCTTGGAGCTTGTCCTTGCAAATACCTGTGCGCTGCCTGAAGCCCCAACTAAGTTCCCGAGGGTGGGGCTTGCCTGGGGGCCTGAGAATTGATGGGAGCTCCACCACCCAGTTTGGAAGCTGGAAGTGTGGAGAGAGGGTTGCCCAACTTCCTGTCTAGTTGCCCTACAAGGTGGTGGGTCTCAGAGAGAGCTTAGAACCAACCCAGGGGTGGGGAAAAAGACATTTCCAAATTTGATTGAATTGAAACCAAAAATTACTGCAACATCACTGAATTTAATTGCATTTTTACAGACAGTTTTGTGTAAGTTTTCAGTTACCATGCAGCTATGAGAGCTCGTGATAAATTTAAATCTGGTTATAAGAAAACAAGAAAGTTATTTTTTGCACAGCTCAGTTTGGCTGGAAATCATGCATACTCTACCTACAGAGCTTTTGAGAATTCAAAAAGAAAAACAAAGAGGATGAGAGTCTATGAGAAATGAGATGCTCAGCTGACAGCCAGCACTAACCACCAGATATGTGTGGAGGCCATCTCAGCCCGTCTAGCCCCGGTTGAGCCGTCAGACAGCAGCTTCATGAGTGATCACAGGTGAGACCAGCAGAACCACCCAGCAGAGCCCAGTCCAACTTGCTGATCCACAGAATCATGAGCAAATAACATAGTCATTGTTGAAAGCTGTTAAGTTTTGGAGTGGTTTGTTATGCAGCGACAGATAATTGATAGACACGTGTAAAGTTGTACACAGTGGACTCAGCTCTCATCCACACCTAGTGGAAACAGAAATTGTCATCTGTCAGGAAGGTACACAATAATACAGTGGATAAAATTATAAAAGAGTCATGCATTACCCCTTATTACTTTCCTTCGTTCCTTCCTTTCTTCCTTCCTTCCTTACTTCCTTCCTTCTTTCCTTCCTACCTTCCTTCTTTCCTTCTCTCTTCCTCTTTTTTTTTTTAATGGGAATGACATATTTGATAAAACTCAATGTCTTTTAAAGTGCAGTTTGGATAGACGTTTTGGAAAGTTTCAGTATAACAAGTAAGAAATCATAGACTTGTGATTTAAATGTATAGGAAGAGCACTTTCTCTTGTCATCTTTAACTTTATTTCCTAAAGAACGAAAGAAAATTCAGGTAAAAAATAAATGGTATAGCAAACCTTAGTTGAGAGCCATTCTACAATGCAGATAGCCTGTACTCTTCAAAAATGTCAAGATCGTGAAAGTAAAAAAAAAAAAAAGACTAAGGAATTGTTCCCAATAAAAGGAGCCTGAAGAGAAATGACAACTAAACGTAATGGGTGATTCTTGATTGGATCTTGAACCAGAAAAAATTAGTTTTCTTGTTTTGCTATAAAGACATTAGTGGGATGATTCTGAAATTTGAATAAGCTGTGTAGATTAGATGATAGCATTGCATCAATCTTAATTTTACGCTTTGAAAATCGTTCTATGGTCATGTAAGAGAATGTCATCTTTTTAAAAGAAATACTCACTGAAGTATTTAGGAACAAAGGGGCATTATATCTACAACTTACTCTCAAATGGTTAAGAAAATATGTACATAAACATTTATTAAATATTATGTCTATGACACAGAATAAGAAAACAAGTGAGGTAAAATGTTATCTTTCAGGAATTGTGGGTTAAGAATATGTAGGAACTCTTTATACCATTTTGCAACTTTTCTCTAAATCTAAAACTATTTAAAATTAAAGTGCTTAAAAGTTTTGTTAAAGTAGTGGAATGTGAAGCGAAAGTGATAAAGATGAACAATTATAGAAGTTGGAATTATTCTGTCAGCGAGAAGCAAGCTGTAAGAATCACTCAGCAGTGGGAAGACAAGGGAAGAAGAAACTGAAGTTTTAAATTGGAATGGACATTTTTTAATACCTAAAAGGAACAAAAGAACTGGAGAATTTATCCAAAATGCCTTTAGGTGATAGAAAAGGGAAAGTATAGTTGAAGGCAGCAGTTGGAAAAAACGAAACCCTTTCACCTTTGTGCCCAAGCTCCTGCTGTCCAGTACATGAGTCTCACTCTCACACCCTTATCTGGACTCTCAGGAGAAGCCAGAGAGCAGAGTGGCTACAGAAAAAGAGGGTATTGAAGCTATCTCCTCATAGCATGGAAACTTGCCTTCTCCTCATTCTTTCCTTAATGGCCTATGTTAGTGCTTTTAATTTTCTTCTTTTTGAAGAAACTCTCTTTAGAGTGCTATAACTCTCTTTCCAGAGGAAAAGCACAGTCAGTCTCAGGGAGTTCTGAGTCCTCCTCTATTTATTATTTTGTTTGGTGTATAAACTTGCAACTAGTAGCTAAGTTCTGGAGAGCTAATGCACAACATGGTGATTACAGTCAACACTACTGCATTATACCCAAAGTTATTAAGCGACTAGCTCTTAATTGTTCTCAACGTAAAAAAGAAATGATAATTATGTGATGTGACAGAGGTGTTAGCAACGCTGCGGGAGCAATATTGCAATATATAAATGCGTCAAACCACCACATTGCACACCTCAAACTTCCACAATGTTATATGGCAATTATACCTCAATAAAAAAAAGAACATGTAATAATGAGACTTCTAAGAAGGCTCCTTGCCTGCTGCATCAAATGCAGCGTTATATCAGGGTATGGATTTGGCACCCATTCAGCAATGCATGTGGAGAAGTGTTTCAGAACACATGCAATAAAGAGGTTTCTAAGAAAAAAGAAAAGATAAGAAAGCCTAGAGAAAAGATATGAAAAATGACTCAAGAGAACCCAGAAAAGAAGGAAAAGGAGGAGGAGGAAGAAGCAGAGGAGGAGGGGAAAGGATGTGGAAGGTGGCTGTTTCTTTAGCTTCCAAATCTGGGCCACGCTTTTCCTCTGTCATTTGGAAGGATTAATTTGCTAGGTGAGGGGACCGTGTTACTCAGCAGAAAAGCGTACAGGTAAAATCTCAGGAAGGCTGGGAAGGTTCAGCAGCAGACCCAGAGAGGGCCACGTGAGAGTCAATATCATAGCGCTGACAGCAAGGGAGGGCTGCGTCTTAGATTGTGCAAGGGATTTTGTTTACTGGAAAAACAACTTGCATTATTTCATCACTCGGGTCCCAGACAAATTCCCACATGTCCTCCTAGGAAACGGGGTGGAGGCGGATGTCTCTTATTAACAGTGACTTGCCATCACTGTGCAAACTTTTCCTTTGTCATTTACCACCTCCCTCTGGCCAATGTTTGTCCCCAAAGGAGTTGCGTTGACTTTTAGTAAAGAGTGTGGGAGGGGGATATGGGAGGGCTGAGGACAAGAGGTGGGAGAATGGCTTTCACATAGAACTTTGAAAGGCTTTCCTTTCAGTCTGGAAATTCTAGTGTTTCTCTTACAGTGGCTTGGGAATCATCATATTTCTGTTTCTTTTACTCCTCTTTTTTTCAAGACCCTGATTCTTTGAAAATGCATACAAATGCTCATGTTTTCTACTTTCAACTTTGAGAATTACTTCCATATAAATTAATTCCTATTCCAAAAAAATTCTCTCTTTTCAAAAAGAGTGATAGAGAAGCAGCCTTGCCATTAAGGGTCTGGCCCTGCATTCCTGGAGCCTTGAGTTCCTCTCTGCAAATTGGAGAGTTGCTGTAGGAACCAGGTGCTCTTCAGCACAGAGCCTGGCTCACGGGAAGAGCTCAATAAACAAGGGCCACCATCATTTTCATTGTCTTACTTCTCCCTTCCAGTACAAAAATACAGAGGTGACTTACCTAAATGAAATCAGGGAAGGCATATGGAAATCAAGAAGTACGTTAGGAAAATTAGGCAGTCAGCATCAAAAGAATTGAACCTGCTTCACCTTCTCTTACTCTTCCCTTTCCAATTTGTTTGTGTATATCTACCACACTAAATACTTAGTGTTTCTGTTTCTCTATTTCTTATCCAGTCCAGCATTGCTGCTGTGTATAAGACTCTATGGCCTCTGCTAAGGGGAAGGCACCAAAATATGGATGCTCCCCTTGAACAGCAGCCGGGAGGAAGAGTGGGGGGTGGAAGAGGGTAGGTGGAAAATTAAAGATGTGATTGGAGGGCTGAAGAGACTTTTTGCAGTGCAACGATTTTCATTAACTAATTGCAAGGTTTAGCATAAGCCCAAGAATGACATTTTGCAGGTTTAACAGATTCAGCAGTTCTAACAACTAGCCAGATTAGCCCCAATGACACAATAAAACTCTTATGTTTACTGAAAGTCTATAAGACATTGAGCCCTAAGCATTTTTCTAATGAGTAGAATAGACAGTGGAAGTGAATGGAATAGAATATAGATGAAGAAAGAGAGAGAAATGGAAAGAAAAAAATAAAGAAAGTGCATGTAGCAAATATGAAAATAATGTAGGGCTTAATGACTACTGAGGATAAGAGCTGGGAGGGGTTTGGGAAAGTCATTCTCCTTGGAAGTCATTATAGGAGTACGACAGCACTCAGAACCAAGCCGACACACTGTCATCTTTTTCTAGAAGAATATTCAAGAAAGATTTTGTTTTCAGCAACTTCAACAAGTATCATTTGAAATGGGCTAGCCACAGTCAAGCCCTACCATATAAAGTCCTGCCAAAAAGTTTCACAACTATCCTTTTGGAGCCAAGTAAATTATTTTTAACCAGTAGGCACCAAAGACTCTCTGAAGTACGTCATCCAACAGAAGTCTGGGTTCTTCCGTTGTTGATTCTAATCTCATAATTCAAAACAGCTGAAAGGTCTAAACATCAACGAAGAACATACCACAAAGCTTAACAGATACCTTGCGTGCTAAAGCTGGGAGGAAGCCCAGGTCTCTGGTTTACTGCCTCTGAACTAACAGATAACTGAACTGAGATCCAGCTCTGTTGAGAGGTGTCCCCAGAGCTACACAGCCTATGGCAGAACAGGGGCCGAACTTGAATCCCAGCATCCCAGCTCCGGCTCAGCAATGTTCCACTCTGCTACATGGCCCTTTCCTGAAAACATCTTAAAGTAGTACTCTTCTCAGAGATAATATATTTTAAACAGAATCAAATCTTCAAAATAAAAGGAATGAGGTTGTAATTGGTTGACTTCCAGGCTCTAGCCAGTAGGGAGAAATTTCTGGTCATGAGTGTGGCCTGTCTTGTGCCTCTGAGATTCCCCCATGAAGAGAATGGTTGCTTGCTCTCCCTACAGTTAAGACAAACTTTGGGGAAGGGAAGGGAGAATTGGGATGACATGAGAACACTGGTGTTGGTGTGGAGCCTCTTAACCTTCCTTCCCTCCCAGGAATAAAAAGGAGGTACTGGAGGTGTCATCATGACATGGGGTGCTGGACAGAGCACTCATTATACAGCAGGGAGACTTGAGTTTGAGACCCAGCTCTTGCACTGACTTTCTGAGAAACGTGCCTTCTTGCTCAGCCTCTGGACCTCAGGTTCTTCAATATAAAATAGGGACTCTGTCTACATCAGAAGCTTATGAAAACAACTCAGTGGGATAACAGACATGATCACTCATTGTAAACCATACTTCATTATACAGACTTAAGTTATTGTTGTTATCATTATTACTAATTGTTCAAAAATTGATCACTCTTGTCCTTGCCACTTAACAAGTTTGCAGACTCCTAGATGGAACTATCCAGGTGCAGGAAGATCCTGAGCTCACCTCCTCCCACAGACACAACAAATCTACAACTACATATGGAATAATTCCCTCTAAAGGGGACCTGGAGAGCAGATGAACAAAGCCTCCACAACAAAGGAGACACTGAGAAGGTGGGAGAAGCAGAGAGACCATCCCACTAAGGAAAAACTCACAACCCAGTCGTGGTGTTTCCTGGTTGGGAGGGCTCTCAAAGATACAGAACTTTTCCCTGAGGAACAAGGGGTTTGAGCTCCACAAAAGGAACCCCAACCCTTAGATCCTGCACAGCAGAGATGAGCTCCCAAAATACCTGCCTTTGAAAACCAATGGGGAATATGTCCAAGAAAACTATAGAATTGTAAGGAAAGGGAAACCCACCATTAAAGGGCTCATGCACAGACTCAATCAACCTGGAAACCAGCACAAAAACAGCAGATTGAAAGCACATAGACCACAGATGAAGGAGACCCACTTACTAATCTTACAGTGCCTGCTGGAGAGGCAGGAGACAGCTGGGACTCTCCCCAGGGACTGAAACACTGGCAACAGCCATTTTTGTGATCTCATTCTGCTGTGCCAATGCAGATGCTGGTGGACACCATTTAGGAATCCTCCTTTTAGCCTGCTAGCATCAATGAGTGTGTTCCATTGAGAACCCTACCCATGCTTGTGCCTTGGGCAGACCTCACAGCCCGCTAAATGATAGTCCTGCCTGCCAGCACACCCACAGCAACCGAGGCTGGGCCTTGCAGCCAGCCGTGCTGGGGGTCAGCCCTGCCCATCAGCATGGCTGTACCAGTTGAAATCAAGCCTTGCAGCCAGCTGCACTGGGGACCAGCCTTGCCCACCAGTGTGTTCAAAGTAGTCGTGGCCAGGCCTCACTGCCAGCTGGGCTAGGGGCCAGCCCCCCCTGTTAGCATGCCTGTAGCACTCGTGGCCCCACCACAACAGGAGAGTGCACAAACTCCATACAGGAGAACACCTCTGGAGCACCTGGCTCTGGTGGCCAGAGAGGATTGCACTGCTGATCCTCACAGGACTTCTACAGAAGCCACTCCTTCAAGACTGTGAGACATACCCGATCTACCTAACACATAAAAACAAACACAGAGAAGTAGGCAAAATGAGAAGACAAAGAAATATGCTCCAAACAAAAGAATCAGACATAATTTCAGAAAAACAACCAAAGAGAGGTAAGCAATCTACTCAATAAAGAGTTCAAAGTAATGGTCATAAAACTGCTCATCAAACTCAGTAGAAGAATGGATGAACACAGTAAGAACTTCAACAAAGAGATAGAAAATATAAGAAAGTACCAATCAGAGTTGAAGAATAAAACGACTGAAATGAAAAATATACTAGAGGGAATCAACAGTAAATTAGATGATACAGAAGAAAAGATCAGTGATCTGGGAGATGGGGTGGTAGAAATCACCCAAGCTGAACACCAGAAGAAAAAAAGAACTTAAAAATATGAGGCTAGTTTAAGGGACCTCTGACACAACATCAAGCATACTAACATTCACATTGTAGGGGTCCCAGAGGAGAAGAGAGAGAAAAGGGGCAGAAAGCTTACCTGGAGAAATAATAGCTGAAAACTTCCCTAACCTGAGAAAGGAAACAAACATCCAGGTCCAGGAAGCAACACAGCAAGACATATTATAATTAAAATGTCAAAAATTAAAGATAAAGAGAAATTTAAAAGCAGCAAGAGAAAAACCATTAGTTACATACAAAGAAACCCCAACAAGACTATCAGCTGATTTTTCAGAAGAAACCTTGCAGGCCAGGAGGGAGTAGCATGATATATTCAAAGTGCTGAAAGGAAAAAACTTACAACCAAGAATACTCTACCCAGCAAGGTTATCAGTCAGAATTGAAGGAGAAATAAAGATATTTCCAGGGCCGGCCCAGTAGCATAGCAGTTAAGTGCACACATTCTGCTTCTGGTGGCCGGGGTTTCGCCGGTTCAGTTCCTGGGTGTGGACATGGCACCGCTTGGCAAAAGCCATGCTGTGGCAGGCGTCCCACATATAAAGTAGAGGAAGATGGGCAGGGATCTTAGCTCAGGGCCAGGCTTCCTCAGCAAAAAGAGGAGGATTGGCAGAAGATGTTAGCTCAGGGCTAATCTTCCTCAAAAAACAAAAATTAAAGATATTTCCAGACAAACTAAAGGAGTTCATCACCACTAGACCAGCCTTACACAAAATGTTAGAATGACTTCTTCAAATGAAAAGGAAAAGGCCATAACTAGAAATAAGAAAATCCTGAAAGAAAGAAATCTCACTGGTAAAGGCAAACATATCGTAACAGTAGTGGATCAGCCACCTGTATAGCCGGTATGAAGGTTAAAGGACAAAAGCAGTAAAATCACTGATATCTCCAATAGTTAGCTAAGGGAGACACAGATAAAAAGATGCAGAAAAATGACATCAAAAACATAAAACATGGAGGGAGGTGTAAAAATGTAGTGCTTTTAGAATGCACTCAAACTGAAGCCACCACCAACTTAAAATACACTGCTATACACATAGGTTGTTATAAATGAACTTCATAGTAACCACAAAACGAAAACCTATAATAGGTACACAAAAAAATAAAGAGAAAGGAATACAAACATAACACTAAAGAAAGTTATCAAATCACAAGGAAAGAGAACAAGAGAAGAAGAAAGGAACAAAGAAAAACTACAAAAACAACCAAAAGCAATGAACAAAATGGCAGTAAGTACATACCTATCAATAAATACTTTAAATGTAAATGGACTAAATGCTCCAGTCAAAGACATAGGGTAGCTGAACTGATAAACAAAAAAACAAGACCCATATAAAGGCTGACTACAAGAGACTCACTTCAGAACGAAATACACACACTACTGAAAGTAAAAGGATAGAAAAAGATATTCCATGCAAATGGAAATAAAAAGAAAACTGGGGTGGGGGCTGGCCCCGTGGCCGAGTGGTTGGGTTCGCGTGCTCCGCTGCAGGCGGCCCAGTGTTTCGTTGGTTCGAATCCTGGGCGCGGACATGGCACTGCTCATCAAGCCATGCTGAGGCAGCGTCCCACATGCCACAACTAGAAGGACCCACAACGAAGAATACACAACTATGTACTGGACGGCTTTGGGGAGAAAAAGGAAAAAATAAAATCTTTAAAAAAGAAAAAAAAGAAAACTGGGGTGGCAATACTTATATCAGACAAAATAGACTTTAAAATAAAGTCTGTAACAAGAGACAAAGAAGGGCATTACATAACGATAAAGGAATCAATCCAACAAGTGGATATAAAACTAGTAATTATCTATGTACCAAACATAGGAGCACCTAAATATGTAAAGCCAATATTGACAGAGATAAAGAGAGAAATTGCCAGTAATGCAATAATAGTGAGGGACTTTAACACCCTACTTACATCAATGGATAGATCATCCAGAAAGAAAAATCAATAAGGAAACATTGGCCTTAAAAGACACATTAGAACAGATAGACTTAATAGATACATACAGAACCTTCCACCTAAAAGTAGTGAAATATACATTCTTTTCAAGTGAACATGGAACATTCTCCAGGATAGATCACACGTTAGGCCACTATACAAGTTTCAGTAAGTTTAAGAAGGTTGAAATCATATCAAGTGTTATTTTCAGCCACAATGATATTAAAATCAATTACAAGAAGAAAACTGGAAAAAAACACAAACACACGGAGGCTAAACAACTTGCTACTAAACAACCAGTGCATCAATGAAGAAATCAAAGAGGAAATAAAAAAACACCTTGAGACAAACAAAAATGGAAACACAATGTTCCAAAATCTATGGGATGCAGCAAAAGCAGTTCTAAGAGGGAAGTTTGTAACAATATAGGCCTACCTCAGGAAATAAGAAAAATCTCAAATAAACAATATAAACTTACACCTATAGGAACCAGAAAAAGAAGCACAAAGCCCAAAGTTAGTAGAAGGAAAGAAATAATAAAGATCAGAGTGAAAATAAATGAAATAGAGACTAGAAAACCAATAGAGAAGACCAATGAAACTAAGAGCTGGTTCTTTGAAAAGATAAACAAAATTGATAAGCCTTCAGCCAGACTCATCAAGAAAAAAAGAGAGAAGGCCCAAATAAAATTGGAAATGAAAGAGAAGTTACAACCAATACTACAAAAACACCAAGGATCTTAAGAGACTATAAACAATTATATGCCAACAGATTGGACAGCCTAGGAGAAATGGATAAATTCCTGGAAATATACAATCATCCAAGACTAAATTATGAAGAAATAGAAAATTTGAACAGACTGATTATTAGTAATGAAATTGAATTGATAATCAAAAAACTCCCAACAAACAAAAGTCCTGGACCAGATAACTTCACAGGTAAATTCTCCCAAACATTTAAAGAGGAGTTAATACCTGTATTTTTCAAATGATTCTAAAAAGTTGATGAGAAAGAAATGTTGCCAAACTCATTCTACAAGGCCAGCATCACTCTCATACCAAAACCAGACAAAGATAGTACAAAAAAAGAAAATTACAGGCCAGTATCCGTGATGAACATAGATGCAAAAATCCTCAACAAAATATTAGCAAACCAAATTCAACAATACATTAAAAGGGTCATACAACACAATCCAGTGGGATTTATTCCAGGGATGCAAGGATGGTTCAATATTCACAAATCAATCAACGTGATACACCACATGAATAAAATGAAGGATAAAAATCATATGATCATCTCAATAGATGAAGAAAAAGCATTTAATAAAATTCAACATCCATTTATGATAACAACACTCAACAAAATGGGTATAGAGGGAATATATCCCAACATAATAAAAACCAAATACAGCAAACCCACAGCTAACATCATACTAATGGTGAAAAGCTGAAAGCCTTTTCTCTACAATCAGGAACAAAACAATGATGCCCACTCTTATCACTTTTATTCAACATTGTATTGCAAGTCCTAGCCACAGCAATCAGATTAGAAAAAGAAATGAAAGGCATCCAAATTGGAAAGAAAGAAGTAAAACTGTCACTATTTGCAGATGACATGATGATACTATATATATATATAAACCTAAAGACTATACAAAAAAACTATTAAAACAAATAAATGAATTCAGGAAAGTTGCAGGATACAAAATTAATATACAAAAATCTGTTGTGTTTCTATACACTAACAAACTATAAGAAAGAGAAATTAAGAAAACAATCCCACTTACAACTGCATCAAAAAGAATAAAATATCTAGGAATAAATTTAACCAAAGACGTGTAAGACCTGTACTCTGAAAACTATAAGACATTGATGAAAGAAATTAAAAATGACACAAATAAATGGAAAGATATACCATGCTCATGGATTAGAAGAATTAATATTGTTAAAATGTCCATACTACCCAAAGCAATCTACAGATTCAATACAATCCCTGTCAAAATACCAATTGTATTCTTCACAGAACTAGAAAAATTAATTATAAAACTTACATGTAACCACAAATGACCCCAAATAGCCAATGCAACCTTGAGAAAGAAGAACAAAGCTACAGATATCACGCTTCCTTATTTCAAACTGTATTACAAAGCTATAGTAATTAAAACAGTATGGTAGTGGCACAAAAACATACACATAGATCAACAGAATGGACTAGAAAACCCAAAAATAAATCCACACTTGTATAGTCAATTAATTTCTGACCAAAAAAGCAAGAATTTACAATGGGGAAGAGACAATCTCTTTAATACATGGTTTTGGGAAAACTGAACAGCTACATGCAAAAGAGTGAAACTGAACCACTTTCTTACACCACATAAAAAATAAGCTCAAAATAGATTAAAGACTTGAATGTAAGACCTGAAACCATAAAACTCCTAGAAGAAAATGTAGGCAGTAAGCTCTTTGACATTGGCATTGGTTTAAGCAATATTTTTTTGAATCTGTCTCCTCCAGCAAGGACAACTAAAGCAAAAATGAGCAAATGGGACTACATCAAACTAAAGAACTTTTGCACAGTGAAGGAAAGGCTCAATGAAGGAAAAGACAACCTGCTTACTGGGAGAAGACATTTGCAAATGATAGATCACGTAAGAGGTTAATATCCAAAATATATAAAGAACTCATATAACTCAATATCAAAAAAACAAACAATCCAATTAAGACATGGGCAGAGGATTTGAATAGACATTTTCCCAAAGAAGACATACAGATGGCCAACAGACACATGCAAAGATGCTCAACATCACTAATCATCAGGGAAATGCAAGTAAAAACCACAAAGAGATATCACCTCAACTATCAAAATGGCTATCATCAAAAAGATAGGAAATCACAAGAGTTGGTGAGGATGTGGAGAATAGGTAAGCCTTGTGCATTGTTGGTGGGAATGTAAATTTGTGCAATCACTATGAAAAACAGTAGGGAGGTTCCTCAAAAAGTTAAAAATAGCACTACCATAAAATCCAGCAATCCCACTTCTGGGCATATATCTGAAGGAAATGAAAACAGATTCTCAAAGAGACATCAGCACTTCCATGTTCATCGCAGCATTATTCACAATAGCCAAGATATGAAAGTAACCTAAGTGTCCATCAATAGTGGAATGGAAAAAGAAGACACCTATATACAATGGAATATTACTCATCGGTAAAAAAAGAATGAAATCCTGGCATTTTTGACAACATGGATGAAATTTGAGGGCATTATACTAAGTGAAATAAGTCAGGCAGAGAAAGACAAATACTATGTGGTATCATTTATATGTGGAATCTAAAAAACGCAAACTCATAGAAACAGAGACTAGAGTGGTGGTTACCAGGGACTGGGGGGTGGGGGAAGTGGGGAGATGTTCATCAAAGGGTACAAACTTCCAGTTATAAGATGACTAAGTTCTAGGGATTTAATGTACAGTGTGGTGATTATAGTTAAAAATACTGTATTATATACTTGAAAGTTTCTGAGAGAGTAGATCTTAAATGTTCTCACCATAAAAAAGAAATGGAAATTAGGTGACACAATACAGGTGTTAGCTAACACTGTGGTGTAATTATTTTGCAATATATGTGTCAACACATTATACATCTTAAACTTACACAATTTTATGTATCAATTAAATTTCAGTAAAGCTGGAAAAGCAAATCCTTTGAAGGAAGGCCTGATCTGTGCTGTTTGTTTGAGCTGCGTGGTCTTAGGTTGCTAACATGCTCCCCATATTTGACCTCTTGTGCCCTGAGAACCTCTGAGAAGCAAACATTTTTTGTGAATTAGTGTGAAACTACTTGGGTTAAAAGAAATGAAAAAGGAAGGGCAAAGCAGCAGTATAAGAGAACATGAAAAATCACACATCTCTCTAGATAAGTCATAGCAACCTTGTCTCTCACAGCTTCTGTCTTTTGGATCACAGGTTTTTTTTGCTTGATTTCCTTCTCCTTGTGGAGACTATAAAATTTTTTTCACATATTTTCTTCTAGTATATTAGTACATTTGAGTTTCAGTTTAAAACCTTTAAATTTTGATCCAACTAAAATTTGTTTATTTTTTCTTAGGTGTGAGGTAAGGATCCAACTTTGTATTTTTTTCCCCAAATAGCTACCTAGTTATCCTAATACAATTTATTAAAGAGAAAAAATTTTCCTCCTGAT
Source organism: Equus przewalskii (assembly GCF_037783145.1). Taxonomy (NCBI): domain Eukaryota; kingdom Metazoa; phylum Chordata; class Mammalia; order Perissodactyla; family Equidae; genus Equus; species Equus przewalskii. Next base: position 33,920,507 of record NC_091837.1, on the reverse strand, counting down.
TCAAAATCGTCTGGGCTTTTTGCATTTCTTGGTGTTCCTCATGGGACAAGTTCATTTAAACAAAAATCTCAGATCATCTGGCCTCAAAGGTCTGGTTGATGTTTTAGTTGGAGCTGGGTAGGAGGTGTTCGTCTCAACTAGACTGGAATGGTCTCAGGTAAATTTCAGGAGACTCGTGCTGAGGGGAAGGAGATTAACACATGGTAACTAGATGGACCCCCTGCCTGGAATTCTCACGTGTTTGATTTTTGCATTCTTGCTTTGCTCTTCCAATGCTGTAGGAAAAGTTAGTTGTTCTGGACGTTTTGATGTTACCTCATTAAAATGTGTGTGTAAGTAACGGAGTGTGAATGAGTGCAAGTGTGTGTGTGTAAGTGCAAGCGTGTGAGTGTGTATGTGAGTGTGTATGTGTGTGTGATTTTACAAATTTGCTTATACATATGTAATTTTTGCCTTGCATGCTAACAATAATCTGATTCCCATATATAATATGATTACACAATACAGTAGGAGAAGTAACAGGTATGTTTAACACAGTTTTTACTGTAATGACCACTATCACATGACACACATCCATGCATTCTCTCCCCTGCATTATACTCCAGATCTCCTCTGGAGTTCAGGGTTTGACGTCATCCTAAGTGACTTAGAAATCGCCATAGCCAACTCCTGTGGAGAATATGATGAGAATATCCAGCTCTTTTTGCCCTTCTTCTACTTAAGAAGAGTTAACATATGAATAGCTTGGAAGTTCAGAAAATAGCCTGAAAAGGTCTCCCTTTTCCTCTCCAGACATTAAGCTTACTCCTGTATCAGATTCAACTGCATCCTTAGCTTCTCCTTATAGCCTTCTCTGATCGTTCCACCTCACAGTGATCCGTCCTCATACTTTAAACTCTGATAATGTGGTGGAGAAGATCTATTCATCAGAATTCCCTTTGGGAAAGTCAGTGCATGTATTTGAAAAGAATACTTTGAAAATCTTTTTGGGTTAAAAGTGAGACTCAACGGAAATGAATAAGTAACAAAATATGGCCATCAGACTGCCTTCTAAAGAAGGTGGAAGCTGTTACCTGGAGAGGTCATAGTTTGGCTGAGCAACGGTGATAAATTTGTGGGTGCAAGTTTGAGGGCAGTTGCTGGTACAGTGTTGAAATTCTTTCCATAATAGAAGAGAAAGGCATTTGAGCTCCCTCTGAGAAGGAGCCAGCTGTGTGGCTGAGACAACACTTTGGAGAACACCACTGTCTAGTTGTTTGCTGAGGAGCATGGGATCTAAGCCGTCTCCTACATCTCTAACACTCAATATTCACTAAATTTGACAGCGCTTATCAGGGCTTTCCTCTGAACTCAAACAAGAGCCGAGATGGGCATCTGGGTTGGCTCAGGAGATGGAGACATCATATGCCCAGACAGATGCCTGGAAGATGAGGGGGTGCCATTTGGGCTACCCCCGAGTGATGCTCTGTGTGTGAGCCGCGACTCCGGCACTTCACCAGTCACATAAAGCTGCATATTCTGGTTTCAGCCTCAAGGAGGAGACAGGCAAGGTACATAAACACAAGAAATATTAAAGATGGGGTGCTAACTGTAGCCCAGTGTGACAGATGGAGAAGAGAAGTGTTTTCTTCTTTGTGTCATTGGTCCATGCACTTAGTAGGTTCTGAGTAACTGCACACTAACAAGTGATTGTCTCTAACCCTTCTAACCAACTTCCCAGCTTTCTCTTTCACATGGGAGGACATGTTGGGCATCATGCCTACCCTTGTGGGGAATGTATATCCCTTTCTTGCGCTAGTCTTCTATTAAGGAGAAGTCACTATTTGATTTGATTGGCTGTTCAAAAAATAAGCAAAAGTCTAAGAATTAACTCAGATCAGATTTGGAGTCTTCAGAGATTGCCGGTGTCCTGGTAAAGGCTGGTAGCACCTCTAACGAAACATTTATCAGGACTGTGGTTTTGCAAATGACAAATCAATTTGAAGTAATGTTTCTTCTGGAAGATGAAGGCGCACAGCTGAGCTTCACACCCATCACAGGCTGACATTGCCTTGAACCTCCTAGCTTCAGCCTTTCATTGTGTGACAAATGTGTGACACAAATGTAGCAGAAGGAACGCTCCTGCAGGGGTGCAAACCTCTCTAACAAGGCGGGTGCAGCAGCCCGCATGCCCAACATAAATAAAGCATCAGCAAATTCAGGAAAACAGAAGGCATAATTGAACTGAGATGAGGACAAGAGTCAGGTTTTGTAAGATCATCCCTAAGTGGATGCAGCTAATGGCTTTACCTTTTCTTCTCAAATCAGGGCTGAATGGCTGAGTAGGCAGCTGAGGAGGCAGGTAGCAGCAAGGGAAGGGTCACAGACATGCAGAGCTTCCAAGCAGCAAACACAGGCTGTCTTGTTGGGGGAATAGTTTTTGGGGCTTGGGAAATGGATAGAGGGAAAAGCAACGAACAAAGGAAATGGGTAAAAGTGCCCTCTGTTTCACAGAGAAATCCTGAAGTCTCAGAAAAGCTGTTTTCCATCCTCGCATTAGACTCTGAGTCTCCACGGGGGAATGTGGTTTATTCAAGTGTCTAATGCCTGCTTGGCACCAAGTGCAGTGTCTCACGGGTAGAAGGAACGCGGGGAAGGTGTGCTGAACTACTTTTATCTTTAACTTTATTATCTCCCTCTTCCTTCTTTCCTCCTGCAAGGGCACAAACCAGGAATCCTCCTGGATTCCCATTTAAAATGGCTTTGGTTTAGTGAAATCTTAACATCTAATTAGAAATGGAAAAGCAAGCAGAAAAGACAGAATCATGGAAATCGAAGTTAGTATAAATGGTAAGTTTGGGATTTTTATTGCTAGTCAATAAGGAATGTCTAAGAAACAGGACAAAATACATCAAGCCATGGTTTTCAGGCATTGGACATTAGCACAGGACGTTGATTCCTGAGATGGGAGAAACAAATAAAGTAGCCCGATCATTGCCTGCTTACTGCCTGGAGGGGAGGGTACCAGGAACAGCTGGGCAGCCTCCCTTAGTTCCAGAGACGATCCTGGGAGTACGAGGAGGACAAAAGGGCCAGAGTCTGTAGGGCAGAGAATTAGAGAGGTGAGAGCTACATAGAAACAAATCTCTGAAGACCTACAAAGGGGCCCTCTCCAGTCAGCACCTGAGTATTGATCAGGGTAAGCACGTGATGAGATGACCAAGGCCAGGAAAAGAACCACCGAAAAGGAGTACAGAGAACCAACCACTTCAAGTCACACAGGACCAGCAACAGTTTGTGTTCCAGAGTGGAAAAGCCTTGCAATTTATACTACACCAGGTAGAATACTCATACAGTATTGCCTCAGTAATGGAAAACTTTAAAATAAGACCTGCTTGGACCCAGGTAACAAAACTTAAAAGCAAGCCACAAAAGGATCCAACCCTTTTTGAGGAAATAAATAGCATTCCGGAACATAGCTCAAAAATGTCTATAGTAACACAAAATACGCAGACTTTACAAGGAAAAACTCACAATGTTATTGTTACCCAATCAGAAAATGTTAGGCAGGCACAGAAGCAAGAAAATATGACTCAGCTGCAGTCTTAGGGGGCCCCTTTGCAGATCTCAGAGCTCTCTCTCTATGTAGTGCTTGCCTCTCCGGTTAAAATCTACCAAACACTTAAGAAAGAACTAATACCAATTGTACACAAACTGGTCAATGAAATTGCAGAGAAGATAATATTTAGCAACTCATTCTATGAGACCAAGATTACTCAGGTACCAAAACCAGACAAAAGTATTATAGGGAAGAAAACTACAGACCAATATCCCTCAAGAACAGAGACGTAAAAATCCTTAACAAAATTGTAGTAAATTTAATGAAGCAATATATAAAAATGTATCGTGTCCAAGTGGAGTTTATTCTAGAAATGCAAAGTTGATTTAACATTTTAAAATCAATCAATATAATTCATATATTAGAAAACAAAAAAAGAAAAACTACATGATCTTCTCAAGAGATGCAGAAAAATCATTTGACAAAATTCAACATCCATTCCTGATAGAAACCCTCTAAAAACTAGAAATGGAAATTTCCATGACCTAGTAAAAAGCGTCAACAAAACTCTTACAGCTAACATCATACTCAATGGCTAAAGACTAAATTCTCTTCCTCTAAGATCAGAAACAAGGAAAAGATGTCACTCTTACCACTGCTATCCAACAGTGTGCTAGAGGTCCTAGCCAATGCAATAAGAGAGGGTAAAGAAAGAAAAGTCTTCTAGATCAGAAAGCAAGAAGGGAAACAGTCTTTATTCACAAATGACATGGAGAAAATCCTACAGAATATTTAAACACCTAAAATAACTACTGGGTGAGTTTAGCAAGGTTCCAGGTTAGAATATCAATGTACAAAAATTGGCTTATTTCTATATCCTAGCAACAATTATGCATTTAAGTAACAAAAAATACTATTTATAATAGCATCAAGATTATGAAATACTTAAGGATAAATTTGCCGAAAGATGTATAAGAATTGTACTTTGAAAACCACAAAACATGGTTAAGAGAAATGATGTTAATGGATTGGAAGATGCAACATTGTTAAAATGTCGATTGTTCCCAAGTAACCTGTGATTTAATAAATCTCAACAAACAGCCCAGAAAATTCTTTTATTGAAATTGACCAGTTAATTCTAAAATTTGTATGGAAACGCAAAGGACCAAAACAATTTTTAAGAAAAGAAACAAAGTCGTAGGATTTATACTAACTGATTTCAGGACTTACTATAAAGCTACAGTAATCAAGACAGTGTAGTTGTGGCAAAAAAAATAGACAAACAGAGAGTCCAAAAAGTGCAAACAATTGTGTATCCGTGTACAAAAAAAAGGAAAGAGAGAGAGAGAAAAAAGAATGAACTTCTATCCATAACTCACACCATATCTAAAAATGCATCATAGACCCAAATGTAAAACCTGAAACTATAGAACTCCTGGAAGAAAACATAGGAGAAAATCTTTGTGATACTGAGTTAGACAAAGAATTCTTAGATAAAACACCAAAAGTATAACTCAGAAAAGAAAACATTGATAAAATGGACTTCATAAAAATTAAAAACTTGTACTCTTCGAAAAACACTGTTAAAAGAATGGAAAGACAAACTACAAACTGGGAGAAAATATTTGCAAATCACATATCCAGTAAAGGACTACTATCCAGATTCTATAAGGATTCTCAAAATTCAATAATAAGAAAACAAACAACTCAAGTGAAGATGGGCAAAATATTTGGACATTTCGCCAAAAAGATATATGCATAGTAAACAAGCATGTGGAAATATGTTCAACATCATTAGCCTTTAGGGAAATGCAAATCAAAACTACAATGAAATACTACCATACGATCACGGGAATAGCTAAATTTCAGAAGATTAACCATGCCAAGTGCTGACAGGGATGTGGAGCAACTTTACTCTTAACACTGCTGATGGGAATATAAAATGGTATAACCATTTTAGAAAACAGTTTGACGGCTTCTTAAAAACGTAAACATACACCTGCCATGTAATCCAGTCATTCCACTCCTAGGTATTTACTCAAGATAAACGAGCTCATACATTTACACAAAGACTTATACATAAACAGGCACAGCAGATCTACTCATAATAGCCAAAACCCAGAAGCCCAAATGTCCATCAACAAGTAAAAGGGCAAACAAATTGTAGTATATCCATACAATGTAATGATAATCAGGAATAAAAAGAAACAGACTGCGGATACCCACAAAAACGTGGTTGAATCTGAAAATAACTATGCTGAGTGAAAGAAGCCACACACACACAAAAGAGTACGTACTTTATGACTCCATTTACATAAAATTCCTGAATTTGCAAACTAACCTATAAAGACAGAAAGCATATCACCGATTACCTGGAGATGTGGTGGCAGGGAGGAGCAAGGAAGATTACCAAGGGGTATGAAGAAACTTTGGGGGATGTATATACGTGTGTGTGTGCGCGCGTGCACCAAACTTCATCAAATGGTATTTTAAACATGTACAGTTTAGTTTACATCAATTTACTTTAATAAAACTTAAAAAGTAAATTAATTTCCTAAGTTGTTTAATTAGGAAAAAATATTTACATCTTCGAGGGAACCTCTTACTTTTCAAACAAATACTACTTTCATTTTCCAATCTTCAGAAGAACCCTATGGAGCAGGGGGTAGAGCGGTGCTATTTCAACTATCTAGAGAACGATTCTGGTCTCAGAGAGGGGAAGTGCTTCAAGTTCCCATGGCCGAGCAGGGGTAGAACCAAAGTTACAACGCAGGTTTTCTGGCGACTGGAACAATCACGATACCTGCACCGCTGAGTGCGCAAGTCTCATGGAAAAGCCTGCAACTGGCCTGTTGCAGATGCTGTTTCCATCAGCCCAAATTCAACCAATAAATCTCTGAAGTCATTTTGCTTAGTAAAACCAAAGTTACTAGTGACAGTTTGAGAGGATTTTCAACCACAAAGTGCAAAGTACATTGCACTCCAGCCACCCCGGATGAATTATTGGCCAGTTTATTGATCACGTTAGGTAATCACCGAAGTCCCTGGAAGCTCTAGGACTGAGGCCTGTGCAATGGCGCACAAGTCCTTCCCAAGAAAAGGAGCCCATAAAAGGAGGTCTTCTTTGGGAATAACACGAGTTCCTCACGACTCTCAAATTCCTAGAGATGATCTTGCTGTTCCTAGAGATGTGCTTTCTCTCCATAGATATCTTTGAGTTTTTCCTGTATCTAAAACACACCTAATCGGCAGTGAAGGACGTGGATTACTCCTGCAGCTCAAAGCTCTACACTGTAAGGTTCGAATACAAACAGAAAACACCCAGTTCCACCTCCTGCTTTATTCCACACCAGCCGGAGGTCTTGGCAAGACTTTCACCTGAGCACCACCTTTCAAGCAGTATCTAAGGGCAGACTGTTTGCTACCTACGGATGTTTAAGAATGGGACAGCGTTGGCCTTCCAAATAGTCTTTCTAAGAAGCAAAGAAATGTGAGTAAATTATCACACACTACTAGTGCTTTCATTTTCGATTTCCTTCCCTAAATGTTATATTCAGTTTGTGAACTAGACAAAATGTTCATCCCTTCCCTCTATTTTCAGCTGGAATCCTGTCTGCAATGACTCCTGTTTTCTTGTCCACTCACATGACCTCCAGCCTCAGCCTCTGACCCATCCAGGGTCTCCTCACCAGGACACACCCAGAATCATTGCATGTACTCTTCCTCCAAGCTCCACGTGCACTGCCACCCCTTTTGCAAATCTTCTCTGACTACTTGATGAGCCCTATTTAGCTCTCTGTCCCCTTGCCTCATGTCATTTGATGTGCCAGATTCCCATTTGTTTTTCAACCTCTCCTTTGTCCTATAACCATCTAAGGACACGTCTGTGTCTTTCACTAGATGTGAGCGCCTGGAAGGCAGCACTGTGTTTCACTCAACTTTCTACATCACATCAAACCGCTCGCCTGGGTGAGTCAACAACTCTGAGAGATACAACAACATGTAAGGGAAAATAATATGGCTACAACTCACAGCTGTGTGCCCACAGCTTGGATGAAATAACACATTACCGTGACCTTGGAAGTCCCATGTGTGTCCCCTACCAGTGCCATAGTCTTCCCTCTTCACTTAGAGGGAAACATTCTTTTATATTTTTAGCTGATAATTCCCATGGTTTTCTACATAATTTTGCTATGTATGTTCATATTCCTAAGTATCATTTAGATATAATTATATACGATAAAATTTTTATAACATATATTACCTCTAATATATCTATATTATATAAACTGTTTTTAAACTTCATGTAAAAATGGAATCATACTGCATATATTTTGTTGTAACTCTCCTTTTTGCTCAAAATCACGTCCTTGAGAATTACGCATGCTGCTGGGTCGCACTCAGGCTGAGAAACAGAGCAGGGCCCGTTGAACTCTAAGTCCCCACTGCTGCAGGACACTGTGGGCCCCTTGTGCCCAGGGACCGGTGGGCAGGAAGAGAATCACCCGAGCGCCCGGAGGGGCAGGAAGGAAAGCGCGTGGAGCTCAAGTGACCCATGCAGGCACCTCGGCGTCCCATCTTGCCATTGGGACTCAATAGATAGTGCAGCATCCTCGAACTGAGAAGGGGTGACTGCCAAGGGCACTGTCTCCTCAGGAGTGGAGCTGGGCTCACAGCTGCAGGGAAGCCGCCAGGTGGTGTGACTGGCCAGTGGCCCAGTGGCTGCACTCTGAATTCCACTGCTGTGTTCACACCCAGACCACACTTACCGCAGGCTGCTCTGTGTCAGTGACTGAGCTTGGCTGGGATACTGAGGCAGGCACACTCCTGGAAGAAAGGGGATGCAAGAGTTAATTATGTGTCAACTTGGTTAGGCCACGGTACCCAGATGCTTGGTCAACAAGTCTGGATGTTGCTGTGGAGAAATTCTTTAGACGAGATTAACATTTAAATCAGTAGATTTTGAATAAAGCAGATTATCCTCCATCACGTGAGTGAGCCTTGCCAAATCACTTGAAGGGCTTAAGAAAAAAGACAGGTTCCCCAAGAAAGAAGGCATTCTGCCTCCAGACTGCCTTTAAACTCAAGAAGGCAACATCAACTCTTCCCTGAGTCTCTAGCCTGCCAGTCTGCCCTGCAGATGTCAGACTTGCCAGCTCCCTAAAATGAACCTCTCTCTCTCTCTGAACACACACACACACACACACACTCACACACAGTCTATTGGTTCCGTTTCTCTGGACAACACTGACTAATACAGGGGCACCTCTGATGGGTGAATTTGGCTTAGAGACTCCTCAGTGGTCTGCTCCAACTTTCATTAGACCTGCCCTGTAGTCTTCCACCCCAAACTCCTTCCTTCCCTCGCTGTCGCAGGTGCAGTCAGACGAGCGCCACGGCTGACAGCTCTCCCCCGCTCCCAGCATCATCCCCACTTCCCTCACAGCTATTTCCCGTAATCACGATCTTGCACATCTAATTCCAGCTTGGCATCTGATTCTCAGAGGACCCGGACAAATATAAGCTCCTCTTTACATTCCTGACACAGGCTTTAGTCCTTTTACTCCTTCAGTTTCACCAAATTTATCAGTCATTTCAAAGAATCAGTGGTGGCTTTCTTGGTTCTTTTAATTATATGTTGGTTTCTATTTCATAATTTCTGCTCTTATCTCTTCTACTTCCTTTCTTATGCTTTTTGGGGTTTATTTTGCTGTTCTTTTTCTATCTTGTGGAAATGGATGCATAGTTTATTAAAATTTATCCTTCCTTCATAATACATCAGTTTCAAGCTATAAATGTCACTTTAAGTGTTGCTTTAATTGTATTCCACAAATATTGGCAATATTTTCTATTTTTTTAGTTCAAAATGTTTTCTAACTTTTATTATGACTTCTTCTTTGAGCTGGGTTTTTTAAAAATAATGGAAAATTCTTTTTAATTTTGTAATTGATTTTTAATAAAATTACATTGTAGGCCACAGAGCCAATCTGTGACCTAGCATAATATCAGCTTTTGGAAATAGTTTATCTTCTGTTATTGTTGGGTTCAATGTTATATATGCGTGTATTTGTTAAGCTTACAGACTGCATCATGTTCAAGTCTCCTAAATCATTACCAGTTTTATTCTGCTTATTCTACCATCTCCTAAAAGAGGTATGTATTCTTAGTTACATTAACTTTTAAAAATATATTTAAGGCTATGTTATTAGGTGCATAAAGGTTTTAACCTGTTGTATCTTCCTGGCTAACTGATACTTCAATCCATGGAAGATACTCTTCCTTGCCACTAGTCGGGCTTTTGTGGTAGATCTATTTTCTGCTGTTAACAGGTCAATGCATTTCTGCTGGCTAGTATTTGCATGGTTTGTCTGTTCTCATCTTTTTACTGTCAACCTTGTGCATCTTTTTATATCCTGTATATTTTAGATTTTTTTTAATAAACAGCTTATAATTGTTTACTTTTAGTCATTTTTTCTCTAAAATTCATTGTCCTTTTGCTGGGACATTTAGCCCATTAATATGAACTATAATTGATGTTTTATTTGGATTTATTTCTACCATATTATTTATGTTTTCTATTTGTCCTTTCTGTTTTTTGTTTATTTTTCTCTCAGTTCTTGCCTTGTTTGCATTAATTGAATATTTTAAAATTCTATTTCTTTTTCAACTATTTTGGAAGCTATGCATTATATTTCTTTTTTATTGGTTTATTTATTTTTCCAAAAAGTTGAAAACCAACCACATGCCAGGCACTGTCACGGGTCAATGGGAAAACACTGATACACAAGGTAGAAAAGATTCCTATTCTTATGAATTTTATATTTTAGTGTGTGTGTGCGTGCAAGAGAGAGAGAAATAATAAACAATAGATACAATAAATAAGAAACTAAATTGTATATTAGAAAGTTATAAGTACTAGGGAAAAGAAAAAGTAGAGCAGAGTAATGAGGTTGGGAATGCAAGATGGCAGGAATGGGGAGGGACTTGCAACATTAAATAGGCTGAGTCTCATAGAGAAAGTGACATATGAGCAAATACTGAAGGCAGCGAGGGACTTAGCCATGCAGGTATCTGAGAGAAGAGCAGTTAAGACAGAGGAAACTGCCAGTACGACGCACAAGGCAGGAGAGTGCCCGGTCTCCCGGGAAGAGGAACCCAGTGGAGAGGACAGGGAGCAAAGTCAGAGAAGCAGCAGGAGAGGGGAGGCGGGAGGAGCAGTCCCGAGGTCGTGGGGGGGGTTTCTGTAAGGACTATTGTGAAGACTTTGGCTTTTCTCTGGGTGAAATGGGAAGCCATTTCAGGCTTTTGAGCAGAGGACAGATATGATCCAATTTGATATTTCAAAAGGATCACCCTGGATGCTGTAAGAAAAACAGAATCTAGAGAGCCAATGGCAGAAATGGGGAGATAGTTCGAAGCCTATTGCAGTGACCCAGGTGAGAAATGACGGTGGCTCAGAGCAGGGTGTTGGCAGTGGGAAGTGGTGAACGCCATCTGGAAGCAGTTTTAAGATAAAGCCACCCACGCTTCCTGATGGATTAAAAAGGAGGTTTTTGTACTGAGCAACTAGAAGCCTGCAATCAAATGAGATGGGAAAGCTTGCACACAGAACATGTTTTCATTTTTTTTTCAGAGGAGGGCCGCTGAGGAGTTACCTTTTGGACACGGTAGGTTTGAATTGTTAACAGACCTCCAACTGGAGAGGTCAAATCAGGAGGTTGGTATATGAGCCTGGAGTTTGGGGCAGAAGTCTGGACTGAAGATATAAATTTTGGAGCCTTTGGCACAAAGCAATCTCCTCAGAAAATCTGACATATTATTTAACTTAACCAAGTTTAAAGTCGATCACTATCTCTATAGTTTCCCTAAATGCTACAAGGAGTTTGGAACACTGTAACTTTGACTGCTTCCCTTTATAGCGCCTTTTTCTTCCTTGTGTTTGTTTAATCCTTCAGGATTTATTGATATTGTTTTATACAGGCAGTGCTGGCGTAGATTTGTCCTTTCTCAGCATTCCTTCTCACATCTCAGATCTACAAATGCCTTCCTTTTCATGAAATACATCCTTCAGAATTTCCTTAACAAAGGTTGGTGGCTAGAAAAGTTTATGAAAATGGTTTTATTTTACACTAATATCCAATAAATATTTTTTGCTAAGAATTCGATTCTAAGTTGACACCTCTTTTCTCTAAGCACGCTAAAAATGCCATTCCACAGTCCTGGGCCTCCCACTGCTGCCAGCAGGAAATCCGGTCTCAGACTAAACGTCATTCAATCGTAGATAACCTGGGCTTTCTCGCTAGCTTTTAAAGAGATCTCTGTCTCACTATGGTATAACTAAGTGTGGATTTCTTTTTCTTTTGTGTTTGGAAATTGTTGGGTTTAATCCGCAAATTGAAATTTTTTTCAGTTCTGAAAAATCCAGTTATAAATATTGCCTTTCACCTATTCATCTATTGAAACTTCTCCCTGTAGCCTCCATGTCTCTCCCTCCGGGGTCGTATCCGACCCCGGATAGCTTCCTCTGAGTTAGCTCTCAGTCTGCCAGTCCTCCCCAGGCGCGTGCAACCTGCAGCTGAGCCTTCCGACTGCTTCATGGCAGTTGTTACACATATCTTGTCTGGAAATTAGTGTTACTTTTAAGTCTGCTTGTTTTTATTATTTTAAGCTCTCACTTTAATTTCTTTAAAACATATTAAACATTCTTATTTCGTATTCCGTGTCTGATCATTCCAGTACCTGCAGTCCGTGGGTCCGATTCTGCTGTCTTTGTCTTCGCCAGCTCTCGATCATGAGCTTTGATTCCTTGGTTTGTGACCTTTAACATTGAGTTCACGTTTCTCAGAATTTTATATGAGGAATTTTCTGAGACCTCAGTTGAAGGTAAATGCCTCCTGAGATAATTTTGGTCTGCTTTTGACCGTTATCTCAGAGCGCCAACCACCCTGGACTGCTATTGACTGAATTATGGTTAGAAAAAGTTCCAGACCACCAAAACTGAGTGAATTCAAGGTGCAGACCTGCATGCAGCCACCGGGAGGTAATGACTGCTCAAGAAAGATGCATTCCCTCTCAGCCCAAGGAGTAAAGCCGAGCGGTTGACCTTGCCTCCCCTGGAGTAGAGGACCAGTATCCTTAGTCCACAGCCCTGACCCTAACTGGGCAATCATTTGAGATTCCAGCTTTATATTGGGGTTTCTTATTAGATTCTCCTTCTCGGACCAGCCGTGAAAACCAAAGACCAAGGCTGCAGGTTTGGCAAATGGACTCAGAGCTAAAACCTGCCTCCTATCTACTTTCTATTTCAGGCTTTGCATTCATTTAGCTTTTGGCCTCTTTGCATGCCTTAATTTCTTGTTGTTTTACCAATACATTATAATTATTTTGTAGCCCAGCACATTTATTTAAGTGGAAAAATTTGTCAGGGTTTCTAGTACCCAGCCTGTTGGAATCACAAGCCCACTACTGTCTTAATCTTAACAATTGTCATGTTACATCAACATAGTCTATTTACAATAATTGAAAAGATGCTACATTTGGAAAATATGCTGCCCTTTCTTGTCCCCATAGCTAAGTTGTTGAGCATATATCTGGGGGGAGAAAACAAAAACCAGAATTGTGGGTCATCGAGGAGGCACAGAGGGTTGAAAGCAGGCAAATGGGAGACAAGCTATTCCGACTCCTGAGCTGGCAACAGTGAGCTCAGCTAGCGTCCATGCATTTCTGTGGTCAGGACAGGTGCATCTGAAGAGGGTGAGAAGGACAGACAGGCCCAAAAAACCACTGCTGGACATATCCAGGACTCCGAATTTAGACTCTATTCCAGAAACTATACACATTCAGATGTAGTTTTTTGACCCATCAGATTCTGTTAATGAAAACTAATTCCTTTGAAACTCATTTTTCTAGGTGTTCATTATCAGAAACCCTATAGCTACCCCTGAATTACTGGATTTGTACTTCTGCCCGCAAATTCAAACTGTGAATGTTTCACTTCCTGGTTCAAAGCTTGATCTTCTCTCTTTGCTCATTTTACCAAATGCAAACAAATGATGGGTCAATATAAAACATTAACCAACTCTATATGGTTCACATTTTTAAAATTAATTTGATAGCAGCTTGCCTGTAAAGTGCTGAGTGAATGCAGTCAGGCCATGAGTGACTGCCATGGGCACAGGCTCACAGTTGGGGGCTGATGGGGTCTGAAGGATGTGACTTCTTCTCTGTCAAGCCTTTCAGTGAGACTGTCAAATCTTATTGATTTGGCTTCTCTATGCAATTTGTGGCACCATGTAATTTTGACCTTTGAGTCTCTTTCAGTTTAATTTTCAAAGCCTTCTGGGAATCTTTTCTCTTGTCATATGTTAACTTAGCATTATACAGAATAATTTTCCATTTAGATGAATGAAGCAGCCAGGAAAGACGGTAATCAAACTCACCAATCTCTACTAAGCAGTGTTCACACTTGGAGAGCACTTTGAAGGGAAAAAATGAAGATGTGTTTCTTTCTTGGCATTTTGTAATTTTCCACAAACGTCTTAGTGGCAGTTACTTAACCTTATTTATTAATTTCTCATGAAAATCCAGTCAAAATATTTTGGTCTTACCAGTGGTATATTGATATCTGCTATTCTTTTAACAAACCCTTATGATTATGTTTTGATAAGATGAATGATTGTTCTGAGATAAAGTCACTTTTATCTGTTTTTTTAGATTTAAGACTGTTTAAATAAATGCATGATATTATAGTCTTTCAGATACATAAAGAATAGTTAATATCTTTTTTAACAGATACCAACCACCACTCAAAGAAAGTAAAATTATCAAAACTCCATACAAGGACCACATCTCATTGAAGTTTAAAGGAACAGGTCAAAAGTTACATTGTAAATGGCCTCAAAATTGCTTCTTAAAGAACAAATGGCCATGAAAATGTCGTCACCTAACCAGACCTTCCTTTTTTTTTTTTCTTTTTCAATCCAATTTCAATCTGGATATTCCTCACCATCACAGCCTCAGGGTACAAAAGAGGTCATATGATCACTGGGACCTGAATCTTCCTTAGCTTGCTAACCCCATTTTGTCACTGAAGAATCCTGCCCCCATTTACAAATCCTCTGCCTTCTAGAACATCTGGGAGCCCAGGAATCTCTCCCGCCAGGGAGAAGGCTCATGTGTTATGGTTCTTTCCCTTGCTGGGGTCCAGACGGTTACAGACTCAGGGAGCAGGCTCTCAGATGGCCCGGGGCCCCTCCCTTCCCAGCACATGGACCTGCTGCGGACCTGGGCAGGCGGGCGGCTGCGCCCCACTCCACGCTCAAGGCATTTGTCTCAGGAGCCTGCTATCCTTCCTGCAGGCCGATTTTCATCAACTTTCTTTCCTCGCCCAGTTTGCCAGGCTTGTCCACAGACACCCTCAACCTCCATGTAACAATAAAAGAGATAATACTCTGAAAATTTTAAACGAATGGATTTCTCATTTCTTTCCCCTGTAAGCCATATTGTCATTTTGGAAGGGAAGAAGGCAGACCAGAAAGAGGAAGTGACAAGAAAACTCCTGAAAAGGAATAGGAAGTGGCCGTTAGGGCATGGGGCTCCTGGGGATTGTATGGGGAACAGAACCCATGGGAAGCAGAGAGATGGGCCCTGTGATGGTGTGAATTGTGCACCCCTCCCCCCCAAATTTCCTATGTTGGAGTCCCAACCCCCAGGACCTCAAAGTGTGGCTGCATTTGGAGCAGGGCCCCTAAAGAGGTGATTAAGGTAAAATGAGGTCACAGCCCTAGGACAGTTATACAGGCCCTGACTCCCCTGTCCTGGCTGACGTTTAGGGGAGGGCTGTCATGTGAGTAGGTTGAAGAGACACTGAGAGCAGGTCTTTTGTTCTGCTTCCTGTATGGGATTCTGGGAAGAAAACACCTTGAAGTCCTTGACCCAACATGGGGTGTCCCACTTGTGTGCAATGAGTAACAAAGTTGGGCATGGAAGGACAAATGCCTGGAAGGTCACTCACACCAGTGTAGGCCTAGTGGAGGGCATGGCAGGTAGCTGACCTGCCAGAGGATACAGGGCCACTCTGTAGGCCAAGCTGGCAGAGTGGACTCCCTGCAGGGGAGCAAATGGGAGTCACAGTCAGACTTGTCCCCTGGAGAGCGAGGTGGGGCAAGGCTGGCAGGGAGCAGTGCCAGACCCAGCTGAGCTGGGACGATGGACCATAGGCAGCAGATGCTGGCAGAGTGAGCGGCAGCCATTGCTGAGAGGCCATCGTGGACCCCGGGGGTGGCCCTGAGGGCTCGGTGAGCACACCCTGCATAAACACCATCTTGGGAAGGGAAGGGAGATAGGAGCTGTGGAGTCTGAAGAAGAGAACCTTTTCCTAAAAGGAGACTGGAAGAAATGGAAAGACCTTTCTTTAGCGAAGGTAACTTTCCCTTCTCCTTGGGGGGTGCAGAACCAAGTCCGCAGCCTTCCTACACAGGCAGCAAAGTCAACCCAGGAACTGCATGCAGCTGACCTCCATTCCTCCTGCTGTACATGCAGGGAAGTCCCATATACCATGTCGGCACTGGGCCCTAGGATGTCATGGCCTGCGTGATATATGTTGTGCTGTTGTGTGTACATGTATGTGTGTTGTGTGGGGTCTGTGTGGCATGTATTGTGTGTTATATGTACATGTGGGTATGTGTTGTGTATAGTGTGATGTGTGTGTTCACTGTGTGCTGTATGTGTGGTATGTGTTGTATATGGTGTGTGTTGCGTGTGATCTATGTGATGTGTATTGTGTGTTGTATAAACAGGTGTGTATGCGTTGTGTGTGTTTTGTGTATGTGTGTTGTGTTTGTAGTCTGTCACACATGTGTACTGTGTGTTATGTGTGGTATGTGTTGTATATGGCGTGTGTTGTGTGTGTTCTGGGTGGTACAGTGTGTTGCGTATACATGTGTATATGTGTTGCATGTGTTGTGTGTATGTGTGTGTTGTCTGTAGTGTGTCGTATGAGTGGTGTGGTGTGTGTTGTATACGGTGTGTGGTCCGTGTTTTGTGTATTGTGTCCTCATGTGTACATGTATGTGTGTGGTTTGTGTGTGTGTGTGTGCTCATTGGGGGTGGGCTGGACTGCCTTCTCCTGTGTGTGTCCTTCTTATTTGGGAATACCCTTGCTCTCCAAAGAGCTTCTCCCACCGCAGCACCACCACTTGGCAACGCACCGCTGCCCCCCTTAGCTGGAGTCCCGGGGTCGCAGGACTGACTGAGGCCTGAGACGGCTGGGCTGGACGCCTCCCTGGGAGCACTGGACCTCGCCCTACACAACCTTGGCTCTCCGCTACTTGGAAGAAGGGCGAAGGGCAGGGTCAACGGTTCCTCCTACCGTAAGAAATGTGCTTCCTGGTGGATTTTCATCGTCTTCCTGAAGTGTATTACTAGTGGAACTTTAAGAAGGGATTGCTTAAGTGGAAAGAAGCTTCATGACCAGCATTTTTAGCGTGACTGATATCAGCAGTGTCTTCCCAAGTTCAGTTCCTGTCTGTGTTAAACTCAGGCCCACAGGGTTGGTCGGCCTCGTCCCACAGGAAATGAGGGGCGAAGCAGGCAGCACTGAGGAGCTCCAAGAATCTCTTCCCTGTGAGCAGCCTTCCAGTGGACTCGCTGTCCTGCCAGCGACCTGAGGTGGGCTGGGCAGAGGGAGGACGCGGGCCCGAGGCGGGAGAGGGAGGACGCGGGCCCGAGGCGGGCTTGAAAGGCATTCGTAGGGGCTGTAGGGTATGTTTCTGTAGCATTTGAGGATAGTCAACTCAGCTATGGAAAATAAGGGAACAATCCAGTAAAAATGACCTGGATGTGGAAGCAAGGGGCTCAGGAGGCATCGTTAAGCCCTCAGGGTGAGTGCGTGGTGAGCGTGGCTGGAGAGGCAGAGGGACTTAGCGAGCGGGCGCGGGCGCGCGGGTGCTGAGGCTCCACCCACTCGGGAGGCTCCTGGTATTTGGGGTAAAGGGGCAGGCGTTGGAGAGACAGACCTCCTGGCTCCACAGGCGGCGGGCCCGGGCACACTGTCCACGTCTCACGCAGCAAGTACACGTTGACTCCCCACTCGGCTCTGGCCCCCGGAGCCGCAGGATCCAAAAAGGCCGGTGGTGGGGTGGTGGGAGGGAGGGACTCAGGTGGCCAGCTCTCGGGCCCAGTTGCCCCTGGAGACCCCTTCTCTTTCTCCCTGCTTTTTGTCCCAGGTGTTAATCGATATACTAAGCTGTGTGTGTAAACCTCTTCATGTAGCGGCGAGCCCTTCTGTTCGTGGTGCACGTCCTCCCTCTCCCGAGCCCGCCTCCAGCACAGGCCATCCCTGGAAGTCCTCTTTCCTTCTTCCTTTCTCAGAGAATGCTCAGCAGCACAGCATCTTCCATGTTACACGGCAGGACAGCGAGTCCAGAGGAAGGCCGCTCACAGGGAAGACAGCTTCTTTGAGCTCTCATTCCCTCCTGCTCTCCCCTCCCAGGACCCCATGTTACAGCAGTGCACGCAGGTCACTGTCTACGTTCCCCAAATTCAAAATCACCTCCTGTCGCGTCCTGCAGAGCTGCCCTCTTCCAGATCCCGGGTTGCAAATGGTCTGATAAGTACCCTGAGGGGCCCCTGTTGTGTTACCTTTTTATTTTATTTTGACCCAAAGGGTGAATCTCTAGTGGTAAAAACTCAGCCATCACATACACACAAACAATCTGCTGTCAGTTGTACTGAGAGGGAAGTGGTCAGGGGGTGTGCAGGGTCCTGCCCGCCCCCCACCCCACACACCTAGCCCTGGTCCCAGGGGCGAGTACAGGAGAGAGTAGGAATGACATCCAGAAAGAAGCAAAAGGAAGGAACATCCAAATTTCCTCTCTCAGGGAAGCTCAGAAAGCAAAGACAGGAGCTAGTGCTCCCCACCCACCACCCACCCCTTCCTCTGGGAGACAGTTCCAGAAAGGTGTGTACAGGAAAGCTTTGACAGTGGTGTTCTCCAGATTGGCATGGCTGTGGTGGCAGTTCCAGACGAGACTCTGGGTGGTCAGCCCAGGAGGCCTTGTGGGGGCAGTGCTGAGTGGCCCACCGTGGGCCCGATGGCAGAGCAAGGATGCCTCCCACAGGGGTCTGGAAGAGAAGCTGCCTAGAAGCTGTGCAGGTGGAGAGAGCCCCAGGCCCGTGTTGGGGGGTCAGGGGAGGCTGAAGAGGCCAGGGCACTGAGGCATCCTGCAGGCTCAGCAAGGCAAGCATGTGGGACTCTGACGGCCTCAGCAACCCAACACCTCAGACCTATGTCCCCTGGAACCAGATTAGCTCAACTTTGCCATACTGGGGTCCCCAAAATGTCCATGGCCACGCCAATGCCACCTGACCCAAAGAAAGTTCTGGAAAGGGCAAATTAGATTGGAAAGATAGGATGCTCTTGACTCATTGCAGTTAAATCTTCTTGATTTTATCAACAGGATATGCCACATATGACCAGGTGGGTATTGTCGGGCCCCTCTCCAGCCTTACAAGAGATATGAGTGAGGAGCCTGAAGTTTCACTCCCCACGGAAGTCCTCCTCTGCCGGAAAGGACTGAAGCCTGAGGAGAAACTGGGGAAATGACCAGTCTTGCTCCAGTTACATCTCTGCTCAATTCTATTAAACTCTAGATATGGTCTCTTTCTTTGAAAGATAAAGTAGACAGTAAAAAGCCACATACTGATGAATTTAAAGCTTGCTTATAAAACCCTCATTATCAAAAATTAGATTTGAGGCAGGTTTAAAAAAATACAATTTATTTTCAAACATTCCCTTGGAAATAAGGTGTGAAAATTATCAGCATTAGTCTCGGCACCTTGGAGCTTTAAATTCTTAATCTAGTTGTTGCTTGTTTTCTTGAGTCTTTCTGACCTTGCTTAGTGGAGCACTTTATTGCTATAGGTTTTTTGCTTTATGGGTTTTTTTTTTTTTTTAATTTTTAGCTACTCTGGGGTATGTAGAGAATAGCTCATAATGGTTTCAGTCTTTGGCCAAATAAAGTCAGTGCAGGTTAATTAAGAAATTTAGAAAATTCTTCCATAGACAACCCTGTGCCCTGAGAGGAAAGGTTATAATTAAGATAGATTCAGTGTCATTAGTATCATTTAAAATGCCAAGTCTTCAAAAACTGAAGGTAATAAAGTCAGTAAGGAGAAAACATTCTATATTTTTCACCGGTTTATTGGATAAACTGATCTCGTTGGGAACAGGGGAAAAGGAACTTTTTTCTCCCCCCGCTGCCGGCGCACCGGCACTGTCGGACCTCTACCTCCAAGGCCCGGAAGCCACCCTAAGCTGTCGCTGCCGTTTCCAAGGGTTAGAAGAGTCCCCGTTCCCGACCTTGAAGGTCCAGACCCTCGTGCCTCGCGCCGGAGTCAGCGCGCCGGGGCTGGGCCGCCGGGTGGTGGCGCTGCGGCGGGGCCGAGAGGCGGCGCAGGGCAGCGGGACAGGCGCTCCCCGCGGGCGGCGGCCCCCGGCGTCCCCACGCCCCCTCGCGGGGAGGGTCCCGTGCCGACCGTGCGTCCCGTGGGCCGCCACCGCGGTTTCCGTGTGCCCCTGCCGCTCTCCGGGAGGCGCGCGGCGCGGCCAGGCCCTCCGTGACCTCCCTGGTGCGCTGTACCCCAGCGCCGCGGACCGGGCGGCCTCCAGCACCGGGAAGGAGGTGCCTCACACATCTGGAGGCCAGAAGTGCAGTCAGCGTGTCGGGAGGCTGTGCCGCTCTGGAGCGTGGAGGGGTCCTTCCTCGCCTCCCACGGCGCTGCTGGCTGTGGACAATCGTGGGCACCCTTGGCGTGCAGCTGCCTAACTCCAGTCTCGGACGTCACGTGGCACTGTCCCTCGCACATGTGTGAGCTTGCATCTCTTCTCTTATGAGGACCTATGACGTACCGGATTAGGGGCCACCCTGCACCCGTGTCACCTCGTCTTACCTTAAGCAATTCCAGCTGCAGTGACCTTACTCCCCAGTAAGGTCGCATTCATAGGTACTGGGATTAGGACTTCGTCTTTTGGGGAGACACAATTCAGCCCATGACAGATTGGAAAACCTTTGCTGGCTCTCACAGCCCGGGGTTTCAATCTAGTATCAGAGGGGCACTGAGAGTCCCCCACGGTCCTCCTCAGCTCTCCCTTCCGGCCTCCGCGCTCCGGATCGGCGCTGCGGGCTTTGCCCGGGCCTCCCGCGCCCCACGCGGGGCGCCTCTTCCCGCGCCCAGCTCCGTGTCCCGGCCTCGGCCGCGCCTGCCTTCGCTGCCCTCAGCCGGAAGGACGAGTCACCCCTCCACCGCCACTGCATTTTCTTCAGGGCCCTGTTACTGCACTCCGTGTGTGATGCTGGTAACTAGCGATCCCTTTTTACCTCTGCCAATCACCCCCTCTAGGTTTGGGGCTCCTTAGATGATAGGATTGTTAGGATGGGTGGCTAAAGTCTCCGCTAGCTCCCCGTTTAATGTCGAGCCTAGTTGAAGTAAAACGCTGCGTCTGACAACTGGCCGAGCAATGTTTATCCGAAAGAAGGCTTGCGACGCCCGGAACATCTCCCTCCCGCGGGGTAGCAAGGAGCAGAGCTCCAGCTCCAGGTCTCGAGCGGCCTCCAGAGGCAGGCCAGGGGTTAGCAGGTGGGATCTGGCCGGCAGCTGATGAAAAGTAGAGGGACAAGAAGTCATAGAGGTCAGCAGCAATAGGGTTTCTTAAGACTGTAATAGGGTTGTGAGGAAGAGGGAGGTAGACGAGAAAGGAGGAGAAGGAAGTTCTAGGCGTCTGCTATTGGAAGGGAAGAGGAGCTCTTCTGGCTCCTACTAAGGTGGGGATGGGGTTTGAGAGTTGAGCATGTTCTAAGTATGCGACACATTATCAGGAGATAGCGGGTTTTGGTAAGTGATAGGTTATTACCAAAGACAAGTGAAATGATAGAATCACTCTACGAGCCCACACAGGGGTTCCCACTTGTCACTTGTTCCCACTTGTTTGAATCAGCGCCTGGAAACGAGCTCTGCGGAGCGCGGATTTCGCCTGCTGCACGGATGCGCGGCGCCATCTAGTGGCGCTCTGAGCAAACTGTTCACGGTCTGAAGGACAAAGACCGCTGTCCTCTTTCACGTCAAAACCTCTGCTACTGCACTTGGATGTGTGCAAAATCATTTATTCCAGGGGACAGCCAGTGGCGTGGTGGTTAGGTTCGCCGGCTCTGCTTTGGCAGCCCGGAGTCCGCAAGCCCGGATCCCAGGTGGACCCAGTGCTGCTGGTCAGGCCATGCTGTGGCGGCGTCCCACATAAAATAGAGGAAGACTGGTACAGATGTTAGCTCAGGGTCAATCTTCCTCACCCAGAAATAAACAAATAATAACAATACTTTATTCCAGATTAAGATAAAACTTTAATGAGAAAAGACTTGTTGCGTGTCTATAATGTTTTTCATTTTACAACTATTGGGAAGAGTGAAGGGAGGAAACAGTGATCTTCAGATGGAATAACATTTTGTCATTCGACAAATATTATGAGTGCTTACCATCACCAGGCCCTGGGCACAGCCCTGCCCTCGTGGGACATAATCGGGGACATTCATAGTTGCTTGCGCATACTCTCATGTTTTAGAAAATCTGCCTCACACGTATGCATTCTAAGAAATCACAGCGAGAGAAGCTTGAGTTTATACGATTTTTTAGAACACTCAAAAGGCTACATTTTTTAAATATGCGAGACCTCCTCATTTTTAGTTTTTTAATTTTGAGGTAGTAGTACATGTGATCTCTGCCATCCCTACGGCGGGCTCGCCCCTGTCCCTCCAGCTCTCCTTGACTGCAGGTGTCCACTGGGAGCTGTCCTCAGCCCTGACCCTCTAGTCTGGAGACTGACTGCCGGGTCTCTGTGGCTGACTGGCACGGTCACATCTCCCCATGCTCGTCTTACTTGCAAATCCACATTCCCAAAAGCCTGTTAGTCATCTCCCGACATCTTCCCAGATGACCTGCAGGCACCTAAAACTCAACATGTCCAAACTGAATGCAGACCCTTGCCCTCTGTTCCTCTTCCTGTCTTCTCTTCCCCTGCTACTGACATAGCATCCACCTGGTCTCCTGGCCAGGGATCCCCGCGCCTTTCACTCCTGACTCATTTCTTTCCTGCATCCGTAAGGCACGGTGCCGGGACCATGGGGAATGCAAAGCCTTACACATATTATTGAGAATTCCACTCAGTGTATTTGCTGAAAAAAATTAAAGCTATGTCAAATAGAAACTAATAAATGTGTAAACGATTACCAAACCTAGATCATTTAACTTCAGAAATTGTTATATTTAGTATTCATAAATCTTTGATTACATTTAAAATGTATGTTAGTTCTTCTTAGTATTTTCTTTGTGAGAATTCCTAAGTATGTGTGATGATGTGTGAGGAATCATAGCCGATCAAAAATTAAAAGAATAAATTATTGCAAATAATTTCAAAGATAAAATAATAAAACATACTTTCTAAATTTTTACAGTAGAAAAATTGACAGTATATTTCATGTAGGAGACAACAAAGGAAAGGAGAAAGGTTTCAACTAGCTTGTCAACTTCAGTAGATTGGTTAAAGCTATTTAGCACTCTGTGTTGGTAAGGATTCTGAGGCTCATGTGGAGTAGCATAAGTTACTGAGCCCAGCAAGTTTTACCATCCATTTTGGGAATGGACAGGTAGGGCAGCACATACTCAGTGGTATGCTGAAGCTGCTCAAAGCATAATTTTGCAAGCCAGTTGTTAAATAAGGCCATTATTAAAAATTAAATTATGAAAAACTTATAACTAGATAAATTCTATTAAAAACAAAGATAAATAAATACTCAAAATTTATCATTTCCTAATGTATTATCTATGAATTTAAAGTTACTCTGTCTACCATATCTGTGTGGTGGAATGTGTTACTGAGCATTTCTTCTCAATTCTGCATTTACTGACATCACGCTGGTAGCTTGAAATCAGCCATGGTGGGAGCGTTGACACCATGAAAATTGACAAACACTATAAAGCAGGGCTTTTCTCTCCAGAAAGCCAGAGAGCCAGTCGTTAAGTATTTACCAGCACACCACTGCGTATGTCATATGCACAGAGATGTTCAGAAACTTGACTGAAAGTTCATCGGATGGTCAGGTGAAGACAGATAACTGCTCCTTTCTAGGAGCTGACGATTGTACAGGGGAGGCTGGCACGCAGAGAACAGCACACTGTGTACGACCGCTGTGAGGAGAGTGTGCAGAAGGGTCGATGAGCACACAGCCATACCTCGCACATGTCTGAGAAAACAGTGCCACTTTTTTGAGATTTGAAAGATGAGCATAAGTTTGAGTTTCCACCTTTCCCTAATCCCAGTGTGTAAGGGGCACTACCGTTTTTACTTCAAGCCTGGTAAGGGGTTTGTCATTCAGGGCAGGCTCATTATGTTGCAGGAACAAACCACCTCTGACTCTTAGTGGCATAACACAATAAAGGTTTGTTTTCACTCACGTTGCATGTCCAGTACAGGTCTACTGGGGCTCAGCTCACTGCTGTCTCTCAGGGTCCTGGACGATGGACGTTCCATCTCGACACAGGTTCACAGTCACTGTAATAGCAATGAAGGGATATAGTGACTCACACATGGCCTCTTAAAACACCCACCTGTAAGTGACACAAGTCACTTCTCTTCATTGTCCACATCCAATATCAAGGAGGTGAGGAATTGCAATCCTACTGTAGTCCCTGAAGAAGGAGAAATGCAATATTTGTGAACTGCCCTGAATGTCTACCATAAGGTTGGAGACCGAAAGTATGTTCCCTGAAGATGGGGGACAAGTGACTGGTGCCTGATACCAGCCTGAAATCCTAAGCAGCCTTGGAAGTGAGGCTGGAGGCTGGGGTGGGATTGGCCTGCATTCCCACAGCGTCCAGACAAGGGGTGAGGTTGGTAAGCACGGAGACAATAGTACCTAGCACTTACGTAGCTCTTACTGTGTGCCCATCCCTGCTCTAAGCAGTTTCCATGTATCAATTGGCTTAATCCTCAGACCTATGGCCCTAATAACTGGAGAGCTATGGGCACCTTCAGAAGAAGACTGCTTGGGTGCTTTCTAGTATCACACTTGTCTCTTTTTTCCCCTCCAACACCTTACCAAGATGTTGCTCAAGTTGTTGAAATTCCGAACCCCCAAGCAAAACTCATAGAGTGAGTAATCACAGTCTTTTGCAATAGATCATCTTAGCTGGGTGGGACCTAGAGGTGATGACTCTTTCTCCAATTTCCAATTTCGTAATGTAGCTTCCAGAGTGTGAAGTTGGCCAGCATCCTGCCACCACGACAAATATTTGTATCCACTGATTTTCACAGTGGCTATAGAGCCACCTGGCCAAAAAACTTGAGCTTATCCATCACTAGGGTTAAAACTTAAATAAGTCTGTCTGAGGGATTTGAGAGCCCTTTGACAGAAGCCAGATTGTAAAAGGGATAATGGGGTCCCGAGAGAGAATTCATACTCAGCAACCAAGCGCGATGATGGAGAGGAGCTGTTCATCCTCACCTGACCGTCCAGGGACCTTTCAGTCAAGTTTCTGAACACCCCTATGCCTCAGCTTCATCATCTATAAAACGGGAATAATAGCGGGACTTAGCTCGGAGACGTAGTGAGAACTTGATTAAATTAAATGAACCAATATATTTATATAGTGGTTGTATCACTGTTAGAGGGGCTATCCTCGTTGATGGGGTTTTATGTGGGGACTGATTAACGTGTCTAGAGCTTTGCACAGCTCTAAACGCTTCGTGTATACTATCCACCACCACCATATAAAGAGGGTCCTGTTATGATATTCATTTTCCAAATGAAGATTCTAAGGAACGTAAAGATTAAATAACTTGCAAAGACCACACAGCTAATAAGTCAGACTCAGATCCCAGCCCAGTCGGTCTGGTTCGAAGCTCTGATAAGCTGTGAATATTTTAAAAACAGAAAATAATGAAACTAAATTCTAAAGAGCCCATTCTATTTGAGCTGAGATTGCCCTGATATTCTTCACTGGGGTGCATTTGTCAAGTCTGGAGACAAGCTGAAGACTGGGACTGGCCTAGGCAGAGATATTTACTGAGGGAAAGGAAACGAAGGAGAGTTTTTCATGGCCATATGAGTTAGATTGATGGATTTAGCCTTGAGGAGAACAAAACTAATGACAAGTTTTCACTTCTTGCATGCTAGGCTAGTGTGTGAGGTGACGTGGCTGAGCTAGACAGGCAGAGTAAAGTCTCCCACAATCTCACTTTGCCTGGGAGACAGATGCCACTTGGAGGGAGAGGCCTATGAGAAACATACAAGAGGCTCCACCCCAGAGACGTTTGAAACCAGAGTGTCTCAAGTCTAATATACATAATGAATATTTTTTTAAATACAGAAAACTATGGTCAAAATTTAAAATCCTCAATAGAGAATCTAGATTTTTAAAAACTTAAATGGGCATTGTGGAACTAAGAAAAATCTACAATTAATAATTCATTGGCTGAGATTAATGAGGGACTGGCCATAGCAAAAGATAAGAGTAATGAACTTAAAGAAAGGTCCATAGAAAATACCTAAACTAAGCACTGAGAGAAAAAAAGACTAAAAATAACAGAATGGAACTTGAGAGACGTGTGACACCGTCAAATGGTGTAAAATATGTGGA
Source organism: Equus przewalskii (assembly GCF_037783145.1). Lineage (NCBI taxonomy): Eukaryota > Metazoa > Chordata > Mammalia > Perissodactyla > Equidae > Equus > Equus przewalskii. The sequence continues at coordinate 33,894,283 of NC_091837.1, read as the reverse complement.
ATTAGACTCCTAGAAGGAGAGAAGAGAGAGATTGGGGTAGAAGAAATATTTCAAGAGATAACATATACGAATTTTCTGAAAATGAGGAAAATATCAACCCAAAGTCAAATAACTCAGTGTACCACAAACACAAAGAAGATATACAGATACAAAACAAGCACATGAAAAGATCCTCAACATCACTTATCATTAGAAAAATACAAATTAAAACAATGAGATGCCCCATACCTGTACTAGAGCGGCTAAAATCTAAAACACTGACAAACAGCAGATTCAAACAGGGAGAAGAAAGAATTAGTGACCTTGAAGATATTTAAAGACAGATCATTTAAAATTATCAAGTCTGAGGAGCAAAAAGAAAAAGAAGGAAAAAAAGAACAGAGTTTAAGGGACTTATGTGACACCACCAAGTAAACAATATACACATTATGAGAGTTCCAGAAGGAGAAGAGAGAAAGAGAAAGGAGCCAAGAGCTTATTTGAAGAAATAGTAACTTCCCAAATTTGAGTCAAGACAGAGGTTCAACAAATTCAAAGCAGGAGAAATCAAAAAGGACCCACAGAGACAAAGATTATAATCAAACTGTCAAAAGACAAAGCCAGATTCTTGAGAGCAGCAAGAGAACAGGGACTCCTCACACACGAAGGATCTGCAAGAAGACAGCAGTAGATTTCCCAACAGAAACTTTGCAGGCCAGGAGCTAGTAGGATGACGTATTCAAAGTGCTGAAAAACCAAAACTGTCAACCAAGAACTCTATGTCTGGCAAAACCATCATCAAAGGAAGGAGAAATTACTACATTCCCAAATAAACAAGACCTCAGGGAATTCGTTACCACCAGACCTGCTCTACAAGAAATACTAACGGGAGTCCTTCAAGTTGAAATAAAAGGACACTAAACAGTAACACAAAGCCAGACAAAAATATAAAGTTTTCTGGTAAGGGTAAATACATGGACAAATATAAAAAACAGTATTATTGTAATTTTGGTTCATAATTCAATGTTTCATTATTTTATAGAATTTTTAAAACATTAAAAAAATTATAAATCTATGTTAAGCACAAAATATATGAAGATGTAATTTGTGACATCAGTGTCATAACGTGGGGAGCAGAATTGTAAAGGAGTAGAGCTTTTGTATGCAATTGAAATTAAGTTGATTTCAGTTTAAAATAGATTATTATAACTGTAGGATTTGGGGGGTTTTTTTGGTGAGGAAGATTGTCCTTGAGCTAACATCTATGCCCGCCTTCCTCTATTCTGTATGTGGGATGCTGCCACAGAGTGACTTGATGAGCAATGCTGGGTCTGCTCCCGGGATCCAAACTTGGGAGCCTCAGACGACAGAAGCGGAGCACGCAAACTTAACCGCTATACTACTGGGCAGGCCCAGGCTATTTAATGTAATCTCTATATATAATATACAGAAAAGGAAATGAAGAGGGAAACCATAAAGGACAAAAAATCAACTAAACACAAAAGAAGACAGTAAGGGAGGAAAAGAAAGGCAAAAATCCCCCCACTATAAAACATATAGAAACAACAACGTAGCAATAGGAAGTCCTTTCCTATCAATAATTACTTTAAATGTAAATGGATTAAAATCCCCAATAAAATGACATAGATTAGCATAATAGATTTTTTTTTTTTTTTAAAAAAGGATCCATCTATATACTAACTACAAGAGACTCAGTTTAGGTCTAAAGACACATATAGGTTGAAAGTGAAAAGATGGAAAAAAATATTCTATGCAAATAGTAACCAACAGAGAGCAGGGGTGGTTATACTAATATCAGACAAAATAGACTTTAAGTTAAAAACTGTTAGAAGGGACAAAGAAAGACATTTTCTAATCCTAAAAGGGTCAATTCACTAAGAAGATATAACAGTCATAAACATACATGCATCAAACATCAAAGCTCCTAAAAATATGAAGCAAACATTGACAGAAAGGAAGGGAGAAATAAACACCTCTACAATAATAGTCAGAGACTTCAATATCTCACTTTCAATAATGGATAGAACAACCAGACAGAGATTGATAAGGAAATAGAGATCTTGAGCAACACCATTGACCTATTGGACCTAACAAAAATATACAGAACACTCCACCCAACAATAGCAGAATATATATTCTTCTCAAGTGCACATGGAAAATTCTACAGGATACACCATATATTCGGCCAGAAAACAAATCTTAATAAATTTTAAAACATCAAAATCATACAAATCATCTTTCCAATCACAATGAAATAAAACTAGAAATCGACAGCAAAAGGAAAACTGAAAAACCCACAGATATGTGGAAATTAAACCATATGCTGGGTCAAAGAAGAAATTACAAGTGAAACTAGAAGATATCTTGAGACAAATGAAAATAAAAACATAATGTACCAAAAGTTATGTGACACAGCAAAAGCACTGCTAAGAGGGAAATTTTTAGCTATAAATACATAAAAACAAATACATACAAATATATAAAAAGAAGAAAGATCTCAAACCAACAATATAACTTTACAACTTAAGGAACTAGAAAGAGGAGAATAAACTGAACCCAAAGCTAAAAGAAGGAAAGAAATAATAAATAGTACAGCAGAGATAAATAAAATATAAAATTAAAAAAATCAAAATCGATGAAACCAACTGTTGACTTTTTTGAAAAGATGAACAAAATTGGCAAATCTTTGGCTAGATAGGCTAAGAAAAAAAAGAAATAATGAAAATAAAAAATGAAAGAAGGGACATTACTACTAACTTCACAGAAATAAAAAAAGATTATAAAAGAGTACTATGAACTATTGCGCTAAATGGATAATCTAGATGAAATGGAAAACTTCCCTCAAACACAAACCTACAAAGACAATCTACCAAAGGATCATGAAGAAATAGGAAATCTGAACAGAGCTGTAGCTAATAAAGAGATTGAATTAGTAATCAAAAATGTCCCAACAAAGAAAAGCCCAGGACCTGATGTTTTCACTGATAAATTCTACAAAATATTTAAAGAAGATTTAAACCAATCCTTCTCAAACTCTTCCAAAAAATTAACAAAGAAGGATACTTCCTAACTCATTCCATGAGGCCAACATTACTCTTTATTCAAAAGTCAAAGCCCATACAAGAAAATAAATACTAAAGACTACTATTTATCCTAAACATTGATGCAAAACTCCTCAAAAAAATACTAACAAGGCGAAGACAACAATAACTTAAAAAGATTACACACCCTAACCAAGGAGAATTCATTCCTGCCATGCAAACATTGTTCAACATACAAAAATAAATCAATGTAATATACCACATGAACAGAATGAAAGAGGAAACCACACGATCATATCATCCATGTAGAAAAATCATCTGACAAAATTCAAACCCTTTCATGAAAAAAACACTCAACAAACTAGGAATAGAAGGAAACTACTTCAAAATAGTAAAGACCATATATTAAAAAAAAACCCACCTCAAATATCGTACTTTAATGGTGAAAGTCTGAAAGCTTTTCCTCTAAGATCAGGAGCAAGGCAAGGATGCCACCTTTGCTACTCCTATTCAACATAGTACTGGGAGTTCTAGCCAGAGCAATTAGGCAAGAAAAAGATATAAAAGGCATCAAACTTGGAAAGAAAGAAGTAAAGTTATCTCTTTGAAAATGACAGGATCTTATACGTAGATAATTCTAAAGCTTCCACAAAAAACTATTAGAACTAATAAACAAACTCAGCAAAGTAGCAGGATACAAAGTCAGCACATGAAAATCAGGTGCATTTCTATATGCTAACAATGAACAATCTGAAAAGGAAATTAAGAAAACGACTCCATTTACAAAACCATTAAAAGGAATAAAATACTTGGGAATTAACCAAGAAGGTGAAAGATTTTTACAATGAAAACTATCAAACATTGTTGAAAGAAATCAGCAAATATAAAAAACTAGGACAATGTCAAGATGGATGCCTTGGCAGACTCTGAACTCACCTACTCCCACAGAAACAACCAATTCACAAGTACTCTTGGAAGAATTACTCTTGAGAGAGAACTGAAAACTGGATAAAAAGAAGCCCCACAACAAGCACAGTGCTGACTGAGGTGGAAGAGGCAGAAATTCCTTCTGGAGAGAACAAAGCCACCTTTGAGCTGCAATGCTTCGTGTCTGGCTGGGAGCAATCTTAAGGTACGAAGCCTTCCCTGGAGGAGCAGGAGATCTAAGCAGGGGAGATTTACCGCATAAGCAGCTTCTGGACTCAGCACAACCAAGATGAGTGTCATAATATCTGGTTTTGTTGGCTATTAACAACAACGAGGAATACCTCCAGAAAAGCTATCAGACATAAGAGGAAAAAAGCCTACTTTTAAAAGGGCCCACACAAAAATTCACCCATTTGGGAAAGCAACCTAAATCAACAGAAAGAAAGGTGCACAATCCTTTGGTGACAAGAGACTCACCTGGTAGGCTCTGGGTGCATCTTGGTGAGAGGTGAGACCTGCCCAGGGACTGAGACATTGGCAGCAGCCATTATTGTGACCTAGTGCAGGCATGCTGGCACAGATGCTAGCAGACATCACTGGAGTTCTTTCTCTGGCCTGTTAGCCCAGGGATCTGCCTCTCCCACAGAGCACCAATTTAATCCAGCTCAGCCAGGGCAGGCAGCCCACCCAATAGCAAGTCCCTGGGCAACTTGTGGGCTCACATAGGCAGGGTGCCTGGACCCTCTGCAGCCTGGCTAGTGGGTCTGCCTTGGCAGGGCAGGGCATGTGCAAAGGGTGAGACTGCATTGGTAGATTGTGTGGGGCCTCTGGAGTGGGGCAACTGGGTCTGCTTCATTGGGTCAGGTGTGTGCATGAAGCAGGACTGTTTCAATGAGGTGTGTGGCCCTATGGGTGGTGGGGCTTGTCAGCTGCAGTAGACTTGTGCTTCTCAAACAGCCACATAGGGGATTAGCCCTACCTTCAAAAGCCTGAAACAAGTGGATGCTCCCATGCCTGGGGCCAGTCCCGCTCAGCTGCAATCCTGAGTGAGCTGACAACAGCCTTGCAGGCTGTAGGCCTACAGCAATTGTAAGCCCCTGAGCATAGCAACCACCCATGCTGGGGTCATACTCATTTAACAGGAAAACTGCAATAGGAATGTGCTATTAGACCTTGCAGCCAACTGTGCTGGGGCTCCCCATGCTCAGTAAAGTGACCAAAGGGTCTGTAGCAGCCACATGCAGCTAAGTATTACAATCAGCTGGCCAGGGGAAGAGTCTAGCCTCCCCAGGCACTTGAAGCAACAGCAACTCTGCCACAATGGAAGGACACACATAGCCCACACAGGGGACACCGCTGAGACATTTGGAACTGGTGACAAAGGGAAGCATACTGCTGGGCCTCATAAGGCATCTCTTACTTAAGTCCACCTCTCCAAGATTGGGAGACGTAGCTGATCTACCTAATACATAGATATAAGCACAGAGAAAGAGGCAAAACGAGGAGACAGGAATATATTCCAAGTAAGGGAACAGGACAAAACCCCAGAAAAGAAACTAAATGAAACAGAGATAAACAATACAACTGACAAAGAGTACAAATTAAGAGTCATAAGGATGCTCACTGTTCCTGGGAGAAGAATGGATGAACTCAGTGAGAACTCAACAAAGAATTGTTGAAAACCAAAGAACCAATCAGAAATGAAGAATACAATACTGGAAATGAAAAATTCACTAGAGGGACTCAAAAGCAGAGTAGATGATACAGAAGAAAAGATCAGCAAGCTGGACAAAAGGCTAGAGGAACTCATCCAAGCTGAACAGATAAAAGAAAAAAGAACTAAAAAGAACAAGGACAGTCTAAGGGACCTCTGGGAAAACATCAAGTGCACTAACATTCGTATTATAGATGTCCCAGAAGGAGAAGAGAGAGACAAAGGGGCAGAGAATCTATTTGAAGAAATAATAGCTGAAAACTTTCCTAACCTAAGGAAGGAAACAGACGTCTAGGTACAGGAAGCACAGAGAGCACCAAACAAGATGAACCCAAAGAGTCTCACACCAAAACACATTATAATCAAAATGCCAAGAATTAAAGATAAAGAGAAAATCCTAAAAGCCACAAGAGAAAGGCAACAAGTTACATACAAAGGAAACCCCATAAGTCTATCAACTGACTTCTCAGCAGAAACCTTACAGGCTACAAGGGAGTGGCATGATACATTTAAAGTGCTGAAAGGAAAAAACCTACAGCCAAGAATACCCTACCTGGCAAGGTTATCATTCAGAGTGGAAGGAGAGATAAAGAGTTTCCCAGACAAGCAAAAACTAAAGGAGTTTATCATCAAGAAACCAGGCTTATAGAAACTCTAAAGGGACTTATTTAAGTGCAAAAGAGAAGACCACAAATAGAAATAAGAAAATGATCAAAGATAATAAAACAATGAAATTACTGATAAAGGCAAATATAGAGTAAAGGTAGCAGATCAACCACTTGTGAAGCTATGAAAGTCAAATGACAAAAGTACGAAAATTGTCTATTTCCATGATACAAGGGTAAAGGATACACACACAAAAGAGATTAAATATGATATCAAACAAGAATTTGTGAGAGGAGGAGAGTAAAAGAGTAGAGCTTTTAGCAAGAGGTCAAACTAAAGAGACCATCAACTTAATATAGATTGCTGTATATGTGATTTTATATACATGATTATATTTGAACCAGAAACCTATAATAAATACACAAAAAATTAAGAGAAAAGAACTCAAACATAATACTAAAGAAAGTCATCAAACCAAAAGAGAAGAGAGCAAGAGAAGAAGAAAGGAACAAAGGAGAACTACTAAAACATCCAGAAAAAGGTGACGAGATGGCAATAAGTACATTCTTATCAATAGCTACTTTAAATGTCAGTGGACTAAATGTTCCGATCAAAAGGCATAGGGTAGCCAACTGGATGAAAAAACAAGATCCATATATATATGCTACATACAAGAGACATACTTCAGACCTAAAGACACTCACATACTGAAAGTGAAGGCATGAAAAAGTTACTCCATGCAAATGGTGATGAAAAGAAGGCTGGGATAACAATAGTTATATCAGACAAAATAGACTTTAAAACAAAAACTGTAACAAGAGACAAAGAAGGGCACTACATAATGATAAAGGGAACACTCCAAAGAGAGGATATAACACTTGTAAATATCTATGCACCCAACATAGGAGTAACTAAATATATAAAGCAATTACTAACAGACATAAAAGGAGAAATAGTAACACAATAATAGTAGAGGAATTTAACACTCCACTTACACCAATCTATAGATCACCCAAACAGAAGATCAATAAGGAAACATTCACCTTAAATGACGTATTAGACCAGATGGACTTAATAGATATGTACAGACCATTCCATCCAAAAACCACAAAATACACATTCTTTCCAAATGCACATGGAACATTCTCCAGGATAGATCACACATTAGGTCACAAAACAAATGTCAGTAATTTAAAAAGATTGAAATAATGCTGAGCATGTTTTCTGACCACAATGGTATGAAACTAGAAATCAACTATAGGAAGAAAATTGGAAAAGTCACAAATATGTGGGCATTACATGAAATGCTACTGAACAACGATTGGCTCTATGAGGAAATCAAAGGAGAAATAAAAAGATACCCAGAGACAAATGAAAATGAAAATATGACATGCCAAAATTTATGGGATACAGCAAAAGTGGTTCTAAGCAGGAATTTTGTAGCAATACAGGCCCACCTCAACAAACAAGAAAAATCTCAAATAAACAATCTAACAGTGCACCTAAAGGAACTGGAAAAAGAAGAACAAACAAAGCCCAAAATCAGTAGAAGGAAGGAAATGATAAAAATGAGAGCAGAAATAAATGAAATAGAGACTAAAAAAAAAATAGAAAAAAATCAAAGAAATGAGGAGCTGGTTCTTTGAAAAGACAAAAAAATTTGACATACCTTTAGCTAAACTCACCAAGGAAAAAAAGAGAAAGGCTCAAATAAATAAAATCAGAATTGAAAGAGGAGAAAATACAAAGGACACCTCAGAAATACAAAAGATAATAAAAGAATATTATGAAAAGCTATACGCCAACAAATTGAATAATCTAGAAGAAATGGATAAATTCTTAGAATCATACAACCTTCCAAAACTGAGTTGAGAACAAATAGAGAATTTGAATAGACCAGTCGCCAGTAAGGAGATTGAAACAGTAATCAAAAGCCTCCCAAAGAATAAATGTCCAGGACCAGATGGCTTCCCTGGTGAATTCTACCAAAGATTCGAAGAAGACTTAATACCTACCCTTCTCAAACTTCCAAAAAATTGAAGAGGAGGGGACACTTCCTAACTCATTCTGTGAAGCCAACACTACCCTGATACCAAAACCAGACAGGGACAATACAAAAAAATAAAATTACAGGCCAATATCACTGATGAACATTGATGCAAATATCCTCAACAAAATACTAGCAAATCAAATACAACAGTAAGTTAAAAAGGTCATACACCATGATCAAGTGGGATTTATTCTAGGGGTACAGAGATGGTTCAACATCCACAAATCAATCAATGTGATACACCACATTAACAAAATGAAGAATAAAAATCACAGGATCATCTCAATAGATGCAGGGAAAGCACTTGACAAGATACGGCATCTGTTTATGATAAAAACTCCAAGTAAAATGGGTATAAAAGGAAAGTGCCTCAACATAATGAAGGCCGTATATGACAAACCAACACCTAATATCATTCTTAATGGAGAAAAACTGAAATCTATCCTTCTAAGAACAGGAACCAGACAAGGATGCCCGCTTTCACCACTCTAATATAACACGGCATTGGAAGTCCTAGCCTGAGCAATCATGCAAGAAAAAGAAATTAAAAAGATCCAAATTAGAAAGAAGTGAAATTGTCACTATTTGCAGACGACATGATTTTATATATAGAAAACCCTAAAGAATTCATGGAAAAACTTTTAGAAATAATAAATGAATACAGTAAAGTTGCAGGACACAAAATCAACATAAAAAATCAGTTGTGTTTCTATACACTAAGAACGAAGTGGTAGAAAGAGAAATTAAGAATGCAGTCCCATTTATAATTGCAACAACAAAAAATACCTAGGAATAAACTTAACCAAAGAAGGGAAAGACCTGTACACTGAAAACTATAAAACATTGTTGAAAGAAATTGAAGAAGACACAAAGAAATGGAAAGATCTTCTGTGGTCTTGGATTGGAAGAATTAACATAGTTAAAATGCCCATACTTCCCAAAGCAATCTACAGATTCAACGCAATCCCTAACAAAGTTCCAACAACATTTTTCACAGAAATAGAACAAAGAATCCTAAAATTTATATAGAACAACAAAAGACCCCAAATAGTCAAAGAAATCATGAGAAAAAGGAACGAAGTTGGAGGTATCACATTCCCTGATTTCAAAATATACTACATAGCTATAGTAACCAAAACAGCATGGTACTGGCACAGAAACAGACGCACAGATCAATGGAACAAAATCGAGAGCCCAGAAATAAACCCACACATCTGTGGACAGCTAATTTTCAACAAAGGAGCCAAGAACACGCAATGGAGAAAGGAGAGTTTCTTCAATAAATGGTGTTGGGAAAACTGGACAGCCAAACGCAAAAGAATGAAAGTAGGCCTTTATCTTACATGATACACAAAAATTAACTCAAAATGAATTAACGACTTGAATGTAAGAACTGAGACCATGAAACTTCTGGGAGAAAACATAGGTGGTAGGCTCTTCAACATTGGTCTTAGCGGCATATTTTCAAGTACCTTGTCTGACCAGGCAAGGGAAACAATAGAAAAAATAAACAAATAAGACAACACCAAACTAAAAACTTCTGCACAGCAAAGAAAATCATTGACAAAACGAAAAGACAACTTAACAATTGGGAGAAGATATTTGTAAACCATATATCTGAAAAAAGGTTAATATCCAAAATATAAAGAACTCATACATCTCAACAACAAAAAACGAACAACCCAATTAAAAATGGAGAAAAGATCTGAACAGACATTTCTCCAAAGAAGATATACCAATGGCCAACAGGCACATGAAAAGATGTTCAACATCACTAATTATCAGGGAAATGAAAATCAAAACTACAATGAGATACCACCTCATGCCTGTCAGAACTGCTATAATTAACAAGACAGGAAATAACAAATGTTAGAGAGGATGAGAAGAAAAAGGAACTCTCATACACTGCTGGTGGGAGTGCAGACTCGTGTAGCCACTATGGAAAACAGTACGGAGATTCTTCAAAAAGTTAAGAATAGAACTACTATATCATCCAGCTATTCCACTGCTGGGTATTTATCCAAAGAACATGAAAACATGAATGCATAAAAACATATGTACCCCTATGTTCATTGCAACATTATTCACAATAGCCAACACTTGGAAGCAACCTAGGTGTCCATCGAGGGACAAATGGATAAAGACGATGTGGTATATATACACAATGAAATACTACTCAGCCATAAAAGGATGAAATCTCACCATTTGTGACACCATGGATGCACCTGGAGTGAATTTGGCTAAGAGAAATAAATCAGAAGGAGAAAGTCAAATACTGTATGGTCTCACTCATAAACAGAAGACAAAAACAACAACAAACATACAGAGACAGAGATTGGATTGGTGGTTACCAGAGGAGAAGGTAGGAGGAAAGAGTGCAAAAGGGGTGATTAGGCAAATGTGTATTGTGATGGATGGGGAACTAGTCTTCAGCTAGTGAACGTGATATAATCTACACAGAAATAGAAATATAATGATGTACACCCGAAATTTATATAATGTTATAAACCAACGTTACCACAATTTAAAAAAAAACCCTGAAGGACGTCTTGTGCTCATAGGTAGGAAGACTTCATACTGTTAAGATGTCAATAGTACCCAGATGATCTACAGATCCAATACAATCCCTATCAAAATCCCAATGAAATTTTTTGTGGAAATTAAAAAATCTGTGCTAAAATTTAGGTGAAATCTTGAGGGACCCAGAAAGAAGAAAACAATCTGGAAAAAGAAAAACAAATTAGAAGGTACACACTTCCTGATTTCAAAACTTACTACAAAGCCACACTAATCAAAACAGTGTAGTACTGGCATAAAGATAGACATACAGACCAATGGAGTAGAATGGAGAGCCCAGAAATAAACCCTAGCATACATGGTCAAATGATTTTTGACAAGGGTGTCAAGACCTTCAGGGAAAGGATAGTCTTTTTACAAATGGTGCTGGGAAAACTGAATATTCACCTGCAAAAGGATGAAGTTGAACCTTTATCTAATATCATATACAAAAATTAACTCAAAATGGGTCAAAGATCTAAACATAAAAGCTAAAACTGTAAAACTCTTGGAAGAAAACATAGGGAAAAATCTTCACCACACTGGATTTTTCAATGATTTCTTGGATATGACACCAAAGGTATAGGCAAGAAAAGAATTGGACCTCATAAAAATTAAAAACTTAGGTATCAAAAGACACTATCAAGAGAGTAAAAAGGCAACCCACAGAATGGGGGAAATATTTGTAAATAATATAACTGATAAGGGATTAATATCTCGGATATGTAGAGAGCTCCTAAAACTCAAGAACAATATAAACAAATAACCTAATTTAAAAATGAGCAAAGGATTTAAATAGACATTTCTCCAAAGAAGATATACAAATGGTCAACAAGCTCATGAAGAAATCCTCAACATCACTAGTCATTAGGGAAATGCAGATCAAAACCACAGTGAGAAGCGATCTCACACCCTTCAGGATATCAAAATAACAGAAAATAACGAGTGTTGAGGATGTGGAGAAATTGGAACTCTGGGCACTATTGGTGGGATGTCAAATGGTACAGCCACTACGGAAAACAGTATGATGGCTCCTCAAAAAGTTAAACACAGAATTTCCATATGATCCAGCAATTCCACTTCTTGGTATATCCCCAAAGGAATTTGAAAGCCAGAATTCAAAGAGATATTTGCACACCCATGTTCCTAGCAGAATTATTCACAGTAGCTGAGAGGTGGAAGCAACCCAAGTGTCCATCAATGGTGAATGGATAAACAAAATGTGTATATGCATAGAATGGAATATTATTCTGCCTTTAAAGGAAGGGAATTCTGACACATGATTTACAACACGGATGAACCTTGAGAATAGTATGCTAATTGAAATAAGACACTCACAAAAGGACAAATACTGTGTGATTCCATTTATATGAGGCGCCTAGAGTAGCCAAATTCATAGACACAGAAAGGAGAATGGTGGTTTCCAGGGCTGGGGGGAATGGAGTAATAGGGAGTTATTGTTTAATGGATACAGAGTTTCAGTTTTGCAACATGAAGAGTTCTGTTGATGGGTGGTGGTGCTGGTGGCACAACATTGTACTTATTGTCACTGAACAGCACACTCAAAAATGATTAATATGGTAAATTTTATGTGTATTTTTCTCCATTTCTCTTAAATTAAAAAAATAGCTATCAAGCCATAAAAACAGCCTTCAGTGAATATTGCTCAGTGAAAAAGGCCAGTCTGAAAAGACTGTATACTGTATGATTCCAATTATATGACATTCTGAAAAAGGCAAAACTAGAGAAATATTAATATATTCAGTGGTTGTCAGAGGCTTGGGGGCAAGGAGGTAAAATATAGGGGATCTTTAGGGTGTTGAAATTATTCTGTATGATACTATAATGGTGGATACATAACATTATGCATTTGTCAAAACCTATTCCTAGTACTTTGTAGCACAGAGAGTGAACCTTAGTGTATGCAATTTTAAAAAATCTATTTAGGAGGTTGTGGAATCCCAAGACAGAATGCAAGCCGTGACAAAATAATATGACTGCATTACAAATGTCTGAAATAAGCTTACTGAAGGAGGTGGGAAACCAGTGCTGACTTCAGTAACTTTGGAAATAAGTGGTGTTTGTAGGACTCAAGGCAAAAGGAACTGCACTTAAGAATTATAATCTAGTTGACAAAGTTGTTGCCCATGAGAGTATGGGTTAACAATTCTGATAGTACTGTGCACATGTACTGGAATAGAACAATAGTGGGAGCCAAGTTTCTCACTGTTGGAGTGAGAATTTATAGACTAGAAGGGGAGGAGTCTAGGATTATCCATGTGGTAATGGATTTGAGTTATAGATATCAGTATAAACTCATGTTTATCTTAATAGAGATACAAGTGGTTACATATAAAAAAATTTAGAGAGATGAGTATTCACACACCTTAGTATACATATATATTTCCTTGTTCTGTCAGATGAGAGGGTTTATACACAAACACACCCCAGGAGTAACAAGTACACATAGTACCCAGACTTGGTTTCTAACACCATTCTCCAGTAAAGGGAACCAGGGCTCTTCGGAGAAATGGATGATTCTAGGATTGGATCAGGAAATATATAGGATGAGCCTGGAGTGTCCTGTGGACACAGGAATCAGGTGAAAGAGCTGCCAATGGCCAAAGTTGGAACAACTTGAGTGATAAAGTGTTGGATTATAACCCAAAGTATAAAATAAATATCCAGGGTTCCATCCTGATATAAATAAATGATTAAATATAGAAACAAATGAGGGACAAGAGACAAATCTCCCATGCAGAAGAATTCCAAATAATTTAAGTAGATACTCTCCCCTCAAGGAGAAGGAGAATAACTCCCCATTTCTGAAGTGTGGGCTGTGCATAGTGACTTTCTTCCTAAGAGTACAATACGGAATTAGGATAAAAGAGTTACTTTACAGTGGAGAAACTTGATAAACACTCCCTTAGCCAAACGATCAAGGTCAACTCCAACAGTCATGAGTCATGTACAGTCATATGCCACATAATAATGTTTCAGACACCTCAGCAACAGACCACTCATACAATGGTGGTCTCATAATATTAGTACCTTATCGCTTAGGTTTGTAGCAGGCTACTCCATCCAGGTTTGTGTAAGTGCACTCTGTGATGTTTGCACAGTGACAGAATCATCTAACGACACATGTCTCAGAACATTTCCTCATCGTTAAGTGACACATGCCTGTAGACTGTATGTACCTTGATATGATGTGATGAGAAAGATATCTTACCTCTGTGGTCTTCCTCCAAAAAATTCATAACTGCAGGCTAACCATGAGAAAAACGCTAGAAAAATCCTAATAGGTAGACATTCTACAAAGTACCTGACCCGTACTCCTCTAAGCTGTCAAGGTCATCAACAATACAGAAAGTCTAAAAAAACCATCACAGCCAATAGAAGCTTAAGAAGATATGACAAGTAAATGCAATGTGGTATCCTAGACGGGAACACAAAAAGAACGTTAGGTAAAAACTAAGGACATCAGAATAAATTATGGATTTTAGTTCATAGCAATGTATCAATATTGGTTCATTAATTATAATAAATCTGCTTTCCTAATGTGAGATGTTAATAACAGTGGAAATTTCAAGCAAGTGTAAGGGAACTTTCTAAATCAGATAAAGCACGTCTAAAAACCTCCAGCTAGTGTCATTAATAATAATTAATTTTTCAACATTTCCCCTGATTTTCAAAATAAGACAAGGATGTCCCTTGTTACAACAACATTTTCCTGGCAGTCCTAGCCAATGCAATAAGCCAAGGAAAATAAATATTGGAGAAGAAATGAATTTATCTTTATTTGCAAGTGACAAGACATGTACAAAGAAAATATTAACAACAAACAATTTGAAAGCAACGCCATTTACAAAAGTATGCAAATGAACATGAGGTTTTTTTGGGGGATGATGGAAATGTTCTAACATTAGATTATGGTCATAGTCGCATACCTATTAAGTTTATTAAAAGTTAATTGTACACTTAAAATGAGTGAATTTAATGGTATATAAATTATCTCTCAATAAAGCTGTTAAATAAATTTACTCAATATATAGATTCATGTAGATATAGACATAGATAAATATAGATACAGATATAGATATCTGGATCCTCATCTCACTCACATTCTCCATCCAACCTTTCCAACCGGGGCCTTCAGACGATACCTCCACCCACACTGCTTCTCTAAAATCACCCCAGAGTTTATACAGTTTTATTAAAATTGCAGCAAGCTTGGGATGCAAGGGAGCTGCCAGAGCAAGTTCTCCAAAATTGTTACCCTTTTGAAGGGGTAAAGGTACCATGTAAGCCATGATTGTTTTTTGAAATGATGAAAAGAGCTTGGAGGAAGCAGTGTGAAAGTAAGAGCTGGAGGCTTTTAGAGAAGATGGTCAAACAGGCAATAGAACCACAGAGCCCTGCTCTGGTCTCTTCCCCAACTCTTCCTAAAGGTAGAACCAAGCTAAGCCCCTGATTTGAGTCTTCATAATGTTCGTCCTATTTTGAAGGAGAGACACTGGTTTGCTTTGTGAAGCCTTTTGTCAAAAGATAGGGCAAGCCAACTTCTGTAGAGGTTGTAGTATAATGATGATGATGATTAAATCAATATTGTGAACATCTCCAGCCTCAGGACAGGCATACGCTCGCATACGCTCTCCCACTAGAGATCAGGGGAGCATGTGTGTTTACATATTTATTGACACATCCACTAAAGAATTTCCCCTTCTTCTCCCTCTCTCCATCCCTCGCTTTCAGAGCTGAGCTGGCTCTACAGTAACACGCTGAGAAGACAAAGGAAACTTCCCAAGCTTGGGTTCAGAATTGGTTTCACCCAACAAACTAAAGATCCTTGGGTATGTTTCTTCACCTCCTTGGGCTGTTTGGGGGGCCCCCAAGAGATCACCGTATTAGTCTCCTCAAGCGTTCTCACTCCCTCCTCCCATTCAATTTATTGTGTCCTGTCGCATGACTTCATTACTTGCTCCCTTACATGGTGCCCATTTGGTAATCAGATGAATTAATTTAGTAAATCCTAGGCAGCGATGGAGATGGAGTCCTTTAATAGCTTCTTTTCTTTCAAAAGAGTAAGTGCCCCAGTTACCCAGGGAAGAACAGTAGTTAAAGCAGAGGTCTATCTTGTTTACAGTTTAATCATCTCTCTCTTTTTTTCTCGCCTAACATTAAATAGCACTTTGATTAAAGATCACTCTTGGGCATTAATGAATAAAACTGTATGCATTTCCCAATTGTGTTTATATTTCATATCAAATAATCAACCAGGTCAATATTTCAAGTGATACTCTCTAGTCAAGAGCCTGATACTTCATCCAAAACTAAGCCTTGGGAACAGGAGTGTAAACAATGCATTCACCAGTGTGTTGATTCCTTCTATTTGACACAAAATACTAACAAGTCAGTAATACCTAATGAAACTTTTTACTCATCGTCCTGGAAACCATAAAATCCATACTCTAGTGGATCACTCAAATTGCATTCTTTCTGTATTTAATGTTATAGGAAAAAAACTAGGAAACAGTTAAATATTCAAATATTTAGATTTATTCTTCTTTATTATATGTTGGGCTAGTTATTCTCCACTTGCTCCCAGCTCCATTCCTTGCCCTTCCTCGCCTGGCTCCATGCCCCTAGGGACTCATCCTGGTGAACGCACCCCCGAGCTCCCTGTCTGGCTCGCCTCTAGTGGGTTCAGCCATTCAGAGTCACTAGTGAGGGACAGAAGGGTGAGCGGTCAGAGCAGTTCTTCCGCACTCCTTCCCTGCTTTGCCACCATGTCTCTACCATTAGCTTGTCTGCCCACGACTACACCTCCTTTAAAAAGATGAATATGGTTTCACCAGATGAAATGAGTAGTAGGGGCTTTCCATGCGAAGAAAAGTGGGCTAGAAAGGCAAAATATGTTTGGAGAAAAGTAGAAGTTCACTGTGGCCAGATACACTTTGTGCATCATACGCAGAGAGGGGCACTGGGCGACAACATTGAAGGTAGGTCAGAGAGGTTGCGAGGGGCAGAGGCAGACTGGAGGGCTTGAACTCACCTGTAGGCACTAGGGAGTGTTCAGCGGGACTTCAGTGAAGTGAACCTGGCAGTAGTTTACAGGAGAGACTGAAAGAGATACCAGGGACAAGCTGTCGAAGAGGGCATTGCTGGTATCTATGTTGGACAGAAGTACTGAAGAGCAGAGTGTTGAGAAAGGGAGGAGAAAGGCTGGAGGAAGATCCTTGACAAGTCCTATATTTAGAGATGGAACGACGTAATAGAGTCGTGGCAGACATGCTATTTGCTACCTTGCAATTATTCACCCTGAAATTATTGCTTAGTTAAGGAACTTTGATTTTACTTGAGGTGAAGATGTCCCCTGCCTAAACGACTGTATTTCCCAGCCTCTGTGCCAGTCTCCCAGCCATGTCTAGCCCAGGACATGTAAATGAAAATGTGGGGGACTCCAGGAAAGCTAACTTGCCTGGCAGCTGCGCCCCTCTTGCTCTCTTCCTGCTTGCTGCTGCAGCCAGGAACACAGACATGTTGGTTGAAGCTCCAGCAGTTGTTATTGGGCTGTGAGGTGACCTTCACGAAAGAAGCCTCCAGGTGCAAGTGACGGAGCAGAGACATCCTGAAGACTTTCTGGAATCTCCATATCGGTCCTGGACTGGCTACCTCTAGAATTCTTCCCTGTGAGAAAATAACCACTTGTATGTTTAAGCCATGATTATTTTGGGTCTTCTGTTACATGCAGCTGAACTTGATATGAACTGATGTAAGATTGAACAGAGTAAATGACAGACAAAAAAGAGGACAGAAGATTGGTTTGTCTACTGCAGCAAGGGCAAAGTAAGGAAATATGATCCAGGTTAAAGACAAACAGTAGGGAGGGGAATTTTTTTGATATACTGTGCATTTCACCAAGTGTCTGTCACACTAACATCCTCAAATCCTCCTTCCTTTTAAGACTATTTGTTCCTTTAAGATCAAAGTGAAATGAATCCACCCCACATATAATAGCAAGGCTGTGCCCTGCCACTGTTTCTGGAGCTTCTCCTGAAGGGTTCCCTCATGGTCACTTGGTGACTTCCTGTTCAGAATCCCCGTTCTTGAGGAATTCTCAGTCATCCCGTGTGTCAGAATGCTCCTCATTGCCACATTCCTCTGTCTTCATCCTCCTCTTCACCCTGGACACTGCTTTTCTCCTCATTCCACAAAGCTCTTCTAACACAAGGCTGGCAGAGAGCAGTGTTTTTCTGAAGAAAAGGCCATTTCTGTAGAGCACTGTTTTAGAATTCGATATAACACATCACTCTTGTTCAGTTCAGAGAAACTCTCACTCAATACCCATTGGTGGCCCTACCACTGCCATTTTGCTGGGACCCCGCCTCTCCCCACTCTTCTCCCTGGTCACAGGCATCTCAAAACCTTGTCTTTCCAGCCCTGTGATTAGGGGAAGATTTAAATTTTTTTTATTACCTCTAAAAATTATTCTTGTAAGCAGGGAAATTTAGTTTCCTTTGTTGCAACCCTCACTCACCTAGACGACCTCAGGAAGGACTTGTTGCAGCCAAAGGGCCCATGTGGTGTTTTACAAAACAAAAGGGGCATGAATCCCAGATCTCCATCCTAGTAACATAAAGAACTGGGGAAAGCTTTGAAATTGAAGTTTTCTTTTAACTCCGGCCAGATCAAATACTTGGGTAAATTCTTCTCCCCACTAAGTGGAAAGGGTCAGTAGAACATTGGGTTTTTTCATATGACTGGAATAGGTCCTTGACTCATGAGTCCTATTGCTCTTCCTAATACATAAATGACAAAGGATTAATATCTCTAAGATAATAAACCCTTGCACCTTAATAAATAACGAATATCCTAATAGAAAAATAGCCAAGCAAGCAATTCAGAAAAGAAGAAATACATACAGGCAGTACATTTATTATTTAACGTTTTTCAGCATTACATAATCAAAAATACAAATACAAGTGACAACTATACAGACTTTTCCTTAATATGTTGGCAAAGATAAAAAAGATTGATAATATTCAGCATCGGCAAGAGACGGAGGGAAAACGGACCTTTCTCACATACTGTTGTGTGTCTACCATATAGCTCACTTCCTTAGTTTGGCTTGTCCCCATCTGCCTCCCAAGCCCTTGGTTGCTTGCTCAATTGAAAGCTCCAGATTCGGCAAGAGTGGCTGCATCACTTAGCACCACAGGTGGCCTTGACCTTCCTTGTGGTGAAGGCCAGCCCCTGGACCCAAGAAGGATCTTAATCCTCCCACCACTTCCTGACTCGCTGATGCATATTGGGCATGGGATCTAGCTTCCCTAGCAGCTGCTCCCTGCCTGGAAGGACAGGGAACGTAGCCACCCATAGTGTATACTTTGACCAATGAGAGAAAGTAGCTGGTAATTTCTCTCCCTCATTCCTTCCAACAGACTGTTCCAAGGCACAGTGGTTCCTTATGACCTGTTCAGAGATGTCTTCATGACAAAGGAACTGCCTGTTTGCAAGAAGCTGTGACCCGCTCGGTAGTACATGTCTTTTATTTGCTTGCCTTCTTTTTCCATTTCCTTTTTTCTCCCTCTCTCTTTCTCGCCTGAAATAGAACTTCCATCCTCAGTAAAGTATTAACATTTAAGCTTTGTCTCAGTCTCAGTTTTCTAGGAAACCTAGAAAGATGTAAAGTAGTAACTTTTTTTGGAGGACAATTTGGCAATACACATCAAAATGCAAAAAACGTATGTACATTTTCTATTGTGGTGAAATATACATAGCATAAAATTTACCATTTTAACCATTTTTAAGTGTACAGTCAGTGCCATCCCATACATTCACATTGTTGTGCACCCATTGCCACCATCTAGACCTTTTTCATCATCTGAGACTGAAACTTTACCCATTAAACAACAACTCCCCTTCCTTCCAATCCCCAACCCCCCATAGCCACTATTCTCCTTTCTGCCTCTATGGATTTGACTACTCTAGGTTCCTCATGTAAGTAGATTCGTACAATATTTGTCCTTCTGCGTATGGCTTACTTCACTTGGCATAGTATCTCCAAGGTTCATTCATGTCACGGCATGTGTCAGAATTGCCTTCCTTTTTAAGGCTGAATAATGTTCCATTGTATGTATAGACCACGGTTTGTTTATCCGTTCATCCATCAGTGGACATTTGTGTTGCTTCTACCTTACAGAACTTGTGCCTGGTGTGTGAAGTGAGGGCCGTGTTGTAGAGGATGGTGCCCTTAGCCTCTGAAGGTGGGCCTAATTCTGGGCACTTTGTTATTTAATATAGTCATCTTTACTATTTTTAATTATATTTTGGTAAGCAGTTAGGCTCTTGGCATTGAAATATAGTGAGAAATATAAGAATAATGAGAAGTTTGCTCCTGCTTAACAATTTCATGCAAATTTCAGGTATAGATTACCACTAAATAACTTGTATTTGGAGAAGTGTGTAAATATGTATGTTTAAGGATCTTCATCACAGACTCTTTTAAGATCTAAATTTCGGAAACAATCTACATGTCCATTCATGAGAGTGCAGATAAGTGAATGGTTTTGAAGAAATGCAGACAGCAGTATATACCAGCCCATCTCTGGACCATCCTGAACATAAAACTACATTTCCAGGCAAAAATGACTTAGAGAAAATGTGGTTTAGAAAGTCTTGGTTCTCTGCTAAGGAAAGACCTCACTGTCTGCCCCTTTTCTCTTAGAACAGGAAAGGCTAATCCCATAGGTCAAGGCATTGATTAGTCACTTTTTTTTTGGTGAGGAAGATTCACCCTGAGCTAACATCCATTGCCAGTCTTCCTCTGTTATTGCATGGGGAAGAGTAGCCCTGAGCTAACATCTGTGCCGATCTTGCTCTATTTTTCGTATGTGGGATGCTGCCACAGCATGGCTGATGAGTGCTGTAGGTTTGTGATTGGGATCCAAACCCACAAACCTGAGCTGCCCAAGTGGAATGAGGAATTTTAACCACTCAGCCACGGGGCCAGCCCCTGATTAGGTCACATTTGTTGGTTGGCAGGGTCACTGAGCATTAAGAGGTCCTATACTCATATGAGATTGCGCTGCTTTAACTGTCTTAGGAAAGGCCCAATTAGCCCTTCTCTCTCTCTTTTTTTTTTTTTGGCCTTCTTTCACACTAATACTTCATGAGTGAGCTAAAGTGAGGCTAGGTGTCCTCAAGGACATTTCTTCTCTCTTCTTCTTTCTTGCCCCAATCTGAGCATGCTCATCATTGTGGTAGACAGAATTCTAAGAATAATCCTCAATGACCCTTGCCCTTGCAGGTGGAAACTGTGAATATGAGGAAATATCATTCCTGTGATTATGATACGTTATACGGCCAAAGAGAGATTATCTGGGTGGGTTTAATCTAATCATAAGAGCCCTTTGAAGTAGAGAATTGACTCAGGCTGCTCATAGAAGGGTAAGTTGGAGAGATTTGAAGCATTAAAAATGTGCATTTTTGCTGGCTTGAACGTGGAAGAGACCTTGTGTGATGACCAGAGAGTGGTTTCTGGAACTGAGAGTGACCTAAGCCAATATCCAGTATGGAAATGGGGACCTCAGCCCTACAGCCACATAGACCTGAATTCTTCTAGTGACTGAATGAGCCTGGGAGTGGATTTTCCCCCATAGTTTCCACATAAGAGCCCGGCCTGGCCAATACCTCACTTTCAGCCTTTAAGATCCTAAGCAGAGAACCCAGCTGCACCCATCCAGACTTCTAGCCTACAGAACTGTGACTTGATAAATGAGTGTTGTTTGAAGCTGCTGAATTTGTGATAATTACACAGCAATAGGAAACTAACGTCATCATCTCACCATCCAACGAGCATAAGCTGGTGGAATTCCACTGAGCCTAAGTTTTCTCATCTACAAAATAGAGACGATAACGCCAGATGGATTTGCTGTATGGCTTAAGTGAGACAATGAATGTGGGAAAACTTTGTAGATTGCAAAGTGCTAAAGAAAAATGTGAAGAATTTGTGATGACATTACTGAGCATGCACTGGAACTGGGCCCACTTGGCTGGGGTCAACACTTTTTCCAGGTAGGAGTAGGGCAGTGTGGAGATTGTAGTTGAGGTGAAGGACAAGAAGGAGGAGGCCAGCCAGGTTAAAGGTCTTCATCACCTGTACCTGAGACCGCACTGTGGAACACAGCAGCAGACGTGACCAGTCCCCCCGTGTTCATCTCTCTATCCTGTTTTCAAGGACAGACAGTCCTTTACGTCTTTGGAATGTAAATCACGTCAGAGAGCTGGAGCATCTTTGGGAAGTAAACTGTCCTCAAATGTTTGTCTTTTCCCCATCAAAAAATGTCGGAGGGCGATTGTCCTGCCCCCTGTGTTTTAATTGTCTAAGTGTCAGAGGTGATCTTTCACAGCCATCTACTTCCTGTGTCCTGTTGGCATTACTGCCAACATCTCCCCTTTCTGCTATCACCAGGCTGTATTGTATCTCATCCAAGGTTGGCTGGAGGTCATGGCTGCTAGGTACTCTTTCTCCTTGCCCTTGGCTGTTGAGAGGTAGTTCCATTTAACTTATGACTCTGGCGATTTTCCTGTAACATTTTCTACATCATCTGAAGCACGTCCATGGACAAGTTTCAACCAGTTGTACACATCGTGGGAAAAGAAGAAGCATTGTTAGGATTAGCTTCTTAGGACAAGCACAGTCCAACTCCTTCATATTTTTTCAAGTACAATTTTTTCCAAAAAAGGACTTAATTATATTTTTGACCACACCTAATTTAGAAAACAATAGGATGACAGTAATAACTGTTGAAGTAAAATTTTTTATACTTGCTCCTGAAAAGTGAAGGATCTTTTTAGGATTTTTCTATCATTTGAAAAATCTAAGTAGTAGCAGCAGAAGGAGATATATTTGAGCCAGAAATACATAGTTGCCTTTATCTATATAGATGCTTCAATCTATTATTAGGCCAATGTTTCAAGTGAAAATATATTGTCATTATGACTAAATTTATTATTTGGGAAAGTTTACTCTTTTGCTTCATTTTACTCCCTCATTTAACTTAAATACACAGAGTATTTAATAGAATGTGCCAGATAACACAGTAGAGGGCTTGTTAGAAGCTCGCTTATGTCACCTAACGTTTTGACACATGCAGATGTTCCTGAAGACTCAACAGGATTCACTCAATTATTCACTCAAAAGTTTTATTAGCCATCTCTGTTATTGTTTTCTCCTTTTATGACGTGTATTCTATTGTTTCTTTAGTACACATATGAGTTTGTTACTTTGTTTTCTCCTATACAAGGAGATAAGTGCCTCACAGGCAGGGACCATAGAATACGTATCTCCATATCTCCTACAATGCCTAGCACAGTGTGTCACTCAATACGTTTTTATTTAATTCAACTTAAAAAAAATCAAAATGACCCAACAACCTAGAAGAACCAAGCTGGCAAAAATCTGGTGATACGTATATTTACAAGAATGTGTCAGGATGATTTGGCTGCAAGTAACAGAAAATATTACTAAAATTTGTTTAAACAATTAAAAAGTGTATCTCATATCACAAGAAATCTAGATGTAGCTGGCTCCAGGTTGTTTAGTTCAATAGCCCAGCAATATCTTCAGGGGCCCAGATTCTTTGCCTATTTCTATTTGCCATCCCCAGTGTGTCAGCTCCTACCCTTGTGGTCACAGGACGGCCATACAACTCTAGGTGTCATATTCTCAAACAGTAATGTCTAAAGGATAAAATAGAGGGCATCCCTTCCTTCTGTCCCTTTTTTAATACTAAGGAAAAGCATATTAAACCTCATGGCAGAGTTCTTCTTGTGTCTAATTAGCCAGAATTAGGTCACTGGATTTCTGTTTCTGCCCATGATCTAGTAACAGAGACTAGATTTAACCTCTCACATCAAACAACTAAAAAACCGGTCAAAATACATAAAACAGTTTTCTGATGTTCTACAACAGGCAGTGCAGAACTAGGATCCATGAGAGAAGGGAAATAAATGAGGTGAGCCCTACATATGCTGAAGGTTATTGCCTGGAGATGGTTTCCAGAACACAGCTCAGGAAGAACAACCAAAATAGATTCGGCTGGCCGTGCTGACTTGAGGAGACTGAGACCAGAGTGTAGAGACCAAGCCTGCCAGGATTTCTGGGTAGAGTACTGGAGAGCAGGAGGCCAGCATTACCCTGATACCACAACCATAAAAATACGTTACAATAAAAGAACACCACCAATTGATGTCCCTCAACATCATAAGTACAAAACTCCTTAGCAAAATTTCAGCAAGTGGAATCCAGTAATATATAAAATGTAATACATTTGTAATACATTAAGTAGTAAATTATGACTAAGTGGAGTTTCTACAAGGAATGCACGGTTAATTTAATACATTGGAAGAGTAAAGAAAATCCATATGATCACCTCAATAGATACAGTAAAATGATTTGAGAATAATCAACATCTATATGATAAAAACTCTCAACAACTAGGAGAAGGGAACTTCCTCAACCTGATAAAGTACTTCTGCAAAAACCCTATAGCTAATATCATCCTTAATGGTGAAAGAATCAATGCTTTCCCCATCTGATTGGGAAGAAAGCAAAGATATCCACTCTCATCACTTCTATTCAACATTATACTAGAAGATCTAGCCTGGGCAATTTTAAGGCAAAAAAAAGAAACAAAAGGCTTTAAGATGGAAACAAAAAAGTAAAACTGTCTTTATTTAAAGATGACACGATTGTTCATGTAGAAAATCCTGTGGAATCCACAAAAACCTACTAGAACTAACAAGTGAGTTTAGCAAGGTCACAAGATACAAGGTCAATATACAAAAACCAATTATATTTTTAAACCTAGCAATAAACACTTTGAAATGAAGAACACAATTTATAGTAACATTGAAAAACCATGACATAATTAGAGATAAATTTAACAAAAAACAGTACGTGCAAAATCTGTAGACTAAAACTGCAAAATATTCTCAGAGAAATTTCAGAAGATCTTTGTAAATAGAGAGATATAGGGTGCTTCATGCGTTGAAAGACTTACCTTTATTAACATTACTTCTCCTATCATTGATCTAAAGATCTGTGCATTCCCAATCAAAATCCCTGTGAGCTTTCTGTGTGTGTGTGGTAATTGACTAACATATTCTAAAACGTATGTGGAAATGCAAAGGATTTAGGATAGTCAAAGCAAATTTGAAATCGGAGAATAAATTCACAACACATTTTCCATCTGATTGCAATACTTAATATAAAGCTATAGTAATTAAGACAGTGTGGTTTTTCCATAAGGATAGAGATAGAGCCCAATGGAACAAAATAAAACATCCATAAATAGGCTCATATATTTGATCAATTGATCTTCAAAGGGGTCTGAGATAATTCAATGGAGAAAGAATATTTTCTTCAACAAATAATGCTAGAACAATGAAATATCTATATATTTTTAAAAGCCCCTTGACCCTTACCTCACAAAATACACAAGGTGTAACTTGAAATGCATTGTAGAGCTGAATATAGGAAATAAAACTATAAAACTTAGAACAAAACATAGGGAAAATCTATGTGACCTTCGGTTAGGCATGATATGTTAAGTAGAACATAAAAAAGCTCAAACTGTAAGAGAAAAATTAGGCATTTTAACTGTGTCAAAAGTTAAAAATTTTACTCTTCAAAAGTCACTATTATGGTGAAACTATTCTGCATCACATAGCAATAATGGATACATGGCATGCATTTGTGAAAACCCATAGAACTGTATGACACAGAGAGTGGAGCTCAATGTATGCAAATTAAAAATAATTATTTAGTAGGTTGGAGATTCCAGGAAAGAATACAAACTGTGACAAGAGAATCAAGTGTACTATATAGGGATGAAACAATCTCACTAAGCAGGGTGGGAGAAAATGAAGTGGACCTAAGAAACTTTGGAAATGAATGCAGTCAGGAAGACTAAAGGCAAAAGGAACTTCATTCTAACTCTGGTTGATAAAATTATTTTCCAAAGGAGTCAACAATTCTGATACTGCTGACACATGTACACATTCTGATACATGTATACTGGAATTGAACAATTAAGTAAATGAACAGCAAGTGGTAGGAGACAGGTTTTTAGCTTCCGGAGTATGAATTTAGAGATAGTCAGAGAGAGAAAGCTAGAATGATCCCCGTGGTAATGGATCAGAATTGGAGACACAGGTAAGAACTCATGTTTAACCTAACAGAAATAAAAATGGTTATGCATATTAATATTTATAGGTAAGTTATATATACAAGTTAATATACACACATATATTTCTTTGCTTTGTCAGCTGAGAGGGTCAAAGAGAAATGACACACTAGTAACAACAAGCACAGCCAGCGTCCAGATTTTGGTTTCTAAAACCATTCTCCAACAAAAAGAACTAGGATTCCTTGGAGAAATTGCTGATTCTAGTCCTGGGTCAGGAAATACAAAAGATGAGACTGGAACACCTTGTACTGCCAGAAAGTAAGCAAGTGCTCAAAAAACAAAACGGAAACAAAACAAAAAGCAAACTCACCATGATAGGGGTATGTTAAAGGAGCCAACTGAGGGATCCTCCAGCGGCCAAAGCTGGAGAAAAAAATTTAGCCACAAAATAAAGAAAGAACAGTTGGATCCTAACCTAAAGAATAACATAATTATCCAAGTCCATATTGATATGAACAAATTATCAAATGAGGGAGAAAAGACAAATCTCCTCTGCAGAAAAATTCCAGGGAAATTATGTAGATGCTATAAAGGAGGGGAACACAATTCCCACTCTGGAGGTGTGGGCCATGCACAGTGGCTTCCTTCCCAAGGACACAACATGGGGAGGGGGAGAAGAGTAACTTTACATCGGAGAAACGCGACAAACACTGCTTCAGCAAGGTGGTCACGGTCAACATCAAAACAGCCATAAATCATGTAGATAGCACCTATATGTAATGTGACAATACGATAAGATGTGATGAAAATGGCACTTCACCTCTGTCATCTTCCTCCCCAAACCCATAACTGCCATCTAAACATAAGAAAAACATCAGACAAACTCCAATAGAAAAACATCCTACAAAATTCCTGCACAGTACTCCTCAAAACTGTCACGGTGATCAGAAACAAGGAAAGTCTGAGAAACTTTCACAGCCTGAGGAGGCATAACTAAATATAACGTGGCATACTGGATGGAGTCTTAGAACAGGAAAAGGACATGAGGTAAAAACGGGAGAAATCTGGATAAGTCATTGACTTTAGTTAATAATAATGTATTAATATTGGTTAATTAATAGCAAAAAATATACTATAGTAATATAAGATGTTAATAATAGGGGAAATGATGTAGGGGGAGGGGGTAATATGGGCACACTGTACTATCTGCCCAAATTTTTTGATAAATCTAAAAGTGTTCTTAAAAAAATAAAATCTTTTAATTAAAAAAGTCACTATTAAGAAAATGAAAAGACAAGCATATACTGGTAGAAAATATTTTTAAAATGTATCTGGTAAAGAATTTATATCCAGAATACATAAAGGACTTTTACAACCAACTATTAGGAAGACAACTGAGTTTTTAAAAAAAAATAGGCAAAAGATTTGAACAGACACTTCACCAGAGAAGATACGCAAATGGCAAATAAGCACACGAGAAGATGCTCATTATCATATCACACCTTTTGCTGTCATTGGTAGAGGCAAATAAAACTACACTGAGATACCACTACTTGAATTGTTGGTATTAAAAAGAGTGACAATTCTAAATATAAGTGAGGATGTGGAGCAACTGGCAATCTTGGCAAGCTTGTATATCGTTGACGGGAATGCCAGTTTGGAAAGCACTTTCGCAGCTTCTTAAAGAGTTCATATATACTTACCCTGTGATTCAGCCGTCTCAGTCCCAGGTATTTACTCCAGGGAAATGACAACACATGTCCACAGAAAGATTTGTACTTGGATATTCACAACAGCTTCAGGCAGGTGAGCCAAAATCTGAGTCATCCAAATTGGTAAGTAAATTTTGGTATAACATGGATGCAAAGAGACTCAGCTATGAAAGAACCAGAATGCTGAATCACACAACAACGTGCAGTAATCTCAAAGCTACCATGTTAAGTGAAAGAGGACTAACACAAAGACTACATACTGTATAATTCCCCTTATGTGACAATTTAGAAAAGGCTAACCTGTAGCGACACAAAGCAGAACAGTTGTTTCTAGAAGGTGGGGTAAGGAACTGACTACAAAAGTACAGTAGGAAACTTTGGGAGTGAGGAAAATGTTTTATGTTATGAGTGTGGCAGTTGGTACATGACTGTTTACACCTGTCAATCTTATCAAATTGCATACTTAAAATTGCTGGATGTTATTATATATGTAAATATGTCTCAATAACGCTGATTAAAAAAAGAACTGAGTCATGAGCCTGTATCTAAGCGAATCACTGGCAGACAGAATAAAATTACCCTAATTAATTTGAATTTACCAAGATTCATTCCTGGGGTGGGAAAGAACCCATCTTCCCTCAAGCACAAGTTTCCATCTTAAACCGGATAAACTGGCCGTTTGTTAGCAAGAAGGAAGGTGGGTTACAACCAGCAGTGTCTTCTACCCAGGGTCATATATACAGGCTTTGGAAAACACTAGCTTCTTTTTTAAAATTAGCCATATATAATCTTCATCTCATAATTAAAATCCAGCCTTTCGTGAATAGCAGTTGCCTATGGAAACATTCCTGATGACCAAAGCTGTGCAGAATGTTAATGAAAAATAGCTCTTCAATTAAAAGACATATTTCAAGCCAATCCTCTGGCTCAATGAGCTGGCAATTTAGGGAAGAGTAGAGCAAGCTCCCCCTTGAACAAGTTGTGACACTGTGCCAGCACATGTGGTATATGACCTTCTTGAAACTTCTCTTTTCCTTCCCTCCATATGGGTTATTTTGTTTTCAATCCTTGGCTGCTTAGCTTGTCCTCTGGCTTTGAAGGGAGGGCATTTTTGGCCTAACTCTCAGAGAGGAAAGACATATGCTGCTTTGCTCTTGAAATCTGTTTATTTTTTCCCACTACATATGTTTTGCTTCCTTCTCTGATGTGTTTGCTGAAATTTAGGAAGAATGCCTTGCACCAGTGGTTCTCATTACAACAGGCCCAGGCTGGCGCCTGCTTCTCTGTGGACTTCAGGACCACTGCTTTTCATGGGTGAGTTACAGAGCCATGCGTAACTCCTGTTCTGCTACTCATAGTGCATTAGTGGTAGTTGTGAGAGAATTCAGGCACAGGCCCACTTGAAACATCAGATATTTAAGTAAGACCATCTAGTAGGAAAATAATCAATGCATTCTTCTAGATTCCCTGGGTCCTAAATACCTTAGGAATGTTGGTAATCAAAAACCAAACAGACCTGACCTCATTATCTCAACAGGCCTTGTCCTTCAGGACAGCCCTTCCTGAATTACAGATGGGAAGCTGTGGCCCGGGCTCTAAACAAGAGCGATATAAGAATCTGCTTGAAGAGCACTGTCTTGTGGAGACCTGTAACTAAAAATATTGTCCATTATGTTGATAACTCACAAATAATTAATTCCTTCTTGAGTTTATTTATACTTAAAGGTGTGTCTCTGCAGACGTCTTTTATTAGAAAACGAAAATTACATAGCCCTTAGAACTTTCACTTTTGTCTTAGTTGTTAGGAAGCACAAAGCCAGACCTTCTGAAGAACTCTGACGGTGAGCCTAACCTAGAAACCTATTAACAGCTGAAATATTTTATTTTTCCAAAGGTCTCAGTCAGAGCCCCTGGCACATGCCCAGCTGTAGAGACCCAAGCCCTGGGAATAATGTGACTCTGGTCACTTCTGGTACTTAAGGCCTTCTTGCCCCTAGCACAGCTGTCATTCCGCCCCTTGAACTGGTAATGCTTTATCCCAGGATAGACTTGGAGGATGTCTGTTCCAGAAGGAAAACAACCTCCCCATCCTAACACAGAATAAAGTTTTCTGGATGGCGGGGGGGGGGGGGGTCTCTAATAATAAGCTTCCCTATTTTCAGCATCCTCCACCTGCACAACTACCTTTCGGAGAGCGACCCTGACCGTGCTTTTGATCCTAGCCTGGCTAGATCTTGCTCACCCCTAACTGGCCTCATCACCCATCTCTGTCTCTCTTGCTCTTCATTTTCATCTTCTTCAGGCTCAGCTTGGGTCCCTAGAGCTGTGTTCTTGTTCTTTTGTGCCTGCCCAGCATGTCTTAGAATAATGCACATGAATTTCTGTGTGGTTGTCAGTGGCTCTATTTCTCCAAATATGCTGGTCCTCCTCCACTTTCAGGCAGACGATAGGATTCCCCTGAGGTTAGGTAAGCCCAGGTGATTTGCCTTGGCCAATGAAACGTAAATTGAAACTTGAAGAGCTAGTATAGATTTATTTCTCTTGCTGCCTCAGTGATTATGCAAGCATGTGTTAAAACCTCCAGCAGCTTGGACTCCAGAGTTACAAAAGTGAGCAGAGCCCACTGCTAAGCCACAGTGATCAAGAAAGACTTCTCTGTTATTTGAAGCTTCTGAGGTTTGGGAGTTGTTTGTCACTGCAGTATAACCTAGCATATCCTGACCATATGTCCTCTGCTGTGTTTGTCTTTTATTTTTCTGTTTCACGGTGTTGTATAACCTTTTCACATCCTATATTTCACTGGAGCTTTCAGGACTTTGTTTGCTTCCTTTTTCATTTTATGTCTCGTTATCCATCATTACTCTTATTGACTTCAACACCTATGTTGATGAGTCTTCAGGGTGTTAGTCTCATAGTTCCTGCCCTCCTCACTTTCACGATTTTTTCTTCATATTGATCAGCAGCCAACAGCATCATAGCCTGGAATTTATTATTATAAGACATCTACACCAAGACTGAAATCGCCAGATCAAATATTTCTTCCAAATTCCAAATTCCTAAGCCCTCTGCCTGAATGCCTCTTGGTTAAGCTACTCAGGCATTGTGTGCCTGTGCCTGTCTCAGAGGCTAGTTGTGGGGATTAAAGGAGATAATGTGCAAAAGCCCTCAGAGCAGGACCCGACCCCTGCAAATGCTCAGTAGCTGTTCGCTCTAATAATTGTCATTATGATGTGCTGTCAGCAACCGCTCCCTACCACACTCATTAGATTTGCTCTTCATTCCCGTTACCTTGGATATTTTGTTCGAATTCTGATTTTGTTTTAATTTCTAATTCACTGTATCTATCGGCATTCTTTGACTACAGCGCGATCCTGTGATTCAGCTCCATGCAGCCCAGCTGTGGCTCCCCACATCACCTACTTCCTTAACCTGAAGTTGACTGCCACACAGCAATGAGCCCAGGGAAGGCCAGCAGAAAAAGCAGCCAGCTGAGCCAGCCCAAACTGTCAACCCGGAGAACCATCTTGAGGAAAATAAAGGATTATTGCTCTAAGTCATTAAGTTTGGGGGTGATTTGTGACACAGCAAAAACTAACTGAAACCCTTTTTAGCTGTGTGACTTTGAGCAAGTTGATTATCCTCTACTGTTTTACCCATAAAATGGAAATAATATTTATTTTGCGTGTGAAGATTAAGCAGCTGGCATGGCGAGTGCTCAGTGATGTGCGTGTCACTCATCTTCTCTATATCTTCCTGGAGTACTCACCACAGCCATCACTATATCCTTTGTCCTTTCCCAAATTTCCTTATTCCAGCTTTCACCTTTTCACAGAAGGCTTTGACCATCTGCCAGGAGCTCCCTTTCTCTGCCTTCTTGTTTTCACTTGAGTTTATGGTGACCTCTCTCTGAACAGTCCCACCTTGTGAGCTCAGTTGTGTCCGTAGGTTTATGATCATGCAGAGAGACTGAACTCTCCATCTGTCTTGAATTTCCAGCTGTTTTTCTAACATCTCCATTTGACTGTCTGGTAATATATGAACTACAACAATCAAACGTACTCATTATTTCCGCTCCCATTGGCTTACCTTCTCATCTAACCTATCTTTTTCATTCTCAAAGAAAATTTTAAATCCCCAATTTCCTTTATCATCTGTACCCAATTAGTTACTAAGTCATGTTTCTTCCTTTGAAATCTCATTTTATTCTCTTTCTTCCTCATTCCCACTGCCACTCCTGTTGGCTGTGTCTTTTCCACTTCAACCTCCATTTGTGCCAGTCACCCACCTTCCATTTCCCTTGACCTCACTCTGTTTACTGCTAGCAGGTAGATTTTCCTATGAAAGACTTTGGTCTTATTGTTTCTCTTATTGTTTCTCAAGAATCTATAATAACATCACATCACCTCAGCTTCAAGCTCAAGCTCCTCACCCTACGTTTCTTCCTATACATCATGGCCACTTGGCAGTATGTAAACCTGTTTCCCACTTCTCATGAATTGCTCCCTTCAGGAGGGCCTGTTCTTAGCCCTGTATCTCCATGAACAGACGCTGAGGCAAAGATTAAAATGCTGGCGCTTTATTTGAAAAGTAAAATCCATGGCAACAGAGAAGAAGAGAAAGCAGAGAGAAGGAAGGAGAGATGGGAAGCAACGTGGAGTGAGACATCAGGTGCTTGTTCTGCTTCAGGATGAGCCAGAAGGAACTCAGGAGGGGCTTGGCAGGGTGTCCGCACACTGGACTTCTCCAGATGGGCTGCAAGGAGACACGGGACCTTTAAGCAGTGCGTGGTAGAGAGAAACAGGAGGAATTTCTGCCTGGCTCCCTTTGTGTTGTATTCTTCATTGGTCAAAATTTACCCTACAGGGAATAAACTTCCCCCACTTCTGGGTTTTAGCATCTGTCCCATTCAGGAGCTGCTTTGGGGGCCAAATCTCATGCTGTGCAGTGTGGTGTTTCAACCAAGGCCAAAAGTGTAAAGAGGAGGGAGAACTCCAGCAGCTGTCAGAAGAGGCCAGAGCAGAGGGCCAGAAAGCCCACGGTAGGTCCCCAGTCGGTCCAGCACTGATGGGACCCAAGGAGGCCCATCAGCTTGTGTCCCATACAGTTGGCCTGTGGCCCTGGCCTCCAGGCCTGTTCCATTTTCTCTGTTTCCTTGCTTAGGCTGCTCCCCACAGCCTTTTATCTTTTGTTCTGCCTTCCAAGAAATACTGATTCCTTAGTGACTGTTAAATGTCCCTCTCTCCATAAAGCTCTTCCTGACTACTTGGAGAAGACATTTGCTATTTTGGTTGTTGTCCAATCCTACCTTCCTCCTCTGACCACTCTGTTCTCTTCTTAGGGAGGATTTCCTATGGTGTAAAACCTTCTTCCCTCTTTTTCACTCCCAGCACCCTCTCTGGACGAGAAGGGGTCAATGCCTCTTCTACCCCGACTTGGGTACACAATTTAAGCTTAACCAGTTACTGGTTCCCCGGGTTCTGAAACTCCAGCTAGTGAAACAAAGAGGAAGCAAACCTTTGAAGGTCAGATGGCTCACTGTGCTATAGTCAGCTTCAGCCGCACTGTTTGGGTGAATGACCTTGGCCATGGTCCTGTTGCATCAGTGGCTCTCTCACTTTCTGTGTGTTCTCCAAGCTCCATCCTCCAGATTCCTGTGGATTCTCTGAACCCCATTCTCCCCACCCCACAGATATTTCTCTAATTAACTTGCCCTTTTTAAAGGTGGCCAGAGTCAGCTCTCATTGCTTGTAATTCAGAACTCTAAGTTTACTTACTAGCTTATATAACCTTCTTTCACCTTTGAGATAACTTATGTAACATGTTTAGCACAATGCTTGGATCATAGCACATACACAAGAGCTACAACATT
This sequence comes from Equus przewalskii, assembly GCF_037783145.1. Classification (NCBI taxonomy): domain Eukaryota; kingdom Metazoa; phylum Chordata; class Mammalia; order Perissodactyla; family Equidae; genus Equus; species Equus przewalskii. Next base: position 33,860,611 of record NC_091837.1, on the reverse strand, counting down.
ATTACAGATTATTGAATAGGACAACGTTATTGCCCATTCAACAAACGTCTGTCAAGTTTCCGACACTGTGGTAAGTGTTATGATAAAATAAAATGAAAAGGGGCATAAGTTCCTTCTTTAACGTGAAAAATATGCTAATAAAATCAGCAGAACGGTCACAACAGAGATTGTATTACAAAGTACTTTGGGGGCACAAAGGAGCAAGCAGCCCGTGAACACTGGAACAGTCACAGAAGGCTACCTAGGGGAGGAGATGTTTGATTTGGGTCTTGAAGGATGACCAGGAATTCAACAGGTGGCGAAAGGAAAGAATGGGCATCCTAGCCGGGGGAAAGGCAGCTGAGCTCTGAAAGGATGGGGTTGCTCAGCGGAAAGCGGACGGTTCAGAGCAAGTCATGTGATTGCCAGGCAATTCTCAAGGTCAATTTTAAGGACTGTGGGTATGAGTTGAAGAGAAACAGATCAGTGTGGCTCTCCAGCCTCATTCGGCTGCGAAAATGCAGTCCCGGGACAGGTAGAGCTGGAGATTCAAGCCAAATAAGTGAGATAATGGGTGTAAAGTACATTTTTAAGATTCAACACACGATAGCTGTTATTTTTATTACTGTCATCAGAGGCATCCAGTAAGAGATGTTGTTATTCAGATTTTACAGAGAACAAACACTGAGGCTCAGAGAAGGTAATCAATCTGTCTAAGAGACAAATAGCCAATATTTTCCAGAAACATAATTTTAATCTTGGGTCTTCTGACTTTCCAATATTGGATGTTACTTCCCAGGACTAACTACTTGCTCTATTCTGTATAGGACCTTTTGATGAAAGAACGCCACCTATTCCTACAACAAATCCTATTTCTTAGTAACACCATCTTCCTAAAATTTGAATCTTGTCTCGACCATTAGACCACTAGACCATTGCTAGGTTTACACATTATTTGACTATCAATCGGCTTTTGATGAAAGGTCTGGAGAAGTTGTGATAAAATGACAGAAGACAGGGTTCTTGAGGCAAACATGGAGAAAAGCAGTGCTCAGAAAACCGAAACTGCAGAATATTGTACAACATTTGCCTTTACCAGGAGTGAACAGAAAGAGAACTTAATAAAAACAGAAGGAAGCACCAATAACGGTGATGGTTTGTAAGCACCTTCTCCAAAACCGGAGCAGATGAAAATGACACAATAACAAGTATCTTTATAAATGTCTATTTCTTTTCAGGTAATTGGCGTCCAGCTATACATTTCTCGTATGCTGCTACAATTGCAAATTCTGATTTCAAAGTCTAACTTTCCTGCTGAAGGTTTTTATTGTTACAGATCCCCAGCAGGTGGGATGTCCTGCAGAGTCCAGGGGACAAATGCTGTTTACATGTCCTTGTGAACAGCTGTCTCCCAGACTCCCCCAAGGCTGGCTTCCTCTTCCTTGAGGAAAAAAACCACACTTGCTAAGTTCCCAAAAGACCAATTCCCTGCCAATTTTTAAAAATCTTTCTGGTTTTGCTAGAGCTGGCAGCTATTTTCTTTTCACCTTTATCTACTACTTAGCTTTCAGGAAGACGTTCTTTTGTAGTTTACTTTTCCCCTCCGTTCTCCTGTGCCTCTTCCACGTACATAAGAAGGTGAATAATAGTCTCTCTCCTCACATGTGTCCAATTGCCTTTTACCAGCTTGTGCTGACAAATCTGCCCTTCTTCACTGTGGTCTTACAGTAGCTGTCCAACGGTGCCCCCTAATCCAGCATCATGCTCATGACGACAATAGTAGAAGGAAATATTTACTGAATACTTATTGATGCTGGGCCCTGTGCTAAGAACCTTGATTCTCACCTTTTGATGTAGGTCTTATATTTATCCCTATTTTACAAATGAAGAAACTGAGGACAAGAAAGTTGAATAATTTTCCAAAGATCACTCAGTCAAGTATGTGGGAGCTGGTATTTCGTCCCAGGCAGTCTTATTCCTGCATTTTTTTTAATGGAACTTTATTTTATTTATTTATTTTTTTTCTGGGAAAGAGTCACCCTGAGGTAACATCTGCTGCCAGTTTTCCTCTCTTTTTTTACCCCCGCCCCAAGGCCTCAGTACATAGTTGTATATTCTGGTTGTAGGTCCTTCTAGTTCTTCTGTGTGAGCCGCCACCACAGCCTGGCTACTGACAGACGAGTGGTGTGGTTCTGCGCCCAGGAACTGAACCTGGGCTGTGGAAGTGGAGCACACTGAACTTTAACCATTAGACCATCAGGGCTGGCTCATTTCCTGCATTTTTCATCATTGCTTTTTCTTGTGTGAAATCCTTGTTAAATTCTATTTAAATGTATTTTTAAGTTATGCTCTGGAAACTCAGATTCGTAAATGTAAAATACTATAAGCTGTTTAAGAAGCCATTAAGCATCAGAAAGCAGACGCTATGATCAGTAATGGAAGGTATATCAATATAAAAACACGTATTAGGACTCAGTTTTAAGTGCAAAAACTCAACTCAAAGTAGTTAAAGAAAGAAGAAAATTTATTGGCATGTGGATGTAAGGAAAGTTGGAAACCAGATGGTGCTAAGGCTCAAGTATGCTGCCTAGGCAGGTCTCAGATAATGACCGACTGGCCAGTCCACAGGGAGCAGTGGCCCAGGTAGGGGTGGGTGAGATAAGGTCGTGTTGTACAAATTGGGTCTTCCTGTGGTAACCACAGAATCATGGGAAGGCAATTCTCAGAAAGCATATGGGGATGTGGTTAGATCACCCCATGGATGTCCCACACAGTGGAGAAACTAAAGCATTGCCTTAAGAAATATTCTGTAAGAAATGTTGTCAGGGGCGGGCCCCATGACCTAGTGGTGCACTCTGCTTCGATGGCCCAGGTTGGGTTCCCTGGTGCTGACCTACACCACTCGTTGGCAGCCATGCTGAGGTGGTGACCCCCCATACAACATAGAGGAAGATTGGTACAGATGTTAGCTCAGGGTGAATCTTCCTCAGCAAAAAAAAGAGAAAAAAAGAAAGTGAGAAATGTTGTCAAAGGGTCAAAGGTAAAGGCCCACATTGAGTGGTGAGAAATGCTCTCCTTTTGTAAGACTGTTCTGGGCTAGGCAAGGCATGTTAGGCTCCTGACATTAATTGTTCTGTACTCTTGCAAGCAAATAGTAGCAATGAGATTTTGGAAAGCAAAAATTTCGCAGACATTGAAGCAGATATGAGACAGAATGTTTAAGGCAAAAAAAGCCACGGAGAAAAAAAGAAAAAATCAAATCAAAAAAGAAAAATCTTGTGGGAAATATTGAAATGAGGACATAACATGTGAATCAAAATAAATTCAAAGTTAAGACATTCAGAATGAGTTAGAAAGAAGCACTCTACTCGGGCCTGGAGTACACTCACAGCAAGATTCGGCTTAGAGGCAGGATTTGGTTTATTTTATTTTGGAACTCACTCTTGCAGACTAGCTACTTCATTAATTAAGCTTAGCAATCTTAATAAGTTTCTATTTTTAATTTCAAAATAGTTGGTGGAAAGTCATGATAATTTGCTTTTGTTAGCTGCACAGACGATAGCCTCGTTGCTCAGATTCTAGGATACGTTCAGGAAAGGCTAGGTTGCCTTTATAAAGGACTGCAAAGCACAATGGCTTAGCTTAGATAATATTTTCTTTCTTTCTTCCATAATGCAGTCCGCCAGCAAGGAGGCGGTTTCATGGAGTTGTTCGCTTTTCTTCTGTCTCATCGCTTCGCCGTCTTCCAGGAGCGGCCCCACCCATGGGGATGAAGCTGTGTGGTGGAACAACATGGAGTTTAAGCCCGTGGGAAGAGGAAAGACCCAGCATGTGGGGCAGGGAGGTCTTCCTCAGTCTGAGGAGGCCTGAAGCTGACACCACTTCTGCTCACATCCTGTTGGCCTGAACTTAGTCAGAGTCTGTGACGGACTGAACGTTTGTGGCCCCTCAAAATTCGTATTTTGAAACTCTAACTCCCAAGTGTGCCCACATTTGGAGATGGAACCTCTAAGGAAACAATTAAGGTAAATGAGATCATAAGGATCAGGCCCTGATGCAGTAGGATTGGTGTCCCTATGAGAAGAGACACTGAGAGCTTTCTCTCTCTGCACACACAGAGGAAAGGCCATACGAGGACACAGCAAGAAGGTGGGCTTCCACGAGCCAGGAAGGGAGCTCCCACCAGGAACCAAACAGGTTGGAGCCTTGATCTTGGACTTGCAGCCTCCAGAACTGTGAGGAAATAAATCTCTGTAGATTAAGCCCCCAATCTGTGATATTTTGTTACAGTAGTCTAGGAAAACTAACACAGATTTATGCTGATGAAAATAATAATATTTTCACACATTGAGGTATATGGGAAGCCACTCTGGTTTAAATCTGATTAGGCCTAAGACTTATTTTTCCCAGAGCAGCCTGACTTATGGCCCATCAAATATGCATTCTACATCTGCTTCAGACACTTTCCAAAGCAGAGGACGCCCTCATTAAAGACGGGGATGTGTGCCTCCCTCTCTCTGACGCTGACACAGAACTTCTTTGAAGATAAACTTTTCTTCCCAGACAACTAAGGTCGAGTTAACCTGCTGTAATATGTGCTAAAAAGTGGTGAAACATCTCCTCGCAACTTTGGGGAAAAAAAATTATATTCCTGTCACTCTTGATGTATACGCTTTGTTCTGAGACAGTGTATAACAGCGCGGTAATCCACACTTCTCCGGAGTGCTTTCTTCCCTATGGAAAGGAGTGCTTTTGGACTAACCCGCTGCTTGATTAAGTATCACTCTGTCTCTCTTATCTCGAGGTTAGTTATTGATTATCTGCATCAACAACGCCCAGCTGCGAAGGAGGTTGGAAACGCAGGCCCCACCTGGGTAATCAAGTGCTCAGAAGACGAGCCTGGATTTTGAGCTGTCTGTCACCTAGGGCTATAAACAGAGCCTGGCTTCTCACTTTATAGCTGCCACACCCAACTGTTCAGCGAGTTTATGGCACACCACTTCTTGCAGGAAACCCCAAAGCTCCTACCCCTCCCCGTCCCTCAGGACAGCAGACCCGTGCCTCCCCAGGCTCCAGCTTGTCCTCTGCTACTGTGCTCTGAGAACTTCTATTCTGACTCTTCTCCCTAATAATTCATGCAATTTCTTCCAATTCTTCCTTTTTCTGACCTTTTCCTCATCACAGACATGAATGGAATCTTCACTACCTGCTCAGATTTTAATATAGCTATTCACTATTTTTCCCCAACATCATTTACACTTGATTTCTGAGAGAGTCTCTTTATCTACGTTTTAGTTCCTGCGGCTGCTGTAATGCGTTACCACAAACTCAGTGGCTGAAAACAACACAAACTTACTGTCTTACACTTCTGGAGGTCAGGAGTCCAAAACGGACTTTCACGTGGCTGAAGTCAAGGCGGCCTTAGAGCTGGTTCCTTTCGGAGGCTCTGGGGAGTATCTGCTTCCTTGCCTTCCAGCACCGAGAAGCTACTGTACCCCTTGGGCTCAAGGTGCCCTTCCTCCGTCTTCCAAGCCAGCAGTGGCAGGCTGAGTCCTCACACCGAGCCCCTCTGACTCTCCTACCGCCCTCTTTCACTTATAAGGACCTCAGTGACTACACTGGGCCCACCCAGATAATCTAGAAAAATCACCTCATCTCCACATATTATTTAATTGCATCTGCCAAGTCCATTTTGTCAGGTAATAGAACATATTCCCAGGCTCCAGCCGTTAGGACATGCTCATCTTTGGGGTGCCACTATCTTTCATACGACCTGCAACACCCCCACCACCTCTCGCCCTCTTATCAGCTGAACACAACTGTTTTCTTCTGTATGTTTTTTGCGAATTTTAAAAGTTTCATACTTTAAAAATGGCTATATAATAGCCTATCATATAGATTTGCTATGAATTACTTAACCGTTTAACTGTGGCTTGACATTTAGGCATTTTCATTGCTCATTATTTATAGGTGACTTTGAAGCAAGCATCTTTGTGTGCCTAGTTGAGCTGAATTTCTACTTTCTCACAAAACATCAATGGTCTTATACTCATTTTCAGCTTGAAGAGGCCACTCCTGAACACTCATTGTGCTATAGATAATTTAGATATTGCCAAGCATGCTAAAGAATAGGAAAATTTGTACTTCAGGGTTATCTCAGACATGAAGAATTGTGACATTTTTAGTATTCCATCTGATCCATACTTGCTCATTAAATTGGCTTCTGAAATTCTTCTGCTGAAATCCTTCTGCTTAATTTTCAGCAGTGACACTCTGAGCCCAGTTGCAACTTTTGATGCTCCCTCTTCCTCTCAAATGTGCTGACCCTTTGTTTCCTTTGAAATGGCAAGCACGAGTTCCCTGTCTGCAGTTCAGAGACAGGTCTGATGGAAGCCTGCACTGAATTTCTAGGAACCCAGGGTTTGGGGAGACAGTGACCCCTTGCCATTCCTCCTGTTCTTTGATCTCCTCCACCACCTTCTCAGCGCAGCGATGCAGAAAAGTCTGGGCTGGAACTCAAACCTGGAGTCTGCTCCCCACTGAACATTTGCTGACATGGGGATCTCGGCTCCCTGAACTCATTTCCTCCTCTCTGGCACATGGGTAGCTATCTGCCCACCTGACAGAAGGGTACAGATCACTGAGATAATCTATATGAAAGCACGTAAGACACACCAAAGATATATATGTAGGGGTGTAAACGTGTGTGCCCACAATGTTTATTCTTCGTGGCACAAAGAATACTTATAATACTTACAATTCTGTATTTTAACACTTAAATGCTTAATACTTACTTACTTATTAAATACTTAATCACTGATTGGATAATTCGATACTTAACACTTAAATATTGTAATAGTTAAGAATGTCTGGGGGCCGGCTCCAGGGCGAGTGGTTAAGTTCGCCCGCTCGGCTGCGGTGGCCCAGGGTTTGGATCCTGGGCGAGGACATGGCACTGCTCGTCAGGCCACGTTGAGGCGGCGTCCCATATCCCACTACTAGAAGGACGTGCAACTAAAATATACAACTGTGTACAGGGGGGGTTTAGGGAGATAAAAAGCAGAAAAAAAAAAAAAGATTGGCAACAGTTGTTAGCCCAGGTGCCAATTTTTGAAAAAAAAAAGTCTGTTTTTTAAATGTGGTACTGCGATGAGTCCCTTCTCACTAAACTATACCGCATCCTTTTTTAAAGGGCCAAATTCTACCTTTCTGTTCCTTTAAAAATAATTGCTAATATTATAGTGATATTTTATTCATTAAGTGTTTAACGAAGTGTCTGTAGAAAAACTGGAATTGGTAGTTGTCAAATTGATTGACTCAACTGAGATGAAATTATCTCCCTATCAGGGCCCCCCCCCAAAAAAAAAAGAAAGAAAGAAAAATAGACAAAATGAGAGAGTGGGACCCTACAAAGGGACTTTTATTATCTCGTGTGTTTATATTGTGAGAAAGAGAGATCCGCAAAGTGTTATGCATACCTTTATAGAAGCATTAGAAAAAAATGAGAGGAAATTAAAAATTGTTTAACGGGGACCAGATGTAGGTAAAAAAAGAACAAAGCAGTTAACATCTCGGGTTAATACTAATAAATTTCCCAGAAAGTGAGACCTCTTTCTCCAGCAGTAAGGGTAAGCCAATAATAATGGAATCCAAGCGGCCTTTCTTGCCTTCCTTAGAGAAAACGGGAAACAAGTTACAACTTATTTTCTGAAAAATCTTCACACAGTCCTGTGCCAGCAGCCGAGGGGGAGGCCGGTCACCCCTGCCCCGGGTCCCGTCTGGGAGGGGAGGCTGACGGCCATGCTCCGCTCCGGGCCGGCCGGGGCTGCAGAGCCGCAGCGGGGCGGGAAGGGTCAACGGGGCACATACTTTCTCGGAATCCACCCGCCCGGGCCAGCTTGAGCAGATTTTCTCCTCCTTCGCAGCCCACTTTCTCCGCCCACCCCCCAACTCGGACCCGGGCGCCCCCACGCCTAACTTGGGGGTGGGCGGACAGCTGAAGCGCGGCCCGGAGCGGCCGGTCCCCGCAGGTTCTGCCGGGCCGAGCACAGGGGCCTGGCTGGGGGAGGGGTCTCCTGGGCTGGGGCGGGGGTAGGGCAAGGGGGAAGGGGTAGGGGAGGGGAGGGGAGGGGAGGAGAGGAGAGGGGAGGGGAGGGGCCGGGGGAGGTCGGCGGGGGTGTGTCCCAGGGGCGGGCGAGGCAGCGAGTGGCCGGCGGGGAAGCGACAGACTCGCGCTCTGCGGAGGGTGCCCCGCGCTCTGCCGGGTCCCCCGCGCGCGGCAGCGCCTTTCTTCCCCGAGCCACCGGAGCGGCGCCGACGAGATGCGTGGCGGCGGCGCGGGGGTCGCGCTCCTGGCCTCGCTGCTCTGGGTCGCCGCGCAGTGCCAGCAGAGAGGTGAGCTCCGGTCCCCGGCCCCTGATCCCGGCGGGCGGGGCGGCTGCGGGACAAAGCCAGCCGCTTTGCCGCTTCGCCGCTTCTCAGGTCGGTGCGCGCATCCTAGTTCGCCTCCGACCCGGGGCTCGCACACGTGGGTCTCCCGCGCGGCCCCTGGAAAGCGTCTCCGGGCCGGGCCGCGGAGGGCTGGGGACGCCACTCGTGACGGACGCAGCCCCCTCCTCCGAGCCTTCGGCTTTATACTCCTCGGACCCTGGGGCTCCCACCCTCCGGCTTTTGTGGTCCAGGAGTGCCACTGAAGAGAGCAGTGTGGGGTAGCGGGGGTTGGGGGCGGGAGCGTCGGAAGCGCGCGGACCCCGCCAGGGTCCCCGGCTTTCAGTCCCCAGGCTACTAATCTGGCGCGGGGAATGGATGGGAACGGCGTTCTCCCGAATGGCCTTCATTGTCCCGGGGTGGAGAGTCCGGTCGTCCGCGGCCGGGAAAGGGCGGGCTCCTCGGGCCCCGCGCGGCCCGGGTGGCCTAGTGGGCAGAGACCACGGGGAAAAGCGCCCCTCGCCAGCTGTCCGGGGCACAGATGTGCCTTCCCAAACCGCGCTCTTTGTGCAGCCCCCGAAGTGGCCAAGCCGGCCATTCCCCGCTCAAGTTTGGCTCGTGGCCCCGCCGGGGTGAGGGAGCCGGCGGCGAAGGGAGGACTTTGCAGGCTCGCTCGTCGCACGGGTGCCCTGGCGCGTGGCAAGGTTGAGAACAGAAATCCGAAGCGAACTTTCAAAGCCTACGTCAATGCCGAGAGAAGGGGAAACTCTCCTTCCTTTCTGCAGACAGCCCCATGCCCGAATCGACCCGTAGGGCTCAGTCTTCCCAGCGTCGCTCCTTGTTGGCGAGGCGATCGCAAAATATATGTTGAAAACAGCTTAACGTATGCAACACATGACAATGGACCCATTCCCACAAATACACATTTCATTAAAAAAAATACAGGTCAAAAGGCAGGCGGAATGCGAAATACCCTCGTGAGAAAAATGTGTGCTGAGTTGTGAAGTCTGCAGGAACGAGGCCGTGTCATTCATTCAAGCATTCCCGGGAGAGCCCTGCACCGGAGCCGGCGGCTCGGCTTCGAATAGCCCGGCGCGGGCTGCGCGCGGCGCCCGGACCGAGGGGCTTGGGTCACCGCGGAGGAAAGCAGCCGCCTTGGGCTCTGCGGGCCCAGCCCGCTTCTCTCAGGTTGATGAAGGTGACCGGTCCCGTTTCCCACGCGGCGGAGAGCGAACAGCGTTACTCGGCCTTGTTGTTCTAGGAAATTGGAAGGCCTAGCCCAAGGAGATGCCCTGAATGTTTTCTGTGCCCCTCAGGGCTCAGCGCTCGGCCTGGGCCGTGTGAATGGTGTGTGAGCGAACTGGGACCGCGTAGGGCTTTCCTGCTTTAAGAGACTGTGGAAAACCGCGCGCAGCTGCATCCTTTGAATCTTTCACCCCGCCTTCCACGTTCGCCGTCCCCGCCGGGTCTCCCGGCGCCCTTTCTAACCAGCGTCTGTGAGCGAGTTGTGATTTTCTTAAAAATAGTTTTGTGCCCCATATACAGCATGAGTGATTAGTGAAATGGTATAATCTGGTCATAATAAAATAATCCCGACCTGCATCATCACTGAGTTTCTATCTGGTGTTTATATTTTAAAAATGATTATTATCTAATAGCATTCCTCTTATTAGGAGTTCTCCATCATTTCTGCCGTCTCTCTGGATTATCTGACAACTCATGGTATATGACCCGATGGCTCAGTTTCCTTTGAGATGTAATTTGTTTAAATTGAGCTATTCCTAAGTGTTATAGGAGGTGGTGTGTTTCTGAAAATAATACTGTGCTAAGTCCACAGCTGGCAATTATGTAGAATTATAGTGGCTTTACAGGTTGGCCCATCAACTCTTCTGTTTTAAACCATCCTTTTTTTTCCTAAGTAAAAATAGACCATTCCAAATATAGAAAAAAAAAATCTATGAATAGAAAAAACTTCACTTCATTCTCAGGAATGACATAGTATCTAAATCCAGCACGTGTGTACTCCACAGTAAAGTGTGTGTGTCTAAATGGACTTCAAAAATGTATTTTTCCTGTTTGTAGCTGTATTCCCCAAGTAAAAGCCAATAGAAAATATTGATTTTAGTTGTTGGAAACAAGGATATGCGCAATAAAAGCATCGCTGCCCCCCTCCGACATCCCTGGGCCTTGGGTCCGTTCCTGTCTCCCGACATGAAATATAAAGCATACATCTGTAGTTAATCTGGGATGATCGAGAATTCAGATGCAGCAGGTCGATGAAACAAACATGTACACCGTTCTGCAGTGTCTTGTGCCACTCTCAGAAGGGCACTGCTTTAGAAGCTAGTACTCTAAAGTGTGTGTATGACTACTTATTTCAAGGTAATCATCCTTGAGACATGCTACCATTTTGTAATAATTCATTCATGAAGCCCTATGGATATTCATTATCATCTACAGTAAGTTTTTATGGGGAAATGACAAGATGTATCTTTAAGCTTTAGGTGTTTTATTCTCTGGCCTTACTAGCTGTAGGAAATTGGGCAAGTTACTTAACTTCTCTGTGCTTTAGTTTCACCATCTGTAAAATGCGATTGATAACGGTCCCTTCTGGGAGAGGCTGTTAATGATGCAATGAGACTGTAAGAAAAGTGCTTAGAACAGTGCCTGGCACAGGGTTAGCTCTCAGTAAGCGTTCTGCATGAGCATCATTATGACTGTCATGCACAGAACTGTTGGGGAGGCTCTCTTCCAACCTATAGTCTCTGGGATGCATAATTGTTTAGAAATTTGGAGTCTGGATTTGGAATCAAATAGTCTTGGGCTCAAATGCCAGACTTGCCACTTTGATGAGCCTGGGACATTGGTTGAGTTTCCTCACATCTCTGAATGTCGGCCTTCCTGTCTATAAAACGGATAGGATTAATGGCATTACATAACACATGAAAAATATTGATACAGTGATGGACATGGCATAGTGTCATAGGTGGGCAGTCCGTCGTGGTGGCTCTCATTGTTCCGCCTGCCCCGAGTGCTGGCTGTCCTGGACACCCCCTCTTTCATTGCCCACATTTGTTCCGTTGACTTGTTTTATTCGCCTCCTAAAAATCTATGCCATCCAGCTCCATTTCTTGTCCCTAATGCTGTCTGAGCTCAGGAATTGTTTGTTTTTCCCATGAAATACTGTTTCCATTCTCTCAGTGGGTTTCCCTTCTGCTCTTCTCTCTCCTCAGCACTGCCACCACTGTTATTTTTCTGGAAACACGACCCTATGTGGGACTGCCGTCTCCCAAACCCTTCACTTTGTAACACACACACACACAAAATGATGTGGTGTGGATCACACTGGGGTTGAGCCAGGGAGGCTGGGGCCCCAGCTGGCCTGTTGAACCAGAGCTGAGGATCCTTCTCTTGGGCACACTTGCACCTCTTCGTAGCTAACCAGTGTTTCCCTGCTCAGGGGCTGGTAAATGTCAGAGCAGTCTCCGTGTGCGTCTCCACCCTGGAAAACCTTCCGGGCCTCCTCGGAGCTGCAGTATTTATCGGGTGCCTTCCCCAGACTCGGTGCGCACTTGGTTCCGTCCTGTTGTCTGCTTGCACCATGGTGAAAACGTTGGCTTGCCCCCTGCCTCGCCCACTGGCTTGGGCTTGTTGCAGGCAGGCACTGTCTTCTTCATGCCTGTGGTTTCATTGCTTTGCAACGTTCCCAGCAGTTCATAGCCGCCTATTCTTGTTGAGCCAAAATTGAAATTAATATCTTTACTTATTAATCAAGTCACTTTTAAAAAATATTTTTGATGGGCTGGCTCCGTGGCCGAGTGGTTAAGTTCACGTGCTCCGCTGCAGGGGCCCAGGGTTCGGATCCTGGGCGCGGACATGGCACCGCTCGACCGGCCACGTTGAGGCAGCATCCCACATCCCACAACTAGAAGGACCTGCAACTAGGATACACAGGATATACAGCTGTGTACGGGGGGGTTTGGGGAGATAAAGCAGAAAAAGAAAAAGAAAGAAAAAAAAGATTGGCAACAGTTGTTAGCCCAGGTGCCAATCTTTAAAAAAAAAAAAAACCTTTGAAAAAAAAATATTTTTGAGTAGGTAATCCTTGCCCAAAGCACAAAATTCAAATGGTACTAAATGGTAGAGAGAAAATGGTTAAGTCTTGACTTTGTTACCTTCTTGTGAGGTAGCCACTTCTTTTGGTTTCTGGAGTATCCTTCCATAGATGTTTCTTCATGTACCTCAAAGGCAAACTCTTCATGAAACCTCCTTCCCTAACAGTACAAGGAAAGAACCTGCTATTACCTGACAAAACGTGGAGCAGTCTCCACGGCCCTTCCTCCATACCACTTCTTCAGTGTACCTGTTGCAGGGTGTTAATCCATCATTTAATGAATGTAGAGACTTGTAAACTTTCCACCTTCCAACTTGTCCCTTCCAAGATGGTCTTTGACAGAAAGATATTAGAGCTGAGTTTCCTTGATCACTTGGAATTTAAAAACAAGGTCAATTGATTTCATAACAGTGCGCTCCTTCTAAAAGTATTGTTTGCCATAGTGTTAATAAGCTATTCCTTAAGCAGTAAATAATTTTTAAAACTATATTTTAGGAGATTTATGACGTAGAGAAGTCAAGTGTGAGAATAATTCAATTAGAAATTTAGGATATTGGGCTGGCCCGGTGGTGCAGCGGTTGAGTTTGCACGTTCTACTTCGGTAGCCCGGGGTTCACTGGTTGGGATCCTCGGTGCGGACATGGCACTGGTTGGCAAGCCATGCTGTGGTAGGCGTCCCACGTATAAAGTAGAGGAAGATGGGTATGGATGTGAGCTCAGGGCCAGTCTTCCTCAGCAAAAAGAGGAGGATTGGCAGCAGTTAGCTCAGGGCTAATCTTCCTCAAAAAAAAAAAAAGAGAGAGAAAAAAAAGAAATTTAGGATAGTGTGTTATTTATTTAACCAATAAGTGCAGTTTATTACGGGGACACCTATGGCAGACACAGAAAAGTTTAATTTTTAGAAATAATTCCTGATGAATATAAGCCTTCACTATGAATACGAAAAGTTATCTGGAGACAACCAGAGAGAACTTTGGATCTTAGACCTTCGGTGAAGTTGTTAGTTACATTCCTCAGAAATGTTTGGATGAACAAGAGAAACTGTGGTCGCCTAAGAAAGATGTATGTAGCTTATTTACGTGTTTGCAAGTAATTCTTTTACTTGTTTTACTTCTAAAATACTTATATATATCCATGGACAGTTGAGTAAATAAATGCATTCCAAAATTAATGAGGAGAAACAGCTCCTTTATAGAAGTAATTTAGTTAAGGTCATGAACTTGGGTTCTGTTGGAACTTGCCTGCCAGGGAGCTATTTCAACACGAAACACCACGCTATAGCTGGGTTCATTGCGTTTTCCTATGCTTTATACTGAGGGTGACAGTCAGTGCCCAGAGAACGATTTAAGACACAGAATCCTTCCTCATGAGTTTTTGTTTTTCTCAAGGCTGCATCAGGATTGCTGCCTTTGGGTTAACTTGCTCTGGTGGTTTTGTGTCTGGCTTGGGGGCAGAAGACAGACAATGGAGGCAGTGAGAATCGGAATCAGCTTGGTGGACGGCATTCTTGCCTAGATCAGCGTTTATTTCAGGGTGTTCATCCAGAAACCATAGTGTGGAAGTACAGAAGATCCTGATTTCAGGCTGTGTGAGCACTATTTTTTCTCTTCTGAATCTGCCGTTTGCAGTTTGAATCTCTTCATTCCTGAAGCTGTCTTTGAGGTCCGGTCTGTTGGTCCAGCAGGCAGTGTGACTTAAATTCTCGTGCCAGAGAACCTGCTGGATTGCGGTGGGAATGTCAAATTTAGATCAAGTGAGTATTTATGGAAAGTGTCATCTTTTCCCTAAAGTAGTTCCTGCATTTTGTTTCATTGCTCTGTAATATCCTACGAGAACCTCAGGAAATTTTCTACAACAATAAAGGAGATGCTTAAGTTTAGCAGATCATTTTTAGTTAAAAGAGAACATTCAAAAGGGAAAAAACCTCACGCCACTGTGCTGATTATCATACACCACACGTTTAAATGCCTTCCAGCCTTTCTGTGGTGACAGAATTTTACAAACAAAAAGCTGCTCTCTTGTTATCTCAGGCCCGGCACAGGAATTCTTTCCTGCTCCAATGACTTGCCTCCCTGTTTTTCCCAGTTCAAGACATTCTTTCAGTTACCTTGGCTTCGTTGTCCTTTTCTTTTTTTATATCCCCTTATCCAAATTCTCCCTTTGAATTTTTGTTTCTTCTTTTAAAAAATGCCCTGATTTTTCACTTTTTGTTTCTCCCTGTTACCACTGTGCATGATCCCCCGCTGTCCAAATCACTATAACCCGCCGCTTTGAATCAGTCTGATGCTAGCGTCCTTTCTCTTAGTCTCACACCGCAGTTAGGCTGATGCTGCTAACTGGCTGCCTTCATACTGTGCCTCTCTGCTTCGTCCGGTCCCAGCTCCTGCCCTCCTGCCCACGGGCCATGGCCCTCCTCACCCCTCCAAATTCAGTCACAATTGACTCACTCTTATCCATGCCTTTCTCTATCCTGAACACCTCCTTCCTCTGTAACTGCAAGTGGCGATTGACTTTGAGCTGCATGATTTTGTTCACGTTACTCCCGCACCTGAATTGCGCCCCATCCCCTCCCTAAAACCTACCCCGTTCATCCATGTACAGCCTGCAGTTTTCCACCCCCGGACAGCCTTATCGTTGTGGCTTTTGTCACCTGTCCTGTTTCTGAATTTGCATTACATTTTGTGGTAAGTCGGGATTCCCATCCAGCCAGAGTTGCCATCTGGTTCTCTTTTGGATGGCTTGCCCAGAATGCCATCAGCCAAGGTCAAAAAGAAGGGACATTTTCTTTCAAAGATCAAAACCTTAGCTCCTAGCAATTTTTTCAATACACAGATAACTTGAGGACACGAGGTTTAGTGCTAAGACCAGAAGCATTGGCAGTGGGAGGACAGTATGGCCCACCAAGGCTCCAGAGGGAGCAAGCTTGCCTTAACAACCACAAAACTCTTACCCAGTCCCTGAAATGCAAACTCAGCCCCGAGTCCTGGCCCCGCTCTGGGCATGAGGTCCTCAGCCCCCTAGATTTCATACCACTGAGGGAATTGACATTCAGCAGGTCTAGGTAGGACCCAGAATCTGTGTTTCAGAAAACTTTATTCCCATTTTGGGCTCCAGAGGCACAGAGACCTTTCCAGTTGGTTTGGGTTTCTAGTTTAAATAATTGTTTCCAGAACTATCCCTTCCACTTGGCTTACTCTCTGTCCCTGTAGCTCTATGGGATGGTGGCTAGCACTCTATCCCCACCCCTCAAAATTCCCACTGGTTATCTTTAGGCTCTTTTATTCTGAATCTCTTATGCTGGCATTTCTAACTTTGTTTTTGTACAAAATATAGTTTTCCTAACTCTTCACAACTCCACCCCTGGCTTCCTTGGCATACTTTTGATTCATTCTAGAAATTTGAGGTGGGGAGAGTTTGAGATATTCACTAATGTGTGAAATGCCTTTGAAAGTTCACCCTGTGTTTCTTTAAGGGAGTTGCCATTTTAAATAGTTAATACCTTCTTGGGGTAGGAAATAATATTTTCTTGTAGGATTGTTGTCATTTCTATCTAGTTTTTCTAATTTTTTTGCTCATTCATTTATTTACTCCTTCATTCATGCACCAAACATATATTGGGACCCTGAGTCAAGGATGTACAGAGGCTAGTGTGTTTTGAGGACCCCATTTGCAGCTGCCTTCCTTACTGTGATTCCAGGCCACTTCCTTGATTTTGAAGAAGTCCAAGGAACCGAGAAGTACATATCTGTAGATAAAAAAAAAGTTCTACATAAGAAATAACAGTCAGGGAAGGAGTTGGGAGATTAAAGTCACGATGGTGTAGTCACCAACTATACTTTGCTTGCTGATTGCCATGTAAGTTCCCGTTGAAATGAGTAGGCCAAGCTATGGAGCAGGGAAGCGCTCTGCATTTGCTGGGGTTGCAGGATCAGCTTCTACACAGACACGTTGTTGACTGAAGGCGTTTCCTCAGGCCTCCTTTCTGCCATGGGGAACTCAGAAGAGCTTGGCTAGCTTTTCTGTGTGCTCCAGGAAAGCAGGCACAGTTAATACAGAAGCTCTCTCTCTGGGCTGCACATTAGCTTTTAACAATATCAATGCCCAGGTGCCACCCCCGGGATTATCATTTATGTGGTCTAAGATGGGACCCTGTCATTTGCATTTTAAAATTACTCCCCAGGTTGATTTCACTCTGCAGCCGGAGTTGGAAGTCACTAAGTTAACATAATAAACTTTTGCTGTTGCAGTGAATGCACTTACAGCCATGCAGGCATGGAAAAGGATGCAGTATCTGGTGATGACCCTGACTCATCCATGGGGTGCGCACTGGGGCATTGATCCCATCAGGCCTTCCACAGCCCACAGCCTACGCTTTGTACGTACAGACCCCAAACCCCTGCTTCACTTCGTGTCTATTTCACGCTATTCCCACGGCTCTGAGAAGTGGGGAGGGTGGTATACATCTCAGAGTTGTGAGAGGTCCCCCTGGGTCATCGAAGTCGCTCAGGCAAAGTCAGCTGCTTCTTTGTTTTCCAAGAGCCCCTTGTCAGGTGTTTGTCACTGGGAAGTGGTCAGTTGATGTCTGTTAATTGTCACGCTCCTGTTACAACGAGCACCGTTTCAGTCTTGCTTCTCTGACTTGGTCACTTACCAAGGTCCTTCTTTCTGCTAAAAGTACTCCTGATCGAATTGGACATTTAGAGTCCCTCAAGTTTTGGGATAAGATCTGGCTTGGAGGGTTGAGTGGTTGATGGATTGAATTCTTTATTTCTTTAATTCTTTAATTCTTTCATTAATTCATCCAAAATTGATTGAATACATTCCATCTGCAGGCACTATGTGGTGTTGTGTCCCTCCTTTGCAGCCCCTTTAAATGGACAAGCCACAGGTGCCTTTTCTCTGGGATTATGTGGGCCACTCCTTCTCTGCTGATCCAACCTGCACCTTCTCAGGTCTGCTGACTCCGAAGTCCCGCTGTTCCTATTCACCTACTGCTCCTGTCCTTCTCCTGTCTTCTCTTTAATTGATGATCTGTTGTGCACTTGCTTGTCCTGGCTTCTTTCAGAATTTCTTTTCCAATGTTTGGCTTATTATTTTCTTTCTAGCTCCAGTCAACAAAATAAGAGCCATTCTTCCTTCTACATCCCCAATGACCCCACCCGTCCCCAAATGCACACATCCCCTCCGGCATATACACTACATACCATATACACCCTCCCCCCTCCACACATCTCATACACACACACACCCACACACCGTACACACACCACACACCTCACCTCCTCCACACACACACACACGCACGCACCACCTATATTGACCTTACAGACCAGCTCCCAGCTAAAGGCACTTGGAGGGATATTGTGCTGACCAGCCCCAGACTGGTAGAGCCAGAATCTGGAGCTGGGCCCATCTGCTGGGGGGGCGGCGGGGGGCAGGTGTTGCTGGAAGGGCCAGCCCAGCTGCAGGTGTTGGGATGCATTCTGATGTGGCCAATAAAACAGCTTCCTAAGAGCCCAGAAGACTGTCAGCACTGGAAGTTCCCCATGAGTTAATGGACTGTGAAGTTGGTCATGTCATCCCATCCCTGTTGAATTGTTTAATGGCTTCTCACCCTCTACTAAGCGGGACTTACAAGGCCCTCTGTGATCTGACCCTGCTCAGACCTCTCCACAGCTTCTTCTCCCACTGCTAACCCTTTTACAGCCATTTTGAAGTGTCTATGCTTCCCATGATGTAACGTGGAGCCTCACATCTGTGAGCTTGAACACCCCTTTCTAGTACTTGGAAAGCCCTTTATTTCGCCTGTGGCATCCTAACTGGTTCTGGTCCACCCCGTCATTTAGGCTTCCCTCCTGCTTGTCGCAATGGCAATTTGTCTATACATCTCATCAGAACATCATTTTGTAACTGTTTGTTAACTTGCATGTCTTTCCTTGAGGGCAGAGGTTTTTGTTCTTGTTTTTAATACCTAGCGCAGTGCCTGGCATTTAGTGTTGATTCTGTAAATATTAGTTGGATGAATGAATGGAAGCCCCAGCGCAGATGAGCGACAGGGCCTAGAAAGGAACCCAGCGGGCATTACTTAGAGAACCAGACAGACAGGCGCTGGGATGAGGGAAGTCACTGAGCAGAGGGATAATCTCCTGGGACGTGATGGGTAGGGAAAGGACAAGGTGCCAGCTCAAGAAGGCTGCACCTTACAGGTCACCCAGACAGGATTCAAGGATGGGAAACAAGGAAGAATCCAGTTAGTCAAACTAGGGTAGATGGTAGACACACATTTTGGGCACCAAGTCTTTAGTTCACATTCTAAACCAGAGCATCCAATCAGGAACGACCTAGCAGCAGAAACCGGAAGCCAGATAATTTTTGTGCTTGCAGGTGGGGTCCAAATATGGAGAGAGAAGAGCCACAGAATCTAGTAACCAGGAGGGACTTGATAGAGATTATTAATCTGTTTTTTTTTTTCCATCTACCAATTCACAAAGAAAACAATGGACTATGTTTTTGTAATTGAAATGATATTTACTGATGATGAATATTCAGTATAAGCTAAACCTAGATCACATTTAACAAAACCTCATTTCCAGATTTGGAGCCACTGACTTCTACGCATCTTAAGCGAGCAGTTCATTAGATCACATATTCAACAAGTATTTGTTGAATTTCTAGAATGTTCCACTGGTGACCAGTGGTCCTTGCACACCTAGTGCTTGTAGTCAACCAAGCATAAGAAACACTCAAAGAATCCTACAAAGTGTGTCCGTGAGTTCAGACTTGGAAGAGACTTTTGATCCTGAATGCCTCAAACACCAGTGTAAGTCCACTTATTGCTATAGAATAGTCACCGTAAACAGACCAAGAATTCTGATTAAACTCTGCGTTTCTACTCCATGGGGTTTCCTTTCAGTTTGAAGATTGTGACTTCAGAATACTCCATTGTGTGTGACTTCAGACTTGTTGGCATTTGTTGACTAGCTCTTTTAGTTATATTTTCATATAAAGTAGAGTTTCTTTTTTCTTTTTTTTTTTTGAGGAATTCTACCTGCCTGCCTTTGGAGACTTTGTTTAAGGGGGAACAGCTGCTCTCCTCGGGCACTCTGGCACTCTTCTCAGGAACAGAACAAAGGCATACAGAATTTATGTCACAGATGGGTGTTTGTTTGATAAAAATCACTTATTACTGAATGAAAGAACGTCCTATTCTCTTTAGAAGTATGAGCATAACATCTCCTGTGTCTTTAGTGGTTTCCAACTTCGTTGGTTCAGTTTTAGTTATTATAATTAAACAAATTAAGCTGTGCCTTATTTTAGGTGATCGAAAGTGCCCTGAAAATTTGTGCTTACCACAGTTTTTTTGTGGATGAAATAATTTCAAATTCAATGTTTAAATAATTCCAAAATAATGTTTGAAGGAATCAACTAGTAAAGAAAATAAACATCCCTTTGGTTTCTGTTGTCAACTAACCTAAGCCAGTTTAGTTATATAAAATGCTCAGGGTCTTTTGGGTGGATAACAGTACCCACTGAAGAGGTTTGAGGTTTATTAGGATTGGCTGCTCCCCTGCAGTCTGACCACTGGGTGATGACATGAGCAAACACCAGCTTACATATTACACATTATCAGCACGCCTTTATTAACAACCAGGTCCAAAACAGGTCATAGGTCATCTCGTATAAATTCGATAGGATCACAGCTTTCTGCCCTTTAGGTGTTCAGACTTCTCCCTTGAATCAGCATCAGGCAATCAGCAACCTTCCCAAACTGCTGTGTGGATTCAGGGCATGCTAGGGATAAGCCTTAGGTAGCATCACTGTCCTTCAGAATGCGGGCTGCAGGATTTCACACCCTGCACGTCCAGGGTGAGACGAATCTCCGACATGTTTTATCAGCTTTATTGGCGTATAATGTACATACCAGAAGATTCTACCAATTGGAAGGGTACAATTCAATAATATTTTTAGTAAATTCAGAGTGTTGTACAATCATCACCACAGTCGGGTGTGGAACATTCCCAAGACTTCAAAAGTTTTCCTCGTACTCATGAACGCTCAGCTCCTGCTCCCACACTCACCCTGGCCCCAAGCAATCGTCTGCTGTCTGTGCTTTCAGATTTGTCTTTTCTGGAAATTTCATATGGAATCATAGAGTATGAAGTCTTTTGTGTCTGTCTTCTTTCTCTTAGCATAGTATTTTCTAGGTTCATCCATGTTGTAGCTTGTTCTCCTTTATTGCTGAATTGTATTCCATTGTGTAGATACACCACATTTTGTTTATCCAATCACCAATTCTGGGCTTTTTGATTGTTTCCATTTTGGGACTATTAGGAATAAGGCTGTAAACTTTCACAGACAAGTCTTCCTGTAGACATGTTTTCATTTCTCTTGAGTGAAATCTCTAGGAGTGATTATGGGTTGTATGGTAAGTTTATGTTATTTTTTTAAATAAACCATCAAACTGTTTTCCAAAGTGGATGTACCATTTTACATTCCTACTACCAATTTATGAGCATTCCAGTTCCTCCATATTCTTACCAGCACTGCATTTTACCTGTCTTTCTGATTGGAGACATTTTAGTGGATGGGAAGTGCTATCTTGTGGTTTTAATTTGCATTTCCCTAATAATTAATGACATTGAGCATCTTTTCATATGCTTATTAGCCATTCATATATCTTTGTTGGTGAAGTGTCTATTCAAATATTTTGTCCAATTTTTATTTTATTTTTTGTCTTTTGTTTACTGAGTTGTAAGGGTTCTTCATATTTTTTGGATATAAGTCCTTTATCAGAAATGTGATTTGAAAATATTTTCCCCCAGTGTATGGCTTGTCTTTTCATTTTCTTAATGGTGTTTTGAAGTGTCAAAGTTTTTTTATTTTAAGTCCATTTTATCAAAATTTTTCATTTGTGGATTGTTCGTTTGGTGTCATATTTAAGAATCCTTTGCCTAACCCAAGATCACAAAGATTTTCTCCTATATTTTCTTCTAGAAGTTTTATAGTTTAACTCTTACATTTAGGTCTGTGATCTATTTTGAGTTAACTTTTGTGTATGATAAGAAGGCAGGGTCTGAGTTCACTTTTTGCGTGTGGATATCCAGTGGTCCACTAATTTTACTAATAACCCATTTCTGATATTCTCCTCACTAGTTAGTAGAGTGCTGGTGTTGGTGGAGACAGACAACGGAACACTGTGGCCGGTGCCTCTGGAACATGGGCCGTCTTCCTGGTGGCATCCCACTGCCCTCCCTGCAAGGTGCAGCTGCCATCGCAATCCCAGCTGCACCTGGACAGTCAACCTAAGTATCACACTCACACGCACACACACACGCACACACTCTATCACAGCCTTTCTGCGGACGTATCTTAAAGTAAATTTCAGATATTGTACTAGTTAGCATTTCTGCTCAAATGGATGTTCATCATGAGTCAACTCAGTTTATATGCTCGGTTTGAGTGACTGTGTGCCCACTCAAGCGGAGGAGAACTCTGTGGGAATTGCAACCCCCCCGAGGAAATGACCGCCACACTCAAAGAAGTGCTGTATTGGCAGCTTGGGAGCCTAAGCCCGGAAGTCTAAAGACGGCTGACATTCTCCTGTAAACAGATTGGCCCCTAAACTTGCCAACTTCTTCAGGGCCAAGGGCAGAGGGTTGGAGGAAACAGCAGGGGCAGGTCTGCGCTGGGTGCTAACTAGGAAGCGAGAGGAGTAAGTACGGAAAGGGCAGCTTAGAACTTAAACTGAAAAACTCTCTCTTTGACAGCATCTCAGTTAAAGATTTGTAGTTAGCTCAAAATGGGAAACCTGTATGTGAATCGTAGTGGAGTGTATAGTAAACATAGGCCATTTGGTTTTTACTGGTTTGTTCTAAAAGAAAATGTATTACAGGAGATGTATATAAATGTGGTTTATTTGAGAGTAATCTGTTAATGTGGTCCAGCCTGGGTTCTGATTTCTTCACAACTACGAGTGGAAATAAAGTAAATTTTCCCTGCCTGTATTAACCTGATAAAAATATAGTACGGGGAAGAACTTAGAAAATAAAAGTAAAATAAT
This sequence comes from Equus przewalskii, assembly GCF_037783145.1. Classification (NCBI taxonomy): domain Eukaryota; kingdom Metazoa; phylum Chordata; class Mammalia; order Perissodactyla; family Equidae; genus Equus; species Equus przewalskii. The sequence goes on along the minus strand of NC_091837.1, from coordinate 33,838,031 downwards.
ATTTAAAATCTTATTTTAATAAGACCAAAAAAATAGAAGAGAAAGAGGCTCAGGGCCACTGCTGTGGTGTTGAGCTGCGTCCTTGACCTTCCCCACCACTCTCAAGCTCTTTTCTTCACCACAGTGAGGAGAGGGGCCCATCTTCTGTTAATGACCCTGCTTTTGCCCTTGAAAACTCTTCCTTCTCCTTCCCTCATGACCTAGACCCTATCCTGGAAGCTCAAGTGCCAGATCCTGAGGCAGCCTGGGAAGGGACATCATGCTGCCATGCTGTCCTCTCCCACCTGCCTCTCCCCACCTTGTGCAAAGCCCCTCTGCAGGCCTCTGTGAACAGACACCTGCTCAGACTACCAGCAACCAGCAGGACCTGGGCTTAAAGGGGTGGCCCTCTATCAGGAATTAGATAGTGCCATGTGAATATCTTCCTTTTACAATTTAATCTTATATCATAAGCTTTTTACCGTGTCTTCATGATAAATGAACCAGGCAGTGGCAGCACCATCAAGGTGGAGAAGGCCTGAGAAGTCAAACCACTGGTTTGCTTGAACAGGTTTCCCTGCTTGATGCTCAGTTGACTTCGTTGGTATATCGTGTCTTTAATTTTGGAGCCCTTGAGTTTTTCCCTCTTTACAGTAAACCAAAAACCTTGAACTGAAACACCACATTCCCTCCACTGCCTGCCAAGGTGCCCAAGATTTGAATTCAGGATGGAGAGTCTGGAGTTCTGGTTAAATAGTGACGAAAAACTGCTGGAAGAGGCGTGATCTTGCTAACTGGCCTGATGATCTTTGTGCCAAGGCTTGGCTGAATTGGCCAACTCCAGAGTGTTGGAGCTGGGAACGAACCAAGAGATCGTTTAATTTCTTGAACTCAAAGCAGCAACCCCTGGGAGATGCTTAGCCGTGAAACATCTCAGCCCCACCCCAGACCTGCAGAATCAGGATCTGCTTTTTTAATGAGATCTCCAGATGATTTGCACACGTAAAAGTTTGAGGAGCATTGCTCTAATTCTCAGCTCTCTCTTTGCACTCTTCAGCACAGAATGACATTCAGATATCTTGTGCATAGTTAAATCATAGTTATCAAATTTTTGGATGCTAAGGGTCGTCTTCCTCTGTCTTTAATATAATGGCGTTATTAATTAAATCCTAGGTCATGTTAGCTTTTTTCGTAACACTGTTCTCGTGCTGTGTATACCTGTCACCAGGAACTACAACATCTTTTTCACTTTCACCAAGACTATGCTGTATTTCCAGGTGGATTTGGGGAAAAAAGTAGAAGATCCTGCATTTATCCCTGTTAAACTTATGATTGTTTTCTTTTGGCCACTGTTGAGATTTCACTAATTCCATGACCCACTGTATTAACTTCCCACACATGTGATGCCTTTTCATATCATTATCTAAGTCAGGATTAATAATATTGAACAAGAAAGTATTGGGCACACTGGGTGGAAAATGCATCTCTGCCCTCAATCCAATAATACTTTATATTGTGTCTCTTGCTCTTGGAGATAGCCTTTCGGGAAAGTACACTCGTTCTTCTCAGTTTCCCCATGAGAATGCACCCGTATGGTGGATAAGCTGTCTTTCTATAGGAAATCAGTGAGACCTCCAGGATACCTAGCAGAGATTGACAGGTTGCTGCGACATAGTATGATGGAGGCCAAAAGAAGATGGGGTTTAAGAAAGAGAGAAAGGTCATTTTCGACAAAAGCTACTGGGAAGTCAAGTAAACTGCAGGTGAACTGTATATTGGGTTTGGCAAGATGGAAGTTGACGGAGACCTTGAAAAGGGCATTTTTAGTGATTTAAAGGAACAGAATGGTTTTTTTTTTTCATTTTTTTATTGAGTTAATGATAGGTTACAATCTTGTGAAATTTCAGTTGTACGTTAACGTTTGTCAGTCATGTTGTAGGGGCACCACTTCACCCTTTGTGCCCACCCCCCACCCCACCTTTCCCCTGGTATCCACTAAACTGTTCTTAGTCCACATTTTTAAATTCCTCATATGAGTGGAGTCATACACAGATTGTCCTTCTCTAGCTGGCTTATTTCACCTAACATAATTCCCTCAAGGTCCATCCGTGTTATTGCAAATGGAATGATTTTGTTCTGTTTTGCAGCTGAGTAGTATTCCATTGTATATATGTACCACATCTTCTTTATCCATTCGTCTGTTGCTGGGTGCTTAGGTTGCTTCCACGTCTTGGCTATTGTAAATAATGCTGCAATGAACACTGGGGTACATGGGACTTTTGGGATTGCTGACTTCAAGCTCTTTGGATAGATACCCAGTAGTGGGATGGCTGGATCGTATGGTAGTTCTATTTCTAATTTTTTTGAGGAATCTCCATACTGTTTTCCATAGTGGCTGCACCAGTTTGCATTCCCACCAGCAGTGGATGAGGGTTCCTTTTTCTCCACAACCTCTCCAACATTTGTTACTATTAGTTTTAGATATTTTTGTCATTCTAATGGGTGTAAGGTGATATCTTAGTGTAGTTTTGATTTGCATTTCCCTGATGATCAGCGATGATGAGCATCTTTTCATGTGCCTATTGGCTATCCGTATATCTTCTTTGGAGAAATGTCTGTTATTTCTCCAGCCCATTTTTTGATTGGGTTGTTTGATTTTTTGTTGTTGAGTTGTGAGAGTTCTTTATATATTATGGATATTAAGCCTTTGTCAGATATAAGACTTGCAAATATTTTTTCCCTGTTAGTGGGTTGTTTTTTTTGTTTCAATCCTGTTTTCATTTGCTTTGAAGAAGCTCTTTAGTCTGATGAAGTCCCATTTGTTTATTCTTTCTATTGTTTCCCTTCTCTGAGAAGGCATGGTGTCCGAAAAGATCCTTTTAATACTGATGTCAAAGAGTGTACTGCCTACGTTTTCTTCTAGAAGCCTTATGGTTTCAGGTCTCACCTTTAGGTCTTTGATCCATTTTGCATTTATTTTGGTGAATGGTGAAAAAGAATGGTCAATTTTCATTCTTTTACGTGTGGCTTTCCAGTTTTCCCAGCACCATTTGTTGAAAAGACTTTCTTTTCTCCATTGTATGCCCTCAGCTCCTTTGTCGAAAATAAGCTGTCCATAGATGTGTGGTTTTATTTCTGGGCTTTCAATTCTGTTCCATTGATCTGTGCACCTGTTTTCCTACCAGTACTATGATGTTTTGATTACTGTAGCTTTGTAGTATGTTTTGAAGTCAGGAATTGTGATGCCTCCCGTTTTGTTCTTTTTTCTCAGGATTGTTTTAGAAATTCGGGGTCTTTTGTTGCCCCATATGAATTTTAGGATTCTTTGTTCTAATTCTGTAAAGAATGTCATTGGGATTCTGATTGGGATGGCGTTGAATCTGTAGATTGCTTTAGGTAGAACGGACATTTTAACTATGTTTATTCTTCCAATCCATGTACATGGAATGTCTTTCCATCTCCTGATGTCGTCATCCAATTCTCTCAGAAAGGCCTTGTAATTTTCATTATACAGGTCCTTCACTTCCTTAGTTAAATTTACCCCAAGGTATTTTACTCTTTTTGTTGCGATTGTGAATGGTATTGTGTTCTTGAGTTCTTTTTCTGTTGGTTCATTATTGGAGTATAGAAATGCTGCTGATTTATGCAAATTGATTTTGTACCCTGCAACTTTGCTGTAGTTGTTGATTACTTCTAAGAGTTTTCCAATGGATTCTTTGGGGTTTTCTATATATAAGATCATGTCGTCTGCAAACAGCGAGAGTTTCAGTTCTTCCCTCCCTATTTGGATTCCTTTTATTCCTTTTTCTTGCCTGATTGCTCTGGCCAGGACCTCCAATACTATGTTGAATAAGAGTGGTGATAGAGGGCATCCTTGTCTCGTTCCTGTTTTCATGGGGATGGCGTTCAGTTTTTGCCCATTGAGTATGATGTTGGCTATGGGTTTGTCATATATGGCCTTTATTATGTTGAGGTAGTTTCCTTCTATGCCCATTTTGTTCAGAGTTTTTATCATAAATGGCTGTTGGATCTTGTCAAATGCCTTCTCTGCATCTATTGAGATGATCATGTGGTTTTTATTCCTCAGTTTGTTGATGTGGTGTATCACGTTGATTGATTTGTGGATGTTGAACCATCCCTGTGTCCTAAAGGAACAGAATCTTAATTGAAATTGAGTGAAGAGCAAATGTGGGCCAAGGATCTGGAGACAGTGGGTGCAATTCTTATGCTCTTCCTTGATTTAGTAACAGCTCTCTGAAAACAGGAGAAACACTGCCACATTAAATGTATATGTCTATACAAAGAGGCAGCCCAGTTTCAGCTGGAATTGAGAAAATGCAATCTTATCAACCCCAGTGAGAGTGATACCAAGATCCGTTAGCTCTGTGTACCTTCGGTGGGAGTGTTTACTCTAGTTATTAAATGTATTTGTCTACTGTTGGTCTGTAAGGTGAAACAGATCTCAAATGATTCCTTTGTAAGATGTCCCTCCAGGTATGTACTGGAATAAAAGGGGCTGTAATCTGGTGGATCCAGCCACCTCGATGTCATTGTACTGGTGTTCAGTTAGAGGCGGTGACACATCTGGCATCTCAAATGCCAGGTGATTCATCAGAGATACATAGACACTTGTGAGGACCGTCCTCAAGGGAAGCTACCACCAGGCACATCCAGGGCATAGTCTGAAGAGCTAGTGCAGAATGAAGCTGTGGGGCCCCTTATATAAATGATGAGACATTTCAGGACAGTTTCAGCAAAGCGTTCAACCAAGGGTGACTGCACTGGCTGCACACCCGTGAAGCAGCCCTGGGCACGCTCCTCAAGACGGAGGCTGAAGTTTGAAAGCATAAGCAAGTAGAATTTGTACAACAGAGCGCAGAAGTGGCAGAGGAAAGGGAGGAAGTAACTAACACCTTGAGGGTTTGTAGAAGAGTGGATGGTTTCTGGAATTGTTTGGGCTGGTTAGAAAATGTTGAACGAACAGATGTTTTTAAGTGTTTGAACAAATGATATAAACATTGTAAACATTATAAATTGATATAAGCAAAATATAATACAACTGCATTTTAATTCAACAGGGCTGTCAATATTTAACTTAAAAGCTGCACTTACGTTTTGACCTTCCTTTACACTGAGTTCATCTCTGCAAGGATTTGGAAGGAGGGAGGAGGGGCAATGCCTTTCCAGGGCAATGGGAATGATTTGAAATTCTAAAATATATATGAATGTTGAGGTGCTTTTCTGTTTTGCGTATGTGCAACGATGATTTTGATCAGATAGAATATTTAAATTGTTGCCCTTTAACAACAATTTAAATTTTGTGGCAACAAAAGAGAGCAACATGTCATGATGAATGAATTAAAGTGTTTTGCTCTGCAGCTAAACTTGTCTGCTGAGTCAAAAACCGCGGGTCATGGCCCATCAGGATTAAACAAGCTTTAGGACGGGTGGGCAGTTTCTGAGAAGGCCTGTGTCCTGCAGGCAGTGTTTGGGCCTGGCTTGTTCAGAGGCTTCTGTATCTTACAGGGAAAACCTCTATCATTGTCAAGGACTCCTTGAGCCCATTGCTGTGGAAATGGAACTGGCAAAACCCTGCTAAGGGCTTTTTCTCACCACTCACTCTGGTTTTTCTGAGATTAAACTTCTCTTCATTTTCCCACATGAGAAAAAAAGTCAACCATGTTCAATGCCCAACTCCCAGGAGTTTGATTTGACTTTTCCTCACTCTTTGTGGGGAGAGCCTTTCTTTCTCTCCCTCTCTCTCCTTCTCCCCCTCCTCCTCCTGTTTTTTTTCTCTGTGCTGGGTAGGGCCTTGGAATCTCTAGAATATCTTAAAGCTTTTCTTTTACTAAGAGCTGTCAATGATTAAATTGGTTTAGTCCAAGAATCAAGTATTTGTTTTTGGGGGTCAGCCATTCTCTGGTTAGTGCTCCTGTCTCCCTGAGAGGCCCTGCCTACGGGCCTTGCGAGTGCCTGCCATTAACAACGCTCCCAAGGGTCAGCTGCTTCTTTCTTGGAGAAATGGAGTAACTAGCTGGTAACATCTGAATAATTCTCATTGGGAATGAAGCCTTGTTTGTTTTACACTAAGCAAACAAGACTCCTACATTTCAACATTAGCTTTGATGTTTTATTATTTAAACATTCTGAGGATGCTAGTATTTGATATATAAAAGAAGTTCGCTTAGTAGTGGTTAAAATTATTTTTAATTTGTAATAAATAACTTGAAATAGAATTCCTTTAAATGGTGTCCTCTTGTTATGACAGTGCTCGGCTCAGGTTTCTCGTGGGAAGGAAAGAGAGGAGCAAGAAACCACTTGTTTTAAGGATTGTTGTCAATTGCTCATTAATCAGAAGTAAAAAGGGAAAACGGTTTCATTATGCTTGTTTTTCAAATATACCTACTTCATAATATGCAGGTCTATTTGTATTGTTTTTTGGGGAAAAAAGTTTGAGTTAGATGACTTTTGCCACAGCTTGTTAGTAGACTGCATATTTGAGGGGTTGGGGGTATGCTACTATAAGTAATTTTGTTACTGGCGCCTTGGGTCTTGTCCCCCAGGATAGAAATCAAGAGAGACAACAACCGGGAGGAGAAAGGCTCGTGCACAGGAAAAGCACAAGGGAACCTGTGCGGAAAGGAGGGGCAGGCGGCCGGCTCATTCCGGAGCAGGACTGTGGGGGTAAAGCCCCTGGGCTGGCAGCTGGCAGACCTGGAGTTCAAACCAAGGGCTGTCGGACTCAGAAGCCCCTGTTCTTACTTCTTACCCACTACCGCCTGTCAGAGGCACTAGCAATTCTAACAGAGTTGACATGAAACATGATTAAAACGGACATTCCATCTGAAGCCTGGGCACGTGCAGGTTAGATATTAAATAGAACTTAGGGTTTTGAAGGGCTTCCACAAGATGTAGATTTATATGCTTACTGGTGTGAAAAAACAAAATTCAACTGAGTAAATTTTAAAGATCTTATTGGCTTTATTCAACCATTCATGAATCGGACAGCATCCAATCCAGCAGATGGAAAGGAGCTCAGAGGAGCTGGACGAAATGGAAGACTTTTATAGGCAGAGCAGAGCGGAACAAGGAAGTTATACTAGGCACAAAGGCAGATTGGCTATTGCAAAGGTGCTTTCCTCCTAGGGGATGGCAAGTCCCTATCAGGCAGATTACCCAGCTGATGCTGGGCGGGCGATTCCTGAGTGACTGGTTTAAGATTCCTTTTCTGGGAGAGCGACAGAAACTGTCGTAAGTCTCTGTTTGGTGATGTGGAGCTTAGCATGAGCAATTCCATTTGGGGCCTGTTGTCTTGCCTTTAACACTGGGGAGTAGGCAGGGAGCTACTGCCATAGGCGTGGATGGGGCGCACAGCCAGCCTCTGCGGGTTCTCTGGCTTATGGTCAAGGCCATGTGAAACATCATTTGTTTCTCTTCCACTCTTCTTCAGGGGGAGGTTCTGAAGAGTGACTTCCAAATAAGCAAATAAAATAGTGCCAGTTTATGTTTCTGTTTAGTTCTTTTATCCAAGATGATCAAAGAATTACCAAATTTATTCTTTCTCAAGTTCTGTGCATTGAATAGAGAAAGTCTTTTAATTTGTTTTCCAAATAGTGAGAGAGAGAATGGTAGGCAAATTTACCTGATAGTCTATTGGAGTAAATTTCTAGGATCACAGTATCTTAGGGAAAAAGGGCTTATGGTTGAGGAAGTAGAGGCTCTGAGAGGGTGACGTGCCCAAAGGCATAGAGTGAGTTAGTGGTGGAACCAGGATGAGAAGCTAGATTTAGGCTCCTGGTTCTGTGCACTTGCTGGTAATGCAGGAGTGTGAGAGAACTTTCCTTCCTTTCTTCCTTTCTTCTTTCATTCACGCTTTGTGGGGCAATCACATGGGCCAGAAGCTGACTTAGAGCAAGCAGGACATGACTGTGCCTGAAGGAACTCACGTATTAATTAAGAGTTGTTCCTATTTTTTGGAGGATAGTGAGGGAAGAAGAATTGGGGCAAGACTGGTCAGCAAAGTGATGGTCTTTGTATAAATGTAAGTGCCGTGGTAGTGCGTGCTGGTTTAAGCCAGGACCAAAAAAGAGGACTAGCATTAGCCTGGAGTTCAGGAAAGACCTGGGCTTACTGAAGGGTGAGTAGGGCACGAATGGATATATGAAAGGTGCAAAGGGAAGGAAACGGAAATCGAAGAGCGACAAGAGGAGCCACTTAAGGATTTCAGCCCTGCTCTTGCCTGAGCACATGTGCTCATATTTCTGCCTGGATTATGCCTGACTGCATTTCCTGTTCCAGTCTCTCTCCTCGAATCTATTTTTAAATGTCACTGCATTTTTAATGTTATGCTTGTCAGAATCTGTGAGTAGACATCTCTCTTTTTCTCCTGATCCTGAGAATGTATGAGTTAGGCAGAGCCCAGCTGATGCCTCCGGGTGTCTCAGGGAGGCGCCTGGCGTAGTGGTTTGCACTGAGGTTCTCATTAAAAATTTATTGAACTTAAGCAGACATTCTCACCTGCTTTTTCTGACTCATATGGATATGTTACTAAATGTGAATTCAGACATCCTCCTAAAATTCAGGTCATTAGGATACCGTAATATTGTTAACTAGAATATTATGTCATTAGAATCCTTTGATATTATTATCCTGGAATAGTATTAAATGCTTCCAGGATTTTTCACTGAATAATGCCACTTGTAGCTGTTTGAGGTGCTGTTTTTCTTGTCCCGTCAGGCAGCCACCATGTTCCAAAGAAGGCGCTGGCAGACAGGGCAGTTTATTTCTGATACCATCCTTCTCTACTTGACTTACAGATGCTCGTGTGGGTAAACGGGTGAGATTAGGGAAGTGAGAGTTGGGTGTATAGAGAACAAAATGGATTTAAATGTTTAAAAAGATCACAAACTTCTCAATTTAGAAACATAAATCCTGTTTTTCCAGATTTCTCCGTGGATTGAATAAGTAGCTTTGACTGTTTTTCAGAACAAAAACTCCTGACATCAGAAGCCAGTTTCATTATTCAATCATAAAAAATATTTATGATCTTTTATTTCATGGTGGAAAACAATGATCTCAACATATTGCCCCAGATCCTTTAATTAAGAATTGCAAATCACTTTCTTTTCAGAATATCACAATGACCTTGAGTGTGGTTTAGGCAAATATAACATTTTGTAGGACTCAAAAATGTGTTTTTCCAAAACAGAAAGAGAAAAACCTCACGCTTCTCTAACACACAAATGCAATCAGGCCTGGAAACGTTGGCCTTGAATCATTTGAGAAATTTTGATAAAGAAGTTGTTGCAATGAGCTTCAGGGCTAGTCAGCATTTCAGATACTCTATCTTTAAGATGGTGAAAATATTTTCTGCTGGGAAAAAAATAGAAACCTCTAGAAATGAATTATTCAACTATCTGGAAGCCTTGGTAACGGTGTGTGGCAGCATTGTTGGCCCTCAGCTTCAAGGCAGCTTTTCTCCTAATGATAATAAGAGAATTTCCAGCAGATGAAAGTGGTCCTGACGTGCATGTAAGAAGGCTGAGTGTACTCAGGCTGGGAAGAAAGAAGACAAAAAAAATACTCCTGGTAAATGAGAGGAATAGAGGACGTTATTTCATCCTCGAAGGAGTTTGGCGTTATAAAGTCTTTAGCTACTGGCTAACTACAGGGATAGAAAAAAAATGCTTCCATTGTGGGTCCTGAATGTGGGAAAAAAGTTCAAATTAGTTTACAGTAATACTAACTAAAGTAAATGACGTCTCTAAACAAAAATGGATAGTCTAATTTATTAAGTGCGTGGCTCAGTAATGGGAAAACTGTGTCACATGTGGGTTCTGTTCAGCCCTCATTCTGCCTTTGATTTTTACATGTGAAATCAAACTTTTGCTCTTGGTATGTTCTCCATCCCAGTGCCCATTCTCACCCTTTGATTCCTGCCCCTCCCCCCATTGAAGCACATGGCGTTTCCCTTTGTTGAAATATTTCTGTAGTCTGAAAGACTCAGCAACCTGAGGGACTTGTTAAAATGTTCTTTTTAAAACATGCTTTCTCCAGTACATATTTCTTTCCTTCATCTTCTAGCAGATGTGGTCATATGCAACAAGGAATAATAATTATTCTGTAACTATGAAGTGAGGGTAAATGTAATATGTAAGGAAGAATATTTAGTGAATAGTTTTTTTATGTACTAGCTTATCGGAGAAGATTCAGTTTTAGTGAAAGGCAATCAAGATGTATTTATGAAATTAATTATTTAAAGGTTTTTCTACACCGCCATGCTAATGAAGGAATTTATCTTTCTTTTTATTAAAAGTTTATTTACAGTACCAGCAAGGTAAGGAAATATGGAAGTTCTCTGAAACCTATCTAGTGCAAGAACTATCTGATGCTGATTACTACAATGGAGATACTATTCGCCAAGATTTTGTGAAGTCTGCGTTCACGAGGTTTGAGCTGCTTTTTCTCAGTGGCTCAGAACATAGACTCCTGAGCACATAGAGCATGGTGCCTTCGTGACTCCCCAGCCCCTCCGCTCTGCCCGCTCCAGTAACTCAAGGCCCTGCAGGTCTTCAGGGTGGGAGGGAGCCCCGGCAAGGAACTGGGGCGTTCTCTTGATGTCCAGCGACTGGAAGGGAGAACAAAGAGAAAGTGGGAACATTTGCTAAGTTACCGGGTAAATTGTTTGTTGATAGAGAAATGCGTTGTTAAATCAGTTCTTCTGACCTTGGCTTCTTTTCTTCTTCCTCGCTTGACCAGTCTGTGAGAAGGGAATGGAGAGAGTTGACTGTACTGCAAATCTGAATGCAAATACGTGATATAGAGCCAGAAAAACATCATTTTAACTATTTGCATAAAACATCACAGTTTAAAACCATGTTGTACTTTAAATTATTAGCTTATAAGGTACATTTGAACCAGATTACGAGCATATTATGGTCATAGAGGATGGAGAAAATTGATGCTTACCTCAGTACCAAACAGAATACATATCAGCTCCTCCCTCTGTATAAGTAGCACTCCCAAAATCACATGTCATTTTAGGAGCTAGATCATTGCATAAGATGTAAGTGTCTAACTACTGGTGGATGAAAATAATAATTTGTGGAGCTGTGTAATTCAACATAAAGATTCATCTATTTCCTCATAAAGCCTTTTTAATTACAAAATAAATCTCTTTAAAGGAATATGATAAAAATGACCAACTTTAATTTAAAATGAAAATATATATAATATATTAAACATAGTATATGATGTAATTCTGTGTTATGTTTCAAAATTAAGATAATGCTCTAGAATACAAATATTCAGTAACTGTTTTCTATTGAGAGGCTAAGGGCTTGTTGACTTGCATAGGGTCATTCCATTAGGATAGACCTGCTAATAAGTGGCTCTTTTATTTTGAAAATCTTTGAAAGACTACCTAATAAGTTATTTTTTAAAGTAGATGCATGGTAAGTTTTTTAATGTAGCAACTCTTTAAGAAATAACCATTTTTATTTTATAATTTAAATTATTAAAATATTTATAATAGAAAAGATCATTGAAAATATTAAGCAGCACCTAAAAAATAAAAATTGAAGGCATGAATTCCTTCTATATTACCAAAATTATATTTTGCTTTTCCAGATTTCACTGGAAAAGAAATAGTTCAGAAATAATATTGACTCTGTGTTTTTTATAAAGATTACCTTCTGTGATCTTTGAAGATCAAGTTCTAGTAAATTAGAGAAACCCCACTTAGCTAAGACCCCTCCTCTCAAGTCCTCTCTCAGTCCACAGTGTCCGGTCACGGGGGACATCTCCTTTCACATCATGTGCACCATCCTTTCTAGGTTTTTATGGAATCTCCATGGCTTTTGTCCTCTTTTACCAAGATAAAGTCAAATCTCTAAACCTCGTGGAGTAAGTTTTCCAAAAACTATTTTCTGAATAGTTTGGACCAGCTGCTTAAAGATAAAAATCACTGGAGACAAAAGGAGTATACAAAGGCAAAGACGCATAGTGAATTGAGGAGAAATTTTGAAAACCGGATCTTTGTGTTCTAAAGTTTTATTCACCAAAGAAAACAGGCAGTAAAGAAAAAGAGAGAGAAAGAAATCCTAGGTAATTATAAGGAAGACCTTGTAAGCCCTAGCAGGGGCAGCCGGAACAAGTGGGTGGAGAATGGATGCCCTGCCTGTAAGTGAAAGATGTTTGAATTTCATTGGCAAATATGTCCACTGGGCTATTTGAAACTTGTCTTAAAACATACTTTCTCAACATTTTATTTTGAAAATTTTCAATCAGAAAAGTGGAAACAGTGTACAGTATGTATCTAACCTTCTACCAGGATTCTACAATGAACATTTTATGTTCTTTATCACTTGTCTATCCGTGTACCCATCTCTATCTATCTGTCAATCCAGCTTATTTTTTGATTGATTTTTGATGCATTTCGAAGTGAGTTGAAGACCTAAGCACACTTTTCTCCTAAAGTGTTCAGCATTTATATCAATATTTTTCATGATTCTCTTTTATTTTTTGACGCAAAATTTACATATAGTGGAATACACAATTCTACCCAAATCCTATGCAGTCTATGATTTTTCACAGGTGCGTATGCCTCTGCAATCCAACCCTTTATCAAGATGTAGAACATAACATTACTCCAGAAAGTTCCCTCATGGCCCTTCACAGTCAGCCCCCAGCCTTTGCAACTGCTGTCCAGAGGTCGTTTCTCATGATGAGTTTGTTGTGCTAGGATTTCATATAAATAAAACCACCATGTATACTGCCTTTGCGTAAGGCTTCCTTCACTCAGCAACTAGACTTACGTCAGTCTCTTTTTATTCTCCCACGAAGTGAGATGAAGTAAACTTAGCCTTTTGATTTTAAGAGGTCCTGCTGATTTGGTGAATTTTGACTTTCAGGCCTGTTTCCTGCCATTCTCAATCTTGCCAGCAATGCTCACATCAGCACCAATGCGACCTGTGGCGAGCAGGGGCCTGAGATGTTCTGCAAACTTGTGGAGCACGTGCCCGGTCGGCCTGTGCGGAACCCACAGTGCCGGATCTGTGATGGCAGCAGCGGGAACCCCAAAGGCAAGTGCTGTTCCTTCTCTTCAGAAGTACCCATGGAAATTCATACTTTTTGAAATGATTACTGAAAAATTCTATTAGGAAGCCATGAACGTTGTGTTCACCTTCACTGCTATTCATTTCCACTAGTATTACAGTTCAGAAGCTAACAAATTTAAACCAAAAGCTGAGAGGAATGCATGTTTTTATTTTCTTTTAACAGAACGCCATCCAATATCAAATGCTATAGATGGTACCAATAACTGGTGGCAAAGTCCCAGTATTCAAAACGGGAGAGAATATCACTGGGTCACAATCACTCTGGACTTAAGACAGGTAGGTGAGACCAGGACTGTTGAAGAATGTGTGTGGGTTGCTGAGTTGTAGTCTTTTGTGACCTCTGGTAAGTCTGCTGTGTTTCTTAACATGTTTACACTCTGGTCTCACTGTTTGTCCACCACTGGAGTTTAAGTGATAGACAGAAGTAGTCCATGGTCCATTTCTTGTTACATTGATCATTCCGGGATCCCTGAGAAGATGAATGAAACTGTTTCTGTGTGGTTTGATGTTCTCAGAAGCTGTGTCAGCAGGGCACTCTCATCTGTCCAGGATACTCTGCCAGGCCGTGTGCTAGCTGTCCATAGACACACTGTGGGTGCAGTGGGGGACAAAACACATACATTTCCTGCATTTCTAGCACACTATCTTGCTATTAACATTGTGCAAAGTTATCATATAAGGGTTCTATGTAGAAAATAAGGCTAGGAAACAAGGGGGCTGTGTCAAACCTCTTGACCATGCCTCACCCCTGTGATGTTGTCTGTGAGGGCACTGCACAAGCTGGAGTTGCTCAGCACTTCTGTCATCAACCCTGTAGCATGAGTTGGGAAGGCGTGGTATAATTGGCTCCAGCCACAGCTGCATCCTCTCGCTTTGCTTCAAGGCCACGTAGGAGGATGAGAGAAACGTGATGTGAGCCCTGGTTCTCCAGTATTTCTTGGAAAGCTATCTGAGTGAAAGGGATGAAAAAGAGAGATGGCAGCTGTTGCCACAATCTCTGATTTCAGTTCTCCAGAAAAGCTGTCCCCTGACATTCTTATTCATTTCCATTTAGTTTCTCTTGTGTTAGAACTCATAACTCTCACCTGAAGTATCAGTTGAAAGAAAAAAATGCTTGAAATGTGCACTGCAGGGTTGAAATAGGAATCTTTGAGATTTAATGATGAATAATCATAATTCTTTGCATAAGTAATAATTTAAAAAGTATGCAGGATTGTAAGTAGACGACAAGGCAACTGTGTCTATTCACATATCAGGAACTTTTGATCTCTAATAATAACAGGAAATAAGGCAGCAAAATGTGAAGCTCAGGACACATTTTCCCAAGGTTAGGTTTATAGTATTATCAGTAGTTTTCAGCCATATGTCTTGAATTAATCTATCGGGATGTCATAGTTTCAAATCTCCCTGAAGAAAAAGGGAAAAGAGCTCCCTTTTTTGCCCTGGCCTTTGTTTTTATTTTGATGGTAAGAATGCATCTCAGGAGATTTTGTTTTTCCCAATCTCTTTTTTCTAAGGGAAAAAGTATAACCATTTTCATCTTTAGGAACGTGACATTATGTGTTTGGCTGAACATTTTACAAACAGACTCCAAATCCACATTAGATGTTGTCTGTCTTGTAGTATGTCATTCTTGACCTCATCCTGAACGGGAAGCTTCTGCTTCTGGTTGGACAGAGGCAGATAAGGAATTGCAGTGGGGGCATCAGTTTTAGGTCTTTAAGGCATATTTCAAAAACAGGCATGTACATAGTTATGGACCTCTAGGTAATTTCTAGTGTTTTTAGATAAGCTTGTAAATTAAGATTATTTAATATTTCTTTACTTTTTACAGTGTAAAATTTCTGCTGTGCTTTCAATTAAAAAAGTGTATTATGCTTGTATTTGAGCAAAACTTTCCGAGATTTATTTATTTCTTGAGCCGTTTTATTATGAACATCTTTGAATATGTAGAAAGCAGTTTACAGCGAGCACCCATAAGCCTACCCCTGAGACTGAGGGATTGTTAAACATTTTGCCATGTTTGTTTCATCTTTCTGAACAGTCTTCAAGTGAATGGCAGTCATCATGACATTGTACCACTACGATATTTTTTGTATCTTCAAAAAATAAGGACATTTGGGGCACTGGGACGTTGGTGGCGCAGCAGCAAAGTTCGCACGTTCCGCTTCGGCAGCCTGAGGTTCACCCACTCGGATCCCGGGTGCAGACCTACACAGTGCTTGGCAAGCCATGCTGTGGCAGGCGTCCCACATACAACATAGAGGAAGATGGGCACGGATGTTAGCTCAGGGCTGGTCTTCCTCAGCCAAAAGAGGAGGATTGACGGCAAATGTTAGCTCAGGGCTAATTTTCGCCCCCCCCCCAAAAAAAATAATGAGGACATTTATTCTGAATAAGACCATGCCATTAGCACCCTTAACAAAAATTAGCAGTAATTTCCTAATAACTATTTAGCCATACTATATGCGATTTTCCCAGTTTGTCTGCCAAAGTCTATAGCTTTTGCTTTCTTTTTCAGACCAGGATCCAAGAAGGAACGCTCGTTGCATCTGCTTGCTCTGCTTCTTAAATCTTCTAATCTGAATTGTCCTCCACTTCTTTTTATGATATTGACTTTTTGAATAGACGAGGCCAGTTGTTGTGTAGAATACCCCACATTCTGGATTTGTTTCATCGTGGTTTTGTTTAACATGTTCCTTTTATGCCCTCTATTTCCTTTAAACTAAATTCAGCTCTAAAGAGTTGATTAAATTCCAGTGAAATATTTTTGACCAGAACACATCATCAGTGATCCTGGCTATTTCGGTTGCACTCAGGGCTGGTTGTCCCACTAGTGATGAGGCTAAATTTGAATCTTGACAGCAGGATCTCTTTCTTGTTGTCTCCCTATTTCTCCCACATGTCTCCCTTGCTTCTTAGGTGTCACTGACACTCAGATCTAGAGCACGGCTATACTTTCTGATGGCTTTTTTCCATTGTCAAAATCTGTGTGTTTCCCTGTCAAAAGCAGCCATTGGCCAGTAGCTAGTCAATTTCTAGAGTCTATGCTGCATGAGGGCAGGGACCACAACTCTCTTCTTCCTCTTCCTCCTCGTCCCTTTTCTTTCCTTGTTAACATTAGTTGGGAGTTGTCTTGTTCACTCTCGCACGCCCAGACACTGACAGAGTTGAGGCATTGAGTGAATAACTGCAGTGTGAATCAGTGCTTTTCTTCACTTCCCCCACCCCTTTTTTATTCACAGCCTGATTAAAAGATGATAATCAATAGCAAGCCTGTCCACTGCTTTGTTTCACCCCTATAAAAATGTAAAATCTAAAGTATAAATTTCTAAAGTGTAATTATAGACAGACCTTAATATTATCAGGAGTCATAACAATTTCATGTTGTAAATGTGTTCATGTAACTAAATAAATATGTTGGTTTCTGAGGTTTTGTGACCAAATTAATCAGCTTCGTTCTGGGTTGGCAAATGCTAAAAACATTGATCCCATTCTTGATTCTTTTGTTGATGACAGCTGTTGAAATTATGACATTTTTAGCCTCTGTGTGTTTGGTTATCTGAAAGATAAACTAAAGAAAAGATAAAGAGTGGTGTTATCAGAAGGTCCATAAGTGTCGTGTGGTTTGCAATCAAGATTCAACTACAGGATGTTTGCTTTGGTAGCATATTACAGAAGTGATTAGATTTATTTCTTCTTTAATATAATGCCTGCTATTCATTTCTTGCATTCATTCACAGTATTTTAGCATTTACACTGTTAGATATTTAGCAATATCTTACTTGAAAAAAACAATCTATGGGAATTGAATGAGTGTGGTCTTTTTGTTTTAAGAAAAATAAAACTCAAGAGTCACTTTAACAAATAAATGTACAGCTATCACGTGTGTGGGTGGTCTCTGGGAATAAACTCTTGCTCACTGTCAAGTGACTCAGGAGCTCGTTCTTGAGCGCTACACTGCTGAATTTAGGGATGTTTGTGACAACTTAAAATTATAAAGAAATCATTCTGAGAGAGAGAGAGCATGCACATTTGATGGGTCTTTTTATGGAATTTTATGGTTGTCAACATTGTTTTAGGCCCTGCTAATTATAGTAAAATGTGCTTCTTATGATGGAGTTTCTCGGTAGAAGAACCCAAGATTTCTAGTTTGAGGCACACTATTTTAAAAGTTAGTACATTGAGCAGATGAAAAGATGGTCAACATCATTAATCACTAGCGAAATGAAAGTCAAAACCACAATGAGATACCACTTCCCACCCATTAGGATGGCTAGTATAAAACAACAGAAAATAGCAAGGGTTGGTGAGGGTGTGCAGAAATTAAAACCATTGTGCATTGCTTGTGGGAATGTAAAATGGTACAGCACTGAAGAAAACAGTGTGATGGTTCCTCAAAAAGTTAAACAGAATTGTCATATGATCCAGCAATTTCATTTCTGGATATACTCCCAAAGGAGGTGAAAGCAGGAATTTAAAGAGATATATGCACAGCCATGTTCATAGGAGCATTATTCACAATAGCTGAAAGGGAGAAGCAGCCCAAGTGTACACTGATGGTGAAGAGATAAAGGAAATGCAGTCTCTACATAGAATGGAATAGTATTCTTGCTTAAAAAGGAAGCAAATTCTGATACGTGCAACAACATGGATGAACTTTGAAAACATGCTAAGTGAAGTAAGCCAGACCCAAAAACACAAATACTGTACTATTCCACTCGTATGAAGTACCTAGAACGGTCATATCCATAAAGAGAGAAAGTAGAACGGTGGTTGCCAGGGGCTGAGGGGAGGAAGGATGAGGAGTCATTCTTTAATGGTTGTAGAGTTTCAGTTGGCATGATGGACGTTCTGGAGATAGAGGATGGTGATGGCTACACAACAGTGTGAAAGTACCTAATGCCACTGAATAGTGCACTTAAAAATGGCTAAAATGGTAATTTTAATGTTATGTATATTTTGCCACAATTTTTTAAAAAGTTAATATGTTGTGAAATACGTGGTATATCAGCCAGAGTCCAATCAGACAAAAATGACACTGTTATTTAAAGGAACATATTTAGTGTGAGGAACTGGTTAAACAGTGTTGGAGAACTGGAAAACGGAGTGCCAAAGTAACTCAGACGGGGGACCAAAGCAGGGAATTGGGGTCCTTAGCTTGGAGGAGGCTCATTTGGGGAGAGACGAAAAGCTGGAGACTGGAGTCAGCTGCTACAGCCAGCCTCCTGCCCCCCCACCTCCCTCCTCCAGCCTCCCTTCCTCCCTCCTCCAGCCTCCCCGCTTCCTGCTCGTGCCTCCGCTCACAACCCCAGAAACAGAGTGCAGAAAGGTGGATTTGCAGTTACTTTGCAGCCAGCGCAAATACTGTCTCTCAGTCCGTGATCACTCACGCCAGTGTGATGACATAAGCACAGAGACACGGGCTTGAAATCCTGGGGCAGAATTTTGTTAGATGTTGGTCAGCCAGATCCTGAATATGCTTATGTTAAGTTTTTAGATTAACTTTGGAATGAAAATGCAAAATTTGGAATTCTCATGGCAAAATCATGGACTGCCTTCTGCTACATTGACTGGCTGGGCGTCCTTGGATCTTGGCCGAGACTGCCATGGGGCACCACCTTGGTACTGTGACTTTAAGGACAGGGTGTAGGTAGTGGAGACGGCTCTGTTTGTTTATGTATGTATTTATTTATTATTACTTTTTGGTTGTGTGTTGTGGGGGAGATGTATAACGTGTGGCTGGATGATATGCTCTCATATTTTACAAAGTGCATCAGCTGCTATAGCATTAGGAATGAAGAAGGGCAATTATGCAGATTTTGAGAAAGTAAACTCATAAGTCATAATTATTCTATTTTTTTCTGATTAGGAAAGTAATGTGCACTCATAGTAGAAAAATTGGAAGGTACAGATAAGAGTAAGGAGGCAGAAAAACTTGTAGTCCCTCCACTCTGAAACAACCCCTAATATTATTGTCTTATCTTTTAGACTTTTGCATGCATTTCTGTGTATTTAAATGAACAATGCTGCAACAGGGCTCACATTTATTACATACTTACTGTGGGCCAGGCCCTGTGCTCACCACTTGATCTGGATTATTTCATGGAATCCTCATAATTATCCTATGAGTTTGGTCCTATTATCATCTCCTTTTGAGAAATGACAAAACTGAGACTTAGAGAATTTGGGTAACTTGCTCAAGGGTAGGACTTGCTGACATTCACGAGCCTGGGCTCTGTCTGCATCTTTAGATGATATTGTCCCTCCAGTGGAGATTAGGATATGTATGTTTGTGTCCTGATGTTTGTTTAACTTTATAGCATGGACATTTCCCAATGTAACTAAAACTCCTTATTAATAATTTTTAAAGCTGCACTAATATTCTACTATATGGCTTACCCATCATTTGCATAACAATTCCCACACCCAACATTTTGGTTTTCTGTTATGGGTAATAACTTGAGCTCTCAATGAAAAAAGATTGATCACATATGTACGCCATTGAAGTAATGTAGTGAATACAAGTCAATTTCAAGGTTCATATTGCAAGTTTGTGGCTAGTTTTGAGTTTCCCTTTTAAAAGAAACGTTTATTGCCTGAATAGGAATCTATACATATCCATTGTATATATTCATATGTATAGGAATCTATCTATAGTATATGTAGTATATAATCTATAGGTAGTATATAGAATTTAGAATAATATAGAATTTAGTAATATAGTATTATGGAATGTGTATAGTAATTATATATAGCATAAAGAATCTACATATGTATATGAATACATGATGTATATCTTGTATATTCACATATAATGCATATATCTAAGAATCTATACCTATACATTTACATAGATGGGTATAGGTTACAGACCATACAGCATTTTTTCCCTCATCCGTATTATTTCACCTGCTCTCCTCCAGCGATCCTGGAATACAGATGGTCTCCTTTGGAGGTAAGAAAATTGTGGCACAGAGCAGTTCACTGGCTTGCGCAGAGTCACGTGGCTCGCTGTGCTGCACCTGGGATTGGAAACCAGGCCTTCTGGTTCCTTCTACACTGTGCCACATGGTCTCACCTCATTTGTTCTGGGCTCCTAGCGCTGTTTGCCTTTGTGTAATGACTTGGCGGGGAGACTGGCAGGAGCTCTCAGTTTACCCTGGATTTGGGAGTGCTTTGATTCTGCCCAAACCCCTCCCCTTGTTCTCTTTGCCCACGTTGCTGCTCAGTGGGGTCCTCTTCCCTGTGAAAGGGGCAGATTATTAACACTCCCTCCATGTGTTTGCAGTGACTGGTAGAATTGGTGCTTCCTAACATGTGTTTTTTGGCCATGAAGCAGGAAAATGAATCAATGTTTTGTATTCTTCTTTAAAAATGTTTAAACCTGGGCAAAAAGTTCACAGGGAGTGGTCAGACTTGTGAGTAAAAATTTGTAATGTTCCTTTAGAAGATTAAATATGTTTCATAGAAAAGGAAGTGTTTCCTATGGCATTGAAAATAAAGCTGCCTTTTGAAGCAATGCTTTATTTTCTGTGTAGGTTCAATTAGGAAGTAGCACTTTGTTGTGGGAACATAATCACAGAAGGACCTTTGTTTTATGCAAACCTTTAGACAAGAGCTGCTTGTTTGCTGGGTTTTGTAAAACCTCATTAATTTGGTTGTCTGTTGTTTTTTCCCCAGAATTTCTGAAAACTTGACCAGAATTTAGATTGAGGTTTATTATAGTATCATCCAAATAGAAAGTGTTTGCTAAGCTCATTGACAGAGTAAATGAAAAAATAGGCAAATTTCACATTCTGAGGACAGAAAATCTTGGAAGATTTTTAGAATGAGAATTGCATGTAAATTGGAGCTTCTTCTTACAAATGAGTGCTGGCTGTTCTTAAAGAGGCCGGGCAGAGACCCTTCCTGGAAGCCATGGTAGAAATTACCATTACTGTGGACTTGTATTTATTCAAAATGATTCTATTTCAGTTTTCTATTAGTTCTTACTGGCCTTAACCAATTTCAAATATAAAGTTTCTCTTGAATTTTTTTCACAAAATGAATAGATTGGAAACAATCTTAAGCTCTTCATTATGATTTGGATGTAAGCCATGCTAACTTCTTGCCCTTTAGGCATTTTTATCTTTTCCTCCTGTTCTCTGTGAAGCTGCTATTCTCATAGATATGTCTTTCTTTTGTTTTCACATTTTTATTATCTCATTTTATTTTCCTCTGCACAGCTTCTCTTCCAGTTATCTATTGCTGTGTAAGAAATCACTGCAGAACTTTATGGCTTAAAAGAACAATATTCATTTTAGATCTTTTCTGATTTCTGTCAGTCAAGATTTCAGGAAGGGTATGACTGAGTGCGTATGTCTGAAGCTACAGTCCAGGAGGGCTGGGGGTGGGGTGGCTGGGGAGGGTGCTGGGGCAGCTGGGGAGGGTGCTGGGGCAGTTGGGAGCTGGCCATGCTCTCCCTTCGTGTGGTCTCAGGACTGCTCAGTGTGGTGTCCTCATGTGGGCTAGTGTGGGCTTCCTCCTAGCATGGCAGCCTTGAGGCAGGTTGCTCACGTGGCACTTCAGGGCTCCAGCACGAGGGTCTGGAGAGGGAGGCAGAAGCTGTGTTCCCGTGTGGACGGCCTCCAGAGTCACACAGCTCCCTTCCCCTGTGTTCTGTGAGCTCCCAGGCGCTGAAGGCAGCAGAGATTCATTGGAGGAGGGGAGGGGGCTGAGGAATCTGAGGCCTGTTCCTCAAACCACCACTCCTCCTCCTTCTGAGAAGGTCTTTCTCTGAGAGGCTTCTTCCGCCAGCCCTCCACAGCTTCCTTTTTAGGTGCCACACCTCCATCTTTAGGTGGCGCCAAGGGCTATAGGATCAAATGGGGATACAAATACCGTACCTGAAGTTGTTCAGTGTTAATGACAAGTGAGCTGAATAAATGAAAATACATGAGCCAGCCTTCAAGAACCATATGGAGGTTCCTTTCTTGACAAGATTTATTTATTTATTTATTTTTTGAGGAAGATTGGCCCTGAGCTAACATTTGCCACCAATCTTCCTCATTTTTTTTGCTGAGGAAGATTGGCCCTGAGCTAACATCCTTGCCCATCTTCCTCTATTTTATGTGGGATGCCACCACAGCGTGGCTTGGCAAGCAGTGTGAAGGTCTGCACCCGGGATCCGAACCAGCGAACACCGGGCTGCTGAAGCCGAACACGTGAACTTAACCGCTGTGCTGCCAGGCTGTCCCCAGAGTTATTTTTAAGCTTTATCATTTGTGTATTATCCACCGTGGTTAGGTGAACAGTCAACCGTAACCATTTTTCCATTTAGCACAGTTTAGTTGGCCAAACCTTTCCCCTTTGTCCTTTTTCTGTTTTGAATGGCAGACTATTGGCCATACTGACAGTATACGTTACTCAACAGGACGTCTTCAACTGGGCCTTGGGAAGGATTCTGGGAAGTTAATGAAGATAGTTTCCAGGACTCTGTCAAAAAAACTTTTTATACCCCCAACTGTTTTGGCTTCAAAATAAAGCTTTTTTGTGTATTTATGGAGAGAAAGGGAGGTCCGTTCTGAGATCATTATTTCTTCCTGTTATATTGAAGCTAAAAGAAAGATAAGTTTTAATATCTGAAGAAATAGTCTTTTGAAAAATATAGTGCAGTTTGGAATTTATTCTAGCTTTTGCTAATTTTTTTTGCTTTTTACTTAGCCATCTATTCAAATTGTAGCATCTTCATCTTTAGAAAGAAAGCTGCACCTAATGAAAAAACAAAGTAGCTCGGGCATCCTTAAGCTATTCCTCAGAATCTCTCTTGTATTTCTAATGTCCTCAGTTGACCTTTTCTCTATACAGAAACTTCCTTTATTCTGATTTATAAGCAGAAATTTTTATAATACAGAAAAGAGTTTTTTAAGAAATCACTTGTGATTCTAATGACCAGTTAGATCACTTGATCAATTGATCAGTTCAATTGTTACTTAAGGCTGACCCTGGCCCTCCGGGCTTGCTAGTGAGGGAAAGAGGCAGGTAAGCAGACTGCTTCGGTCGTGGTGTGGGGTGTGCAGGGGTTGAGGATGCGTGGAGAACACAAAGGAAGGACAGCTTAGGGCAGGAGAGAGACAACTCAAAGGAAGGCCCTGGTAAAGGAAGGGGGCAGAGCGTGAGGAAGGATGCAAAGGAGAGAGCAGCATGCGAAAGGCATGTTTGTGGAGCTAAAATAGCGCATCCGGTCCTATAATAAAGATTTTCTTTCATTTTTCCTTTTTATTGAGATACAGTTAAATCCACGCTTCTTAGGGATATAGCTGGATGGGTTTTGACAAATATGGACACGTGTAAGCCACAACTTTATCACGTTACAGAACGTTTGCATCAGCCCAGCATGCTCCCCTCTGCCTTCCCAGTCAGTTCTCGGCAGCTGCCGGCCCTCCCTCCCGCCTCCAGAGGAACCACGGCTCTGGACTTCCTTCCCTTCTTTCGCTTTGGATTAGCTTTGCTGACCAACGTCATAGGATTGCAGTCAAAGCGGGTGTGTTGCTTTGTGTCTGGCTTCTTCTCAGCCTTCTGTCTGTGCGCTTCACCCACTCCTGCTTGTGGCAGTGGTTTGTTCTTTTATTTCTGAGTAGTATTTCACTTCATGAATATATAAAATCTGTTTATCCATCCTCTTGTTAGGTTGTTTGGGTTATCCCGGTTCTTTTTCTCAGTGCCTATTTTATTTCTTTACTGAGACAGGATTGACAGATAACGTTGTGTAAGTTTGCGGTGGCCGACGTGCTGGTTCGACGCATTTGTGCATTACGGTGTGACTGCTGCAGTGGCGTTAGCGCGCACCTCTGTCACACCACATGGTTAGCATCTCTTTTTTGGGGTGGGAACAATTCAGATCTCGTCTCTTAACCACTTTGAAGTTGATAATACAGTATTGTTGACTATCATCAGTATGCTGTGCATTAGCTCTCCAGGACTTCGCTACCGGTTGCTACAGTTTTTGCCTACTGTAAATAAAACTGCTGTGAACATTCTTATAACAGCCTTTTTCTGGGCATACGTTTTTATTTCTCTATGGGTGGAATTGCCTGGCCAAAGGATTTGTGTATCTTTAACTTTATAAGACATCGACAAACCACAGTCCAGAAAGTGCCTCCAGGCAGAAAGCGCTTTTCCCAGGAATCACTGTTCTGTGCTGCCCACCGCCCAGTATTTTAGAGCCCCTTTTGTTATTTTGTCCAGTATTCTAGTTGTTTGCTGCAGCAAGGCCAGGTGGTACCAGTGTCTCGTTCATGACCAGCATCTAAATTCTTGTAATAATTTTTTATGGCAGAATAATAAATCGTCATTTGGGTACACAATCATTTATTTAACCTGCTCTGATTGTTGGACATTTACGGTGTTTCCAAGTTTATAAATCATGCTGCAGTAAACATTTGAATATTTTTGTAGCCGCACTGCTGATTATTTTTTAGTGTAGATTCAAGAAATGAGATGACTGGGTCAAAGGGCATAAACATTTTTCAAATGTGATCTTTATTGCCTTATTTAAAAAATATATATTGTTCAATTTATATATTCACTAACAGCAAATGAAAGTGTGTCTCACAACCTCTCAGCAACAGGAGATTGAAATTTTCTGTCTTCCTTTTTTGTTGTTCTCTGCAAATTGAATAGCAGAGAACGTATTTATGTTTGTGCATTCATTCATTCAGATATAACATATATTTATTTACATTATGTCACTGTCTCGGACACATATTTGAGAGCACTAGGCTGAAGTCAGATGCTTAAATAATGTTTATTTGGTCTTGTTTAATCTTCACATGTATAAATAACGTCATGATTAGCAATCTCTACTGAGGCAGTCAAATTGCCTTGTAACATGGTGGTGACATTTTTAGATATTTGATTAACGGTGTAAGAGGCTGGACAGAACTTTTAAGTCAAATTATAACAGAAGAGAAAAAAATTGAATTAACTCTAAATGTCGTTTTGAGAGGTGCCAGTTGTCAGAAGAATAACTGTGACACCTGTGGAAAGCAATTAAAAATCCGATACTGATGTCTTACATCTGTATTGTGCATTTTATAAAGTCTTTTCCTATTCATTGTTTCATATTATACTTACAATGTGAGAAATCTGAAGAGCTGTCAATTGGTAGTCACATTATTCATGTGAATAATGCAGTTGGATGTAGAGAAAACATCCCCTGGATTTATCATTTTAGGCCTGAATCATAGAAAACATTAAATTTAGTTTTATAATTTTCTAGATTATAAGAAATTAAAAGTGTATTACTCAGCTGTCAGTCCCTTTTGGGGGGCGGGGGAGAGAGTGGTTCCGGAAGTCGCACTCTGTAAGCGTTGGTCTGGGCGGGATGACAGGGCTGCTGAAGTCGTGATCAAGGCGGAGACGCTTTAGCGACCGGCAGCTGCCCGTTCACGCCTGTGCGCTCCCGAGACCTGGGAGCCCTGGGCCATCTGCGCATGCGTACTCGAGGGCGCGGACTCTGGCCTGTCCTTCACGCGCCATAAGGTGCGGAAATGAAGCCCGGGCAAGCTGTGAGACCAGATTAGAACCTGCAGATAATTAGCTGGGAGCCACGCTGTGTGAACCAAGATCGCCTGAGAAATTGGTGAAGCCTTAACACCGCTCATTAGCCAACTGAGGCGGTTTAAGTTTTCTTAAAGTAACTGATAGCTACTATAAGATGTGTAAATAGTTTTGTTTGCTTTTTTAAATGAATAGACTTTATTTTGCAGAGAAGTTTTAGGTTTACAGAAAGATGGAGCGGAAAGTACAGCGAGTTCCCATATATCCCCTCTATAATAGTTTTTTGATAAAATCTTGGCTATTAATCATCTTTTAAAATGTTAAGTCACAAAGTGACTGATCTAGTGTGGTTTCTGTAGTTTCTAAGACCTTCCCCCCCATGTTTAGAAGAGGGCTGTGAGAATTGTCAGTCTTATAATTAAAAATTTTCTGTTTTCTGTACTATTTATGGCATGTAATCAGAGAATATTTACCTGTGTTCTTCATATGATAGAATCACAAGAAAGCCCATGAAATGACTATTTAGTAGGCGTCCTTTGAGATGGCCACCATTTAGGGTCATTTACACTTTCTACCGACTTAGGTACGGGGCCTTAGGTATGGGGCTGGGCAAGACACACGGCTGCTCTTTGTTTAGGAAATGTCCCCAAGGAAGAAAGCATTCCGTGTGAACTGTGGGTCAAGTCATCACCAAGGGCCTCCCTTCATTCTCAGACCCTGACAGTCTGGGGCTCTGATTTTGTATTTTACGAAGTATCACCATGCCTTATCAGAGTTTAGTAAGAACCCGGCAGAAATAGGGTCACGGGAGAGAGAAGATTTAAAAAACCCCCTCTGACTGTGTGTTACCTCCCGATGGCTTAATTGGCTTCTCCAGAGTGGGTCGCTGCCTGGAAACGCTGCATTTCCTACTCACGTTCAATTTAGAAATAAATCTCTATCTTCCACAAAAAGTTGAGTCTTCATACCATTAACTTTTCTCTCCGTATTTTCATATCTTTTTTTTTTCTTGTGGCAAAATATATATAAGACTTACCATTTTAACCATTTTCCAAGTGTAAGGTTCAGTGGTATTAAGTATATTCACATTGTTGGGCAGTCATCACCACTATTCATCTCTGGGACTTTTTCCTCGTCCCGAAGTGAAACCCGGTACCCATTAAACCCTAACTCCGGATTGCTCCCTCCCCTCCCCTCCCCTCTCCTCCCCTCCCCTCCCCTCCCCTCCCCAGCCCCAGTTAACCACAGCTCTAATGTCAATCTCTGTGAGTGTGACTACTCTAAGTACTCACGTAGGTGGAACCACACAGTATTTGTGCATTTGTGTCTGCTTATTTCACCTGGTACACTGTCCTCAAGGTTCATCCATGTTGTAGGATGTATCTGAATTGCATTCCTTTTTAAGGCTGAACAATAGCCCGTTGTATGGATATCCCAGAGTTTGTTTAGCCATTTATTTGTTGATGAATATTTGGGTGGTTTCCATCTTTTGGCCATTGTGAATAGTACTGCTGTAGACATTGGTGTACAAATATCTGTTTGAGTGCCTGCTTTCATTTCCTGGGGGCGTATACCCAGAAGTGGAATTGCTGGGTCATATGGTAATTCTATGTTTATTTTTTTGAGGAATCGCCATACTGTTTTCCATAGTGACGGCACCATTTTACATTCTCCCCAGATTTTTTTGAAATAAGCAAAAGTCTTCTTACATAAGACCCTTATTTGGATATGCTTTTTAAAATAAGCTTTAAATGTGATGATCTGTTAGTTTGATGCTTGACAAATGATAGATGCTCAATGAAATTAGATGTATCTAAAAAAAAAAAATGAGAATCTTCAAACAGGATATAGATGAAGGTTCCACATAAAGAAGAATTCTTGCACAGACAAAAAAATGCTTTCTAATCTCTCTAGGGCTGAAAGTATAAACGATTCAGCTAGATTTAGTGACTAAAGGAAAGAAACACATAATTATTGTTTCTAGGTGTTGTAAATGTATAACTAATGGGTTAATGTTTAATGGAGTTAGTCAAGCACAGATTTGCACAGCTTTCCTAGATTGTATGGCCAGTTGGATTCGCTAGGCTTAATGATTAGGGCCCTTTTACTTTCACAGGGTGCGATGACACTGGGTGTTCCTGACGAGGGGTGTGAAACCCTGAGCTCCTACCCATTGCTGGCTCTACTAGGGTGCCCCAGGTCAACATGAACACTAGGAGATGAAGTGAAAAGAAGTTGAGTTTTCAGCCAGAAATTCTCCAGGACTGAGGAAAGAAGGGGGAAGTGTGGGCTTAGGGGCCACATGGGAGAGGCTTGCCCCATGTTCCTGAGGTGGAGAAAGGATCTGGCCAAAGCTGGAAAGCCCTGCTTGGGTTCTTTGGGTTTTCTTTCTCACTCCCATTTTGACCTTTTGGGAAACTCTTTAAGGCCCACTCGCTTTTTTCTCTACTTTAGTCTTGGTCTTTCCTCTGTCCACAGCACCATCTCTCGTGACTTCCCTGCACCAACACCCAACGCTGTGATCTCTTATCCCTGGAGACCTTGTGGCTCCCGCTTTAAGGTCCTCTGATGGTCTAAGTTTTTAACGTGGAGCAAAGACCCGCACCCTGTCCACTCTCCTGCGGGCTCTTTGCCCTCAAGCCAGCCAGGCCTCCTGCAGTTTCTGTACCGCTCTGTGCTCTGCCCTCAGGGTCCTTGCTCCCTGCCCCTCTACACCATTACTCCCTCACCTAGGCATCTCTGACTCAGTCTCCCCTCTTTTCAGAGAAGCCTTCCCCAACCACTCGTACTTCACCAGACTTGGCTGGCCTCTCCTGCCACTCCCAGACACCTTGAACACCATCTGTCCTTCCCCCTGGGGACTTGGTCACCCTCTGTCTTCTCCAGTAGGGCCTCCAGCCCACGCCAACCGTGTCCTCCACTTCACCACTGTATTTATAGCACTTGGCACAGTCCTTGTTACAAGGCAGATGCTCAACCAATGTTTGTTGAATGAACCTTTAGTGAAAAATTGTCAGAGGGCATCCCTTGCTCCCAGCCTCACGTGTCCCTATGGGATGCTTCTCTGAGAGTGACATCTCTGCTTCTCCGCCACCCCTCTTCCCTCCACAGGGGACAGGCAGTTGTTTTTCTAAGTGGGAGAAGAGCTCACCCCGCTCCTCTGGGGCCACGTCTCTGCTTCTCTTTTGCTGGGCAGCTTGTTCTCAGGACACACAGATTCCTGGACTCACAGGGCAAGGCCGCCGAGCAGGTGTGCGTGTGTCCCCTCAGTCTGTGACACAAGAGGCAGTGTGTCAGGCAGACCTCTGCAGCCACCCGTGTAAGCCATAACCCCCAGTTTTGCTTTTTCCTGGAATATTGCTGACTTCCTTCTTCGGTCTCCATGACAGATTTCTGAGCCTACTCCCACAGGCAGTAGGAGAAGAAAGGAGTCTTATTTATTGCAACCTCTGTTCCACCGTCAACAAACGGGGCACTGTGTTTGGGGGAGAAGCCTAATGTCCTTTCGAAGCTAAGATATTCCCGGGTGAAAAGTGGTTAGCTCTGGCCGAGGAGCCGGCGGGGGTCAGGGGGCGGGGAAGGCTTGTTCTGTGTTTCTCAGACCTGGAATGGCCTGTAACTGCATTTCAACAGTGGGTTCACCTTGTTCTAGATGCTAGGCTGTCACCCAGCACTCTCAGGGGGTGGGAAAGTGAGGATCCCCACAGAGGACATTTGGTGACGAACCTGGTTGTGCTTTTCAGCAGTTTCAACTAATCCTCCACGAAACTTGGCAAACTCAGTCAAGAACACTTGGTGAAATGAGCATTGGGAGCAATTCTGTGGAGAAATACATTGAGACTAGAAATGGAAACCAACTTCTCACTTTTCAGGTTTGACTTCTTAAAGTGATTCTCTTGAAATAATGCTGCCTGTCATCTGTAAGTGGAAATAGTCCCATGTGGACCAGGGAACAGCTTACTGGGGGCTCTTTTGAAATAGCTCCTGTAGTCGATGGAAGACAGACCTGCTCTGACGGGTGTTTAAGTGTTCCTTCCCGTCTCCAGATTCCTGGGTGCAGGTTACTGCGGCCTCTTCAGATGGGCTCCTATCTCTGTGCCGTCCGCGTGTTGACCGCCTTTCTTACTTGGGCTTCTCCTGTATGTCTGCCTGAAGCATCTGAGCGTGGTGCACAAGTCAGCATTGCTTGACCTTCTGAGACGTGAGCCTTAAGAATTTTAAGGAAAGTAACCTTCTTGATCTAAATTTGTCACTACTGGTGGCCCAGTCCCTTCTCCACCCCTCACCCCCTACCCCAGTAAAAAGAAAAACAAGAAGAAAACAGAAGAAAAGAAAGTGGAAAGAGGCACTGGACATTGACATGTTTACTTTTCACTTCTAATGCCAGCACCAAATTTAAAGAAAAGCAAAGCTATTTTATTCCGAAATTCTCTTCTCATTCATGAAGCTATTTCCTGGTGTCTGTTAATTTTGTATACTGGTCCTAAAATGAGGAGATAACAGTAAAACGGCCAACTAAAATATAATAGAAATGACATTTTAAAGTAACTGTCCGTAAGAAGTTTACTCAAAATCTGCATCACACAGCTCCTATGTGCCAAGTAAACTTCTAAGCCCGCAGGGTCTCTTGCTCAGCCCAGTTTTTATTGTCACTTCACGTGGCTATCCATTGATTAGACACTGTAGTGAACGATACTCTGTAACACTGGAAGTGATTCATATCTGCATTTGTAATTAGCCTTCCGGTAAATAATTACTTCTTTATTCTGGAGTAATAAATATTAATTCACATGATCATTTTCAATTTTGTTTTCTAATAATGTCCTAAGAAATAAAGCCTACAAGCACGAATTCACTTTAAGGGATAACTGAGTAATATTATTTATCACTTGACTCTTTTTGTTTCAATGTAATTTGACTCTTAGCCTAAATCTCTTTCATCTGTGGAAAGTTCATCTCCATCACGTAGGAGAGAAGACATCCCTCGGTTCACTGTTTAGTTCCCGCCGTGGAGGCAGATAAGTGCTCGTGAGGGGCATTTCCGGGGGCATGCGCCTGGCATCTGGGCCCCTGCAGATTATGTGCAGAGGCCCTGCAGAGAGCAGCTGAGTTTGCTGTGGAGAGCACAGACTTCCCTTGCAGTGCACATCTGAAACTGCCCTCTGATATTGGGGAACAGGCTATCTGTGTTTTTCAGATCTCTGTGCCTGAGGTGGATTTAATATATTTAAGTTAAGATTGAAGCCTACATGAAAATTCCTGTCTGGATTCCTTTGTACAAACTGGTGTTTGATATACATCTACTTTATTTATGTGACACGGTTTGTGTACATTCCAGTGATCATTAACAAAGGCCACTTGGTGGAAAACCGTGCTGAAAGTGGATTTCAAAAGGGCTGTATCAGCTGCAGATTTGGCAAGGCCACAGTGACTCTGAATTTAGTGAAAACCAAGTGTCATCAATTTGTGTTCAGCCAACCTTATATGGAGAGAAAAGGCAGTTTAGTCAGCCATGCAAAAAAAGGGCAACAGAAATCTCATGGATTTTATTTGGGCAAACATTTAAAATTCTATATATTCACAGATTCCCTCATTTTTTCTATGTTATGTGTAAGACTTGTTTATCACTACACAATTGGTGAACGAGAGCTTGTGTTAACTTGCTAGGACTGCCATAGCAAATGCCGAGGACTGGAGTGCATAAACGACAGAAATTTATTTACTCACAGTTCTGGAAGCCTGAAGTCCAAGATCAAGATGTCGGCAGGGTCGATTTCTTCTGGGACGTCTCTCCTTGGCTTGTAGAGGGCCACTTTCTCACTGTGTCCTTACAGGGTCACCCCTAGGTCTGTGTCCTAATCTCTTCTTGTAAGGACACCAGTCCTCTTGGATTAGGGCCCACACGTATGATCTCATTTAACCTTAATTACCTCTTTACAGAACCTGTCTTCAGATATAGTCACATTCTGAGGTAGTAGCGGGTAGGACTTTGGCATATGAATTGTGGGGAGACATGACTTAAGCAATAACATGGCTTAAGTGAGGAAGATTGTGTTGAGATGCTGCACAGCATTCTCTTCCTCTTGTGCAGATTTACAGCTCACAGTCCCTTCCCTGGCTTATTTCTGGTCTCTAATGTGGGGACCTAGAGAACTACTGAGAGACTGTGGGAGTAGTGCCCAGTTTCATAGTTGAAGGTCTTGAGCCAGATAAAAGTTAAATGAGTCCTCCCTTGCGAGATTGTCCTCTAGGCGAGTCCTTGCGAGTTTTTTCACTATGGTTCCTCCACTTGGTATAATTTTGTTACATAGACCAAGCTGTCTGTATAAAAGCTGACAGGGGTTTAATGAAAGTATAAGAACGTGGTATTGAAATAATTACTACTGGTTGAGATAAGAGATTCAAAAAACTGGGTTAGTGCTCACCACTTGCCTCAAATTGGGAGCTCATTCTTCTTTCTCTTTGCAATCTGTAGAAGTGGGGCACAGTGGTTAAGAGAACGAACTGCTTGTGTTCAAATCCCTTCAGTATACACTTTAGTATCTGGGAGATCCTGGGAAGATTACTTAACCTTTCTGTGCCTCAGTTTCCTCATCTGTAAGGTAGGAGAAATAACAGTGCACACTTCATAAGAAGAACATAGTGTAGGATTAGAAGGGTTAACAGTTCTCGTAAAGCACTTAGCGTTGTCCCTGACTCCAGTAAGTGCTGCGTTAGCTGTCATTAATTTTTGCTTCTGGCACACTCTCCATCCCATCCCCCTGCACATTCTAGGCTGTCACAACAGAAACTGCAGAGTCAACTGGAACAACTGCTAGTGCGCTTATTTGGATAGGAAACTGGTGTCCAAGTGAATGGAGGAATCTTTTTGTTTGGTATTACAAAAAGAAAATTCAGTGACTTGGGGGTGTGTGGACATCTGGGGGCAGTGCTCCGGAGTGCGTGTGGTGGCTGAGGACTCTGGAGTGTGACCACTTGGTTTCTTATTGGGACCTGCAACTTGGTAGTGGTGGTTTGTCTTTTAAGCTCCCTGTACATCAGTTTCCAAGTATTTAAAATGGAAACAGCAGTAACTTGAAAATCATGGTGTTATTGGGACTAAATGAGACGATACATAGAAAGCTCTTAACACACAGGAGGTAAATCTGTTAGTTCTGTCCATTTTCAAATGTGAAACTGAAAAACAGAAGGCACCCATATCTCATTTCATTTGTAAATCCTCTGCCTTCTATCCCTCTCAAATGGGCGCCCCATCTCACTGTCTCACTTGGCACCTGCATTTGGTAAATTCTCGTTTAGCATGTTTGACAGGGGTGAGTACTCACGGCCCACATACTCACAGAGTTCTACTTTTATGATGAAAAACTTGCAAGGGAACTGGACGGTAATGAGTAGAGAGGTGGATGTCCTCCCTCCCGTTAGCTTGGGCATCAGCATGAAAACCAAATGGAAGGCTAATAAGGACAGACTCCACTATCGTGGTCCAGGACAGCACTGGATCTTTGTGAAGGCGAAAGTAGCCACCGCCAAGCTTATAACAAACTCTGATGCTGTTCGGGACTAGCTCTACAGGAGACGGTAAGATTCAGTGCCAGGTAGCTCTGAGACCTCTTTGGTATTTCAGTAACATTAAGATATAGCAAATCAGGGAAACATATATAAATTTTGGAATATATGAATTATATAAAATTGGGGCAAAGTTTTTTTTAAAAAAAGCTCTCAAAAAGAAAAACCATGTAATTACTTTCATGGGAAAATTTTCTGGAGACGTTTATGTTAGGACAAAATAACCTTTGCATTACTTTAATTTTTAATTTAATTTTCCTTCTAATATGCTTTAGAAACAGTGATTGCATTCTAGAGGAAAATAGCACATGAACATGGACAGTCAAAATATCACACTTACGATACTCTCAAACTAAACTCAGTTGGGAGACATTTCTTATAGGTGAACAGAGTTACTATAATGAGATAAAATCATCCTTCCCAAGCGACAATTTGGTAGATGAATGTAAAATTATTTGGTTGATGATGGGTTTTAAGGAGCTCTTGTGTTCCTGGAATTGGTGAGGGCTAAGATGGTGAGAAGCCAAAAACAAAACAAAAGAAAAACAAAAATGCCTAGAAGCAATAAGACACAGAGTAAGTGAATGACAACTGCCTTGCCAACACATACGCATATACACGTATACATACATACATGTGTACATAGATATGCACATAAACACACATGTGTGTTACACATTATATCTATATTACATATATATTTGAAAAATAATTAGTACATGACTTGGTTTAAAAAAAAAACACCTCTATCAATTTGGATTAGAGGAAATCTGCAGTAAATAGCAGTTCACGTGAAAAAGGCATTTTGTATTGTTGCTTGCCAACCCCAACTTAAGTTCATAATCTAAGTTTACTATCAGAAAAGTGAATGCTTGCTAAGGTTGAGTTACTAAGGGACATAGTATTTTCACCACGTTCTTTCCAATTCAGAAAACTTTGGGGTTTTGTATTCAGTTCATGGGAACCACATTTTAAACTAAGATTGTGTCCAGAGCATTGTGACAAGGTGATGAGGTCTCATTAAGTGATGAGTATTTTCAGGAAATCAGAATGTTGATGCTGAAAACTGGATTCTGGAGGTGATACGGGATAGTTGTGGTCAAATGTTCGAAGGCCAGTTAGATGAGAGTGGAGTCAGCCTCTTTTCTGTAGCTGCAGAGGTAGAATGTATGGGGCGCCCTGAGTCAGTGCAGGCAAAGATTCTTCGACAGGGGAAGTTTCATAAAATGGAGGGACTGTCTTAGGAGCAAATGAACTTCCTGTCACTGCAACTGCTCCTGCAGGGGCTGCTTGTTGGAGAGGGGACTCCTTCTTAGTGCTGGATTTTGGCCTATGTGTCTACAAAGGTCCCTTCCAAACCCAACGTCTGTCTGGTTGGTCTCCTGATACTGTGAGTGGTCACCTCCATTCCCTTTCTCCCTGTTTGCTTCCTCTCTACTCTACAACCTTAAAAAATTTTTTGCTTAGTAGTCTAATTTTTTGAGCAGTTTTAGGTTGACAGAAAAATGAGTGACAAATACGGAATTCCTATGTTCCCCCTCCCCACCCCCCACCCAGTACCCCTGTTATTCACCTCTTGCATCAGTGTGGAACAGCTGTTTCAACTGATGAGCCCATATTGGTCTATGGTTATTAACTAAGTCCGTAGTCTACGTTAGGGTTCGCCTTTGGTGTTGCACATCTATGGTTTGGACAAATGTGAATGGCATGCACCCACCGTTCCAGTGTCCTGCAGAGTAGTTTCACTGCCCTAAAGATCCTCTGTGCTCCCCCTACTCGTCTCTTCAACACCACTAACCCCTGGCAACCACGTATCTTTTTACTGTTTCTATATATTTATATTTTCAGAATGTCATATAGTTGGGGTCATACAGTATGTATCCTTTTCATATTGGCTTCTTTTACTTAGAAATATGCATTTCTGCTTCCTCCATATCTGCTAGTGGCATGAGAGCTCATTTCTTTTTATCACTGAATAATATTCTATTGTATGGATGTATCACACTTTGTATATCCATTCACCTGTGGAAGTTTTCAGTTCATTTGGGTAAATACCAAGGAGCTCGATTGCTGGGTTGTATGGGAAGAGTGTGTTTAGTTTTGTAAGAAACTGCCAAACTGTCTTCCAAAGTGGCTGTACTGTTTTGCGTTCCCACCAACAATGAACGAGAGCCCCTGTTGCTCCACATCCTCCCCAGTATTTGGTGTTACTAGTGTTTTGGATTCCAACCTTTCTAATAAGCATGTAGTGAGCTGACTTTTTTTTCATGTTCTGATGTGTTACCTCCAAATCTCTCTGAGAAACACATTTAACACTACTATTAATGTAATATAATACCACCGTTATGATTCAGAATCCAGATGGAGAAAGACATTGGAAACAAGAAAACAGGCACTTATGTTAATGTTGATACTGTTAATAATAATAATGATGATAATTTATTCATGAGTACTTTTGGGGTTTACCTGGAAAACAAATGCCACCAGCAGAACATTCACCAGACATATTTCTGATGAACACTTGTAAGCAGTTATTCTCAAAAGCGTTACGAGACATTGGCAGTCATCGTGTAACAGTTCTCTCAGGAGGCGCTTTGTTTTTTGAGCAGCCGCTACTGATTCTTGATTGAGATTTTTCAGTGTCTTTGTTTCAGGTCTTCCAAGTCGCGTATGTCATCATCAAAGCTGCTAATGCTCCTCGACCTGGAAACTGGATTTTGGAGCGTTCTGTGGATGGCACCAAGTTTAGCCCCTGGCAGTATTATGCAGTTAGTGACACGGAATGTTTGACTCGTTACAATATAACTCCAAGACGGGGGCCACCCACTTACAGGGCTGATGACGAAGTGATCTGCACCTCGTATTATTCTAGACTGGTGCCGCTTGAGCATGGAGAGGTACTGTGCCCACTGCAGTGGTGTCTGTTTTTGCATCAGAGCCCCCACCTCAAATGTTAAGAGAGCCATGGCGAGAGCCAACGTAAAGCACTCAAAATAAATCTCTCTTAGTGCAGATTACAGAGATCTGTAACGTAACTACCTAGCTATGTTTAAGGTATCATTGACTGGTGTCTACTGATGATTAATGTCATAACTGATACATTTCGCCTTACTGATGTCTTCCCTTTGAGGAGATTCCTCAGTCTTCTCTCTGCTGTTATTCACTAACTCCATCAGATCCTCCTCAAAGAGAGCATCTTTCCCATGACACCGGGGCAAGAACTTTTATTGAAATATTAAAGAGAGAGCTAAAATGCCTCTGAAGGATAGAGGTGCTGGTTTTCTCTGTGACATTCTCCTCTTTGGTGTGGTTGAGAACTGGAGGTGGCTCGTGAAGTCTTCCAGCTCAGTGCTCTACCTGCCCAGACTATACACACTTCCTTAGAGTCCGAGTGTAATCAGATCAGCCTACTCTAGAGCACCTGGCTTGATGAGATAAAACTGCGAGAACTCTCCAAAGTGCGCTTCCCAGCAGAAACTTGCAGCAAGTCGTGCACTGTTCCAGGAGGTGAGACTGGTTAAGAAGGCAGTACTGCAAAGCTTTGTGGCACCTTTTCTCAGCCTCCCCACGCTGTCCATGGCATTTAGAACTTGTTCAGAGAAATCATAGCCTATTGATACTCGTTAAAATATCCTCACCACGCTGGGAGAAATGGTCCATTAAAAGGTTTCCAGGAATCTCTGAGCCACTGGAAGGGATAACTTCAAACTAACTGAAGATATTTTGTTATCATGGTGTTCACAAGTAGTTAACAAATAACAGATTTCTACCAGCACCTAGTTGTTTGGTTTGATTTTAGATAGTGTCTTTGAAGATTATGTCCTGAAGATAAAGAACCAAGGCTGTATTTTTGCATGCTTAAAATTGACATTTGTTTATTGTGGTGTTTTTATCTTTAGATTCATACATCACTAATCAATGGCCGACCGAGTGCTGATGATCTTTCACCCGAGTTGTTGGAATTTACTTCTGCGCAATATATCCGCCTTCGCTTACAGCGCATTCGAACCCTCAACGCCGATCTCATGACCCTCAGCCGCCGTGACCCTAAGGACCTCGATCCTATTGTTACCAGACGAGTAAGTCCACGGCAGTGCTCCTGAGCATTGTGAAAATTATTTTGTTTAAAGGAAATAGACTTTTCCTCTAAGGTTGGCCTGTTTTCTTATTTTGCTGAAGATCATTATATATGCTTTCTTAAAAATGCCGCTTTTAAACTAGGTTCCCATGGTTCTGACATGGCGCCTCCGGTGCCCTCCCCCGCATCCTATAATGCCATTATGTAGTGGATGCAATGGTCTTTGCGCTTCACATTCTAGTCTGGCTCCACATCTGATCTTCAGCAAGTGACGGTGGTTGGTTTTGTGTTTTTTTTTCACTTAAAAGAAAATTTTAAAGTTTGAGATATAATTTACATCAGGAAAATGTACAGATTTTACATGTATAACAAATGTACAAGGCTTCTGTGGACAAACATTTTCAAATCCCTTGGATAAAGTGGGACTGAAATTACTGAGTTATAATATAGAGTATAGAGTTCTGGTTGCACCACACGCTTTCATATATTTGGGTTGTCAGCATGTTCATGTCAGTGATTCTAACGTGCATAGAGTGGCGTCTCCTTGTGATATTA
Organism: Equus przewalskii; assembly: GCF_037783145.1. Taxonomy (NCBI): domain Eukaryota; kingdom Metazoa; phylum Chordata; class Mammalia; order Perissodactyla; family Equidae; genus Equus; species Equus przewalskii. The sequence goes on along the minus strand of NC_091837.1, from coordinate 33,800,192 downwards.
ATTTGCATTTCCCTGATGCCTGATGCTGAACGTGTGCTTATTTGTATCTGATCACGTTTTTTGTTCATTTTGAAATTGGGTTCTCTCTCTCCTTATTACTGAGTTATAAAAGATCTTTATATATTTTGTGTACAAGTCCATTGTCAGATATGTCTATCTTGCAAATATCTTCTCTTGGTCTGGAGTTTCCTTATTCGCCTTCCTAACTATGACTTTTGATGAACAGAGGGTTTTTTTGTTTTGTTTGTTTTTTATTTATTTTTTGAGGAAGATTAGCCCTAAGCTAACTACTGCCAATCCTCCTCTTTTTGCTGAGGAAGATTGGCCCTGAGCTAACATCTGTGCCCATCTTCCTCTGCTTTATATGTGGGACGCCTACCACAGCATGGCTTTTGCCAAGCAGTACCATGTCTTCACCTGGGATCTGAACCGGCGAACCCCGGGTCGCCGAGAAGCGGAACGTGTGTACTTAACCACTGTGGCACCGGGCCTGCCCTGATGAGCAGAGGTTTTAATTTTGATGAAGTACAATTTATTGTTTTTCCTTTATGATTAATGCTTTTTATGTCCTCTCTGAAAAATATTTGCTTATCCAATGTTTATAATAATAATATCCAATGATTTCTTTTAGTAGCTTTATATTTTAACTTTTGTATCTATTATTCATTTCGAATTAATTTTTGTATTTTATGTGAGGTAGAGGTCAAGCTTCTTTTTTTCCCTGTGTGCATTTACAATGGTTGCAGCACCATTTGTTGAAAACATTTTCCTTTCTCCCTTTAAATGGTTTTGGCGCCCCTTTGAAAATTATTTGACCCTATTACTGTGGGTCTGTTTCTGCCCTCTGTACTACTCCATTGATCTATTTCTCTATCCTTATGCCAACAGAAAACTTTCTCAATTACTGTAGCTTTATGCTAAGTCTTGAAGTCAGGCACCATCATAGTCCAACTGAGTTCTTTTTCAAGATTGTTTTGGCTATTCTAAGTTCATTCTGTTTCCTTATAAGTTTTAGAATCAATTTGTTAATTTTTGCCCCCGCCTGCAAAAAAAATCCTGCTAAGATTTTCATTGGGCTTCCATTGATTCTACAGATCAATTTAGGAAGAATCTTGGAAGACATTTTGACAATATTGGATCATCCAATCCATGAGCGTGCTATATCTCTCTACTTACCTCTCTCCTTTAATTCCTCATGGCAATATTTTATTATTTGTTGATTTGTACTTCTTTTGTTCAATTGATTCTTAAATATCTTATGTTTTTGAATGTTAGCATTAATAGTTTGCTTTCTAAATTTCATTTTCCATGTGTTCATTGCTAGTGTATAGATATGCAATTCATTTTTGTTTGTTGGTTTTGTATGTTGAGACATTGCCAAATTCACATATTATTTCCTGTAGTTTTTTGGTAGATTTTCTGTGTAACAATATCATTTCTTCTACAAATAATGACAGTCTTCCTGTGTACTCTGCACGCCTTTGATTTCTTTTGTCTTGCATTATTGAACTCCACAGAAGCTTGACTAGAAATGGAGTAAGCAGATTTTAAGAGGAAAGCACTTAATCTTTCACTGTTAGTTCTAGATTTTTCCCATGGATGTTCTTTATTACTCTGAAGGAGCTCTCTTCTACTTCTGGTTTGCTGAAGTTTTTTAATAAATGCTGTTGAATTCTGTAAAATGCTTTTTGTGCGTCTAATGAAATGATCATATGATTTTTCTCCTTTATTCTGTCAATGTGGTGATTTGCTTTTATTGATTTTTGTGTGTTAAATTAACTTTGCATTCCTGGGATAAATCCTACTTGGTCATGAGTTATTATTCTTTTTATATAGTGCCGTATTCAATTTAGCAATATTTTTAGAGTTTTCAGTAGCATGAGTTGGTTTGGTTTTGTTTTTTTTTTTTTTTTTTCCTGTTTTTTGTGAGGAAGATTGGCCCTGAGCTAATATCTGTTGCTAATCGTCCTCTTTTTCCTTGAGGAAGATTGTTGCTGAGCTAACATCTGTGCCAGTCTTCTTCTATTTTATGTGGGACGCCGCCACAGCGTGGCTTTACGAGGAGTGCTAGGTCTGGGATCCGAACCTGTGAATCCCGCGCTGCTGAACCAGAGTGTGCAAACTTAACCACTATGCCAGCAGGCCGGGCCCAGTAGCATGAGTTTTGAATATGACTACCTTGGTTTAAGTTGCAGCCAAGTTGAGAAATTCTTTTAGATTCCTTTGATTTCTGTTGATGAGCTAATTTGAGCATTATTTATTTTAATTGAACACAAGAGTTCTTTGTGCATGAAATATAATTTAAAATGTGTATCTGATTATTTTTTAGATTTTAACAACTGAAGTATTTGTTGGAGTGCCAGCATTTTCTTTTCACTGAAATAGAAGAGGTTTTCATTTTTGCTTGTAATTTTCTTTCTCCTTAGTATTATTATTCAATAAAAGACATTTCTGTTGGAGGGATGTGCATTTGTTATGGCCATGCTAGTAGCTGCCCGTGGGATGAGACTGCCAAGGTGAGTTCTCGTCATTTTCATTGTACTAGGACTTTGCGATAGAAGCTGTAGCTGGAATGTTTGCATTGCCCTTTTTAATTCAGGGCCAGTCTTATTCGCTTCTGTGTTGAAAGGTATAAAATCATGCTGCAAAAAAGATTTTCAGATAATTTAACTGGTTTCTTTTTTTAAAAACAATTTCATTTTGTTTTGTTTGGAGAATATATTTCTAATTAAATCCTTACTATAATTTTTTGTGGTAAAATATACACAACAAAATGTACCATTTTAGCTATTTTAAAGTGTTCAGTTTAGTGGCCTTATGAATTTTGAAGCTCTTCTCTCAATAAGACAGTCAAGTGAAAACATATGTAGTTATAAATTATGTTTACATTATTTAAAAGAAGGATTCCCCTCCTCATATTTTCCCCTCTTCCATTTTTTTTTTTTTTAAGATTTTATTTTTTCCTTTTTCTCCCCAAAGCCCCCCGGTACATAGTTGTGTATTCTTCGTTGTGGGTTCTTCTAGTTGTGGCATGTGGGACGCTGCCTCAGCGTGGTCTGATGAGCAGTGCCATGTCCGCGCCCAGGATTCGAACTAACGAAACACTGGGCCGCCTGCTGCGGAGTGCGCGAACTTAACCTCTCGGCCACGGGGCCAGCCCCGTCCCCTCTTCCATTTTTGTGGTACTAAATCAAGATAAAATAAAGTTTATCTGTTGTAACAGTACCATAATGTTAAATGAATAAGATGACATCCTCTCTTCTTTAAAACAACTTACATGAAGTTACTTCTTTTTTCCCCCAATCTTTGTAATAATTTGACTCTTGAATAGGATTATTCTCTTATTGATGCTGAAAAATATATAGATGAATAACAAGAAAGTTATTATTGGGAGCTTCCAAACCCTGTAAGTCAATGTATCTTTTTTGAAAAGTTTTTGTCAGTTAACCCATATTTTAGTTTCACTTTATTCCTCCTCATTTCTGTTTGTAACCAGGTCATATGCATATATTTTTCTCTAAAACTTAAATGCCAGTTTGCTCTGATATAGCCATATATCCTCAATTGTAAAGTCTTGCTATGTATTTGACTGTGATAGCTTCTTTTTAAAGTAAAATTAAGGACAATATACAGGTAAATTGTCAGGTGCCACTTTCTATTCCTTATTGTTTAGAAACTCCAGTGTCAGTGTGAACATAACACCTGTGGAGAGAGCTGCAGTACGTGTTGTCCTGGATACCATCAGCAGCCCTGGAGGCCTGGGACCGTTTCTTCTGGTAACACATGTGAAGGTAAGTCCACTGAGAAATGGAAGACTGTAGAGTTATTTTCACCTCTTACTATGCTTAAGTTTATAGTGACTTAACAACATTTATAATTAGTAAATAACTTGTTTTCTTAGGTATTCCAGTAGTTTCCAAAGCTTCAGATTACCTTAATAAAATTTAAACTATTGAGGAATAAACGTACCTTTATGGATTCGCTATTTTATCTAAGATTCCCCTTCCGATGTATTCATTTATGGTTTATTAACTTGGATTTCATTTTTAAATAGGCAGTATATTCACCAAATTCCAACATCTAACAATATATAAAAGTATATAGTAAACAGTATTACTTTCACTCTATCTCCATCCCTCCCCATTTTCATTATTTCCTAGTATGTTCTTCCTAAAGTTTTTGTGTAAATAAAGCATATAGTAACACGTTCCTACACCTTACACAGTTCATATGCAGAACGTACATACTATGAGTGCCATTCTATGCATCGCTTTCATATTTCACAATATATCTGGAAAGAAAATCTTTCCATATTAGCAATATGAAATGCTGTTTTTAAAAACAGTATCACTGAATTCCATTATATGGATGTAACATAATTAAAACAGCTACCTATTGGTTGTTACCAGTCTTTTGTTAACACAAGCAGTGGTACAATAATTAACCATGTACATGTCATTGAAAGTGTTTTGTGCAATATATAATCCCAGAAGATAGATTGATGAGTCAAATGGGTAGGCAGATTTATAACTCTGGTAGCTATTCCCAATTGCCCTCCATAAGATTGTCCATATCCTACTAAAATTACTTATTCTGTAATTTTCATTTAATGTATAGTCATAGAAACTTAGGGGGGGAAGGATTTCTTTATATAGGACATAAATGTATATTAATTGAGATGTTAAAATATTCTCCTAGAATGTAATTGTCACAATAAAGCCAAAGACTGTTACTATGATGAAAGTGTTGCAAATCAGAAGAGAAGTTTGAATACGGCTGGCCAGTTCAAAGGAGGAGGGGTTTGCATAAATTGCCTGCAGAACACCATGGGAATCAATTGTGAAACCTGTATTGATGGATATTATAGACCACACAAAGTAAGAGTGTTTCTTCGCCATATCTGAGCTTCATTGTCTTCCTAGGGTGGAAAAGAGACTTCGCCAAGTGTCATCCTCAGTGTTGGAGACTCATTTCCTCTTATAATAGTGCATTTCTATTACTGTGCTAGTAGTGTTCTTCAGATATCGATATCCTCCTTTGTCTTCCCTGTTTGCTTGCTCAGAGCGGGTTAGTTACTCGTCGTTATTTAACTTGAATCCGGGGCCCGTTGGCTGTGTAATCTTAGAGTTTCATAATATGAACTGTTGATATGAAGAGTCAGTCAATACCTAAAGCAGCTGTATCTTGCTCATAGGAAGTGCTCAGTCAGTCCTCAGTTGACGTGATATGTAGTTGTCACACGGCTCCTTGTGGTGGTCTGGTCAGAGGTGATGCTTCTCTATGGCTCTGAGAGAGACGGTGAGCGGGGCCAGGTAGCGGTGATAATGGGAAAGGATGATACTAGCTGCTGTTACCATCAAAAAGACATTTAGGGTTTTCTGGCTTGAGCTCACCTTATCTTCCTGAGGCCTACACCCCCAGAGTACACAAAATCATTGTAATAGTCACATCTTGGATAAAAATTCGATGCCTTGTCCTTGGTATTATTGTTGATATTATTGCTAATAATGCTGTTATTGCCAGTCAGATAGTCCAGGGCAATCTCTGCCTTTCAGGTATCTCCTTATGAGGATGACCCTTGCCATCCCTGTGACTGTGACCCTTTGGGGTCCCTCAGTTCTGTCTGTATTAAGGATGATCTCCATTCTGACTTACACAAAGGTAAGTACTTGATTCATTTTTGTGCTTGCAGTTGATTTTTTTTTGGTGGAATATTTATACCTAGTGGAACTATTACCATTGTGCAGCAGTTTGGCGATATAATTCTCTATAGATTCTTTTGTTCACCAAATATTTATCAAGCACCTACTATGTGTCAGGCAGTTTTCTAGGACCTAGGAACATGTACTTGAACAAGATGATCAGGGTCCCTGCTCGCAGGCAGACACTAAACAAACAAGCACAGCTGTAATGTAATGCCAGGCAGAGATAAGTGCCTGGGTATAAAGCAAAATTAGGAATCGCAAGTGGAGGGAGATAGGGCATAAAGATGGCAGTGTTGGAGTGAAGATATGACATTCGAGAGGTTAATTGACCATTTGATGAAAGAAGAAATAAGACTCAGTTTAAAGTCACATACGGATCACAGTAAATAGCAGTCAGTCTGTTTAGCACTTAGGAGATGCTCAGAAGGCTTTTGCATGCATCGTCTCACAGAGCAAGCAAATCCTTCAGTTAGCTTTGTAAATGTCAGTATTCTTTCCACTTCAAAAACTGGCAAATAGACTTGCACATACGAGAATCTCCTGAATAGGTTGCATCTGCTCCAAGACTTCTGTGACCCCATCAAATCTCAGTCACTGCAGTTAAAATGGATATTGACCAGCAGGGAACGTATGTCAACTGTGGGACCGCCAGCAAAGTGGAGGGTAAATTACACAGTTGAATTGATTCCTACGTGTGACTGGTAATGAGATGATGATGATGATGACAATTACCCTTGTTTGGATTCATTAAAAAAAATGTACCATTTTAACTTTCACCCATAGCGACTAGAAAGAACCCATTTTATAGGCAAGGAAGCTGTAGCTCAGAGCAGTTAAGAAACTTGGCCACAGTTACACAACAGAAAGTTCCAGAGCATTAAAAGCAAAAACAGTGCTCATTTTTGCCCTCTACCATATGCCTCTGTACTTTTCTTTTTTAAAAAAAAAAAAAAAACAGCTTTATTTTGTGATATAATTCACCACCACACATTTCACCCAAGTGAAGTGTGCAATTCAATGTTTTTGGTGTATTCGTGGGTGCAGCCATCACCACAGTCTAATATTAGGACATTTTCATCACCTCATAAAGAAACCCCTTACCCATTAGCAGTCACTCCCCATTTCCCTCCACTGCCTCCCCCCAGCCCTAAGCAACTGCTAATCTGGTTTCTCTCTATAGATTTGCACCCTGGATGTTTTATGTTTGCCTGGATATTTTATATAAATAGAACCATATGATAGGTGGTCTTTTGTGACTGGCTTCTTTCATTTAGCATGATGTTTTCAGGGTTCGTCCATGTTGTAGCATGCACCAGTACTTCAGTTCTTTTCATTGGTGAATAATACTCCATTGTTTGTATCCACCATGTCTTATATGTCCGTTCATCAGTTGATGAACATTGCAGTTTAGTTACCGCTTTTTGGCTGTTATGAGTAATGTTGCTACAGACATTCATGTACAAATCTTTTGTGGATGTATATTTTCATTTTTCTTAGGTAAATGCTTAGGAATGGAATTTCTGGGTCATACAATAACTCTATACTTAACATTTTGAAAAAGTGCTGAATGGTTTTCCAAAGTTGCTGCACCATTCTACATTCCCATCAGCCTCTGAACTTTTCACCTCTGTTGTCTTTCCTTAAACCAGGCGTTGACAAACTGTGGTCCGTGGGCCAATCTGGCACACTGCCTGCTTTTATAAATAAAGTTTTATCAGAACAGAACCATCATCATTGGTTTACGTATTATCTACGGCTGCTTTCAAACAATAACGGCAGAGTAGTTGCAATTGAAGACTCTTTGACCAAAAAGCCTAAAATTGTTTGTCTATGGCCGTTTACAGAAATAGTTTGTTGACCCCTGCTTTAAACCTCTTTTACCTTCTTGTTGGGTCATTACCATTCTTTCCTTCCCAGGGAAGTGGCCAGGTCAGTGTCCATGCAAGGAAGGCTACACAGGAGAAAAATGTGACCGCTGCCAATTTGGCTATAAGGGCTACCCAGCCTGCGTCCTCTGTGACTGCAGTCCGGCTGGCAGTGTGAACGAGGACCCATGCTCAGAGCCTTGTCTCTGTAAGGTAAGCGAGGAGGTTAAAGCTGTCCCTCGGTTTCCTGAGAAAGCAGTGTATTCCATTGGCACAGATGATCAATTTTTGAGCAAAGCGGCAAGGTGTAGCAGAACTCCTCCCTTCCCGCCAACCTTGTGAGAAGCACGGCGTCTGTCACAGCGAGTTGGCTGCAGGACACGTCCCTGGACTTAGATGTGCACCTGGTGCTTTTTTGGTGCCTTCTGGGCGATGGCCGTATATTCCAGAGGGATTTCTGTGGCTTCCTAGATGAAACTAAATACTGCGTTTCTTAGACCTTGACTATTACTCTCCTATGACATTCTTTTCCAGCTTCACGTTTAGAGGAAAACTAAGTGAATACCAAATACCTAAGAATATTAATTAAAGGCGGATTTGTTGTTTTGAATTTCTCTTAAAAAGGAATTGGACAGAGATCAGAAATGCATTAACTGGGTACCAGGGAGGTGTCTTATTGGGCCATGTGATATTGCTAACCATTTCCCCTGTAATTCTTGGGACTTCCCTGTATCTCATGTGTTTATTCCTCTGTAAGCAAAGTCTTATATGACTTATAAGTCATTATATATGACTTGTAATCTTGAGCGTTTATTTATAAAACAAACAACTATATACCCCTCTTCATATTTTAAAGTGCTTACAAGATTGGTAAAAACGGAAGATTTAAAACAAAACCATACAAAAAAGCCATTTCAGTATAATGACCAGGCTCTGAGACCCCTAGCCTCATACTTGACTACAAAATCCAATGATAATTATTCCGAAATATCTGTTCTGGAAATATGACATCACGAGGCTTCACATCTGCTTTGAGCATCTGTTCATTTACCTTTTTCTCTGGATCACTGAACGTCTTTCTTGTTAATGTCATTGTAGTCTGTCTGACTGGAAACATTGGTTTCAAAAGCTCATCTTTTACTTTAACTTGCAGGAAAATGTTGAGGGGAAAAATTGTGATGGCTGCAAGCCGGGATTCTATAACTTGAAGAAAGGAAACCCCCAGGGCTGCTCAGAGTGCTTCTGCTTTGGCGTTTCTGATGTCTGCGACAGCCTTTCTTGGCCCATCAGTCAGGTGGGGGCACCTTCTGCGAGTCAGGGTTTAATAAATGTGCCACTTCCGATGAGCTCTCCAGTAGCTGTGTAATGAAGCTGTGAGGCTGACTTTCCCCGTAATACCACTCTCTCCCCTTTGGAATGACATGGGAACGGATCAAAGGCAGCCCGCTGCTGAAGTCTCGCGGAAGTTTATAGCTCCTGTGTTTGTTCCCACGCACGTTTCCCTGCAGAAACAATGCAATGATACGGTATTGTAGAAGCATCGTGTTTAATTTCTGCTGTGGGGAAATGCATAGAGATGTGGGGTCAGGTCTCACTCCACCTGCCCCACACTGGTGTCAAGCCAAAAGCACACCAGGAAATGGGGCCATGCAGAATTTTCCAGCTGAAAGAAGCTGGTGAGGGTGGGAACGACAGGGATTCAGAGGGCAGGCAAGGTATCCTCGGTTGTTTGGGAATGGGGAGTTCTGGGGGGATCAGCTCAAGGGAAATGCCAGATGGTGACTAGAGGAGGACAGAGTGTGACAGCTGGAGGTTAGAGAGGAGCAGCAGAGTGGAGGGCTTGTCCACGGTGACCACCTCTCCTCCCAGGCCCCACCCGCATTGAGCACTGGGAGGGTGGGGTGCTGTTTCCTGACTCTCCTTTCCCTCCCCCACCTGGCACTCAGGCTGGAGAGCAGTGGCAGGGGCATGGGGGAGGGGCAGTTCCTGGCAGCACCTGAGAGAGGAGGAGAGTTCCTGTGACCACTATGCTGGGGTGACGGCTTGTCATTTCAAGGCAGGTGACAAATTGGGAGACTAGAGGTTACTTTTATATATTTTTCAGCATTTGGGTAAAAAGCAAGGGGAACAAAGAGGAGTAAGTCAGGGTCAGCAAAAGATATTTTATTCAATGCATTTATTAAGGTCATTGTATTTTATTTATCTACAATTTATATCCATGGCCATTACAGTTTTGATTGCCTGTTTGCTTATGATTGATCTGGGTCTGAGCGACGTGTGGCTCGTTCTCAGGTTTTCCCGGTCCTTTGACATACAGAAGGGTCACTGCTCCTGTGGGTCCGTGGCCACTGTGTGTTAACAGCATCCCTAGCTGGGCTTTCTGGATCTGTCTCTTCATCGTGAAGATATTAGCGCTGAACTGGGTGAAATCTAAGGTGACTTCCATTTCATAGTCTAAAATTCTTGGATCTTTTTTTAAGGTGAAAGATATGTCCGGGTGGCTGGTCACTGACTTGATCAGTCCAAGTAAGATCCCGTCTCAGCAGAACGCACTGGGCGGGCGCCCGCAGCTCAGCATCAACCACACGTCGGTCATGCAGAGGCTCACTTCCAAGTACTACTGGTCGGCCCCCGAGGCCTACCTCGGAAATAAGGTACCTTGGGGATGGTCGTCTGGGGACAGCACCTTGGCATCTTGGACAAAGATATCAGAGCATGTTAAGAAGGGTTTTCAACTTTTTCTTTTTAAATAGTCTTATTGGTTTTGAGTGTTTGACAGGACATGATGCACGTTTACTTACACCTGACTTACAGGGTCTTATTTATCCTTGTTTGGCTTTTTATTACATCTTTAGAACATGAGCTTTTGTTCTTCTTGGCCTGGTCACAGGTGTCAGGTCTGGTCCCCTTCTCCCGTGACAGACTCTCCTCTCCTCTGGGTCCCTGGATCACTGGGGCCTTTGTGAAGTGTCAGGCACATGCCTGCTTTGTTTAGGTCGTGGTGCACTGTCTTGGCCCCCTCCCCTGGTGGAGGGCCCGGCACACATAAAGCTCTCGGCAAGAGCCGTGCAGTGGGGCTGTTGCCCGGCCCCCTAGCGTCACTGTCATGGCACACTGTTTCTCGTACGAAGTTCTGTTTAGGAACATCTGTGTTCCTAACGCAAAATGGTGATTCTACAGAGTGGAAACTCGGTTAGTGTGATTTGACTGTCCCCTTCAGTGGCCTGGTCCTGGTCTCCCCCAGTTACGGCACTTCTCTCCAGACCGACGGATCTAAAATATCTTCAGTGGGCTCCTTCTCTGGAACTCTAGGTCCTTGCTCATCTTAACCATGCATTTGGCTTGTTTTAAAGTAATGGCATATTTTCATAATAGTGTAGGTCTTGTAGCTTGGTAAATTTATGGTTAATTTGATGATTATATTTTAATCCTATAGTTTGTTTTGTGTATGTTTAAGTAGTGTTTATTTTTGAAAATGATTATTTTTCCAATCAAATTATAATCCTGGAAGATGTTTTCTGCTTATAATATGATCTTATCACCAAAAGTCAGTGGGTTTTTTGTTTTGTTTTGTTTGTGTCTCTTGAGATCATGTGTCCAATCTTGTGGTGCAAAGATTGGATTCTGAACATCACATTGTTCTCATAAGCCTGGCAGAAAGATGATCTCTATTTTACATTAAAGGATATCTAGTCAGGAAGAAAAACCTTTAATCCTTTCTTTAGCTGATCAAACGTGTTCCTTATTGTTCTCCTACAGGCAGTGAGATCCAATGTTGAGATTGTAGCCATGGACCAAACTCCCACCCCCTCAAATATGTCAGTGAAATGAATGTCTGTTGTGTGATTAGCAGAAGTTTATAGTCATTTACCTTGGGGTCTCTAAGAAGGATTACTTTTTTCTTGTGTGCGTTTAAACAATACCCTGCATTTTAGTAATATCGATTAAATAAAATAAATGATCGCTTCCTCTTTCTGAGGGGCCATGACCATTTTCCCCTGGGTGTTCACTCTCACGTCAATGTTCCAGCTGACTGCGTTTGGTGGGTTCCTGAAGTACACGGTGTCTTACGATGTCCCAGTGGAGACAGTGGACAGTGACCTCATGTCTCATTCTGACGTCATCATTAAGGTAACTGCTTTCACATAGCTTTACTATGGAGCTGAAGGGCCTAGTGGGGTGATGGCTTCGTGGCTCAGAGTGGCTAAGGGAGGCCAAGGGGTAGTAGCAAAGGGCTCCTGGCCAGATGGTCGTTCAGCCTCGTCTGGACACTGCTGGGACTGAGAGTGAGAATTCTGTCTTTGGGCCCGTTTCTGGAACTGCCTCAGGACGGCACACGGCGCTCTTTCCTTGATCCCTGCAGCTGACCCACCTTGTCACGTTTAAAAGGGAGGTGGGTCTTTGCTCCGACCTGGGAACTGCCCTTTTGGCCCTTTCAGTCCCTCTTTCCCTCCTGCCTCTTGCCTCTGCGTGTGAGTGATTAGGCAGCAGTGCCGCGCAGTGTGGGGACAGGAGGTGCGTTGCCATCTTTGTCCTCAACCTCTGTCCGTAGCCCTGTATCCTCACTCTCCCCCATCACAAACAGCTCCATCTAGAAGGATTCCCAAAGTGGTAAGAATCCACTTGAGGTTGTTGTCTGCGGTGTCTGCACTCCTCTCCCGTGACCTCTAGTGACGTGTGCCTCCATCTTCCACCTGCAGCAACTGGAAATCATTTTTGTTAACAGCAATTTTATGCAAAGCTAGAGGTATATTTATATACTTTTCCTACTTCTGTTCTCCAGTTAAAGATTAAGGGTGTCAGATTGGTTCCTTTGAGTAAAACTGTGGACAAATGCATGACTTTCTTTCTTTTCTGAGATCCCAGCAAAGGACACAGTCTTTAGGTTCATTATCCGAATCCCTCTCCGAGGAATGCAGTGGCGTCTTTTCTCTCACGGTTCTGGACCAACAGTTAGAAGCAGCGTTGCAGACTCTCCCCAAGAACCTAAACACACGTGAAAGGCCACGTTGCTGAAGACAAAATTTGCTTTTTTTTTGCTCACGACATTGAACTACAAATGTATTTCCTCTTGTTTTTCAATGTTAGGGAAATGGACTAACTTTAAGCACGCAGGCTGAGGGCCTGTCGTTGGAACCCTACGAGGAGTACCTTAATGTGGTTAGACTTGTGCCCGAGAACTTCCGAGAGTTTGGTAACAAAAGGGAGATAGACCGTGACCGGCTGATGACCGTCCTTGCCAACGTGACACATCTCTTGATCCGAGCCAGCTACAACTCTGCAAAAATGGCTCTCTACAGGTGTGTGTTGAAAGGGAGGGGAAACTTACGGTTGAGGGCGCTTCAGTCTTGTCTTTATTATCATATATTTCAAGCTGAATATTTTCTACACTGTTATTTTAAGAACACAGCTAATGGAACTGGCTGTGCTGAAGATTGTTTTTGTTAAGATAATTTGATTGAAGATGTAAGAATAGCTGCCCATGACCGCTGTACCTTTTAGGAGACAGACCTGGCGTCAGGATCTGAAACTTTCGGGAGGGCTTCTGCGAAATCCCTGAGGAGCTCACGGTTGTCTGGACCATGTTGCATCTGGTTTTCACCCTCCCAATGTTAGTGGTCTTAGATTTTACACAATCTATTTAAGCTAATGTGTCCATTCTTGGTCATTTTATTACTTCAAGAAGGTCCATTTCTGGCAGTGCCTGGCTCAGCATAAACATTGGATGAAGCTAAAGCGAACACAGCATTGCACGTTTAAGGAGAGTCTCTCCGTGTGAGAGAGAAGACAATTGAATGGCTCAGTTTTTCTGAAGCGCCACAGCTCCAGAGGGACAGCTCAGACCTTTCCCACAGCCGTGTGTGGGCAGAGCACATCTTTGCGCCCAGTGTTAAAGCATTTCTAGGCAATTGCGATGGCTCCCAGAAAGCATATTGTTAGGAAAATCTTTAGTTACTTCCAAAATTGTTGCAAATCTTTAGTTATTTACAAAAATCACATCACTATTTTGTTTGAATTAAATCTTTTTAAAGAATCTGTCTGGGTTGCGGTGTTGGATGTTGTTTGGGGTATGTAAGTCATATAACGACCCCTGTCTGTCTGTAGGTTGGATTCTGTCTCTCTGGACACAGCCAGCCCCAATGTTATAGACCTGGCCCTGGCCGAGGACGTGGAGCGCTGCGAATGTCCCCCAGGCTACATGGGCGTCTCCTGTGAGGTAGCGTCCCCCTCCCTTCTTGTCTTCTTCTTCCTGTTCTTTCCTCAGGGGGAAAAAGGTGCATTGAAGGTGATGCGGTGATGCACATTTGAATTTTAACTTCAGAAACCCACTGTTTCTAAACTTCAGACTTTTGGGGGCTCTTGGAATATTGGAAGCCACGTTGTTTGAAGAAATCGAGTTCCTCTCTCAGGGCTGGGCTGTGGCACCTGGAAGCGCGCTCCGTGCTACTCTGTGCCTAAGTTGACAGGAAGGTTGTGACACCGGTGCCATAGTTTGCATTTCTAAGGAGGACTGAACTTGGTTGTATTTGAACATTTACAAATCAACAAATCATTGGCATGTGACTGGAAAGCTTTAGACAAGCCAGGCCCAGTTTTGAGACCTTTTGTGGCCCGTGGTTATGTTACTTAGGTGGACTCCCCCCCACATATGAGGTATGAGAAAATGCACTCGCAATCGTCAATAAAAGTAATCTGTTGCTAAAACCATTTCGAAATATATTTTGAAATAATTTGGACATAAGTATTAATAATAACTCTCTCTTACTGAGAACTTTCTCTGTGTTGGAGCTTTTCTAAGCTCTTTCCGTATGTTACCTCATGTCACTCTGACAACAGCCATATGGGGTAGGCACATCATGTACTTCCTGTTCCGCAGATTAGGAAACTGAGGCACAAAGTGATTAAGTTGACCAACATCACACAACTAGGGAGTGGTCATATCGGAATTTGAACTTCATCCGTGCTGTTAACCATTGCATGATCCTGCCTGTCCTGTGTTCATGACTGACTGTGATTATGAACATTTGTCATTGGCTGTGATTTCTTGGCAATAAGTTTTTCAAATTGAAAACTTTTAACCTATAATTTGCTTTTATGAATCTTTATCAATTATATACTTTTCAGTTAATAAAGTTGGCCTAATGCTTCATGACGTAGATATTTAACTAAATATTTCAATTTTAAATATTTTGCAAATTTCTTTTTGGAACCAACGAACTCTTTTTTAGATCTCAAACATTTATTTTGGTGCCGGCCCCGTGGCGCAGTGGTTAAGTTTGCACGCTCTGCTTCAGTGGCCCAGGGTTTCACCGGTTTGGATCCCGGTCGCAGACAGGGCACCGCTTGTCAGGCCATGCTGAGGCAGCGTCTCACATGCCACAACCAGAGGCACTCACAACTGGAATATACAACTGTGTACTGGGGGCTTTGGGGAGAAGGAGAAGGGAAAAAAAGAAGATTGGCAGTAGATGTTAGCTCAGATGTTAAAAAAAACACACACACGCATTTATTTTTAGACTCAACAAATGTTTGTAGGTCCTAATCCCTGCATGCCAAGTGCTTAATGGATAAACGACCCTACAGCCACCTCTTAGAATGTGGGACATGGGAGTGGGAGAGCCGGGAATCAGGGTTGCCCAGGCCAGCTAGACCAGGAGAGGGCAGCAGTGAGCTGCTGCTGCAGGAGCTGACCAAGTCTGCTTGGCTTTGGAGGGAAAAGTGCCGATGTGCGTGGGACGATGGCCCAAGCAAGCACAAGAAGCTCAAGACACGTTTTCAAGTGCTTTTGTTAGGCAGAGAACTCATTCTTTAATCAAATTCTTATTCAGGAGCTGACTTAAAGAATCAGGCAGCTCTTGGTTAGGAATGGAATTCCCGAGAGCACTCTTGCCACCACACGGACCTCCAGGCAGCTGTAGACAATTCTCCTGTCTCCAAGGGGAGCACGCCTGCACGTGCATATATTGTTTGTATAATTAAAATGCTCTTTTAAGCATTTTTATAACAATAAAAAACAAATCCACACTGCCTCTTCACATGCCCCCGTGGGAGCGTGCTGGCCTGCAATTCCTCATTCCCTGCTCTGCCCTCTAAATGCATTTCGTGTCTGCTGTGGCCCTGGGCAGACCTGTGGACTGAGATCTTGGAGGCATGCATACCTGGCTTTGAACATTCCACTGGCACATCGGGCACGTCATCTAACTGCTGTGTTCCAGATTCCATATCTGTAAGATGGAGGTGATACATCTCAGGGTTGTCATGAGGTTTAAATGACTTGTTGTGTCTGAGTGGTTCCCAGCTTGTCCTGAGCAGGGAGTGGCTGGATGCCCGAGCTGCCTGTCCAGGCTTGTCCCACGGAAAGCCCACCCGGATGCTTGCTCACTTAAATGGCTGCATCTGGCACAGACCTGCACTGGGACACTTTGATGGCAACTAACTTTAAGCAAAAGAAAAAGTTGAGAGAAACAGTCCTCTTGATGGAAACACGATTTAAATGGCTGTGGGGTCCGTGATTTCTGAGGGTATTGCAGTGGAATACCACCAAGGTGTCTGCTGACTTACTGCATGACTGTTCAGTTTTTGTATGCATGTTTCTACATTTAAAGAGAAATAAGGAACTGAATTGTGGTGATGATTGCACCACTCCGTAAGGTTACTAAAAAAAATCATTGAATTGTACACTTAAAATGGGTGAATTTTATAGCATGTCAATGATACCTTGATAAAGATGTTTGGGGAAAAAAAGGAAAAGAAGTTTCTCTACTCCTAGAAAATCAAGCAGTTTATGTTTCTCGTGCACGGATGGGAAGTTTATTTGTGCGCCATCCAGAGCTGCCCTCACCGCTCCGGTCGCCGGTGCTTCTTTTGCAGTCCTGCCTCCCCGGCTATTACCGCGTGGACGGAATACTCTTCGGAGGAATTTGCCAGCCCTGCGAATGCCATGGCCACGCGGCGCAGTGCGACGTCCACGGCGTTTGCTCTGTGAGTCTGTTGCTGAGGCCTCGAGCCCCTGCCCCCTGCCCCCTGCCCCCTGCCCCAAAGCCGTCTGCTGTGCAGAAGCCATAAAACAAGTGCTCTTCCCCCGGAAACTGCCCTGCCCTGCAGACCCCGAGGGGAATTTGCAGATTTAAGTTCATGTCAGAAAAGATTTCCTACTTTGTTCTCCCCTTTTTTTGGAAGAAAGTTACTTTGATGACAGTGGGAAAGGGACATATAATGTTATTTCAGGTTAGAATAATGAAAAGTAATTATTTACTTTGCAAGATTATAAGGCAGTGTCAAGGTAGAAAACATCCACTGATTAAATAAAAAGGATCAAATCTTTTAAATGCAAGCGCTGGTATTTTTTAAAAAATTGTATTACATAGTATATCATAAAAAGAAGAATAAAACTTCTAATAATCACACTCATCTGTACAATATATAATGCTTTATAGTCGTTAGCTTGAATGAGCTCTTCAAAGAAGTCCCTCTTGCATGCAATATGAGTTGAAACAGGGCTTAACAACTATGTAGTTTATCTTGAGAATGAACTTCGGGGCAGATACAGGGCAAGACTTGTTTTTAACTTCAATCAGGAATTCTTTTAGGCTCTTATGCCTGGAGCCAGGCCACACTCCTGGGTTCTGACGGATTCACTCCTCACACATGGAGTGAAAGCTTATGAGACTCAGCTGGGCCCTCGTCCCTGCACAGGGAAATGTTCATACTTTTTCCCAAAGAGATTGGCTGAGTCGCAGGGCTAGAGAAAATTAAATTATCAGGCCCATGGAGAAGATCTCGGCATGATGTCTCTGATTGCTTCTCCCCCTAGAGCCTAATTTTTCTTTATTCTCTAAGCAAAGCTTTCATTTTGTTCTTTGTTCATTTCTTTGACCTAAGTGAAGCATCAGCAGGAATTGTGTGAAGTGACAGTTTGCGCAGACGCAGTCCCTCCAGGGTCAGCTTCCTCAGGCACACAGCTTCCCATGGTTTGGTGAGGCTGTTGCTTCTGTAGCATCTCACCCTTTTCATTGAGTTTTGGGCCAGGCTTTGGAGGCCCTCTGCCAGTATTCTGCCGGTGGTCAACCTGTCCTGGTTGTGCCACCTATGGCTTTAGTTACAGGTAGGCCGAAAGCATATTTGCACATGCTGCCATTAATATATTTTTACAAAGATGTAAGCTCAAAGTGAGAATGCTAAATAGCAACTGGCCTTAAAGCTCTAGTTACAATAAATGGTAATAATTTTTATAGTTTTAAATTTTTTTGGAGAAAATTCTAGATTTACACAAGGCTTACCAAAATCGTGTAGAGAGTTCTTGCATAACCTCGCTGTGCTTCCCGATGCCCACATCTTGCTTAATCGGAGTAGAGTTATCAGAACTAAGACATGAACAGTGGCACACTCCAGCTAAGTCAACTACAGACTTCAGTCAGGTTTCATCAGCTTTTCCATTCGTGTCCCTTTTCCTTTCCAGAGTCAATGGGGATCCCACCTTGCCTTCCACGGCCTTGCCTCCTTCACTCTGTGGAGCTCCTCAGTCTTTCCCTGTCTGTCCTCACCCTGGCACTCTCGAAGGGCACTGGGCACTGTGTGGAGCGTTCCTCATGGTTAGGCTGAGGTTCTGTATTTCTGGCAAGAAGCTGTGGACGTGGTGTGCCCTCTCCGAGCATGCTGTCGGGGGCCATGATGCTGCTGTCTTCTTCCTGGGGTGTTAGCCTGGCCACTTGGACAAGGGGCTGTCTGCCAGGTTTCTCCACTGTGAACTTATTATTTTTCCCTTTTTAAGTAATTAATGTTTGAGGGGACAAAAATAATAAAAATTTAGATTGGAATTTAAGGAAATATAAGAACTTGGTAGCATCATTTATCTGTTTAATCTACTTTGCTTTTTTTCCTATTCCATTTTAGAAGAAACTTTTTCATTCTTCCCTTTGTATAAGTGTTCATAGCCCTTGGCCTGTACATAGCCATCCAGCTTCTAGGAGTTCGCTCCTTACTTATGGTTTATTAGTAAGAAGCTTCCAGTTGTTCTCAGTGCCCCATTCGCCTTTTTTTAAGACTATTGTTAGAATAATTTTAGGTTTAGAGCAAAGTTGAGAGGAAGGTACAGAGATTTCTCATATACCTCCTGCCTGGATGTGTGCAGCCCCCTCACTATCAACGTCTCTGGCAGCATGGTCCGTTTGTGACAGTCAGTGAACTTGCGTTGACACGTCATTACCATTCAGAGCCCGTAGTTTACCGGAGCCCCCATGCTTTTTTCTGAGCTCTTTCCTCTCTTATCCCAAGGAGAAACCAGTTTATTTTCCTTGCGAAGAAAGGGAGTAAAATGTGCTTGTGCATGTCTTGGGCCCTTGTGTTTTCCCTTTTCCAATCAAGAAAAGAAGTTTTTCCTCCCCAAGGAGATGAGCATTCTCGTCCCTTCGCAGACCAGACCCACCAACAGGGACGGTCACCTAAAGGGATGCTGGCACACACCTGAGAAACCATTGAAACAGACCCGCGGTAGGTTTTTCAATAGAGCTCTATAGTAGTTTTCCCAAAGACAAAGAAGACCCTGTCTGGCCCTTTGAGCAAAGGAAACATATCATAGACCTTTGTCAAGTGTACATAATCAAATATATTTTAATGAAACTAGTTATTTTCTATAATACTTTTACTGTAACCATGTAGCTGTTTACCAAGGCCAGTTGCATTTTGAGTTGATTTGGATTAATTATCAAAAAGAAGGTCCTATGGTGGATGGGGAGAAAAAAAGAAACTAAGGCATTGCTACCAAAATGTGGTCTGAGGACCAGCAGCATAGGTGTCATCTGGGAGCTTTTTTCGAACACAAAATCTCGGGCCCCATCCCTGACCTCTTGAATCAGAATCGACATTTAACCCAGGTGATTTGTACATGCATTCAAGTTTAGAAGCTCTCGTCTAGGATAACCCTAAACAAAACTGGTGAAACCCTAAATAAATACAATTGTTTATAGTCCCAAATTAAGTTTAGTATTTGGGGAAACTTTTATCAACCTCAGGAATTATACAAAAATATGTAGTTTAGAAACTGGACCTATTGTTTAAATTTTTGGATGAAAAATGGCCAGTACGGTATGTGAAATGAGTGGCTGTAAGAGAAGGGGTATAAAGGGAAATGGAAGGCTAGGTGGACTCCAAGGGAGAGGAAATGAGAGGAGAGGCCCCCCGGAGGGACTGGGGGGAGCTACAGTCAGGGGTGGGCAGAGGTCCTAGGAGAAGGCTCTGGGTAGTGTCAGCACAGCGTTGGGGTCGGGGGGGGGGCGGCGCGGGGACCTGGGAAAGAATGTGTGTAAGAGTCGCAGCGTGCCCTTGGGCCATGCAGCTGCCCAGGTGCAGAGCGCTCCCCACCCCCACTTGGCCCTGCACACCTCCCATACAGCTGATTCAGGGAGATTTTACTTTCTAAGGAGATGTCTTAAATGAGGAAAATAAATTGATTGTATTTGTTCACGTATTTACCATTTCTGATGCTCTTTAATCCTTGGGGTAAACCTGTGGTTTCATTCATTGGTACCACGTTTCTGCCCCCTGAGGAGCTTTCTTTAGCATTTCTCCAGTGCAGGGCTGATGGCCAACACCTTCTCTCTTTTGTTTGTCTAGAAATAGAAAAGGCTTTCTTTCACTCTCAGTTCGACGCATACCTTTGCATAGTCTTCTTTCAGCACTTCAAAGTTGTTCTCTTTGCTTATGGCTTACGTTGTTCCAAACGAGAAGTCAGTGGTAATTCCTGTACACAATTCTTTGTTGTGCCTTTTTTTCCTGCCTGCTTTTTAGATTTTTCTCCAGGTTATGATCACCTTTTGTTTTTTTTGCTTCTTCTCATTTCTAGTAGTTTTTGTTACCCATTTTAAAAAACTTGTCATTTGGAAATAATTTTAAATTTATGCAAAGATTGCAGGGATAAGGATAGTACTTAGAATACCCACCGTTTACCCAGAGTCACCTGTTGTTAGCAGTTTCCCCCTTTTGCTTTATGATCCTCAGTCTCAATCTATCTAATCCTAAAATTTTTTTCTAAACTGCTTGAGAATCAGTTGCATGCACCATGTCCCTTTATCCCTGAATTCTTCAGTGTGTTTGTCCTGAGAATAAGGATATTCTCTTAGGTCCCATAGTATAGTGTCAGCTTCAGTACATTTAACATCGATGCTTTACATTTTGTAATCTACCCTCCATTTTTTGATTTTGTCGGTTGACTCAATTATATCCTTTATGGCACTTTTTTCCTCCATTACAGGCCCACATCTAGGATTGTTGCATTCTATTGTCGTGTCTCTTTAGTTTCCTGTAATTTGAAATATTTCTACAGAACTTCTTTGTCTTATATAACATTGGCATCTTGAAGAACACAATAATTTTTCAAGAAATAGAATATCTCTCATCTTGGGTTCACATTTGGGTTGTCTTGTTGTAGTTAATAAGCAGTCTTAGGAAGATACTTTAAGACCACACAAGGATTCTATCCCTCATGAAAATTACCCCTTAGATTTAGCAGTCATTGATGATTCTTGCCCAACCAGTACTTAACTGTGTTTGCAAGAGGATGGCTTTTTAGCTCCAGCCCATGCTTCCAGTTGGCATGCAGCCTTCTGCTGTAAGCAAGAACTCTCCCTACTCCCACATGTTTATTTATTTACCTACTTGTTATCTGTCTGGACTCATCGATTCCACATTTTCCCAGACTTGGCTAGTGGGAGCATATCCAGCAGTTTTGGATTGCATTGTTCAATGAATATTGTTACCTTGTTGAGTTTCTGGGTTTTGTTGCTTTCCTTGAAAGAACAAGGAGGCGTCTTTTGGCGGGCAGTTAAATTATTGCAGGTCAGCTTGATTGTTTCAAGGTTTGTTTGAAGCTTTGTCAGGGTGGGTCTGGTATTGCCTTCACTCTGGGGCGGGATCAGCCTCACAAACAACAGCCTACAAACAAGTTTTTCTTCTGGGTTCTCTACTGAGTGCCCTGGGTAAACGTTTAAGTGTCTCTCCACATTGGCCGGTTAGAATTCTAATGTCCCTGAGCTCTGTGTGAGTTCTGGATCTTTTAGCTTACTGCTCACCTGGATTTCTTTGCCCACCTGGAGTCACAGTCTCCACACGAGCAGCTTAGTATTCAGGAGCCGCTTGAAGGGGTCTCCTGTGCACATTGCTGGGGCTCTTACTCTGTGAAGCTCCAGTCCTCTGTCCACATTCCAGCAGTTCAGCCTCCCCACGCTCTCGCCTCTGTCTCCTCACCTCTGCGAGACCACCCCTCTATTTGGGCACCCCTTCCCCCCACTGCTTGGCAAGTGTCTCCAGGCAGAACGACCTGTGGCTGTAGGCCTCGTCCCACTGTCTCCCTCTCTCAGGGACTGCAGGCCTGCACCCTCCGTTGGCCAGTGCCTGAAGGCAGGTGTTCCATATATTTTGTTCCAGCTTTCTAGCTTTTTCCTACAGAAGGGCAAGTTACTCTGACATAGCTGGGAGTGAAAGCTATTACACTTCTCATTTATACAACTTTAAATTTGTTATTAGTTCATCTAGAAACAGGCAACCCCTACTCATATAATAGCGTTTGGTGGCTTGTTTAGCATTTGTCTTTTGTTTTTCATTTGGACTTCAAGTTGTTTGTGGATGAGTCTGAGAATCCTCTGAGGAAACCTTCTTTTTCTGCATGTGTCCTAGGCGTGCAAGCACAACACCACTGGGGACCACTGTGAGCAGTGCATGCCCGGCTTCTATGGGCGGGCGTCCCGAGGGACTCCTGGGGACTGCCAGCCATGTGCCTGCCCCCTCTCCACAGCCTCCAACAAGTAAGCCTGGCACCTCCACCAGCAGACCCTGCCTGGCGTGGCCAGGATTTCCATCCAGATGTGTGAATTTTGCCCAGCGGTGATCATTGAGGACTGAAGGTGGAGGAGTGGGTTCTCTGCTTTGAAAAACGTTTGGTGGGTTAAACTAGGCAAGGAAAGTTGTGTGACAGCAAGAACATATGCATATTGTTTTCCTCTTGGTCTAATACTTGGTCATCAGTCCTTTCACAAGTATATATTGTGTGCCTGCCACTGGGCCAGAAAGTATAGGGGACACAGAGATGAATAAAACATTGTTCCTGGGCTTAAGGAGCTTTTGCTCTAATGACCAAAATATGTAAATTAAGGCTAATTGAGAATGGGTTGAATTCATTGATAGATTCAACAAGTATTTATGGAGTGCCTACTATACATGGGTATCATGGTGGGTGCTCTGAGCATCACACTGTCCCTCCCGGGCTGCGGGCCCCACAGACTCCGCAGTGAGGTGGTGTGATCATGACTACAGTGGAGGTATGTCTGCTGTGCAGTGGCATCTGCCAGGAGTGGCTCTCTGAGGAAGCTCTTGATCTTGATCTGAGTCTTGAAGGATGAGAAGGAATTTGAAAGCAGCAGAGAAGGGCATTCTAGGCAGAAGGAACTGAGACTGCCAAGGTATGGCAGCATAGAAGGGCTGTTTTGAGGAATTGCAGATGATCCTGGAGCTAAAAACATGAGGGGAAGTGGAAGGAGATGGTGATGTGCAAGGCTTTGTACATCGTGCTTGGGCGTGTGTTTCCCGCAGGACAGTGGTTTGAAAGCCTCTTTCTGTCTCACTAGTTTACCCGAACTCTTCCTCCCCTCACACCCAGAGGATTCCCCCATGGGGATTTTTATTTGAAACTCCAGTGTATAAAAGAGATACAGTCAAAGCTACTCTGATGAAATCATGGGAGACTCTCAACTGCCCCCGTACCTGCCTTCGCAGGCCTCCCAAGACCCAGGAACAGAGTTTGAAGAGACCTCGGTCAGCAGTGGGGGTCCTTTGGGAAATGTTGCCTACCGAAGTGCAGGAGCCTCTTGGCTATTGTGTGTGAGCAAGCTCACTCTTGGCCAGTGTGGGCAGGGCTCTGAGGCAGGCAGACCAGTTTCAAGGAACCCAGAGGAGAGGAACACGGCTTGACCAGGAGCATGAGAGCAGGCCTCCTGGAGGAGGAGACAGCTGAGCTAGGCATTGGAGATGAGCCGGGCGAACCCAGGCGGAGAGGGGAGAAGTGCCCTCCGGGCTGAGGATGATCAGGAGCAGGGAGCAGCGAGTGTCCACTGCCCATGGGGTGGGCTGTGTGGTCGGGAGCCTTGGGCTCTGGGCTAAGGAGTGAGACCCAGTGAAACTTTATAAGGACAGGAATGGTAGAAATTAAGCATTTGAAATAGTTAGAAATTCTGCACCATCCATTAGAAAATTGCATTCATTTCTAATGTTTTGACAGTTTCAGCCCCACCTGCCACCTAGATGATGGAGACAAAGTGGTCTGCGACCAGTGTGCCCCGGGGTACTCAGGGGCTTGGTGTGAGAGGTACTGTGCATTGCTCAACTGGTTTCCAAAAGTTGCATTCACGTTTTTTAAATATAAATCTTACGTGTTCATTTTTAAGTTTGTAGTTTAGTGTGGTTTTGGAGTTTGGGTATGTAGTTATTATTTCATATAATCATAGGTAAAAGCCAGTATATGATTAAAAAATTAATGTTGAAACTCCCTGGGAATTTTCCAAGAATAGCATTTTATCTCCTTGAGCTCGTCTGAGTCCTCCTTAACGACAACAGGAACAGGAAGCAGTCACATTACTGTTCACACGTTTAAATAGCCTGTTACTCTGGATAGCTCCATGGGGGGGAGGTTGATTTAACACTTGTCTTCTGGCACCTGAAAGCCAGTGTTGTCTTTTCCCACACGTCAGTCTTAGTGCCAGGCTCTGGCTAAAGTCCATAGGAGAGCTGTGGCACATCCCAGAGAGGCGAGATGCGGGCTGAATTGGCCTGTGCTGGCTGCACGTCCCTGTGGATATATGGCTCATTTCGGACATACTCCTTGTTCTTCACAATGAGTGAAGGAATTCTATGAATGTCTGAACTTGGAGTTGCATTCCTTTCACAGTAAATTTTATGTAAAAAGAGCCAACCTGATTGGTTAACCATTCAGAGAATCCCTGGGTGGTGGGGTAATGTCTAGAGTAATTGCATTTATCTGGATCCCTCTTTTCAATCTTTTATACAGATGCGCAGACGGTTACTATGGAAACCCAACAGTGCCTGGGGAATCCTGTGTTCCGTGTAACTGCAGCGGCAATGTCGACCCCTTAGAGGTTGGTCACTGTGATTCTGTCACCGGAGAATGCCTGAGGTGCACTGGAAACACAGATGGCGCCCACTGTGAGAGGTGTGCTGCTGGGTACTACGGGGACGCTGTGACTGCTAAAAATTGCCGAGGTGAGTCATGGGCTGTGACACTGAGTTTATTGCCTACGGCCGTGTGAAGTCTCCATCCTTCCACTCACATGTATCAAAAAGTGCTCAGCCCATGAGGTAACTTGATCTTGAATGGTACTTGTGTTAATGCCGGATAGAGACCCAAGACCTAAGCCTTCCCCTCTACCCTATGTTAGCGCGATCAGCTACTCTCAGTGAAGGTTAAATGGCTAGAAAGTATGTGCTCCCTGTCCGAGGAGAGAGTGGTACTTTACAACATACCGCCACAGCTCCCAGGGACTGAGATGAAGGAACGGGATGCTCAAACTCTGTCACCTTTGCGGAGGAGATGCTAAGGGCTTTCATGGGGCGGTGGGATTTCAAGGTGTGAGGTGGGAATGGGAAGACCGTAGCCCCGGAACTGGCACATCTTGGTGGTCTGCGCCTGAACTACTGAACCCACATCGCTCCACAGAGCTCCGCCTAGATTCTTGAAATTAGGGAAAAGTAGATTCTCATGTTCCCCAGATGAAACACTTACAGCCTCGGGACTGATAGAGCCCTCAGGTTTTTTGCACATTTCTTGAAGGAGTGAAAGAGTAAAAATGGCAATTATAAATTATTTTGATAATTTCCTACAGATGCTGAAGTCCTACTATGCTATTACAACATGGGGACACAAGAGGGTGCTAGTGATACAGAAAAGATATTTTTGCAGGCGGGCATGGAGAGAGTCACGTTTTATACCCTGGGCCCATCAGGCTGGTCCTAGCCACACGGCTACCTCAACTGGTCACTGGAGGAGGATAGTTAGGCTGACTGGTACTGGTCTTACGCTTTCCCAATTCTCATGTCATTTCTTTTCATCTTTACTGCAAGCCTTGATGATTCATCCCTTAGTTAATCTGTCATTTATTAACTCTAACTTCCCAGGCACTATCCTAAGTACTATGATAGGAGTTGGAAATTTTTGGCCCCAGTCCACTGGGGGCTACACGTGATGGTGTAGAGAAGCACATCCGTGGATCCCAGGCTGTGGAATCTGAGGAATGTGCGTCAGAGTCCAGGGTTGGTCATCGCCCAGCTATGTGACATTAGGCAAATTTATTAACCTCTCTGAGCCACTACTTCCTCATACATAAAATAGACATAATTATATGTGTATATTAAGGCTTTTCTGAGAAGTCAGTGGGATAACAAATGTGAAGTTATAGACATCAAATGGCAGCTATTATAATTGCTAGTAATAAAAGCAGTAATTTTTATTATTTTTCTGTCAGTGTTGTCCCTCAGAAATATAAGCCACGCATGTAATTTTAAATTTTCTAGTAACCACATTTAAAAAATTAAAAGTAAACAGGTGAAATGTATTTTAATAATACATTTTATTTAACCTGATATATGAAAAGTATTATCATTTTATCATGTAATCAGGTTTTTAAAGTATTGAGAAACCGCTTTTTTTTCTTTGATACTGAGTGTTCCACATTAGTGTATGTGTCACAGCTGCCCTCAGTTAGGGTGCTGACTTTCCGTCACAAGTGCTTGATGTGTGTTATGAGGTCCAGTGTGGAGCAGAGGGCCCCCATGTCCAGGCCCTCAGACGGACTGCAAAGTGCTCCGACCCGGGCCAGAACCCGTTCCCTGCCTCGTGTGCCCCCAGTGGGAAGCTGCTGCACTGTGTTGCGAGGGGATGAAGGGAGGCGTAGGATCGAAGCCCTCAGTGATGAGCGGGCGTGGGGAGAAGGGTGAGGCAGGAGAGACTCGAGTCTGGGCCCAGGCTGCGGGCCGGGCGGCTGTGCTGCTTCCGGGCTGACACTGGCCAGCTCTCTTTAGACTCTGGGCATTTATAATTTTTGTTCTTTTCTCGTCTCCTCTTTCCCCATGCCTAGCTTTGATGAGATGAATTCCTACAACTGTTGCTGGGTAGTCACTAGAAATCTTTCCAGGTCTATCGTAGGGGTCCCGCTCGTGGACTGTCCACAGTCTCGACATGCTGATGAACGGCCACGCCGCGCTAGGTTAACCAGGGACCCCGCGCTCGCTGTTCCCGGGCTCCCTGTGGGAGGGCTCCCGCGGGGCTGCGCAGGCGCCCGTGCTCAGGAGTCGGGAATCGGGAGAAGCGGAGCCTGGAGAACCGTCAGCTTCGGCCCGGGCCTGGAAGTGGCGGGTGTGGACTTAGCTGCCCGGGGCAGAGACGCGCGAGGGAGAAGAGGGTTGTGGGGACCCTTCTCAGCTCTAACGTTAAAGGACCTTCTATGAAATAAGTGAAGTGGGCATCATTTTTATATTGTGGGGTTCTAATGAGAGTTAAAAGATATGTAAAGCTCGGGGCAGTCGGTGATTGACAACTATTTTAAATTAGTATCATTCTTAACATGAACAATTTTTATTAATAATCGCTATTATACTTGCTACTATAGAAGGATAACTACTAATAGCTGTGTGATCTATGGCAAGTTATGCAATCTTTTCAAGTTTTAGATGTCACATCAAAAACAAGAGAACATTATAGTGCTTCCCTCCTAAATTTGTCATGTAGGTTACATGAAATATTGACTGTAATGTGACAGGCACAAACTGCCGACAGGTGTGACTTGTTATTATCATCGATATTTTTGTGATGATCATACTCACAGTGAACTTTGAATTTTCCCCAGAGGAAGGGGAAGCTTTAAATGAGACAGGCGCAGAGGAAAATACACGAGAAACAGGAAGGAAAGCAAAGACCAAGTGTCCCAAAACCGGGGTACCAGTGAGGTTCAAGGAGAGAGCGGCCAGTGGGTCCTGCCCTGTAGAAAGACACAGCAAGATGAAGACTGCACCTCTGCCCGCTGCGTCTGTGCCTGGGGAGTCCCTGGAGACGGCAGGAGGAGCAGGTTTAGCAGACAAGGGGCCAAGAGAGCAAGCCTGGACTGTGCTAAGGGGAAGGGAGGGAGAGAAGACAGAACCCTGGAGAGAGCGTTAAGAGTGTGTGTGTGTGAGTGAGTGACGGGTGTGTGTGAGAGTGAGGTGTATGTGACAGTGTGTCAGTGTGTGTGTGATATTTCCAATGGGAGACAGTTGAGAATGGTTGCATGCAGAGAAGTGTTTTAAAATCAGGTTTTATTGTTATTTAGGTGTGGCAAGACCTGAAGATCCGGAGGTAGCTACCATTGAAAAGATAGTTCATGGGCCAGCCTTGGTGGCCTAGTGGTTAAGTTCAGGGCACTCTGCTTCAGCAGCCCAGGTGCACTTCCCGGGCACAGACCTACACCACTCCTCTGTCAGTGGCCATGCTGTGGTGGCAGCTCACATACAAAAAGAGGAAGATTGGCAACAAATGTTAGCTCAGGGTGAATCTTCCTCAGCTAAAAAAGAAAAAAGAAAAGAAAAGATAGTTTGTTACTCACAGATGCCAGGAGGACACACCACAGCATGGGATTGACCACGTAGGGGAGTGCCCAGGTCGGTCAGGAGGGGACCTGTGGGCTAATGCCTTTATTGTGGTTTCCACGAGAAGGAGCAGGCCAGGCAGGGTAAACAGGTGTAGGACTGGCTGGTGTGAATGAGGTCCACAGGCTCTGGGCCAGGGGGGCTACCCTAGTTGTCTGATACTTGGCCCTGGGTGATGAGGGCAGGTGGCGGGTGCAATGTGAGAGTCCAATAAAGAAGGGACGATGGGGTGGGCTCGGGTTGGTGAGTGTGCATATGTGGGGCGTTCTGGTGGGAGCTTTTACCGTCTCTAGGAATTGACTAGCCCTGCGAGGGGCACTCTCCAGGGTCCGGAAGGCCCCTAAAGTCAATGCATCAGAAACACAGAGGGAAGACGGGTGTGTTTCACACAAAGAGTGTGTAGAGTGTTGGAGTCAAGCTGCAGGTGGGCAGAGCAGGAGGGCGGCAGTGAGTGGTCCGCAGAACTGCCCCCGCCGCCCGCAGGCCCCCGGCATGGTCCGCTTGCGCCAGGGACAACCGCGGGACCGCGCTGCGGGGGAGGCGGGGCCTGCGCTGCGTGCCCCGTGTGCTGGGGCTCGTGGTCGTCGGTGCAGCTGCTGCCTTTCTTACGTTCTCCTACCATACGACGGGCAGGGTACATTTTCTGAGTGCAAGCACTCATAAGTAGTATACGTCCTTGGGATAGTCTATCAGTGAGCATATGAAACAGTTTAAAAGATGTGCATATTAACGGCTGTGGTATGAATATCAATTGAACATTTCTTCGAACCGTTAAATTGCATCATTTTGAAAATGTGGGGCACTTTGCGCCTTAAACATCAGTGTTGTCACTGCAGATAAAACTGAAATGTGTGGCGTGAAGGTAAGTGCATTAGAGCTACAAATGACTCGTGACTGAAAACAATTGCCTATTTTTCATTTAATTATAAAACGTAATATTAGTTATCTAGGTGGTTATAACCGAGCTTTAAAATATTAACTATATACCTGATTGGAATTAGAGCAAATGACTAAATTGATTTTGAATTTCCCTTGCATGTTTTTTTGAAGATTTGTTGATAGACATTTTAAAATTTCAAGGAATTCATGAAATTGGTGAAGTTCGTTTGCTAAATATTATCTTCATACCTTCGGTAGTTTTTTTCTCTAGGTGGTTCCTTCCACCAATCCTATTTTGGCTTACCCTTCAGAAAACTACTAAATTTTTAGTTATGGCGAAGTAATAACTTTTTTTAAGTTTTATGATTTGAAACATGAATGTTTAGAATTTTCCCTCTTGGGATTAAGGGATTTTATTACAGCCATACCCAGAAGTGGGCACAAATGTGTCTGTTGTGTGTGTGTTAGCTTGTGAATGCCATGGACAAGGCTCCCTTTCTGGTGTCTGCCATCTTGAGACTGGACTCTGTGACTGCAAACCACATGTGACCGGACAGCAGTGCGACCAGTGCTTGGTAAGATGCCTACTGGTCATTGCGTACAATTCAAGTGTTTGTCAGTAATGTCCACAGTTGATACCTTAGCCTTGGTTCAAAGGAAGTGGAATTCATGACTGCCAGAAAGAGCTAATGCCCAAAACACAGCTGGTGAATGCTGTGCGTCCCTGTCTGGAGAGTGTGTGCTCAGTTTACAAAGGAGTGGAATGATGTCGTGAACACTGTGATTCTGTGAGACATCCTGTGTTTGGTTTGGGAAGCGTTCTCGTAGGTATTAGTCACTTACTAAAGCGTGCTTTGGCCTCCATGGTCCTGCCTCTCCTGGGAGCCAGCGTGGCTATTACGGCTTGGACACAGGGCTCGGCTGCTCGCCCTGTAACTGCAGCGCCTCGGGCTCCACGTCGGACGACTGCACAGAGGAAGGCCAGTGTCGCTGCGTGCCAGGTGTCGCCGGGGAAAGGTGTGACAGGTGTGCCCGTGGCTTCTATGCGTACCAGGATGGTAGCTGCACACGTAAGCTCTTGATTCGTTGTTTGAGATTCTGTAGTAATTCCTAGATTTTTCTCTGAGCGCTCCTTTGACTTTTGAGTAATTCTGTTAAGTTCCTTTACTTTTTCTCTTCTTAGCATGTAGGATTTCATACCTTTTTTTCAGTTTCCTGATGCCTATTCTGGGTGTGTCCATAAGCTTTGGTCAGGCACTACTAACTGTGTGAGCTTAGAATACTTAACTTCGCTTAGCTTAAGTTTCCTCGTCTGTAAAATGGGGAAGTTAATTATGATCTCCATCTGGGAGTTATTTTGAAGTTTGCGTGTAAAGTTCTTAGTACCGCGGCATTTGGCAAACGATCGATGCTCACTAAATATTAGCTCTGTCTGCTCTTCCCACCTTCCAAGCACCTTTCTTATCTTTTCTCTCTCTCTCCCACTCTGCCCCCATTACCTCCCCTCTAGCAGCCTCTCTCCACAAGGAGGAACAGCTACCTCCCGTGGGACATGGAGGGGTCTTGGGAATCATGACGTCTGTTTTAGGAACCAGAAGAATGATTTAGATTATTCATAAAAGAGAAATCACTTGTAGCATCAACTCTCACCCCTTCAGTCCTGACCTGTAAACAACACCTCTGTCTCTGTCGTAGGCTGTGACTGCGCTCACACTCAGAATACTTGTGACCCAGCATCGGGGGAGTGTGTCTGCCCTCCACACACTCGAGGCGTCACATGTGAAGAATGTGGGGACGGATACTGGGGCCACGACCCAGAGCTCGGGTGCCAGGTGCGCGTCGTTTGTGCGTTTTCCTGACTGAGAATTCCTTCGTTGTAGCAAGTTTTGCCCCTTTTCTTGTATCTATTTGCTTGGTTTTACCTGTTGAATAGCTTTATGGCTTATATTTAAAACTCAGTACAGATTGTAGGAGTCACAGTGGAAGAAGCAGCTCCCTTAAAGTACATTATTCTGAGTGTTCTTCAAGAATCTGGCTGTGAAATTGTTGGTTAAAAGATCAAAAATTTATTTTAGTGCCCTTTAAATATATTCTGCAGTGTATACTATGGTTCAGGAAAAGGCACAGACCACTCTCTTGGGGGGTTTATGTTCAGTCCTCAGCAGTTCTGTTTTTCTGTGTAACTTTCATCAGTTAAACTTAGATATAAATTCTATGATGAAAACAGAGGAAACATTACCCGATTTTATTATCTAAAATAATGTTGCGGGACTGTTGGGATCTATTAAGTAGATTGAATTTCAGCCACAGTTTTGGCCTCATGTGCACGGGCCACAGAGATGCACCAAGTCCAGCCGTGTAGTCCCTGCTGCCTGTTGGCACATGACAAGGTGGATCCGTATGGCAAGAGGGAGAGAGAGCCATTCGTTGGTATAATTTTCCCAATTTTGTGTTTTCCTGTAATCTCAATATGTGTCCATTATGAAAATGTAAAAGCTGCCTTTTTACTTATTTAGTGTTTCTTCTTTCAGCCCTGCAACTGCAGTCGTGTAGGGTCAGCCAGTCGCCAGTGCGATGCGCTCACTGGTCACTGCCAGTGTAAGCCTGCGTTCAGTGGACCGAGCTGCGGGCAGTGCTCCCTGGGCTACAGGGACTTTCCAGACTGTGTGGCCTGTGACTGCGACCTGAGAGGGACGTTGGCAGACACCTGTGATGGGGAGCAGGGTCTCTGCAGCTGTGCAGAGGACACCGGCACCTGCTCTTGCAAGGTATTGGCCCTCGGCGCTCCCTTCCTTCTCTCGCACTTGTCATCATGACTTCTGGGCTTTCAACTATTTAAACAAGCACCTAGGTTTAGACGCTGCTCATAATGAGTTCACACTACCTTCTAGATCTGAGTGTAAACTCTGTGTGTGCTCTTCTGGAACGATGGATGATTCTCTAAATGGAATTTCTCCTGTTTATTACTAGTGTCAGATGATAGGACTGATTTGAAACACATGCTGAGTTTTCTATTATGAGTTCCAGTTGGCTGAGTTGCTAATCTTTCCTGGATATACAGGTGAAATAGATGATGCAGGGCTTCAAGTGGATTTGTGATTTTAAAGCTAGTAAGTTATTCTCTTGTATGTGCTTGCCAGACTGAAGGAAATTTGTTTATTATTTTCCCCAGAGGTGAGATTTCAACATCATGTTGAATTTCATGTCTTTCCATTAGTTTTCTCATTGTGCCTTGTTATTAGGAGGTCATTGGCCACCTTCTCTGGTCCTTTCCCAGGGGCTGGTGAGGTGAGAACCACAGGGTAGTGGGTTGGTTGGTGACTGGGGGTGAGGAAGGGAAAACTCATGTAGATGCCATGGCCTGGGAGTGATGAAAGCATCAGCGGACACATTTTTGGCTTACCACATCTCTGCTATCGGCTCTCCTTGCAGACTGTCAGAACAGGAAGCACCTGCCTTAACAGTCACCTGGTTGGTGGCTCTCCACCCTGACTCATCCTCAGAGTCACCTGGGGCCTCCAGGAGGATTGTAGGGCCCGCTCCAGGAGATTCTCACTAGGGAATCTGTATC
Organism: Equus przewalskii; assembly: GCF_037783145.1. Classification (NCBI taxonomy): domain Eukaryota; kingdom Metazoa; phylum Chordata; class Mammalia; order Perissodactyla; family Equidae; genus Equus; species Equus przewalskii. Next base: position 33,767,493 of record NC_091837.1, on the reverse strand, counting down.
TTCCAAAGCCTGCCAGGACGATTCTGGTCATCAGCTCCGTTTCGGAGTCTCTCCTTGACTGAGAGAACTGATGCTCAGAGAGGGGAGGGGGCTGCTGGGGAAACCGCTGCTTCAGGGATGTTTGTGGATCCAAAGTTATTTTTGTGTTTTATTTCGTTTCTGTTTGTTCAGAAATCATGTCTCTTTTTTTTTTAGGTGAACATGAGTCTATTATTTCTTCCCTTTTAGGAAAACGTCGTTGGCCTTCATTGCAGCGAGTGCCGAGCGGGCACCTACGCTCTCCGCGCCGACGACGCCCTGGGCTGCGCCCCATGCTTCTGCTTTGGGCTGTCACAGCTCTGCTCGGAGGCGGAGGGTTATGTGAGGACCCCAGTAAGTTGCCCAGGCAGTTAAAATGCTGTTTTTAACCCTCTCCCTTGGGGGCTGGGTGAAGGTGGGAGAGACAGTGAGGTACTTACTTTCAATTTTGCTCCTGTTGCCTCAGGGGTGCTGGAAGCTCCTTTGGGTTGGTTGGGAGTCGGAACTCTGCTTCTGGTGTCTGAGGAAGTAAAAGCAGTGGGGGCTGAAGCCTTGCGTGTTGCTCCCCAGCTCATCTGTGGAGAGTTGCAGTTGGGGAGAAAATAAGGCTGCAGCGTCTCAGCAGTCCCCTGCGTGTAATTGGACTTCGCCCCAATACAGCAACAGTCTGGCCCTAAATGCAGTGATTTAAAACGTTTTCAGTTAATTTTAATCCAGATGTTTAATTCAAAGGGAAAGTCTTTCTTGTTCCTGTTTAATAAAGAAGCTGTCCGTCTGTGAAGCATGGTCGAAGCTGACGGTCAAAGGTGCGGAGCTGATCCGCGCTGTAACGTGCGTTTCCTTCTTGTGCCTAGGTAACGCTGCGCCCCCATCAACCCCTTCTGCGTGTGGTTTCTCAGAGTGACCTCAGGGGTACGACGCAGGGGGTGTATTACCAGGCCCCTGACATCCTCCTGGACGCCGCCACCGTCAGGCAGCACGTCCCTGCAGAGCCACTTTACTGGCGGCTGCCCGGGCAGTTCCAGGGAGACCAGGTGCGGCCACTCCCAGCCCAGGGCCCGGCGCGCTTCCCGGGGGCGAGGGGAACGGGAAATCAGTGCTCTGTGTTGGCCTGTCTGACGTTAACTGAAGTGGGTATTAATTTCCTCTCCTGAGTCGGGGTGGAGAAGTTGGACACTTATAAAAATCCCCCCAGATGTGTATTTTTTAAATTTTTTCATTCATTTTGAAAGTCTTATAATTCAAATCAAATTCTTTTCCTCCTCCCTAAAGCAGTCATTTAACAAACAGTTATTGTTTCACTGATATAGCCTCAGTCCAGCCTGGGTGCTCGGTCTGGGAGGTTCTTCTCAAGAAATTGGCACTCATTTTTGGGGAAAAGACCTACTTCAAAAGAGTCTTGAAGGCATCACTTGCATTTTTGTTTATAGAAATATCAGAGTCTGTATGTGACTTCACCCTGATCTTTAAAATTTTCAAATATACATTCAGTGCTCCTGTAGATAGAGATCATTTTTAATTCAGAGGAGCTTGAAAATAATTGGAATCCTTACCACGACTGTGGCTTGTTGTCTGGAGCTCACCTTCCATGGCACCCTCAGGAGGAAACCCTGGGAGGTGACACAGGTGTCTGTGGCCTGGCTGCTGGTGATGGTTTTCTGGGTGAATACTTACCCCAAGACTCAGAAAGTTGTGTATGTTAAATATGTACCGCCTTTTTACAGCCAGTCATACTTCAATAAAGTGGTTTTGAAAAACTTTGTACAAATCACTTACTTAAAGAAAGAGAGCCATAGCTTGGGTCAGCTTAATAATCCATAATTAAGTAGAGTTAGAAGGAAGTAAATTCCAGACAACACATTCCACTCACATGATATATTTTTAAGATATAAGATTTCTTTCAAATGGCAGCAGGCTTGCAATAAAATACTTTGAAGCCCATGCTATGTCAGGGAAGTAAACAACAGTTTCCTCTTGGGTAGCTCGTGGCCTATGGTGGCAAGCTCAAGTACAGCGTGGCCTTCTATTCCTCCAATGGCGTCGGCACCTTCAACCTTGAGCCTCAAGTGCTCATCAAAGGAGGCCGGACGAGAAAGCAAGTCATTTACGTGGATGCGCCCGCACCAGAGAACGGAGTGAGACGAGAGCAGGAAGTAGGGATGAAAGAGGTAACGAGGTGCTTTCTCCATGCAAGCCCCTTAAAGGTTCCACCTTGGTTGTGGGTGTAACGAAATCACGAAGCTGCTAGTGAGAGAGTGAGCACAGAGACCCTGGGATCCAAATTCCAGTGAGTTTAGCAAGATTTCTAAAAATGACTCAAATTTCATCTTCTCAAGAAATGTATATTGGGCTTATGTTAATTTTCCAGGCATTGCATCTTAAATCCTTTGTCTTGGTACACAAGTCTCAACCTGGGTGGATATAATGGTACGAGGTCTTTGGACTTGCTTGAGTCTGGGAAGTGTGTATTCATTCACTGGGCAGATGTTTATGGACCGTCCACTGTGGTGCTGTGGCTGGCACTGCTGTGGGTGACATGTGTCTGTTGATAAATGAGACTGGCGTTGCTGCTGCCCCGGGAGGTGACAGGAGATCTCCTTCAGTTACACTTAGTGTCTTGCACAGAACCAAGCTCACTTCCGGAGAAATTTATAAAAGAATTAGGTTCAAATGCCTCTGAGGATTTGTATTCTGAATTTAATTTAATATGTTTCTCATCCACAGAATTTTTGGAAATATTTTAACTCTGTTTCTGAAAAACCTGTCACACGTTCGGATTTTATGTCTGTTCTTAGCAACATTGAGTACATTCTCATCAAAGCATCGTACGGTCAAGGATTACAGCAAAGCAGGTACTTGGAACTTTCTAGAATTCTAAAATATTTTTCTTATTTGAAACCAAATTGAAGAGATTTGATTCACTTCCCCCCATTACCTCTATTCTTTATTAATATGTATATTTTTGTTCCTCACCAAAACCTTATTAAATGTTAATATTATTCTTATGAAATGTGCAAAAAATGACATAGATTATCCATCTCCTATACTAAAGTGGATATAAAATATAAGTACATGATGGTGATATCTTAGATCAGGATAAAATGTAAAAAAAGGAAAAAGTTCTGCTATTTTCTGCCTTAAACTGGTGCCCGTTTCTTTGTAGCAGTGTGTCAAGAACACTGTCACTGCTCATTTAGTGCTTGTCCCATAAAGAAGCCACTAAGTTTTGACCGCACTGGTGCTTCAAGAAGTCTTTCAGGCGCAGCTCCTGTAACGTTATTTTTAAGCTTTAAAACATCGACTGAGGATGCTGGCCGTGCGATGACAGCGCTAACCTGCTTCTGTACGCTTTCTTCACAGCCGCGAGTAGGAGCTGCTCCCGCGCGGGCTGAGAGCTCTGGTTTAACAGATGGGCAAAGACCACCATGTAATGTGCTATGTTTCTAGAAAGGCTCTTTCTAAATATGAGTGTTTCCTCTCATACTTCTCAACACAACTGTCTCACAGGATCTCGAATGTCTCGATGGAGGTTGGCAGAGAGGCGGAAGGGCTGCGCCCAGGGTGGGCGGTGGCGGCCCTCATAGAGAAGTGCCTCTGTCCCCCTGGCACGGCCGGGCTCTCATGTCAGGTAGGGAGACGCGTTAAAATCCATTTCCTGGGTTTGAGTTGAAATTTGCTTGTTACAGCAGCCCCAAGTGATGAGCAGGACTTGTGTGTATCTATTATATCATTTTTCCCATTAAAAGAAATTTTAACTGTGGTAAAATATGTATAAACATAAACTTTACCATCTTAACTGTTTTTAAGTGTACAATTCAGTAGTGTTAAGTACATTCACATTGTTGTACAGCCAACCTCCAGAATTCATCTTGCAAAACTAAAACTCTGTACTCATTAAATAGTAGCTCCCCCTCCGCTCTCCCCCAGGCCCTGGCAACCGCCATTCTACTTTCTGTCTCTCTGAATTTGACCACTGTAGGTCCTTCATATAAGTGGAATCACAAACTATTTGCCTTTTTTGTGACTGGCTGATTTTACTTAGTATAATGTCCTCCAGGTTCATCCATATTGTAGCTTGTATCAGAATTTGCTTGCCCCCCTTTTTTTTTCTGGTGAGGAAGATTGGCCCTGAGCTAATATCTGTTGCCAATCTTCTTCTTTTTGCTTGAGGAAGATTGTCACTGAGCTAACATCTGTGCCAAGCTTCCTCTGTTTTATGTGAGACACCACCACAGCATGGCTTGAGGAGCAGTGCTAAGTCTGTTTCCAGGATCCAAACTTTCGAACCCTAGGCTACTGAGGTGGAGCGTGTGAACTTAACCACTATGCCACCAGGCCTACCCTGAGAATTTTCTTCCTTTTTTAAGACTGAATAATATTCCATTGTATGGATAGACTACATTTTATTTATCCGTTCATCCATTAGTGGGCACGTGGGTTGCTTCCACCTTGTGGCTATTGTGAAAATGCCTCTGTGAACGTGGGTGTACAGATCTGCCCACCACCCAGCTTTCAGTTCTTTGGGCTGTATCCCCAGAAGTAGAATTGCTGGGTCAGATGGTGATTCTGTTTTTAACTTCTTGAGGAACTGCCATGCTGCTCTCCGCAGTGCTGCACCATTTCATGTGCCCACCAGCAAAGCACAGGCTGCCAGCTTCTCCACCTCGTCACCAACACCTGTTACTTGCTGTCTTTTTGGTCGCAGCCATCCTGATGGGGGTTGGGGGCATCTCGTTGTGGTTTTGATTTGCATTTCCATGATGATTAGTGATGTTGAACATCTTTTCACGTACTTGTTATTCCTGTCTCTTCTTTAGAGAAATGTCTATTCAAGGCCTTTGCCCATTTTTTAATCAAGTTCTTTGTTCATTGCCTTTTGCATCTCCTCAGGACTGTGCACCCGGATACCACAGAGGGAAGCTTCCAGAAGGTGGTGGCAGAGGACCCCGCCCTCTGCTGGCTCCTTGTGTGCCCTGCACTTGCAACAACCACAGTGACGCTTGTGACCCGGACACTGGGACGTGTCTGGTAGGCTTGTTTGTGTGGTGCTTCCCTGAGGTTTAGAGTTGGAGCAGGCACTGAGCCTTCACATTTCCCGCCCAGAGTCTCCCCGGCTCCTGGGTTTAGAGAGAGCTTAAATTTAACTCAGTGTAACATGTTCATTTATTTCCTCATAAAGGCTTAGCTCAGTGCTGTGACATTGTCGGTGGAAATTCTTTTATAAATTTTGCTTGCTTGAATTTGTTGTGGGCATCAGTTTAGGAATTAGGAATTAGGAAAAGTGTAATTGCAGGGCTGGTGGTTGAGTCGAAGTAGATGAGAACTTTATGTCATAGGATTTGGAGGGTCACCTGCTGGTTTTAAAATAAGTTAACGCCAGTGTTGAAAATTCACCTCTCTGTGTAAAATATTGCCGTCTCCTTACGCGTGTAAAAAAATGCATATTTTCCTGGGGGTCTTATGCTTTGGCTTCTCAGCCTCCTTTCCCCAGACCAAGATTGCTCGTGGGGACGTGAGGAGAACTCTGATCACTGAAAAGGGCTACGTGACCCAGACAGAATCTTGAGGGCCTGACGGAGGACAAGGTCTTGTGTCCGTGATTTTGCTTAGGCTGACGAGCCCTTACTGCTAACATAGAATAATCTGATACTCTTTCCCTGCTCCTGAAATCTCCTTCTTTGTAATATCTCACATGGAGACATTGGTTACTTGTGTAAATTGTGCCAGGACTAACTTGCCTCAGGTAAGCTAAGTCACTGAAGGAGAGTGAGCTGCCCGTGAGGAAAGACACACCTGAGGCTTTTGAGGCCTTGTGTGGCCTCCTCATGAGGAGGTCGACAGAGGAACCGGGACGGGGGCTGCCAGCTGTCCTCCAGCCACCAAGGGCCATCTGCCCCGCTTCTGTTGAGAGGCATCTTTCATTTGGGGGAATTTAAAGGTGATTTCTCCTGGGGCGCTGCTGGACGACAGCAGTGCGTGGGTGACTCTAGAAGCAGAAGGACTGCACGCTTCCCTCAGTTAAAAAGATACGTGTCACTCTTTGCTGACCCTGTCGTAGATGCGGAATTGAAGAATGATTCCAGTCATCCAGGGTAAGACGGACTGAAGGAAGAAGCAAACAGCTGCAGTGCTATTAAAAAATGTCCCCACTCTGATCAGGTCCTGCTCCAGGCAAAAGAACAGAGCTAATAGAGAAAGTGAGAAGGTCGCATCCCAGGATTTGAGGAGAAGTGATTTCAGGCAATTTAAAGCGAGGTGTAATTAGCCAGAGAGCTCCCTTGGCCAATGCTGGGGACAAGGGTCACAGGGACAGTTAAAGAAATTGATCAGTTCTTCCATGCTGCATCTTCCCTTGGTGCAGCTAACTATTTTAACAAGATTAGGTACTCCTGGGACATTAAATTATTGCCTGCCTTTCGTGGCCCAGATCTACCAGAACAAAGGTCCAAAATCAGCAGCTGACCTGTCAGTTTGTACCCGGGAAAGAACACAGCCTGCTTACCCCAATCCGTGAGAGATCTCCACGGCAGTCTCCCGGGAGAAACCAGTACAGATGCCTTTCAGACAGTGCTCCGCTGCGGGGCAGTGGTTGGCCAGTTACCTGGAACCCAGAAGAGATCGCACCTGGACCTGTCAGTTCAGTTTGGCAGTGCACAGCAATGCATATGCACACTGCCAGAAGATGCTCGGGGTCTAAATCTAGTCTGCTCTTCTGCAGCCTCATGGTGTTGAGCAGAATGCATTTTGTTTCGTGCTCATTCTCTTTTTACGGATTTGTTTGTATGTTCGTCTCTAGTGACTTTTCCTTCATTCATGGTTACCACTTATCACCAGTTCTTTTAAACAAAGCCCTCTCTAAACAGAAAATAGTGTCTGAGCTTAGAGTACAAAATCTCAGGGTTGCAACGGACCTTCTGTTCTTGTCAGAGTCCCTTCAGGTCCTAAGTCTGAACGACAACATCCATGCCAAGTGATTATTGAATGTATGTTTACACACTTCCAGCAATGGGGAGCTCACTCCCACACAGCCCAGCTCATCTTTGGACAGCCCTGATTATTCCTGGAACTGTCACCCCTGGACCATCCACCTGTTGGTACAGTTTTATTCTTTGGACCCATCGAGACAAACTGCTAATTCAAATTTGTTTCTGATAAGTGGCAATAACTTAACAAACAAGTTGCAAAACTGCTTGATAAAATTCGTCTTTCACATATTCAAAGGCCCTGAATCTTCAGCCCTCTTGGTTAGATGTCCTCAGTTTATACTCCTGCTGGTCATGTGGAATGGTGTGGGTCTGTTCACCATCCTCAGGTGTGAATGTCATCATCTGTCCTAAAACATGCTGACCGGAGTCCCAGTGCCCTTTCTCCAGGGTGGATGGGGCCTCCCTCCCCACCTCTAGGTACTGTGCTTCCATGACGCAGCCTGTGAGTTTTGCCAGCTCAGTCACTGCTGCCTTCACCAAACTAGATGGACACTAAGGCGCCTATGTTCCTTCCACAAGTTTAGCCCCACTCCTTGCTCTTTGAACTTGGGAACTTACCTTGCCTCTTCAGGCTTCATCTCTTAGATCCCTTTTGTGGTTTAGTACAACAACTCACTTCCATCTGACACACTCTCTTAAGCTCTCCTTATGTTCGTGTTATCATATAGGAGGGCGTCAAACCTTCTGGACCTGATTTTGTCATCTGACATGTAGGACGTTCATCCCTCTTCATGTGACTGGGCCTTTGGTATTATCATGAAAGTGATTGATCAGAAATGCGACCTGGAAGGGGGTGGGGAAACCAAAGACCAGGCAGAGACAACTTAACTGTTTTACAATTAAAAATTGACTGACATTCTCCCTGTACTTCCCACAGCCACTGACTCATCCCACACGTCACCCTGGCAGGTTCTTTTTGCCCTGCTACTCTTTGGGGCAGCTTACCATCCATTCTCTAGGGTCTTGACAACCGAGAGCTCACAATTTGTTGTGTTAGAGGGTGTTTTGAATGCTGGAGTTGGTATTAGCAGTCGAAAACCAGAAAATCTGCTTAAATCTCCTCTCATCATCTAATATTTATTCCTTATCAGTCTTATGTCATATCATTAAAACAAGTATTTAACACATTTTCTTTTTGAGAGAGACGTTGCAAATTTTACTTCTAAAGACATACAACTTTTAGGGGCCAAGTGGATCTCAGTAAAATCTATTTTCATCAGGTGAAATAGGAATACAATTTTTAAATGCAAAATACTGCAATATTTTTTAATTAAGAGAAACTTAAAAATAGTTTTTCAAACTTAGGAAAAAATTGCATTCTACCCCCTTTCTTGCTGCCAAGGATAAAAGTCAGAGTCAGTTCGCAGCTTTGCTCTGTGGCCCCCAGCGTTACTCGCCTTTCCATCCGTCCGTCCCACACAGAATCCACTGCCTGGGGGCTGGGCGCGTAGGGCTCCAGCTGCACAAAAGCCGGATGTCAAGCTGGAATCAGATGCCAAGAATTACTTGCTCTTTTAGCTTAAAAATTTTTTAATAGCAAGGTCGTAGGTCCAAATAAATAAAATGTAACTGGGGATGATTTGGTTATTGCAGGAAGCTGTTGGTGGTGCTCTAAAGCCCTGCCTCTTCTTTCCTCCCTGTCTATTCCCTAAATCACGCATCCGTCCACTCCTGCTCTTTCAACTCCCCACACTGATCACTGACCCCCACTGTGTGCGAGACCTCTGGGCTTCAGGTTGTCTGTTTGGTCCCTATATGTTTTAGATCCATATTTGAAGGCTCTGAAATTCGGCTGCTTTTAGAGCCCTTTGTGTGTATTTTAGCCCTGTGTATATTTTCCATAAGAAGAATGTGTTGATAATCTCTAGGTTGTATTCCTTACAATAAATGAAGACCGCAGAGCTGGTCACGTTTCCAGGATTTTAAAAATATGAAGAAAAATGCTCTCTCTTCTTTAAGAATCAAGAAAAAAAGATGCTAACTGATATAAAAAGTGGTTGTGCTCAGATGTTACCAGATAAGGGTGATTTCTAACAATTTCCCGTTGCTTCTTTCCCTCTCCTCTTGAAACGTGGGGCCCCAGAACTGCAGTGACAACACCGCTGGCGACCACTGTGACGTCTGTGCTCCCGGGTACTATGGGAAGGTGACTGGTTCGGCCAGCGACTGCGCTCTCTGCGCCTGTCCTCACAGCCGCCCTGCCAGGTGAGCCTGCACAGGTGCGCTGGCACACCCATGCTGCCGAAGCTGGGGCTGCGTCCGTTTTCAGCCTCATTTTCCAAGGTCTCTATGTGGTCGATTTTAATTCATATTCTCTGTGTGTTGAGAAAGGCTAATTTTAAGAAAAAGTGTTCCTTCTCACAGTATGTGAAGAGAATCTTTTCAAAAGCCAAGTGTCTGTGCTGGTATTGGGTATTAGGATGGAACCAACTAAAGAAGGGATTGTGAGGTTTTGGTTTTTGAAGACAAATTTTAGCCTCCAACCTGTGTCTAGTGTGCCTACAGATGAATGGGTGTTAACTTTATGAATAATGTGAAGAATTCAGCTCCCATCTAGTGTAAGGAAATGAGGTTAGAAGTGTGTCTGCTGGAGACAATGAAGAGTGGCAGTGCCACAGAGTGGTGGCCTCAGGCCGGAGTCTGCCCTGTACACGTGGTGCTTGTGTAGAATTATCTGACCGCAAAAAAGAGCTGATGTTTTAAGTGGGAACTGGAATATCTGTGGGTCCTCTTTGGTTTGAGTGAAAACTGTACTTCATAAATTCATAACATTTCATTATTGCTTAGAATATTTGACGAGGGACTGAGTATGTGTAGATCAAATACCAACTTTTGGCATACTAAAATGAAGTTTTCTTTTTTTTTTGAGGAAGATTAGCCCTGAGCTAACTGCTGCCAACCCTCCTCTTTTTGCTGAGGAAGACTGGCCCTGAGCTAACATCCATGCCCATCTTCCTCTACTTTATACGTGGGTCTCCTACCACAGCATGGCTTGCCAAGCAGTGCCATGTCCGCACCCGGGACCTGAACCGGCGAACCCCGGGCCACCGAAGTGGGACATGCGCACTTAACTGCTGCGCCACCGGACCAGCCCCTGAAGTTTTCTTTTTAATATTTGCTTGAATCTTCTGCCTTTTATCGTCTCCCAGTAGGTGGTGCTTGACAGTGAGCACTCGATGAGAGTGTGGAAACTGCCCTTGTAAAATATCAAGCATCCTAAATTTAGTGTCACTATTATTTAACTTTTTGCGTTAAATCTGTTTATACATTTTGACTCACCAGTTTCACTCCTGTAATCTAAGCTATGGAAATACTTGCATATGTGTATAAAGATAGATGTATTTTAGCATTGCTGTATTCAGGAGAAATTGGGGAGGAAACTGAAATATCTACTTACGGGCGTTAATTATACACATGGTGGTACATACCTTTAGTGACATATTGTACAAACACTGAGAAAAGGAAAAGATATATCTGTATGTACAGAATTGGAGAAACGGCCAATTAAATTGTGTAATTTCATGTATAATACGATGCCATTTTGGAAAAAATTCCTACCTGTAGCTCCGTGGCTGCAGGTGCCCAGAGCAGTGTTTGGAAGGACATCTCCCACTTCTACTCTGCACATTTCTGTACTGTTTGAATATTTTACTTCTTCAGTCTGAAAAGGTTCTAACCATGCCCACAGCCCAGGCGAATGATTGAGGCTCATTGTTAAGAAGAGAGTGAGGGTGTGAACATTCTCTGTATGTGCTGTGCATCTGGGAGGCCCTCAAATTCTTCATTTCCTACATAGTTTGTGTTTCCACTGAAGTCTGTCTCTTTAGTGTTTAAGGAGGAAAAGAAGTCAGAAGTGAAGCGGGGCTGATACAGAATCCTGTAACTCTTTCTGGAAACTTCTCTCACTATCCAAAAAACCAGACTACCCCAGCGGTTTGTTACCAGTGGTTTGCAGGTGCCAGCTGAGCCCCTAGATGGTGTGTTGCTAATTTAAAATGTGGAGGCAGAGGTTGTTGAAAAGAAGGGAATAGGCCAAAAGCTGAAATCCATGCGTGAGGGTATCAACATCTGGTTGGATTATTAAACTCTGGGCTGCTCTGTCACGTTGCTTCTAACAGCCCATCATATGACCATCCACCTTTAGGTCCATTTATTTTCAAATTCCACCCTCACTCTTGCTTTTCTTCCCTCCACAGCTTTTCTTGCCTTCTTCCCATTACAGTCAGTTACGTTCCCGGCCTTGGTCCAGCTCTGTTCTCCCTGCTGTTTTGCATGCTGGCTCAAAGTCATGTACACCTGTCTCTAATCACTCTTTCAGGAGCCTGCCCCGTGGCGCAGCGGTTAAGTACGCACGTTCCGCCTCAGCGGCTCGGGGTTCGCTGGTTCGGATCCTGGGTGTGGACTTGGCACTGCTTGGCAAGCCCTGCTGTGGTAGGCGTCCCACGTATAAACTAGAGGAAGATGGGCATGGATGTTAGCTCAGGGCCCGTCTTCCTCAGCGAAAGGGAGAGGATTGGCAGCAGTTAGCTCAGGGCTAATCTTCCTCAAAAACATAAATTTAAAAAAATCACTCTTTCGTCTAATAAGTCAGATAATTCTTCGCTTAAGTCTCAGAACAAAGCCCTTCCCACCTGGGAAGCTTGGTGACGAATTGGTCGTAATGCCTGGGGCCCTGTTGCCCTCACACTCACAGCCGTCACTGGCAGGAGTGCTGAGAGCGTCTTCTGGAAACAAGAGATGTGCACACCTGTATTGATTACATGCCTGTTTTCCTTCTTTTTGCCCAGTAGATTTTAAGCCCTGAAAAGCTTGTGCAACTGTCCAGTGCAATCACTTAACTTCTGGACAGTATCACGTACCCGAAGAGTGATGAGTAGGTACCGTAAGAAAGAATTGAAGTTGTATATCTGAAAATACAAAAGCATTTCCTTTCCCTCAGTTTCAGTCCTACGTGTGTCTTGGAAGGTGATCACGATTTCCGCTGCGATGCCTGTCTTCTGGGCTATGAAGGACAGTACTGTGAAAGGTACGCTGGGGAGTTCCCACGTGGAAATTGCTAGGCACGTCTGCTCCTTTCACAGGTGTAGGACACGTTTACTAAAGGGGTTTGGGAGGCATTGTCAGTTTGGATGTGCGTGATTGATATGGGACCTCATTGCTATCCCCAAACTGAGTTTGCTATGTATTAATTCAGGTAAACGCACTTTCTATGACCATCTCACCCTCCTTTTAGGAAATAAAATGTAGAGTGAGGTAAATGGGCTGTATTCTTTGCACTCATTTGGCAGAAGTGCTTGCTGTCCTGGTCAGGAGCTGGTTCTGTATTTGCTCACGGTGTTGACCTGCTGCCCATGCTGTGTGTCTCCTCTCTGTAGGTGCTCTTCAGGCTACCACGGGAACCCTCGAGCACCAGGTGGCACTTGCCAGAGCTGTGACTGCAGCCCGCGTGGCTCTGTTCACAGCGACTGTGACCGCAGGTCCGGGCAGTGTGTCTGCAGGCCAGGGGCCACGGGGCTCCGATGTGAGGAGTGTGAACCGAGGCACATTCTGGTGGAAAGCGATTGTATTTGTGGGTATTCCTCCTCCAAATGTTTAAAGATGGTTTTTCCTCTCAAAGGCTTTCCTGTTGCGGTGCCCTATGGTGCCCAAGAAAGTCCTGGATTTTCTATGAAGCTTAGATTGCTGTTACATCTGCTGAACTGAACTTCTTATAGTGCTTTTCGTCTGAGGCAGGAAGGTCTAGACAACAGCTTTGATCTCTTGGGCACTGTAAGCAGCTCGGCACTTCCGACTTCACAGTTTAGCTGTGTCAGCATTTCCTGTAGCGGAGCCAAGGGCCTCTCAGTGCAGAGAAGGAACCCTTTGTGGGGCTGTCATCACTGTTACCCAGATTTCACTACGGCTTCAGCTCTTGGCTGTTGCGGATTTTTTTCCGCTTCTGATTTATTTTGATGGCAAGTACCTGAGGCCGTCGTCTTAGGATGTCTTCTTAGTGGTCCTCGGGAAAGATAGGGAGGAAGTGATGCCAGGATCAGCACATTCAAGAGCTTTGCTGCTTTTGTTGTTGTGTTTGGTCTAAGTAAAAACACATCCACTGTTTTCCCTGTCTCCTTCGTTAGTACTGGCTGAAGATGCGTCTGCAAACTCTCTGAGGACATGATAGGCCCAGTTTTGAAAGGAAGTACAGTTGGAATTCATTGCCATTGGTCCCAGTCAGAGAGGAACAAATGCACCGTGAAGGTCATAGCTGCGTAACAAAACGTGTGCCAGACCTGGGATCCGCCCTGGGGATCAGTTGGTTGCTTCTTTCTGTGTGACCCCAGGGGAGTCCCTGATCTGATCACAGTCTCAGCGTCGTTGTTTGCGAACGGGCTTAGGACTTCCTGGCCAGCTGCCTCTCACGGTTGGCATTAGAATGACATCGGATGGGCTCCTGGAAGCCTCGCTGTGCACTCTGCCTGCAGATGCTCTTACTACAGAACGGCTTAGGCAGACCACCGGGAAGATGCACCAGCTGCTTGGCCGTTAACTTAAACTTTCTTTTTCCTTCAGCTTGTGATGACGCATGTGTAGGTGTGCTGCTGAGTGACTTGGATAACATCGGTGATAACATTCTTTCTGTGAACCTCACCAGCATTATCCCTGCTCCCTATGGAATTTTGTCAAACCTGGAAAATACAACTAAATATCTCCAGGTAGGTCCTGGGAATTCAGAGGTGGATAGAAACACGTGTCACCGAGAGACAGAGCTGACTGGAAGTAGGAGTCATTGTTGGTGTCCCGCACAGGTGTGACAGTGTCATTCCCAGCACCCCCGCTGGAAGGGCTCCAGCCTCCCCGGGACCCTGGCCAGGAGCTTCCCCCGCACATGTCCCGCTTTCACTGGGGGACAGCTCTAATTGTTTGAGACCTAGTCCATGGATGCCTCCGTCTACATCCGTGCCCCGTGGTCCTTCTGCCTTTTGGAATAACACGATGTCCACTTGCTCCTCTTTATGACACATCTTTGGATAGTTGTAAACAGCTGTCCTATTTCAAATATAGAAAACAAATCTGGATGGTCTCTTTCTAAATGTTAGAATATGCTGAAATCAACTGTTTTCTGTAAATGTATTATTCTTAACTTGAGTTGCAGGGCACAGATTTTATCCTCCCTGAAGATTGTACAAAGATCTCTGGGGGTAAATCATAGTTTTTGTATTTAGTGAAACAGGATCTGGGTCCAAAAAAAGGGTGAGAAGTTAAGAAATTAACTTAGTAGACAGCATTCTACTCTAGTGTTTTAATTCTAACTGGAAAAAAATATGATTCTTAATTTTGTTTTAAACCTATACATTAAAATTTGGGATAATTCACTGTGTCATGCAGTAATAAAAAGAATAGTCATTCCTGAATGCCTTTTTTAGATAAAAGCTTTTCTCAGACTTAACATTTCCTTAGGCCTGTGTTCATGTGTGTGTATGTGTGATGTGCTTGTGTGTGTGTGTCTGTATGCTTGCGTGTGTGTGTGTGATGTGTGTGTGTGTTGGAGTCCAGCTACTTCACAGTCCTTTCTTGTTTACAGTGGCTTGTTTTCTGTAGACATGATGGCAGTAAGGAAAAGTAAGGGAACTCTGAGATGTTTTATATTGTTTTTCCTCAGATGGAAAAAAATAGTTTTGAAAGATAAGAAAAAATTCTCCAAAAAGAAAAAGAAAGAAAGAAATGTTAAATTTCTTTTCCACTCGCTATAGACACAATCAATAAATACTATTTTCCATCAGTTTGGGCCCCAGCAATATACTGTATTTTAAATTCATCAAGTAAGATAAATAATTTAAAATTTTAGTATTTTTGAATGATTTGCTCTCATTTAAACCACTTTGTCACTTTTTGGGGTCACTTTTATCACTTTAAACACTTTTTCTGTTTGTGTAAAGCATGCAAGAGGTTAAGAGTGTGAGCTCCGCGCTGTTGGTCGTTTTCATTATTTACCTGCACCACGACCGTGCGCAAGCTCTTTAGCTCCCCTGACCCAAAACAATGGTTTAGCCATTTCATGGGGTTGTTATAAGGTTTGACTAAAGTCATACAAGTAAAGAAGTTAGAAGAGTGTCGGCGTAAATTAAGCACTTAATTATTAGTAATTATGAAGGCATTTCTTTACTTAATACTTTTGGGTTTTAGCCTAGTAAGCGTTTTTTAAGGTGTTAGCAATTACAGTTAGAATTTATGTGACTCTGATATTGAAATTAAGCCAGACTTACACAAGCACTCAGCAGGATCAGACTCTGTAACACACCAGACTTTGAGTTCATATCTGACAGGAAATATAAAGCAAATGATGGCACAATGGAAACATGTTGCTATAATCAAAACAAGTTTATGTGAATCATTTTATTTTTTAAAGCAATTTCAAGGAAGGAAGAACTTCTTTTTGTGAGCAAAAAAGGAAATAAGTGATTCATAGGTGAGAACCAGCAAATTCATTTTGCAGCATTGTAATTGGTTTTCTTCGTTCTTTTTAGGAATCTGTATTAAAAGAAAATACACAAAAGAGACTGGCAAAAGTTCAGCTTGAAAGTGTTGCAGAACATACGGATGACCTGCAAAGGGAGGTAAATTCTTCACAAAAAGGGCCCGCTTCCCCCCCCAGCGCTTGCGAGCACTCGCAGTAGGGCTGTCTCAGCGGTTCTGGTGAGCTCGGGCAGCCTCTTCCTCCCAGGAGCTGTGCTCTAGGTGCTTTGTCATCAGGTTGGTTTGAACCCTATGCTGTAGTCCCTATGCTTTGTGGGAAAAGGCTCCTGATTTAATTTCTCTTGTCACCTCTGCTGAGGGAAGAGTGGGCAGTCGCTTTGCCATTTGCCTCTTATTTCTCCTGTGAACCAGGGGGTGGGTGGGATTAAAAGGTGGCTGAGAGTCCTTCCTTCTCCTAATTTCACTGCATATCCAAGCCCATGGTGAGCGCCGGCCCTCAGAGGCACTCCCCTGAACGCGGACGCTGCTTGCTGCACAGGCCTCGTCATGTGGCGTCTGTGCCACAGTCAGCCTGCAGGCCACGTGCTTCTGATTTGCGGACTTTGAATGGCAAGAGAGCTCATTTTGATGTCAGCAGTAAATTACTTACTCTGTTTAGCTCATGCCAGATTAACGGTTTTTAGTGACCCAGAAAAGAATCTCCTCATTTGCAGGTGGTGCGGGAGGCCTAGCGTCAAATTTATAATTTTCACTTATGAATTTCGTGTGCGTGTGCACACTTACACGCATGTGTGTACATGGAGATGCGTATGGGAGTGCACCTCCAGATGGGTGTCTCTAGTCTCTGCGTCTCAACGTGCATGCACGTACGCAGTCACGCACCCTAGAACGTGTTAGCCTGGCTTCTGTTGACTTAGAATTAGTGATGATTTGGGAAGAGTTTAAGGGTTTGAGTGTGGGCTTTAAGTACCTAACGAGCAAACATTTGGTAGGAAGGGATAAGCTGTTAAAAGTAAATTCTCTCCATCCATTAAAGAAGGGTGTCTTTATATTTTGACTAGAAAACACTTTTAGAACCAGTCTGAGTTACTTTACACTCCTGGAAATTACAAACACCCTTCCCTTTTACAAACTGTAACATTCCTAATAAAAATAACAGCTGAAGGCAGCGAAGTCTCAAGCCCTGGGCTGCCAGTTTTACAGACATCATCGCATTTAATCCTGATAAAGCCCCCCGAGGTAAGTGTTATTATCACTCCGCGATGTTGGTGACGCCAGGAAATGTTAAGTACTAGGCCACCAGCTGGGCAGGATCAGGCCTAAGCCCAGCGTGCCTGACTCTGTGTTCTTAACTCCTCCACTGAGTGCTCAAGGTCAATACAAATTGGTAAGATTTTACTTTCTGTTTTCTGTTCACTTAGGTCATAAACTGAATACAAGGTCTTCACAATAGAGACAGTAGCAGAGTCTGTGGTTTGATAACCAATTAGGCTGCTTTTAAAACTATACCATCTTTTCTCACACAGAGTGAGAGATTCTTGCATTAATCACTTAGTCAGTTCCAACACTGAAATATTAACCGTGGCTTACATGATAGTGTACATCTTTACTCTGTATTCTGGAATATATTTTGTAGTTTCAGAGAGACAAAACCGGAGTACCAAAGCTTGCATATTATTCAAAGTCAAACTAACCTGAGACTTTATTTTCTGCCAGCTCACTAGAGTGTTAACAAGTAGCCAGCACGTGGCCAGGGAGACTGAAAGAACCCTCAGCAAGAGTCAAGAGCTCGTGACATTTACAGAGCAGCTGCAGATACACATCCAAGGTCTGTAGTCAGTGTCTCGCTTGGGGACCGTGTGCCTTTTTGGTAGAAAAAGCCCCATTCGGTTTATTAAGTGTATGAATGGGTGTGTGTGACTTGCCTTGGGCTTCCTAGAGCCAAAGGACAGGAATGCTCTGTGGTTTGGGGATCCTGATGGGTCTGGATCATAATATTTCATTGAGAGTTTTATCTTTAAACAAAACGGATGTTTCCTTTTTCCTTTTCTATCTTATGCCTTACACTTAAATCCTAAGTATTAAGCAGGTGTGGTGCCACCCCATCTGTTAGGAATTTGTCAAATTAATACTTATTAAGTGGAGCACAGGGAGCTGGATGGTGAGCCAAGGTCCCACCACAGACCTAAGAGAAAATGCAGTAGAGACGCTCCTTACTCACAGGTCCGGGAGGAAGTGCGGCATGCCTTGGTGGGCACCCGAGAGGCCAAGGCAGGGTGTGGGCAGAGAGAGACAGACCTGGGGCACGGGCTTTATTAGGGTCGGAGGGTGGAGTGCTCTGGGATTCTAGGCTAAGGACAAATTGGTCAATCCAAACCAAAGAAGCAGGTAAGCCCTACGGGGTCTGCTCTAAGGGGCGCATGGGGGTGGGGCTGGGAGGCGGGGAGACTGCCGGTCACGAGGGCAGCTGGGAAAGCGTACCAGGAGCTTACATTTGCTTATGCCGCTGCTGGCTGCTCTCTAGGGCACTGCCTGTATGAGGGGCTGGTGTCAGTTTAAGATTCCTGCAGGCTGCTTGGCCAAACAAAATGGATGCCGAAGCACCAACACCATGGAGTAGCTTTGCTCACCTTCATGCCTTTCCCCAGAATGGGAGCTGCTGGGATTTGGGGCTTCCCTGTGGTCCCAAAGTAGATCCACGATATGAGAGTGATGGAGTCACTATTCAGTTGGGATGTCCTGTCTGATCAGGCTTTTAGAATGCTGTTTTCAGTTTTCTGGCTACCAGAAACATATTCTTGCTTTTCTTTTTGGATTGTAGTGTAAGGGCATAAAAAGTACAGAACCCAATACAAATAGACTTTCCAGGACAAAAGGTAAGGAAATTATTAGAACAAATAATATGTTTAATAAAATAGTATCAAATATTGGTGGTTCATTCATACAGTAAATATTTATTGGGCGTTTCTAGGTGCAAATGTTTGTGCCAGGTGCAGGAAATGCCGAAGTAAACCTGATGGCCACGGCCCCTGCCCTTACAGTGTTTCTGGGTGTGGGGAAGACCAACATTAAACAAACCAGTCAGCCCAGTCTGTGAGTGTTCTGACAGGGGTGTGCAGAGTGCATTGGGGTGTACGGGGTGGCCTGGCTGGGCCTAGACATTCAACCCAGTTTAGGGGAGCAGAGCAGGCTTCACTGAAGAAGGTTCTAACTCTTTCCATCTTAGTACTGTCCACTTTTGAGAGACTTATTAAATGATTGATGAATTTTCTCCACAGAAATGATTGAAAAGGCAACAACTCTAAATCAGACCTTAGATGAAGATTTCCAGCTACCCAGTTCTACTCTTCAGAATATGCAAGAGAACATTACATCTTTGCTGGAAATCATACAGAAAAGGCATTTTATGCAGTTGCACCAAAATGCCACCCTTGAACTCAAGTAAGTCCTAAATACCATTCATGACACAACGGATGAGAGGGAGGAACTTGAATGCTGAGGAGGGAGGAGCCCCGTGGGAGGAGGGGAGGGAAAGAAAGCTCTCACTGGGGCTCTATTGTCAAGTCAGTGAAGAGATGGGCGCTGGCCCCTCCAAATAGAGAAGAGTGTTATCAATGCCAGTATCTCTGTCTCTGTGCTCTTAGGCCATAGGTTTTGTTTTTCTCTGTGGCTCTGGAACATTTTCACCTAGCATGAACGAAATAACCTCATGATACTGTATTTATTGAAGATGAAATATAATGCAATAAACTCTAATGGGAGAAAATATAGTCAGTGGCTACTACCTATGCGGTTAACGCCAAGACGAATTGACATTTTGCCAGAATAACTTAGCTCAGTTGTGCAAACCCTCATCAAAACCTACGACGTGAAATGACAGATCATAAAGAATTATTAGACATGGTCACTAGGAGCTTGTGAATTCCTTTCATGCTTTGTTCTTAGTATTTTCGCACAATTATTACTTGATTATAGCACAGGCTATTTTTCTGCCAGGCTGTGATAAATGTCTTAAGTACTGGTTTAAATAGTTATACAATACTCCATCAAAATTCTATCCTCTATAATGAGATCTTTAAACTATTTTTAATATATTTTGCTATTTTAAGTAGTGTTGTAACAGACATCTTAGACAAAAATGTATTTCTATATTTCACATTATCTTATCAGGGTAGACTTACCTTTCTAAATTATTTTCTAAAAGATTTATCTAAAACAATGTCCATTTCCACTGGCAACACACTGAAGAGTTGAGCTTACATCTTTTTTCATCACTGAATCTGATTTCTGACGTTGTTGATTTGTTGGGTGAAAAACAAAAGGAGGAACTCACTGTCATGTGGAATTTGGAGAGAGAACTAGTAATCTAACAACTAGAACGTTAGGGCCCACAAGGTCCCGAGGGAACTAGGAACTACATGAAGGGAGATGAGAGTGGGCGAGGGCCCAGGCGGTGGGGGAGGGAGCTGCCGTCTACCGAGCGCTCCTCCGTGCCAAGGACCTGCCCTCTGACCATCTCAGCCACCTTGGCAGGCAGGGAAGAATCCAGCTGGGGAAACTGAGGCCCAGAGACTGTAAGTAATTTGCCCAATGTTAAACCTCCAGGATAATGGGAAACCTGACCCCAAACCTAAATCTGTGTTTCTCTAAACCGTGTTATTTTCCAACCCAAAACAGAAGGAAGGACCATTTGAGACCCAGTCCCTAAGAGACAGATGGGTGGAATTTTGACGGTCAGGTCAGGGACCGTGCCTCTACACCCACGCTAGATTCAAGTCATGCTTCTCTGACCCTGGCTCATCACCTGCATCCTGCCTTCGCCTGAAATGCGTGGCAGCAGGGAACGCTGGAGGGAAAGGAGCTCACCCTTCCACGCAAGACTTCCATTCTGGAGGCAGCCACCCCAGGCTCGGCTCTGCCCCCTAACCTTCCAGAGCTCCCCACTGCCTCTCCAAGAATATAGGAACATCTGTCTGATTCCAGCTGCCTTTCGCTCACACACTCCCCCGCCCGTCTCCAGCTCATCCTGGGCTCTCCGGCTCCTCCCGGTGCTTCCTGCCCCCACACGTGGTTTCCCATCTAACTGTCCCTCCCTTGGCTGCCCATCAGAGGGGAGCTTATCAAAGATGGAGAGTCCCTGGAGATCCTCGGGGGTGATTTTGTGAGGCTGTCCTCTCCCACATTACTCTTACACTGTCAGTTCATGCCTTCATTCAACAAAATGGATTAAGCCCCCAGTGGCGGGCATTGTGCTAGGAGTTGGGGACACGACGGAGGACAACAGAGCTTTTTGCCGTCTAGGAGCTCACAGTCCAATTGGGAAGAGTTCATTTTCTGAATAGCATTGGAGAGAAGGGGAGAAGGCCCTCTCCCTGTCCTCCTCAGTGCCCCAGCCCTCCCCGTCTAGGCCCTCCTGTCACCTTTTCTCTGTTCTTGCACTTCTTCCGTTGCTATTTGGAATAGGTTATTAATAAGGTTGCCGATCTCTCTCTTTAATTTGTAAGTTAAATTATTACCAAAGAGACCATTTATTTAAAAAAATTAAAGTTTAGAATATGTTCTCTGGTCTCCACTTCTTTATTTTCCGTAGGTAATCCCTATACTTATGCCATTTCAAATTCCATGGACTATTTTAGAAATTATTTATCAGCCCTTTAATCATACTTCTTAGAAAACTGGTAATTTATGCTGAAGTGTGGCAATCCTGTTGGTGGGAATATTTAGCACGCTTATCATGCTTGCTTAGCATGCATGTGTCAGGGTCCCCAAGACCACCTCCATATTCAGAGTTTCACTAGGACCCTCAGGACTCAGCATATAGTTGTACTCACAGCCAAGATTTCTTAGGGCGACGCATTAAGGATGCACAGCTGGTCAGGGAAGAAGTCACAGTGGAACCTGGGGGCGTGCGCACAGGATTCCCTCCTCTCTCCTTCCCAGGACGGGTCACAGAGCGCTCTTCCCACAGCAGCAAACATGCACAAACATGCAGCGGCACCTGTGCGATGTTTCTGCCCAGGGAAGCCCATTGGAGGTTCAGCATCCAAGGTTTTTCCTGGGGGCTGGTCCAGTAGTCACACTCTGCCTAGCACGTGCCTGAATTCCAGACTCCCACAAGGAAGGCAGGTGTTCAGCATAAACCACACTGCACCAACAGCGGAGGCAGTGAGCCACTCTTATCAGTTAGGAAACAGCAGGAACGCTTGCAGACGGCAGCCAAGGGCCAGCCTTGCAGCAGGCCTTTCTAAGGATGGCCAGCTCCGGTCTGCTGTGTTACCCTGTAGTGCACACTATAAATGATCATTTGTAGCTGTTTCCAGCTGTCTTCCACGCTGCATCCCCAGAGCGATCAAAAGAGATTTCGTTAAGGAAATGTGTCCTATGACCAGATAAGCTTGGGAAACACAGTCTACTAGGGAGAGACAAGTTCCTAACTGTAAGTCTTTTCAGAGCTTTCAGTGCGCTGACGTGCATCTTGAACCTCCAAGAGGAGCCTCGGGAAGGCAGCTCAACCTGCTTCACCACAGGCTTTTCTCAGGGAACTTGCTGACCTGTTTGTGGGATGCTAGTGTGAGAAACACTGGTTTCCTGTATTAATGGATAAATTTTGCAGGAAGAAGCGAAAGAACAGTGCTGAGGGGTTTTTTTTTCATTTAATCTTCTTCAAGTCATTGATGACTATGTCATTGCATCTGATCACCATTTGGATGGTAAAGTCATTACATAGATTAAAATTTAACCTCTATTTTAAAATTTCTTAGATACCTTGTTTAATGATAAGAAGTGATGGATTCGTTGTCAGACATTAGAGATCTCTTGAACTCACTTGTCTGTTTCCATGTACTGTGTTGTAGTTCTTGCTGCCTGTGTCATGGTGCAACATCTTACTATCATTAAAGATCATAAGAATGTTCAGAAAGTCCCTGATGATGTTCTAATGGGTCAGAGCTCAAATATTTGTCTTTGGAAAATGTTTTCTGTTGTGTCTTAGAGCAGCAATCTGATATCCGTGAAAGCTGAGGGTACTTTACAAGCCATTTTCGATGAAATTTTTCAAAGTTCTCCTGACAAATTAAAGCAAGAAGTTTAATGGGATATATTCAACCAGTGCAAAGATTTGTAGTGTGAAAATCTTATTATTCTACGCAACTTTAAGTTCAAATTGATTTAAATAAGCAATTTGATAGCATATTTATAAAAGAATAGGAAAAAATATCCTTTGGCTTTCTAAAGTTGCTTTTTATCAGTGGTGCAAATTATATCTTTCTGGCAATTTGGATTTGAAGGTTTTGATAAAGTCTGTTTCTTAACTAGCTGCAGAAGAGTCTTTATGTCACGTGAGCACATCGGTAACTTCATGGCAACTCCCTGCACGGCCCCCTCCTTTCAGTTTCTCTCCATGTTCTTATGGGAGATTGCAGTTGCCATCGCTCACAGACTGTGGGCCCAACTTCCTGAATCCAGATTCACTGAGGTGATTTCTTCTAATTCCATTACTAAAATACGTTAGAAAGTTTGTGAATAAAGATAGTTTGTTAAGGATAAAGCGTAAATCTGCCATACCTACTGCTGTCGAAGAAAAACTGTTTCCCCTTTGAAGAGGTTATAATGTAGCACTTAGGATCTCAAGGAGAAACTCGGATGGAGATGTAAAGGTTTCTTCCACCATCATTTCTGATGTGAGCTTTGTTGTTGGTTTACTTACGTGTGAACCATCTGTATTTATCAGGGCTGCTGAAGATTTATTGTCACAGATTCAGAGAAATTATCAGAAGCCACAAGAAGAACTGAAGGTATTAAGAGAGGCAGCAAGCGGCCTCCTTTCCAAACACGACAGTGAGGTGCAGGCGGCCGCAGGCCTCGTGAGGGAAGCGGAGGCCAAGACGCGGGAAGGCAGCCACCTGCTGCGCATTGTCAAGGCCAACCTGCGAGAAGTCAGTGTGAGTCCTAATAGCTCTCTCCTCAGGCAGAGCGGGGAACCAGATTCTCTGAGGTGAATAAGACCATTTTGAGCTTCCTGAGAAATGAGCCCCAAGTACTGACTTCAGCACGTAGTGTCAGGCACCAGTCTTCGGAAACCGACTTGCTTTTATGAAGCATCCTTAAAGGTCATTCTTGCTACAGGATAAGAAGCTGCTTGTTCAAGAAGAACAGAACTTGACCAAAATACTAATTGCCGAAGGAAGAGGATCCCTAGATGCT
The DNA here is from genome assembly GCF_037783145.1 of Equus przewalskii. Taxonomy (NCBI): domain Eukaryota; kingdom Metazoa; phylum Chordata; class Mammalia; order Perissodactyla; family Equidae; genus Equus; species Equus przewalskii. Next base: position 33,743,830 of record NC_091837.1, on the reverse strand, counting down.
GCCACTGCAGGTGCAAACGCTGCACAAAAGGCTGTAGCGGTAAGCCACGGCTCAGCGCAGCCACAGCACAGTTTCCAAAGGCGCTGCACACACTTTACACGTGCATCATATCCATTGCTAAACAGATGCACGTATGTTCACGATATTAATTTCTCTTTGCAGCAGTTAGAGCGTCACCGGGATGAGCTACTTTTGTGGACTGCCAAAATCAGGCGCCATGTAGATGATCTGGTCATGCAGATGTCCAAAAGAAGAGCCCTTGACCTTGTCTACAGAGCTGAGGACCATGCAGCTGAGCTCCAGAGACTAGCAGGTGCTCTGGACAGGTGAGACCACACCTTGCAGGAATTCCAGAGAGAATAAGGATGGTTATTTTGATCATAGTGTTGAGTCACTCTTCTTCTTTTGTCAAAAATGAAGACTCCTGTTTTATTTACATGGCAAGGAGGATTTCCTCCCCAGTCTGATAACACAGTTGACCATCAGCATAAATGTATGATGGAAAAATGCAAACTGAACTGGATAGGAATTAAAACAAATGTTATGCTGCAATATCAAGCCATGGGGGTCCTGTCAAGTATCTACTGAGTTCTTGGGGCTTTGCTGGGTTGCATGTGGACAGAACCAGGATATTCATTTCTTTATATATCTTACCTTTTTGGAGCTTATGGTTTGGCTGGCTTTATGCATGGATGGAGGTAGTGGTTGCCCATACGGGGCCTACAGAAATGTTGGGAGTCCTTTTCCCAACTCCTGAAAATACCACCCTGATTATTTTCTCCTGCCTGGGGATCTACCCTTGTATTATAATTATTTTAAGTTATATTTTTGGATATTTGTTAAATATGTCCTCAGCTCATTAAAAGTGCCTTTAAATGAGAAATCCAACTTTAGGCCAGTGGTCTCCAAACTTGTCTGCACATTGGAATAACCTGGGGAACTTCAGAAATGCTGATGCCTTTGTCCCCTTGTCCTCCCCACCCAAAGATTGTGACTTAACTGGTCTGGGATATGGCCTGGCATTGTAATTTTTTTAAAGATCCCCTGGCAATCTAATGTGCAGCAAATGAGCGAGCCAGTGTTTTTGGCCTTACCAGTGATTTACACAATATTGTGAGTTAATTGGTAAATTTATTTATTTTAAATTTGTTATAAATTACCTCTGGGAAAGTCTGGACACACTGGGGATATGTGTGTTTCTATGTGTTGAGTATGTTTTGTGGAAGGGGAAAAATGATATCTTTTCCAATTTGAGGAATGCTGCCATAAAAGATTAAATCACACAGCAAAAGCAATTAAAAATATAAGAAAGAATGTTGTGTGAATTACATGCTGCATTGAGCACTGCCGCCTATGTGTGCCATAGGGATCAGTGATAGAAAATGGAATTAGATACTCAGTTAGCTTCTCTCTTTTCATCATCTTTCATCATTTCCCAAAAGAGAAAAAGAATATTTTGACTACGTACACAGCTAGAACAAAATCTTTATTACTTAGTATGAGTTGTAAACATAATTTGGTATGATACACAAAGTTAAATGACATTATTATTTATTATTTATAAATCACCAAATTTTGCCAGTCAAGTAGTAACAAATAATAACTGCTGATGTCTGGTTTGGGAATCAGGGAACTCGATAACCTTGGGAAGACAATGAAGTGAGTTACTCAGCAGGCGAAGATGTATCAATTGTCAGATTTCATTTTCAAGATGGAACAAGTGGGATGAAATTGCACCATTACCAGTTGGCAAGTTCATGTGATTTGCCCACTTGTGAGAGTGAGGTTCAGATGATTGAAATATTATCTGACCCTCCTCCCAAACCTCTAGTGAATTTCACCAAATTGGTGTATACCATTTGAGAATAAGATTCAGCATCCTTAGATTTGCTTAGGAAAGCTTCCTCAAAGTTAACAAGGACACTTTGGGAGAGATTACAGCCAGTGCACACAGGCAGCAGCGCCCAGACGTGTGCAGGGAACTTGGGGAGAGGTCAGAGGATGTGGAGGGCCGCTCGTGGAAACTGACGGGTGGTTAAAAGACGGGAAACAGCAATAGTCTCTTCTCTGGATATTAACTAAACAGCAGTTCTTAGTGTCATGGTGGCAATGTGGCTACTCCTTCTTAAGAGTACTTTTAGAGCCAGGAGGAAACCCATACGTTGTTATTCCCTGTTGATGATACTTTTCTAAGGGGAAAGGAGCTGGGGGCTTTTAAGAATAGTGGGCAAGTTCAATCTAGTTTGTCATAACATCTCTGAATGTGCTGGTTTCATAGCGGCCTTGGAAATGTTAGACGTGTGTCCCTGAACGCGACCAGTGCCACCCACGTCCATTCCAGTGTGCAGAGCCGGATCGAAGCATCAGAGAAGCTGGCACAAGGTGCTCTCAGGACTGGGACTGAGGCTGGCCTGGTAAGAGATGCCCCCTGGGCCTCGGTGCGCACCTTGCTTTGCGAGGCCTTGAGAGATTGTTTCATAAAGGTGCTTGAGCAAAGACTCAGTGGCTTAAATTTATGCTCGTCAACATGCTTTTTTGGGACCTATTTATGGCTTCTGTCATCATGTGATTTAAGTCTTCATTTCTTAAGGTCATAAATACTTCTCATAAAGACTGGGACTAGCCATGTAAAGATGGGGGAAAGCTCACAGTTTCTTATGACAAAAATGATAATGCTATTTGGTGTCTACTTGAGACGTCTTTTCGTACCTGTGGTGAAGATCTTCATTGAAGGCCTGGTTTTCATCTTCATATATTTAAAAATGGGCTTGTATTCTTTCTCCTTGGCTGTAAATTAAGACGTGTACTCAATATAAATTAGGACAGTGTGAGTGGTCCTTACCTGTTACCTCGTTGACGTCTTAGTTTGGATCCAGCCTGGAGGCTCTTCTGAGAGAGTGGCTCCCCTCTCGCACAGCGTCCCCCCTGCCCTCCCGTCGCGGCTTTCAAGTATTCTGTTTTCCAGCTCTCCGAGTCCCTTGCTTCTAATGGGAAGGCGGCTCTCCAGCGCAGTTCCAAATTTCTAGAAGAAGGCCACAGCCTGAGCAGAAAGCGTCAAGGTTGGTTTCTAGTTTGGCCTGTGGTGCTAAGCTGGGTGACTGTGAAGATGTCTCTGAGCATACTGCCAGGATGTTCTCCTCTCCTGGAGCAATTTGAAACTAACATTTCTTTGTCACGGAAACATTCCAATTTCCCATGATGTAAACATCGTATAATTTCAAATTGTATCTTAGTGATATCTCTGATTTTAGTGTGTGTCCCCTCTAACCTCCCAGACTCCTTAAGCCTTCCTGGATGAGCACATCTTCCACTCACTGCTTCAGCTCCTGAGCTTTCTGTTCTGCCTGGTTTTTGTCAGGATATCTTTGATTTCATGTGCTCCTCGATTCATCTCTCATTGTTTCACAGTTTCTTAAGAGTTATATTATACTTGATACTTTTTCCTTTTTCACAGTGCTATTATAATGTTAGATTTGTGGTAGGTTCTCATTAAATAATTACTGAATATCATAATTGATTTATCAATTTTTCAAAAAGTACCTCTGCAGTTTAGTTTTTCCTAAGAGTTTCAGTAGGCAATTATTTGGCAGATGTGAGACCTACCCACTAAGCATAACACAAAATGGCAGCAAGATTCTGTTGTGTAAGAGAAACATATAAGTTATATAACATATAGTGTGCTTTTCACCTTAATATATCAAAACTATCCAGTCTTTTCCTATAGGAGTGAATATTGGCCGTAAACAAACCTCGGTCCCCTTTCAGACCACGCCCATGTCCGGTGCTGGACCCTCCCACAGCTGTCTGAGCCAAGGGCGAGGCTGTGTGCATATCGTTCTTTCTCTCTGAGTCAACAGTTTAGACTCTATGTTGTCATCTCACAGTGTAGAAAGCCATAATGCTGTTAGGCGTAAAGCATTGAATGCAAACTCTAGCATCAATATTGATGGCTGTGGTTTTAGTTTACAGAACTAAAGATACTTCGTAGACCACAAAATAGTGAATTTTCTGGCAATTAGAATTTTAGGCAGAACCATCGTGTTCATCAGGATTTTATCAATAATTTATTTTTTAACCATGTGTTCAGACCCCAAATGTGATTGTGTATTATGAACAAAATTTTTTTTTAAGATTTTATTTTTCATTTTTCTCTCCAAAGCCCCCCGGTACATGGTTGTGTATTTTTAGTTGTGGGTCCTTCTAGTTGTGGCCTGTGGGATGCTGCCGCAGAATGGCTTGATGAGTGATGCCATGCCCGCACCCAGGATTCGAACTAGTAAAACCCTGGGCCGCTGAAGCAGAGCAAGCGAACTTAACCACTCGGCCACCGGGCCGGCCCTATGAACAAAAATTTTAAAAATAAAAGCTTCGATCCAACAGCTTTGATCAAACTTGGAGGAGGTTGGGTTGAGTGCCTACTGGGTGGTAAGAAGGGAGCAGAGAGGGGAGGGGCCCTGGCCAGGGAGGCAGGACAAGAAAGAGCGGAAGATTCCCTAGCAAGAGCCCACGCGGTTTTACAACCCAAAGGAGAAAAGTGGCCAAGATTTAAGTGTGGAAAAGAAGTTAGTGAGTCTGATTAAGACTGAGTGACTTAAACACACTTCTTTACCTACCCTTGAGCTGAAATTAAATTGGGCATGCAATTTAAGAAGAAATATTAGTGAGAAGGGCAACCAGCAAAGTAGAAAAATGATCAAGCAAGCTAAACACACAATTTCCGTAATCGGTGATGCTAAGTCTTGCTGAAAAAACTTTCAATATTGGGAGTCTCTATAGAAAGCTGTCTGTTCTACAGATAGGTCAGGAATGGTAAAGAAAACTGTTATCTATGCAGCTTTTTAGTAGGCTACCCTAAAAGGGAACACTTTTTTCCCCCTTAAGTAGGTATCACATTGGAACTGAGTAAAGTGAAAAATACAGCAAACAGATTTCAAGAGAATGCTGCTGAAATTACTGGGCAGACGGAGAGATCACTCTTGATCCTTAGAGCAATTCCTGAAGGTAAGTGGAAAGGGGATGCCTGATTTAACTCATGTCTTCTCATCACAAAACCTCTCCATGTGAGCAAGAGGAAGTCCTGCCTCAGTCTGATTAAGAGCCCTCCCATGAAATGAGAGCAAGGCTGACCGTTTTTACCTGGGGGGGAATATGAAAGTGAGGGTTCCTATTTTTTTTAATAACTTCAGAGCACCTAAATTGAAATACAGGAATTATGCTCTTAAAAAACAAAAGCCTTAGAGACTTTATGCTGCCGTATTAATTTCTTACTTTTAAAATGGGCTTGACATGTCCCTTAGATGAAAGAAGGGTCATTCAAAGTCAGCAAGTAGAGAAGCTGGAAAGTTCCTGCTTTAAGGGAAAATACTAGATTCATTATAAATGTGGGCAATTAAAGATCTCTTGCTTGGTAATCTTCATGAGTCAATAAAGCCTTCCAAAACAGACCACCTTAACATTGATGGTTTGGAAATGCAGTACTCATTACAGTGTTAAATAGGATAACTTTTAAAAAGTGTAATACAGATGAATCATGCTATGGTGTGTTATTTACATTCCTTCTACCTTCTTTTGTTTTCTTAATAAGAAATTTTTTTAAGTTTACAAGATGCCTAAACATCTCCAGAGTCCTGTCTGCTGGTTCACTTTGTAAGTGTGAAACTACCATGGTGCGATGGGCTCCGGGCACTTTCGACTGACGTTGTACCTTGAATCAATGGAGCATTTTCTGATCTGGAAGTTTCTTTTTCCTTTCTTTTTTTTTTTTTTTTTTTTGAGGAAGATTAGCCCTGAGCTAACATCTGCTGCCAATCCTCCTTTTTTTGTGCTGAGGAAGCCTGGCCCTGAGCTAACATCCCTGCCCATCTTCCTCTACTTTATATGTGGGATGCCTACCACAGGACAGCTTGCCAAGTGGTGCCATGTCCGCACCTGGGATCTGAACCCGCGAACCCCAGGCCACCGAAGCAGAAAATGCACACTTAACTGCTGCACCAAGAGGCTGGCGCCTCTTCTTTTTTTAAGGATGTATGGTATATGTTGGTCAGATACTCAAAAATAACTTTTTATTTGGAAGTAATTTCAAACTTGCAGAAAAGTTGCAAGAAGAGTAAAAAGAACACCTGTATACCCTTTATCTAGCTTCTTCTAGCGTTAATTTTGCCCATTTGTGATTAAACACTTTAAAATGAATACAAGTGCCTTTTAAAAAAATCATCACCCAGATTTTCTGGAATAACTGAATTCCAATTTATCTTTAGTGACCATTTAGTCTTTATTCTGCTGTTACTTCTAGCAGCTGGTTGATGTTGTGGGCAAATACCACTTCCCCTAACCTAGGACACTTCCGACTCACCTACAGGTTTAAATTCCCAAACCTTCTTATCCAGACATGGAGTGATTTGAAGAAGGTGTTTAATGAAGTTGATTGAGAAGAGAGTGATAGAAAAGGGACCGAATAAGGAAGTTTGGCTTATTAACACATAAGACACTGAGCACTGGGTGATAACGGTTGCTTCGTGAACTCACTGAGCTGAAATCGTATTTTGATACAGGGGATTGTTACCAAAATTATTTCCCTGGTCCCTGAAAGGAAGCGGTAGAGGGTACGATACGCAGCCTTAATACTGCCATTAAAAAGAAGCCCCATTTTGTGTTCAACATGCAGTAAGAAATGCTGTAACATTTTTCTGTGTAAAATTACATTTGTTGTGGTTTTATGTGGTTTCACCGGAGCGCACGCTTGCATATAAATTTATTTCAGGTGTCAAAGACAAAGGAGCCAAAATCAAAGAGCTGGCCGCCTCTGCAAACCAGAGGGCTGCGAGCACTCTGGAGAGCGTTGGGGGCTGGAGCCAGAAGCTGTCGAATACATCGACTGACCTGTCCAGAGTGAACGCCACGTTACAAGAAACAAACCGACTTCTGCGTGACTCCTCAATGACCAGTACGTCACGTCTCCCTCCCCATTAGCAAGGTCTGCACCCGGCGGTCTTACGCTTGCCTAGTGCACAGTGGTGCCTTGTTCACAAACAGCATTCCTAAAAAGTGAAAATGTGCTAACATCTGGATTTGCACTTATAAAGAAAGAGGGGGGCCTTGGGTAAATGCATGTCGTTGGTGCGTTTCTCCTATATTTACCCAAATGTCAGAGATGTGATTACTAGGATATTCTGTTTTATGCAGCGCATTAGTAATGAACAATTAATTTCTCGTGTCCTCCCCCACCCCAACCCCTGCCAACTTTCTTGCCGCCTTGTATTAGCTCTGTTAGCTGGAAGAAAAGTTAAAGATGTGGAAACGCAAGCCAACCTTTTATTTGACCGTTTGAAGCCTTTGAAGACATTAGAAGAGAACCTGAGCAGAAACCTATCAGAAATTAAACTGCTGATCAGCCAGGCCCGGAAACAAGCAGCTTCAGTGAGTGTGTGGCCCTTGGGGCTCCCAGGAGGACCCAGATCCCCCGGCTGAGGCTCTCAGCCCCTCCAAATCCCAGAGGACTCTTAGACAAGTGGCTTCCCGGCACACTGGGTGCCCCAGACTTCCACTGACTCAGCTCTCAGTAATCTCCGATTCCTCACAGCCTTGCCTTAAGTATATTTAAAGTCTTTTCTTAACTTAAGTATATTTACTTAAGTATATTTAATTATTCTCATTTTCTTTGATTTCTGCCTTTATTCACCATGTTTCAAAGTGTTGGCAAAGTCTTTATGGAGATTTATAATTGTAGCCTAGATTTATAGATCCGTAACTATTAGCTAAGTGGTATGGAACACATTAAGTCTAAGTGTTGACATCACTCTAAGTTTCACTGGTTGCATTTGGGGCTGTTCCATCACGTTACAGCTTGTTTCAGTAATGCAAGTGTCCTTCAGAATGGTCATTCCGCAGTGTAGGCCTCATCCTCTAGGACTCTGTCAAAGCAGTGTGTATACGCACAGATGCTGCACAAACCCTGGTCAGGAGACACATAGAACAGTTCACACCTGGACAAGCCCACACTTGAGGAGATGCTTTATGGCTGTCCGTGGCACATGGCCTTGGCTGTGCCCTAAAGGAGAAGGGTTTCAGGAAATAAGACTCGTGAGAGAATATGCAATTGTCATGCTCCTGGAGACCTATCGAGGATAAACGTGACCTCTGGTCTAATGTTTATCCACCTGAACTCTTCTAGCCAGGAAAAAGGAGTTGTGACTCTTTGATCCCCTCCCCGCCACCGAGTGACCTCACTCCTGGAAAAGGGCTGTGGGTTTACATGAGCTCCGGTCTCCATCTCTTGTAGTTACAGTCATCAAATAAGTGTAAACCCAGCAGATGATTCCAAATACTCTGGTTAATACAAACTTAGAATCTTGAAGGGTAATATAAGATACATATGCAAATAATTACTTATCAAAGAAATATGTAGTAAGTGCAATAATTACCTTATAAATATTTGCTGAATGAATAAATAGATTACCCCTTCGTTTATTCAACAAATGATCATCACATATCCTGTGTGAGGTGCAGAGCTTCTGGGGTGATTTGGGTAAGCCCCTTGGCTTTAAGGCATTAAATCACGTAAGAGAGACAGTTTCCTATGTAAAATACTCTTTTCAAACGCCAGGACAGACTTTTCCACATAAAATAATTTTCATCACCATCCGATTTCTGACTTTATGAAACACAGAGCATTACATGTTGTTGAGAGAGAAAAGCTCCCAGCAGTGAGAACACGTCATGGAAAAGCACTTCTGAAGTCCTGCCACGGTGTCCGCCCAGGGTGTCTCTATGTGATCGGGACACTTCTCTTTTCCTTCTACAGATTAAAGTTGCTGTGTCTGCAGACAGAGACTGCATCCGGGCCTACCAGCCTCAGATTTCTTCCACGAACTATAACACCTTGACACTGAACGTGAAGACGAGCGAGCCAGATAACCTTCTCTTCTACCTGGGCAGCAGCACCAGCGTGAGTACAGGCCGCAGAAAGCGACAGTGGGTCTCTTATGGACATGTATATTTTCTGAAGTGACACTCTTTTGATGCAAAGAAATAAAGCCTTGGTGAAATCACTAATTCTCCTAAGGAACCTAACCTTTTGCTAAACTACTAGCATTAGATTGAAAATAAACTAAAAAGCTGAATACCTGTGAGAAGGAAAGTGACACTAGAGAGGAAAGGTGCCTTGCTCCGCCATCCTAAGGCAGGCCGTAGCTTCGATGAATTTCCTGTAATCCCTTGTGTGACCTCTGAAGCCACTGAGTTTAGCTTTGGGTCTGTAAAGTCCATGTCGGTGGTTGTCACTGGGAGGAGGCAGGCACCCTAAGGGGCATATCAGGGTGACAAGCTTCCTAGGCTCTTCCACACAAGGTTCCGACGGGTCCCAGAGGGCAAGTTTCCCTTGGAAGACTGTTGATGCCTTTGGCTGTGCCAGTGGAAATGGGTCAGGGCTTTTGGCTGTGTTAGGGCGGAAAAGATCAACAAGCACAGATATTATCTGACCAGTCATCGTAGGAGCCGAGGTGCAGAACGCATGCAGCCCTGATGTGGGACTTCATGGCTCCTGTCGTCCTGCATGTGTTACATTCATTTAGTGCCTTCTCACACTGGGCAAACAAACAAATCCAACGCCTTCTCTCATGCTCCCTGTAGACTGCTGGCGACCCCCAGGGAGTTCTCCTGAGGACCTTTATAGGAGGCATGGTGGAGGGTCATGCTGGGCAAGGCGGTGAGGCCTAATGGCCCACAGCGGGCACCACCCCCAGGACTTTGCATTACACTCCAGCTCCAGGGAGGGGAGCATTTAAAGAACAAAAAAGAGAGTGTTGTGTTTTTGGCTTTTGTGTATTTAAGAATAGAGAAAATGCTGTAGGAACACCTCCTTTACAGTGTTTTAGTAGTCTTCAGGCAGTCCGGCATGGGAACTCATCCTGACTCAGGGCTCTGCTCCCCAGTCTGATTTCCTGGCAGTGGAGATGCGGCGAGGGAAAGTGGCCTTCCTCTGGGATATGGGCTCCGGGTCAGCACGCTTGGAATTTCCAGATTTCCCAATTGATGACGACAAATGGCATAGCATTTCTGTAACCAGGTAGTAGAAGAAGTTCTCTCCACTCATCTCTCTTTTTAAACTGCATCTCATAAGTAATTACGTGTTCGTAACATCATATAATAGTCTTAGGAACTTCCGGGGAGTCAGATTACAGTGAAAGATTACTCGGTTTAGATTAACGCTAGAAATAAGGGGTTTTTTAAATTACAGAAGAAATAAACTTTGTTACCAAAACCAATAATAAAAGAGGAAACAAGTTAAAAGTTTATGTTACCTTTGGAATGTTAGGTCTAAGTCTGAGGCTGCCAACCCAGTAAAATGTTTTCTCCTCAGAAAATGGGGGTAAACACAGCATGGTAGAAATTGCGTGTGGCTGGCAGTGGTAGGCAAGTGGAAGAGGACAGAAGACAAGAATACAAGGAGGGAACGTGTTTTCCTAAAATTCAGACACAAAGCAGAATTACTCCTTTTAAAGCCCCTCTCCAGAGGTTACTACTCTTAAGCGGCTTTAGGTATATCTTTCCTTTTACTTTCCGTCATTTTATGGTTTGTTGTTGATGGCGTGTTGTTGGCAAATTTTGTCTTTTGCTTTATCTCTAAAAATAGGGAAATATTAAATGCAGTAGTTTAATATGATAGTTTAACTCATTGTCCGTAACTGTTTTACATGATGACATTTATGTTTTAGAAGAACTGCTCTACACCGTTTTGGAGCGTAAACCGGGGGTGGGGTGAGCGAGACTGGAAGCAGGGAGAGCAGCTGGGCCGTCTCCCGGCCGTGGGGGCACGCAGAGAGAGGCTGTGTGTGAAGCGGACGCGTGCGTATTTGGACTGACGTGCAACTATGACAGTGTGCTTTCTGTCATTCTCTGTGACTCTTAGGTTTGGAAACGTTGGTTCGTTGAGTGTAAGAGAAATGAGCACAACTCAAAAGCTGCCAGCAAGAACAAGGAAATCTCCTGGGACGGCTAATGTCCTGGAGATAAACAATTCAACCCTCATGTTTGTTGGAGGGCTGGGAGGACACATCAAGGTATTACGGATGTTCCCCTGAGCCGGACTTGGGCTGATTTTACTTACATACACATTTAATATGTAAATTTAACAATTTATATGTCAAATATATTTCAATAAAAACTCAGTATGATTAAATTGTTGAGTACGTCCTAGGCAGATGAAGATGTTTCCGCTTCCATTATTTTGCCTAGTGGTGGTTCCCCTGCAGAGTTGGGTTGGCTTTTTAGGGCACAGCATAGTGCCTAATAAATAACATAGATGGAAAAGAAGCTGATGGTTCTTTCTGCTATTTGGGTTTCTTTTCCAGTGATGAAACAGGACATTCAATATGCCACATTAATTTATGTCAAGTTCCTTTGTCTCTATTCTAGCTCTGATGATAGACTAACGCTAATTGGTGTGTAGTGAATGAGCCCGTCGTGTTTATTTTTTTATGTCAGTTGTCCTCTGACCTGGACTTGGTTCAGGGCTCTGACGTGAGGGTAAGGGTCCTGGTCCCAGCCAGGCCCCCAGTACTGACCACATGCTCTGGGTCTGTTTCCTCATCTCCAGCAGCCCTTGGAACTGAGATGATCTTTAAGATCCTGTCCAGTTGTCACTCATTCTAGAATTTCACTTCATAATTGGAAGGAAATCCAGTGATTACAATCTGGCCATTTTCTTGGATGTTGATTTCTCAAAATAGGGCCTGTTTGATTCGAGTTCCATGCACTTACAGAATTTATTCCTCTTTGCCTGCTCTCTGTGGGTTGTTTGTCCGCTTGTTTCCATCAGAAGTCTCCTGCTGTGAAGGTTACTCATTTTAAAGGCTGCATGGGAGAGGCCTTCTTGAATGGACAGTCAGTCGGCCTGTGGAACTATATTGAAAGGGAAGGGACGTGCCATGGCTGCTTCGGAAGGTAATGAGTATGTTACTCTAGTACCATCTGAGAACCACTTAGAGAATTTACATGCGAATGAGAGAGTTTGTGGGGTCCATCGTCTTATTGCAAAGATGTGATGTAGATCGTTTGCTGATAGAAGCATGGGATCAACTTTGACCCTTAAAAAGAAGGACTCTTTTTGTTGGGTCTTGTGTTGTATACTTTGATCTTGGATCATAAAACAGAGAAGCAGACAACCTTCTGTCTCAGAGAGCTGCACTTACGTCTTGGGGAAATCACTGTACATTTTTATCTTGAAAATACCTCCAAGGATAAGAATTTTTGTTTGTGCTGTCAATTTTTATAGATAACGACTTTCCTATTCCTAAGTTTTATGATTCTCAAAATGAAATTCATTTGGAAACAGAGAATAACTACCGAACATCGTTCTGCATATATTGATAGAATGGAAGACATTTGATAACATTCTCTCGCAAAGCTCAGCACCCCCTCTGTTATTTCCTAATGAAATAACCGCAACCCCTTAAGTATACAAGACCTATCTTCCAGCACTTTAGCAATCAAGACAATAGATTCCCTTTGCCATTAGAGAAATGTAACATCTGAGATGACCTCTCCCGTCTAAGGGCTGCGCTGGCCACACAGGGATCTGTAATTAACAGTGAGTCGCGGCAAGATCAGTGAGAAGCAACTCACATTACATTTAGAAACTCATGGGCGAGCGTTCATTTTGTCCTTGTCGGGTCTGCTTTCTCATACGGCTCACAGCTTGGCGTTTTGTAGTTTAAGCCTTTTATTTGCTACTTTCCTCTTCTTTAGCTTGCTTAAAAAGTTATGACCAGAAGCTTGGTTATTGGAGGCTTAGGACTGAAAAGAATATCTAGGTTGTTCAGGGTCCTGGCCCAGCTCTCCTACTGAGTGTCTCTTGCTGACTTTGGGTAGTAAGTCACTTCACCTCATGGAGGTTTGGTTTCTTCTTCCAGAAAAGGAGAACAATACTTATCTTTGTCTTACCTACGTCCCAAAACTATGGTGATGAACACATAACCTGATGTATGTGAAAATACTTTATATTTTGAAACGCGGCACCAGGGTTTTTCCCTGATCTTCCTGCAGTGCTAGTCCATTGCTTTCCAGGTCGATGTCTCAGGATTATTTTCTTGACAAGAAACACGAGAAAAACCGAGGTTTTGTAATTGGCAAATATGATAAAAAATGCTGTCAGCTTGTGAGGTAATGACGCCCGCTCTGGTGCTTTGGGAGCATGGGCACGTGCATGCGGGCTTTGTCCTCACGCTGCTCCTCGAGCACGGAAGGAAGCCTCGCAGCACGTTATAATCTAACAAGAAAAATGCTCTGACCCCTGGACAAGACTCTCGATTTTTATCAGTTATTTTCAGGGTTCTTTTACGACCATTGACCTCAAACTGCAGCCATGAATGAATTTAATGACTGCTGGCTCTTCTCCTCTTCGCTGGAATGAGGAAGTCACTTTTCCGTGTGGTTTCTGATTTTGTTCTCCTTGAGACCTGTCCTTCCACCAGACTTCCACCCACCCTGGCCCTTCGACTGAAAGACGAAGGCTGCTAGGGAGAGCAAGAATTGGCAGGCATGGCCATCCTCGTGGTGTTAACGCTGCGTGTGGCTTTTTTGGTAGAAGACTGGCCAGACAGCTGAGCTTGAAGGCCACATTGACTCATTAGCTCAAACTAAGGTTTGATTAAGTAGATTTTTCTGGGTACTGAACAAATCAGTTGGCTATTCTTGTATTATATTGACCAACTTTCCAAAAATACGTTTTTTTTTTTAAAGAATGCTAGTTTGTTAGGATATTAGTAGATATTCCTTTTAACAAAAGGTATCGGTAGAGGGAGTGTCCTGATCATAAACGTTTGGGAAACGCTGAGTTAAAACTCCAGCAGTTTCTTTACTGCGAGGTTGTTGGAGCCTCTAATGTGCTCGTATGCACAGTAAGCCTGTCCTGGGGAGAGGCTGGGGGGCAGCACCTCCCAGACTCATTTGAGCCCGAGCTCTGTGTGTTCCAGAACATTCCTGGGCAGGTGCTGATATAGACAAACCGGTGCTGTATGTCTAGGTTGGAAAATTGACTGAACTGTCCTCATTTTCAGTAGCCTCTCCTAACTATTAGACAAACATTTTTGCTCAGACAGCTAATCAGCCAACTCTAGGGACCAAATCCATTTAGCAGACTCGTGATGAGGAGACATGGTGCCTTTTACCTTTGGGTGGAACTTGCCATTATCAGATCATTCACATTGTCCATTGATGGTCTTTCGTTTTTTAAAAAATGTTTTCTCAATATGAGCATTTACGTTTAACTTTAATTTATATTACCAACTAAACTAATTGTAATTTTTAACCCTCTTTGAATATATTTACACTTCTTTACATGGTGTCAGCATATGTTTATAATTATGAACAATCTCAAAGGTTATTACAAAATAAACCCCTGCTTCCAACAGTTCTCATTTAAATATAGAAAAAACCCTCTTAATTAACAGACGGAATCCTTGAATTAGTTATGAGGGCTGTTCCCATAGAGCCCTGGCTGCCTTTGGGAAGGTCAGTCATCCGTTCCAGGGCCTCTGCTAGGCACTGGTGACGTTGACATTAGTCACACGAGTTCGTCTCCTCCGATGTCTCATGGTCTAGGGAAAATACTTATATGGAAACGTTAAGAAAGTGCTGTGCACTGTGGCAGGTGGGGCAGCAGCAGCAGAAGCAGCATCCTAGGCTGGGGCGCAGGCGTCACCTCACTGGGAGAGCAGCTGCACGGCATGCTAACAGGTGGTACAGTACACGTTAGCCCCCTCTCGTGAGTGATAACTTGGATCAGAGAGGTCTAGTGATCCTTCCAGGCTCACAGGGCTGAGAGCAGAGAGAGGAGGGTGTCTCCTCAGGCCTGCCTGACTGCAGGGCTTGCACCTGTAGCTGCTGGTGCTAGAACAGAGCTGTCCGCGAAGTGCCATGGCAGACCTTGCTGTCATTTGTCCCCAGCCTCTAACCTAGCCAGGGGCCCAGAGCTCTCTTCCTGTGGCCCACCTGGGAAACAGGTACCTGGCTGACGAGAGAGGCACGTGGACCTCATGGTCACAAAATGGAAGCCACACATGGGGGAAAACCCCTGAATTGTGTCATGGACCTTAGGAGATTCGCAATCATAGCATTATTTTGTTTGAATTCATCCATCTTCACGGCCACCTCCCTTGGGCGGGCCCTGCTGAAGGGGAGAAGACAGAAGCGAAGATTCCACATTGTTGGGAACAGAGAACTCAGGAGCCCTGGGGCGGGAGAGGGTGTGCATGGCGGGATGAGACAGATTTCTGGAACCTGGCTTCACCATTTTCTTGGTGTGTCTTGAGCAAGGTACTTAATCTTTGAGGTTCACCTTTTAATAGGCAAAATGGGGACCCAGAGCACAATAATCAGAGCTGAAATGGAGCAAACGTTTGCTGTGCTCCAGGCATTGTTTTAAAAACTTTACATGTATTAAATCAGGTATAGCTCTCCCAAAGAGGTTCTGTTGTTATCCCTATTTTATAGATGGGAGGATGAAGCACAGAGAGGTTAGGTAATTTTTATGGGTTCACACAGCTAGTAAGTTGGGGAACTGGGATTTGAACCCCAGCAATATGGTTCTAAAGTCTGCGTCCTTAACCACGTGAAACTCTGGTCAGCCAAGAAATAGAGCAATAGAACATGCTTTCAGGAAGCCACAGGTTTAGGAATTAGTTAAGAATGAAGCCACAGTTTAAATTTATGCAGAGTGCATTTCCTTTATACTTCCTAAAAGAGATAGCAAGACAGAACTTTTCAGAAAAAGCTGGACTGCGGGAAGCTGTAAGCTCTGCTGTTTGTGGTTTTTGTTAGTGGAGACAGTCTCTCTGTTGCTATTCTGTCCTGCCTGGAGATGTGGGCTGAGTTTCGTGATTACACCTTCAACTGGGAAAAATTCAAATTCATACCCAAAAACACCCTAAGCTACGTTTCACGCTCCAGCCCTGTGATATTCCAGACAGGTATTTTTTCAACGTCATGACGCTGTGTTCAGATGAACTTACTTTGTAACTGGGTAGTGAATCAAGCCAGCCTTTTGAGGTGCGAGGAAGACCGGAAGACACACGTACCTGAGAAGTGCTGTGACCTGTGTCACAGAACTCTGTTTAAGCTCATCCTGCAGAGTTTTGAGCTATTTTTGTCAATGATTTGTGCGTGTGCAGTGATCCTTCTGGTATGTTGGTACGTATTTATTTTCCATCGTACTTTGACTTTAGCTGATGCATTAGTTAAACCCAGTGGGGGGTGACAAATGTCAGTGTGAAAATCCCTCTGTAGGCACTAGAATTAAGACAGGACAATTACACTAAAGGAAGTCAGAGCAAATGGCAGAATCTGGCTGATGAACAGCAACACTCATAGCAGTTATCCGACCTTGGAAGAACTTTCTTTTGACTGCAGTGAACTTGCCTACTTTACCTTTCTTTTCCTTGTAAAGCAACTGGGCATTTGTCTTCATAATCTCACGGCAAGCATATTTTAAGACACCGTGACGCCCACTTGCTGTCAAACACTGGAGCTAACAGCTCTGCCACCATTTCTGCGCGGGAGCACTCTGTCCCGTGCCATTTGGGCTCTGTACCACCTTCCTGAGAACGCCTTGTATCTCACCTGCTGTGCTTTGCAGCCCCCAGAGTGACGACTCCTCCTTCCATTTCGACGGGAGCGGGTACTCTGTCGTGGAGAAGACGCTCCGGGCTACCGTGACTCAGATAATCATGCTTTTTAGTACCTTCTCACCTAATGGGCTGCTTCTCTACCTTGCTTCAAATGGCACCGTAAGAATCTTTATGGGGCCCTGGGCCCTACTGTATATATACAGTTAGATTGCTATGAGGATGTTTATGCTTAATGATTGTTTTAGGAGCCTATTAATAGAATATTAATCAGAGCTGAAATGGAGCAAACGTTTGCTGTGCTCCAGGCATTGTTTTAAAAGCATATATATGCCATACTGTTTCCCCATTTTAAATAATTTATTATGTTAATAAAAATTTGTTGAAGAACCTTTGGAAAATACAGGAGAGCACCAAGTAGCAAACAGCTTTCCCATTGTTATAGCCCTTGCTTAGTCATTTGTTACTAAATTTTGAGCCCAAACAACGTCTTGTTCTGTGTCCACGCTGACCGCTGCGGCCTCACCTGAAATCCATCCACAGGAGTTTTCTGGTCCTGTTTTTATCTCATGTGCTGGTGATTTCTCTCAATCTTCTAGCTTTGTTTTTAGAACTGGCCTGTTTGTCAATCTAAATGAACAGGATATGAAGAGGCTGCGCTTCTCTTACTCAATTGTAGATTTTGGTAACAATGAATTTATCTCACTACATCTATGGAGTATTTTAGAAAACCCGTGTGGACACTTTCAGTTTCACAACAGAGACTTCTGGCCGTTGGGCCAGGGCCAGTTTTCTCTGTTCAACTTTGGGTTTCTGTGTACCGCCCCCCCAACCGTGTCTTGAACGGAACGGAAGTCTTGTGAGAACAATGTAGCCGTTAGGGTAAGTATTCTCTCTTCTTTACAGAAAGACTTTTTATCCATCGAGCTGGTCCACGGCAGAATTAAAGTAACAGTTGACCTGGGCTCCGGGCCTCTTGCCCTTGTTACGGACAGACGCTACAACAACGGGACCTGGTACAAAATTGCCTTCCAGCGAAACCGAAAGCAAGGTAAGTGCATAGACGGACGGTCGGGATGTCGGTCACCCTCATGGGAATAGAAATCCTTCAAAGTCAGCCATATTTATTTACTTTAGCTTTCTGGGTATTCTTGAAAGATATTCTAATTGAAAGCCACTGTTCTCTTTGGAATACTAAGCGCCAGGACTCACATTTTGCTGGGGGAATATTATAATTCTGTTTGTCTGTGGTTTCCAAGTGCATTATTTAACATTAAATGCTGAATTGGAATCAAGAATCAGATTCATTCTATTTTCTTCCACACACATCAGCTATCATTTAATGATGTGTATCTGGATTTATTGACTTTTGTACAGAATATCTTCATTTAATAGCCAAGAACATTTGTTAGTCAAATTTGCAGAATGTAAGAGCATGTCTTTGTAAGTGAACTTTGTCAGTAGAAGTCTGTGTTTTACTTTAATGTAGAAAGGGATTTTCATTTTCTTATTTATTCCTTTCGATCTCCTTTTAGGCCTCCTAGCAGTGATTGATGCGTATAACACCAGTTCTAAAGAAACCAAGCAAGGTGAAACTCCAGGAGCGTCTTCTGACCTCAATCGTCTTGATAAGGATCCAGTGTATGTGGGTGGATTACCTAGGTCAAGAGTTGTAAGGTAGGATGTCACAGTGCGGAATTTACCACTGTCTTAGTTTCCTAGGGCTGCCAAACAAGGTACCACAAACTGGGCAGCCTAAAGGACAGAGATCTCTTCTCTCACAGTTCTAGAGTCTACAAGTACAGTATCAAGGTGTCGGCAGAGTTGCTGCCTTCTGAGGACTGTGAGAAGGAGTTTGTTCCAGGCCTCTCTCCTAGCTTCTGCAGCTTCAGGCGTCCCTCAGTGTGTAGATCATGTCTCTGTGTCTACAAAGCCTTCCCTCTGTGCGTGCATCTCTCTGTGTCCACGTCTCCCCTTTTTGTAAGGACACCAGTCATATTGGATTAAGACCTGCCCTAACGACCGCATCTTACCCTGATTCCATCTGCAAAGACCCTATTTGCAAATAGGTCACAGTCACAGATCCTGGGGGCTGGGACTCAGCATCTTTCAGGGAGGACACAGTTTAACCCGAGAGGTGTATTTCGATTCAAACCACTATATGCCATAGTAACCGGGAAGGGAAGAAAGCCTTCTGCAGTAAACTTAATGATTTTATATTTATTGCCTTGGGAACATCTAGAAATTGTTGCTGTGGTGTATTTGGAGACCCACTTTCCATCACAAGTCATTCTCCTCTCTATACGTTTTAGAGTAGTAGAATCTCCTTCTAGGCAAAAAACCTCCATATTTTCTTCAGAGTTATCTGGATTTCCCTTTGTGTAATTAGAGTGAATAAAGTGTGTGACAGTTGAAAGACCAGCATCAGGAAGTTAGATGAAAAATGGCAGATAAGAAAGGCAGTGAAATCCTTGTAGAACACTGATTCACGATTGACTTTGTGACTTTAATAATTTACATAGAATTTCTGTAGTTCACTGCCCTCACTTTTGTAATTTTGAATTGGAAATATTAAGGTCTAACTTGTTTTACAGAAGCTCTTAATTTTTTTTTTTAAAGATTTTATTTTTTTCCTTTTTCTCCCCAAAGCCCCCCAGTACATAGTTGTATATTCTTCGTTGTGGGTCCTTCTATTTGTGGCATGTGGGATGCTGCCTCAGCGTGGTTTGACGAGCAATGCCACGTCCACGCCCAGGATTCGAACCAACGAAACACTGGGCCGCCTGCAGCAGAGCGTGCAAACAACCACTCGGCCACGGGGCCAGCCCCTCTAACATTTTTTTTTAAGTCACATATGAAAGGCCAGCAGTCAAGGCAAGGCAGCCTCCAGGGAGCAGGGTCATCAGACGTCCACACTTACTCGCCCAGCGCAGTGGTTTTCAAATGTGTATTTGCAGCAATACCCGGTCTTCACACTGAGTTCTCAGACAGCGTCCTAATGTGTGGCACACGAGTGCAGCCACTCCAGGTGCTGTGGGTCAAGCAGCCCAGCATCCACTCCCCCATGCCCTCCTCACCTTCTCTTTGCCAGAAATTTTGGGAAGTTCAAGGAAATAGTTTACGACCCCCACCCGCTAGTCTTGGAAATGAATGCGCTGAAACTTCAGGGAGCTGTTCACTTGCCTGGGTCTGGCCCTCTGCCAAGACAGAGCCAGGACTGGAAGCCTGTCTCCTAATCCTGATTCCATGTATCAGTCCCTCGTGTGACGGCACTGGGGGTGCTCCTGGAGCAACAAGTTGTGTCATGGCTCATCTGTGCTTTGCCTAAATGGCACAGAGTGTAGACACTGGAGAAAAGGACAAAGCCCTTTTTCTAGGAAGACATCCCAGATCACAGCCTTTCATGCTAGAAGGGACTTGGATATCATTGAGGCCAGCCTCCTCACTTACAGTGGAAGAAACTGAGATCCAAAGAGGTTGAAATTTGCTTAATGGTCCATAGCTCATTTCTCAACACAGAGAGAAAAAAAAGTTTAGACGTGACTCTAACAGGAAACCATGTTTCTGCAAAGTTCTCCTGTGACTGGCTGATGCTTAAGAATATAACTTGGAGAGCCAGCCCTGATGGCCCAGTGGTTGAAAAGTTGGGCACTTTCACTGCTTCGGTGGCCCCGGTTCATTTCCCAGTTGTAGAACCACACCACCTGTCTGTCAGTTGCCATGCTATGGTGGTGGCTCACACAGTTTTCTACAAGGACTTACAGCTAGGATACATAACCACGTCCTGGGGCTTTGGGAACTCAAAAAAAGGAATATTGGCAACAGATGTGAGCTCAGGGTGAATCTTTCTCTGCGAAAAAACACAAAAAAGGGGCCAGCCTGGTGGCACAGTGGTTAAGTTCACATGTTACACTTCAGTGGCCTGGGGTTCACCAGTCCAGATCCTGGGTGCAGACATATGCACCGCTTGTCAATCCATGCTGTGGTAGGCGCCCCACATATAAAGTAGAGGAAGATGGGCACAGATGTTAGCTCAGGGCCAGTCTTCCTCAGCAAAAAGAGGAGGATTAGCAGCAGATGCTAGCTCAGGGCTAATCTTCCTCAAAAAAAAAAAAAAAAAACAAATCAAAAACAAAAAACCCAATTTGCCTTCCTTCTGAAAAAAAGAGTTTAACTTGGAGATGTTCAGGAGTCTCCATATTCTTGAAGTGAGAGCCTGACCACCTTATAGCCTCACCCCACTTATTACAGGAGTGTGGCAAGTTCTGTTACGAAAAATATAGTATTGACTTGGAGCCTAAGAAATAGGGTTTTAAATAATCCCAGACTTTACCAAATTCTGTTATTTCCTTCAGGACAGAGTTCATGAATGTGCTATATGGACAACAGCAGACAACTTCTGTAGCCGTGTGAGCCTAGAAAATAAGCATGCCTGCACTTGGCCCGTGGGAGCAAAGGTTCTGCTCCCTGGAGCCTGGACTGCAGTCTGTGCTGTAACTCCCTTCTCACAGTGCTCTGCCTTCCTTACCATTAGCCCATGTTTCAACGAGTATATTTAAATCATAGTAACTATAATCGTTTCCCTTAAAATAGTAAACATACGTTTATCCAGGTCACCATCTAAGTAGTCCAACTCACTACATTTGATCCTTTCTTTAGTCCTAAGAAGAGCATTTGTTTGAAGTTTTCACCGTCAATATCCTTCTTAGAGGGAGGCCTAGACATTTCTGCAGAATGACACATGGAAACACATCTTCCTCATTTGTAGGTCCATTTTTATTCCTTCTTTCAAAAATGGTATTATAAAACCCAAATTTCATCATCGTTGTTCTCATGTCCTTCCCTGCAGGAAAGGTGTCACCAGCAAAAGCTATGTGGGTTGTATCAAAAACCTGGAAATATCCAGATCGACCTTTGATTTACTCAGAAATTCGTATGGAGTGAGAAAAGGCTGCGTACTGGAGGTGGGAAGCATCTTGTTAATGTTGGAATGAGTTTCCATAAATGCCTACTGATTTACCAACATAATAAGGGAACACAGTCTAGACCAGTGGGGTGGGAGAAATGACGGGGAAGCCAGCAGTACCCTCGGCACTGGGGGACTCAGCATGCAAGTGAGCCTGACGCAGCTTTTTCATCTCCTTTGTGATCAGCCTATCCGAAGTGTTAGCTTCTTGAAAGGCGGCTACGTTGAATTGCCACCCAAGTCTTTGTCACCAGAATCGGAATTGTTGGCAACATTTGCCACCAAGAACAGCAGTGGCATCATCCTGGCTGCGCTGGGCAAGCAGGGGCAGAAGCAGCATCCTCGGCAGGCTCATGGGGTAAGTGAGCAGCTCAGACGCTATGGCTGCAGAGCCACAAGCTCAGGAAGGACATGACTTCGGGAAACACTGGATGGAAAATGACTTAGTCGTAAACGTTTATTGTAGCTGTGCACCTGGTTGTTTCTGGGCATGCATGTTTAACAAGTAAAAGGTACTACTGCTGAAAGTCTTTCCCTGATGAATCAGCGATTTTTTTGTGTTGTATAATCCATCTTCCTCGTCTAGCTACTGAGAAGATAGTGCTCCCTAACTCTAAGTCTTTTAAAACTCATTCGGATAGCATGTGCTGACTTTTCGTCCACGTTATGGTTGTTGCTCTTCATTCTAAGACTGAAACTATGTGCAATTTAGAGACTTTACCGAGTGCTGATGTACTGTCTTAGTGAAGTAGAGGCCACGCAACTACTGTTTACAGAGTGCTCTCCTCTACTATGCAGACATTGCTCTATAATTATGCAGAGTGAATGCTGCTTCCTGTATTTTGCTGAGGGAGAAATGGCTTCAGAGAGCCTGGTTAACCTGCCCAAAGTCACACAGCTGTTATATGCCAGAGCTCGGACTGACACACCAGTCTGCAGACCCCAAAGACCTCTGGAGCCACCTGGTGAAGGGCTAGCAATGACAGCCTGGTTTATAGGCTCCATTGACTGGAGCCCTTTTTTGTTTTTTTTATACTTGAGGTAAAATTCACATAACATAGAAGTAACCATTTTAGAGTGAACAATTTAATGGCATTCAGTTTTTTCACAATGTTTCAAGGCCACCTCCTCTATCTAGTTCCAAAACATTTTCATCACCCCAAGTGAACACCTATGCCATTAAGCAGCCATTCCCCATTCCCCTTTCTCCTCACCCCTGGGAACCTGTATCTATGAATGAATTTACCTATTCTGTATATTTCATATAAATGGACACATAAAATGTATGATCTTTTGTGTCTTTCGCTTAACATGTTTTCAAGGTTCATCCATGTTGTAGCATGTATTGGTACTTTCTTTTTATGGTTGAATAATATTCCACTGTATGTACATAGCATCATTTGTTTATATTAGTTCATGGATGCACATTTGGGGTTGTTTCCACCTTTTGACTACTCTGAGTAATGCTGCTATGAACATTGGCATCCGAGTACCTGCTTGAGTACCTGTTTTCAGTTCTTTTGGGTATAGACCTAGGAGTGGAATTGCTGGGTCACATGGTAATTCTGTGTTTAACTTTTTGTGGAACCATCAAACTGTTGTCCTGCACCAATCTTCATAGGACCACTTGCAAATCAAAGTCTGCTACTAAGTCAGCAGAAAGGAGTGTTGTCATCCGTGCTAGAAAGGGTACTGTGGAACACTCACATTCCACTTCGGCTGATGGACCTCTCTTCAGTGTGGCAAAGAAGTTTTAAGAGCTTTAAACATTTTCAAAGGCTTCAGCTCTTTAATCCCACTTTCAGAAATATGAGAAACAATTTCAAAGGCTAAAAGAAGTTAAATGTTCATTAGGTATGGTAATAAAAAATTAGAAACTACCTACATTTTTAACAGTAAATGAATGGATCCCACAATAAGATATCACCTCACACCTGTTAGAATGGCTAGCATCAAAAAGACAAGAGACAGCAAGTGTTGGTGAGGCTGTGGAGAAGAGGGGACCCTTGTGCACTGTTGGTAGAAATGTAAATTGGTGCAACCAAATAGAAAACAGTACAGAAATTCCTCAAACAATTAAAAATAGAACTATCATATGATCTAGCAATGGCACTTCTGGGTATATATGAGAAGGAAATGAAGTCACTATCTGGAAAAGAGATCTGTACCGCCATGTCCATATTGCAATATTATTTACAAAAGCCAAATTTGGAAACAACCTAAACATCCATCAACAGATGAATGGGTAAAATGTGGTGGATGTATATACAATGGAATATTATTCAGCCATAAAAAAGAAGGAAATCCTACTATTTGCAACAACGTGGGTGGACCTTGAGGGCATCATTCTAAGAGAAAGAAATCAGACAGAGAAAGACAAATATTGTATAATCTCATTTATATGTGGAAACTTAAAAAACCAAACTCATAGAAACACAGAGCAGATTGCTGGTTGCCAGAGGTGGGATTGGGTGGGGGTGGGGGGGATGGGTGAAGGTGGTCAACTTACAACTTCCAGTTGTAAGATAAATAAGTTCTGGGGATGTAATCCCACAGTGACCGTATTATATATTTAAAAGTCGCTAAGGGAGGAGATCTCAAAAGTTCTCAACACAAGAAGAAAATTTTGTAACTATGTGAGATGATGCATGTTAACTAAGCTTATTGTGGTAATCATTTTGCAATATATATATATATCAAATCATTATGTTGTACACCTTAAAATGATTCAGTGTTATATGTCAGTTATATCTCAATAACACTGGGAAAAAAGAGATCAATGACATAATATATCTATTTGTTGTTACAAAATGTAGCAATAAATAAGTATGAAGACTACGTAGAAATGGAAATGTTTAATATGGTTAGTGATAATAGCATAATACAGAATGTCACTTATATGAATAGAGATTAGAAGGTAATATACAAAATTTAAAATAGTTCTTTTAGATGGTCATATTCTTAAGAAGCTGCTTAGTTGGTGCTAATATTCTCACACTCTCTTCATTAGAGGATAATTTTTCAGCCATATAGTAATGTTTGTCTGTGGGAATTCTCTGCAGCCTTCCCAGCCCTTCTTTTCCGTCGCGCTGATAGAAGGCCACATTGAAGTGCACGTTAATGCTGGGGATGGAACAAGCCTGAGGAGAGCTCTCGTGCGTGCTCCCACGGGCACATATGGCGACGGACGGGAACATTCCATCTCCTTGATCAGGAGTGGGAGGTATTTGTGTAATGAGGGCACGGTGACCTCCCCGGTAGGAACCTTGTTTTGATGCTCTTTCAGTGAAATGATTGGGATCATTAGTATGATGTCATTAGCATTTAGGGTTTCTCATTAGCTTTCAGAGTTTAATAGTTCCAAAATAATTCTGAGATCTTGCTAGAATACCTCCTTGGAAATCAATTTCACTGATTTTGTAATAAGATATTTGCAAACTTTTCATAATTGAGCAACCTTAACCCTGCCTTTTTCTAGGGCCCAATATAAGTTGTCTTTTCAGTGGGTTAATTCTGTGGCAGTTAATTTTATAGTAGCAATAAATATTATTATATCAATATGAAATAATAGACAGTCAAATATTAAATAGTAAAATAGTAGTGTTATATCAACATTCCTGTATATTTTCCTCTAAAAGTTTAGACCAAATGTTTTAAAAGCACATTGGACATTTTGTCACAGGTAAAGAAGTAAAAGAAAAACACTCTACAGAAAGCAATTGAACTCAGTGAGGTTTAATAACATTCCATTCAGTTTGGGAGAATGTTCAAGTGTAAGTTTTAATTTCCAAGATTCACCTTTTCACTCACACGCAACATCATGTTAAAATTCAGCTTCAGGAAACTTTTATTATTCAGTAAGGACTTGTGGAATTATGTATTAATATGAACAGTTATGTTTCATTTCATTTTAAAGCTTCTCTTTTACTTTTCTCCTTTTACCTTTTAGAATTCTCTCTGTCCAGTTGGATGAGACAACTCCTGTAGAAATGAAGTTGGGCCCCTCAGCAGAAAGCAGGACAATAAACGTGTCCAAGCTGTACGTAGGGGGCACTCCCCGGGGAGAGGGGCCAGCGGCGCTCAGGATGAGAGGCTCGTTCCACGGCTGCATCCGGAACCTGGTCTTTAATGCAGAGTGAGTGTGACTGCGCTCAGCCCGCTCTGGGCTTCCTGACCGTCGATGCCGAGTACTCAGGCTCATCTGCTGTTTGAGATTGCCTAAAATTCTCCCAGTTCCTGAAGAACAAGTGATCCCCACTGTTCTATTAGGAAAGTCTCCCAAATTGATTTTATTGGATTAGAATGACTAGATCTGATCATCATGCGTTAAAAAATACTTCATTGAACATTAGTTCCACAGGACTGTCAATAAATAGCAGAAGTCAAGTACATTTTTGGCATGCATTTAAGACAATGTAGAGATTTGGGGATGCAAGTTTCTTGCTGTCTTGAGCTCGAGCTCAAGCTTTAAAGGAGACTTTACGGCTGGGCTACTTGCAGCTTCAGGTTATTAATGGCTCCTCCTAAAACAGTTACTGTCTAATTAAGAACTGAAACTCTCTGTTCCCTGTGTAGAGCTCACAGTGAGCAAGAGAATTAACATGTGCCCACGGGCGTTTACTCTCTCCTCACTTGCGTCTGCCTGGGGGGAGGGTGCGGGTGGGACTGAAGCCGTGCTCTGACCTGGGGGGACCAGAGTCTGCACAGGAGAAAGTGTGTGTGCGCTGAGCGCCGGGAGACCAGCCTGGCACTGTCCCCTTAGCTGGGCTGCTGACTTGGCTTATGACCTTGAGCAAAGACTTGGATCCTCTGTGGTCGCAGTGTCCTCTGTGAAAGAACCTCTTAAGAGTCTTTGAAATTCAAAAGAATAAAATGTTGCATTGGGTTTCAACACAATTATAATGTCAGAACCTCAGTTTAGTTATTTGTACAGTTGATATATTTATTTGCCCAATTGTCTGTTTGTTAATTAACTGATTGATTAGGCATTTTCTTGCTCCTGAAAGCCATGAGGCTGGGAATTCAGTAGGGCAGAAATGTTTCTGTGCTGTTCACAGCTGGGTCCTAGGAAACTGCCAGTAGGGTGTGCACGGAGAGGGGATGGGTTACAAAGGCTGCAGAGTAAAGGGACTTATGACCAGTGTAGTTTACGACTTCCTGGCAAACAGAACCTGTGAGAAAGAAATCAAGGTTTAATGGAGGCCACTGTGCAGTGCTGGCGCCAGAGACAGAATCTTTCCCTGGGGCAGCCCAGCCCAGGCTGCGGGTGCAGAGAGCGTTTGAGGCGATTCTTGAGGAATGTTCAGGAATGGCCACGTGGACAGCATGGGGCTGGGGTGGGGGGAGCCATTTCAGGCAGAGGAATCAAACAAGAGAAGATGTAAGATAGGATATGTGGACTTCCAGTCACTGAAAAAGGTGGTCAATTTGGTGACTCTGTGAGTAATATATTAATGGTTTTTAATGGATTTTAAGTGTTCAGTAATCAGATGACATTTGTTCATATGTTGGCTTGTTAATTGATTTTGAAAACACTTTGCTTGTGTCTAGACTTTTGGATTTCACGAGTGCAGTTGGCTATGAACAAGTGGACTTGGACACCTGCCTTCTTGCAGAAAGGCCTCCGCCGGCTCTTCATGGAGAGGACAAGGCACTCCTGCCCGAGCCCCGGCCGTTACCGAGCCCAGTAAGAGAGGCTTTCTCGAATCATTTCGGGCAGGTCCAGTCAGAAACAAGAGCATAGCCCAGAGGATATTGAAATGGGGACCTTGTCACAGAGGGGCTGGGAAACTGACTGAGCACACTGGAGCAATGACAGACGCCACCTGAGCCTAGGAGCAGGGCTGCCAAGGAAGCAGCGACTCTGAGCAGAGAGGGTCTCCTGGTGGGCACTAAAGCACAGAGAAGACAGGCTCTGCCGGGGGGCCACCTGGAGCTGCAAGGGAGAGAGTAA
This sequence comes from Equus przewalskii, assembly GCF_037783145.1. Taxonomy (NCBI): domain Eukaryota; kingdom Metazoa; phylum Chordata; class Mammalia; order Perissodactyla; family Equidae; genus Equus; species Equus przewalskii. Next base: position 33,716,292 of record NC_091837.1, on the reverse strand, counting down.
CGTGGGGCTTCCTGCATTCACCTGCCTCCAGTCTCCCAGCACTGCCTTCCATTGACAGAAGCGGCTGGAAGCCATTTTTCAGAGGAGCCATTTTTCACAGGGGCTGTCCCTGTGATGGGCAGCAGAGCAGGCCCGGCGGGGAGTGCTTCTCCGAGCGCACGTGCAGATGGCATGGCACGGTGTTGCCGGATTGCAGGTCATAGCGCTCTGGCACCCTTGGTTGGCTGCCGTACAGCAAATTTTTGGCCGAGTTCCTATAAGGACTCACTGTTACTTTGGGTTTAGTCAGAAACATGAAAATAGGTATTTATGTAAGCCATTGTACATATTGTTGCTTTAAGAAAAAAAGATTTGAGTCATCTAGGAAAAGCCAGTTTTGATGAAATATTTTTAACGGCAGTTGTTAGTTTTCATTTTCTTTTCTCTTTTCTGATTTCTCGGTTTCCTTGCTTGAAAGCATGCACTCTAATTATTTAGATGATGGCACAGTCATGCACAAAGCAGTCCCTTCTAAGCAGGGCCAGTCTCTGGGTTCAAGACAGTTCTCTTGGTAGCATCTGCCTACCCCAAGCCGGAAAACTGAGTCTGAGGCCTCACGTGGTCTGGAGTCGGCATGTGGAGGGGTGAGCAGAGCCCCTGCCAGCCCAGCTCCTCCTGGCTGCACTTTGCTCCTGTCCATGAGGAGTCAGAGGCCCTGCGGGGCCTGTCCCTGGGGCCACTTCCCGTTTCCTGGGGCAGTGCTGCAGCTGCTCCTGAAGCCGCTCAGATTCACGGGCTCTTCCTAGAGCTGCCGGCCTTTGCCCCTTAGGTCCGATGGAAATTCTTTGCAATTTAAGTGAACTTGAGTGAGAATGAGGTGAAAAACAGGAGCTCTGATTGCCTTCTTGGAGAGAGAAAAGGATGGCGAGTGAATTCTTTAAAGCAAAGAAGATTAAAGCAGTACAGACACTGTGGTTATTTGTGGTGGTTAGTGTTCTGATACGATTGCTTCTGAGATGTTTTCTTCATGGAAAAAACTTGTATGTGTTAGTGGGGGTCCCAGCTGTGCGTGGCTGAGGGTCTGTGTGCGTCTCTTGCAGGAACGGTGTGCCCCGGACCGAGCCCCAGAGTATGTCCCCAATGCTCACCAGTTTGGCCTCACACAAGGCAGCCATTTCGTGTTGGCTTTCAACGAGTCATCTGTCAGAAAGAGGTAGGCTTTGTTCTCAAGTCCTCGTGAGGCGTCTCGTTGCTAGATGAGTCAGGGAGGCATTCTTCAGCAGTGGGTCTTTTCCAGAAGAAGCTTCTTGTATTTTATTTTGGAGTGCTCCACTGGCAACCAGCTGGCAGCAGGGAGAAGGCAAGAGAGGAATGCAGCCTTTGTGCAACTCAGTGCCTACAACGTGGTGGAGCAGGGTCCTGTGGTTGGTCTTTACCCCTTCTTGCTGGTGGCTGGGTGCTCCTCTCTGTGTGTGGAGGAAAGCCCCTAAGTATCCATGGAGCTCGCTGTTCACTCCAGAATCCCAAGGCCTCCGCATCTGTCATCCTCTGGACTTTCAGCCCCATTCTGCTGTAAGCTCTCGCTAATCTGATAAAGTTGTCTACCCACACTCTTTCACTGTGCTTCCTAAAACTTGGTGCCACCGCCACACCCATCTGCACATTCCCTCTGGCCCTCACACCCGCCTGTCCCCAAGGACTCCTCTTCCATGAAGCCAGCTCACGTCCCACAGGTCTCGAGGCCTGGAGCCGCCCGAGGTCCCTCCGGATTCCACATTCCTCCTCCCTCCGCCTTTGAATCTCCAGCTCATGGGAAGTTCACGCCTTCAGATTCTGCTCTGCTCTGCACCTCTTATTGTCCTCGTCTGTGACCACCGCCCCATCACGCCCTCGTCAGACCTGGGCTCAGGGTCGTTTTCCTACCACTCCGGCCGTTGTTCTCCATGAATTTTGCAGCCACCCAAGGCCTGACCTTTCGAGACCTTTGGCTCCCATGTGTTGGGGGTCTTTTCCTCCTTCCTGCTCAGCCGCTTCTCCCTGTGGCCGTACCCTTGGCTCTTCCTGTGTCTGTCCTCCCTCCCGAGTCTCTCCTTTCCGCATGCTGTTAACCAGCCTTCTCCGCATCTGCACGCCGTTACCTCCCGCTCCAGCGGCTCCTGAGCTGCATCCAGGCCTCCAGGCCCTCATGCTTTCTCATGCTCATCACTGCCCTCTCCAGCCCCCACACCACAATGTTTCCCCACCCAAATAGGTTTGCTGCCTTTATTACACATGTTCCCTGCAAACTTCCTTCATCCTCTTGTCTCTTCCACTGTGGCCGCAGGTGAAGCCCGCTCTTGGCCTAATCCAGGCCAGAACCCAAGCTGGTGGTCAAGGCCGCAGAAATGCCCATCTCTTTCCTACCTGGTTCGATGTTATAGCCATTACTACGAATCTCAGATGAAACCTGCAAACTACATGGGGAGCCAATACAGTTTTAATTTTTCAAGCTTCTCTGGTCTTAAAACGCTGTACATCCCTACAGCTTCTCTTCACGCCCCAGCTGGTGACTTGCCTCACTGAGAAGAGAGGTTGAACTCCTGAATCTGTCCCCCACCATGAGAGCACCCTCTGCCTTTGTCCCACCCTCCGCCTCTTCCCCTGCCACCACGCAGGAAGGGTCCTTGTTCCCTTCTTAGCCCTCCAGGTCCCGTCACCTCTCTCCCCTCCAGAACATCAGCGGCACCCACTGCTCCGTTTCATGCACGATTCCCGTCGGCACACAGACAGCATTGTGCCCCCATCAGCAGCAGTGATAGAAGAGAAGCTAACACTGTGCCAGAGACCGTCTCAGCATTTTACACACCCCCCTACCTTACTCCATAATTATCCTGTGAGGAAGGTATTAATACTGTAGTTTCATAGACAGGAAATGGAGGCACAGGAAAGTTAAGTCATCCGCTCAGAGGCACACAGCAGAGCTAAGATTCAGACCAGGCACTGAGGCTGCAGGGTCTGTGCTTGTAACCACTCCCTCTAGCAGTTTCTCACTTTTAAACCAGAAACTCTCCAGGAGACTTCACGCACCCCCCAAAACATGCGCAGTGTCCTGGCCCTGTCTCATAGTAAGGCTTCTTGAAAGAGCTGCCTTACATGGTGGCCTGCCTCGCCTCGCCTCCCGTTCCTTCCCCCACCCATCCGGCCCGCCACCACAGTCACCCGAGCCCTGCTGGGCCCCACCCCGGGTGCCTTCTCTGCTGGGCCCTCAGCAGCACCACACACGCTTGGCCTCCCAGCGTCCTTGGCTGTCACAGCCCAGGCTCCCCTAATGTCCTACTCTCTCCCTGCCTGCCCCTCCTCAGTTTCCTTTGCGGGCTCCTCTTCTGTCATAGAAGGCCCGGGGCCCCTTCCACATATTCTCCCAGGCTGGCCATCTATATTCCAATGGCTTTAAAATACTCTCTGTTTGCACCCACACCCACATCTCTAGCCCTGACCTCCACTTAGAACTCAGGCGTCCTATACCCAACTGGCTACTCGACATCTCCAGGTAGAGTGGGACAGGCTCCTCGACCTCAACACCCCAAAAGAGAATTCAGTCTTCCCTCAAACGTGCTGTCCCGGTCTTTGCCATCTCTGTAGACATCATCACTGTTTACCTGGTTCCCCCAGGCCCAAACCTGCTGGTTGTTATTTTCTTTCCCTCACTCTCCAAATTCAGTCCATCAGCAAGTCCTGCTGCTTCTTCATTACAAGGGCTAGTTCTAAGCCTCGAGGAATTTACATTCTAAGGCAATTTAGAGATTTGAAGGTAAAATGGGCCCCGCAGAGGAAATGCTGCTCACGTGTCCAGTGTCCCTGGCCCTGTAGTCAGAGGGCAGGCCGCCCAGGTACAGCTTCCCTTCCACATCCAGCACGGTCTGGTCTCCCACCATGGGCACCATCGGGGATTCCTGGCCGTCAACTGTCACGAAGCCCTTTCTTTTCAAATACTCTGTCTTAACCTGGAGCAAAACGAAAACATGCGTAATGTAAAGGGATCTGAGAAAACTGTAACAGATGCTAACATTTTATAAATTATTCACCCCCTCTGCCTCCCCACCATCACCCTGGTCTGAGCGCCTTCCTGCCTCTATGGACTGTTGTGACAGCCACCTGCCTGACACCTGCTGTCACCTTGCCCATCTGACTTGTTCTTCACATCAGAGATTCTTTTTAAGATGTAAATCAATCATGCCCATTCCCCTTCTTAAAACCCTCCTGTGACTTCTCAGAACCCCTCATCCCTGAGGATGGAGCCACGTTCTCCTTTCCCTGTCCGCTGTGCCTTAGTGACGTTGCACTTCTTTCTGTGGGAGGACACCCAGACGCAACCTTGCCTCCAGCCTGTGTGGTTCCGTCTCCCACGTGGCCACACTTGAGGACTCCTGGCTGTCCGGCATAATCAGTTCACTGTTTTAACATTCTCTGTGTGTCTAAAAACAAACTGCAGGCCCTTCCTGCTCAGCTTTGTGGGTCCTGCTCTGCCTGTCAGAGACCTCAGCTGAAATAGCATCCTTCAGAGTGGCCTGCCCTGTCTACGTAAGGTAGCCACCGTTGGCCTCTACATGACCCAATTTTCACTCTCTGATGTATTTCTGGTGCTAGTGTCGTGAGAGAAGGGGCTTCCTCTGTGCACTGCCTTAGCCTCAGCTCCTAGCACAGTTCCTGGCAGATGCAGGTCCTGTAACCATGAGTTGAATGAGTGGATGGATAAATGAAGGAAGGAATGGATGACTCTCGCCTGAGATGTTAAATATAAATGTTGAAATAATTACTGAGTTCTCTCTTTATTTTAAAAAATACAAGGGAAAACTTATTCCTGTCTGAGGGCTTGGCTCTTGTTTTCTTCCAGGCTCTCGGTTCAGCTCAGTCTCCGAACGTTTGCCTCCAGCGGTCTGATCTACTACATGGCCCATCAGAACCACGTTGATTACGCCACCCTCCAGCTGCTGGGGGGCCGCCTCCACTTCCTGTTTGACCTTGGGAAAGGCAGAACAAAGGTCTCCCACCCCGCACTGCTCAACGACGGCAAGTGGCACACGGTACGCTCTCAGGAGCTTGTGATCACTCGCCTGAGCTTTATTCCATCCATCCTCTGCGTCCGCTCCATTTCCCTGGAGTGAAGTTACTCCCTGTGACATCTAGTTTGCTTTGTGTCTGCTATCTCCCCTATAGAATGTAAGCTCCTTGCAGGCAGGGACCTTTTCTGCTTCCTGAGATATCCCAGACCTAGCTCAGTGCCTGACACCTAAGGGGCACCCAGCAAACCTTGGTGGAATGAATGAAAGGTACAAGAAATGTTGTCAACTTGACAAGAAGTAAATGAAGCCCGCTGGGGGCATGAGGGGGCCAAACCTGAGAGCCTGGCGTTTGCCGTCTTATAACTAGGACTCTGGAGCACTTTCTGTCACCTGTGCCTGCTTCCTGTCTTCTGCCAGGCTCGGTCTCCTCTCAGCACGCACTGTGTAACAAACAGTCTGAGGGTTTCATTCAGGTCATCACAGCCACAGCGGACAGACCTTGCTCACAAGCATCTGTTACGGTTTTCTCAGATCCCTTAACAATTATGCATGTTTTCATTTTGCTCCAGGTTAAGACAGAGTATTTGAAAAGAAAGGGCTTCGTGACAGTCGACGGCCAGGATTCCCCGATGGTGCCCACGGTGGGAGACGGGACCGCGCTGGATGTGGAAGGGAAGCTGTACCTGGGCGGCCTGCCCTCTGACTACAGGCCCAGGGACACTGGACACGTGAGCCGCCTTTCCTCTGCAGGGCCCGTTTCCTTCATTGTGGCTGGGTTTATTTTGTAGAGGAACATGTTGATGTTTAACTTATCTTGTTTGGATCTGGGGCTTGGCTGCAAGATGCAAACCTTTCAGACCACATGCCTAGATTGTGTATTGGGGCTTCCCCTTAAAGCCTGACCTGCCTGTTAGTTAATGAATATTTCCCTTTCCACAGCCACTTGGCCACAGGAAAGTCCAGTGAATCTGTATTTGCAAATTAGAAAATTCCGCATTCTTTGTTTTCCTTTTTTTTTAAAGATTGGCACCTGAGTTAACAACTGTTGCCAACCTTCTTCTTTTTTTTTTTCTTCTCCCCAAAGCCCCCCGGTACGTAGTTGTGTGTGCCTCTGGTTGTGCCATGTGGGACACCACCTCAGCACGGCCTGATGAGTGGTGCTAGGTACACGCCCGGGATCCAAACCGGTGAAACCCTGGACCACGGAAGCAGAGCACACGAACTTAACCACTCTGCCATGGGGCTGGCCCCTGAAAACTCCACTTTCTGGATTTCTTGATTAAATAACACACTATTTAGTCAAAATAATAGAAAATACCTTTACTGCATTATTAGCAAAGATACTCAAATAGTAGCTTTATGTTAGACATTCATGTGAAATATTGCAGCAATTAGATTTTAAAAACCAAAAAATCATATTTGAATGTGTTTTGTTGAAGTATACGAAAAATCTGCCGTTGCCTTTCTCACGATAGCCCCCATCCACTCTCACGTCACTTGGTTTAGATCACCCACAGCATCCCTGCCTGCATTGGGGAGGTGACAGTGAACAGCAAACAGCTGGACAAGGACAGCCCAGTGTCTGCGTTTGCAGTAACCAGGTGCTATGCGGTGGCCCAGGAAGGAACTTTCTTTGAAGGAAGTGGCTATGCAGCCTTTGGTATGTATTATCAACAATCTTGAAAGAAGTCTTTGGGATTCACCTGCACTCTGGGACGGTGCGGACCCGAGAATTCTGTGATCAGACAGGACCCACCGGCCAAGGCTGCAGCCTGACATTTAGTTCAGTGCTCCAGTTTATTCTCATTTCTCAACTTCTGATGTAAGAGACTTCTCACCTGTTTGCCGTTCCAACCGCCTGGCTGAGTCTGCCTCCCCCGGGAGTGGCACAGCTCCTGACAGAGGGGAACGTGTGGTGCGGGCATCATCTGTACCTTCCCCAAATTTGTGTGAGCCGTGCTCTCACTCTTCAAGTTAAAGGAGGCCTTTGAACTAAAAATCAGCAGCATAAAATGTCTAGACCAGCCAGCCAAGTCCAAGTCAGATTTGATGAAGAAATAAACTCCCTTTAGATATTTAGATGTTGAAAATTTAACCAGTTAGAAGTAGTGGAATTTAAATCTCTCAGCTGCCTTAGAGTGTAACCCTGGGGGCTTAGAACCGGCCCTTGGAATGGATCTGACGTCCCTCCCCATTTTAGGGACTTGATTTGCCAGGTAACGTCCTGTTTGCACTCAGAACCAGGGCGTGTTCTGCCTTCCGTCACAGGGACTACCTGCGTCTGGCTCTTAGCCTCAGGCTCCCCAGAGGGCTGGGCGGGAGATGGAGGGCTTCGGGAGGGAGGGGGAAGCGAGCACACCCCTTTCCTTCACCCTGGTCACCGCCTTCCCACCCTTCCTTCAGCCCTGGGCGTGGTAGCCACTGCCTGCTATCAGAATATCCCCAGCTCGGCTTCTCTATCGCCCGAATAAAAGGTTCATTCGATTAAATCCCCACTTTTAAAAAAAAGCTAGTGTGCACTCTGACTGATACACTCAGTAAATGATCAGATACTGGTACGGAGATATTGGGAAAGTAAAGTGGACTATTCCCTGATAGATGACGAAGGGATTATATGGATCAGCCCCTTCTGATTGTTGCCCTGCGTGGCTCTAGATGAGAGATCGTGCCTCCTTCGGCTCTAGTCTGGCTTAGCCCAGCTGACTGCACGTCTTTTTTAAAAATGACGTGGAAGCTGAGGCTCAGAGGTGACTTGCTCGTGGGGATGGCGCTGGATCCAGAGAAAGAGCTAGAACTAGGTGTCCTGAACCTCAGTTGGGAGCCAGAATGCAGTCAGCCAGCCCGTGGCCTCTCTGGGCCGGGGCCTTCCTGGGCCAGCAGGGCTCACCCCTTCCTCTGGGCCATCCTTGTGTTTTCAGCCAAAGAAGGCTACAGAGTCGGATCAGACATGAACATCACCCTGGAGTTCCGTACCTCCTCAGAGAACGGCGTCCTCCTGGGCATCAGCAGTGCCAAAGTGGACGCCATCGGATTGGAGATTGTAAATGGCAAGGTAGGTGCTTCATCTTAATGGGGTTGCTCCTCACCCAATGTCGGAAACAGAGCAGTTGAGAAACAGTAGAAATACCTAGATCCAATTTCCAGTTATCCACTTTAATGGAATGGAGGAAAGGTTCAGTTAATATTAAAAAATAGATAATCCTAAAAAGTTTCTTAAAAGTAACTTCTTTTATAATTTTGAAATTAAATTTAAAGCAAAATTGCAACTACGTCAAAGAACTTTTTTCCCTGGACCATCTGAAAGTAAGTTGTCACCCTCCCTAATATTTGTTAACTTTTCCTTTGGAAGTAATTATAGATTCACAGGAAGTTGCAGTGAAATGTACAAGGAGGTCCTCATGCACCCCTCACCCAGGCTCCCCCGGTGTTTGCATCTTGTATATCTCTAGGACATCAAATCCATAAAAGTGACATTGGCACAATCCACAGTTTTTACAGTGGCGCTAGTTATACATGTACGTGTGTGTGTAGCTCTACACAGTTTTACCACATGTGTGGCTTTGTGTTACCCACCACCACAATCAAGCTAATTATACCATTCCACCAGGCGCCCTCGAGCTGCCCCTCCACAGCCACACCGACTCCCTCCCTCTGCCTCCCTCATCTCTGCCAACCACTGAGCTGTTCTCCACCTAACTGTTATTTCACGGGTGTCACACAGAAATGAAATCATGCAGTATAAGTCCTCTTGAGATTGGCTTTGTACACTCAGCTTCATTTCCTGGTGGTTCATCCAGGTTTCTTGCATGTATCAAACTGCTTTCAAACTGCCTCCTTCTGAGTTTCTCTGATTCTCATTCTTCTTCCTCTCCCCTTTGGGGCCACTTGGGTGCAGGCAAGATGTGAGGGAAGGGAGTCTTCATTGCTCTTTTTCTTTTCTGCGGGCTCTCTCCTGCCAGCAGTTGAGGAGAGAGCCCAATTCTCCCGGTCTTCAGGCACAGCCTCTGTCTTTTGTGCACTAGGCCAGTTGTCCATGGCCGGTTGCAAGGAGCAGTCTGAGGTCTCAGGAGTGAGAGGAGCAGTGCCAGTGCGTGGGGACTGCTCCTGGAGAGTGGGCCAACACCCCTTGCAGATCAGGCTTCCCATCCCAGCTGTCATGAGCGTGCTGCCCCTTCACCTGCAGCCACCTTCCATATGCCCCAGAGAGTGGGATGAGAACTTGGGAGTGTCTGCCGTGCCACTCACAGGCCATGGGGAAGCAGGGCGGTGGTCTCTGGTTCTCTCTCTACCTAAGCGCGTGTTGCCACCATTTCTACTGCACTGTGTTCAACTCATGTTGTTGTGGGACTAAGATGCTAGAATCTTCTTGAGCTACTGCTTCCTGGAAGGCAAGGAACAAGTCTCTATGCTGTAGATTCCCCGAACTTATTTGCTTGTTTCTAGTATTTTTCTACTTACCCCGCACTAGGTTTTTGGTTCCTAGGATATCCTAGGATGGGCGTGGGGCCGATGGAAGGAAGTCCCATCTGACCTTTTGCCCTCTGCCTCTTCTCCCCTCTCACTTCATCCTCGTGTCAAAACAAAACTGCCTCTACGTCATATTGCTGCCTCTTTACACTGTGGCTTGGACCCAACTCTTTCCTCATCTGTACTTGAAAAGAATTTTGAAAAATTTTACATATTTTACATGACATCTCAAAAAATGTTACCAGAAGTATAATAGTTACAAAAAATGTAATTTCTGATGTATGTTTTACCTCTATTATTGGCTTATTATTTATTGTTTAAAACATTTTTAGTGGTTTCCCAGGGTTCATAATACACAACTTGAGTTTGTCACAGTCTATCTTGAAATAATTAATACTGAGTAGCTTCCCATATAGCATAAGAACCTTACAACAGTATACTTATGATTCTTCTCTCCCATCTTTTGCAGGTCAGGTTTTTCTGTGTTACCGCTCGCTGTGGTGGGGCTGGGTCAGAAGGGAGTTAGTAAATTTCCCTTCATGGGTGCCAGAGACTGCCATGAACCGACACCCTCAGTAAACTGCCAGCTCCTGCTGTCCTGAAAATGAGCACTGAGCTGAGGATGCAGTGCTAAGCTGGTGGCTCAGCCTGCTCCCATGCATGTGCTCATTTGCCCTTTCTGAAATTTGAGGAATAAGATGGCATCTGAATCCTTTAAGAGGCTGTTTTTCAGAACTATTATTTGTTTTTCATAGTGAGCCCTCCTTTTTAGCAGAATCTTAGATTTTATCCACTACAAGAGCATTATATAAATGGACTGTGTTCCTTAAATATGGAAAAATTCCCCAGATATTCGCTTGTGTCTGTTGTTTGTTTAGATCTTGTTTCATGTTAACAATGGCGCTGGAAGGGTAACAGCCACATACGAGCCCAAAGCTACCAGTGCTGTCTGCGATGGGAAATGGCACACACTTCAAGCTAACAAAAGCAAACACCGCGTGGTTCTGATCGTTGATGGGAACGCAGTTCGTGCTGAAAGTCCACACCCGCAGTCTACCTCGGCAGACACCAACAATCCCATTTATGTGGGTGGCTATCCTGGTAAGTGTGGACGTCTGGTCTGCTCGTTCGCTTTCAAGGGGCATTGGCACTGGGAGAAGCCTCAGTTCAAGTGACTATAGAATAGAGATTAAGAAAAATACATGGTTTGGGTGACAAATCCTTTACCATTTTAGAAAAGCTATTTCAAATACCTAGGAAGTCTTGGAAAAATTAAAATAATCTACACACATAAATGGATCATTAGGTAAGACTCTGAGAACACAGCGTGTGACGTAAACTAAGCTGGATGCCTTGACTGAGGCAAATCGTCCTAGACGACTCCCAGAGCAGGGAGTCATTTTGGGTGGGTCATCATTTTAGAGGACAAACATTGTCTTACCCTCTCACACTGATTTTGGATTAAGTTATGCATTCCAGATGTTCAAGTAATTGTTACAAATGATACTAAAATAAACATCTCTTTTATGTTTTTTTAAGTCACAACTCGGCCTTAAAATTATTACATATTAGAAGTTTTCATTGACATGCTATCACTGAAGCCACGTAAGTGGAAGAATACTATCCTAGTTTTGATACAGAAGCCACTTGAGATTATTTTTGCTCCTATCGTGCTATCCATGTGCTATCATTTAACAAAATTAAGCAACACTTACCTTTTGTTCTTTCCTGAACAGCTGATGTGAGACAAAACTGCCTGAGCAGCCAGACCTCCTTCCGGGGCTGTCTGAGAAAGCTCGCGCTCCTTCAGGGCCCGCAAGTGCAGTCCTGCGACTTCAGCAGAGCTTTCCACCTTCAAGGCGTTTTCCCTCATTCCTGTCCTGGGGCTGAGCCCTGAACTCCAGGGAGGCTCCTCAGCTGGCAGTCATTGCTTATATTTTGAGGAGAATTATTTTTGTGATTAAAATCTCTTCAGTTCAGATTTCATTTCCAACTCAGGTTAAGTGTTTCCTGAGAGAAACTTTGTGTTTATGTTAAACTAAAGCGACATGTACAACAGATACCTCTATTAAATAGTTTAAAATGTAAATTGGATTCATTGGCTCTCTTCTTTGAAGTTGTTTTAATGAATCTTTGTAAACATTGAATATTCTGTTGATTACTTGATAGTATTTTATGTTTTGCATTTTGAGCTTTTAGAAAACAAAATATCACTACAAACTATAATAGATTAGAGTATGAATACTTTCATTTCTTTACCCAAATTTTAAGCTCCAATTTCCACAACAGACAAGCAATGCTGTGGGTTATGTTCCAGCAGAAGGCACCAGCTGTTTGCCACATAAGCCTTCCTCTGGGCTCCAGCAAGTCACAGGGGCAAAGGGACACAGGAAGCGGACAGAACCTCCTTCAGATGCATCCTTGTTCCATCAGTGATATCGAACCTGAGGTGAGTTCGCTCACCCGTTGCTCAGCAAGCCCATCTCTGACACCAGGTGTAGTGGAAGAAAGTAGGACTTTATTATTATACAGCACTGAGCAAGGAGAAAGGGCAGCTAAGGCTGAAATCCCAAACTCCCAGAAAAGCCAATAGGAAGGGTTTTTATTGGGGGTTTTAGGTAGGGGAGGGGGAACCCGTGACCTTGCTGGTCAGAGCTTTCCCACCAGCTTGCATCTCCTTGCAGGCAGGAGATAATGAATCCAGGTGCTTGTCCTTGGCTGTTTGTCTCCATGGAGGACAGTGAATTCTGGAACTGGAGCCAGGGAGTAAGCAGGGAAAGAGTGTTTTGGTTTTAACCCCATATATGCTGGGTTTAACATAGGGAAACTGATATCAGGGCTGGTATCATCAAGGACCTAACAGAGCATTTGCAGGATAAAAAAAAATTGGCATCACAACTAGTTAGCTCTTCTTTTATTGTCAATTTTATTTTCACCCCTTGGGATGAGGCAGTTTTCCATGATCATCTATTTTTTCTGGGAAAATGTGTGTAATTTTGAAAGAAGGACAATTTAAAAGCCACATACGTATATTCTTTTAATGAACTAAACAATTTTAAACCCAGATTTCAGAAGTCTTACTTGGTTCCCTCTGACTGTATTTGAGTTCTGCTCCGGCGCCTTGGCTGGGATCAAGATGGCTGCTATCCCTTGTGCTTCAGAAGAAAGGTTCACTTTTCAAAGGCTCGCCTGGAGAGAAACCTCTGCCTCTTAGCAAGGACCTACTTCTCAATATGGAAAGTGACAGACTTAATCTCTACTTCTGTGAGAGGTTCTCCTCTCATGAACAAGGCAGGCAGTGGCCGTCCTGGTCCCCGGCCCTCTTCTGTGCCGTGCTGTTTCTGAACCCTGGTGGCACTCTGCACCTCCCGGCCAAAGCCTCTGACGTTTGTAAACATCCGCGTGAAGACACCAGAGAAGGCAGCAGCCAACTGGGCGGTGCTGCCTGTTGTTCTTCAGCGCCTGGCAGTCTAGGGAACGCAGACTGCCGCAGTCTCCAGGCAGCTCCCTCGGGCCACTGGGCGAGGACTGGCCTTTGCCGTCTCCGCAGGGACTGCGCGGGGCCCTCCCCGTGCGCGGGGCTCTCCAGGGCGCGGGCCCTCGCCGTGCGCGGGGCTCTCCAGGGCGCGGGGCCCTCCCCGTGCGCGGGGCTCTCCAGGGCGCCGGGCTCCTCTGTGCTCTCCAACGGAGACCGCTACAAGCGGGCGGGACGGCTCGGCATGCCTGAGCGCCTCCGCCACGCTGGGTGAGGGGCTGACCCTAACCAGAACGGCGAGCAGATTGTAGATCTGCAGTGAACTTCACTCCCTTCCCTCCCTCACCCCCTGCCGCCCCCCTCCCCCTTATTAATAGAGCTGAAACAGAGTGTGGGTCTTTCGTGGTTATAACTATTTACAAGGCCTCTCTTAAAAGATCCCCTCAAGGGAAAACCCGTGTCTCTCCCCTTTGGCCTCTCACTGAGCACGGAGCAGAGCGACCTGGGTCTAGCTGTCTCCCCTTGACGGGAAGGAACCTGGGCGCTGCTCAGACAGCCGGCTCTGACTCTCCCCGCAGGGCCTCGTGCTGGTTCCCTAACCTCTCAGCAAGGCAGGATTTAGGACTTTAGAGTTAGGTTGCCCGGTGAAATAGAGGACACAGTTAAATTTGAACTTCCGATAAATAACAAACACACTGTTAGTATAAATATATCTTAACTGTTGGATGACAGCTTATATTTTTTATTTGCTAAATCTAACAACCTCACTTTATAGGCCATGAGATACACAGGTTTGGGAAGGTTTAAAGAGGTGGCTGTAACTAGGCTTTGCAAAATGCACACTAGCAGCATTTGTGGGCAGCAGCCCAATTTACAAAGTGCTTTCATATGCACAGTGGTGTCTGGCTCTGGAGAAGGGGATGTGGAGCATGACACATGGGTCTAAGCTGCCCAGCTTAAAGAAAGGGAACTGCTGGTTGTAATGGGAAGGGGGGTGGGCAGGCGGAGAGAGAACAGAGCAGGTAGGGTGTGGATGGGGCCTGACCACGAAGAGCCCAAAAGTCAAGCGGGTAGGAAGGAGCCTGGACACTATGTCTTGTGAAGCATCAGGGTTTTCCACCAGGGGAGTGTTGTGACAAAATGGCGCGTTTGAAATCATAAACTGGCTGGAGAGTGCAGCCTGAGTCAGCCGGCTGAGCTGCTGCTCCAGCAGCATGTTAGCTTTAGGCAGTGAAAGATTATGAGGCTCAGCAGGGAGCAGGGATCAATGAGAATGGTGGTTCCATGGGCAGGAGATAAATTGAGAAAAATTATGAGCTGAGTTTTGAATGGATTGAATTTGAGGGGATGGTGACAACGTGTGAAGGGAGATGTCCTAGCTGGCTGGATGGAGAGGAATGAGGAGCAAAACAGCTGGCTGATGGGCAGAGGGCTTAGGCACCACTGCCTCCAACGTGTGCCTAGATCACCACTGATCCTGGGTGAGGAAACATCAGGGTGGACCTTAGAACTACAACGAAGGCAAACCGGCTCAGAAACTCTCGCTGGGCATTAGTGTTTACGTACATTTTCTAAGCAGTGCTGGGTTTGATGGGGTTCTTCCATAAAGCAGCTGTTTAGAGACTCGACAGTCTCAGTCTTGTGGATTCTGCAAATGGTTTCTCACTACGTTTTATTTTCTAAAGGTAATAATTTGTCTGAAAGATGGAGGAATGAGTTATGCAGAAGTAAGGAAGCCTTGCTAGATTTCCTACAATGCTGTGCTGCTTGGTGCGGGGACACGCCGTTCTTCGCCAGCAGCAGAAACTCTTTAATGGCTGATTGCATGTGTTAACATCTCGTGATAGCCCGTGCATTTTCTCCTCAGCCATAATAAACTCTCTCCCAACACTGTTGTCCGTTTTTCTCCCTTGCTTGCAACTATGACTGGAGACAATTCTGCACCCCCTAGGACTCTTCTCACAACTACAATCTTTGTTATTTATCCATCAGTCTCAGAATCACTTGTTCCTAAAGAAACAGTCTCCAGCGCAGTTCCAAATGTCTAAAGAGAGCACAGCCTGAGTAGAAAGCCTCAGGTCATATTCTTCACTTGGACTGCGTTGAAAAGCAGACTGAATGTGGGCACATCTCCTAGCATCTTGTGATAACTCTTTTTTCTTAGGTGTATTTTGAAGTCTTGATATTCCTCTATCAAAATTATATCAAATTATATTTCATATAATTTTCACAAATCCAATGATA
This sequence comes from Equus przewalskii, assembly GCF_037783145.1. Lineage (NCBI taxonomy): Eukaryota > Metazoa > Chordata > Mammalia > Perissodactyla > Equidae > Equus > Equus przewalskii. Next base: position 33,701,085 of record NC_091837.1, on the reverse strand, counting down.
TCACATAAATGTCAAGTCTGTGTGGTTCACGTCTCTATTCTCTGTGTGCAGTTGCATTTCTATCTCCCAATGTCTTTGATGTCTTTCTGGACAGCCCTGTGCAGCACTGACTGTGCCAGCGAGGGACCTGTCATTGTTCTTTCGGCTCTGAGTTACGCTCAGCTTTCCCCTCAGATTGTATGTGTTCCTAAATGATCCTCTAGTTGTTTCAAAGGTACTGGAAAGTCTATATTGTGCTGGATATTTCATGGACATTTCTCCCAGAGCTAATATAATTAGGACCTGTGGGAGATTATTAGTAAATAATTGTTGAATATTAGTTAATTTTTTTCTAAAAATACCTCAGTAGGGTAGTTCTTCCTAGAAATCTCAAAAGTTCTTTGTAAATGTAATTCCTCTGAATCATATAATAAGCATAAAATAAATGGCAGAACAAACTGTTTTGCAAGATATTCCCAAAAGAAGTTCTATAGGCTTAACGGTATTCAGATGTATTCAAATTTTCAGCTTAGTATATTCTGAAATGTCAAAACCATCAGGGCTTTTTCAAAGGTTTACAAAGACACAGCTGTTTCTTTCAAACTCCTTCCGTGTCCAGCAATTGGACCCACAGCAGTTGTCTGAAGCAAGGACCCAAGTGAGAACATAATGGAAATCATTTTTTTCTCTCTGAGCAACACAATTTGGAAATGATATTTTCTTCTCACAGTACATGTTGTGCATAACACTTTTATAAAGTATTAAAATACAAACTCCACTTTGAATATTGAAGAGCTGTGGTCTCTGTTTACATAATTCGAGTAATTTCGTAGCTATGAAAGAGTCAAGTTTATGGCAGTTTATTTTAGCCAGAATCATTATAAGCATTTCATCAATAATTTAATTTTTAGCATGTGTTCAAAATCCAAATGTGATTATCTGTTATGAATAAAAAACTGTAAACACTTTGATAAAAATTGAAGAAAGCTGAGTTGTGTCCCTATTAGAGAATCGGAACAGAAAAATCAGGGAAAGAACATCAATGGAGGGAGCAGGTGGGAGCTTGCAAACCAGAGGTTTCAACTGGGGCTTTGCAACCAGACTAGAAAGGTAAGCGGAATTTAGGTGTGGCTAGGAAGTTAGTGAGTCTGATGAATACTATGTGATTTCAATGAAATTCTGTACCCTCGAAGTTTGGTTAAGTTGAACATGGAATATAAGAAGAAGTGTGAGTGAGAAGGACAAAAGAAAAAGTAGGAAATGATCTGGGAGGCTACAGTTATTGAATCTGGCTGGAGAAAAAGGTTCAAATGGGGAAGCCTCTATGGAAAGCTTTGATCTTCTAGGTAAGATCAAAAGTGAACTAAAGAAAACACTTCTTAGTAGGCTAACCTCCAAGGGAACACTCTCTCCTCTTTTCTCGGTGTTATATTGGAATTGAGTAAATTGGGGGGAAAAAAGGAGGAGAGGAATTGTAAACCAATAAAGTGACTAGGCAAATCAATGAATTATTGCTGACCCTTACAGCAGTCCCCACAGTGGGAAGGTATGCAAGTGTGTGTTTTTTAATTGATATAACAACAGAAAATGGGATAGAACTTATTGTCTGAACATCCCCTAGTTGATTTCTTACCAAAACAGAAAACATAAACAATTCTCCCTGGCTTACAACAGGACCCAGAGTCTAGACTACATAACATTCACAATGCCCAGGATTTAATTCAAAATCTCTCAACATACACACAACCAGGAAAAGAGGACTAATTCTCGAGGAAAAAAACATTCAATAAATGCCAATCTCAACATGGAATTATCAAAGACCTTAAAGCAACTATTATATCCATGCTTCGTAAGGTCCAGGGAAAACACATTTTATATGAATGAAGTGATACAAATTCTCAACAGAGAAATGGAAAATAGAAAAAGGAACCAATTGAAAATTATTGAACTGAAAAATACAGTATCTGAGGCCAAAAAACAAAAAATCACTGGATGGACTCAATGTCAGAATGAAGATGATAAAGGAAAGGATCAGTGATAGAACAATAGAAATTACCCAGCCTACCAACAGAGAGAGAAAGATCAGAAAAATAAGCCCCGAGTGTCAGTTACCTGTACAGAACACACAAAGATCTAACATAGCTTTATTAGAGTCTCAGAGGCGGAAGAGAAGGAGATTAGAAGAGAAAAAGTATTTTCAGCAAGAATGCCAAAAAAAACTCCCCAAATTTAGTGAAAGACATAAATTTACAGATTCAAGACACTTAGCAAACTCCATACAGAATAAACTCAAAAACAATGCCTCAACACATAATAAGGCATACCCTGTTTTATTGTGCTTCACGGATTCTGTATTTCTTGGAAATGGAAGGTTTGTGGCAACCCTGCATTGAGCGAGTCTGTCGGCGCCATTTCTCCAATAGCGTTTGCTCACTTCTCATCTCTGTGTCACATTTTGGTAATTCTCGCAATATTTCTAACTTTTTCATTATTATTATATTTATTATGGCGATTGGTGATCGGTAATGTTTGGTGTTACTATTGCAATTGTTTTGGGGCACCATGAACCACACCCATATAAGACAGCAAACTTAATTGGTAAATGTGTGTTTTCTGATCGCTCCCTCTCCTTGAGCCTCCTTATTCGCTGAGACACAACAATACTGAAATTGGGTCAATTAATAACTCTGCAATGGCCCCTAAGTGTTCAAGTGAAAGGAAGAATCTCACTTTAGATCAAAAGCTAGAAATGATCCAGCTTATGAGGAAGACATGTTGAAAGCTGAGACAGGCCAAAAGCTAGGCCTCTTGCACCAGGTCAGCCAAGTTGTGAATGCAAAGGAAAAGTTCTCGAAGGAAATTAAAAGTGCTACTCCCGTGAACACAGGAATGCTAAGAAAATGAAACAGCCTATTGCTGATGTGGAGAAAGTTATAGCAGTCTGGATAGACGATCAAACCAGCCACAACTCTCTTCAATTCCATGAAGGCTGAGAGAGGTGAGGAAGCTGCAGAAGAAAATGTGAAGCTAGCAGAGGTCAGTTCATGAGGTTTAAGGAGAGAAGCCATCTCCATAACAGAAAAGTGCAAAGTGAAGCAGCATGTGCTGATGTAGAAGCTGCAGCAATTATCCAGAAGATCCAGCTAAGATCATTAATGAAGGTGCTACACTAACAACAGACTTTCGTGTAGCTTATATTGGAAGAAGATGCCATCTAGGACCTTCATAGCTAGAGAGGAGAAGTCAACAGCTGGCTTCAAAGGACAGGCAGGCTCTCCTGTTAGGGGCTAATGCAGCTGGTGACTAAGTTGAAGTCAGTGCTCATTCACCATTCTGAAAATCCTAGGGTCCTTAAGAATGATGCTAAATCTACTATGCCTGTGCTCTATAAATGCAACAACAAAGCCCAGATGACAGCACATCTGTTTACAGCCTGACTTACTGAACATGTTAAGCCCACTGTTGAGACCTACTACTCAGAAGAAAAGATTTCTTTCAAAATCTTACTGCTCACTGACAATGCACCTGGTCACCCAAGAGCTCTGATGTAAATTACTGTTGATTTCCTGCCTGCTAACACAATATCCATTCTGCAGCCCACGGATCAAGGAGTCATTTCAAGTCTTATTCTTTAAGAAATACATTTCATAGGGGCCGGCCTGGTGGTGCAGCAGTTAAGTTTGCACATTCTGCTTCACCAGCCTGGGGTTTGCAGGTTTGGATCCTGGGTAGGCACCTATGCACTGCTTGGCAAGCCATGCTGTGGTCGGCATCCCACATATAAAGTAGAGGAAGATGGGCATGGATGTTAGCTCAGGGCCAGTCTTCCTCAGCAAAAAGAGGACTGGCAGCAGGTTAGCTCAGGGCTAATCTTCCTCAAAAAAAAAAAAAAAGAAACAAAGAAATACATTTCATCAGGCTATAGCTGCCATAGGTAGTGATTTCTCTGATGGACCTGAGCAAAGTAAATTGAAAACTTTCTGGAGAGAATTCACAATTCTAGATGCCATTAAGAACATTCCTGATTCATGGGAAGAGGTCAAAATATCAACATTAACAGGAACTTGGAAGAAGCTGATTCCAACCCTCATGGATGGCTTTGAGGGGTTCAAGACATTGTTGGAGGAAGTGCAGATGTGGTGGAAACAGCAAGGGAACTAGAAGTAGAAGTGGAGCCTGAAGATGGGACTGAATTTCCGTCATTTCACAATAAAACTTTAACAGATGAGGAGTTGCTTCTATGGATGAGCAAAGAAAGTGGTTTCTTGAGATGGAATCTACTCCTGGTGAAGATGCTGTGAAGACTGTTGAAATGACAACAAAGGCTTTAGAATATGACATAAACTTAGTTGATAAAGCAGTGGCAGGGTTTGAGAGGACTGACTCCAGTTTTGAAAGAAGTTCTGCTGTGGGTGAAATGCTATCAGACAGCCTCGCACGCTACAGAGAAACCATTCTTGAAAGAAAGACTCAATCAATGCAGCAAACTTCACTGTTGTCTTATTTTGAGAAGTTGCCACAGACACCCCAACCTCCAGCAACCACCACCCTGATCAGTCAGCAGCCATCAGCACTGGGGCAAGACCCTCCACCAGCAAAAAGATTACAACTCACTGAAGGCTCAGATGACAGTTAGCATGTTTTAGCAATAAAATGTTTTTTAATTAAGGCATGTAATTGGTTTTTTTTTACACATAAGGCTATTTCACAGTTAAGAGACTACAGTATAGTGTAAACAAAACTTTAATATGCACTGGGAAACAAAAAATTCATGTGACTCACTTTATCATGATATTCACTTTATTGTGAATGGTCTACAACCAAATCTGCAATATCTCTGAGGTATGCCTGTAATCAAACCTTTCAAATCAAAGAGAACTAAGGAATTCTTGAAAGCAGCTGGAGAAAAACAGCACACATTACAATGATTCAGATATCCGTGAATTTCTCAGGAGAAACCATGAAGACCAGAAGACAGTAGAACCACATCTTTAAAGTACTAAAAGAAAAGAGCTCATCAACCCAGAATTCTGCATCCAGTGAAAATATCTATGAGGAATAAAAGTGAAATGAAGATATTCTCAGACAAAAGAAAACAAAGATAACTCATGAAAAGCAGTCCCACTCTTGTATCCAGAACATATAAAGAACTCTTATAACTCCATAATAATACAAACAACCCAATTAAAAATGAGGAAAAGATTAGAACAGATATTTCACAAAAGAACAAATATGAATGGCCAACACATGGAAGAAAAGTTGCTCAACATCGTTAGTCATTAGGGAAATGCACATTAACACCACGAGATCCAACTCCATACCCTCTAGAATGGCTAAAATGTCGGCAAGGTTGTCAAGCAACTGGAAATCGTGTACGTTACTCGTGGGAATGTAAAATGGTACAATCACTTTGGAAAACAGTTTGGTAATTTCTTTAAAAAGTTAAGTATACACTTACTATACATCCCAGCTATTCTATTCTTGGTATTTATCAAAGAGAAATAAAAACACATATCTACACAAAGACTTGTAGATAAACGTTCTTAGGAACTTTATTTGTAGTAGCCAAAGACTGGAGACATCCCAGCTGTCCATCGATAGAAGGAAAGATAAACTGTAGTTTATTCATATAATGAAACACTATAGAGAAATAACAAGGAATAAGCTATTGATACATCAACAACATGGATGAATCTCAGAAATATTATGCTTAATGCAAAAAGCCTTATACAAAAATATATGCTGTATGATTTCATTTGTATAAAATTCTAGACAATGCCTGGGGTCAGGGTGGAGAGAGGACTAGATTATAAATGGGCATAAGGAAGCTTTCTGTGGTGATTGAGCTGCTAACTATCTTGTTTGTGGTGATGACTTCATAGGTGTATATGTATATTAAAACCAATCATTTTCAATATCTGCTGTGTAATTGTACTTATTTTTAATATACCTCAATAAAGTTGTAAAAAAAATCAATTAAAAAATGTGACTTCTTGGGGCCAGCCCAGTGGCACAGCGGTTAAGTTAGCACGTTCTGCTTTGGTGGCCCGGGGTTCACCGGTTTGGATCCTGGGTGCAGACCTATGTACCATTTGTCAAGCCATGCTATGGCTGCATCCCACATAAAATGGAGGAAGATGGGCATGAATGTCAGCTCATGGCCAGTCTTCCTCAGCAAAAAGAGGAGCATTGGCGGCAGATGTTAGCTCAGGGCTAATCTTCCTCAAAAAAAAAAAGAGACTTTTTCAAATCCTCTGTTAATTCCCATAGCTATAAATAGCAGGCCCAATTTAAATTCCCCTTGGGCATTTGAACTTTATCCCTCCAATCATGCTGATACCACTGTGCAGAGCAGAGTGCAAACACTCTTTCAGGGAGAGCCTGTCCCTGCGCTCACGCGTCATGGGGACCGGGGACCTGGAAGCTTCTCAGCTCTCCAGTAAGTGAAACATTCTGTGATTGGTGCTGCCAAGGTGATTGAAATTTCTGCTTGTCAGTATTAATTACAAATTGCCATGTGCTTCAGATTTTCCAATTAATTTACTGTGTATGAAGTGATGAGAAGTGAATTTTTAATTGATTGAGGTCCTGGTGAGATGTCAGGGTAGTCATTTTACACCTGTACAAACAGCAGGTAAGGACAGATAGAAGGCTTGCGTGATTGGACTCAAAACACTCTGGAAGGATAGAACTAAAAGAAGACATCAACAACAATACAATAATAGTAGGGGACCTCAACACACCATTAACACCAATGGACAGAACATCCAGACAGAAAATCAACAAGGAAATAATAGAATTAAATGAAAAATTAGACCAGATGGACTTAATAGATATATATAGAACACTTCATCCAAAAACAGCAGGTTACACATTCTTCTCAAGTGCACATGGAACATTCTCAAGGATTGACCATATTTTGGGAACCAAAGCAAACATCAATAAATACAAGAGAGTTGAAATAATATCAAGCATCTTTTCTGATCATAATGCTATTAAACTAGAAATCAACTACAAGAAAAAAGCAGAGAAAGGTGCAAAAATGTGGAGACTAAACAACACGCTTCTCAACAAACAATGGATCATTGAAGAAATTAAAGAAGAAATCAAATTTTATCTGGAGACTAATGAAAATGAGAACACGACATACCAAAACATTTGGGATGCAGCAAAAGCAGTCCTAAGAGGGAAATTCATCGCAATACAGGCCCACCTCACTAAACAAGAAAAAGCTCACATAAGCAACCTCAAACGACACCTAACAGAACTAGAAAAAGAAGCACAAACAAAGCCCAGAGTCAGTAGAAGGAGGGAAATAATAAAAATAAGAGCAGAAATAAACGATATTGAAACAAAAAAGACAATAGAAAGGATCAATGAAACAAAGAGTTGGTTCTTCGAAAGAATTAACAAAATTGACAAACCCCTAGCCAGACTCAACAAGAAAAGAAGAGAGAAACCGCAAATTAATAAAATTAGGAATGACAGAGGAGAAATCACAACAGATACCAATGAAATACAAGAGATCATAAGAGAATACTATGAAAAACTATATGCCAACAAATTGAACAACCTGGAAGAAATGGACAAATTCCTAGACTCCTACAATCTCCCCAAACTGAATCAGGAAGAAATGGAGAATCTGAATAGGCCAATCACAAGTAAGGAAATAGAAACGGTAATCAAAAACCTCCCCAAAAATAAGAGTCCATGACCAGACGGCTTCTCTGGAGAATTCTACCAAACATTCAAAGAAGGCATAATACCTATTCTCCTCAAACTGTTCCAGAAAATTGAGAAAGATGGAGAACTCCCTAACACATTCTATGAAGCCAACGTCACCCTGATCCCCAAACCTGACAAGGGCAACACAAAGAAGGAGAACTACAGGCCGATATCACTGATGAACATAGATGCAAAAATCCTCAACAAAATTTTGGCAAACCGATTACAGCAATACATCAAAAAGATTATACACCATGATCAAGTGGGATTTATACCAGGGACACAGGGATGGTTCAACATCCGCAAGTCAATCAACGTGATACACTACATCAACAAAATGAAAAACAAAAACCACATGATCATCTCAATAGATGCAGAGAAAGCATTCGACAAGATCCAACACCCATTTATGATAAAAACCCTCAGTAAAATGGGTATAGAAGGAAAGTACCTCAACATAATAAAGGCCATATATGATAGACCCACAGCCAACATCATACTCAATGGACAAAAACTGAAAGCCATCCCTCTGAGGACAGGAACAAGACAAGGGTGCCCACTTTCACCACTCCTATTCAACATAGTACTGGAGGTGCTGGCCAGAGCAATTCGGCAGGAAAAAGAAATAAAAGGAATCCAAATAGGTAACGAAGAAGTAAAACTCTCGTTGTTTGCAGACGACATGATCTTATACATAGAAAACCCCAAAGAATCCACAGAAAAACTATTAGAAATAATCAACAACTACAGCAAAGTAGCAGGGTATAAAATTAACGTGCATAAATCAGTAGCATTTCTATACACTAACAATAAACTAACAGAAAAAGAACTCAAGAACTCAATCCCATTCACAATCACAACGAAAAGAATAAAATACCTTGGGATAAACTTAACCAAGGAAGTGAAGGATCTATACAATGAAAACTACAAGACTTTCTTGAAAGAAATTGACGATGACATAAAGAGATGGAAAGACATTCCTTGCACATGGATTGGAAGAATAAACATAGTTAAAATGTCCATACTACCTAAAGCAATCTACAGATTCAATGCTATCCCAATCAGAATCCCAAGAACATTCTTCACAGATATTGAACAAACAATCCTAAAATTCATATGGGGCAACAAAAGACCGCGAATTGCTAAAGCAATCCTGAGCAAGAAAAACAAAGCCGGCGGAATCACAATCCCAGATTTCAAAACATACTACAAAGCTACAGTGATCAAAACAGCATGGTACTGGTACAAAAACAGGTCCACAGATCAATGGAACAGAATTGAAAGCCCAGAGATAAAACCACACATCTATGGACAGCTAATCTTCGACAAAGGAGCAGAGGGCCTACAATGGAGAAAAGAAAGTCTCTTCAACAAATGGTGCTGGGAAAACTGGACAGCCACATGCAAAAGATTGAAAATTGACCAGTCTTTTTCACCACACACCAAAATAAACTCAAAATGGATCAAAGACCTAAAGATTAGGCCTGAGACAATAAGTCTTTTGGAAGAGAATATAGGCAGTACACTCTTTGACATCAGTTTCAAAAGAATCTTTTCGGACACTATAACTCCTCAGTTGAGGGAAACAATAGAAAGAATAAACAAATGGGACTTCATCAGACTAAAGAGCTTCTTCAAGGCAAGGGAAAATAGGATTGAAACAAAAAAACAGCTCACTAATTGGGAAAAAATATTCACAAGCCACTTATCCGACAAAGGGTTAATCTCCATAATATACAAAGAACTCACACGGCTTAACAGCAAAAAAACAAACAACCCGATCAAAAAGTGGGCAGAGGACATGAACAGACATTTCTCAAAAGAAGATATGAATATGGCCAATAGACACATGAAAAGATGTTCATCATCGCTAATCATCAGGGAAATGCAAATCAAAACTACACTAAGATATCACCTTACACCCGTTAGATTGGCAAAAACATCCAAAACCAAGAGTGACAAATGTTGGAGAGGTTGTGGAGAAAAAGGAACCCTCATACACTGTTGGTGGGAATGCAAACTGGTACAACCACTATAGAAAACAGTATGGAGATTTCTCAAAAAGTTAAAAATAGAAATACCCTATGACCCAGCCATCCCATTACTGGGTATCTATCCTAAGAACCTGATATCAGAAATCTCAAGAGTCCGTTGCACCCCTATGTTCATCACAGCATTATTTACAATAGCCAAGACGTGGAACCAGCCTACATGCCCAGAAACTGATGATTGGATAAAGAAGATGTGGTATATATACACAATGGAATACTACTCAGCCATAAAAAAAGACAAAATTGGCCCATTCACAACAACGTGGATGGACCTCGAGGGTATTATGTTAAGCGAAATAAGCCAGTCAGACAAAGACGAACTCTATATGACTCCACTCATAGGTGGAATTTAGTATATTGATATGGAGATCTGATCGGTGGTTACCAGGGAAAAGGGGGGGTGGGGGGAGGGCACCGAGGGGGAAGTGGTGTACCCACAACATGACTAACAAAAATGTACAACTGAAATCTCACAAGGTTGTAATCTATCATAACATTAATAAAAAAAAAAAAAAAGAACACTCTGGAAGGAAATTTTAAAAAATAAATACAATTCTTCCTGGACCTACCTCATAGGCCCACGCTGAAGCCAGGAGAACTGCCAGTGTGTGAATCTTGAGGATTTCAGAAGGGGTGGGGCTGGGAGAGAAGTGACAGAAGCCTGGCTTAAAGAGTGATTGTTGCTAAGTGGGCACTTTCCCACAGGAAAATAAAACATAGTTCTTGATAGCAGTTATATATTTTTTTTCTCTTACCAGTTTGATCTTAAATCACTGAGAACTTATTTCAGTCATTTCAGGTCATCAATCATTATCACTCTTAATATTATACATCTTTGATCATTATAGAATAGTCTTTAAATACCAAAATTCCATTTTTGCTGTGACTTAACACTCCACAGACATTTAGTGTTCTTCTCAAAGGAGTTTCAATATATTTCACTTCCAATCCCCTAAATGTGGATGCTCCCCAAATTTCCAACATTGACTTTGGTTTTCTGTTTTTCCTGCCTTAACTTAGATCCCATCTATGTCTAAGGTTTAAACCACAACCTAGGTGCAAAGGTTTCTAAAAGATTCAACAAATCAGTATTCACAGTCCTGACTTCTTCAAAATCCAGTTCGTGTGGTTCACCTGGCATTTCCACTCGGATGTGTCACCCAGCACCTCAAACTCACCTCGTCTAAATATGCGTATATCCTCCTCCCTCTAGCCCTCCTAACTGCCTTTGCCTCTGGATATCCCTATCTTTATTAGTGCCACCATCGTTCTCTCAATAGGTTATAAATTCTCCCACTGTTAGAAATGTTAGCATAATCTTGATACTCACATCCAATAGTCACTCAGTACTACTGCTTTTTCCTTCAAAATGTTTTTTGCATTCCCAACTTTATTTCCATTTGCTCATTTGTCTTTTTTCATTCATTCACTAAATAATTATTGAGCACCAACTATATGAAAGGCACTGTTCTTGGCTCTGGGCATAGGCGAGTGAACAAAAAAGACCAAGTCATGCCCTCCTGACTTCATCTGTCCTCTTACCTTGGTGCCAGTCTCTTTCCGCTTGAGGGCTCTCTGCACCATGCAGCCGGTTTGTACTACTAAAACACTCCTTTGATCCTATCAGTACACCTCTCTAGCCCCTCAGGAGGTTCTGTAAGATAAGTTCCACCCTCCTGGAGTTCCAGTCCCCTACACCTGGAGAGGACCATCTCAAACTCTTTATCTCCCCGAGCCCTTTGTCCCAGCCAAAATGGGCTCTTTGCTGTCCATAAATAGGTCTTGGCTCATTCCCACTTCATTACTCTTGCATGTTCTACTTTTCCATCCATAATTTATTCCTCTCATCTCTCTGCATGTGAAATTCTAAATTCCCTCTCTTCTGTGAATTCCCCCCAGCCCACATCAACCTTTCTCTTTCACGTCTGAATTATTTCATCACATACGCCTGGCAATTAACCATGGTTTACCTTAGGGCGTCTCTTTCATTGCAAAGAGCTCCTTATCGATTACACTGTTGTTTATCTTTAGATGTTTGTCTTTTCCTCAGTCTTAAGCAGTGCTTCTTAATTAGTGATAGTTGATGCAATATATTGCAAGAACTTGAAATGACTCCTTTGAGCAATCATTAGTTCTGGCGCAGTACTTGTGTTCTTTGTGTCTCTACTGTGCCTTTAACCACCACATGGTTAAAAAATAGAAGAGGCGGGAACACTTCCTAACACATTCTCTGAGGCCAGCATTACCCCAATATCAAAGCCAGGCAGAGACACCACAGACCAATAACCCTTATGAAGACTGGTGCAAAAATCCTCAACAAAATACTAACAAACCAAATTCAACAGCATATTAAAAGGTTTCTACAACATGACCAAGAGGGATTTATGGATTGCAAAGATAGTTCAACACATGAAAATCAGTCAATTTACCACACCACATTAACAGAATGAAGGGGAAAACCCACAGTCATCTCAAATTGATGTAGAAAAGCATTTGACAAAATTCAAACCCTGTCATGGTTAATTTTATGTGTCCATTTGACTGGGCAACAGTGTTCCCAGATATTTGCTCAAACGTGATCTTGGGTGTTTCTGTGAGTGTGTTCTTGGATGAGAATAACATTTAAATTGGGGAACTTCTGGGTTGGTCAACATATGGAGATTTGGGGAGCATGGCTTGCCTGGAAAGGGCATGGAAGCTCCAAGCTCCTTCCCACATACCTTGCCCTATGCATCTCTTCCATCTGGTTATTCTTGTTATATCCTTTGATAACAAACCAATAATCTAAATCATGAATCTCTGATGCCATCTCCACTGTTTATCAAATCTTACTTCAGTTCTTTCCTGAATGATGTAATTCCTCCGCTCACACTTAAGTGAGAGAAATCTGATGAAGATGAGAACATGGAAGGGGAGGCTTTAGAAGTAAAAGAAATTCTGGATACTTCAAGGCCAATATACACGTCATGCAACAGCAGCAGCCTTTGCTGGACTCAGAATTTTAACACGGCTGCTGAGATCGAGCCTCAGAATGCAGACGTTTATTACCACCAAAGACAGCTGAAAATGCTGCTTGATCAAGTGAAAAACAGTGGCAGATTTTGATGAATGTATTAGATTAAGACCTGAGTCTGCTCTGGCACAAGCTCAGAAGTGTTCTGCACTGTATCACCAGGCACATGTAGGAAACAGTTCTTGCCAAATCCAAGCAGATATGAAAGGGTTTGAAAAGGTCATAGTGAAATTTCCAAGATGTGCTGAAGACTGCATGCCCAGGCAATGACAGATCAATGACAGTTTGGTAAAGCTAGTGAAATGTATGATAAATGTATTGATTTGGAACTAGATAATGCCACAAAATATGTTCATAAAGGTTTACTCAACTTCAGTGGAAGCAAATTCTGAACAGAGGTTTGGAGCTTATAAGCAAAGCTACTGAAATTGACAACAAATGTGATTTTTGCATATAAAACCATGGGAGCTACTGAAGTGCAAAGAGGAAACACGGAGAAAGTCACTGACAGGTTGACCAAAGCTATTAACCTGGTCAAATCGGAAATGGAGGGCTCTTCTATCCTCACTCTGTGATGCTGCCCATGCCCAGAGAGAAGGTGCAATGAGATGGGGATTAAAACCACCACCATTATAAAACAGGGGAAAGGAAAATGACCCTCTTTTTAGAAGTTTACCCCCTCTTCAAGGACCCCTAAAGACACGGTCATGAGCTGTGCTCAATGGTGGAACTCAGTGTTCCCACTCGTGCCTTTGTCTTGCCCTATGCCTGTTTCATGTTCAGGTGGGCAAAGGGCTGTAGAAAAGCTGTAGTTTTTATTCCCTGTGCAACAAAAGCTTAGAACCTGTCAAAGGGATATTAAAATAAAGATGCACGCAGTACAAATGATGATTGGCCACACAAATAAAAACTTCGATTTGTTAAAAAAAAAATTTAATTGGTAGACAGTAAAGCAGATGGCCCTCCCTAATGTGGGTGACTACATCCACTCAGTGAGGCCTGACTACAACAGAAAGTCAAAACCTTTACAGCTTTTCTGAGGCTAGCATGCTTCGGGGCTGCTAATAAGATGTTACAGCAAGTTCTACTTCACTAGTCATTATAAGACTGAAGGAAAAGGTAAGAAAAACTCCATGAGCCAGTGAGCTAGATACAGGCGATGCCCATGCTCTTGGTCTCAGGAAAGAGCCAAGGTTGTTAACATTTTGTTAGAAAGCAGAGGAGGACTTCAGTCAAAGGGGAAACTATCCATTGAGGGTATACTCTAATAGCTTAGCTGATTTCTTAAGAAAAATAGAAAATACCCAATTCCCCCACTCTTTAAGACACAAACGCAAATAATAAAAATATTCTTTATTTCCTTATTGAGGTTTTATTGTTTAGAGAGAAGGGAGAGGAAGAAAAAGACTTGTAGGTTCCCAGAAATAGTGCGAAGATGACAGACACCAAGGGCCAGAAAAGGCCATCTCTTCAAGCCTAAGCCCAAAGATCATCCCTAGACTAGAGCTACCATAAAGAACACATTTCCTTCAACTATTCAAATTATAAATATTTAGTAACACTATCCACACAAGTTCCTTTGTACTTGTCCACAAGTTCTCACGTTTTTGTTAGGAAAATACTGTCACCTACTTTTACCCAGGCCTCAGATTAATGCCTATTTGTTCCAGTTTCTCCCACCTGCTGAATGGTTGCCAAAGTGACCCTTTGCTTACCTTTGCTCTTACCCCTATCCACCCTCCCCCACACTAGCCGAACAAACTCCCAGCCCTAACCTGTTCAGGCGATGCAGCTCCCACCCTCCCACCCCCTTTTCTCTGGGACATTAGCACTTTCCACCTGGCCAGTGTTCACCCTCCCTGCCTTGGATTAAGACGTTTATAGGCGTTAACTAACTTGCATTTACTTAGGTAGCAGAGTAAAACTTGTATAGAGGTCTTTACATCTGTACACCTCTCCCCGCTCCCTTGCTCTTCATTACCACATTAAGTACGATATTGATATATATATATCCATTTACAAAGGGAAATTATAAAGTAATGAAATGGATTTTTCTGTGTGGCTTGTGAAAAACCTATAGGTACCGGGTATATCACGTAAATGAGAATAGATACGTAATACTTATGCCTGATTAGAAAGATTTCTCATGGGTTTTGTCAGGTGAGCACTGGCCAGCATTCTGCTGAAACACTTCAACTTCTATGTGCTTTAAGATTTTGTGTTTTGACTAGTCAAGAATGGCACATTTTATACCTAAAGATTCCAATCCACAAATGAATTATTTTCTTGCCATTGAGTGGTAACTAGACAAAAGAAACGTGTGTTGCATTATATCTAATATAGTATTCAAATAAAACACTAGAGAGTTTAGCTCCTGTACAGACAATGAAAGGATTAATTGCATCTGTAAGTACCTTTAATAAGAAACCAAGTATCTTTAAGAAGAAACAAACTTAAAAGGGAGGAGAGCAAAGGAGTGTATTTTCATTGATCCATATGGGTAATGTGAGCTGTAAACGAACCACAAGGTGGAGAGGTGGGGCCTGGATCAATTAGTGGAAAGGAATAAATAACAAAAATATTTCTTTAAGTTTCTAGAGTTTTAGAGTTCTAGAAAGGGGTCTAAAATTTTCAAAGTCCTCTTACATACGTGATCATTTTACCATAATGATCCCATGCAGGAGGTAGATAAGTGTAAGTTTTCCCATCATACAGAGGAGGAAATTGAGGTGCAGTGTCAAAATTTTTTACAAAACATTTTGTACCTAATAACAGAGAGCACAAGTTACCAGAACGTCGTTGTGAAACCTTTGGAAACAGTTCCCTGGCTCCTGAACGGCAGCAGTGACCTGACAAGTGAAGTTTTCCCTGGATGATATAGACCAAAAGTGATTGACAGGGGAGTATTTTCAGGCCAAATTATTAATCACGACAATCCTGATGGGGTTTTGTATATTACATAAATAGCTCTCTGGGATCATATGTAGATAATGAACAAGAGAAAAAAAGAACGTAGCCACAAGATCTTATTATACTTCCAAGGGGTTAAAGACAATGTTCATGCATTGCACAAATATTTATTGAGCAACTTCCATATGCCAGCCACTGTGTTAGATGTCAGGGATCCCACGGTAAACAAAACAAGTATCTGCCCCCTCCTCACAGAGGTTACTATCCAGGGTGTAGGGAGTCGGGTGAGTAAGATATATACCAAGTTTTAAAAAGAAATCTCTATATGATTACAAACTTTGAAGAGCACTACGAAGAAGAGAGTGCTGCTATGGTCTGAATGTGCACCCCCCCCCCCCGTTCCTATCATTAAAGCTACCCCCTAAGGTGATAGTATTGGGAGGTGAGGCCTTTAGAAGGTGATTAGGTCATGAGAGAGGACTCTCATCAACGGGATTAGTACCTTATAAAAGAGGCCCCCGGAGAGTTCTCTTGTCCTCTTCCACCACGTGAGGATACAGGAAGTCTGCCGCCCCCCAGAAAAAGGACATCACCCAACCTAGCTGGCATCCTGATCTCGGACTTCCAGCCTCCAAGACTGTGAGAAATAAATGTTGTTTATACCCCACCCAGTCTATGGCATTTTTGTCATCGCAGCCTGAAGGGACTAAGGTGCTACAGAAGCCTGTGAAAGGAGCACCCGATCTAAGCTGGGGAAGAAGAGTAAGCCTCTTTGAGAAAGTGACGTTAAGTGCTGAGATCTGAAGGATGAGCAAGAAGTTGAGGGCAGGACGTAGGCGAAGGACTAAAAGGTTGTTAAGCAGAAGGAAGAGATTGTGCATAAATTCTGAAACGGCGGTGGGGGGGCGCGGGAGGCACAGCACATCCTAAGAAACGTGGAAGCTGTTTCTGGCAGCTGTCTCCACTTCCCTCCTCCCTTCTCCAGCTTACTTCGATTGAGTTTCCATCTTCACAGGTCCACGCCTTACGGTTACCAACGAAGGCCACGCTGCGCCAAAGCTCAAGGGCCACAGGCTGTGCGCTCTGGAGCAGACGTGCTCGCCGACGCGGACCATGACCCCAGGTGCCACGGGAGGCCCCGCGGCTCCCCCTGAGCGCCCTCTGCCAGCCCGCGCTGGGCGCTTGCGGCCCTGGGGTAGGCGCTGCTCCCCGCTTTCGGTCGCTGACCCCGAACCTCCCCTGAAGGCCCCCCGTCGCCCTGAGCCTGGTCTCTGCTCAGATCTCAGCCCTGGCCCAGCCTGGATCCCTGGACACGATTCCGGTCATTCCTATGGAGACCCGTGGGTATCAGTTTACCCAGGGGAGGAGGGGACAAATGGGAGGGAAGCACGGTGGTCGTCTGGCCCAGATGGCGGTCGGGGTGGCGGGCCGAAACGCCGCCAGCCTGGGCTTCCATTCAGCCCAAGCTCGGGGCCCCTGACCGGCCTGCCCGCGCCCCGGGGACTGGTCTCCAGAGTCCAGGGTCGCCGTTGTTACGACCGCCCTCTGCCATCAGGGGCGGCTTTCTGGGGCTGTAGGAGGAATCCCCAGCCCACTGGGTTCGCTGCCCCACGCGCACCCGCCCCTTCCGGCTCCTCGACCGGACAGAGCGCGAAGCTCCGGGCGCAGTTCCCCAAGGCCACGTGGCGGGGCGGTACCAACCGCGCGCAGGCGCAGAAAGCCTGCACTTTCAGGCCCACCGCGCGGTTGGCCGCGGGGAGGCTGCTCGCGGGCACTGCGGGACGGGCGGGGCGGGGCTGCGGCGCCGGGGGCGGGGCCTGAGGCGGGGCGGGGCGGGGCGGGGCGGGGCGGCCGGGGCGGCTGGGCCGGCTGCGTGGCGGTTGGGAAGCATCGGGCCGGGCGAGTTGCTCCTGTCGAGGCTGCGTCCAGCCTGGAGGAAGCAGAAACCCGCGGCTCCGCGGGCTAGAGTGAGCGTCTGCTCCTACGTGGGTTTTCCGTGCAGAGGCCGGGCCGCTGCGGGGCCGGAGGGGCGGGGAGACAGGCTGGGAGCGCTGGGTTGTCACCTAGAGACGCCGAAAGTGATTGCTGGGGAGCCGCGGGTGTTTGTGGTGCAGCTGGGTGGCCTCCTTTCGTGGTACCTCCCTTAGGAAATGGGAAGGCGGAGGACACTAGTTGTGGTTGTCCGGAGTGGGCTTGGGGCGCCGAGCCCAGCCGGAGGGTCGGCGAGCGTGTGCCTTCGCAAGGCCGCCGCAGCGTGCCCTCTGATGGGCTCCCTGGAGTCCCGGGGGCGGGGGCGCAGGGGCAGGTTGAGAACGGTGGGCGCCCGGCTGCGGCCCCGCCCGGGGGAGGCTCTGGCTTTTCCTGTGGGGTTGGGGCGGGCGGCTCTCTTCTAGACAAAGCATGTCGAATGCTCTTTTTTTGTCCTCCAGCTTCCCAGAGCATGGCCAAGCCCAACAGGTGGAAGCCACAGGGAGGCCCGTCTATACTTGATTGAAGGCGAGGGCCCGCTGCCGGAACGGTGGTTGGTGGACGCACGTCCCTGCGACCCGGCAGCCATCTGCCGAAAGGCTGAGCTTTGTAGGGTTAAGAGCGTGGGTCTGGAAATGAGCAGTCGCCCTGCTTAGGATTGGAAGAGGTCATTTAATTCTCCAAGCCTGTGTTTCCTCGTATTCAAAATGTTGATAAGGACATTCTCCCCGCTGCCTCATCGAGTGTGGCAGAAGTTCACTTTGATAGCAGCATGTGAAAGGAGTTGACAGCAGTGACTCCATTTTGTACCCTGGACTCCATCTTGTTAAAAACAGGAAACTGTGCTGACCTTGCTGACTTGCCAAAAGGGAATTATTTTCTGAGAAAGGACTTTCTGAAGAACCGTGCAAAAAATATACTTTTCTGGTAGCAGCAAGATGTCTTCGGGTAAGCCAATGAACTGTATGGTAAATTGACCCTCCCTAACAAACACCTGAGGGCGTTCTCACTTTTCAGGGCAAAACTTGTCTGGCTGCTGCCAGCACCTGTGTTCCCCGAATTGCAATTCTGAGACCCCAAATAAATGCTCTTCTTTTTTCGCTTGCCTCTGTTGTAGGTTGACAATGCTTTGCGCAGTAATGACAAGAAGCGCTAACAATTATTGACTCCATCCCAGTACTACCGAGGCACTTTCCATGTGCAGTTTCATTTAATCCTCACAGCAACTCTTTGTGGTAGGTGTTACTGTTATTATCCTCATTTTTCACATGAAGAGCATGGCAACTATGGCAGAACTGAAGTAATTTGTGCAAGGTCCTACTGTAGGTAGGAGCAGAATCGAGCTTGAATTTCCGCAGACTGACTCCAGAGTCTGTCCTCTCACCGCTGCACTGGAGAACCTGAGTCCAGCGTTCCTTTTCTATCAGTAGATTATAGAGCCAACTCGGAATTTGGGCAAGACGCTGAGCTGTCTTCTCAAGTCCAACAGATTTGCTGACTCTGATCATCGGCTCTACCTACAGGCCTTTCATAATTGCAGCTTAGTTTCTCTGAGCCTTCAGTCGCCTTTTTACCTATAAGAGAATCCTCGCAACACACAGATATCCCTTGAAGGGTCAAAAGATTAAGGGGAGGTGCCTAGCAACACACACACCCAGATGAGTACTTGACCTCAATGAAAGAACGTGGAGGAGAGCTGTGTGAGGAGGTAATAGGAAACAATTTGCCTGTCAACTAGTGCCTCTCAAATTGGCTATGGTGAAGGGCCGGTTTGGCTTTTTAAAAAAATATTTCTTATCCATTGTGGACTTAGGTTTCTGTAAAATACTATACAAGTGATTTACTAGAAAAATGAAATGAAAAAGTAGACATAATAGAAACTCAGTTTTTTAAGTGGTTTTTTTCCTTCTTTCCTCCAAAGCCCCCCAGTACATAGTTGTATATTCTAGTTGTAGGTCCTTCTGGTTGTGCTGTATTGGACGCCGCCTCAGCATGGCCTGATGAGCAGCCCTAGGTCCTCCCCCAAGATCTGAACCCGTGAAACCCCGGGCTGCCTGGGCTGAGCCCACAGGCTTAACCACTTGGCCACGGGGCCGGCCCCCCAGTTTTTTAAAGACAGCACAATGAAACTGCATTTTATTAACTACCATTAGCATAAATATAGGGGAAAAAAGAATTTTAAAATCAATACACATTCACTGAAAGTATGTATATAGGTGATGAATACAGAGAATCCCTATTTACATTTTGTCATTCCACAATTGTGCTTATTCTTGTTAATTTATCTAGTATAATTTGGGTTTATGATGCTACTTCTAGGGGGGTAAGCTATCTAAATGACTTCTATGTTTTCTTTTAAAAACTCAGAGAAACTAGTCTCATAGAGTTATATTGATTACAATGTAAAAGGAGATTTTAAAGTAGTTTCAGATAATAATTCATTTTTAACTTTGATCCAACGTAAAACAAGTGATGGTGTGCTTTCTAAATTCATTTTCAGTCCATCAACAGTAAGTTCCACAATTTATCTCGTATAGTTACATTTCAATTACTTTTTTCAAAATTACCTTTCAATAAAAGATAGAGCCATGATTTTTCTACATGTAGATCTTAATGAAAAATAAAATTTAAAGCATTGTCAAATTCCTAAGATGTTTATAACTTCAGACTGGCAATATTAAGATAATCATCTACTTGATTGAGAGTCATTGTGAAATTATGGAACATGCCAAAACCCTGTGAAACTCTGTTCTTCCAAGCTTCTAACTTTTGTTTTTGCCCTTTAATCATATATATATTCTTGGGCAAAAACATGTCGCCGTGCTTCTTGGCGTGGAAGTGTAGGAATCATTAGATGGTGGAGAGAAGAGACAGACAAGCAAGACTATCCAGTTTACATTTTACAAAGTTAGAACCAAGCTAGTTTCTTATTTTGTAGAAACATGAAGAATTTGCCTTGTACTTCAGACATTCTTGACACAACTTTTCCACTCCGTAAAGATCCTAACGCAGCCTGCAGTACGAGCCACGATTCAGCTTCCACGCTGTTACATTAGAAAAGGCATCTTCTGAGATTTCCCACAGGTTGGGCTGTGTCACTAAGCACCCTTTGTAGTTCAGTTGACCTTGGTTTCCTGACAAGAGTTTCTCCCTGAAGGAGTTTATAAGCTGATTACACTCAGTTGCGAGCTCGCAATCTGGGTGACTCGTGCACAGTTTTCTGCTCTCACTGCAGTTGTGCCGTTGGAGCATATTTCTACTCCAAATTCAATTCCAGATCAAACGTGCTGACGATGTGACCCTTCCCAGTTTATTCAGTTCAGAGGCAGTTGTGTTTGTCAGCAATAAGGCTGGAAAAAAATTATTTTCACTATCATGTTCAAATTACATAACACTAAAAATACTGTCATTGTAGCAATCTCTGTGAGTTGTCAGGTTGCGATGAAAAGTAGGTAGCTGTCTGTGTTCTATGAGCTGGTCCTCTGTCTTCTTGGCCAGTTCCTAAACACATCAGATTAGGAAGTGGTATTTGAGCCCTATTTATTCTGGGTTTCACCCAAGCTTTCTAAGCAAACATGTCCAGTGCAATCTTTTGCTAAGCTCTCAGCAGCTATAAATGGTTTTTAGTCTTAGCAATCTGAAGAGCAATTCTATGTGAAGCCCCCAAAAGCTTTAATGGTCACATGTATAATGCCAACATCTGCCTCTATCCGCCTTTTAATTCAAACTGTTTCTCAAAAGATCGTTCATTCTGAATTTATTTGGTAAGTAAATGTCACTTAAGTAACAGTTTCATTCATGACTTCATTAGTCAGTACTCTCCCACAAATTACACTGTGGTTTTAGCACTTTGCCATAGAAATTTATTTGCCTAATGTAGCTACCAATTATGTGTGTGCATTTATGTTAAAAGTCTTAAGTAAAAGCCCAAATGATTATAAAAATATATCATAAATGAATCAAAAATGTGTACAGATTATACAATGTTGGATTATAGCTGACTGACCCTTAAGTGGCACACACTGTGAGGAGGTCCTCCTGTGCACCAGCACACAGCTCATGCCACCTGGCCCTCTTCCTGCCAGTTCCACCACGTCCAAACTGCCCTGTGCCTTATTCCGTGGGACAAGTTCACTGTTCATGTGCTGGGGCTTTGGGGACGTGTCAGATTATTACATATGCATTTCTCAAAGCTTGCTCCTGTTCTTTCTGCCTATCTTGTCTTGGACCAGTAACAGCTGACCAGCTGGCCCAGTCCACAGACCACACTTTGAGTAGCATTGCTGTAGAACTTAAGATTGGCACTTGTTGAAACTGCAGACCTCTCCCAGGTACCAAATGCTTACCTGGCAGTGGATGAAAGGATGTGCCAGTTCTTGCTCTGCTCTGGCTTAACCCAGCTGATTATGAGTGTCTTCTTTAAAGACCACATTTTGTGTTACAGATGTGGAAGCTGAGGCTCAGAGGTTGGAGATGACTTGCTGATGGGGATGGAGCTAGAACTAGGTGTCCTGAACCTCAGTCGGGAGCCAGGATGCAGTCAGCCAGCCCCCATGGCCTCTCTGTTCCTGGGCCTTCCTGGGCCAGCAGGGCGTACCCCTTACTTGGGCTTATCCTTGTGTTTTCAGCCAAAGAAGGCTACAGAGTCGCCCTAAAGATTCTCCCTCCCCAGAGAGCTGTGTGCTCCTGGGGGTCAGCAGCGTCAAAGCGGATGCCACTGGATTAGAGTGTAAATGGAGCGGCAGCTGATGAGGAAACGCCTTTCAGTGACTTTGACAGTCCAGAGGCAGTGTCCTTCCCCTGCTCCTGCTGCAGCCCAGCCCCTGACTGGGTGCAGGCAGAAGGAGAATGTGCAGTGAGCCCTCGGGTAGGACAGGCTGGCCAGAGTGAATGTTAGTGAGCACCCTTCCAAGGAGTAAATCAGCAGTCCTCAAAGGAGGAGAGGGGGCCCAGACTAGATGTGCACGACCTCACCCCGTGCTTGGGGCTCCAGCTCCTGGAGGGAAGGAATAGGTTTCTCTTACTTGTTTCTACAGTGCACTGCAAGATGGTCATGAGGTCTCCAGACACTGAAGTTACCTTTTATTTCTAACATAGATCGCATCTCTCCTTTTGAGTTGCACAGTATTGATCTGTAGGACTTGCCCTTCATCTAATAGCTTCTGGAATTTTCATTCTTATAGCTGCTCACAAAGCCTTTGTAAAAAGTACTTTGCAAGTGTACTTTCCCTTTTAGCCTTTCTGGAAACACAGGGTAAAATGATCTGCCTTTACATTTTCTAGCCTAGTGGCAAAGGCTCTGAACTCAGGCAGACCCAGATTTCTTTTCTTTACTTTTCTTTCTTTTTGGCTGAGGAAAACTGGCCCTGAGCTAACATCTGTTGCCAATCCCTCTCTTTTTGCTTGAGGAAGCTAGTCCATAAGCTAACATCTGTGCTCTTCTTCCTGTATTTTGTATGTGGGACACCACCACAGCATTGCTTGATGAATGGTGTTTAGGTCTGCACCTGGGATCTAAACCCATTAACCCCAGACTGCTGAAGCGGAGGGTGTGAACTTAACTACTACGCCACTGGGCCACCCTGTTTTTTTTTTTCTTTTTTCTCCAAAGCTTAGAAGCTTTTGCTCCAGGATGCAAAATGATAACAGCAAGGAAAGTAATTTATATGGCTGTTCCTTTTCTGGAAACAAATAGAACATGAATGGAACGTTATAGCATCAAACAGATATAACATTCACAAAAGAGATGATATGTTTAGCTCAGGGGTTCTGAACCAGGGGCAGTTTTGCCCAGAGGAGACATTTGTCTGGAAGTTTCTGGTTGTCACAACTGAGGAGGAAGGGAATCTAGTGGGTAGAGGCCAGGGATGCTGCTAAACACCCCACCACACCCAGCACCGTACCCCTCCGCAAAGAATTATCAGGCCCCGAATGTCAATAGTGTTGGGTGAGAAACCACGATTTGGTTACATCTTTAAGTTTTCGTCTAAGGTAACCTTGTAGATTCACTTAGAAATTGTTAGATTTATAGAAATTGTTATAGAAATTTTTAAAAACCTGATATTTTACTTTCTGGAGTTTAGCTGTTCTATAAGTATTTACCAAAATCAATAAAACTTTTTCCCTTTTCCTGAAAAAAGTATATTTGTAAACTGTACAATTTAAAAAAGTTAAAAGATACATAAAACTACCAACTTGAGCGTGCTGATGCTTGTACTTTCGGTGTTTTTGGAGAAGGCGATGGCGGGGGGCGGGGTGGTGGTCTCAGTTTGCAGGCCTTGTGCTGGGAGGGAGCGGGCGGCACGGGGCTAGGTCCAACGGCGGTGAGGCTGCCGCTGGCCTCCGCCCTGGGTTCGCTGTGCCGCAGGCGGGGGGCGGGGCGCGCCTCTAGCAGTGGCGCAGAGCACGTAGGGCTCCTTGCTGTCCACGTGTCCAGTTTCCTTCCCCCTTGACACTGTGTAAGGCTGCATGTGGGAATTCGCTCTTCAAGTGTGTTCAGCTGGGCTTTCAGGTTTGTGCTAGGAGCGTTGGCCGGGATGACACATTCCTGTGGAGCTCCAGGGAAGTCTGCAGTCCTCTTTTTCCCTGCACGTCCCAACAGGCTGCGTGTCCAGGGAATCTGCGGGCCTCTCGAGATCAGCTCCACTGCCCCTCCCGCCCGGTCTTTGCGGTGACCCCCGTGACCCCACAGCTGTAGCTGCACGGTGCTGAGGAAACGTGGAGGGAGCCTGCTTCCCTTTGGCGCCCCTTGGAAGTGGCTGGCTAGAGGGGTCTTGGATTGTCTGAAATGCTGTGAAGGAGTGCCTAAAGATCCAGTCTCTTTCCAGAAATTGCTCCATGGAAGCTGTCCTACTGCACGGGAGACATTCTTGATTGTCCTTGACAGTCTAACGACCTTAATGTTTTCCTCTTGGTAACTCGTCTGGTGTTCTTTTCTCAGGTGATGGCAGTGGGCACAGGATGGTTCTCTCCCAGGGGCGGGTTGGCGTGGGAATTCAGGGCACTGCCACCACCCTTTGGAGCCCGAGCACAGAGCCCAGACCTAAGTTTCATTTCTGGGGGGTTTTATACAGCCTTACTGAGGTGTGATTGACAGTAAACGTCACATATTCGAAGTGCACGGTTTGATGAGTTGTAGCACGCATGGCTCCCTGCAGAGTCAAGGTAAGGAGCGTCTCTGTTGCCCCTAAGAGTTGCCTCGTGCCCCCGTGCAGGCGCTTCCTCCGGCTCTCCCTCCAACAGGCACCGCGCTGTTTCAAAGTGCGAGACAAACAGCAGCTGCTCGACCCGCTCGGCAAGGCCGCTATAACCGCGGCTCCAGAACGAGGCAAGGAGGTTCGAGGACAATCATGGACCAGTTTTACTTTTGGACCTAGGTGTGAAAATCTTCAGTAAAATGCTAGTTAATTGAATCCATCTGTTAGGGAAAAAATATGACCCATTACAACTGCATCCCATGAACACCCCTTTTTATTCTCCAATGTGTTGTATTTTTCACTAAATCTTGGTTCATTTTTCCAGTTTTTCTTCCACTTTCCCTACCATTTTAACGTTAGTTGATGTTCTCATTTGTCCTGACATTACAAAGCAGGTTGGCTGCTTTCTCCTAAGCTGCTGTGGGGGAAATGGGTCCTAGGTGAATACAGGATGCTAGGAAGTGGCAGTCACCCACATTTCAAAATGAAAGGATCAGAAAAATAAAAGACGTATTCAATTACAATTTTCTTCATTTTCTTAGGCCCTTCTAGTGTTTGTCCATCCCTCTAGTGGGGCCCAAGAAATCCCCCTAGAGGGCCGGGTTTAGCTTCACTTTGTGTCAGAGCTTCCGAAAACAAGAGAGCGGCTTGACGTGGAGGGCAGGTCTCCTGTGATGAGGCGGTCCTTTTCTGTGTGATGCGCCTCTGCAGCCGTCTCTGACACGACGACGGGTGGTATTCAGGAACAGTGCGTGCCTGAATGTTGACATCTACTTCCCCAGTGCTAACTTCACACCTCACTGGATGTTAAGGTGAAAAGGGGGACAGTGCTCTATTGAAATGACTAGGCGTCTGTGCTCGGGAGGCACTATAAAATCAAGGGCTAAGCTTGCTGCAGCTGGAGGGAGAGGGGTGGGAGGCGTTAAGAAGGGAGCTGCCGACTGGCTGGGCAGACGTTTAGTGGCAGCTTGTGCAGAGTAACAGCCCAATTTGCAAGTGCTTTCACTGTGGTAATGGGACTACTGGGGGTGGGGTGGGGGGCTTGCTAAAACAGTGTCCCTGGTGTGGAGTAATGGGAGAAGAAAGAATACAAAGTAGGTTGGGCCTGATTATGGCAAACCCAACAAAATTACCTCATGCCCATTTCCTCTCAATCCCTTCTATAAGAGGCAACCACTTTTCTGATGTCTATCATATAGATTAGTTTTTCCTGCTTTTAAATTTCATATAAATGGAATCATGTTGTATGTACTCTTTCATGTTTGATTTTTTTCACACAACATGGTTTTGAAATTCATATTGTTGCATGTCTTTTAATTATTATTTTTTTTTTTTGCTGAGAAAGATTAGCCCTGAACTAACACCTGTGTCAATCTTTGTCTATTTTATATGTGGGTTGCCACCACAGCAGGAATGATGAGCGGTGTAGGTCCTTGCCGGGGATCTGAACCCGTGAACCAGGCTGCCGAACAGGAATGCACAGAACTCAACCTCCACACCATGGGGCCAGCCCCTTAAATTCCATTTTACTGAGTAGTATTCCATTGAATGAATTAACCATGTTTATCTCTTTTCCAGGTTTTGTCTGTTATGAATAAAACTGCTAGAACATTCTGTACGAGTATTTGTATGAATATGTGCTTTCATTTCTCTTGGGTAAATCCCTGGGAGTTGAATTTCTAGGTTATAGGGTAGGTGTGTGATTAACTTCATACTATTCTGCCAGCTTTCCAACATTGTTATCTCACTTTACCTTCCCTCCAGCAATATACAAGAATGCCAGTTGCTCCATAGCCTTGCCAACACAGTATTGTTACTCTTGTCATTTGGGGTATTCTTGTGGTTAGGGAGTGCTGTCACATTGTGGTTTAATCAGCATTTCCCTGAGGGCTGATGATGTTCACTACCTTTTCATGTATATTAACCATTTCTATACTTTGGTGGGATGTTAGTTCAAATATTTTGCCTATTTGAAAAAATGAGTTGCCTTTTTTATTATTGAGCTGTTAGAGTTCTTTACATATTCTGATCTAATACACACACACTATTTCCTCCCAATCTGTGGCTTGCCTTTTCATTTTCTTAGTGGTAAATTGCCTAACAGAAGCCTTTAATTTTATAGATCCAGTTTATCAATTATTTCCTTCTATGGCTAAGTTTCTGTGGTCCTGTTGTAGTGTGATGTAGTGAGGACTGTGTGGTGGAGAAACCTGTTCCCACAGCAGAGTCCACTGCTGTACAGTGAGAAGGTGTTATACAAATGCAGAGCAACTACTGAGAATGAGCTGTTATACCATTAAAGTTCATAAGGAAGGTGACAACGTGAAGAGCATGCGTGCAATTGTTAGCTGATAAAACGCAGATGAACCTTTGAGGAGTGCCGCTTGCTCCCCTTCCTGACTTCAGTCTAGACTGTCAGGAAAGGTGTGACTCACTTCCGGGAAGATAAGAGAAACATGGCTTATGGGAGCCCCCAGCAACCCTGGAACTCCTGATTCTTTTCACTCGCTTGTAGGCTTTGCTGTCAACCACGTTTTGCGGGCATCTGTGGAAGTGAGAGAATGCCCTGCATCACTTGGTACAGCCAGCAGGTTTCCAGATTGATCTAGCAGAGGAGCCCGCAGCTGGGCTCACGATAGGAACCTGCCAGGATGGCCAGGAGGGGACAGCATGCACTCCGTAGTCAGGAACCACGGGATAGATAACCTAAACGTGCCCCTGAAGAGTGGGTGCCTAGGAATGACAGCCTCCTGAGCCCTGGGGCAGAAAAAATACCTCACTGGAACAGGGCAAGACACTGTACTGTAGGCTGACATTTTCCTTTAGTCTTCCAATGGATCAACCAGATCCAGCAAGAAAGAGAAAGGGTAGGGAAAATACATTCACTTGGTTATCAGCGCAGCTTCTCTGTGCCAAAGGCCAGGAGCTACATCCAGGGAATAAGTCATTTGGAATAAAGCATATTTGTGTAGGGCACAGAGAGAGACTCAAAAAGAGGCAGCCTACCCCCTCTCACCTCAAGACAAGCTGGTAAGGACCACGCAGCCCTTTGGACTGCAAGGGATAGACGGCACTTCCAGAAGCATGCAGTTTAGGACTTGAGTCTGGGAAGTGAGGCCACAGAGAGAGCGTCTACCCCACTCGGGCAACCGTCCACACCGGGGCCCGGAGCCCTCTGCCCAACCTAGGGGAGACCACAAAAAGCAGGTGGAGCGCCATATGCCAGCCGAGGCTGCACCCAAGCTGCGGGGGAAGGAGTGCCGGGCGCCCTTCTTGCAAGCCTCTCTCCTCATCACCCCAAGGCCCACAAAGGTGCTGCCCGCTGCAGGGTCACGGGACGCCTGATTTCCAGCACGGCCCTGAGTCACAGGGGCCAAGCTTTAAAGGCCCCTCACTCCCCAGTCCCCATGTAGGGAGACCATCTGAAGAACTGTCCGCTGGAGCATTCCAACAGAAGATGACGACAACCCCCCACTCTGCCATCACCCCGCCCCGCCCTGCGCAGCTCAGCCTGCACGAACCAATACTGGAGTCGAACCCCGATCCTCTGCTGCCCTCTAGTGACAAACACCGGGAAAGCCGAGCAAAGTCCTCATAATCAATGGCAGGCTATTTTAAGAGGTAAAAGTGACACAATCTAAATGTTTAAAGTTCAAGGCAGAAGGACCCAGGTCTACCTATGTTCTTTTATAACTGGGGTACGACTATGCTTTCACACTCGATCACCCCGACAGTTTGCCAATGGGTTAACGTGGGCTATGACGAGAAGAAAAGACGCAAGGGACTCCAAGAGCTTTGACTTGAGAAACTAAAACGTAAATTACTCTTAACTGAAATTTTTTAAAAAAGGAAAAAAAGAAACGTGGGTAGAATGGATTTTGGCATAACGATTTAAAGATTCACTTTGAGATATGCTAAGTTTGGAATGTTTAAAAGGGGACACTTGCTAAACTGGACAAAAATTATGCTGTACTCTGATTTGATTGTTAAACTGTCCTGCACTGTTATTGGATGTAAACATGCCCATAGCTTCTAGGATACAGATGTTGGAGTCCTATTAAGATTAACTGGACATATAGCAAACGGACTGGTCAAGAGACGAAAGGAATATGACTGTCCCATGGAAAAAGTGAAATCCTAATGATCATATGTATGTTACTTTGTATATTTGCATGTTAAGTGCGTTGAACATTCATCATGGGTGGAAGGATCGTAAAGAAAAGGTTGACATAACCTCTCATCTCTCTGGAAAGATGACCTTAGTTTAACCTTCTAGTTTCTTTCCCCTGGGAACCTGGTGAGAGAACACCATAGCTGTGCTGCTAGGGGAGCACTGCTTTTACTAAGAGAACAGCATATCTTATGGTGCATTTCTATGCTTTTAAATTGTGATTTTTGTAACCTTTCCCACCTGAAATAGAAAACCATTTCCTCATATGGATGGGTATTACAGTGTATTTACATGAGGTTCTGGCTCTAGTGGGCACAGAAAGACCGAAGAGAGTAATTCCTGAGACTCATCTGTCTGAATTGCTAAGGAAGATTTCAACCTCAGCAAGGGCCTGCCTCGCTCCTTCACGAGCTCTTTGAAATCTTTGATAAAAACACGGTGTCCAAAAGACGAACGAGTTACTGCTGTTTGGTGGTGTTATCAAGGGAACTCTTGAAATGTGCGAACTCCTACACTCCTTCAAGTAGAGATGGTAAGAGCAGCGCAGGCGTCCTGGGACGCTCTGTTGGCGAACTCTTGGCAAAATGGCACGGGGCAATGTTAACTTGCTAAATTGACATAAAGGACATTATTTTTATGTTCAGTATATTTTGTGCTTCCTGTCTGCATCACTAAATCATACTTAAATTATTGCATTGCTGAAATCAGAAGTTGTAGTGTTAGAGCTAATGTAACTGATAACAGAGAATAGAATAAGCGCTGATTGCTTGTTAGAACTGGATCACATTGTAACTATTCCAAAACATCTGTTATTTAAACCTAACTGATAAATTATTTCTCTAAAACAAGGAGTCGCAGCAATGAAAGATTTTTGAAACTATAAAATGGCTTCCACAACCCTGTTTGGCAATCATTTGATTGGTGAATTCACTTTGAGTGATAGGTATGTTCTTACTGATCTGGGTACTCAGATGTCCGGATTGTTATCATGTCATTGGGCTGGGGGCCCGGGCCAGCATGGAGTGGGAGCAAGCGAGGCTCACTGGCGGTGTCGAAGCCCCGCCATCTGAGGACGCGAGCTGTCCCCTGCACCGGCCCAGCGCTGCCCGGGGAGGAAACGCGCGCTGCGCTTGCAGAGCAAACAGAATGAACTGTCGTGAGCCAGAGGTTCATAAACAAATTGTGAGCGTGCCTGTGTATTCTTGCTAGTGTCTGGTATAAGTGTATAAACATACGTATCCTGGTATGCTTGCTGGTTGATACAGCTCAGGTAAAACTTTTCGAAAGCCTACTCCTCCCTTTCCACTTGCTCCTCGCCCCCACCCAACTTCTGTCTGGAGCTATTTAGAGAAAGTGTAATTTACTGTGGGGAAGAGAAAAGAAACATGAAAGGGGAACTCCAGCATGGCGAACTCCTGATTCTCCTTAATCTGATTTTGTTTTCTTATCTAATAAATCATATTTTGAGAAAACCTGTGGAATTGAGAAAATGTCCTGCAACATCGAGTAATCCTTGCTTACCCCAAAGTCATGAACAGATTCCCCTAAGTTTTCTTCTACAAGACTTATATTTTTAGCTTTCACATTTAGGTCTGTGATCCAACTTGAATTAATATTTTGTGTGTGAAGTTGAGGTGAAGCTTCATTTTTTACAAAAGGATATCTCATTTGTTATGAAAGACTTTCTATTCCCCACTGGATTGCTGGGCTGTTTGCCAGAAAGCAGCTGACTATATGTATATGCATCTATTTCTGAACTCTAGTCTGTTCCATTGATCTTTCTGCTTATCCTCATGCTAATAACACACCGTATTGATTACTGTAGCTTTGAAACAAGCCTTGAAACAAGTAAGGTAACTTTATTGTTCTTTCTCAACACTGTTGGACTATTCTAAGTCCTTTGAATTTCCATATACATTTTAAAACTTTTTAATTTCTGTATAAAAAAAGACAGCTGGGAGCTGGGGATTTATTTCTATCTCTAGGTCTACTTGGAGAGAATTTTCATCTTAACCGTGTTGAGTTCCAATCTATGGACATGGACTCTCTCCATTTGCTTAGCTCTTGCTTACTTTCTTTTGGCAATGTTTGTTGTTTTCAGTAATTAGGCCCTGCACATGCTTCATTAAATTTACCTTTAGGTATTTTATATTTGTTGATGCTTTTATAAATAGTATTGCTTTTATCATTTTACTTCCCTGTTTTCTTTGGCTAAAATGTAGAACACAATTGATTTTTGTGATTGACCTTTCTCCTGTGACCTTGCTAAATGTGCTTATTAATTCTAGTAATTTTAGCAATAAATTCCTTAGGATTTCCTTGACATAATCATGTAGTCATATCACCTGCAAATTAAACAGTGTTACTTCCTCCTTTCAAAACTTTTTGCCTCTTCTTTTTCTTAGTATACTTAGTATACTTACTTAGTACACTTAGTGAGTATACTAACTAGGGTCTCCTGGACAGTGTTGAACAGAAAAAGCAAAAGCAGACATCCTCTCCTTGTCTGTGGTCTGAGGGCAGGGTTTCTCAACCTTGGCTCTATGGAAATATGGGGCAAGGTAATTTTTTGTCATGGAGGCTGTCCTGTGCATGTAGCATGTTTAGCAGCATCCTGGCTCCCACCCACTAGAGGCTAATAGCACCCTCTCACTCCCCAGTGGTGACAACCAAAAATGTCCCCAGACATTGCCAAGTATCCCCTGAGGGACAAAAATCACCCCCAGTTGAGAACCACTGTGTTAGGAAGAAAATGTTAATATATCACCATTAAGTATGATATTAACTGTAAGGATTCTTTTTTTCAAAATTGTACTATGGGAAATTTCAAGCATATAGAATATTACATTGAATAATGGTGTGCTCACAACCATTCTACCATAAATATTTTACTATATTTGGCCTGGTGCATATCTATCCATCTATCGTCCTTCTATCCACTCAAACACATTTTAAAATAAGTTACAGATAGCAGTACACTACCCTACATACTTCAGTATGCATATCATTACCTAGAGTGCAAAATCTGAACATTATGTGCAGATTTTGTTTTCCTTTGGGGTAACATTTTCATATAATGAAATGTAGAAATTTTTAGTGAACATTCACTTAATGCCTAACAGCTATGTAACCCAAACTCTTATCAAAATATAAAACACTGTCCCATAGAAATATAACACAAGCCACATAAATAATTTAGAATTTCCTAGTAGCCACATTTAAAAAGTAAAAAGAAACTGCTAAAATTTATTTTACTAATATAATTAAGTCAATTATCTAAAATATTATAATTTAACATGTAATGGTAAAATATTACTAATGAGATATTTTACATTCTTTCTTTCCTACTAAGTCTTCAAAGTCTGATGTGTGATTTACACTTAGAATACATCTCAATGAAGACTAGTAACATTGCAAGTGCTCAATAGGCCCTGTGGCCAGTGTTCCTGCACAGCTAAAGAACATTTCCATTCCCCAGAAAGGCTCCCCAGACCCCTTCAGCCGATCTCCATACCCACTCCCATGGAGGCAACCATTGTTCTGGGTTTTTCCTTCCATCGTTGTTTAGCTTTGCCTGCCCCAGCATTTCCTGTAAATGGAATCGTACAGTATACGTTCTTCTCTGTCTGGCTTCTTTCACTCAGCATGTTTCTCAGATTCACTCATGTTGTTACTCCTACCAGTTTATTCCTTTTGATTGCTGAGTAATGTTGCATTGTATGCATATAACACAGTTTACCCATTTTCTATTGGGTACGGTCTCAGTTTTTGGATATTATAAATAATGCTGCTATGAAGCTAGCCCACCCACCAGAGTGCTCACAGCAATCGCGGCCCAGTGGCACAGGAGGGTGCACATAGCCCACAGAGGGAACACACCTGGAGAACCTGGCTCTGGTGAATAGGGGGATTGCACTGGGCCCCACAGAACACCTTCTACATAAGCCTGCTCCTTCAAAACCTGGAGTCATAGCTGGTCTACCTAGTATATAGAAATAATTACCGAGAGTTAGGCAAAATGAGGAAACAGAAAAACGTGTTCCAAATGAAAAACACAAGACAAAATCTTAGAAAAAGAACTAAATGAAATAGAGATAAGCAATCCACCAGATAAACAGGTCAAAGTAATGATCCAATAAAGATGCCTACCAAACTTGGGAGAAGAATACATGAACACAGTGAGAACTTCAATAAAGAGACAGAAAATTTAAAAAGAACCAATTGGAGCTGAAGAATAACTGAAATAAAAAATATGCTAGGGGGATTAAAGAGCAGATTTGATGATGCAGAAGGACATATCAGTGACCTAGAAGACGGGGTAGTGGAAATCACCCAGTTGGGACAGCAGAAAGAATAAAGAATTTTTTAAAAATGAAGATAATTTTTTAAGTACACTATAAAGTGTACTAACATTTGCATTATAGGGATTCCAGAAGGAGAGGAGAGAGAGAGAGAAAGGGACAGGAAACCTATATGAAGAAATAATGACTGAAAATTCCATAATCTGGTGAAGGAAATAGACATCTAAGTCCAGGAAACACAGAAGGTACCAAAGAAGACGAATCGAAAGAAATCTACAACCAAGACATATTATAATTAAAAATTTCAAAAATTAGGGGCCGGCCCCATGGTGAAGTGGTTAAGTTCACACACTCTGCTTCAGCAGCCCAGGGTTTTGCTGGTTCAGATCCTGGGAGCAGGCCTAGCACCGCTCATCAAGCCATGCTGAGGTGGCATCCCACATAGCACAACCAGAAGGACCTACAACTAGAATATATGACTATGTACTGGGGGGGGGGGGGGGGGCGGGGAGGTTGGGGAGAAGAAGAAGAAGAAAAAAAAAAGAAGAAGATTGGCAACAGACGTTAGCTCAGGTGGCAATCTTTAAAAAACAGATGTTAGCTCAAGGTCACTATTCCTCACCAAAATAAATAAATAAATCTTAAAAAATAAAAAATAAAACAAAGGCTGTAACAACAGACAAAGAAGGGCATTGCATAACAATAAAGGGATCAATCCAACAAGAGGATATGACACTGGTAAATATCTATGCACCCAACATAAGAACACCTAAATATATAAAGCAAACACAAGGGGAGACATTGACAGTAATACAACAATAGCAGGGGATTTTAACACCCCACTTACGTCAATGGATAGATCATCCAGAGAGAAAATCAATAAGGAAACATTGGCCTTAAATTACATGATAGAACAGATGGACTTAATAGATACATACAGAACATTTCATCCAAAAGCAGCAGAATACACGTTCTTTCAAGTGGAACATTTCCCAGGATAGATCACGTTAGGCCACAAAACAAGTCTCAATAAATTTAAGAAAATTGAAATCTTATCAAGCATCTTTTCTGACCACAGTAGCATGAAACTATAAATCAGTTACAAGAGGAAAACCAGAAAAAACACAAACACACGGAGGCTAACCAACAGACTACTAAACAACCAATGGGCCAATGGAGAAATCAAAGAAGATAATGGAAAATACCTTGAGACAAATGAACAAGGAAACACAACGTTCCAAAATCTATGGGACACAGCAAAAGAGTTCTAAGAGGGAAGTTTATAGCAATATAGGCCTCCCTCAGGAAAGAAGAAAAATCTCAAATAAGCAATCTAACATTATACTTAAAAGAACTAGAAAAAGAAGAAAAAACAAAGCCCAAAGTTAGTAGAAGAAAGGAAATAATAAATATCAGAGCAGAAATAAATGAAATAGTGACTAAAAAAAAATAGAAAAGATTAACAAAATTAAGAGCTAGTTTTTTGAAAAGATAAACCAAATTGATAAACTTTTAGCCAAACTCATCAAGAAATAGAGAGGGCCCAAATAAAATCAGAAATGAAAGAGGAGAAGTTACAACTGACATCACAGAAATCCAAAGGATCACAAAAGATTACTATTAACAATTAGATGTCAACAAACTGGACAACCTAGAAGAAATGGATAAATTCCTAGAAACATATAATCACTCAAGACTGAATCAGGAAGAAATAGAAAATCTGAATAGACTGATTACCAGTAATGAAATTTTACCAGTAATCAAAACTCCCCAAAAAACAAAGTCCAAGACCAGATGGCTTCAAAGTTGAATTCTCTCAAACATTTAAAGAAGAGTTAATACCTATTCTTCTCAAGCTATCCCAAAAAACTGAAGAGGAAGGAACACTTTCAAACTCATTCTATGAGGCCACCATCACTCTGATACCAAAACCAGACAAACGCACTACCAAAAAACCCCCAAAATTACATGGGGCCAGCCCTATGGCCAAGTGGTTAAATTCACGTGCTCTGCTTTGGTGGCCCAGGATTTCACTAGTTCAGATCCTGGGTGTGGACCTAGCACCACTCACCAAGCCATGCTGAGGTGGCATCCCACATAGCAGAGCGAGAAGGACCTACAACTAGAATATAAAAATATGTACTGGGGGGCTTTGGAGAAAAAAGAAGATTGGTAACAGATCTTAGCTCAGGGCCATTCTTTTAAAAAAAAATTACAGGCCAACATCCCTGATGAACATAGATGCAAAAATCCTTAATGAAATATTAGCAAATGGAATTCAACAATATATTAAAAGGATCATATACCACGATCAAATGGGATTTATTCCAGGGATGCTAGGATGGTTCAATATGCACAAATCAATCAGCATGATACACCACATGAACAAAATGAATGATAAAAATCATATGATCATCTCAATAGATGCAGAAAAAGCATTTCAGAAAATTCAACATCCATTTATGATAAAAACTCTCAACAAAGTGGGTATGGAGGGAATGTATTTCAGTGTAATAAAGGCCACATATGACAAACCCACAGCTAACATCATACTCAATGGTGAAAAGCTGAAAGCTTTTCCTCTAAGATCAGGAACAAGACGAGGATGTCCACTCTTGCCACTTTTATTTAACTTGGTATTGCAAGTCCTAGACACAGCAATCAGACAAGAAAAAGAAATAAAAGGCATCCAGATTGGAAAGAAAGAAGTAAAACTGTCACTGTTTGCAGATGACATGATACTATGTATAGAAAACCCTAAAGACTTTACCAAGAAAATATTAGAATAAATGAATTCAGTAAAGTTGCAGGATATCAAATCAATATAAAGAAATCTGTTGCATTACTATGCACTAAGAATGAACTATTAAAGAAATTAAGAAAACAATTCCATCAAAAAGAATAAAATACAAAATTTTATTTATTTTGTTTAAAAATAAATAAATTTATTTTATTTATTTTGTCAAAAAGAATAAACCTAATCAAGGAAGTAAAACACCTATACTCTGAAAACTATAGGACATTGATGAAAGCAATTGAAGATGACACAAATAAATGGAAGATATACCATGCTCATGAATTGGAAGAATTAACATTGTTAAAATTTCCATATTACCCAAAGCAATCTACAGACTTAATGCAATCCCTATCAAAATACCAATGGCATTTTTCACAGAACTAGAACAAAGAATCTTAAAATTTGTATGGAACCACAAAAGACCCCAAATAGTCAATGCAATCTTGAGAAAGAAGAACAAAGCTAGAAGTATCATGCTCCCTGATTTCAAACTATGCTACAAAGCTACACTAATCAAAACAGTATGGTAGTATCACAAAAACAGATATGTAGATCAATGGAATAGAATAGAGAGCCCAGAAATAAACCCACGCTTATGTGGTCAATTAATCTACAAGAAAGGAGGCAAGAATATCCACTGGAGAAGAACAGTTCCTTCAACAAACGGTGCTGGGAAAACTGGACCGCCACATGCAAAAGAGTGAAACTGGACTGCTTTCTCACACCATGTACAAAAATAAACTCAAAATGTATTAAAGACTTAAATGTAAGACCTCAACCCATAAAACTCCTAGAAGAAGACATATGCAAAAAACTCTCTGACATTGGTCTTAGCAATATATTTTTGGATCTATCTCCTCAGGAAAGGGCAACAAAAGCAAAAATAAGCAAATGTGTCTACATCAAACTAAAAAGCTTTCGCACAGAGAAGGGAACCAACAACAAAATGAAAAGGCAATCAACTGAATGGTAGAAGATATTTGCAAACGATACAGCCAATAAAGGGTTAATATCCAAACTATATGAAGAACTCATACAACTGAATATCAAAAAATACAATCTGACTAAAAAGTGAGAAGAAGACCTGAATAGTCATTTTTCCAGAGAAGACATACAGATGGCCAACAGACACATGAAAAGATGCTCCACGTCACTAAGCATCAGGGAAACGCAAATCAAAACCACAATGAGATATCATCTCACACCTGTCAGAATGGCTATGATCAAAAAGACAACAAAGTGTTGGCGAGAATGTGGAGAAAAGGGAACTGTTGGTGAGAATGTAAAATTGGTGCAGCCACTACAGAAAACGTTATGGAGCTTCCTCAAAAAGTTAAGAATAGAACTACTGTATGATCCAGCTATTCCACTTCTGGGTATTTATCTGAAGAAAATAAAAACATCCAGTTATAAAATAACATATATAGAACTGGTTATTTATAAAACTGGTACATTTCACATTACATATATTTATATTAAATATATATAATATATTTTACATATGAATATATATTTATATTTTATAACTGGTACAAATTTCCAGTTATAATAAATGAGTCACGGGGATGTAATATACAGCATAGGGAATGCAGTCAATAATACTGTGGTAAGTGTGTATGGTGACAGGCAGTTGCTAGACTCATCGTGGTGATCACTTTGTAGTCTGTATAGATGTTGAATCACTGTGTTGTGTACCTGACACTGAAGGAAATCTTTGCCTATTCCCAGGTCACCAAGCTATTCTCCTTTGTTTTCTTCTGAAGGCCTCACTGTTTCAGGTTTTATAATTAACTCTGTGATCTGTTTTGGATGAATTTTTGCATACCAGGGGTCACCTTTCATTTTCCATATGGACATCCAGTTGTTGCAGTACCATCTGTTGAAAGCTCCCTTTCTCCACAGGGTTCCTTTGGCACCTGTGCTGAAAATCAAATGACCACACAAGCGGGCACCTATTTCTGTGCTCTATTTTGCTGCGTTGATGTAGGCATTGATCTTTATTCTGAATCATATTGTCTTAATAGCTGTAGCTTTATAGTAAGTCTTGAAATCACTTGTGAATCCAACTTCAGTCTCTTTTTGGTAAAATTGCTTTAGATATTCTAGACTCTTTGCACTTGCATATGAATTTTATATTTTGTCAATTTCTACCTAAAAAGCCTACTGGTCTTCTGATTGGGGTTGTGTTGAATCTATTGATCTCTTTGTGCAGAACTGACATCTTGCCAATTTTCTTCATCCATCTCTTCCCATCCAGAAAGATGGTATATCTATACATTTATTTAGCTATTCTTTAATTTCTACCAAAAATATTTTGTAGTTTTTAGCATACATGTGCTGCACATATATATATCTATGTTTTTTTGGTTTTTTTTGGCTGAGGAAAATTTGGCCCGGGCTAACATCTGTGGCAATCTTCCTCTATGTTTTAGTTAGCACAGCATGGCTGCTAACAGAGCAGTGTAGGTCTGCACCTGGGAACGGAACCTGGGCCAGAAGTGGAGCGCGCTGAACTTAATCACTAGGTAACTGGGGCTGGCCTGGCATATATTTCGTTAAGTGTTTTCATAACTACTTTGTGTATTTTGATGCTGTAGTAAATGGAAGTTAAAAAATTTCTTTTCCAATTGTTTGCTGTTAATATAAAAAATACAATTGATTTTTATATAATAATCTTGTATGCTGGGACCTTGCTAAATTATCTTATTAGTTCTAATAGTTGAAGATACGTTAGGCTTTTCTAAATAAATAATCGTATCATTTGCAAATAGAGACCATTTTACTTCTCTTCTAACTTTTAGGCTTTTTATTTTTCTAGCCTTTTGTACAAGATATACTATATGTATCTATTATACATACATATTATGACATTAAAAAATCTTGCATTTTTTTTAAATCATGAATGGGAATTGAATTTTGTCGAATGTCTTTTCTGTATCTACTGAAAAGTTGTTTTTTTTAAGATTGGCCCTGAGCTAACATCTGTTGCCAATTTTTTTTTCTTCTTCTTCTTCTCCCCAAAGCCCCCCAGGGCAGAGTTGTATATTCTAGTTGCAGGTCCTTCTGGTTGTGGCATGTGGGACGCCACCTCCACATGGCCTGATGAGTGGTGCCATGTCCAAGCCCAGGATCCGAACCAGCAAAACCCCAGGCCGCAGAAGCAGAGCGCGCAAACTTAACCACTCGGCCACGGGCCCGCCCCAGAAAGTTTTTTTTTAAGTACATATTAAAAACCTGTCCAGACAAAGCATCAACTCAAACAGATGTAGGAAATAGTTTGTGCTCATTCAATCTACCCCTTACCAACAACCATCCATCATTACCACAGTGCCATGTGGCTTTTGCACAGGCCACCACCTGGCTAGTAAGTGACCGAGACTGAGCTCAGACAGAAACCCGCTGACTTTAAAGCTCCTTTTCTTTCACCAGCACTGGGGTGCTCTCGGACTAGGTCAACACAACAATTCCTGTGACAATGCTTTTTAGTTTTTTTCTCTTTATTTTTGTGGGTAAAATGCAACATACATATTATACTTAACAATGAAAGCGGATGGGACAAAAGAATCAATATTAACTTTTGAGATGGGAGATAACATAAAAGATGACATTTCTCGTGACATTTATGATTTTTCAATCAAATCACTTAGTTTTAGAAAATAGTTGGAAAATGCCCAAAAGATAAGATGTTATTTTCAAATTCAGGGGTGTGTGTGTAAAACTGTTGGAAATGCTTGAAACATTTTAATTCATGTCATATTATTTTTTATTAAGTGACATATTTATGGAAAAGAGTTGAACATGCCTGTCAGAAACTAGGAACTATTCAATTCCATAATATGTATTCTTTTCAGGCATGTAATACATTTGTGAAGAACAGTTGAAATGCCCTTGATAGAAAGAAGGGACATTTTAATCTCATGTTACTTTCTAGTCAAGTGCAATACGGGGAAAGCAGGTGCAAAGCGCCTCAGAGAAGAGATGAACAGTAATTCCTCCTCTCGAAAACATGCATCTCCACGTGGTTAAACACACAAGACAACGACTGAGGGACACGAACTCTCTCAGGGCGCACCACAGCTAACAGATACCGAGCAGTTTGGCTTTAAAGCTTTAGCTAAAAATATTTTACATCCTTAAATGTATATTATTAAATGTACACTGAAGGCTAACTGAAGTGACTTAAATAATAAGACTCAGGGACAGGTTGTAACAACAATTGTTAAAGTCCTTAATTTTTTTCCCAAGACAGGCAAGTGAGGTAGTTTATACTGTATATACATTGCAAAGAAATTAATATTCCAGTTTCGAAGACCATTGACTCCAAAAATCACATCCCCAAGTGAGCTGCTTAACAAAGGGATTCTCTTTTGCAAAATGGAGAAAAAAATGAGCTTGTTCTAGGGTTTTTTTCCTGAATAAGTGTTCCTAAAATGTGAACTTTCTCAATCCGTTCCTGGGTGTTATTTTCCTAACTGCAGCAAGAGCACTTGGACGAGGTGAGGAGGGAGCTATCAAGAAGAGAATTCAGAAGCCCAGTATCTATCTGACTCTTTTTTTTTTTGCAAACGTACTATTCTTTTTCACTGATTACTGTAACTATTTTAAAACAACTCGTGATAAGGCAAAGATAGTTTTTTCAATACTTAGTTGACAGGTATTTGTGAATTTTAATTGTAGGAGTTTTTTTTTCTTTACCAATAAAATTATTAACAAGAATCTCTTTAACCACACAAAAATTAGTCTGTGTGTCTACTGAAAATTCTTCTCTAATCAATTGGTTAACTGTGACTAAGAATAAAAGTTATATCCAATATATTGGTAGTGACATGGCCTTCCACATTGTATAGTTATTGGACAGTTGTCACACATCCTTGAATACACTGAAGTGATTAAAGTTATTGACTCAGCTAAATTTTTGACATCTGAAACCACACAGAAGTGGATAAGAAATTCAGGAACTTATTATTTTTTACCTGTCATCTGTTAGGCATTTATTTAACACTAACGACAAGTGGAGTAAATCTTAAAACCTTTAGAACTTATGTATAGGTTCTATATGTAAGAAATGAAAATTCCAAAATAAAAAATCAAATGAATAGATGTGTCAATTTTCTGTATAAACACAATAGAATTTAACTATTCTAAATGATATGAAATACAGTGACAAAAATCAGCCATTGTTTTTATACATGCATAGACGTGTAAGGTAGCTAATTTGAAGAATTTCTTCCACGTGTGTAGGCATAAATCATTGCCATCATATGTCTTGGAACTTAGAAACTACATAACATAAAACGTTTACTCCTATTCTTTGAATTGCAAAAATGATAAAAGCAATTTTTCAGACTCCTGAAATTCATTATGTAAACTCATGTGCCATCAGTTAACCATACATTGAAAACTGATGAAATGTAGGAATAAATATATACCTATAGAGCACATATTTATCTTCTAATGGGTTTTCAGGCAAAGGAAATGAAAATTCTCAAATAAACAAATAAAATGAATGGATATTTGAGTTTTCTATAAAAATATAACAAAATCCTAATGGCCAGAAACACAATTATCTATATGTTGAATTTAAGTAGTGTTTTTATAGGCATCAAGGCATACTGCAGAATGCAAAATATTTCTTCCACATATGGGCTTAAATTATTATCTCATTATGTTTTCTGCATTTGTGAGCAACTTCATCTATCGTGTGAATTGTTTGAACTGCAAAAGAGAGTCATTTGGGCATTAAATCTCATTAAAACCGACATAAATTCATCAAAATCTCAATCTGTGGATTCTATCCAAAGCACACATGTGGGGTAAATGAGACCTCTGTCCTTATTTCTAGCTCACCCTAGAAGGACTAGGTCTGCAGTCTCAAGGTGGAAGGCAGAGCTGTCTGACCGCTCAGCGCATTTTAGATTTGCTTTCCGTTAGAATCGTGGAGAAGTGCGTGTCTGGCCAATTGCAAGTCTGGAAAACGGTCTGCAGGGTCTTGACAGAGAGAGAGCTTTCCGCTTAGCAAATATGCATCAGATTTTAAAGCCTGATGCTAATCCACAGTGGCTGGCCACATCTATGATTGATGAACAGAAACAAAATCTGCTTTTACGGCATGTAAAATCTGGATATAACAGTATTTTTCAGCACTCTTGGATAAAGAGCAATTGGATAAAGGCAGTCCTGTATTTTTATGTTGGGGCTGCAGAAGTAACTATCTACAGATGTGAAATATAAAAAGTGATATGTCTGGTCAGGGAAGGAAATCTGTGCCTGGCACATGGACAGCTATACAGTGAGCACCATAATCACGATGAGAAAATAGAGGCTCTGTGACTATTAACGACACAGAAGGTGAGGAAAGCATAAGAACACCCTTTGTCAAACTAACCTTTGCCATGGGGACCTGTAATCACAAGAGAATAAGCTTTAAAAAATATCAGTTTTCAACAGTCCATGATAGAGAAGTGTTCATTTGCACCAGAGTGCTGATACAGTATGACATACATAACAACACAGTGTTCTTTAAATGGAAGTTCCTCCTTCTCCAATTCAGGAGGAAATCAGAGCATAAATATTGTATGTGTAACTTTGGAAACTGACTCCCTTTGCAAAGTAGAGCTGAATTATTTTGCAGAGCAGAAA
Organism: Equus przewalskii; assembly: GCF_037783145.1. Classification (NCBI taxonomy): domain Eukaryota; kingdom Metazoa; phylum Chordata; class Mammalia; order Perissodactyla; family Equidae; genus Equus; species Equus przewalskii. Next base: position 33,658,335 of record NC_091837.1, on the reverse strand, counting down.
TTATTGATATTTCTGGTATTCTTGCTCAAAAAGGTATCGATATATGTATATAAGTATAAAAAAAGAGTCTTCCATCTCTTGTGTTTGGTAGCATTTGCTACATAAAGAAGTATTTCTTATCCCCAGGTATGGGACAAGTTCATTTCTGCTGTGAAGTCAAAGTAGAAATGATTAAAGTTCACATCCTCTTGTCTTCACTCTCAGCAGGGAACCGTCAGGAGAAACCCTCAGCTCAAATGATCAACCAGCTCCTCTTCCATAATTCATATTGACAATGCTGGGAAACACCAACCAAGAGGGTTATAGGAACAGACATGTTAAAAGCAGTCTTGTTTTTTCCCCTACCAAATGTAGGATCTTCTTGACATATAATACATGATAGCTGCCATCTTGGGGGGTATTTCAAAAACTTGGTTGGGGTTTAATAACCCATTCTGCTTGAGGATTTACATGATATACATCCAACATATAAGCATCTGGATCCAAGCAATGCTGTCCTAAAGGAAAGAGAAAATCAGAGAATGTTTTCAAGAGTGCACACTTCAGTGTGGTGTGTGTGCATTTGTATGTGTGTGTGTAAGGTTCGAACAAGGCCAATATAGTTCTCTCAGTCAAAAGAAAGTAGACACATTTTAGTTTCTTAGCAAAGGCTGCCTTCCTTCCTTTCTGACTGTGAAGTACTTCAAACAAATCCCATGTAGAAAAAACAGACACGCCATCCACAGGCAGACTGCTCTCTCGACGTACCACGTCCATTAGGAGAACACGGCAGGAACTGATTTCAGGTGTAAACCGATCACTTGCATGACAACATGTGTCCTCTAATGGTTTTACAGATAGTAACTTGACCAGGACTAGAAAGATTAAGCCAAGATCATTTTAGGAATGGTCATTTCATTTCTTGCCTATGAATGCAAATGCCCATAGGCAGGAGATCTGGAAAGGATAACAACCAAAAGATCATTCTGCGGGGCAAATACATTTAAAAATGTTTATGTACAGTATGTTTGAAATGTATACTAAAATCTCAGCAAAACTACCAGGATTTGATTGCTTACTTGACTCATTCACTTATCAAATATTTCTTGAGAGTTATTATGTGCCAGGCATTATTCTAGGGGCCAGGGCTATAGCAATGCATCAGACAGTCAAAAATACTTGCCCTCAGGGCGCTTACATTCTAAAAGCGGTAAAAGGCAACTAACAAATAAGCAAGTATAATATAAAGTAAGTCTAATGGTGATAAGAACATTAGAGAACAGCAAAGCAGAGAAGGCACAGAGAGAGAGTATGATCCAGGAAGGTCTCATTGAGAAGGTGATATAGCGGCAAACACCTGAAAGAGGCGAGGGAGTGAGAAATGAGCAATGCGAAGGAGAGCATTCTGGGCAGAAGTACGAGCACATGCAAAGGCCCCAAGGCAAAATGTGCCTGGGGACTGGATATGCAAAGTTGGTGTTCGAGGCGAAGTCTGGATATAAGTTCAAGAGACATCAACATACAGGTCTAGTTAAAGCAATGAGATGGGTTGAGCTCACCAAGGAAGTTACGTGTAGAGGGGAGCTCCAAGGACCGAGCCCTCCAGCTCTCCAGTGTTAAGAGGTTGAGAGGATAAGAGGTCACAGGCAAAAAGGACTCAGAAGGAACAGCCAGGGAAGTGGCAGGAAAGCCAGAAGCTCAGGGTGTCCTTGAAACCAGGTGAAGAAAGTGCTTTTTCAAAGAAGGGAAAGATCAACTCAGGCAGTTATCAAGACAGGATGAATATTGGATTTGACAACATAAGAGTTCTCTGGTGACCTCAACAAGGGAGCAATTTTGGTGAAGTGTTGGGGATAAAGCTTAACTGAAGTTGTTTCAAGAGAGAACAAGAGGAAGAAATTGGAGTATACACAACTGACGCAAGGAGTTTTTACTGTAAAGCGGTACAGAGAAATGGAGGACACTTGAACGGGGTCAAGAGAGAGTTTTGTAAAGATGAGAGAAATTACCAAAATTTTTATCCATGTAGAAATGACATAGTTGGGAGGGAAAAGCTGACCATGAAGCAGAGAATGGAGAAATGACTGGATCAATGCCCTTACTGGGTGGTAGGGGACACAAAGTGAGCCGTGAGCAGAGGAGCTGGCCTTAAACAGGAGCATGGGTACTTCATCTGGACTGTGAGGAGGGCAAGCAGAAGATATGGACACAGACGCAAGCAGAGGGAATTTTCTTTTGATTCCTTTTTTCCCACCTCAGAGAAATACGGAGACTGAACTTGCGCTGAGAGTGAAAATAGGGACGTTAAACACAAAGGGTGTCACAGTTCCGAAAGTTCCACGAGGCTCTTTGCTTTGTTTTGCATCAATTCCAGAAAGAGATTTTCCAACTTTGAGTCACATTTAAAAGACCCAAAAGTGGAGTTCATGTCAACTAAAATATTCACGTTTAAATTTTGAAAATATTTTAGGAAAGTCATACTGTTCTCACACGAAATTTAAAAAGTCAACAACTTACTGACTTTGAATTTATATCTAAGAAACTTGTAAAATATACTTTTACAATAATAGCGTTATACTTCTTTTAGAGTAATCAGAAAATTTAGGAGTAAAAATTGTTAAAGAATGCTTACCTATATTTCCTCCAATTTCATATAATCTTTGGTTCTGAATCTTAATGCATTCTGACGAACCATGACTGTGAAAAGGAGAATGCAATGTAATTTTAACCCTCTTTCACAATCTGAGGTAAATCTATAGATTAAATAACCATGGCAACAAAGAATTCATTTTGCCTTGTATGAAATACACCCCACAAATCATTATTATGACCAAAGTTATGCTAAAAGTTTTTTCCCTGTTTTACTCAGGCAAGCATCTCAGGCACAGAGCGGATGGGGCTATTCTGAACCAAGATGGATGCTGCCACACTCGACAGCAAGCCAGAGCTCATTCTAGCCACAACTGTTGGCTCCATTTTAGAGAGAAAACTGTCACTGACACATCAAGCCATCCAAGGAGCAGCTGGATGTTTAACATTGCTCTGTCATTGTCACATTATCAGTTCAAAAGAAGTCAGGTTTCATTTCTGTATTTGCCAAAAGTTAAACAGAATTCTCTCTTCAACCCATGTCACATTTCTAAGCTTGCCCAACGCTCTGCAAACTAACATTGGCTTCATTGCGTGTCTCTGCTCTATAATAAAAGCAAGTCAAAGAAAACAATTGCCCAATTTCATTTTTCAACCCCAGATCAGAATGCTGGGGTGGAAGAGTCTGGAAAGACCATTGTTGATCTCCATCCCACTCAGGAATGACTTTCAGCTTCATTACTTCAAAAAGATTGCGCTCAGCTCTCTATTGTGAGGAAGAAGAATGTGTGCCCTCTTTTCTTTCTTTTTTGGTTAATTAAACTTTTTATTTGAGGTAAGTGTAGATTTGCATGTAGTTGTAAGAAACTATACAGGCAGATCCTGTGTACCCAGTGTCCCCCAATAGTAAAATCTTGCAAAACTCTAGTGCAATGTCAAAACCACAATGTTGGCATTGATTTGGCCAAGATACAGAACATTTCCATCAGCACAAGGTCCCTCTTGTTTTCCTGTTACAGCCTCATCTATGTCTCTATCCCTACCCCCATCCTCCATTCTACATTTTCAGGAGTTTGTCATGTTAAAAATGCTACGTAAGTGGAAAAATATAGTACAGAACTTTTTTGATACTGGCTTTTTTTTAATTAGCATAAATCCATGGAGATTCACCCAAGTTGTTGCATTTTTACTGCTCATTACCATACCATCCATGGTATGGATGTACCACAGTTCGTTTAGTCATTTACCTGTTGAAGAACATCTGGGGTTTTTTCCAGATTTTGACTATTATAGATAAAGCTGCTATAAGCCTTTGTGTGCAGGTTTTTGTGGGAACATGATCTTCATTTCTTTTGATAAATGCCAAGGAGTGTGAAGGCTGGGTCACATGGTACCTGCATATTTAGTTTTATAACAAACTGTCGAACGGTTTTACAGAGTGACTGTACCATTTTACATTCATACCAGCAATGTATGTGTGGTACAGTTTCTCTGTCTGTTTGCTAGTATGTGGTATTGTCACTATTTTTCATATTAACCGTTCCCATAGGTGTTTAATGATATGTCACTGTGGTTTTGCATTTCCCTAATGGTTAAAGATATTGAACAGGTTTTCCTGTGCGTGTTTGTCATCTGCAGATCCTCTTCTAGAAATATCTGTTCATGTCTTTTGCCCATTTTCAAATTGGATTGTTTGTTCTTTTTATTGCTGAGTTATGAGTGTTCTTTATATATTCTAGATACTAGTCCTTTGTTTGATATGTGGCTTGTAAATATTTTCTCTGAGTCTCCAACTTGTCTTTTCATCCTTTTCATACGGTCTTTCAATGTATACGTTTTCAATTTTGATGAAGTCAGATTTATCAGTTTTTCTCTCTTATGGATCATGATTTGATCTCAAGTCTAAGAACTCTTCATCGGCCCTACATCACAAAGGTTCCTCCTATGCTATTTTCTAAAAGTCTTAGTTTCACATTTACATTTAAGTCTGTGATCTATTTTGGGTTAATTTTTGTATAAGATGTGAGGTATCGATCTAGCTTCGTTTCTCATTCTTTGCTGATGAATGCCCAATTGCTACAGCACTATTTGTTGAAAAGGCTATCTTTCCTCATTGAACTGCTTTTGTACCTTTATCAAAAGTCAGTTCCTAGCACAGTCAAACTCATAGAGACAGAGGGCACAAGAGTGACCACTCTGGCTGGGGAGGGGGAGTATTGTGTAATGGTGATAAGGTTTCAGAATGGGGGCATAAAAACCTTCTGGAGATGCATGGTGGTGATGACTGCATAACAGTGTGAATGTACTTAATGCCACTGAACCATGCACTTAAAATAGTTAAAATGGTAAATTTTATGTTATGTATAGTTTACAATAAAAATTTTTTCAAACTCAGCTGGGCATATGCTGTGGTTCTGTTTCTGGATCCTCTATTCTGTTCCATTGACCTAAATGTCTATCCCTCCACCAATGCCACACTGTCTTCATTACTGTAGCTCTACAGTTGGCTTTAACATCTAGTAAAGTGATTCTCCTACTTTATTCTTTTTCTCAAGACTGTTTTAGCTATTCTAGGGCCCATGCCTTTCCATACAAATTTTTATTTTTTTAATTTTTTTGGTGAGGAAGATTGGCTCTGAGCTAACACCTGTGCCAATCTTCCTCTATTTTGTATGTGGGACACCACCACAGCATGGCTTGATGAGTGGTGCATAGGTCCACACCCGGGATCTGAACCTGCAAACCCCATGCTGCCAAAGCGGAGCACGCAAACCTAACCAGTACGCCACCAGGATGGCCCCCATACAAATTTTTAAAATAAGCTTGTGCACATTTACAAACTATCTTGCTGGGATTTTGATATGAGCTGCATTAAACCTATAGATCAAAGCAATATACTAAAAACACTATAAATAAATCAAGATAGAATCCTAAAGGATAGAACATATCCTGGGCCACAAAACAAACCTCAAAAAATTTAAAATAATTGAAATCATACAGAGTATCTTTTCTGACCATAAAGGAATCAAACTAGATGTCAGTAACAGAAAGACAAACTAAAAATCTCCAAATACTTGAAAATTAAACCACACACTTCTAAATAATCCATGGTCAAAGAGGAAGTCCATAAAGAAAGTTTGGAAAATAAATAGAATGAAAATAAAACTAAAACATCAAATTTGGTGGGATGCAGCTAAAGCAGTGCTTAGGGAAAAATTTATAGCAGTAAACATTCACATTAGGAAAGAGGAAAATATCTTAAACCAATTATTTAAGTTGCTATCTCCAGAAATAGAAAAATAATAGTAAAATAAACACAAAGCAAGCAGAAAGAAGGAAAAGATCAAGACAAGAGTAGAAATTAACAAAATTGAAAACAGGAAGATGATAGAGAAGCTGGTTGTTTTTAAAAAACAATAAAATTGATAAACTTCTAGAAAGACTGACAAAGATGAGAAGAAAGAGGGTACAAATCATCAATACTAATAATGAAAGAGGATATCACTGTATATAATGTTTCCCTCAAAAGGATAATAAGGAGATACTATGAACAACTTTATGCTCAAAATCAAAATCTTAGAAGAAATGAACCAATTCCTCAAAACCACAAATTGCCAAAACACAACCAAGATGAAATAGTCATAGCCATTAAAGAAATTGAATCAGTGCTTTAAAAGTTTCCCCAGGGGCAGGCCTGGTGGCGCATCGGTTAAGTGTGCACGTTCCACTTCTCGGCAGCCTGGAGTTGCCCGGTTTGGATCCCGGGTGCAGACATGGCACCGTGTGGCATGCCATGCTGTGGTAGGCGTCCCACATATAAAGTAGAGGAGGATGGGCACAGATGTTAGCTCAGGGCTAGTCTTCCTCAAAAAAAAAAAGTTTCCCCCAGAAAAGGAGTCTCTAAGCCCAGATGGTTTCACTGGAGAATTCTAGGAAACTTTTAAAGAATTAACACAATCTTTTCCAGAAAATAGAACAGGGACACTGTCAACTCATTTTATGAAACCAGGATCGTCCTGATACCAAAACCAGACAAAGCCAATAGAAAAAACAAGAACCACAGACTAATATCTCTTATGAACTTAGACAAAAAAATCCTCAACAACATATTAGCAAATCTAATCCAATATATATTAAAAGAATTATACACTTTACCAAGTGGAATTTATTTCAGGTATGCATGGTTAGTTCACCATTCAAAAATCTATGTAATCCACCATATCAACACAAGAAAAATCATACGATCATGTCAAGTGCTCCAGAAAAAGCATCTGACAAAATCTAACACCCATTCACGATAAAAACTCTTAGCAAACCAGGAAAAGAGAACTTCCTCAACTTGATAAAGATCATCTATAAAAACCTACAGCTAACATCATATTTAATGATGAAAGACTGAATACTTTCCCTCCAAGATTAAAAGTAAGGATGTCCCATTCGACATAGTGCGGGAAGATCAAAGCACTGCGGTAAAGCAAGGAAAAGAAAGCAAAGGCATACAGATTGGAAAGAAAGAAAGAACATTGTCTCTATCTGCAGTCTCTATTTCTCACACTTGCTTGGTTTTTGATGACCTGGACAGTTTTGAGGACTGGACAGGTATTTTGCACAATGTTTCCCATTTGGGACTCATTTACGTTTTTCTAGTCTGGAGTTAACACGTTCTTGGATGAAAGCGACAGAGGTAAATTGCCATTTTCACCATATCTTATCAAGGGTACATACTATCAACGTGACATCACCTTAACCACCTGACTGAGGTCAAATTTCTTGATATTCTTTTTACCTCTTTACATACTGTACGCTTTGGAAGGAAGTCACTATGCATAGACCACATTTAAGGAGTGGTGACCTTCCACCCTTTTTAAATATAATTGCCTTAAGCATGTCCTCTACATACGTTGAGCACCACACGAGATGGTGCTTCAACCATCAAATGTGATTTAAGAAATGCATGAGGAGCAGGCCAATCTATTATATTTACTCCTATTTGTACCTATTCTGATGTTTTCCTTTCCTTTCTGATGCTCCAAACCTTCTGTTCTCATTTCCTTTCTGTTTAGAGAACTTCCTTTAGCCATTCTTTATGGGCAGGTTTGCTAGCCAAAAAATCTCTTAGTATTCCTTCGTTCAAGAATGTCTTTATTTCCTCTCTCCTCTAGAAGGATATTTCTGCTAGATACAGGGTTTGTAGTTGACAGTTCTTTTCTTTCCGTACTTGAAAAATGTTACCCACTTCCATCTGGCCTCCCCTGGTTTCAGATGAGAAATCCACTGTAATTCGAATCAGTGTTCCCTATAAGAAATGCATTTCTTCTCTCTGGATGCTTCCAAGGTTTCTTGTCTTTAATTTTCACAAATTGAATTATGACGTTTCGGCATGGGTTTTTTTGGGTTGTCCTATTTGGGTTCATTTAGCTTCTTGAATATGTAGGTTTACGCCTTTTGCTAATTTGGGAAGTTTTCAGTCCTTATTTATTCAAATACTTTTTCAGTCCCACTGTTTTGTCTCCTTTTGGCACTCCAGCGATACAAATGTTAGCTCTCATTACCGTCCCATGAATCCCTGGGGATGTATTTATTTTTACTTTTTGGTCTATTTTCTATTTGTTGTTCAAAATAAATAATGCTATTGATATGTCCTCACATTTACTGATTATTATCTTCTGTCATCTCCACTCTACTAGTGAGCCCATCCAGGAAGTTTTTTTATTTCAGTTTTTTATCTTTTGTTCTATAATTTCCACTTGGTGCTTTTTTATAACTTCCATTTCTTTGCTGAGATTTTCTGTTTGTTTCAAGAGAACTCGTAATTGTTTTTCGAAGCATTTTTTATGATGGCTGCTCTAAAATCCTTGTCAGATAATTCTAACATCTGATTCAGTTAAGTGCTGGCATCTGTTGTCTTTTCTCATTTCGGTTGTGATCTTCCTGGTTTTAGGTATAATGAGTTTTGTATCATACAGTGGCCATTTTGATATTACATTATGAGACTCTGGATCTAATTTACCTTCAATTTTTGGCAGGCAATCCTCCTGTTGAGGTTTAGCACAAGGTCTGGCTGGGTGTGTATGTTCAGCTTTTTGCTGGGCCCCACTGACGCCTGCTCAGTGAAAGTGGGACACCAACCGGCACTGCCTCATTGCCTTCAATCAGGAGTGCAAGATCAGCTCCCTGCTGGGCTCTGCCACCACCGGCAGTGGGGAAACGGAGGGCTGACTCACACTGCTGTGTCGCTGCTCGGTGAGGGGGACGGTCAGCTCCCCTCGGGGCCTTTCGGACACTGAGGGTGAGGAGAGGCCTGGTGCTCAGTGGCCTGCCCACCTTGTGAGGTCTCGCTGCTGCTGCGGGGAGGTGGGGGCTCAGCTCTGGCAGGACCCTGCTGACACACCCCGGGTGGGAACTGGACGCCTCGGCTTGTGGGGCGGGGTACTGCAGACGGCTGCCTGCTCACCCCAGGCCGCGGGGCAGTCTGTTTGTTCATGTTTGGTGGGAGTAGGCCAGATGTTATTGCCAAGATGGATTTCTGGCCACTCTCTCCTCAATCTTTGGCTATGGGAACAGCTTTTCCTGGAGCTTTTTCTGTCTGTGCCTGTGCCAGGGTGGAGGTTTCCGCAGCACCCTGCCTGGGGTGCACGCGAGGAGATAAGGAAGCCCAGGAACTCACCACCCGTGTCGTTGCACAAGGCCCCGTGTCCCCGGCAGCGAGCCCCCTTCCTTCCCTCTCACAGCCTTCCTATGCTTGCTGTTGTCTCGTGTCCAGGGCTTCTGAGTTGCGAGAGGAAGGATCTGGGAGGAATAGGACTCCTCTCCTCTTTTTTACTTAAACACAAGAGGTGCTGAGTAGTCAGTCAGAAAATAAACTTCTGGTGAATATGCAAAAATGGGCCTGCGTACAACTTTTCAACTAAAATAGGCCACAGTTCTAACCGTGGAGAGAATGGATAGGACAAGATCTTCAGAGAAAAAGCCGGTACAAAAGATTTGAGTCTATCCACAGCCATCGAGTCCACCTTATTTTTATCAGAAACATTCTCTTTCCATGAAAGGTCTGCATGAGACTACAGAGGCAGCTTTGTACACATATAAGTAGGAATCTACTGGATGCTCAGATCCCTCCAGTGGGATTTTGAGTCTCTCCATTACTGCCGAGTGGTAACTCTTCACAGCTTCTTAGGTGTTGGGCCAGTAGCAGAGAGGAGTAAATGCTCAGGGCTCTCCCATTGGCCTCTGACTACTTTTCTTCTCTTTCTTATGTTAGTGTATATGTTTACATATATATGTATATATCATACATAAAGTACACGTCAAAAATGTATGACTTGAAGAATTTTCACAAGTGAACACACCACGTAACCAGCCCCAGATCTAAAAAAGGAGCTTAGAAGCCACCGTCATGCCTTCTTAGACACCATCCCTTCCACTCTCACAGAACTCCACCATCCTGACTCCTAACACCATGGGTTACTTTTACTGGCTACTCCTGTTTTTCTTTTAACTGAATTTTTTCTTGAGATAATTGTACACTCACATGTATTTGTGAGACATGATACAGAGAGGCTCTCCACCCAGATCTCCCAATGGAAACAGGGTGACATTTTGCAAATCTAGACTTTGATGTCACAATCCAAATACTGACATTGATACAATCCACGCATCTTACTCAGATATCCCATTTCACTAGCACTAATTTGTGTATGTTCAATACACAATAAATAAAGTTCAATAAAATTCAATAAAGTATTGAGTTCAATAAAGTTTCATAGAGGCTCATTTATTCACCACCACAGTCAAGATACTGACCAATACCACAAGGGTCCTTCATGTCACCCTCTTATAACAACACCCATCTCCTCCCCCATGATCACCCCTCCTCAACCTCTGGCAATCAGTAATCTATCCTCTGTTTCTAAAATTTTATCATTTCAAAAATGTTGTATAAATGGAATATTGCAGTGTGTAATCTTTTGCAATCGGTTTTTCTTCGCTCAACATAGCTACTCCTTTTTGATATGATTGAAACGTTTCTTTTAAAGGATATCCTCAGTTTACTAGAGACCATTAAATGGTGCCTGCTCGCTAATGAGTAGATGTAAACCAGTGCGTCTCATCTTTTGAAAAGCTCAGGGTAAATGTTTATCCCTGAATAAGCATGCTAGACAAAAGGTACCATGATTAATCTCTTTAAGGTGACTTACGGCAGATATCAAAAAGCTTTTTTGTAAATATCATTCTGATCCTAAGGTTTGTTGCTGGTACATTTTAAGGAAAGCAACGGCTATGATGTTCACTTAATTACCTAAACTCTACCTGATATAGGCATGTTCAAGCCCAAGCAAGCCTGGAAGAATGATACTCCTGGAAATCTATCAAGATATCTACACAATTAACTTGCTATATATTTTCCTAACAAGAAGTAAAACTCATTGAGTAAATGAAGCCACCAAGACAGAAGATACCTATTAAAAATCCCAACTGTAGAAATTCCTTAAAAAAAACCCACTTCTGTTATTGACAATGCTTTTGTTTACTTAACTTCTTTCTCTACTTTTATTCTTCATTCACTGGGAAGGTCCCTAAGTAACAGGTTCTAATTTTTCAAAAAGGCCCAATCTGTAAATGCCTGGAAAGTTACTCATCAGATAAAGGTCCCCTTCCTCTACAGAGAACTGCATTCACTTGCACTCACCTGTTCTCACACTGGAATTTTGCGAGTATGTCTTTGGCTTTGGTTTGACTACTGAGTTGAATGGCCATTGACACCTTCGAGAGAAGTGGCGCGTGGACCCTTATGACTCCTTCCGGCACGTCAGACTGCCAACGAAGAAAATTCAGTACATTCTGTCAAACTAGGATGACTACCAGCTCAATGACTGCACTTAAGAGAGATGAAAATCAGTAGCACTCTGAATGAGAAAAACATGTAAACAGGACCAGTATTTAACCTGAATGAAACACTGCTTTCTTTTTTTTCAAGATTGGCACCTGGGCTAACATCTGTTGCCAATCTTTTTCTTCTTCTTCTTCTTCTTCTTCTTCTTCTTCTTCTTCTTCTCCCCAAAGCCCCCCGGGACATAGCTGTATATTCTAGTTGTGAGTGCCTCTGGTTGTGCTATGTGGGACACCGCCTCAGCAAGGCCTGATGAGCAGTGCCATGTCCGCGCCCAGGATCTGAACCCATGAAACCCTGGGCCACCGAGGTGGAGCGCACGAACTTAACCACTCGGCCACGGGGCTGGCCCCATTGTGTTCTTTTTAACAGGAGATTCACGAATGACTAAACTTTAGCTGAGATTTCACTTTTGCTACACGCTTGGGTCTTACTTATAATGCCTTAAAATCATGAGAGGAGTAAAACTGGGTTATGACAAAAATCTAATGTTTCTATCAGGTCGTTTCCTTGACCAATGTCTTAAATAAGCCTACTTTAAGCAGAATTTGGTATTTCAACTTATTTCAGGAAGATCAACCTTCTGAAAACTGTAAGGATCAATTAGAAAACATGGCTTTTGAAAAATCCTTTTTCTTTCATCAGTGGACTTGAATGGCCAGCCCAAGTTGAATTCCAGATGGGCACCTGAAACCTGAGCCTCTGAGTGTCCTGGCAGCACTGTGAAGAGCAGCGGGTGCTGCTGGGGAAGGGTCCCTCTGCTCTGATGAGACACCACCAGTCGGGACTGAGTGCTTGCCTAAATGAAACCATCAAAGAATGGCACTGTCGAATTAACAGAAATTTCTGCTTTGTCAGGACTGAAGGGAAAATCCCTTTGTTTCAAAATTTTGAATGTTTTAAAAATTAAGTCTCTATCTAGAGGTAAACAGAAATAAATTTCCATTTAAGGATCTGGTTACTCCTCAGGCAATCATTTTAAATCTGTACATTCTTGAAGGATGGTGGTGTTAATGTAGAAGGTTTATGTGAATTGACTCGACATATCCCCTAGGAGAAATATATAATAGGTCGAATTGTGTTCCACTCCAAAATACGTTGAAGTTCTAAGCCTAGCACCTCAAAATATGACCTTATTTGAAAACAGGGTCCTTGCAGATGTAATTAGCTAAGAGAAGGTCATACTGGAGTAGGGTGGGCCCTTAATCCAATGTGACTGGTGTCCTTATACGAGGAGAAGAAACACAGACACACACACAGGGTGAATGCCACATAAACAAGGAGGCAGAGGGTGGACTCATGCATCTACAAGCCAGGGAATGCCACAGATCGCTGGCATCGCCAAACCTGGGAGTGAGGTCAGGAACAAATCCCTCCCTCACAGCCTTCAGAAGCAACCAACCAAACTAACACCTTGATTTCAGACTTTTAGCCTCCACAACTCTGAGAGAGTAAATTTCTATTGTTTTAAGCTACACAGTTTGTGGCACTTTGTTATACCAGGACTAGGAAACTAACAGCAAATATTGTTTTAAATGGTCAGCTCCTATAGCATGTTTCCACTATGACCAGCAAGAGCACGACAGGGGATGGCTGTGAGAGATTTGGAGTGGGGAGGGGGTAGAATGCCCCAGGTTCACTGCAGCCAAGATTATGCTCCTAAAACACTCTTGGGTCATCTCATGTCCCTCCACGTCCTCCCAGAAGCCTCTGTAAGATAAATTCCTCACTCCTGACTTCACTGAACCTGTGATCATGACCGTCACATTTTCCTTATAGCTTCCTCTAGTATTCACGCCTGGGCACAGGATGCCTAACCACACATTTTGACTCATCAGCTAGTTGAGTCCCTAGATGAATCCTTCATATGCCACACTGAAAATGTCAAGTTTGAAGGATATAGCATGACCCAAATCATACCCAGATAGGGCAGATGTAGCCAGAGAACACTGTGTAGGGGTGAATAATTAGGGAGGAATGGAGATTAGTTGTTTTCTTACCATTCTTCTTGAAGAGGATGATTTTTGTAGTACCTTCGAAGTCTTGGGGCTTGTAACCTAAACAAAACACATTTAGTCTTTAGGATGGGAAAACAAGCATATGCTGCAGTTAAAAGTGTTAAAACTGGTACAGTCTTTATGGAAAACATTTTGGTGATATTTATCAAATTATAAAATTTACATGCACTTTGACCCAACAATTCCACACCTATAAATTTATCCTACAAATTACTTTATCTGTGAGAAACGGCATATATACAAGTTTATTCACTGATGAATAAATTTTAATAGCAAAATGTTGGACACAATCTAACTGTTCAATAATATGGAAACGCTTAAATAAGTTATGGTGTGTCTATAGAATATCAGGCAAAAGAAGCAAAGAAGAAGGCTTTCTGGACCGCTGGGGAATAATCCCTGTGATTTCATAAGTCAACACAGCACTGCGCGGACCAGCTTCATGCACGTTATCATTCCTGTCGAAAAGGAGGAAGAACATACGTTCGTATTTGCTGGTATGTGCACAGTGCCTCTCTGGAAGTATACGCACCTGCACGTTCCTGCCAGCACACACCCTGTCATGGTGACATTATTTGCCTCCAGGAGGGGAAGTCAGAGGTGGCCAATTTTTATTCTATAGTTTTTCCCTTTTCAATGTTTTGAATTTTGTAACCTGTTAATGAACTGTCTATTCCAATCAAAATTAAATAAAAACACGGCAGAGTACAACAGGACTGAAGAAAGACTATGTCTTCATCTTTAAGAGCTTGCTTCCATGGTACTTATAACCTTTAAGTTCTACTTGGTTTGGTTTACAATTAAACCATGCAAATAACTGAAATTCCTATGGCATCATATAGTTTACACAGTGCTTTCCACTCACATTCTGTGAGTTGATGCTCATGACAACTGTGAAAAGGATATCATTACTTTTCCCTCCAATTTATAATATAAGGAAACTGAGGCTCAGAGAAAGACTTTAATTCACCCAGGCATATATAGTAGCAGTTGGCAAAGTGACCGGACCTCAACTCCAGCTCCACAGATAGCAAACTTACACCATTAACATTTTCCAGAATGAAAATGGCAGAATGAGGACTCCAGCAGTCTGTCCCTCCATCAAACCAACGAAAAAACTGGCAAAAACGGGCAGTATCAACTTTTTCAGAACCTGGACCCTAACTCAAAAGTTGCAACCACGGGAGTGCTTAAGAAAAGCTGTTGAATCTTGATAAGAACAGTGAACTTTGTGGCATTTTAACGTACAGTTTCCCATCTCAGTTTTCTTGCTCAGAGATGGGCTTGAAAATAACAGCCTGTATTCCTAGCATAGGTACTGGAGTGAGCAGAATAGACCACATTTCAAAGAATTCTATGTATCTGCTCTGACCTATCTGGTGGTTCCCTGGAAGCCTGGCTCAAAAGGCTCACCTTTATCTTGACTAACTTGGAACTTGACCAGTGCAAAAGTGGCATAACGTTGAAAACATTTACAGGCAAGTGTTTTAGCCACTGCTGCCTGGTGCAGTGGACAAGGGTTGGGGGAAATCACATATTAACTAAAAAGCTTGGGAGGTAAGCCTAGAGCTTGAGATGCTTTGGGTAATAAAGTCTTTGAAAAGCTCCAACGTATTCCAGAGAATCCAGAAGGCCATGTGCATGCCCAGGACCACGCACATATTCAGGAAAGACCTGAAAAGAACTTAAGCTCTCACCTCTGGCTGACCTTCAGGCTCTGTTCAAGCAGGAAGTGAAGGCTCAGATAGAGCTGTAAACTGCCTGGCTGAATGGTGAAGGTGTGTCCCAGCAAACACACGGAGCTCATCTGCAAAGACTGGGAGACTTTTTTTGGTTCCAGGTATTTAAGAAAAAATCTCTGAAAACATTAGCTAACCACTAAACTAATGGAACAGAGACTTCAGTAGCCACACAAAACAAAGAATGCAAACTTTACAAAATTAGTTCAGCAGATGGGGCCAGCCCTGTGGCCGAGTGGTTAAGTTCACACGCTCCACTTTGGTGGCCCAGGGTTTCACTGGTTCGGATCCTGGGCGCGGACATGGCACCGCTCATCAGGTCATGTTGAGGCGGTGTCCCATATAACACAACCAGAGGCACTCACAACTAGAATATACAACTATGTACTGGGGGCTTTGGGGAGAAGGAGAAGAAATAAAAGACTGGCCACAGATGTCAGTGCAGGTGCCAATCTTTAAAAAAAATTAGTTCAGCAGAAAAATCACTAAAAAAATGAACAACAGCTACATCAAGCAGCAACAACCATCCCTGGGGAAGGGGAAAATCTTATTTCCAAAGCTGTCACATTATAACATTCAAAATGGCTATCCTTCAAGAAACAATTATGAGGCAGGCAAAAAATGGAAGAAAATATGTCCCATATACAGGGAAAAAAGTAGTTTCAAAAGAAACTCTTTAAGGAAGTGACAAATAAAAATGGCAAGCAATAGGATATATTGGAGTATATGAGGAAGCCATTTGGTATAAATCTAATTCGGCCTGACTTTGTTTTTTCCCAAAAGGGCCTCACTGTGGCTGTTGAGCACGCATTGTATATCTGCTTAGACATTTCCTATGGCCAGAACAAAGGCCCTTGAGATAAACGTGCAACTTCCCCCAACATTGGCATTTCCTTAGGGATAAGCATCTTTCCTTAGGCTAGGAACTGATTGCTGCACTCACCTTTGACCACCCAGCTCACCTGTGACCACCCAGCTCAAGACAACAGACTGCCACCCTGCTGTGTTCACTGAGACAGAAGACCTCCCTGCTGTTTCCATCAATCGCAGTGCCGACAGAGCAGTCTCGCGACTATTGTAAAAGGGACATTTCAATCCTATGTGAAACATCCTCTCTGGGGGTATATAACCGCTCTGTGCACCCCACTTCTTTGGTGCCCTTTTTTCCTTCAGGAAGAAAGGCCCCAGGCCATGGTCCTCAGATTTCAGCTCAGAATAAACTCACCCAAATTGTCATTTATAGATTGGTTATGGATTATTTTCATGGACAGAAGCATAGACATTGGACTTACTAGAAAAAGCCTTCAAATCAGCTATTTTAAATACATTCTAAGAACTAATGGAAAACACGTCTAAAGAACTAAACAACACCATGAGACTGATATCTCATCAAATAGAAAATATCAATAAAGAGGTATAAATTATAAAAAGGAACCAAATAGAAATTCTGGAGCTGAAAAGTCAAATTGAAATAAAAACGAGGCTCAACAGCAGACTCAAGGAGGCAGGAGAAAAAATCAGCAATTTGAAGACAGGTCAATCGAAACTTCCAGTGTGAGGAACAGGAAGAAAAAAGAATGGAAAAAAGTGAATAGACCCTAAGGAGAACTGTGGAGCAACATCAAGTGCACCAACATACACATAACGAGGGTTTCAGAAGGAGAGGAGAAAAAGGGACAGGAAGAATATCTGAAGTAGCAATAGCTGAAACTCCCAAAATTTGCTGAAAGACATTGATCTACCTATCCAAAAAGCTCAACAAACTCCAAATAGGATAAACTCAAAGAGATCCAGACCAAGAATCTTCATAATCAAACTGTCTAAAGACAGATACAAAGAGATAGTCTTGAAAACGGCAAAAGAGAAAGCAACTCATCAGGCACGAGAGACCCTCAGTAAGATTAACAGTTGATTTTCCAGCATATAGAAGCAGGAAGACAGATGACATATTCAAAGTGCTGAAAGGGAAAAAGTGACAACCAAAATTTGATCTGGCAAAATAGTCTTTAAAAAATGAAGGTGAAATTAAGACATTCCCAGATAAACAAAAGCTGACACGGTTCATTTCTAGCAAACCTACCCTATGAGAAATACTAAAGAGAGTCCTCTAGGCTGAAATGAAAGGATAACAGACAGTAGGTGAAATCCACATGAAGAAATAAAGAATACCAGTACAGGTTACTATATAGATAAATATAAAAGACAGTATTAATGTATTTTTTGTTTATAACTCCACTTTTTCCCTATCTTACTTAAAACACAAGTGCATAAAGCAATAATTATAAATCTATGAGGATGGGCACACAATTTATAAAGCCATAATTTGTGGCAATAACAGAATAAAGTGGGGGGGGGGGCAGATGTATACAGGCAGAAAATTTTTATATACTTTTGAATTCAAGGTGGTATTAAAATGAACTAGATTGTTATAAATTAAGATGTTACTTATAATCCCCAAAGCAACCACTAAGGAGATAATTCAAAAATAATTAAAGTGGTACATTAGAAAATACTTATTTTATGTAAATGAAGGCATTAATGGAGGAATTGAGGAACTAAGACAGATAGCCAAAAAAAAAAAAAAAAAAAAAGAAAGAATTGAAGGGAGAAACAGTTCTACAATAGTTGGAGACTTCAATATCTCACTTTCAACAATGGAGAGAAGAAGCAGATAGAAGATCAGAAAGGACACAGAAGACTTAAACAACATAGTAAACCAACTAGGCCTAACAGACATCTCTGGAACATTCCACCCAACAACACCACAGTCCACTCTTCTTAAGTACACATAGACGGTTATTCAGGATAGATAATATGTTAGACCTCAAAACAAGTCTCAGTGAATTTTAAAATATCGAAATAATACAAAGTATGTTCTCCAAACACAACGGAATGAAATGAGACATCAGGAACAGAAGGAAATTTGGAAAATTCACAAATATGTGGAAATTGAATAGCATACTCCTAAATAACCAATGGGTCAAAGGGAAATTAGAAAATACTTTGAAATGGACCACAGCATACCAAAACTTATGGGATGGAGCAGAAGTAGTGCTCAGAGGAAAGTTTATAGACGTAAATGCCTACATTAAAAAAAGACATCTCTCAAATTAATAACCTAAACTTCCACCCTAAGAAACTAAAAATGGTCAGCTAAACTCAAAACAAGCATAAGGAAGGAAATAATAAAGATTAGAGTCTTAATAAGGACCAGAGAGTAAAAAACAAAAGAGAAAATCAATGAAAGAAAAATTGGCTGTTCAAAAAGATCGACAAAATAGACAAAACTTTAGTTAGACTGATCAAGAAAAAAGAGAGAAGATTCAAATTATTAATCAGGAATATAAATGGGGACATTACCACCAACCTTACAGAAATAAAAAGAATTATAAGAGAATATAGATGCTCCTTGACTTACAATGAGGTTACATCCCATTAAATCCATCATAAATCAAACATATCACAAGTTGAAAATGCACTTAATACACCTAACCTACTGAACATCAGAGCTTAGCCTAGCCTACCTTAAACGTGCTCAGAACACTTACTTTAGCCTACAACTGGGCAAAATCATCTAATGCAAAGCCTATTTTATAATAAAGTATTGAATATCTCATGTAATTTATTGAATACTGTGCTGACAGTGAAAAACAGGATGGTTGTATGGGTACTCATCCAAAAACCACTGGCAACACAGTGCACTGTAGAGCTTCGGTTGTTTACCCTCAGGATCACACGGCTGACTGAGAGCTGGGGCTGGCTGCTGCTGCCCAGCATCATGAGAGAGGATCGGGTTGCATATTCTTGGCCCAGGAAAAGATCAAAATTCGAATTTCGAAGCATGGTTTCTACTGAATGTGTATTGTTTTCTCACTATCATAAAGCTGAAAAATTGTAAGTCAAACCATTCTAAGTTGGGGACCATCTGTACTATGACCAATTGATATGCCAACAAATTAGATAACCTAAATGGAATAGACAAAATCTTAGAAACATACAAACTATCAATATTGACTCAAGAAGAAATAGAAAATGTGAATAGAGCTATAACAAGTAAAGAGATTGAGTCAGTAATCAAAAAAAAATTTGCTGCAAAGAGAAGTCCAGGACCAGATGGTTTCATTGGTGAATTCTACCACATGTTTAAAGAAGAATTAACGTTAATCTTTCACAAACTGTTGCAAAAAGTGAAGAGAAGGGAACACTTCCTAACTCATACTATAAGGCCAGTATTGCCCTGATAGCAAAGTCACAGACATGACAAGAAGTGAAAACCATAGACCAATACCCCTTATGAATGTTGATGCAAAAATCTTCAACAAAATACTAGCAACCTCTCCAGCAGCATATTAAAAAGATTATACACCTTGGCCAAATAGAATTTATCCTAAGAATGCAGGGTTAGTTCAACATATGAAAACCCATCAAGGTAATACATCATAATGATAGAATGAAGGAAAAAACCCCTATGGTCATCTCAATAGGTGGAGAAAAAGTATTTGATGAAGTTCAACACCCTTTCATGGTAAAAACACCCAACAAACTAAGAACAGAAGGGAGCTTTCTCAATCTGATAAAGGAAATCTATGAAAAACCCACATATAACATCATACTTAATGGTGAAAGACTGAAAGCTTCCCCCTTAAAATCAGGAATAAGATAAGCATCTCTGTGCTTACCTTCTTATCTGATATTCTACTGGAGTTCTAGCCAGGGCAGTTAAGCTAGAAAAAGAAATAAAAGGCATCCAGACTGGAAAGGAAGACGGAAAACTAACTCTATGCACAGATAACATGACCTTATATAGAGAAAATCCTCAAGAATTTACACACACAAAACCAAACGTTTAGTGCTAATAAATGATTTCAGTAAAATTTCAGGATGTAAGATCAATAGACAAAAAATCAGCTGTATTTCCATACACCAACAGCTAACCATCCGAGAAAAAGAAATTAAGAAAACAATTCCATTTATGATAGTATTAAAAAGAACAGAGGCCGGCCCTGTGGCCAAGTGGTTAAGTTCGCATGCTCCACTTCAGCAGCCCAAGGTTTCACTGGTTTGGATCCTGGGTGTGGACGTGGTACCGCTCATCAGGCCAGGCTGAGGTGGCGTCCCACATAGCACAACCAGAAGGAGCTACAAGTAGAATATACAACTATGTACTGGGGGGCTTTGGGGAGAAGAAGAAGAAAACAATGATTGGCAACAGATGTTAGCTCAGGTGCCAATCTTTTAAAAAATAAAAAGAATAAGATTCTTAGGAATAAACGTAATCAAGGAAGTACAAGACTTGTCCATTGAAAACTATACAACATTGCTGAAAGAAATTACAGAAAACCTAAATAAATGGAAAGATATACTTGCATGGACTAGAAAACTTAGTATTATTAGGAAGGCAATATTTCCCAAATCAATCTACATATTCAATGCAATTTCTATCAAAATTCCAACTACCTTTTTGCAGAAATGGAAAAGTTGATTCTAAAATTCATATGGAAATGCATAAGACCCAAAATAACCAAAGTTATTTGGGGAAAAAAAAGTTGGAAGACTCAGATTTTCAATTTCAAAACTTACAACAAAGCTACAGTAATCAAAACAGTGTTGTACTGGCATGAGGACAGACATATAGACCAATGGAATAGAATTAAGAGTCTAGAAATAACTCATACATCTATGGTCAATTAACTTTTGACAAGAGTGCCAGGACCATTAATTGAGGAAAGAGGTCTTTTCAACAAATGGTGCTGGGACAACTGGATAACCACATGCGAAAAAGTGTGGGATTAAATCTTTACGATCTTGGATTTGACAAAGGATTCTCAGATATGAAAATAAAAACATGATCAACAAAAGAAATAGTAGATAAATTATACTTCATCCTAATTAAAAACCTTTGTGCATCAAAGGACATAATCAAGAAACTGAAAACACAATACATAGAATGGGAAAAAAATATTTTCAAATCATACATCTGATATCTGATAATTGTATCTAGGATATATGAAGAATTCTTACAACTTAATAATAAAAAACAACCCAACCAAAAATTGGGCAAAAGAGGTGAACAGACATTTCTCCAAAGAAGGTATGCAAATGGCCAATAAGATGATGAGAAGATGCTTGACAACATCAGTCATCAGAGAAACGCAAATCAAAACCACAAGGAGATACCACTTCATACCCGCTAGGATGGCTAGAATGAAAAATTCTGATAATAGCAAGTGTTGGTGAGGACACAGAGAATTCTGAGTCCTCACAGTACATTACTGGTGGAAATACAACATGGTGCAGCTGCTATGGAAGACAGCTTGGCAGTTCCTCAATGATTCAACACAGAGTTGCCATAGGATCCAACATACATCCAAGAGAAATGAAATATATGTCCACACAGAAACTTGTATGTGGATGTTTATGGCAGCATTATTCATAACAACCAAAGGAGGAATCAACCCAAATGTCCATCAATGGATGAATGGTTAAACAACATGTGGTATATCCATATAATGAAATATTATTCAGCCATAAGAAAGAAGGAAGTACTGATACATACTACAACCTGGATGAATCATGAAAATATAATGTAAGTGAAATAAGCCAGTCACAAAAGACCACACATTACATGATTTCATTCTTTAAAAGTCCAGAATAGGGAACTCCATAGAGACAGAAAGTAGATCAGCTGTTGCTTGGGGCCGGTGGGAGGAAATGAGGTGGGAGGGGGCAGTTTAAGAGGATGATAGCCAAAGGGTATGGGGTTTTTTGAAGTGATGAAAATGTTCTAAACTTGATTGCATTAATGGTTGCAAATATCTGTGAATATACTAAAAAACACTGCATCATACACTTTAAATAGATGAACTGTATGATATGTGGATTATATCTCAATAAGGTTGTTAAAAAAAGAGAGGAAGGGCTGGCCCCGTGGCCGAGTGGTTAAGTTCACACGCTCCGGCTGTGGCAGCCCAGGGTTTCGCTGGTTCAGATCCTGGGCGTGGACATGGCATGGCTCATCAGGCCACGTTGAGGTGGCGTCCCACATGCCACAACTACAAGGACCTGCAACTAAGATATACAACTATGTACCGGGGGGATTTGGGGAGATAAAGCAGAAAGGGAAAAAAAAAAAAAAAGATTGGCAACAGTTGTTAGCTCAGGTGCCAATCTTAAAAAAACAAAGAGATGCAAAAACAAATGAAAAAAAGAAATGCAGTGCTGATCCATGCTACAACATGGATGAACCTTGAAAACATTATGCTAAGTGGAAGATGTCAGACACAAAAGACCACACATCACGTGCAATTCCATTTATATGAAATGTCCAGAATAGGTAATTTCATAAAGACAGAAAGTAGATTAGCATTTATCAGGGGCTATGGGGAGGGGGAAATAGGGTGTGAGTTCTTAATTGGTATGAGGTTTCTTTTGGGGATGGTGAAAATATTCTGAAACTAGATAGTGGTGATGGCTGTACAACATTGTGAATATACTAAAGCCAGTGAATTTTGAAATAGTTAGAATAAAAAATAATAACTAAAAATAATAACTAAATTAAAAATGGTGAATTTTATGTTGTGTGATTTTTTTCTCAATTAAAACAAACTAAAAGCATTTCTTTTCCCAGATTTAGAGTGCTGGTTCTATTGATCTGAAGTGCCTTTGCCCGTCATCAGTAAGGGAGTGCAGCCATTCACCGTGACTGTGACAGTCACAACACTTCCGCCTCACTGCCTTGGCATTTCCTGTTCCTTTCCCGGTCGAACATTCCCGTTTTCTTCAAAATGCTATCCATCCTTCAAGATGCAGCTCAAATGCCATTTCCTCCGTGAAGTCATCCAGTTTCCCATGTTGGAGCACAGTTCTTTCTCTTTTGCATGGTCCTGGCACATTGCACAACTGGTCTGGCATTTAACGCATATTCATGGCTCTTGTCTACATTTCTCTCCCACATTAGGTATAAGTTCCTTTCAGGGCAAAGTGAATTTTATGTATTTCTGCATCTATCTATCATGATCATCCTCAGATTAAATTAAAAAATAAAGATAATTCTAAAAGCTGTTTCCGTTATGCACCTCCCAAAACAACCTTGCTAAGGCAAAAGTTCTTTGGAATGCAACGAATTTACACAAAACAGCTTGAGGATTAGATATTCTTTTAGAATCCAATCGCTAAAGAAATCTCTTTCTCTATTTATTAGATATACTGGATTGCCCTTAAATCTAGTTCACAGGGACTAAAACATCGAATTCCAGC
This sequence comes from Equus przewalskii, assembly GCF_037783145.1. Classification (NCBI taxonomy): domain Eukaryota; kingdom Metazoa; phylum Chordata; class Mammalia; order Perissodactyla; family Equidae; genus Equus; species Equus przewalskii. The sequence goes on along the minus strand of NC_091837.1, from coordinate 33,634,864 downwards.
TTTTGTGAGAACCATTTTAGCCTTAAATACCTAACAGAATGTTAAACAATCTTTACAATAAGAGATATTTAAAGGACTTCAATCAAAAAGCACATAATTCAACAAAATGGAAAGGTCACAGTACTCTGTCATGGACACAATTTCCAGAATGTTTACAGTCACAGGACTGTTTGATACTTTGTGAGAATACAAAATGTTTGGTTCTAAATTGCACGCTATTTTGTGCCTCACTTTGAGAAATAAAAGCCAGGGTGGTACCAACATTTGCACGTCCATTCACTGCCGTTACCTCTCGTTCTATGGTCTTCCTCCTGAGCAGCTTTTTGACACTTGGGAGCTGCCTCTTGAACAGCATGGTGGCTTCATTCATTCTTCTGACTTGAGTGATCAAGAAAGATGGAACCTGGAGAGAAAGCACAGCTTGACTAGAAGGAAAACACTTGAATTCAATCCCCCTAATAGATTCGGTCTTCAGTAATGGTAACCAGGAACCACGGCATCTGTCCTAATAAAGATTAGAAAAATCTACTAGGATTCCTGCTTAAAAGGGAGAATGTGTTCAGGAGCAGCCCTAAAGAGTGGATAAAGATGCCACAAGCAACCTGGGATTATTTTGTCATATTTCCTCCCTGTGACTGCAGGCACTGCTTGCTCAAGGAGCCCTGACATTTCCTGGGTGCTTGTGGACTTCTGAGGAGAGGAGAACATCACAGGCATCGCATTGTTACTCACCTTCCACAAAATGTTCTGGTACTTAAGCGTCAGGCGGATGATGTGGGCTGCAGTGTTTGCTAACAGTAATTCTTCATAATCAGAATGTTTGCTTCTACTGAAGAAAAGGTTTGGCGCCATTACAGTAGAAATGTTCCATATACTCATTCGGTTTTTTGATTCGTTGGCAATCACTTTATTGAAGAATGTCATAAGGGCCTAACAAGAAACAGCACTGTGTCACACTATTGTAAATTATCAAAAGGCACCACTGGTTGCTGTCATTCATTTCTACACCCATTGACGGCACCTCTGGAAAACTGTCAGAAGTATAGAACGGTTAAATGTGTCACGTTTCCCTTTCATTGCTCAAAAACGCTAGTAAGAAATGTGAACAGCTTCTCCAATTGTCTGCTGCACAGAAGTAGCTCCATTTTTATGGAGTTCATTATACTGGAGTCTCTATAAATAAGAGTCTGCATTTCTCGGGGCTGGCCCCGTGGCCGAGTGGTTAAGTTCGCGTGCTCCACTGCAGGCGGGCCAGAGTTTCGTTGGTTTGAATCCTGGGTGTGGACATGGCACTGCTCATCGACCCATGCTGAGGTGGCGTCCCACATGCCACAACTAGAAGGACCCACAACTAAGAATATACAGCTCTGTACCGGGGGGCTTTGGGAAGAAAAAGGAAAAAAAATAAAATCTTAAAAAAAAAAAAGGGGCTGGCCCCGTGGCTGAGTGGTTAAGTTCTCGCGCTCTGCTGCAGGCGGCCCAGTGTTTCGTTGGTTTGCATCCTGGGAACGGACATGGCACTGCTCATCAAACTTTGATGAGGCAGCGTCGCACATGCCACAACTAGAAGGACCCACAATGAAGAATATACAAGTATGTACTGGGGGGCTTTGGGGAGAAAAAGGAAAAAAATAAAATAAGGAAAAAAAAAAAGAAGGAAGAGTCTGCATTACTTTATTTTCCTTTATCCTGAATAAATGTGATAAATATTAAAATTAAATAATAAACTCAGAAGAGAAAACCCTGCAGCTCCAATAAATATGAAATGCAGTGTTGTTGTGAAGGAAGAAAAGTAACTCTAAAAACACCCTTAATTTAAAGCACAACTATTGAGAACTATTTACTATTTCCTTGGGAAAGGAAAACTCTTTTTAAAAAACCTGAGTATCTCATTCCTTAGCCCAAAGGTAAACTCAAATGAGAATTTTTAAAAATTTTATTTTTGGGATATCATCTTTCTATTGCTTTTCAATTGTGGAATCTTCAACAGACCAAAGGAAAACGCTCACATGCAGCTGTTCTCAGCCTTAAAAAAACAAAAACAAAAAACATTTGAGAGAGCTTGATCAAAGTTTGGCTGAGCCACCAAAATATAGATGCTTATCAGAACGTTTTGAAATTCACCAAGAGGACTGAAATCCTAAAAGGAAAGGAAATGCTGTTCGGTTTTCCAAGATTGAATTGTGCTACAGTATTTGTAATGAGAATATGGGCAGCACATAATAGTAATAATAGGTAACGTTTATTCCAGGGTTTATTTTAAGCTGGGCATTATCCTTAGTACTTTATATAAATCCATTCATTTTATCATCATTCTAGACCCTGTGAGGTATTTCACAGGGGCTAAAATGTTGAGTTTCTTAATTATTATTAGTATGGTTTTATTAATGTCACTGAGGAAAGTAAGGTGGCAAGGGACTGAGCACTTTGCCCAGCATCAGTTAATTAAGTGGGAGAGCCAGGCTTTGACCCAAGGAAACCTGATTCCTGAGCCAGAGCTCTTCATCCGTACACCATGCTAGCTTCAATCTTCCTTCCAGCCACAATTTAGAATGGAAGAGAGAGAGCGAGAGAGCGTGTGTGTGTATCATCTTCACCAGTCCCGTGTTGTTTCTTGAGGATCTTCTATTAGAAATGCATCGAATTTGATAATTGCTGCATGCTAAGTTATACGAAAGGGTAGATGACATTTTGATCCACATATCTGATCCAGACAGTCTTTTGTTTTAGTCTTTTTTTTATAAAAGAACACTGTTCAGACAAAGCCAAAAACCAAGCAAATAAGTTTCCAGCTTTTGAAAAGTTACCAAATTGTATTAAAAACGGACATTCTTATGCCATAGGCAATCCCCATCCTTGGGCTGAGGGTACACTATAATTGACATAGACGTTTTCTCTATGTAGGAGGAAAGGTCCTCACCAAATTGAATGTCTGATAAGAGGAAGCACTAAGAATCATATTTGTTTTCAGCATTATGTTTACTGGCCTCAAAATGACAGGCTCTTTTCAATTCATCCTTACCTCAATTTCATTTCAAAGATTCCAAACACCTGTTGTACTTATGCAAATTTCCCATGTACACAGAGTCAATATCAAAATAGCAAGAGAAACTGATTTTTATCAACATATGGCAAAGAAATGAATTTGAAATAAAGGGAGAGATATTTGGGATGAAGAACTACGGAATATGATTCTATCAAATGTTCTATTTTATGTTAATGGAGAAGTCACTTTTCTGAGTGTAATTTTACTAATCCACAAAATGACAAGATCCTATTAGGTGACCTCTAAAATTCTGAGATTCTAGAATTCTTTAAATTGAATTATCTTCATAAATTGTAAGGCACGAACATTTTAGAAATTCATTTAAATCAGTGATTTCAAATTTCCTCGCCAAAGATACTGCTCGGATCTCAGCCACCAGACCCAAGTGAGCAGCTGAGGACCAACGACGACAGAGCTTTAACTCTACAACTGACATAATGGTCTCATTGATTTCTGACATCATTCAATTCAAGTCTTCCATTTGTACTTCTCCTGCTCCTAACCCCAGCCCGGTGCCTGGGATGTCAGAGACACTCAATATCTCCTAATAGATTGAATGAATGAAGCGAAAGTGTTCAAAGAAGATTCTAGGATTTAGATTCTTTCCTGTCTTCCTCAGGAGAACAGCAGTGGGAACACGGAAAGGCAAAAGGTTTGCAGCATGCTAAGCTGGCTTAGTAAATTGTCATCTCGGTTCTCATTTTTCCATCCGAGCCATCTCCTCTGATCAGTAAGAGCCAATGACAGAGCATGAGGTTGATCAACGTACCTGGGCTGTGTCCCTGTTGGCATCAGGCAGCGCCATGACCATGAGGTGTACGGCTTGGAACTGCACTTTGATGGGAGGCTCTCCTAACAAGAAAACAGAAATAACCACTCATTTGGAACAACACTGACGCATTCTGACAGCGTTTCTTGCTAACAGCTGGCAGCATAGGAGGGCTCCTGACAGCTTTCCGTGGTAAAGACTCAGGTTTTGTGCCCGACAACGTAAATTTGTTGGTTGCACAGCAGTCTCAGTCTATCAACTCCTCTTTTACAACCCACGATGCCATTGTAGAGGCAGGTAGCCAACGAGACCTTCTAAATAACTCCAGATTTGTCCAACGTTTCCCTTTTCAAAGTACTGTTACAGACCTTGCTTTACTTTTATGCTATACACAGAAGGCCTGATGCTGAATTCAAGAGAAAAGAAATCTTGCTTTCACATAATGAGGAGCAAAGTATAATTATCAGGAGCACAGATGCCAGAATCAGGCTCAAATCTTGCATCTACTACTGAGTCACTGAGTGACATGGGCAGACTATTTACGTAACACCTCATAGCTTCCATTTTATCACCTGTAAAATGGGAGTAGTCACCACACCCACCTCCCGGGGCTGTTATGCAGATTAAATGAGTTAGCCTGTGTGGAGTGTTCTCATCAGTACCTGCACAGATGTTGAAGGAAGATCTGTCTAGATCTGAGATGGACATTTGGGGAAGGTGACTGTAGTTTGATCTTTGGGGATTCTTGAGTATTTTATTCCTGACAATGACGGAAGATGGCGCCATTGGGTGGGTTTATACTTGTGTTCTCAACGCTGGCTCTTTTCCCAGTTTAAGGAAAGGATTTTAGGGATTCCAGCCACAAATGGATAATCCACAACTAGCTGTGCTGAAAATGTGAGTATAGCAGGGCATCCAGGCCTCGCTCTGTCTGTACTCTCCTCACAATGGCCTCGCAGTGGGGAGTTCCGGGCGGAAGCAGTATGTTCCAATCCTGGGGGAGTTCTCCAGTTGACAAAGCTCTATCTACTTAAATTCAAAGGATAAAAGGCAGGCAGCTGCCTGTAAAGTTACTTAGCTTTACGGTAGTGGAAACACTCTCGTGACAGGCTACTAGGTTACACGAGGCTGTGTGCACCTGAGTTAGCAGTACTTGACTGATGTATATGGCCAAGAAATGAAGAAACAGTTGGAAGGAGTATTTATAGAATCGTATCATATTGCCTCAGTACAATCCCTATGTGGATTTTTAGAAATTTATGTCAACTTTGTAAACAAAAACGACACAGGTCCAGGATGTTCTTGAAAATAGCTAATGCACATTGACATAAATTTGCCCGAATAACAGGAGTTATCAGGAGAACATCTCGGTACAAAGCATTTAGGGACAAATAAGGCATTATTTTAAAATATAAAGTGCTGGCGAAGGGCTATCTATAATCTTCCAATGCAACCCAAAAAAAACCTCTGTTGGGGGTGGACCACAGATGCAGATGCAGGCTCTGTCTTTCCACCAGTTTCAGAGGAATTATGAAGTTCTCTTTAAGATTAAAAAATCTAAACTAGCAAATAATCCATTTTCATTTTCCTTAGGAAACCTGGCTCTCCCTTGTTTTCTGGTTAATAGTTGGTAGTTAATTCATTTACTGCATCCTAGTTAAGAGTGTTTATTTTCCTGAGGTCATTATATTATTATAGTCAGGCGTTGCTTACCGATGGGGACACATTCTGAGAAATGTGTCGTTAGTAGATTTTGTCACTGTGTGAACATCATAGGGTGTACTTACACAAACCTAGAGGGTAGAGCCTACTACATGCCTAGGCCGCATGGTACTAATTTTATGGGACCACCATAAATGTCATTGACCAAAATGTTGTTATACGGCACATGACTGTATTTTTCCAGAGAGCTACTAAACTTTCATGAAAGTATCTTAAGATATGATTGATGAACTGTCCTTTAATTTTATGGGCAGTTTTTGGGCCACGTTTAAAAAGAAGAAAGAGAAAGTAATTACACGAGTGGAAATGACTCTACATTCTCCGAATTCCATTTTGGAGTACAAAGAAGGGCAGCTTAAACACACACACACACACACACACACACACACACACACGTCCACAGTTCTCCTTTCAGAAAATCTCCTTACAACTAGCGCTTACTCTAGGCGGCAAAAAGGCCATTTCCCTGCTGGGAGCAGCCCAGAACTCTGGGCTTCCTGCAGGCTTGGTGCTATCACATCAATCATTGCAATATAGTAGTTTCCACTTTCAAAATCATACAAAGAAATGTGGACTGCTCTGTGAACCTTTTCAGACTATCTTCCAGAGCCTCTCCCTTCAAGGGAATGCAGTCAGATAGGGAACAATGATGTTAAGGGGAACTAATTTCTTTGCACACTTTTCTTAAATATGATTCTCTGAACAGGTCTGGCATTAGAGGTTTGACTCCTCCTTGCATGATTTCACAACACCAAACAAAAACAATCCTCTGTGGCGGTTCGTACTGATGAATTGTTTAGTATATAAACCAGAGGCCAAGGCAAAGCTAGTAACCCGGGAGCCCATTCTCCAGGGCAGCAAAAACCTTTCTTTACAGAAAACCCTGTGTCTTTCAGACTTACAAATAAAGGAGGCAATTCTGTTTCTGGCACAACTGAGTAAGCTCCTCCACGATCAAACTCCCGAAGACAACAAACTGGACAAAGTACAAAAAACAACTACCTGAGGCAGTGAAGGATGGACAAAAGCAGGCAGACCTAGGAGAGGACTGGACGTTTCAAATTAGGGAATGGCACAGGGAGAATGTCCCATTTTTCTAGCTTTTAGTTTGAGGTCAATGCTGCATGAGGTGGCTAAAGCTCCCAAGGAAACCCCAGTCTTTCTGGCCTGAACAACTAGACGACAGAGGTCAGAGCAACAACAGCCACTGGGAAGTTATGGGAGAAGCCCAGGAAGGAGAGGTCAAGAGATGGAAGATCCTGATTCTGCACAAAATTCACCGAAATCTTAGCTGACCCATGAACCATGCATGTGTGGAGTAGCACAAGTAAGAACTGTATAACTGAAATGGGAGTGAATTGAGCTGCCGTGCAAAAGACCGTTGTTCATTTGAGTTCAGCCATGCAAACTGTCTGCTTAAAGATAAACAAGCAAGAACAAAAACAACACAAAACCCTCACTCTGTGGTGAAATATTACAGAATGCAGAGTCTCCAAAACACAGTGTTCACAATGGTCAGAATGTAATTGAAACTTACTTGACATATAAGAGTGACCCATTCTCAAGGGATAAGACAATCAACAGAGACAAACCCTGAGACGACTCAGATGTGAGAACCAGTAGACAAAGATTTTGAAGCAGCTATCATAACTATGTTCAATAATGTGAAGACAAATATGCTTATAATGAATGAAAAGATAGGCCATCTCAGCAGATAAATAGAAAATCCTTAAAAAGCACCAACAGAAAATTGTAGAACTAAAAAAATACAGTATCTGAATTAAAAAAAAAATGAAGGGAACTAGCTCCTCTCTCTTTCTCTGAAAGTTTCTCTCATAAAACAAAAATGCTACATCTTACAAAGAAAAGAGATATTGGTCACAGACAAAGCCTAGAAAAGAACTGCCTCGCTTCTTGCATTCTATTCTCTGAAGACACAAAGGATTATTTTATGAATCTGGATTAGTTAAAAATTTTAACGATTTGGAACCTACTAATTTTTAGGACAAATTTTGTCATACAACTCAGGATCTGATTCTCATTTTGTCTCACTGTGGTGTGAGGACTTCACAGTTCTGGCTGTACACAGGCAGGTGCAGTTGCACTTGTTAGGTTCACATAGTGTTTAAAATTTGCATTTGTAGCTAACATTTTCAAAAGCTGAGCAGTGGTCAACCCATTTTTTATGGGGTGTATTCTCTCAATCTGGCCACAGCCCTTTTCTGCCAATGTAGAATCACCATTTACTTAACATGCTTGTACATATTTTGGTTTGACTACTCAAGTTAGTAGTCAAAGCCCCCACTATCTAGCTCATTCTACTTTTCTAAATTTCTTTCTTGTCGCACCCTCCATAATACTCAACAGTTAGGCTGAAGCCATGCCCAATTATTCCCCTACTGCCAAACACAATACACACATTCCAGTCTCTATGATATTATACAAGTACTTCACTTAAGGCCTAATCTATATGACTTTGTAATTTTCAGAAACACTTTGATATTGTAATTTTCAGAGACAAAACACCTTCTTGCAGCATTTATTGTGTGCTATACCATCAGACTCAGGACCTTAGATTTGAAAAAGAGAGATATACTTTATTTCTTGAAGGACTGTTACACATCAGGCACATTCTAGATGTCTTCATTCAATATGCACAACCCTGAGAAGTAGTTATTATTTGTAATTTACAGGTGCAGCAATGAAGCTCAGAAAGGTTGACTGCATGGTTAACAGATGATTGAGCAGAAATTCAAACCTCAAGAGCCTGGTCTTTCTGCAAACCTCTCTACCTTTTAAGGATTATAAAACCCTCTAACTCATCTCTACCAGACTTAGATATATGAATACGGTAGAGAGATGACTGTTTACCATCGCACTCAATATTTCACCGAGCGCTGCCAGGAAATAGCAAATCTATGCCTCTATGATCACATTGGATTATGAGTCTTTCTTCTGCTCTGTGTCACTGTGTTGACCTTTTATCTTAGTCCATTCACATTTCTTCCACCTACTTTCCATTAGAGTGATGAAGGCAGGTATATATTCCACAGGGAAGAGAGAGGTGGGTAGTTCTCTGAAAAACGCTTTCAACATTACTGCAGCTTCTCTATGGCACATTTTGTCCCATTTAAATTTATCAGCATTAAACTTGGCATCCAGTTCTTCACGGTATTGCTGAAAATCAAGGAAAACAGTCAATGTTCAATGAATTTTTAGTACCAGACCCCCCTTTTCCCCTTTGAAAACTGAATTACATAAACTATTTTTGTAAATAGATTGAAAAGCCAATATCTAACTAACTTTTTTCAGCACAAGAATTAAAATAGCTCATTCTGATTGAATTTTTAAAAACTGTCTTCTAAAATCCTTTTAGAATAATGTTAATCTTGAAATAACTTGCTAATTCAACTCAAATATAAAAGTTCTTTACTCAGATCATAGTTTCACTAATGTGGTTTGGCAGAATATAACCTATCCCCACGTGATGAATGCACTGCTGGATTCTGACAAAGCCATTTCCCTTCTTTCCTGATCCTTTCCATCTGCCATCCCGTCAGCTATTTCTAAATTAGACCACGAATGCATGCCTCTCAGCTCGTGCACACACAGAATGAGAACCATCCCAGTAAGAGAACTCTGACCTCACTGCAACACGCGGACCGATGACACCCCCCAAGAGCAGGTGCAGCAAAGCTGGATGCCAAGACGTACGCGTTTCCCACGTTTGCACGCTTGCCTAATCCTTCATAAGGTTTGGAATACTGTGTGAACACTTCAAAAAATTCTCTAGGCCTCCATAAGTAGTACTTGAGTTATACATTTTACATTGTCAATTCATCTGATTATCAGTCCACCCGTTCTCCATCTCTCTTTTTCAAAGTCAAACTCCTTTTCTACCACTCCCTTGATTGACAGAGTTTACCTTTAACACCAGGCAGTCATAGTCAGTTTGACTCCCGACTGACACTAACTGCTCCAAAAAGGATACTTAAAAAGAGAACTGTGAAACCCTCAGTTTCCTTCAGGCCTCTACTTGATTCTCACGAGAACCCTAATTCTTCCAGCCTTGAACATGCACAGCCACAGTCAATTCGCACCTCTGACCTTTTCCTTCCAAGGAGTGGCCCATCCACCAGCCCACACACAAATGTTCTCATGGCTCCCAGAGCCTGCCAAACAGTGGGCTCCCTGGCAGGATGTATCTCTTACTGAAAAACGGACATGATTCTGAGCCACCCTCTAGCCCCTACTGATGATAATGAAAGGGGATTTTCTTCTTGCCCTTGAGAAGCTCTCAATCTAACAGCACTAATGCAGCTAATCAAGCAACCCTTTGCTGATAAGTACACTTTGTAATGCATTGAAGCATATATATAAAGCCCCTCCTAGAATAAAAGAGAGAGAGCATAGGCCCGGCTCTGGGAAGAGAAGGATGCATGAGATCCATTCTTTGCCTTTAGGCATCTTGTAGTCCAGTGGATGCAACTATTTCATGAACTCATAATGCTAATTCAGGGTGTCAAATGCTATAAGAAAGGTCACCGATTGGGTGTTATGCAGTCATGAAAGAGGAGAACTGAACTCTGCTGGGGCCAAGTGCTGAAAACTGGTGAGGAGCTTGCCAGGGCAAGAGGAAATAGAAGGATACTCTGGATAGAAGAAAGTGCTCAAGCAGTGACACAAACGCAAGGAGACCCAGTGGGTCTGGGAACTCCAGTTAGCTCGTGTTGCTGGAGCGTCGTGTACATGGAGGAGAGGGGAGAGAGAGAGACGGGGGAGCGGACCAGAGCACATCCTAAGGGGACTGGACTTCATTCTGAAAGCAATGAGGTAACATGGAACATTTCTAAGCAAAAGAATAAGAAGGTGGGATTTATCTTTTCTGACAGGCAAATGGAAAAGTGATTTGGAGGAGTATGGAGCTCGACGCTGGTTGGGGAGCAGGCTGGAGGCAAGGAAACCAGTTATCAGGCCAAGGCACCATTTCTGGTGACAGACAATCGAGGACTAACCTGGATAAACAGTTGTAAGATACAAAAGAGAGGTGGCATTTAAGAAATGCCCATGATGGAAAATTCTCAAGAATCAGTGATGTATTGAATTTGAGACTTAGAGGGAGAAATAACAGTCCAAGATGCTTCTCAGATTGCTGGCTGTGGTCACGGGCAGACGGAGGGGTTGTGATAGGAGACAGGAGGAGGAGCAAATGCTTTCCAGCCACTGCCTGGAACCACCGCGGGGAAGCAAAGGAAAGTTGTTTTTCAAGTGGGCAGGAAGCACCAGCGAGAGCAGAATAATCCCAGCTCATTTCCCACATCCCTCTGCCAGAAGAAGCTATCTGAAACACTAACGTGACCATCATTTGAACTGTCAGAGGTTCCCTGTCACTCAAGAGGCAACATGGCTCCAGTGACAGGAGTAGGCTCCATAACGAGGGGCTCTGAGTTTTTATCCCAATTCCACAACTGACTAGTTGAATGGTCTGTACCTCTAGTTTCTCACTGTGTAATAGGGACATTAAAATGACCACACAGAGATTAAATCGGATAATATAACTAACACTAGGGTGCAGTACCTGCCGTACAGTAAGCGCTCAGTAAATGCCGGCTGCTCTTTACTCCCCCCTCCTCTTGGTCTCTTAGAACCTTTAGTATTATTACTGTGGGAACCCCATGCGTATGTGGTGTGGATATCTGGGTAATGATAGCACTTCATCTTGTCTAGATGGCCAGTATAAAACAAGACTGAGAGAAAGAATGTCCTCTCTTGGTTTCGACCAGAGCAGATTGTGCACCGTAGGAGCAGAGCTGACATTTCCATGGTCCCAAATGTGAAACCACATAAACCAGGCATTGACTTTACCTGGCCAAAGACAGGGAGCATTTAAAGATTAAAGAAGTCACGTTTTCTGTCCAGTATTAATGAGAACACTAGGCAAGGGTCAGAAGCCATGTCCTTAAATCTCCTGTGAGCAAATATACAGCCTGCTTCTATTTCTGAGGTAGTTTTATAAAAATGACCCACCTTCAGCTTCCAAAGCCGGTTCAGGAAGGGAAACCAGCAGAGCAGGTAACGTAATTATAAAATGTTTAACGTGGCCTCAGAATAATTGAAACAAGTCAAAAAAGAAACTCTCGCACGGCAAACAGTCTGCCTTCCTCCGTAAAATACATTCCCTAGTGTTGACTCAAATTTCTGTCATTTTGGAAAAGAAAATTACTGAAAACACCAAAGCGCTGAATTGCTTCCAAATGGTCTGCGGCCTCGCACACAGGAATGGGCTCCGCTGCTGTGCGCCCCGTTGGCGAAACCAGCAGCGTCCCCTCAGGCTGCTGCCCTGCCGTCCTTCCAGGCCCCGAGCACAGACCCGGCCGGACTGTGCACAACGAGACACTAATGTCAGTGTCATCCACTTGGCACAGTTTGAGGATGACTATAATGGAGGGTTTTTTTTAACTTTCTTTCCCTAACCACATTCCTTGAAAAAATAGTCTAACAGATCAAATTACAGAAAACGAAAAAAGTTTAAAGTTTGAACAACGGAGAAAAAATAAAGACCCCTTTAATATATCAAGTTACAACATCTTTCTAACGGCAATATCCCCTGTTTCTATTCACTGGCCCAGATTCCTTTCACACTGGCTTGCTGGGGCTCCCACCATGAAAACATCTGGATTACATTTTTTGCACTAACAAGAGATGGAATAAATAGGCTGAAACTATAGAAATCTGATAGGGGAGGAAAGGGCCTTTCCCAATACGTGGTGCAGGAGCGCACGTGCCTAGAAGAACACTTGGAAGGAGTTATTAGCCTTTGATAAGCATTTTCAGTCGAAGATTAGCTAAAGAAAAGTAACTTCTGCTATGATTTTAAATTTCATGCAACAAGATATGTCGTGTGATGTTTTCTCCTTTTGATAATTTTGAAAAAGAGAATTTTACATCATACTCATTATGCTTTTCACACACACAGAAGCCAGTAAAAATACATGCACATACAGCTTGCCGACTATGGAAGGACGTTCAGAGGGATGGAGTCTAATTCTGCTCAGGAAATTCATTTCTCTGACTTCATTTTGGTTCTCTGACTCTACAGATTTAACCCAAGATTTAACCAAAACTAGCGAGAGCTTCCACCCTCAGATTTAGGCCACATCTACTCAGAAGTATATACAGCAACCATACCTACGAGAACCTGAGACAAAAAGCAGATTCATTTTAGAAAGTAAGAGTCTAAAGGAGGCATTAGAGTTTTCCTCCCTTCCAAACGAACTTATGCCAGCGTGAGCGATGTCGGCTCCCAGGGAAGTCACAGCCCCTCAGTGCCCCAATCCTTCTGCCTCTGCAGGGCGGTGCACTGCTCAGATCTCCCTTCAAAAGAGGGCGTGCTGTCCATCCGCAGACAACCCAGGTAGCTGAGTGCATGTCAGCACCTTCTCTTCTGCCTCATCACCTCTTCACAGGAAGCCCCAGCAATGACTCGTGCCGCGTGGAGGCCTGGGCCGGCCCACCCCGCCCAGGGCAGGGCTGCTCCCCAGGGCTACCCAGCAGTCCTGCCTGTGGTCTGAGGCTCGGCCTGCCCAGTCCTGCTTCCTCTCCTTTATCCTTCAGAAGCCCTATCCCCCAGCGACCCTTTCTCCTAACCCCGTTCCAGCATCTGCTTTCTGAGGATTCCAATACACACAACCTATCTATCCTGTTTCCACCTAGAAAAACACCCCATCCCACTGCTATCTAAAAACTCTGAGACTTCTGATACAAATAGAATTTCCCAAAACATGTGCCAAAATGAATTAATGAAGAGATGCTTTTCTGCCTCCACACATCTCCTTTTAATAATTCTAAATACAACCAAGTGCACTTTTCCCTTACTCTGAGACTTGTTTCTCAAAGATGCCTCATTTAGAACTGCTCAGGTTTTCATGTCTGCCAGGGAAGAACTCTTCATCGTGGATACCCACCAGTGGTATCTTAGAGAAATTTATGAGAAAGCTTTTCTTTCTAAAGATTCTTTCCTTACTGTGCTGTAGAGTTTGCCACCACATAGAAGTAAGAAAGCAAAGTAAAAGGATCACATTGCACGGGTGGTTTTACACGTAGAAACCAACATTACCTTAAATGGAACTGCTTAGAACTGCTGAGTGAGTATTCTAGTGGTTACGGCCATTCCTACAAATCCGCATAAGGCCTTTCAGTAAAAGTGGGGCCAAAAAATGTTTCTAAGTTTAAAGCAACTGATAATGGAAAAAAGGGCTCAGCTAATATTGGCTTAGTGAATTCCATGACTGAGAGGAACACAGCAAACAAAAGTGTTTAACCCCAAGACAATGATGGGACATTTTAACTTTTCCAAACTAAAGACAAGCAGCAGGGTTTTTTGTTTGTTTGTTTCTTTTGGTGAGGAAGATTGGCCCTGAGCTAACATCTGTGCCAATCTTCCTCTATTTTGTATGTGGGATGCTGCCACAGCATGGCTGGTGAGTTGTGTGTAGGTCTGTGCTCAGGATCTGAATCTGTGAATCCCAGGCCACCGAAGCGGAGGGTGCAAATCCAACCACTACGCCACCAAGCCAGCCCCCACAAGCAGCAGTTTTGTGGGTTTTTTGTTTTTTGTTTTGGTGAGGAGCTTACATTGGTCCCCATCTTCCTCACTTTGGTATATGGGACACTGCCATGGCATGGCTGGACGGGTGGTGCGTAGGTCTGTCTGCACCTGGGATCCGAACCTGCAAACCCCAGGCCACTGAAGCAGAGCTTGCAAACTCAACCACTACCCCACCGGACCAGCCCCAAGCAGCAGTTTTTGATGGTGAATCGATGTGTTATTTTGTTGTTGTCTTTTTTATTTATGTTGTTTCAATTTAAAAGGATACACGATTCAGGATCACGGAACACCATTTAATCATAGGTATTGAGGAATACTGACAAGACCAAGTGATAATACCTACAACGACAACAAAGGATTCGATACCCGAGGCTGACGTGGACTGGGTCTAGCTGGCTTAGAACTCTAACGAGGAAGAGAGAAGCGTTCGGTACCTTGACTTTGGCAGTACATCCTGAAAGTCGAAAAATTCCTTCAGATTCCAGACCCGACTCCTCAACTTTCTCAAAAAACTAGAAAGCAATGATATATTACAAAAATAAATAGTTCCTTATGATCACAAACATCTGAAATAACACTGATGATGACCACAATTGATAAATTACCAAGCATGTCTACGTGCCTGGTACTGGAACACTGTGGGAAAGGCTCACAGCCACCCGACGAGGTTCGCATTGGCCTCCAGTTTGCAAATGAGGAAGTGGGGCCTCAGAGCTGTTATATCACTTTCCCAGGACCAAGCTCAAAAGTAACGGCCCCAACTCTCCCGAGCTGTGCTCACACCATACTCCCCACTTAACTGTTTTAAGAGTGGGTTACTACGTCTCTCTCTGCAGACCGACCAGTAGGAAAAGATTCTAAATTTACTACCATTAGTTGCAACCTCTCTGGTTAAGAAACTAAAGGAATTCTAGAAATCTGACCAAGGAATTAGAAATTGTAAATGTTTCTAGCTCTCGTGAGCTCTCATGGTGGTGATAATGGTGTTAAAATAATAATAAACACTAACACGTATTGTGCACTTATTGTGCTTCAGATCTGAGCCTCAGCACTTCACATACATGTACTCAATCAACCCTCACAATAACCCTATGAGGCAGGTGCTCTCAGTACCCTCACTCCACTGCCAAGGAGACTAAGGCGTGGAAAGGAGAAATGACTTGCCCAGTTCACACAGCAAGAGCAGGATCCAGAGTTCTTGGTATTTTCCCTTCAAGAAATGATTTTCCCTTCAAGAAATGATGGAACTAAGATAGTTCTTGTAGGTATGAAGAGAAATAGATATTTAGGAGGAAGAAAAGCTTCTCCCACAGGAGAGGAGAGTAATACTTCAAGCTGTCTTAAACGAGGAACGCTTCACGTTGGCAGTAACAATGGACAGCACTTACTGAGTTGCTTGCATATATACATCCAGATGCGGTTTAACCAGCACTTACTGTGCACCTTCCATTTGCTGAGTTCTGTGCTAGGTTTTTGCATCTATATAATAATATAAATTCACGTGTTGCATCTTCTTAGTCTTAGATTTTCATGCATTTTCTTCAAACTCTGTCTTTTCCATACAGGACAAAGGGCATAATTCTGGTTCTAATTGAAGGAAGGGAAGAACCTAAGAGTCACCACAAACGTTGTCACTGGATTGCGACTCTGCTCCTTTTGGCATTACCTCTTGCGGCTACATGTCTTGGGTAAGTGATCTCATCCTGCCACGCCTCAGTGGCCTCATCCATGGACAGGAGATGATAACACTGACCTCCTTGGGCTGCTCAGGGCTGACTACAAGTGAGAGGAGATGGCTGGCCCTGGCCGGCGCAGCCCTGAGCGGGGAGATGCCCTACAGAAGCCTCCTGTGCACACTGGCCCGTCGCCGGCATGCTCTGGGTCTCTGGGGCCATCCTCCCTGCTCCCATGGGCAGCCAAACTAATCCCTGATTTGAGGAGCTCAATCTGAGGTACTGGTAGCAAAATTTAGGAAGACAGTAAAGAGAGGTAGAATTGTTACTGTGAATAAGTGAGTACATGTTTTGAATAAGTAAGTACATGTTTCCTCAGTCAATATTTTTACGTAACATTTAAAATTCAGCAAGATTTGTAGTTAGGGCTTGAAATTTTAATTGTGCCACTGGATGTCACTGTTGAATAAATGCGTATTTAGGTAAACCAGTGTAAATTGTTGGCAATAAAAATGTGACATAAAAGCAAATGAGCCGTTCCCTAGTGGTGGTCACAGAGATATTAGCATACGATAATTCAGATTATATCACTGTCAAAACTTCCCAAACAAAAAAATCTTCTTTGTCTGAATGTGTCCTATCTTCCTAATTATGCCTAAAAAACCACCAGAATAAGCTGAGTTTTAGAATTTATTAAGCTTGTTTTTGGAAAATTCATTTAAATGATTGCACATACACATTTTAAAACTCCCAACCTATTATATATCTCAGCAAATACTTGTATGATCAGTAAGTGGATTGCTGAGAATTAATAGTCATCTTTTACCCCAGATAGAATAAACAAAAACACATACAAACACAGACATACACATAAGTAACATTTTTAAAAAGTTGGAGAAAATCTAACTGAAGGGAGCCATGCAGTAGAGCATCGGTGCCCCATCACGGGATGCTTGTGGTGAGACAGTGCACCGGGCCCCAAAAGTTCACAGCAAGGCAACTGGTGCATGTGCTTGTCCGGTATTACAGGGATGCAAGGAGGAAAACTGAAAATGGCCAAGGGCCTGAGTCCTAACAGGGCTGTAGCATCTTTAAATCAAGAGGAAATTCCTCAGCCGGTTTACAAATAGCAAATTGCAGGCTCTGCTAATTCCCCATTCATTTGCATTCTACTCACTTTTTGTAATACAAGGGGAACTTTCACTCCAGGGTCTTTCTTTCGGTCATTGTCCAGTAGGATTGTAAGTGGAACTCCAAAAATCCCATTGTCTTCATTGGAAAATAGTCGAGATAGAAAAAAGAATCAGAAAAGCACTATCTTATTCCAATATGTCAAAGGGTTAAAATCAGAGGAAATCACTCTTCTTAATTACCTCGCCCTTTTACTTTCTCTGATTTGTTTCTTTTCAGTTGAATTCCAAAGGCATCAAAAAAGGCCGTCAATTCAATGAGAGAGAGATGGCGGATTTTCTTCATGTCTTCAGTAGACAGATCTCCTGCTTCAGTTAGGCCAAATCTGGTTTTCTGAACAATAAATTTCTAAAATACATATTGAGGATATTTATTTGTTATGGCAAAGGAAAATTATTATACCTTCATTCACATGCCACCTGGACATTCTAAACCTGTACAGCAAGACATGCTATTTGCAAAAAATCTCTGAGGAACATGCTTCATCGTAGAAAGATTATGAATACGATTCTTAGAACATCTGCAGATCACTACTATCTGAATTAGAACCAAACCGTGGTCTGAAGCATACTGGACATTGCCATCACAACTGTGAAAACTGCTTTCTTCCAAGGAACACTCTGTATTGTCAGAAACACACCTCCCAGGCATCACACGGAATGGACATACCACGGCATGCATGAGACACGCATACACGGCACATCATCCAAGGACTCCCAGGAGAACTTCTGACATAGCTTTTTTGGGGGAGATGTCAATCCTTATACCAGGCCTCATCTACTCTCTTCTGCCTACGTCAAAAGACTGTAAGTAACGTCCAGTTGAAATGGATTGCACATGCTTGCGGAGACAGCAGTCAGTCTACCTTAAAAATCAAATTTAGATGATGCCAAATATTCTTAAAGAAGGAAAATGCACAGAACAGGCCAAAAAACCCTACTATCATTTTGAAGACAATGATATTACTATTCTACATTTCCACACTAGAAAACAAAATATACTAAAACGACAAAAAACCCTCAACAATCCTAAAATATTGTGAAGACTATAAGAAGTAAGACCTTTTAAAAGCAAGAGCTGGTTCTTATATAATACTCAATTATTAATATAAGTACTATATATAATAATAGTAGAATATAAGTACTATACAAGCGTAATATATAATTAACATATAAGTAAAACAAAAAATATAAGTAGTATATATAAATATATATATACATAAAGTATATAACAAATACTTTGTTTTCAGAAAACCTAGTATTTTGGAAAGGAAAACTGTCACCGTTTGCAGACGATATGATTTTATATATAGAAAACCCTAAACAATCCATCAAAAATCTATTAGAAATAATAAATGAAAACAGTAAAGTTGAAGCATACAAAAGCAACATACAAAAATCAGTTGCATTTCTATACACTAACAACAAAGTAGCAGAAAAAGAAATTGAGAATATATCTCATTTACAATTGCAACAAAAAGAATAAAATGCCTAAGAATAAATCTAACCAAAGAGGTGAAAGATCTGTATACTGAAGACTTTGTTCAAAGAAATTGAGGAAGAACAAAGAAATGGAAAGACATTCCGTGCTCTTGGATTGGAAGAATTAACATAGTTAGAATCCATACTTCCTAAAGCAATCTACAGATTCAACGCAATCCCTACCAAAGTCCCAAGGACCTTTTTCACAGAAATAGAACAAAGAGTCCTAAAATTTATATAGAACAACAAAAGACTCCAAGTAGCCAAAGGAATTCTAAGAAAAAAGAACAAAGCTGGAAGTATCACACTCCCTGATTTCAAAATATACTACAAAGCCATAGTAACCAAAACAGCATGGTACTGGCACAAAAACAGACACACAGATCAATGGAACAGAATCGAGAGCCCAGAAAGAAACCCACACCTTTATGGACAGCTAATATTCGACAAGGGAGCCAAGAGCATACGATGGAGAAAGGAGAGTCTCTTCAATAAATGGTGCTGGGAAAACTGGACAGCGACATGCAAAAGAATGAGGTAGACCATTATCTTACACCACGCACAAAAATCAACTCAAAATGGATTAAAGACTTGAATATAAGACCTGAAACCATGAAACTTCTAGAAGAAAACACAGGCAGTACGCTCTTTGACATTGGTCCTAGCAGCATATTTTCAAGTACCATGTCTGACTGGGCAAGGGAAACAAAAGAAAAAATGAACAAGTGGGACTACATCAAACTAAAAAGCTTCTGCACAGCAAAGGAAACCATCAACAAAACAAAAAGACAACCTAACAATTGGGAGAAGACATTTGCAAACCATATATCAGATAAGAGGTTAATATCCAAAATATACAGAGAACTCATACATCTCATTAACAAAAAAAGTAACAACCCAATTAAGAAATGGGCAAAAGATCTGAACATTTTTTCCAAAGAAGATACACAGAAGGCCAACAGGCACATGAAAAGATGTTCAACATCACTAATTATTAGGGAAATACAAATCAAAACTACAGTGCGATATCACCTCATGCACATAGGAACGGCTATTATTAATGAGACAAGAAACAAGAAATGATGGAGAGGATGTGGAGAGACGGGAACTCTCGTACACTGCTGGGGGGAATGTAAACTGATGCAGACACTATGGGAAATAATATGGAGAGTCCTCAAAAAATTAAGAATAGATCTACCATATGATCCAGCTATTCCACTGCTGGGTATTTACCCAAAGAACACGAAAACACAAATGCATGAAGATATATGCACCCCTGTGCTCACTGCAGCATTATTCACAAAGACTTGGAAACAACCTAAATGCCCATCAAGGGACGAATGGGTAAAGAAGATGTGGGATAGATATACAACGGAATACTACTCAGCCATAAGAAACGATGAAATCCAGCCATTTGTGACAACATGGATGGACCTTAGGGTATTATGCCAAATGAAATAAGTCAGAGGGAGAAAGTCAAAGACCATATGATTTCACTCATAAGTAGAAGATAAAAACAACAACAACAAACAAACCCACACAGAGAGTAGACTCGTGGTTACCAGAGGGGAAGAGGGGAGGGAGGGGGGAGAAAGGGGTGATAGGGCACATGTATATGGTGATGGATGGTAGTTAGTCTTTGGGTGGTGAACATGATGTAGTCCACACAGAAATCAAAATATAATGATGTATGGCTCAAATTTACATAATGATATAAACCAGTGTTACCTTGATAACAAAAGAAAGAAAATCTAGTACTGAAAAAAGGCTAAAGTAGAAAAATCCCATAGTTATTTAAATTACAAAGCTGTAAGTACACATTCTCCAGAGGGGTCCCCTAAGTTAGAGCTTCCTTGGGGTTTTTAAACCATCCACCAATTCACTCATTCATTCATTCATTCATTCATTCAACAATTGTTCCTTGGAACTCCAAGTATTTAAAAGTAAAACAGCAAAATGTAGGATGTGGTTTGGGACATACCTTGTGCTGTTAAACAATTAATTTTATCTTCTTTCTCAGACCAAGGTCCCACATAACAGTAACACTTAACAACAACAATATAAACAAAAACTGCCATCATTTATTGAGCACTTACCGTGTGCTAAACGCTACGCAAAATCCTCCATGGGAGTCTGACCTGCACCCCTGCTGAGCCAAACCTTGGGGGTGGGGGCAGCATCCGCTCTTGGACAGCTCTCTCTACAGATCCAGAGGGACTCCCCCTGAAGACAGAGGCCCACTGCACTCCCTCTTCTGCCCCAGAATGCCATTGTGGTCCCCAACACAGACGCTGCTCAGGGCCCAGAAGGGGTTTGGAGACTGACGCACACGTAGGTTAGTCCTGTTTCTGCCTCTTGCTGGCAGGAGCTTCGGATATGGGGCTGTGGACACATTACTTGGCTTCTTTGGGCCTCAGTTTTCTCAGCCGTGAAATGCGAGCAATCACTAGGGTGATTAGAACCAGAACTCCCAGTGCAGCGTCAGGCCCCTGGAAGACACTCAGCGAGTGACGGGGTTCTTGCCCTGGCCTCCTCTTCTGCTCCATCATGGGGTGTTTGCCCGGGAACAGTCCAGGCCACCTGGGACAAAGACTCTGTCTGGTTCTCAATGACTTGTTCCTTTAGCTCTGAAACTGTCTAAGCCCCCAGCGCTGATCAGCACAGAATACTCAGGGCTCCACAGCATGAACGCCTCGCAAAGGCGTTTATTGAGTAGCAAAGAGGTCAATGTGACAGAGTCGCTGCAGTGGGCTTTCAGGGTGCAACATCCTGGATATATATAATGAGGCCTTCAGGGTCATCAAGTATGGAGCTCTACTTGCACAGTCCATAATAATATTATAAATTCTTAAATTTGTTTCTGATGAATTTTTAGTGTCTGTTTTATAAGCTCTCGCTTCTCCTTGTTATGCCTGTAACTTTCTGCGGTATCCCATTCTCATATGTGGCTTCTAGAGCACAAGGAGTTAGACAGAGTCTGCACCAAGTAAAGTAAGGATATAAAGTGCATGACAGCACACGAGCCAGGTGGAAATCCTATTTCATCTATAAGACAGTATTCAAGCATACACCCTCTCAACTCTTCCTCAACCAAGGGCTGCCAGGTACAGCCAGGCAGACCGTGCACGGCACACGAAATGGTGCCCCCATCAGTGTTATGCAACACTGATGCCTGGCCTCTCCCCATCCCCTTGTGTACACATAAAAAAATTTTTTTTAAATCCTAGTTCGTCCCATGGAGAAGTCACAGAAAGACAGTAGAATAATCATGAAAGGTTTTACTCACAGTTAAAACATAGTCTTCTTTCTTAAAATCTGACTTCTTAAGTTTATTCCTTTTTGAAGCCTCTGTAACCATTTCTGAATAAGATACTTCAAAGGACAGCTCTTCAGCTTCTGGTGGAATGCTCTTTTCCAGATAATCATCATCTAAAAAACAAGGGATATAGAATATTTAATATGCCATTTAATCAGTCAAAACTATTTACTATAAAATAAGTACAAAATATTTACCAGTTAATCCATAAGCACATTAGAATTTTTCCGTGCAAGGAAAAGCATCAGACCCCCCAGAATGATTTCAACTAGACAATAATGTGGTATCATCAGACTGCCTAAGAACAAATCTCTACCATCGTTACCCAAACTTTCTATTTAAACTGATGTTTTAATTTTAGATTTTTATGTCTCATGAACAGCACTGAGGATTCTTAAAGGAAAGTCTAAAAAAGGGATATTTCTATATATTCTTATCATATTAACATTAAGTCCATCTAGACCCACTGTTGCTGCTCCTTGGGAAGCAGAAGCTTAAAGCAGAGGAAGAAAAGGTGGAGTCGACACTAGGATTCCTGCCGACTTTCACTCCTCTTGGTTTTTCCCCCAAACTGCAGAACTGCACCTCCTAAGATTTGTTCAAATTCAATTTGGACTTCATCACTAGGTTTGTTCGAGCAAATAAATGCAAATTCCTGTGAGTTGGTATTGTTACTGCTCTAGGATGACAGACATCAGGAAAGAGCTGACTAGGTGACAAGGGACGTCTCCCATAAATGTTTTCCTCAAATAGTTTGAAATTAAGGCAATTCAGATTCTTTGACCAAAAAACAAGTGACATCATTTGAGTAATCCTAAAATGTGACTTCTCACTACGATTTTGGCTTGCCATCTTGTTTCATTGCCTGGCAAAATTATGCATATGTTGTGAAAAGAGCTATTTGATTACAAAGAAAACAACTTCATCTCTTTAACCTCTTCTGTAGACTGTGACTAAAGAACAACCACATAGAACAAAAGGAACAAAAGACAGACATAATAGAGACCTAATTAATCTTACCTTAAAAGGTAAATGGAGAAATCTGTAAAGCAACAAATTTAAAATTCCAAACAGTAATGCTAATCAAAAACACCGTAAGTGGACACAGCAAGAACTGAGAGAATAGGAGGGCAGAGCGATGCCTTTCACTCACACACAGGCTCGCACTCGAGGCAGAGGAAGGTTAATCGTTGAATAATCCTCCAACTTCTGAAGGGGCTACGGACAGATTCTTGGAGAGTAGTGATTACATAGGCAGATGCCAAACCACCAGACTACTCCAAGTAGACTTCAGTCTTTTAGGGGCATGATTGGAACTGAATAACAGTGTGGCAGCAAATAGAATGATGTGGAATAACTTCTGGCAAATCCTTTCTCTTTGACTTTCTTTTTTTTTTTTTTTTTGGTTTATTAAGATGTAATCCACATGCCTACAATTCACTATTTAAAAGTGTACAAGTCAACAGTTTTTGGCATGTTCCCAGAGTTGTGAAACCATTAATCAATTTTAGAACATTTTCATCACCCCAACTTATTTGAATTTTGAAGCTAAGGCTGAAAGTATGGGGTTCTGTTGCATATGAGAAGGGTGCACATATTTAGAGGAAACTTTGAAGAATCACAAAAGTGTGGCCTTAAGAGGTCTGTTTCCTACAAGGAGGATTCGAGACGCCATACTGAGCCCATGTAGAGCGCCAACTTCTCAAGTGGAAGAGGTCCAGTTAACAGCCACCCCTGTCACCTTGTATGTCACAATCTCATCTGCTTCTGCATCTACTTGAGCACGATTAGAGATTCGAGGAAGTGGCCTACTTCCTGGCCTGCTGCAACTTTTAAGCAGATCCAGATTACTTGTGAAAGAGGCCCCACGTCAAAGACAAGTGAATAGGTTCTAAATGACATGGCAGTGGTGAAGGAGGAAAAGATTCTGCTTCCAGTTTGGCTCAATTAATTGTGTCTGGTGTGACAGAATGGGGTGTTTGGAGGTGAGTGGGCAGAGTGAGTGCTGGAGTGATGGAATCAAATGTGGAGAAAAACACACTTACGCTCTGCTTTTAGAAATTCACTGCTAACTGTATCTAGTGCCAGCACAAAAGCGAGACAACCCAGCTTAAGTTCTAGGAGGCTGTGTCACTCACCACTCAGTGCATTCTGAACGGACTGTCCAGGGTCCACCAAACCATTGGCATGAGCTCGTATATCTGGAATAGTCTCAAGGATAGACTATGAAACAAAGGAAGATGAACACAAAACATTTTACTATAAATACAGTCCACCTGACATTTGAAGCTGATTTATGTTCTGCAGGGCACAAGAATTCATTTCACTGAAAAGCAATTCTTGACGTCATAAAGGACCTGCATCTGATTTCTTTGTTTCTTCATTCAGTTCAGACCTGTACACTCACACAGGTTTCTCAAAAGAGAACTAAGTCAAGTTCAAAATAACCATGTCTTCTTGGCTCTTAAATATTTGTTGCTCATCCCTTTCCTAATATGTAGAATGACGATGCTTGACAAGACATAGTTCGACAGTTACGGTAACTGTCATTCTCGATGCGGTTGGTCCCACATTTTGGTTATGAACTCGAAGTCATGATATAGCTAGATGGTTAACACAGGAACGCTGGAGCCAGACTGCTTGGATTCGAATCCTGCCTCTACCACTTACTGTGCAACTTTAAGCAAATTACTAGAACTCTCTAGTGCTTAGTCTCCTAATCTGTCAAAAGAAGAAGATAATAGAGCATATTTCAAAGAATGATTATGAATTTTAAATGACTTACCCCGTATAGTCACATGGAACAATATCTGGTAGACAGTGAGAACTATGTAAGAGTTAGCTACTATTATGTTAACATATTAATTCCTTCACTACAAAATACAGTGTGATAATAACTACTGAAAAATTATGTTTTCTAGTTCAGTTTCCTCTCTTAATTAGTTCCCTACTTTCTTCACTGAGATCCTGCCGTAGCACTGCAATCCCCTGTAGTATTATCAGAAGCTGAGGGGGCTGGCCTGGTGGCGCAGCAGTTAAGTTTGTGTGCTCTGCTTTGGTGGCCCAGCGTTCACCAGATCAGATCCTGGGCATGGACCTACACACCGCTTATCAGGCCATGCTGTGACAGCCTCCTACATATAAAGTAGAGGACGATGGGCATGGATGTTAGGTTAGGGCTAATCTTCCTCAAAAAAAAAAAAAGTTGAGTATCTACTTTTGTGGAGCCCTGTGAAGCAAGTTACTGCTTCAGGTTGGATGGGTACTAGTGAAAAATTTACACACAAATCATGCCATTTCTTCTAACATAAATTTTAATGTGGGAGTTATCATCTGGGAATATGTGTGAGGGTGAAAACCTGATATTCCATCATTCATCTTTTATATGTTCTTCACACATAAAGTCTGTTCTTTTTTCCCCAGAGCTTGACGTTTTTTCTTTTATTCTCATATTTATTTAGCAATCACTGAACACCTGCTTCATGAACATCCTTTATCACGTGCTATTGAAACTGGCAAACAGCCATTGAGGATTAAGTATCTAGGTACTGAAGTTTTTTCCTTTTTGCAATTACTGATTATAGGTTTCAGCTGTTTAACCCACCCGTCGATAACTGTGCTGTGTAGGTAATATGCTATCTGACTCCCACTTGGTTCCTATAGACAACATCTCCCCGGAGCCTGGGTCACCTCGGTAGTGGGTGTGTGAGCTGTTTTTCAGGAATTAGAACTCCTTGTCCACTTCGGACTGGTTGAGACCACCAGCTCATCAACCGGGCCCACGCAGATGTCTGATAGGCGACCTTTTGACATCGAGGCTAAAAACTCCACCCTCAGATCATGCTAATGTGCCATTTTGTGAACGTGGGTCCTATGAGGAGGCGTGGAGTCTGACTACACTTGCGCAGATCATCACTTACCTCACCTCTCCTCACCTCCAATCACCTCTCTCCACATTTCAGACCACCTTGCCTCCATCCCATAAATATCCCTGAGTCCCTATTTTTGGGGAAGCAGACTTGAGACTCATGCTTTCGCTTCCTCACATGGCTGCCCTGTGTGTAACTCTCTCTGCTGCAGTCTCGTCGTCTTGGTGTTTGGCTTTCCAGCAAGCAGGCAAAAACAAAGCTGGTGCGGTAACATTATCAATTGCACAAGGAAGTCTCGAATTCTGAGCCCGTGTTTTCTTCCTATTTTGTCTCAAAGGAGATGACATACTTCTTCTTGTATAAATGACATGTGACTATACGGCCAATTATTAAAACATAGATGCCCAATTATGTAATCGGTGGAAGAATGAAAAGACAAAATTAGTCTAGGGCCCTATCGTTCACTGCCAGTCAGATTTTGGGTGGCTCTAAAAACTAAGGCTATAGAATAAAGATTACGCATACACTTAAAAAGATGTGGACTACTTTTTAGTGGTTTCCTTAAGTTTCCCACAAATAAATGCTTTATCAAACTTTGAAATAACTCACTTATGGGAGAGAATCCTCCTGAAAATTGAAAGATATTTATGTACGGCTTCAAGCTGATCGTTTGGGATGCTTAAACCTACTACATGTCAATTTCTTAATCTGTACGTGCAGAAGTGTCCATCTGCTACACTGGTTTAACTGGCCTCCAGCCAGCCTATCGTACTGAATGAGTGCCTGCTCTTTGCAATGTAAATTACTCCAGGACTTTCTTCCGGGAAGCAGAAGTTTAAATTGTGATCTCTGCTCTGGAGCTATATATAATGAGGAGAACAGAGTACCAGTTATGGAACACTCTTAAAAGACAAGCAATCCACGGGTAAGAGCTAATTTCTACAATTCTAAGAGTTTATTGGAGAGTAACGGAGAGGAAAGAGGTGCTGCCCAGAAGGTTTCACTGAAGAGGTGGTTGAACCTCCGCTGGAACTCCAGGAACGATGAAAAGGACTTAGGAAGGCAGGGGAGGCGGGCCAAAGCATTCAGGCCAGAAATGGAAGTATAAATTTCAGGTATGGAAATATCTGAAGCATTTCCGCTCCCAAGGATTATGGAGAGACTGGTTTGCCAGGAGTTGAGGCAAGGTATTCAAAAAATATGAGAAATACACATTAGTCAAGAGGGTCAGCTCAAATTACGGAAGGTTTCAAAAGCAAGGTAGAGGAGTTGAGACTCAGACTCATAAGGGTGAAAACAAACAAGACCATTGATGCGTTAAAGCAGAGGAATGACACGGTAAAAGTGAAAAAGGAAGATCAGCCTGCCAATAAATGGACCTTGGGGTTTGAAGTCGGTTCAGTGAAGAGGCTAGGTGTTGGCATTCATAGTTTTAAAACATCCATTCACCCATTGAACACATTAACACTAGCATCATTTTTACTAAGGATTTTAATATATTTCAAACATAATGCCACTCCCACTGGTAGGACCTGCGGTGGATCCCGCCATTTCCCTGTGTGTCGCAGCACAAGAGCTTCACCCTGGGGCTCCAACAGGAAGGAGCTGGCTCTGCAGCCCAAATCACACTGCGCTGCGATTGGAGAGGAGGATGGGGATGATTATTTTAAGTTCCAAACTATAGAAGGTTAGCACTATCTGTATGAGTTCTCTTAAAACTGGACTTTGACTATTTGATATTTCTTTCACATTAAAGAAACACCACACCAAACATTTTTCCCTGTTCGTTACTTCCAGGAGAACTTCACTGACTCAGAAGATGCCCCTGATCTTCCTGACGGGCCGCTTGGTCTTTTCTCATGGCGTGAGTCTATGTGTTCTAATTCTCTGAACTAAAGCTGCCTGTGCTGGAGCTAATGCAGACAATGACGTTCCCCATTTTCTTCTTCTACACCTGAGATCACTGTGCCAAATTCCCCAGAGATGAACTTCAATAAGCCACATTCACTGACAAATGCAAAATCAATTTTGAAATAAAAAATATAATAACAATTACAAAATCTATCCAAATGTGAATGTAAAGGCATTCCAATGACATCTTGGATTAAAAATTAAATCACACCTGAAATGAGAAACTAAATGTTAAAGACAATGAGAGCATTGAATTCCAAAAATCCACAATAACCAAAGTATTATTCAGAGATTAATTCTTAAGATTAAAAATAAATGAAATATGTTTATAAACTAAGAGACTAGAAAAAATTATCCAGAATGAATAAAAAAATTAGTAAAGATTAAGTAAATTAATACAATAGAAAAATTAGCCTTAATTAATTAAAGGTAGTGACTTAAAAAATACTGCCGATATAGACAAGTATTTACAGTTCTGATTGAGATAAAAAACATACATCTTAGGAATGAAAAAGGAATAATAGCTACCTTCATAGAAAATCTAAAAATTACACACCTAAATAACTGTGTGTATATATTTGTATATATGTGTGTGTGTCTACACACACACATAACAACATATATTGAAAGTGTACATGAAACGGATGTTTTGCTAGAACAAATACACATTACCAAAATTCATACAGGTTTGGATTGAAAGGAATACAACCCCTAAACCATAGCCGTTGAAAAATTAACCAAAGCATTATGCCTACAATGATGCCAGGACTTGGAGGATTCATAAACAAATGCCAATAAAAATTTATATATGAGATTTTATAGAAGATATATTTACATCAAAGT
Source organism: Equus przewalskii (assembly GCF_037783145.1). NCBI lineage: Eukaryota > Metazoa > Chordata > Mammalia > Perissodactyla > Equidae > Equus > Equus przewalskii. The sequence continues at coordinate 33,606,435 of NC_091837.1, read as the reverse complement.
TTAATAAATGGCTCCAAACTAAGAAAAAGATTCAATGAAGATTCAAAGTTCTCAACAAATTTGTGTCAAGATTAGCATAACTCTGGTAACAACAAAAAGAAATTATATATATATGCTAACATCAGTTATTAGAATAGTAGTTAAAAGTGCTAAAATAGTAGCAAATCATATTCCATAATGTAATAAAAGAATAATATAACATAAGGAGGGGTTATCTAAGCATTGAAATTATAGTTCAATATGGGAAAAACCTGTCAATGCAATTTCCTAAAGTAATTGCTTAAAGAAGAAAAACGATATATTCATTTTAATAGATGATGAACAATCATTTGATATACTTGAACTTCCACTCCAGATAAATGCAACTATAAGCTTCAGAAACCTAGAACAAATATTCCACTTAATGATGAAGCTTAGAAGAATTCATGAGAAAATCAAGAATTTATCCAAAGATCCTCATAATTACTATTCAATGTTACAAGTGATTGCAGTCAGTCTAATACGACATGCAAAAAAAAAACAGATGAAAACTATTTTAAAGATTGGGTAAATAAATCTTCAGTATTTCAGATGATATCTGCACAAAATACAAAATCAAATGAAAAATTCTTAGAAGTAAAAAAGAATTTTCAGAAAGTAAAGTATAAAACATACTTCTGTGTTTTGTGAAAAAGAAAAATACTTAGTTTCCTTACATATATGCAAAAATTTCTAAGAGGAAAGGAAATTTTGATTCAGAACAATGAGGGTGAACTTTAATAGATTCTAAAACACAAATGATAGGGTCATCACAGTAATTAAGATAGACTCCGTATATATAAAGATTTCACTTATCATAAAGGTGCATTTCAAATGTGTAGAAAAGATGAAAGATTGAAAAAAAAAAAAAACGGTATTGGACAAGCCAAGGTTACCCCTTTGGAAAACATAAAGTTAGATGATCTAGTTTACACCATTCTACAATGTAAATTCCAATAAGCCACGTTGCTGGGAGCCTCTGAAGTCTTAGGGACCACATAAAGTGCCCTGAGAATGTACCCCGGCAGGCAAGATTTACCCTTCCAGGCACCATGGCCAGGACTCCTGAAGCCCTTGTCACCGCTTCACTGGATTCCTGGAAGTCCCACCATCTAGAAGAGACTAGGGAACCAAATTGGGATGCCTGTGGTTCCTTATAACCAAGAAGCAGGGAAGTTAAAACGTATCTCCCTCATGGTAAGAAGGTCTAGAATGATTTCAGTACAGGTGCAGGAGGGGTTCAGTTGGCATCTCTCGGCTACTCTAGCAACTAACTAATTTGTTTAACATTTTTAAGTCAAGATATTCTGAGGAACAAACAATCCAAAGTAAGTCATGTTGGAGACTGGTGCCAATGAGATTTTTCTTAGTCTCAATCCTGCTCAAACTGTTGTTTACCAGCATTCAATCGGTTTTCAGAAAAATAAAAAGAAAACAAAAACAAAATCGGAGTGATCAACTTACCCCAGGAAGCTCTATCTATAACTGCCACATGAGATCATTTTCTTTCTCTTACACTCTTAAACTTTAAAGAATTGTGTTTGTAGACAATACATACTCAGTAAAGATGTGCTGAATCAACAAATCAGTGAACTAATGATGTGGAGAGGCTGGCAGCAAAGAATGAAGAAATAGAAAACCATGACTAGCATTGGTCTATTGGAAGTAAAATTGTGGTCCTGGAACTGCCATGGAAAAGCCTAGAAAACAGGCCTACCTGACCTCCTCTTCTTTGGCAACTCAATTGTGTAACTATCCTGCTTCAAGTTCTTCTTGGTGTGTGTATGAAACCACACGCAGTCCTTTGTCGTTGGCTCATACCATATGCCTAGGTGGTAAATCAGCTAGAGAGGCAGACAAGGGGTCAGCCATGTCAGGAGCTTTCACCTTAACTACAACGTATGGGGGAACCGCCGTGGGCAGTAAGCAAGACTTGCATTCTAAATCAGTGTTTGCAGCTGTGGGGAGGATGAGTTTGAGGGGCGTAAGCTAAAGTTAGGGAGGTCACCTAGGGGGCTCCTTCAGCAATACAGAAAGATGACAACGAGTTTCTGTTTTAAGGACGTAGTTGTAGGAAAAGAGGGAACTAGAAATAGTCTAGAACTATTTACAAGATAAAGTCCACAGAGCTCAGAGACGAGCATATAGAGGGAAGAGGGTAGATAGAGTTAAGATTAAAATTTAGGGACCCATCTTGGGCACATGGGTACCACCAGCTGAGAAGGAAAATAAAGGATCCTATGCAAGGCCTTAGAGCAGGAGTCCCCGGTCATAGGGTACAGCACAACCATGAGGGGCCTTTGCAGGTGACTCCTCACTTCCAGTACTTACCAGAGTTTGTGAATGACTTACTTGTTTTCATCAATAAGTTGGTTGGACAGGAGATAATCTCTAAAAGATAGACTTTCCCACTCATTTGCAGTCCAATGCATGGTCTTCAATGAGAAAGTAACAGTTGAGCTTATAGCCAGTAGGTCAGGCATTGTGGGTAACCCTTTGCCTATCTGTGCCATAACCTGTAGTGCTATTGATAAGTGACTCATTGGCAAAAGTCACTCACATTACTTTATGTTTCTTATATGATCACAGTGAAACAAAACAAGACAACCCCATAAACAAAAATCTAAAAACACAAGAGAAAACCTCATTTACATGGGGCTAATAGCATTATCTCCCTGAACAATGGGGATATCCTGGGAATGTGTTATGCACGTGAATGTCGACTACCCTTTGTCTCAAAATTGACAACAGACAAGAAACTACTGTGCCAAAATGACATTTGAATATGTCCCCTCCGTCTGCCTGAAGTGCTATCTTGTGCTGTCCACCAAGTTGCCATCAGAGAACCACTGCTTCATCTAACAGGGTCTCTTGCTTCTTCTGGTCCATCACGACCCTCCCTGCCAGGGCACCTGCACAGACACACCCCATGAGGATTCCAAGCAGAGACGGTGAGACAGGGAATGACGACAGTATCTGACAAAGAAAAGTACAGGTTCTGTTACTCAAGGCCAAGTAGTGAATTTGGATGAAGTGAAAGCCATACGGCTGAGTCGTGAGAACTGAGGCTGGAAATACAGGCAATAGTGGAAAGACTTCAATATCATGATGAGGGGTTGTTCATGGATCCTGCTGGTAAAAGGACTCTGGGTTAAGATAGCAGAGTTAGGCCAGCTCATCTGTGTGAACTCAGCCAATGGGACCCAAGTTAACAAATTCCTTCATACTTGATACACGTAGAGAACAACCTTTGGTCTCTGGCCACAGTGGTATCAATTTATGGAGTCCTCTTTTAAACTGAGATCTATTCACTCCTCTCCTTCTTCCTAATTGTTACAAGGTTGGGAGGCCTATTGGTAGCTGTGGTTTCCCTGCAATCTTAGTTCAAGTTTTTCCTAGCTGTTTTGAAGAAATTGCTTATTCTTGCCTTCAACTTGCACTTTTGCCCTAACATGCAGTTGTCTTGGCATGCGATGACTTACCATGGAGCCACTTCTGGGAACTGCAAAGCTCCCTTCTTCATCCTGGGACCCAACTGACAGGGTAGTACTGTTGAGAGAAGCATCATCTGGCTAAATGGAGAAACGAAAGCACCATTCTTATTCAGGCAAATACTTTCTAACGTGTTGGTGTATTCTACTATGTGTACATAGTTAGAGACACGTGGTGATCTACAAAGTTATGACTGCCTGGGCATGGACCATTGCATCCAGCCCCTCAGGGATCATTACTGTGAGCCACCTAAATGCCAGGTCCTCTCACAGATGCCTCGATTGCCTGCCACACACTCCATTTTCCTTAACGATATCTTCGTTTTGTTTCAGGGAGTTCGATGTTAAACCAAAGAACTTGATTTCCAGGGTTTTTGCAGCTAAGAGTGATCATACAACAAGTGTGGCCAAGGATGTGTAAGGGCAATTTTATCAAGAGTGCTTCCAGAAAAGCAAAGGCTTTCCTGACCAAAAAGAACAAGGTCAGCTGATATGTACTCATGATAGCACCACAGACGACGCCTGGCAATTCTAGGCAATCCAGACATCTCGGACGAATCAGGATGATCGTGGCCACAGGAAAGCATGGCAGAGACAGATGATCAAACGTGGCTGGATCCATGCTAAGGGGCATCACGTGGCAGCCCTGTCAGACTTGGCCCATGTCTGTTAAGCTTCTCCATGTGAAGCAGAACGACTCCGACTTTTCCATTTCACACAGCGAAACACAAACTTAACTCGTCTAATCTTATTTTTTTAACAGACTCTAAAACTATCTATCTTTTGCAGTGAATAGAATTCAGTAGCAATAGCACCAAGCTTTTTGCCTTTATAAAGCTGGAACTCAGAGTTTTTGCTTTAGTGTACAACGGTTTCTCTGAAATTTAAGTAACAAATGTTCCTTCCGTCACTGAAGGAACCTTATTACAAAATTGAATATAGTTGATAGTTATGAAAACATACACTGTTTTATCTTTTAAAAAACTGTCATTCATCTTGCTTGAGCATATTTTCTAAATTTTCTGTAGATAGTGTGCATTACTTTATAAAATGAACAAGGAACTTTTTTTAAAAGAAACGAATAAAACACAAGAACCAGTACAAGAAATTTAAGTGAAGATGGTGAACTGATAATTGCCTACCTCCTCTCCCAGCCCAAATCACTAAAAATGGCAGAAAACATCTATCTTTTAAAGGAACCGATTTTTAACAGCATTGGAAACCACTGAAGAATTCTGTAGCAGATCAACTGGTAGAAATCTTTAGATGACAAGCAAAAGGAAGCGGTTTGGTAAAATGAAAAGCTCTACCTAAAAGCAGAATTTAAAAGAAAATTTTAAAAGAAATGTCTAGGGAGGGAATAGAAAAACAAATAACATAGAATGTACAAAGACTAGGAAAAACTACAGGCAAATAATTAAGAAATGCTTACAAAATAGACCTACCCCCCTTACGTATGTAGACAGCTCTGAAATACAACCCTAGGAAAAACCCAAGACATACAGTCTAAATAAAATGAACTAACTGCCTTGGTGGGTGGGTGGGTGGGGGCTCCTAGTGTGAACGTAGGAGTCTAAGAGAGAGGGAACTCAGGAGGTCACAACAAAAGACACGAGACTGAAAAATGAAATCAGCTTTGCCCAGAAGTAATACATTTGAGTTCTTCATCTCCTTCGTTGGTTTTGCATTTGCAGAGAGTGTTTACTAGTCTACTTGCCCCCTCTGTGCACCTTTAAGATAAGCACACCCCACTCACTCACAACACACAATCAACAATTTTGGCCTTTGGGGAAAATCGATCTACTCAATTACAGAAGAAATATACAGAATTTCCTGTACTAATAAAGTCCTATACCATGACTCAGCAGAGAACTTCAGGGGCCCAGAAAGCTGCACTTCCACCTACAAGTGTGCTGATATCTTCTGCCTTCCGGAGCATTTTCCACCCTGCGTTACCTTGGATGGACTCTTTGGTGGGTCATCTCAGCCTCCTGCTGTGACAGCATTCTGACAGACAGGGTGTAGGGGGAGGACTAGGAAGCTGGACAGGAAAAAACACCCAGGATCCATAGTCTTGGTCAGAAGTTCTCCATGCACTGGAGGCAAAACCTACAGCCCAAGGACACTTGCTGCCACCCAAAGGGAGGTGTGCACGTCCTGACCCGATGGTACTCACACTCGGGCAGACACGTCACTGTTTGCATCACTTATTGCTACACACTACAAAAGCTTACATTCTCCACACAAGATGTTTACGTATAACTGCAATGCAACATAACTGACAAAACTAAACATTTATATCTCAGTTGATGCTGAAAATATTGAAAAAAATATTTATGTGATAGTCTGCCATTTTACTGTATGAGCTCACTCATACGCACCAAGCTTTAGTTACAATATCTCCACTTAGGTTACACATAAAAAACCAAGTTTTGTTGTTGTTGTTTCTGCCTGTAGAAACTTTTTTTTAAAGATAGAATTTAGTTATTTTTTATTTACCTATTATTTCCAGCTGAGTTTAAGAGCTATGAGTGTGGGGTTGTGGGTGGCTGTGTTTTGCCAACAATCTGAATTATGTTGCATCTTTACCCAAGAGAAGTGAACATACACATCATTTATACTATATGAATGTTCATGGCTGCATTATTCATAATAGCTCAAAACTGGAAACAATCCAAATATCCACCATTAAGGTGAATGTATTTACCAATAGTAGTGTATATATGCAGTGGATTATCATTAGTAATAGAAGGACCAAACTTTTAACACTGGTGAAAAGTGGATGAATCTAAAAATTATTATTGAGTGAAAAAAAAAACGGATACAAAAGTGCATATTATATATGTAATTCCACTCATAGGAAAGGCAAAGCCGCCCGCAGTGGTGAGAAATCACAGCAGGCTTGCTCTGCAGGAGTCAAGGACAGCTGACTGGAAAGGCCGGAGAGAAATTTCCGCGGTGATGGAAATGTTCTCTATTTTGACTGACTATGGTTATATGGCTGAAAACATTCATTAAAACTAACTGAATTATACATCTAAAATACATACTTTTATTGTTTCTAAATTAAACCGCCATTAAAAACAAATAATAATTTGATTCTTTAAAAATAGTTCTTATCTTCAGAGTGATTTAAGGGGCTATTGCTTCTATGAATCAAGAACGTACAGCTAACATAATGTGTAAATCAGAGAGAAAAACGTTCCTGGGAAATAAGGAAATGCTGAAATTCACAAAAAGAGTGAGATAAGCTAAAAAACAATGCAATCATGACCAAGAAAAAGATTACTAATCTGGGACACAAAGTTGAAGAAATCAAAGCAAACAGACTAATATGAGAGAAAATGGAGGGATATTGAAATTCAGTTCAAGCAAAGCAACCACCATCTATATATGTTCTAGAAGAGTGGGGACACAGAAGATGGGGAGAAAAAATAATTTAAGACACAACAGAAGACAAAGTCCAGAAAATGAAGCAGTGGCAAAGGTGAGTGAAATAAAGGGCAGATCCTTGTGAAAGTTCAGAACTCCAGCACTAAATTCAAAATTCAAAAATTCACAAAAGTTGCAGAGAAGATAACCAAAAAAAGATTATTTATAAAGGAATGAGATTCAGGCAACCAAAATAAGAAAAGAAAAACAAATAATGTCGTAAAAGAGTGCAACATTCGGTCAGTGGATAGGAAGAAAAATTCTACTGTGCAGGTTTTCCAGGAAAGCTAAGGTGTGCTGTTAAGGACAGTAGGTTGGCACAAGGAGGAAGATCAACACGGTATCAGGAGTTTGCTAACCATCCTGTAAGTATAAGGATTAAACTTGCATGCCTGGGTGGCAGCACGAAAGGAAAGAAGTCCGTGCTAAGATTGGCATTGCATTCTATCACAGCTGCACCAGTCTTCGTTTACCCACCATTCGTTACTTGTTTTGTGATGAAAACAAACTCCTACTTGTTTAAATCAAGGTTCCTTAGATTTTCTTTTCTATGAAGCAAACACAGATGTAACTGATAATTTTTAACAGATGGTATGATAGTATTTTTCAGTGAATTATGAATCAATAGCAAGTGTAGCTATTTGATTTTCACTTCAGACACTGGAAATAAACTAGATCAACTGCTTTGTCTCTTGAATAAACTAACATCTCACATGACATTCATTTATGTTGACCGCACATAAGGAAAATGTCCTCTCTTATCTACACAAGATGTGATTTGTAGAATAGGTTTGTGATGATTGTACATTGGGTTGCAAGCCTTCTGTAAACGCCTGAATTTAGTGGCATTAGTGATTTAGTCAAGGGTCAACCACATGTAATACACGAATAGACTATTCCTTTATTGTAAGCAGCTTATTGCAAAATAAACACATTGAATATTAATAAAATCATAAAACATTATATGGACTCTTTTTTAAAGATTTATTGTGGTATAAGTGACATACAATTAACTGCACATACTTAAAAAGTATAAAGTATACAATCTGATGAGTTTTGACGAACATAGTGATCTTTGAAACCATCACCACAGTCAAGACAATGAACAAATCCAGCACCCCTGAAAGTGTCCTCATGTCACTTTGTCATCCCTCCTTGCCCACCTCCAGGTCCCCAAGTAATCCCTAATCTTCTTTTCTCCCCTATAGGTTAGTTTACATTTCCTATAATATCATATAAATTGAATCTTTGTCTGGCTTCTTTTACATGACACAATTATTCTGAGATCCATCTATGTTGTGTATGGCGAAAATTCATTGCTTTTTATTGTTGAGCAATATTTCATTGTAGGAATATACCACAATTTGTTCATCCATTTACCTGTAGATAAAACTGAGTTGCTTCCAGTTTGGGGCTATTATGCTATAAACACTTATGGATAAGTCTTTGTGTGAATATATATTATCTATGAGTAGAATGGCTGGGTCTATGGTAGGTATATGCTTAACTTTTTAAGAAGCTACCAAATTATTTTCCAAAGTAGATGGATGATTTTACATTCCCATCAGCACTCTATGAGAGTTCCAGTTGCTCCACATCCGTGGCACCAGTTGATATGGTCAGTCTTTTTAATTTTAGTCATTCTACAGGGTAGGAAGAGATCTCATTATGGCTTTATTTGCCTTTCCATGATCGTTAATGATACTGAGCAGCTTTCATGAGATTATTTGCCATCAATAATCTTCTTTGGTGAAGTGTCTTTTCAAGTCTTTAGCCCATTTTAAAAGATGAGAAAAGACCAAACAAAATTTTACCACTGGAAAACTCAGGGTATGATCTTAAAAGAGAAAGTTGATTTGTTTTCAAAGATAGAGGATTTGTGTGAAGTTAAGGGAACTAAGGGTTGGAAATACCAGCAGGGAGCATATTGTAGATAATTTTTAATATCAAAAAAATGAGTTTACTTTATATATAAATATATATATTTATATATTTTTTTGCTGAGGAAGATTTGCCCTGAGGTAACATCTGTGCCAATCTTCCTCTATTTTGTATGTGGGTTGCCACCACAGAATGGCTGATGAGTGGTGTAGGTCCACACCTGGGATCCGGACCAGTGAACCCAGGCCAACAAAGCAGAGGGCATGAACTTAACCACTACTCCATGGAGCCAGGCCCTTATATATATATTTTAAACAACAGGGATTCTATTCTTGGATAAAATGGGAGAGTTAAGTCACATGATCAAACCTCTCTCTCCTAAAACCTAGTAGAGTCAACAAAACATAACTAAAGTTTTGGAAAAAAGAATCCCAGCAGCATTCACGTAAGTGGTGGACAGACAGAGATATTCCAGGAACAATGTGGGTTCTTTTCTAAAATCCACCTCACTCTCCATTACAACAGCACCAAGGAAGAAAGTAAATGGAGAAAATTTTGGAAATAACTACTTCTATCTCCTCCAAAGTACCAGGGAAAATGACTGAAGGTGTGAGTAACCACATCTGGGTTCAATATGTACCCCTTCAAACTAAGTCTCTCCCCAACAGCATCTCAGCAAAAGGGAGAGAACCTATTGGAATGTACCATTTTGCTTTGTTCTATCTGGGAAGAAGTTAGGAGAGGGACTATGAGGATAGAAAAACAAAAGGGAAAATAGATTAACCTAAGCTCCACCAAAGGAGAGAAAAAGATGGCTTCAGACAGGAGTACAAGCAGAAACAATGTGAAGAAAGGCTCTGGGCTAACCACAAATAAAGCAAGTTGCTGGGAGCTCTGTCCTCAGGCTCGCCAGACTTTGCCCTCCTCTGGGTGAGTGGGGACAGTGGCTCTGCGGAAAGGCAGGGGATGGGAGGGGCGGGGCACTGGACACCTAGGGTTAAAAGGATGCTCAGAGGCAAGCTGCCCAGGGTTCACCTACACTGGGGAAACTGTAGACAACCTGAGGACTCCTACGGCTCCAACGCACAGACCTGTGACTCCGTGGAACTAACGCTCTTATGAGAATTTTTTTAAATAAAAGAAAAAATGTAAAGGAACTAAAATCTGTCAAAAAGTTATGCCTACAATCATTGGTTTTGTGGGTGTGTATCTGTTTTTATAGAGCGCGCAGTTATTTGTGGATTTAACTATTAAGCTTGGGTTCATTTACTGCTAAATGTTTTCCTACAAATCAATGAGAGGCAGATATATCTGTTGACAGCTGTGGCTGTCCAGCCATCTTAATTATGTGGCACTGTTTTGATGCTGTGCATGACTGTCTTGAAGAAATGGCTCTTTCTTTCAGCCCTTCCCCAGTTCTCCTGCCGTAACTTACCAAGGAACCACTTGTTTTGGTAACTCCTGGTGGCTCTTTTTCCTCCTGAGTGCCATCCAACTGAGAAGAACAGTTGTCACAGGGATCCCCTGGCTAACGAGAGAAATGAAAGTCATCTTTATGGAGGCATATCTTTCCCAGCATGATTGTCGATTCAGTTATGCCTTACTTAGAATCTGTATAAATGTACAGTCCTGTGGAGACATACAGAGTTAATGACTACCTGTGAAATGGTCATAGGACCCACCAATTTGTCCACAATTATATTATTGATCCTCATAAATGGCGTGCACTATAATAGAAATTGGTCTCAGAAACAGACACTGCTAAATGCCTGCCAAAACCCACTTTTCTTTTCCTCTTTAACTTATGAATAAACTTATGATTTTGCTCCAATATGCTGTGTGTCTAACTAAAAAGACTAAGTGTGATCGCGTAATGGTCACATCCAAGGAGACACAAGCGGAATTCTATTTGGCAGAGCATCCAGACAGGCTAATGTTTTCTTGTTAAAGTGGATGGAATCAGCCGGTCGACACTTCTTCTAGAATATGAACATGATGCCTTTGATGCCCAGACATCCTATAAGCATTAAATATTAGCCTGTATGCTGAGTGAAGCTGGAGGGAAACATGAAGTTAGTAGAGCCATGGGAGGCATGCCAGTCATACCAGCCTCAGACTCCTTATGTTGTAAGGAAAATAATGCTCAAATTGTCTAAGTCATGTAGTTGAGCGGTAAAACTACATTACTTAAAATAAGGCTTTATGAGTGTATTTTGCAATGATTTATAAATCAATAGCAAGAATAGTCAGTTTTTTTCAATTATAACATTGGATATACAATAGATTGATTATCTCATGAGCATATATGGCTGAACCAAGTAGTTCATTCCCATTCACTGAACAGTGGAAAAGCTTGGATTTTCACGATGCAGGAAGTGTATTTGGAGACTATTCTGATCATGACGGACTGCACTGCAGGCCTCATGCATATGTTCGAAGACTTTTAGCAGCATTTGTGATACAATGGCATTCCCCAAAATAAGATACAAAATTCTATTTTATGATTGAAGCAACTTTTTGCAAAATTAAACATACGAGATATTAATGAAATAAACTTTTACATGTGATCTTAGAAACTATCTTTCATCTCCCTTTTCCATATTTCCTAGCACTTTTCCTACAAGTGTATGTATTATATTAATACAAAACACACACATCTATTTTGAAGCGGAAACAATGCTAAAGAGGTAGTACAAGAAAACAGGTTAGGATGGAGGACTGAGAGCACACACCACTCCCAATCACTCAGAATTAGAGAAAGTGCATTTGTGTGTGTGTGTGAGAGGAAGGCTGGCCCTGAGCTAACATCTGTGTTAATCTTCCCCTATTTCGTATGCGGGACGCCACCATAGCATGGCTCGATGAGAGGCTCTTGCAACAGCAAATCCAGACTAACTCTAACAATAAAGGGGAGATGAGTGGAAGAGCAGGGGTTATGAGGAATTAACAGTAGGACCACTCAACTGAAAAATCAATATGGGCTAAATTATAACTACTCACGACAAAAATTGGAATCAGGCTCTACAAAATGATGTAAAAAAATCTACTAGCATGCAGAACAAACAGAAAAAAGACATGGAAAATACGAGACAAGTTAAGAGATATGTGAGTTAAATGGAGATAATGAAATAAAGAAATAATGGGAAGACGATGTTCAGAACTGAAAGGAAAGGAACACTTTTCAGAAACAAAAAGCTGAGTGCGGTTCATGATAAAAAAAAGATTTCATATCCTGATGACAGTTCAGGCCTCCAACAATAAAGATAAAACTAAAAAGCTTCCAGAGATATAAAAATGAGAGCAGGATATAAATAAAGGAATAAGATTTAGAGAGGCATCGGACTTCTCAAAATTAACGCTATATGAAAAAGCACATAGATTAATACTTACAAATTGCTGAAAGAAAGTGATTTAGGGCCTAGCATTTTGACACTCACCAATTTAGGATTTAAGCTTTTTGGATATGAAAATGTAGTATGCAGAGCTATTTGTTGCGAGAATTGCTCAAAGGATAAAGGGTGCGGTCTGCTAAGAAGGTGTAACATTTCGCAACATATGTGATTATGCAAATTAATGCTTTTACTATTCTCCGCAGTCATTCTATTCTGCTGGCCCTCCTCCGCCTCCTGTGAGAGAACAGTCCTTGCTCTCTCATTCTATGAACTGTGGAGCAGTTGAGGGTGTGGCTGGAGTGAAACTTACATGTTCTCCTCCATCTCGGTAAGAGGTTTGCTCTCCGGTTTGGGACCACACCTGCCCCTTGATTAACCTTTAAAAGGTGATAAGACTTTCAAACAGTTGAAATAAAAGGGATCTTGATAAAAGAGAAAAGAAACAAAAGATGCCTAGACCAATCAGGAGAGGCCATGGCGAGGTGTAGGAGTCTCAGTGTGGCAGAAGGCCTAAAACAAGGCGCACTATCGTGCTGCCCTGAGATCTGGTAAAATGGGGAGAGCCATAAGCACTCTCCCCACAAGTTCCTCTCCCACTCTGCTCCCTCAGTGAAGGTCCCAAAGCCAGACAATGCTCCTCATCTACGGGACCAGACAGTCCTCACTTATCCCTGAGTAGTGGGTTCCCTGCCAGCCTGTGGAATTATTTAAACAAGCCGATCACATCCTCCCATGGCAACCAAGGGGCACCTCACCCTCTTTTTTCTTTTTTGAGGAAGATTTGCCCTGAGCTAACTGCTGCCAGTTGTCCTCTTTTTGCTGAGGAAGCCTGGCCCTGAGCTAACATCCATGCCCATCTTCCTCTATTTTATATGTGGGATGCGTACCACAGCATGGTGTGCCAAGCAGTGCCATGTCCGACCCGGGACCCAAACTGGCGAACCCCGGGCCGCCGAGAAGCAGAACGTGCGAACTTAATGAACTTAACCGCTGCGCCACTGGGCTGGCCCCTCACCCTCTTGATACTACAAAGCCTGCCTCCCACAGTCCCTGGTTGCTCACTGTGTTTCCAAGTGCATCCCAGATGTGGCTCTGTGGGATGTGTGGTGTCCTCCCTCCCAGGCCACGAGAATACGTGACTAATAAATCACTGCCAATCTTATCCGTCTGGTGTCAGGGGTCGTGTGCTGAGCCATCCCTTTAGCCCAGGGGTGGGAATCCCCCCCTCACCTACAGGGTGAAGAGAAGGTGAGTCAGGTAGGGTCAGGGGGTAAAAGGCTCATGAAAATCCATCATTTGAAAACACTGACGTGCCCCTTCTCCGGCTGCGGGGCGACGTAGCAGCTGCTGTGAAGGGAAACACCGCAGGCAGTGAGGAAGGAAGCCCTCAGGTCCAGCGTCTTGGCTGGACACAAGGTACATAGGACGCCCCGCCTGAGAGAACAACCTAAACCCTGAGGACACCTGCGGCCAACTCAACAGAAAACGCAAGACCTCCGACCAGGCGGAGTTAGCGCTCCTAGGAAGAATATAATGAAATTAGAAAAAAAATTAGAGAGAGAATCTGCAAAACAGCATTGCTCACAGCCCCAGCAGACCACACTCCACCTCCAGACCTTGACCTACCCTCAGGCAGCAGAGGCACAGCCAGAACACAAACTGACCACATCCAAACTCTCAAGCAGAATTTTGGAAGGGATCATGGGCTGGCCTGTGTTAGGACAATTCTAAGATCCAGGTAAAATATACGTAAGATGAAAATAAACTGTATAGAAACTAAACATCATCATCTTCTCCATCAGATCCAGGACGGCACAGCGATTGTTCTTAGAACAGGAAAGAATCCCTCTTCCTCTACTAGGAAGGAAAAGGAGAGCTAAAGAGAAGGAAACACACTGAAGGGAAACAGGAAAGCCCTCTTGGCGAACGTTCTGCTGCTGGGAGTGCACGTGGATGCATGCGGACGTCAGCACACGGCACCCTGCACGCCTCCTGCTCAGGGCACACCCAGGCTCACGCCAAATGGTACAGATCGTGGCGTGGGTTCATCTCACACAAATAAAGCCTTCTACTGAGATAGCTTCATTGGCACTTAAGCACTCAGATTAGCAGTCTTTGAAAGTCTGTACTAAAACGGCAAGGTGGACTCTGATGCAATGTGTTTACCTCCTGGGCTAGACAGTACACTTTCCCCCACTTACTGCTACAAATCGAAGATGCTGTGGCACTTCTCCCCACAAGATATTTACATTTAGAAAATAAGTGAAATGTCAAAATATTTCCCTTGGTGAGAATTAAATTAATATTGAAAGCTACATGGATAGTAACGAAAAGTTTTCCATTACGCGCTCAGCAAAGAGAACAAAAGTTTAACTGACAACCTTCCCCGCATTTTGATTTCTGGCTGGGGCTGTAGCTACAGCTGTGGTTGTTTTTGTTATTGTGGGTCCAGGGAGGCCATGTGGTTATCTGTGAATGTAACTATTTAATTATTCATTCCTGAGGTTAGCAGTCTCCTTTTTCTTCACTGTTACAAGGTAACTAGGCATTTTTTTCCAAGTTTTCCTGACTGTCTTCAAATAATTTCTTTTTCCAACTTCTTTAATCTCAATTCCCCTTGCTCTATTCACCAGTTGACCATTTCTGGAGGGAACTGCTGACATCCCTTCTTCATCCAGGGTTGCATCCAAAAGAGGAGTTGGGGTACGAGAAAAATCATCTGGCTATTGAGAAAAATGAAAGTGCATTTTTATTCAGGCATATTCTCCCAAAGGTCATTGCGCATTCAGTTATGTGTTGTGCATGATATGAGGACACTCGTACGTCTTTGTGGAGACATATGTAGATGTGACTGCCTGTGCACTGCTCGTGGCACTGAGCCACTTCTCAGCCAATACTTGCTGGGCGCCATGAGAGTACTGCTCTCTGCGAAAGACACTGCCAACCGCCGACCTCAAACTCAGGGGCTTGTCTTCCTTAACAGGATCTTGATTTGTTTTTCAAGAACTTTTTTGCCCAACTTAAAAAAAATAAATATCAATTTCCCAAGCTTCCTTGCAGCTAAGGAGGATCATATAACAGTCTGGACAATAAGTGTGGAATTCTACCAAGTAACATTTCCAGGAAAGTAAGGTCAGAGGGACAGAGTCAGTGGGTACAAGTTTCAAGAACTGCCAGTAACATGGATATGGTGCATAGAATAGCCCAAAAAACTTGGGCAAAGGAATGAAGGCCACTTATGAAAGAGAAAATAGAAGCTGGATCTATGCTATGGAAAAGGAATACCTATCTTCAACTTCTTCTTAAAGAGAGAAAAACAAATCTACATTTGTATAACTCGTGATTTCTTGGGTTCTCTATTCCATGCAGTCAAATGTACACATAAGCGATATAATCATGTTTTTTAAAACAGACCGTATGACTATACTTATACAGTCAATTATAAATCAGTCCCACCTTTAACTAAGTGTTTATCAATTATGAAATTGGAAATAAATTAGATTGACTATTTTGCTCAGTTAAATGCGTTACTGAAAGGAATATTTGATTCATATCTCCTGACTACTGAAACACTGGAATTCCGTTCATGAGGAACAGGACTGTAGAGTTTGTTACGTATCCAGAGGTGGATTTGTTTCTGATATTTAGTCATATAATGGCTCTACTAAAACAAGGGTTAAATATTCTATTCCTTTATGGTAAGAACTCCATTGAAAATTAAGTTTATGGTATATTTAATGAAATCATAAAATTTTATTTGGGCCCATAGAAATAGTCATTTTCCACCTTGCTTGTCCATATTTTCTAAGTTTCCAAAACATTCTGCATTACTATAATAAGGAAAAAAAAACCCACTTTTTGGAAAGGAACAAATGCTCTTGAACAATTAGCACAAGGAAACTGGATCAAGAGAGCAAAGTGCACAAACGCCTTCTCCTGCCTCTGCAAATCACACAAGTGTCAACAGAAATACCTTTTTCATAGAGTAGATCTAGAAACCACTAGACATTTCCATTAGCAGAACAGAAATTGTTGGATGTCCCTGGAAGACAAAAAGCAAGCAAGAATGGTTTGATAAAGGTAGAGGAAAACCTCAGCATGAAAAAATGTACAAGAGAAAAATGTGTGGAAGGTAAATGCTGATCCAGAAAAAGCACACAACCGGAATGAAAATAAAAAGCAGGAAGACATCTCCCAAGTAAGAAGACAATGACCAGAGTAATTGAAGAATGTTTTTCTGAACAAAGAGGCCAGGAGACCTTTCCTCCCTCTAATACTGAACAGCAGGCAGCAGCTAACTGTGATTCCAGCATAAAACCCAAGTGTCCTCTTGGTGGCAGAGTAACACCTGCCTTGGGTGGGAGTGGCTGTCCTAGGATGGGTGTGGCGGTCCTGGACAGAAAGAAAGTTGAATTGTACTTCACTGAGGCCTCTAAAAGGGCATGGACAGGAGTATAAAAAGGGAAGTTACATTTGCCTGAAAAGGAAATAAATTACAATTCTTCAGGACTCTTGTTCCTTTGGCATTGATGCCATATTATTTGTCAAAGTGAAGTGTAACAGTTGACACTGGCACACTTCACCACTCACACAGGCCCAGACTCCTATTCAAGAGAGTTTTTGGGAGAAAACAGGTGTACATAACTGCGTAGGAAATATATAGCCATTACCTATACTAATCAATCAATCACTCAATCTAGTCCTCCATTAACAAATATGAATCAACACCCAAGGATCAAAATCAATTAAACAACAGCAACGTAATGATGTCAAAAATAAGGAAGGCAAAAATAAACAGATGACCCTGAAGGAAGCAGAGAGGCCAAGGCCAAGAAGAGCGCCTTGGGATTTCAGGGTTAATTTACACCCTCAGAGCGCCGAGAGGCCACTGCAGCCAAGAAACCAGCACGGGTCGCCAAAACAAAGGGGCGCTGAGGAAAGGCGAGGCTTTCAAAAACCAACAGTGTGACTGTTAAATTATTAAAAATTAATGAAAGGCAGAAGTATGAATACAGCTATGGCCAATGTCATTAATATGTCTAAGAGAAGATATGACTTACAGGCAACCGAAAGAAACTCAAACTGGAGACTGTCTTCAACCATGCTTGCTAGCTAATATCCTTGAAGTTTCCATTTGCGTCATTGTTGACATTACAATTAAAGAGATGAGAAACCTAAATCAGAGTGATTAACTAACTTGTCCCAGGCAACTTTATCCGTAACTGCAGCAGAATATCATTTCCTTTTTTCTGTATAGTAATGACGCCCAAAGTTCCAGGAAGCTTATCCACGTAAAGCCTAATATAGGACCTTGCACAGAGAATGCATCCAGTAAGCATTTGTTGCATCAATGATGCGATTATTGCAATGATGCAATGAATGAACGAATGAATGAGTTGTAAGGCAGAGCTAGCAGTTAAACAAACAGAAACAGGAGAACATGAGTAATAACCTCAGAAGCAAAATTGTGGTCAAGGAGCTGCGAAGGGTAAGCTGGAATTTCAACCAGCCATTTCTCAGAAAACATGTGATCCTTCTCTTATGGTTTTTGAGTCATTCTCTTGCCCACTTAATTAATGCTGGGATCTCTCACTTTTTACCATTTTAATTTATTTGAACATAAAGACTACCCTACCCACTCTCCCTCCACCACATTTAGAACAAACCATCCGGACTTGCTTATAATACTACGGCCCACTCCTCCGGGACTCCTTTGCCTGTCCACAGTTCCGTTCAGCACTTACACTTAAGTAAAGGCTCTGCGGACCCTATCCACAAAGACTTGCTCCAATACCAAAGATGTTATTCTCCAGCTACAACAAAGAAGGGAATAAATTTAGTGTTGAGGGAGATTGCCATATGGGAGATAAGGAAGGATCACTTAAGTGTCATATTTGTAAAATTGCACACTGAGCTGTCTGCTTTAGTTTTCTCTAAAACCTAGAGGGTAACCAGCCTTTGCTGACGTTACTGCCACATCCCCTCCCCCTCCCCCACAATCAAATGAAACCTTGGGAGCCATGTTCATTACTCACAGGAGATTCGCTGACTCCAAAGATGTCTCTGACATCCCTGACAGATTGCTTGTTCTTTTTTCTCATGGTCTGAGTGTAAGTATTATATCTCTTTTTCACTGCAGCTGCTTGGGTTCGGGTCAGTGTAGAGAGCAAGGCTTTCCCATCCTCCTCTTCATCACCGGAGATCAGGGTTGATAAACCCACATCTTGCAACCACTCTGCCTCAAGTTCTCCTTCTGTAAAATAACATTACCAAGAAAAGCTTAGAACATTCTCTACAGGAATGGGGGACATCTGTATCTGTAGGTCTGTGCGTATCAGTGAACAAGAAATATCAGTGAACAATACACTAAGATTGTTCTTTTTTCCTTGAGGGTATTATGTTAAGTGAAATAAGCCAGATGGAGAAGGACAATCTCTGTATGACTCCACTCATATGTGGAAGTTAAACACGTAGACAAAGAGAACAGATTAGTGGTTAGCAGAAGAAAGGGGGGGTAGGGGGTGGGCACAAAGGGTGAAGGGGTTCACCTACAACATGACTGACAAACAATAATGTACAACTGAAATTTCACAGGGTTGTAAACTATTATAATCTCAATAAAAATTAAGAAAAGGTTGTCCTTTTCCCCACAGTAATTATGGGAAAGGCCTATAAGAATGAATGAAAAGTCTATATTATATTTTTTAAATAAGTCAAATTTTAAAGTATTTTCTAGTAAAGTTAATTGACAAATTTGGTAAGGTAGTTTCCCTTGCCAGAGTTAAGTATAAGCCATATCTTTACTACCGATTTCAAAAAATTATAAAATATGAATATGTAAACTAAAACCATAATAGAAAAAGAGTGGTTTAATGGTACAACAAAAGGATTTTTAAACCCCTCAAAAGCAAGTTCAAATCCCAATGCCACCATTTACTAGCTGAAGAACTTTATAAAATTTTAGGATATCTCTAGGCCGCAGTGTACTCTTGGCAAAATAGAATTAGTAATAACAAAAGTATGAGGTGGCCACGAGCATGGCTGTATCAATGTATTGGTGACAGACAGCAAAGAATCTGGAGCAGTAGTGCTCAACAGATATTCCTTATTCTGAAGATTAGGTAATCTTTCCTGTTTTCAGAAGGCAATTAAAAAACTTATAATTCATTGTAATGAAAATCAATCACTAACGTAAATTAGATGTGCAGAATCACAAAGAATTAAGAATAACAACATCTTATAACAGAAAATCCACTGCACATACATTTCTTGGGAACTATGCTAAACGGCATGGTCTGAATGAGGTTTGTTTGAAGACCGGGTTAGACTCATTTGTAAACAGCCTGTCAAACATCAGTGTGGGAGTCTCCGACTTTGCCTACACTGTTGCATCATTGGTCCCGGAACAAAGCCGTCTAAGACGCTTTACAGGCTCAATGTCTTAGCCACGTGACACTTTTATTTGCTATCTGTTTTCATTATTCATTTGCTTTAGGAGTTGTCCCTTTAACAGAAAACGCAAAAGTAAGCTTAGCAGCCCTAATCTAAAATAATAAACCTTTTAAATTAGTAAGTTATGACTTTGAAGTCTTCCTTTACTTAAGTCTTAGATAAGATTTTTCACTCCTGAAGACAAAATTTACAAATACAGACATACCTCAAAGATATTGCGGGCTTGGTTCCAGACCACCATAATAAAGCAAATAGCACAATAGAGCAAGTCACGTGAGTTTTTTGGTTCCCAGTGCACACAAAACCCACATTTATGATTTTATATATAGAAAACCCTTAAGAATCCACTAAAAAACTTTTAGAAATAATAAATGAAAACGGTCAAGTTGCAGGATACAAAACCAACATACAAAAATCAGTTGTGTTTCTCTACACTAACAATGAAGTAGCTGAAAGAGAAATCAAGAATACGATCCCATTTACAATTGCAACAAAAGGAATAAAATACCTAGGAATAAACTTAACCAAAAGGTCAAAGATCTGTACACAGAAAACTATAAAACATTGTCCAAAGAAACTGAAGAAGATACAAAGAAATGGAAAGATATTCCATGCTCTTGGATTGGAAGAATTAACATCGTTAGAATGTCCATACTTCTTTTTTTTTTTTTTTTTAAAGATTTTATTTTTTCCTTTTTCTCCCCAAAGCCCCCCGGTACATAGTTGTGTATTCTTCGTTGTGGGTTCCTCTAGTTGTGGCATGTGGGATGCTGCCTCAGCGTGGTCTGACGAGCAGTGCCATGTCCGCGCCCAGGATTCGAACCGACGAAACACTGGGCCGCCTGCAGCAGAGCGCGCGAACTTAACCACTCGGCCACGGGGCCAGCCCCAGAATGTCCATACTTCTTAAAGCAATCTACAGATTCAACGCAATCCCTATCAAAGTTCCAACATTTTTCACAGAAATGGAACAAAGAATCCTAAAATTTATATGGAACAACAAAAGACCCCAAATAGCCAAAGGATTCCTGAGAAAAAAGAACAAAGTTGGAGGTATCACACTCCCTGATTTCAAAATACACTACAAAGCTATAGTAACCAAAACAGCATGGTTCTGGCACAAAAAGAGACACACAGATCAATGGAACAGAATCGAGAGCCCAGAAATAAACCCACATATGTATGGACAGCTAATTTCCAACGAGGGAGCCAAGAACGTACAATGGAGAAAGGAAAGTCTCTTCAATAAATGGTGTTGGGAAAACTGGGCAGCCACATGCAAAAGAATGAGGTAGACCGTTATCTTACACCATGCACAAAAATCAACTCAAAATGGATTAAAGACTTGAATGTAAGACCTGAAACCATGAAACTTCTAGAAGAAAACATAGGCAGCACGCTCTTCGACATCAGTCTTAGCAGCATATTTTCAAGTACCATGTCTGACCAGGCAAGGGAAACAAAAGAAAAAATAAACAAATGGGACTTCATCAAACTAAAAAGCTTCTGCACAGCAAAGGAAACCGTCAACAAAACGAAAAGACAACCTAACAATTGGGAGAAGATATTTGCAAACCATATATCCGATAACGGGTTAAAATCCAAAATACACAAAGCACTCATATGTCTCAACAACAAAAAAACCAACAAACCAATTAAAACATGGGCAAAAGATCTGAACAGAGATTTCTCCATAGAAGATACACGGATGGCCAACAGGCACGTGAAAAGATGCTCAACATCACTATCAGGGAAATGCAAATCAAAACTACAATGAGCTATCACATCACTCTGGTCAGAATGGCTATAATCAAGAAGACAGGAAACAACAAGTGTTGGAGAGGATGTGGAGAGAAGGGAGCCCTCGTACACTGCTGGTGGGAGTGTAAACTGATGCAGCCACTATGGAAAGCAGTATGGAGCATCCTCAGAAAATTAAGAATAGATCTACCATACGATCCAGCTACCCCACTGCTGGGTATTTATCCAAAGAACTTGAAAACACAAAGGCATAAAGATACATGCACCCCTATGTTCATTGCAGCATTATTCACGATAGCAAAGACTTGGAAGCAACCTAGGTGCCCATCAAGGGACGAATGGATAAAGAAGATGTGGTATTTATACACAATGGAATGCTATTCAGCCATAAGAAATGATGAAATCCGGCCATTTGTGACAACATGGATGGACCTTGAGGGTATAATGCTGAGTGAAATAAGTCAGAGGGAGAAAGTCAAATACCACATGATCTCACTCATAAGTAGAAGATAAAAATAATGACAAACAATCACAAAGCAACAGAGATTGGATTGGTGGTTACCAGAGGGGAAGCGGGGAAAGGTGGAGGGCGAAAGGGGTGATAGGGCACACGTGTGTGTGGATGGATTGTAATTACTCTTTGGGTGGTGTTCCTAGTGTAATCTACACAGAAATCAAAATATAACAATGTACACCCGAAATTTATATAATGTTATAAACAATGTCACTGCAATAAAAAAAACAAATAATGCTAAAAAAAAAGTAAGCAAACTTACTTAAGGTATGAGAAATAGAAAGTAATAAATAATTTAAAAGAAAAACTGGAAAGTGAATTAAAAAATTAAAACCCCTATGAAAAATGTTTTTAAAAAGATAAAATGCATTAAAAAATAAAGTAAAATCAAACGTTAAAAAAGCTATGTTTATACTATACTGTAGTATATTAAGTGTGCAACCGCATTATATCTAAAATAACAATGTATATACCTTAATTAAAAGATGCTAAAAATATGCTAACCATCATCTGAGGCTTCAGTGAGTCATAATCTTTTGGCTGGGGGAGGGTCTTGTAAAAAATGCAGTATCTTGGAAGCACAATAAAACAAAGTACCATAAAATGAGGCGTGCCTGTAAAGTTTAACATGAAAGTTTTAAAAATTGGATTTTGGGGGAGCCAGCCCAGTGGCATAGTGGTGAAGTTCATGCTCCACTTTGGCAGCCCGGGGTTCGAGGGTTTGGGTCCTGGGCTCAGACCTATGCACCGCTCATCAAGCCAAGCTTCAGTGGCGTTCCACATACAAAATAGAGGACTTGGCACAGATATTAGCTTAGGGACAGTCTTCCTCGAGCAAAAAGAGGAAGATTGGCAACAGATGTTGGCTCAGGGCCAATCTTCTTCAACAACAATCAAGACTTTCCCCCTTCCTTTCTCTCTCCTGCCGCGACGCTGGCCCAGTGTCCCTCACCTGAACGGCTGCAGTTCCCTCCCAGAAGTTCTTCCCATCCCCAACTCGCCTTCCAATCCATTCCCAGACTGTAAATAAATTAGTCCTTTCAAAATGCAATATAAACCCATTACCCCTTTCTAAAATAATGCAACAATTTTTCCTTGCTCTTATGATTAAGAATAAAACCTTTACATGGCCCACAAGATACGAAGCTGCTTACCCTTCTGGCCACAACTTGTAGCACGTTCTCTTCACTCTCTCTTCCGTAGCAATACTAGCCTGCTTTGGGTTCCTCATAAGCTTCCTGCTTTATTTTGTTACAAGGCCTTTGGACATGCCAGTCCTTCTATCTGAATCCCTAATTATCAGCCATTGAATCATTCAGTTCTCAGTTTATACATTCCTTCCTCAATGAAGTCTTCTTTTCCTGAACCCCGCAGAAAGGTCAGGTCCTACTGCTACTTATCCCAATACTGTTGTATTTCTTTTTCCTTCAAATAATTTTTCCCAAAATAATATATCTAGTTATATTATTTGATTAATTACTTTCTCTCCCACTAGATTACAAATTCCATTAGAGAAGAAAACATTTTTGTTTTTGCTTATACCCCTAACACCACCATCTTGCACAGTGCCTTCACAGAGTGGGGATGCATATTTTTTAATTATTAACTAATTAAATTTCAGTTGAAATATATAATTAAGAAATTTCTATGTCATAAAATGATGAATACAAAACATCAACTTTTAAAAATGAGTAGCTATCATATGTACCATTCCATACTGAAAATCTACCACCTTAGTGAGTTTGTTGGGGAAACATATCAAAAAGGGAATAAAATCTTCCAGTAAAGGTAAAGTAGCTTGTGTAGAAATAACAGTCCGCGTACAACAATTATGGACTCTGAACTAAGTACGGAAACTAACCACTTTGACGGTAACAGAGAGGAACCAAGTGCAGGTAGGAAGTGACAAACAATTTAATTTTGATAAAAGGAAATGTACTAGGTGAGATTCACATTTATACAACTTTTCACCCGAGGTCATTGTCCAATCCCTACAGTACAGGGTGGCAAGAACCCAAACTGAAAGCCCTGCAGGGTCTGACTTATTGGAAGGGTCGGAGGACAGAGTATGGGACTGCCAGAACAGCTGGAGAGTGAGGGACACATTCCTGTTAGGAGGAGCCACACAGGAGAAAGCTGCGTATAAACTCCGACCAAACCCTTGCATAAACTTTGAACTAAAAAGCTTTATGAGAGACTCCAAGTATCCCATTGAAAACAGCAGTGACCAAAGTTACAGATGCTGCAGAGAGCAGGGAAGACAGAGTTGGGAGTGTGAGTCCAGCCAAGTTCACTGCTAGAACGGAACTTAACTCCCTTTAGAGGAAGACAATGGAATACAGAGTCTCTGAATATATCAATAATGCTACAATACTACTATATCAATGTTACAATAAAAAATAAAACAAACAAAGGACTAATTTATCAAGAGAAAAGGTAGTCAGTAATGACTCTGAGATGACTCTGATGTATGACAAGGTCTTTAAGCACCTATTATATCTATGCTCAAGGACTTACAGGAACAGATACTCATGATAAGTGAACAGAGAATCTCAGCAAACAAATGAAAAGTATGACTAAAAGAAACTAAAAGAAGTAAAATGCAAATTATAGAACTGGAAATTAAAATATAGTAAATGAAAATTTGCTGGAAGGGCTTAACAGCACAAAAAAAGAGGAAAGATTGGCAGCAGCTGTTAGCTCAGGGCAAATCTTCCTCAGCAAATAAATAAAAACAAATAAATAAATATATAAGAAGTACACACACACAATGCTGTATTGATGCATGTATAACATATGTAGATGTTATACCTATGGTGATAGTACAAAGTGCTGGACAGGAAAGGAAATGGAATTATACTGCTGCAAGATTCTTACATTTTATATGAAGTATAATAGTTACTCTAAGTAAACTGTGATAAATAAAGGATGAATATTATAATACCTAAACAGTCACTAAAAAGAAAAGAATCAAAGTAGTATAGCTAACATGTGAACAGAGAAATTATAAAGAAATACGAAAAAAGAGACAGATAGGTAGAGAGTAAAGAGATGGAAGAAGAAATACCCTGCAGAGATTAACCTTCAGAAAGCCAGAGCAACCACATTAACTTTAGACAAAGCCAACTTCAAAACAAGGAGTATTACTAGAAGCATGGAGGAGCATCATTTTTAACAACAAAAATCAATAAAATGGGCCAATTCAATAAGGAGGAATAACAATCATAAATTTAGGTGCACCTAATAACAGAATTTCAAAATACAAAAAGCAAAAACTGAAAGATTCAAAGGGGAAAAGAGACAAATCCACAATCATACTTGGAGATTTTAACAACCTTCTCTCAGTAATTGATAGAAAAATTAGACAAAAATTAGTAAGGACACAATAGATGTGATCAAATGTACAAACTGCCTCAATCTGATGGGAATTTACAGAGTAGCACAGCAGCCAACAGTGGCAGCACACATCCTTTTTACGTGCACTGGAGCCTTGACTAAGACAGAGCATATGCTGGCCATAAAACAAGTCTAAATAAATCCCAGAGAGTGAAACTTACAGACTATGTTACCTAACCATGACACAGTTAACTTAGAAACCAGTGACAATGAGACGTCTAGAAAATCCCCAAATATTTGGAAATTTAAAAATGCAGAAGAAAAACGAGAAAATACCTAAAACTGAATGATAATGAAAATATGATATATCAAGATTTGTGGGACAGAGTAAAAGCAGTGCTTCAGGGAGCCGTTCATATTCGAACAGATAAAAGATTTAAAATCAATGGTTTAGGTCTCCACATTAAGAAAGCAGAAAAAGCAAGAAAATTAAACACAAAAAAAGTAGACAAAGAAGTACAGATCTTATTCATCTTTTCAAGGAACCAAAATTCTAGAAAAGCATGTAACAAAATTCAACATCTATTCACAATATTCCCAGAAAACTAGGAATCCATGGCCCTCTGATAAAGAGCATCTATGAAAAATTTACAGTTACCACCACATTTAATAGGGAATATTGAACCTTTTCCTTACAAAATTGGAATATGGCAAAAAAAATGCGCTGTTGCCACTTCTATTCAACTTATATTGGAGGCCCTAGCCAGTACCATAAGGCAAGATAAAGAAATAAAAGCATAAAAATCAGACAAGAAAAAGTAAAACTGTCTCTATTCACAAATGACCTCTTTGTTTACATGGGACATCCTAAGAAATCTAGAAGCTGTCTGGAAAAGCTGTCCTAGAAAAGGAATTTAGGGAGGTAATGGGATATAAGGTCAAGGTATAAAAGTCAATTGTATTTCTATATACTAGCTGCAAATAATTGAAAAATGAGAGAAAGAAAGAATGAGAGAGAAAGAGAAATACTCAACTAAAAGACCCCATTAAGAATACGAATAGGTAAGCCACAGACAGTGAGAATATATTCACAATATACATATCTGACAAAAGCCTTTTATCCAAAATATATAAAGAACTCATACAACTCATTAACAAAAATACAGTTTTTAAAAATAGTCCAAGGACCGGCCTGGTGGCCTAGTGGTTGCATTCAATGCGCTCCACTTTGGTGGTGCGGGTTTGCAGGTTCAGACCCCAGGCACAGACCTACACCATTCATCAGCCATGCTGTGGCAGCAGCCCACATATAAAATGGAGGAAGACTGGCACAGATGTTGGCTTGGGGCTAATCTTCCTCCAGCAAAAAAAGAGGAAGATTGGCAACAGATGTTAGCTCAGAGCAAATCTTCCTCCCTTCCCCCACCAAAAAAAGTCCCAAAGATTTCACAAAGCAAGATATATGAGTGGACAATAAGCACAGAAAAAAATGTTCAACATCTTTAGTCATCAGTGAAATGTAATGACAACCACAATGAGATACTGCCACACATCCAGTAGAATTGTTCATTCACAAGTCTGATAATACCAAATGTCGCATGGATGAGAAGCAAGTGCACTTTGTCATACATTGCTGGAGGGCATATGAAATGGCACAACTACTTTGGAAAAATGCTGGCAGTTTCTTACGTAGTTAAACACATTCTATGAAAAATCCTATGTATCCAAGAGAATTAGAAACATATCTCCACAAAAAAGACTTTTACAAGATTGTTCACAGCAGCCTTATTCATAACAGCCAACGCTATAAACAGCCCATAAGTCTGTTAACAAGCCAATGGATAAACAAATTGTGGCATATTCATAAAACGAACTACTGCCGTTAGGGGTTGTATTGTGTCCCCTAGAAAGATATGCTGAAGCCCTAACCACCAGCCCCTGTGAATGTCACCTTATTTGGAAACAGTGTCTTTGCAGATGTCACTAAGATGTAAGTTGATATGCGGTCAAGGAGTAGGCTAGGTCCTTAATCCAGGACGACCGCTGTCTTTACAAGAGGAAGAGAGACACAGAAACAAACACAGGGAGTGGGCCGTGTGAGTACAAAGGCAGAGAATGGCATGTCGTGTCGCCTACAAGGTATGGAACACCAAGGATTGCCAGCAACCCCAGAAGCTAAGAGAAAGCGTGGAACAGACTCCCCTAGGACCTCCAGAGAGAGCACGGCCCTGCCGACACCCTGAGTTGGGATTCCAGCCTCCAGAAGCGTGAGAGAATAGATTCCCATCGTTTCGTGCCACCTAGTGTTGTGGTGCTTTGGTACAGCAGCCCTAGTAAACCAGGACAAACCACCTGATAATAAATGGGGAGGGACTTGTGGGCCACCAGATGAATCTCCAAAACATTATGATCAGTGACAGAAGCCAAACCTGAAACTAATTCATGATGTAAAAACGTGAGAACTGTGGTTGCCTCTGGCCAGGGACAGCGCATCTAGGGGAGTGACGAGATAGGGGAAAAGCACGAAAAATTTTTCTGAGTCGATTGAAATGTTCTCTCTCTTGATTAGTGTGAAACTGCAAGAAAGCACGCATTTGTCAACCCTCATTGAATTGTACACTTAAGATCTGTGCATATACTCCAAGGGAAAATGTCTGTAAATAAATATTAAACTCTAGTTAGTAGGTTTGCTTTTTGTAGTAGTTTGTTAGCAAACCTGAAAATATTGTCTGTGTCCCCCAGGCTTCAGCAAATGAGTAAAGATACTGAGGCTATGGAAGCTGGGTTTCTTACTAGGGTGGAGGGAGCTATAAATACAGAAAGAGATGACAGCAAACCCTGTGCTGTTGGATTGGAGTTAGAGGGTCTCAGTATGAACTCATGGTTTTTAGTATGGAAAGCCAGCCAGCTAGTAAGAAAAGGGGTGGAAAACAGGAGATATTTTCCTTTTCGTGTCTTTCCGTCTCTCTGGATTTGAAATGGCAAAATGTAAGGAAGTAAGTAAAAGGACTAAGAATGCACGTCACTGACAGCGGACGGTTCCCTTGAACGGATTCTCATTAAATGTGTGCTGGGACTTTTTCTTTCTAATGGTATGTGAACTATACTAATTGTGGTGCATCTAAACTATTATTTCTTAGTCCTAAGAAAGACAGACTGGTAGAAAAGGGAATAAAGAATGAAAGGGTTTTTTAAGGTTTCATTTATTTTGGTAGTTGTCTTGAGGCTAATCACTGGCTAATGAAAACATTCTTAGGTGTATAGTTACTAAACTTACCTTCAATCTTTCTTCGATATCTTATGTATTTACTTATTTATAGGCAGGACCTGGAGGAGATGACCTATATTTTTAACCCCAGATGAGTAAGTTTGGTTTTTTTAAAACTAAGGACAGGGGCCGGCCCTGTGGCTGAGTGGTTAAGTTCACGCGCTCCACTTTGGGGGCCCAGGGTTTCACTGGTTCGGATCCTGGGCGCAGACATGGTGCCACTCATCAGGCCACGCTGAGGTGGTATCCCTCATACCACAACCAGAAGGACCCACAACTATGTACTGGAGGGGTGCTTTGGGGAGAAGAAGGGAAAAAGAACCAAAAAAAAAAAATAAAAATGGGGCAGGATAAGAATATATATATTAAAAAAAAAAAACTAAGGAAAATTATACTCTTTTATTTATTTATTTTGGTCCTCAACTTTCCATTTAGTTTCACTGAAAATTAGTATATTTTCTATGGGTTTTATTTTGTAGAATACAAAACAATCCATTCTCTAAATACATTAACACTAGTAAATACTTCAAAGTCAAAATTTTTTTTCTCCAAAATTATACTGGCAGTTTTTTTTCCCGTCTCTCACTCTTTTCTTCTGGTAATTAATAGTCAAGTATACTGATGTAAAAGCCACCAATATTAGAATGTGCAGTCTGCTAGATGATGGCAAATAAAATCAGTAGGAAGGCACAGCATCCCTAGGTAGAGACAGGTGAGGGATCAGTTTGGATTTTGTTGACAGCCCTCCTTCAGGTCACGTCACCTTGGACAGACACCACCCTGAATGAGTCTAGTAGATATAAGTCAGTGGGAGCAGGTAGCTGATAGGCCGAATTCTAGTAATTAATCTGTCAAACTACTAGTAGGATGATTCCTACCTGCCAACATAACAAGAGAGGGCAGGCATACAAAGAAAGCACACAGGAGAGCAAATGCAGCACCTTACCGTCCACAGGCTTGACCTCCACCGGCACCTGCTCCTCTCGCCCCCCCATGCTGTTCTCTTTGACACTGTCTGTCTCCTGCCAGAAATCTCCCACCGAGGCACTGTCCACGGAGGCCTGCGAGTTGGAGCGGCTGACAGCAGGCGAACGTAGGGATTCACTGGAAAGCATCCTGCTAATTCTCTGGCAGCGAGGAATGGATTTTCTGAGGAAAGAATAATATCTGTGAATGAGAATCAGTCCCTTTTATGCTATAAATCGTAAAATTAAATTTATGTTGGAAATCAACAGAGAAATGGAGTTAGTGTGGTAGAGAAGGGTTTGAGGAAATAATCTCCATTCAGTGGCAGCCCATCTTTTTTATTCTCTATAATTCATAATGACTCTGTGGCCATATAGGAATTACCACGAAAATACTTTTCATAATTTTCACACACTCATAATGTGGGAAGTTATCTGTATTAGTCAAAATACATAGAGTAAAAGTTTGCCTCTGTAAAGTATCTAAGATGATGACAGAGGGGGGCGTAAAAAGTCGACTGCTCACACCTATCAGGATGGCTACTATCAAAACCCAGAAAACAAGTGTTGGAGAGGATGTGGAGAAACTGAAATGCTTGTACGCTGTTGGTGGGAATGCAAAATGGTACAGCTATTGTGGAAAATAGCATGGAGGTTCCTCAAAAAATTAAACACGGAATTAGCATGTGATCCAGAAATTTCACTTCTAGGTGTACAGTCAAAAGAATTGAAAGCAGGTTCGCCAAGAGAGTTGCACATCCATGTTCATAGCAGCATTATTCACAAAAGCCACAAGAGGGAAACAACCCAAATGTCTGCTGACAGATGAATGAGAAACAAAATATGGTGTATACATACAGCGGAATATTATTCATCCTTAAAAAGGAAGAAAATTCTGACACACGCTCCAACATGATTGAACCTTGAAGACACTATGCTAAGTGAAAAATGCCAGGCACAAAAAGACAAATGCTGTATGATTTCACTTACACTAAACACCTGGAGGAGTCAGATTCATAGAGGCAGACAGTAGAATGGTGGTTGCCAGGGGCTGGGGAGGAGGGAGTGGGTGCAGAGTTTGAGTTTTACAAGATGAAGAGAGTTCTGGAGCTGGATGGTGGAGATGGTTGTGCAAGAACGTGGATGTACTTAATACCACGGTATTGTACACTTAAAAATGGTTAAGATGGTAAATTTTATCTTATGTGTATTTCATCATAATTTTTTAAACGGAAAAAAATTTTTCAATTGGCTTTTGAGCTAATGAGAAGAAATAACCTATAACATTATATAGAAAACCCTACATTAGGATGGGGAAGTGGGGCATCAACCTTGAGCACAGAGCCCGCCGTTGAGAAGGGCAGTGTGGGCTCCTGTTATCACTGCTCCATCTAGGAGACAGACAGCTGAGTAAGGCATGAAGCAGCTTCAGGGGGCACACTCCTCGTGGGGCTGCTGCAAGGACTAAACGGATTAGCACATGCAGAGCATTTAGAACACAAGAACATTCAACAAATGTTAGTTTAAAAAACAACAGACACAGTAGGAGAGATAGATGCCAAAATGCTGAAATTCTGAGATTTTGGTGATTTATGTAAAACTAAAACAAAATATTTTTATGTAAAGTGATGGATGTGTTAACTAACCTTACTGTGGCAATCATTTCACAATATATATGTGAATCAAATCATAGCACACACCTTAAACTTACACAGTGTTACATGTCAATTATATCTCAATAAAACTGGAAAAACTTTTTCTAAATATTTGAATTCCATGATACATGACCGACAAATATTATGTTTCCTAGGAACAGAATATTTGATTAACTGGAACACTTTGGTCTCCAATCAAGAAGAATAACTGAGTTACTTTATGTAATAAAATCTTGTGTTCTTGTTCCTAACATGATGTTTTTCTTTTTGATTTTCCAACTTGGTGTGGGTACGCAACTCCTTTCAAAGAACTCCTCCACGCTTGTCTTCTCTTTGGGTTCAGGTAGAACTGGACCCAAAGACTGAGACCACCTCTTAACCAATGTGTGGTCTGAGAGGTTTCACCCAAAACAAGGACTCCTGGCTAGAAAGAGGTAACCAGAGTGATGGCACAGAAACATCCAGCAGTGGACATGATGACTCAGTGAGGACAATTAAATTTTGATGTGCACCACTGGACTGCTATCAAACTGAGCCATGTCCACAGCATATGTAAAGCACCGACATGCATGAGAGTACAAAAAGAGAGGGCAATAAGAAATAAAATCCTATGTGCTCATATTGTCTACACCTCTAGGAATCCTAGATTTCTAAATCACCTTTGGTAGAAATTTCTGGATTTTTATCATTGATCCTTTCATGGTACCGGACTGTACGTAGTTCTAGTTTTGAACATTAACTGGCAGTGAGTTAGCCAATTTATTTTTAAAATTCAAAGCATTTCAGCGGACTGGTTCAGTGGCGTAGTGGTTAAGTTCACACTCTCCACTTCAGTGGCCCGGGGTTTTGCTGGTTTGGATCCTGGGCCACCCCACTCATCAAGCTATGCTGTGTTGGCATCCCACATACAAAGCAGAGGAAGACTGGCACAGATATTAGCTCAGGGACAATCTTCCTGAAGCCAAAAAAAAAAAAAAATGAAAGAAAATCTCAGGAAAATATGAAATATCCATTTTTATTTTGTATGCTGTGCTGTATGATACAAATAATGTTAGGCAGCTTTGTTTGATAATTGAGTGATAAGAGTTTTTCACTGAATTCTTTATAGTTTGAGAAGACAGACACATTCTAGTGGTTGAATACATACAAAATCAACAAAGGTATCAAGACAGTTACTGTTCTCTTTATTATTTTTAGGCTTTTAAGCCTTTTCCCTTTAGCAACAAGACCTATACTAAAATCCACTGACAAACTCATACAATACTAGCGCAAACATCTACTGCTTATAAAATTGTGGTTAACCACCACTGCTCACACAGCTGCTGCCCTCCATGCACCATTCTCAGAAGAGCTATAGAGATGCCCCAAACTTCTTTAATTCTGGATTTTTTCAGGTTTATTTCTTTAAAAAATAATATGCTTGACTTGTAAAAAATTTACAGTCTCCATAGCAGACAAGAAGCAAGTTTTTAAAAATTATAATCAGGCATATTCTAAGTATAAAAGTT
The DNA here is from genome assembly GCF_037783145.1 of Equus przewalskii. Taxonomy (NCBI): domain Eukaryota; kingdom Metazoa; phylum Chordata; class Mammalia; order Perissodactyla; family Equidae; genus Equus; species Equus przewalskii. The sequence goes on along the minus strand of NC_091837.1, from coordinate 33,573,762 downwards.
TAAATAATATGCAATTGTACAAAGCAAAAACTGAAGGGGTCCTGCCATCTGTATCACATCAACATGATTCTACAAGCTGCTCTGTTTTCCCCCCTCAAAAACATGTCATAGACATCTTTCCCATGCCAATACAAAGGGAACATCTCAATGGCTGCATGGAGTAGCATAATTGATCTTAGAAATTAAGCAAACATGCAGATATGCCCAAGCACTGAAAATGTTTGAAGAAGCGAGAAATTTGGGAAATAATAAGTGAATCTTAGATAGATGAGGAGCAGAAACATTTGGGGCTAATAATGATAATTTCAGTAGGAGCACACAATTTCTTACTCATGCAAAGGGTACAGTGATGGAATCTCAGAGAAGAGATCATCATAAAACTCTGCTGGGGGCAGGAGGATCAGACATGAAATACATGTCATGAGCATCTGACTAACACACTGGTCAGACACAATCCGCCCAAAGAATCCTTTCATGGCAGTGGTCAACTATGTTTTTTGGCAAAGAAGTCAGACAGCATTTTTGGGACAAGCACAGTTGGCAGAGTTCTTACTTTTTTAGTTAGGGATCCAATATGTCCCCCTTCACCCAGGGTGGGGTAGGGACCATGACCTTGCAGTCTCGAAGCATCACACAACTGAGATCCTCAGGCTTATCCAACACTTCGATGAGCCTTAACCTGCATCTTCATACCTTTCCATATTAGGACAAATAGGGCTTAAGCTTCGTCAGCTGTTTGTATTTTTTTATTCCAAAACAATAGCAGGAAAATGTTACATGAAAAGCAGAAGGCAATTGTATTTCACAGCAATTTTTGTTGGGAAAACAACATTAGGTTTAAAATTAGATTTTAAGTGCATGGTAATTACCATAAATTCTGGAGTGGCATTAAAAGAAGATTTTATTATTCCATTTTTTCCCTCTATTATCTTTCTAGAAATAACTTGTATTCTATTTTAATGATTACTGGAGATCTATAATTTATTACCGTCAACCTTGAATTCGATTTTACAACTTCAGACAATGTAAACACCTTACAGGAGTGTAATTTGCCCTCCACTCTTTCTGTTCCCATCGTCACATTTGCTGCTTCTTCACAGGTTTACAGCCCACAATAGTGATTATAGTTGTTGCTTTAAAAAAAGTCAATGATCTTTTAAAAAATTAAATAGTCTTTTTTTTTTTTTAAAGATTTTATTTTTTCCTTTTTCTCCCCAAAGCCCCCCTGGTACATAGTTGTATATTCTTCGTTGTGGGTCCTTCTAGTTGTGGCATGTGGGACGCCGCCACAGCGTGGTTTGATGAGCAGTGTCATGTCCGCGCCCAGTATTCGAACCAATGAAACACTGGGCCGCCTGCAGCGGAGCACGTGAACTTAACCACTCGGCCACGGGGCCAGCCCCTAAATAAGTAGTCTTTTATATTTATCTTTCATGGTACTTTTTTTCCTTCATGTATGTCCCTGTGTCCGTCACAGATCAGCTCCAACCAGCTTTGAGAACTTCCTTTAGGGTTTCCTCTCTCTTTCCTCAGCACTTCCTTGTGTGTGTGTGTATGTGAGGAAGATTAGCCCTGAGCTCACATCTGTGCCTGTCTTCCTCTTCTTTGTATGTCTGTGAACCAGAGAACCTGGGCCACCGGAGTGGAGTACACGGAACTTTAACCACTCAGCCTTGAGCTGGCCCCTCCTCAGCACTTCTTGTACTGTGGATCTGCTGGCAACAAATTTCCTATGGTTTTTTAATGAATATGTCTTTAACTCACTTTCATTGTTGACAAATGTGTTTACTGGGCATAGAACTCCAGGCCAGCGGTCTGTCTGTCTGTCTGTCTGTCTTGCAGGGAAGATGTGCCCTGAGCTAACGTCTGTTGCCAATCTTCTTCTTTTTTCCTCCCCAAGCCCCAGTGTGTGGTTGTGTATCTCAGCCATAAGTCCTTCTAGGCTTCTACGTGAGCCGCCACCACAGCATGGACACTGACAGATGGGTGGGGGGTTCCGTGACCAGGAAACAAACCCGGGCCGCCAAAGTGGTGAGAGCGCGAAACTCTAACCACTAGGGCACCGGGGCTGGCTCGAGGCCGGCAGTTTTTACTGTTGTTTTGGAAATCTTTGAAAGATGTGGTTCCATTGTCATCCAGGCTCTTTAATTCTGATGAGAAGTCAAGTATAATTCTTATTGACATTCTTGTAAACATAATGTCTTTTTTTCTCTACCTGCTTGTAATAGATTTTCTCTTTATCTTTTGTTTTTATCAGTTTACTTAGGAAATACCAGGACTGTGACTTTCTTTGAATTTATTCTGCTCAAGGTTTGCTGAGCTTCTTGAATCTGTGGGTTGATCTTTTTCACCAATTTGGGGATATCAATTTTCTCTTCAAATATTCCTTCTGTCCCAGTCGCTCTCTACTCTTCTTCTCAAACTCCAATAACATGACTGTTGGACCATCTCATACTGTCCCAAATGTCATTCACATTTGCTGTCCCCTCACTCTATATGCTTCAGTTTAGGGAACTGCTATCACTCCGCCTTCAGGTCACTCTTCCTTTCTTCTACGTGTCTGTCCAGTTTGCCGTTGGTCCATCCAATGAATGCTTTAATTCTCATACTGTTTTTTCATATCAAGAATGTCCAACTAGTTCTTTATAGAGATTCTATTTCTCTGTTGACATTATTCATCCTTTAACCATTTTGTCCATCTTTTCCTCTAGTCTCTTGAACGTATTTATCACTGTCATTTGAAAGTTCCTGTCTCTTACTGCCAACATCTGTGTTGTCAGTGTGTCTGCTAATATTGATAAAAACAGTCAATTTTTTATGGGTCACACTTTCCTTTTCTTTTACAAATCTCATAACTTTTGGTTGTGTGGCAGATATAAGTTTTTAAAAGAACTCTAGAAAACTAGAGTAAATAGTAATTTCCCCCAGAAGGGCAAGACTTTTTCTCTGGTAGTTGGAGGAAACACACATCACTTCAGGCCAATCAAGAGTCGAGCTGGGTCTGGGCTGGGTAGCAACTTTAATTTAGTTTAGGTTACTGCAGGTTTCAAACGCTGTGAGGGAGAGATCTGTCCTATTTGTATTAAAGGTCCCTCCCTCTAGGAGGGCTTGGGATAGACGCATGGGACCACAGAAATCGCTCTCTGCCTTGTACTGAAGGTCCTGCCTCTAGGAGGGCTTGGGATAGACGCATGGGACTACAGAAATCGCTCCCTGCTTTGTTCCTAAGGTGCTCCCTCTAGGAGGGCTTGGGATAGACACATGGGACCACAGAAATGGCTCTCTGCTTTGTACTGAAGGTCCTCCCTGTAGGAGGGCTTGGGATAAACACCATGGGACCACAGGAATCGCTCTCTGCCTTGGAGCCTAGCCCCAGCCTCCTGTGTTGCTGGGCTCTCAGCAGAAATCCCAAAGGAAAGAACTGTCAGGTATAGCGAACCTGCTCTGCTTTTGGGGCTTCAACTGATTTCAGTTTGCTGTGCCCATACAGGCAGCCATTAACAGCTCCGTGGTGTCTCCCCGCCCCAGCAGCGTCCCTCTGCACAGCAGGCACCCTTTTTCCCAGCAGTGCACAGACTCAGGGAGAGAGCCACAGCCAGAGAGGGAAATGAACCCCGAGCTCTGCTCACCTAGCAAGGGCTCTTCCCTCCCTGAAATTTAGTTCCTTTAGATTTCTGTGTGTCCGCAGCACTCCGCTGTCGTTTTTAAAACAATGATTTTTACATTTATTCTTTTTTCGCTAGTTGTTACAGTGGGAAAAACAGTTGGCCACCACCTAGTCTCTGCCCTAACCAGAAGTGGAACTCCCACAGAACACTGTAAACATATCACACTTTTTAACATTGTATTTGCTAATGAACTGCTTGCTCTGTCTAATCACAAGTTCAATTGTTCTAGTATATTCCATAGCATATTTTAAAAAGACATTCTTCCTGCTAAGAAATACTCTTGAGCCTTTACTGTCTCTTATATTAAGAAGAATTTCACATACAACAATTTACTATCATACACATTACATCATTTGGTACTTACATTAACCCCCCGAAGTAGCCAAAGCAAGCATTACACATCTCATTATACAATGAAGGAAACAGTTACTGGGAGGAAAGTGGAGACTTGTAACTTCCCATTGCAAGCACAATAAGATGCAAATTCTTTTCGATAATGTCATGGCCCAGAATGTGGACATTCTGTCCTCAAATCTCTTCTCCAGTTGCATCTTATACACATCACTCTCCCTGGCATTAGCATGAGCCATGCTAATCTTCTCTCAGTTTCTCGAAAAAGTCAAGCTCTTTCTTCATCAGGAAATTTTGTTTTTTCCGCCTGGAACATTCTCTTGCTATTTCCACGGCAAGATGCTTCTCATCATGCTGCTCCCGACGGAAATGTCACCTCCTCAGGGACTCTTTCCTATCCCCTAACGCAGCACTCCTCCGGTTACCTGCTGCTCAGCTCTCTGCACCTCCTTCTCCCCATTCATCAACCATATTCACTTCATCTATTTGCCTACTTCAGTTTTGGGGGACGATTTTCCCCAATAGAATATAAAGGAACCATGGCTGTCTTATTTTCACAGTATCCAGCCAATCTACTCAGAAATATGACTGAATGAGTAGCGACACTGGAGCCAGGCTATGAATTCAAACCTTTTCAATCCTGTCCAAACGCTTTCCCTATACTAATCTTCCTTACTTTCAAAGGCCCGCTCAGGCCTTTGTGCATCTGTGTATAGCTATGTATGTTTTTATACCACAGAAAGACTATAATGTAGTGATTTAGAGAAAAACTCTGAAGTCAGTCAGCCCAGGTTTAAAGGTGCACTCTGACACTTTCTGGATCTACGATCTTGAGCAAGCTATTGAACCTCTGTGCCTCCATTTCCTAATCTATAAAATGGGAGTAGTAATTATATATACATCCTGGGGCGATTATGAGGATTAAATGAGGTATATATGTAAAATGCATGGCATGTGGTAAGCCCACGTGTTAAGCGGTTACTATAATTTAACTAACTTGTTGGCATGCCCACAGCTAGATCTAGGGTCAGGCAATAATGGGTGGTAAAATACGACAGGGGCACTAAAATATCACTAGAAATGTAATGAGATAAATAAAACTGCATTTATCAGAACTCCTCTCTGACTCAACTCCATTCCCGATGCTTGTTTTCCTAACTCCCTTATACTGGAAGTAACTATCTGACACAACCTGGCCAACGACACATAAGAAAAATTGCTCTCCGTGGTTTCAGTGAAATCTTTTGTGTTAGCCCTTTCTCTTCCTCCTTCTCTCTTCTCAGAATGTAGACAAGATGACTGGTGCTTCAGCAGCCATCCTGCAACCATGAGAGAAAAGCCAAGAAAACTGCAGTGCTCAGCCTTGATATTTCTGAGAGTCAGAAATAACAGCAGACGCTGCCTATCTCTGGGCTTCCAGAAATGTGAGAAAAATACACTTCTGTTTTTAACAACTACTCTAATCTGTGTTCTTGTTGTTGTTATTGTTACTTGCAATCCAAATTATTTCTAACTTATAATTGGAAGGAATGCTTTAATAAGCCACTTGAGGTGGGGTGAGATGTGACACCCCCTCCACCCCACCAATGGGAATATTCAAGTAAGAAGAGATAGTCAACATCCTGCCTCCTAAAGGAAGGTGGGGTCTAACGCAATGATTTTCCGTTGTAAGGGTTGCCAGATTACTAGCCTAGCCCCATGTCTCAGTCGGGCCTGGATCAGCATGCGCACTACAAAGTTAAACTTCATTCCCGCTGAAGGTTTCCCTGTAAATGTACAGGGAATGCGTTCGCATTGCTCTCAAATTCAACACATTCCAAGAGCTTTGCGAGGAAGACACCAACACCAAAGCTCTCCCACTCTCCTTCTGAGAGAGAAGGGTGGAACCCCAGGGCGCTGTCTTGGAGGGAAGCTCGTGGCAGCACAGCGTGGCCGTCTGGAGAAATGGTCTGGGACGCTGAGTGCAGGGGGCCTTTGCAGCAGGGCTCTTGCGAGAGAAGTCGCTCCCATCTGCGACAGACCCTGGGCACAGCCCCAGAGAGGCAGCTGTCTGCCCTCCTAGCTTCCTCAGGAGGCCGTTCTGATAAAGCAAGATGACAAATCCCTTGTTTTTATGCTCTGGTTTCTCAGTAATCCTTGGATTCAAACACACTTATAAACAAGCTCAACTTGGATGTCTTGCAAAAAGCACTTGAAAGGCACTGGTGATAAAAGGAAGCTATAGTTTCAGAGTAATGGAAGTAAGAACACAGAGGAGGTGCCTGCCCTCCTTCTCAGGCTCCCTGGCTCTTTCCACAGCATTGCAGCGTCCTCTCATCCCCCTCCCGCCTTCCCAGTCCTCTCCATTCCGCTCCTGGCCTGCCTCACCCCTGTTAGGGGCACAAGGAGAAAGCTGATGAAGCCCTTCTGTCAAATGTAAACAGGGCTGCCTGAGCCTCTCTTTGGGCAGTAAAGGATACAGAAAAATGTGTTTGTAGATTAGGGGGAGTCTTAAAACAGCAAGCAAATCTTAGTCACTCAGCAGGGAACATTTGAAAACTGGATTTTTTTTTTTTTAACCAACTGAAGTTCACACCGACAATTAAATTCTTTTGCACTTATCTATCACTTCTGAGTACATGCCGTGTGCTAGGAATGGGAAGCGTGGCCGTGAGGAATGGGCAACTTCAAGCCATTAAACACAGAATCCCAGTGATTTCCACAGGAGGAGGCTTAAACGCGGCCAGAAGCTCTCTTGCAAGAGGGAAGGACAGAGTCTTTTTCTGAGGTTGGGGAGGACAGCATATTCTTCTCTACTTCTTGCTATGAAAGAAACGCAACTCCATATACTTGACTTTGAAAATAATCAATGCTATCTTCTGTCTACTATATTACCAAAAAAAGGCCACTAAACAGAATCAATGCTTGTATAGTTGCCACCTAATTAAAATACATCAATTATATAGGTATATATAGACATACACATGAAAAAATCAAAATACCATGTTTCTTAAATTTCCCCTCCTTTGGCTGAGAGGAGGGGGAAATGGAGACCGACTGCTAATGGGTACGGACTTTCTTTTCGGAATGATGAAAACGTTCTGGAATTAGATAGTGGCAATGGTATCACAACTTTGTCAATATACTAGAACCTAGTGAAATGTACACTTGAAAAGGGTGAATTTTATGTTATGTGAATTACATCTCAATAAACAATCGTATGAGAAAAAATTAGCTTCCTACAATTTTTTTTTTTAATTTTGATAATTAAAAGCACTTTGACAACACCAAACGCTGGTGAGGATATGGAGCAAGAAGAATTCTCATTCACTGATGGTAGGAATGCAAAATGGTACAGCCACTTTGGAAGACAGTTTGGCGACTTCTTATAAAACTAAACATACTTATCATATAACCCAGCAAACACTCTTCTTGATATTTACCCAAAGGAGCTGAAAACTTACGTACACACAAAAACCTGCACATTGATATTTATAGCAGCTTTATTCATAATTGCAAAACTTGGAAGTAACCAAGAAGTCCTTCAGTAGGTGATGGATAGATAAACTGTGGCACATGCAGACAATGGAATATTATCCAGAGCTAAAAGAAATGAGCTACCAAGTCATGAAGAGACATGGAGGGACTTAAACACATATCACTAAGTGAAGAAGCCAATCTGAAAGGCTATGTACTGTATGATTCCAACTATATGACTCTGTGGAAAAGACAAAACTATGCAGACAGTGAAAAGATCAGTGGTTGCCGGGGTTGGGGGGTAGGTGGAAGGGGAGGAGGAGGGATGAACACATGGAACACAGAGGATTTTTAGGACAATGCAACTATTCTGTATGATACCATACTGATAGATATGTGTCATTATACATTTGTCCAAACCCATAGAATGTACCACACCAACAATGGACTCTAATGTAAATTACAGACTTCGGATGATTATGATGTGACAGTGTAGGGTCATCAAAGTAACAAATATACCACTCCGGTGGGAGATGTTGCTAATGGGGTAGTCTCTGGGGGCAGGAGGTATACGGGAAATCTCTGGACCTTCCTCTCAATTTGCTGTGAACCTAAAACCGTTTGGAAAGAAAAGAATCTTTTTCTAAAAAAGCACTTTGCGATTTCAAATAACTTAGGAAAAGGCAAAAAAGAATCAAATTTTCAAAGAGGGCCATGGGTTTAGAAAGATGGAAAGATACTTTTATGAAAGGCTACTGGCTACTTTGAGCAAAGGGTAGGAGTCACAGGTGGGAAACGGTCTTACCTGTTCAATTAATCATCTAAATAAATGACAGGCTAACATGTCAGCTTTGCAGGCAAAGGAAGTCACCATGTGTGAATGTTTTATGTTCTGTCTGTTTTCAAACTAACATGCAGTTTTTGAGCTTAATGTATATATTGATTCTGGTGAAGCTCAGTCAATCCCACAAGTGACTCTTACCACATTATCCTCAAAGATAAGCTAAAATTATGAGTGGAAAACTGGTTTGGTGACACCTAACCATGGCTCAGAGGCTCATATTTTTATTCAAGTAGGAGATACCCAGGAAAGAATCTATAAAACAGAATGTGAGCGAAAAAAGCTTTTTCTTGCTTTTAAATAGAATTCTATCCTTTACCCATTCAGCAACATACACTATTATAAGAATCTTGGTGGTCTATATGTTTTGTGCTTCTGAAACTACTCTGCTCCAAGTAATCTGGATAAGCAGTTTTTAAAAGATTGACTTTTATTTCAAAAGTAAGTGACATATTCTCTCTATTGTTTAGCACCAAATTTCAGTGTACATTTTTATCACATGGTTTTGAGGGGCCCTGCTGTGGCTGGTACTGCTATGCATGACTTTCAACGTGACTGGCCCCATCCTGGCACCATCTGAGGGTCTACCTCGGTTTTCCAGCTCCCATCGCCTCTTGGGTGCTGTGAGGATTTGCTGGAAAGCAACCGTGTCACTTCTGTTTCCTCCACATCTCATTTTCTACTTATTTTCGTTATTACACAGTCATTAAATGCTCAGCCACAAACATGAAAACTATTCTATTGTATCCTTGTACTGTTTTTCAATTTCTTTTGTCTGTTGCCCCTCTTTGGCTCCAAAAATCCGATAATAGCAGGACAGAATACAAAAAGGTCAAAGGGATTATCAGGCAGTCTCTCTGTCTGGTGTCCAAGAGGGTCATTCTCACATAGATGAGCCTTAAAAAGCTCTGTGGTCCATCCTGCCAAGGCTTTCCACTGGCCTTCTTCCTCCCGGGACAATAGCATCAGCTCAGCTTTAAACTCTTCAGTATAAAATCCCAAGTGAAATGTAAATCCAACTTATTAAATTCTGGCAGGAGTAAGTTGGCCATTTGAGGATTATCAACATTCCTTGATTTCTCTCCTCTCACAATATACGTTTCCATGCTCAGACGTTCTCCATGACGGCCTTAGTTGTTCAGGGTCTGCTTGAGCAACAACCACTTTGGATTTCATTTGTCAACACTGGCTAACTTTGAGATGGCTGCTTCCAAAATTCAATATAAATAATTTCGCATTGGAAAGCCACAAATAGCGTTTACAATGAAACAGGAGATCCCAGAATCGTAGAGCTGAGAGGAAATTTGAGAAATGAGGCTACTCTAGAATGCACTCACTCCACTAAAAATCCACAAATAAGTGTCTGCCAAAATAAATCTGGAGACCCTTTAAAAAAAATACAACAGGAGAGTAATGTCAGCATCACGGTGGAATGAACTTGCCTAGGACTCTCTCCCTTCCAATATACAACAAAAAGGGGCATCCATACTCCAGGAGAGGATATCCTAACATAACACAAAAATGTTAGAGAGACACACAGCCACAGGACAGAGGGTGGAGAGGCTGGAACCCCCCTTGGAGGAGCTGGAATGGGGTAAGAAAGATCTTTGCTCCCTCTCCTAAAGACTGCGACTGAGGGAGGATCCCTGAGGGAAGGAGAGGGTGAGGGGAATGCTCATTCATGGGAACAAGGACTCCCTAGGGCCCTTGCAGCCAAGAGGCAAGCCCTCCTATAGGGCAAAAGCTTTCACAGGGGTGGGGCGTTGACCTCATCAAGCCAACACCCCAGGAGACAAAATAGCGAGAGTGAGAAGGCCCCCAAAGCATGCAGGAGAAAGCACCCTGCCCTGCTCCACCACCTGGGATCTCAGCGGAAGGCAGAGGGATCAGAATATAAGGCTCTCGAGCCCAACCCAGTGGCAATAGGCAGAAACTGCCACCAAATAATATCAGAATGTGTAAGACCTACCCTACTTCTAGCAATATCAGACACGACATCAAATCTCCAGACCAGAGAGAAAACAACAAAGACCCAGAATTCAGTCCTGAAGAGACAGAAATATGTCATCTAAATGACAATGAATTCAAATTAGCCAGCATCAAAAAACTCAACGAGGTAAAAGACAACGTAGAGAAACGTTCAATGAGTTCAGAAGCTACTTCACAAAAGAGATTGAAACTATAAATAAGAATCAATCAGAATTATTAGAGATGAAATGCAATAGAAGAGATAAAACAAAATACGGATTCCATGAATGCTGGAGTGGATATCATAGAGGAGCATATCAGCATAACCGAAGAGAAACATGTTAAAATGCTCCAGACAGAGGAGGAGAGAGAACTAAGACTAAAAAGAAATGAAAAAAGTCTCCAAGAAATACCTGACTCAATGAGGAAATGCAACATAAGAATTATAGGTATTTAAGAAGGAGAATGGAGCAGAAAGCGTGCTCAAAGAAATAATAGCAGAGAACTTCCCAAACCTAGGGAAAGAGAGGGAAATCCGTGTGGAAGAGGCTTCCAGATCGCCTAGATTTGTCAATGTAAAAAGACCTACTGCAAGGCAGATAGTAGTGAAATTGGCAAAAGTGAATGACAAAGAAAGAACACTCAGGGCAGCAAGGAAGAAGAAAATAACCTACAAAGGAACCCCTATCAGGCTATCAGTGGATTTCTCTACAGAAACTTTACAAGCTAGGAGAGAGTGGAATGACATATTCAAATCTTTAAAAGACAAAAATCTTCAGCCAAGAATATTCTATCCAGGAAAAATATCCTTTAGATATGAGGGAGAAATTTAAACTTTCTTAGACAAACAAAAGCTAATGGACTTCGTAGGCATGTGACCCTTGTCTACAAGAAATCCTCAAGAAGGACCACATACCTGAAAAAAAAAGGGGTGTGGGGAGAAAGGAGTCAAAAAACACAGAGTAAGGAGATAAACAGGTAGACAGAATCAGAATAGGATAGCAAATATTCAACTATAGCATTAAGCTAAAGTGAAGGAAAACACCAAAAACAAAGATAAGCCTGTCATTTTAACCACAAACTCACAACACAAGTTGGAATAAGATATGAGAAAAACAACTTCAGAAGGGAGGAGGAAAGGGACTGAATCAGTTTAGACTAAGGAAATAAGAGCCCATTAGAAAAGGGACCATCTTATACACAAGATTCTGAATACAAACCTTATGGTAATCACTAAAAAAAAAAACCCAGAACAGAGACACAAAGAATAAATAAGGAAAAAAATATGAAGCACATCATAAAAAACTGCATAATTAAATGGGTGACCAAAACACACAGGAAAAGAATCAAAGGAAATGCAGGAAAACTGGAAAATGAGTGACAAAATGACAGCATTAAGCCCTCATACATCAATAATCACCCTAAACATAAGTGGAATGAATTCTCCAATAAAAAGACACAGAGTGGCAAGGTGAATTAAAGAACAAGACCCAACAATTGGCTGCCTGCAGGAAACACATCTCAGCTCCAATGACAAACACAGGCTCAGGGTGAAGGGGTAGAAGAAGATATTCCAAACTAATGGCAAACAAAAGAAAGCAGGTGTCGCAATACTTACATCAGACAAAGTAGACTTCAAGATAAGACAGGTAAAGAGAGACAAAGGGGGCAGTATATAATGATCAAAGGTATACTCCATCAAGAAGAAATAATGCTTATATATAAATATCTATGCACCCATACGGGAGCACCAAAGTTCATAAAGCAACTATTAAAAAACCTACAAAAAGATATTAATAATAACACAATAATAGTAGGGGACCTCAACACTCCACTCACATCAATGGATAGATCATCGACACAGAAAGTTAACAAGGAAACAGTGGAATTAAATGAAAAGCCAGACCAGTTGGACTTTAATAGACATATATAGAACACTCCATCCAAAAACAGCAGGTTACAGAGTCTTCTCAACTGCACGTGGAACATTCTCAAGGATAGACCATATGTTGGGAAACAAGGCAAGCCTCAATAAATTTAAGAAAATTGAAATGATAACAAGCATCTTTTCTGATCATAATGCTATAAAGCTAGAAATTAATTACAAGAAAAAAGCTGAGAAAAGGACAAAGATGTGGAGACTAAACAACATGCTATTGAACAAGCAATGGATCATTGAAGAAATTAAAGGAGAAGAGAAAAAATATCTGGAGACAAATGAAAATGATAACATACCATTCCAACTCATATGTATGCAGCAACAGCCGTATTAAGGGGGAAATTCACGGCAATACAGGTACACCTTAACAAACAAGCAAAATCCTAAATAGCAATCTCAAACTACACCTAACTGAATTAGAAAAAGAACAGACAAAGCCCAAAGTTAGCAGGAGAGAAATAATAAAAATCAGAGCAGAAATAAATGCTATTGAAACAAAAAGGTAGTAGAAATGATCAATGAAACAAAGAGCTGGGTCCTTGAGAAGATAAATAAAATTGACAACCCCCTAAACAGACTTACAAAGAAAAAAAGGGAGAAAGCTCAAATAAACAAGATCAGAAATGAAAGAGGAGAAATAACAACAAATTCCACAGATATACAATGGATTATAAGAGAATACTACGAAAAACTATATGCCAACAAAATGGACAATCTAGAGGACATGGATAAATTCTTAGATTCTTACAACCTTCCAAAGCTGAATAAAGCAGAAATAGACAATCTGAATAAACCAACCACAAGGAAAGAGATTGAAACAGCAATCAAAAGCATCCCAAAGAATAAAACCCCAGGACCAGATGGCTTTCCTGGGGAATTCTACCAAACCTTCAGAGAGGATTTCATAACTATCCTTCTCAAGCTATTTAAAAAAATTAGAGAAGATGAAACACTTCCTAACACATTCTATGAAGTGAACATCACTCTAATACCAAAGTCTGACAAAGAGAGCACAAAAGAGGAAAATTACAGGTCAATATCACTGATGAACATAGATGCAAAAATCCTCAACAAAATTTTGGCAACCCAAATTCAGCAATACATCAAAAAGATTACACATCATGATCAAGTGGAATTCATACCAGAGACACAAGGATGGTTCAATCAACGTGATACAGCACATCAACAAATTGAGGAGTAAAAACCACATAATCATCTCAATAGATGCAGAGAAAGCATTTGATGAGATCCAACAGCCAGTTAGGACAAAAACTCTTAATAAAATGGGGATAGAAGGAAATTACCTCAACATAATAAAGGCTACATATGACAAACCCACAGCCAACATCATACTCAATGGGCAGAAACTGAACACCATCCCTCTGAGAACAGGAACAAGACAAGGATGCCCCTATCACCACTCTTATTCAACACAGTACTAGAGGGTTTTGCCACAGCAAAGAGGGAGGAGAAAGGAATAAACGGAATCCATACAGGAAGTGAAGAAATGAAACTCTCACTGTTTGCAGACGACACGATCTTATATATAGAAAACCCCAAAGAATCCATGGAAGACTATTAGAAATAATTAACAACTACAGTAAAGTTACAGGGTACAAAATCAACTTACAAAAATCAGTTGCATTTCTATACTCCAATAGCAAATTTACAGAAAGAGAACTCAAGAATACAATTCCATTTACAATCTCAACAAAAAGAATAAAGTACCTAGGAATAAATTTAACTAAGGAGGTGAAGGACTTATACAATAAAAACTATAAGACATTACTGAAAGAAATTGATAATGACATAAAGAGATGGAAAGAGATTCCATGCTCATGGATTGGAAGAATAAACATAGTTAAAATGTCCATGCTACCCAAAGCAATCTACAGATTCAACACAATCTCAATCAGAATCTGAATGACATTCAGCAGGGAAATAGAACAAAGAATCCTAAAATTCATATGGGGCAACCAAAGACCCCAGACTGCTAAGACAATCCTGAGAAAAAAGAACAAAGCTGGAAGCATCACAATCCTTGACTCCAAAATGTACTACAAAGCCATAGTGATCAATACAGCATGGTACTGGTACAAAAACACACACACAGATCAATGGAGCAGAACCGAAAGGCCAGAAATAAAACCACACATAGACGGACAGCTAATCTTCAACAAAGGTGCCAAGAATATACAATGGAGAAAAGATAGTCTCTTCAATAAATGGTATTAGGAAAACTGGACAGCTACAAGCAAAAGAATGAAGGTAGACCACTATCTCACACCATACACAAAAATAAACTCAAAATGGATCAAAGACTTGAAGACACGTCCTGAAACTGTAAAACTCCTAGAAGGTAATATAGGTAGTACACTCTTTGACGTTGAACTAAAAAGGATCTTTTCAGATACCATGTCTTCTCAGACAAGGGAAACAAAAGAAAAAATAAACAAGTGGGAGGTCATCAAACTAAAGAGCTTCTACAAGGCAAAAGAAACTAGGATCAAAACAAAGAGACAGCCCATTAACTGGGAGAAAATATTTGCAAATCATATATCTGACAAGGGGTTAATCTCCATTAACATATAAGGAACTCACACAACTGAACAATAAAAAACAAACAACCTGATCAAAAAATGGGCAGAGGATATGAACAGACATTTTTCCAAAGAAGATATACAGATTGCCAATAAACACATGAAAAGACGTTCAACATCACTAATTATCAGGGAAATGCAAATCAAAACTACACTAAGATACCTTATGCCCGTTAAAATGGCTATAATCACTAAGGCTAAAAATCACAAATGTTGGAGAGGGTGTGAAGAGAAGGGAACCCTCAACCTGCTGGTAGGAATGCAAACTGGTGCAGCCACTATGGAAAACAGTACAGAGATTCCTCAAAAAACTAAAAATAAAAATACCATACGACCCAGCTATCCCACTACTGGGTATCTATGCAAACAATTTGATATCAACAATCCAAAGTAACATATGCACCCCTATGTTCACTGCAGCACTATTCACAATAGCAAGACATGGAAACAATCCAAGTGCCCATCGACTGATGATTGGATAAAGAAGATGTGGTATGTATATACAATGGAATACTACTCAGCCATACAAAAAGACACATTCATCCCATTTGCAATAAGATGGAAGGACCTGGAGGGAATTATGCTAAGCGAAATAAGCCAGACTGAGAAAGACAAACATCAGATGATTTCACCCATATGTGGAAGATAAACAAACACATGGACAAAGAGAACAGTTCAGTGGTCACCAGGGGAAGGGGGTGAGGGGTGGGTGCAGGGGGTGAAGGGGAGCACTTATGTGGTGATGGACAAGAAATAATGTACAACTGAAATCTCACATTGATGAAAACTATTATGAACTCAATAAAAATAAATAAATAAATGAATTGAGATTTTCCTGGTTAAAAACAACAATAACAACAAGAAAATCTACCAATCTACAACCTAAAATTTACAAGTAAAGTAGCCAATGAAAATTAATAGATATATGAAGAAAGGAAGAAAAGGTGAGCCACAACCAAAAGAAATCAGTTAGTAGAGAGAAACAGAGATGATGGAATTAGCAGGAAAAAAATGTTAAAAATTATAATAAAAAAATACTTAAGGCCAAAATAAAACATGAACATAACAGAGAAAGAAATAAAAGATATAAAAAATAAAATTTCCACACATAGAAAAATACAATATGTGAAATAAAACATTCCCTGGATGGAATTAACAACAGATTAGACACTGGAGAAAAAAAGATAAGCAGTGAATTTGAAGACATACCTATAGAAACAACACAAAGAAAAGCACAGAAAGAAAAAACAGTAAAAAATAATAATAAACAGAGCCCCTGTGAACCAATAGGAGGACATCAGGGGGTCTAAGAAACGTGTCACCTGCCAGCCAAGATGAAGTAACTGGAACCAGATTTACCTCCTACCTGAGATAAAGAAACCATAGAAAATGTATTAAACAAGTCTCAAAATATGGAATGTCAGGAATCTAAAAACAGTGATCCTTCAGTGACAAAAAACAAGCTGAGTCCCACAATGGCCCCAGCTTAAGGCCAAGAGAGAGCTTCTCGGCCATGGTGCAGGGACTGGAAGCCCAGGTCCGCCTGCTGGTATCTTTGTGTTTTGGGGATGGAGTTGTAACTCAAGGAGGTTAGAGAGCTCACAGAGCAACGTACTGGAGAGGAGAGATCTCCAAAGAGAAAACTCTGGAGATCCTCAGAGGATCCTCGTCGAGTAGTGATAGCAAACTCATGTATGGAAACTGCCCCGGGTCAGGGGGAGAGCACCGGAAGGATTAGAAAAAAGTATCCCCAGTAATGACAGAGGGCCAGTGATAATTTGTGTTTCCACCATGGACAAGCTCATGATTTACAGGACTTTGAAGAGAGTACTCAGAAGCATTTCACCTCTAGAGGAGGGAAAATTTTTCGTAAGACTAACTGCTACTCTAATCCCACCCAACAAATCTTAAAAGCAAGATACAACAGGACAAAACAACGTTCAAGTCCCAGAAAAACACTCAAAAATATTTATATCAATATAAAAATATCCAACAAGATAAAATGCACAATATTAATTCCAACAAAAAATTACCAGGCAAGCAAAGAAGTAAAAGAATATAGGCTGTGATGAGGAGAACACTCAATCAATACAGAGACTGAGAAATGACACAGACGATAGAATCAACAAACAAGGATACTAAAGCAGTTTTTATAACTTGATTCCGTATGTTCAAGAAGCTAGAAGAAAAAGTACCATCTTAAGTAAACACATGGAAGATTTTGAAAAGACCCAAGTAGAAAGTTCAAATTTGATGAAAACTTTAAAGCCATAGATCCAAGAAACTCAGTAAACTCTGAGCATAAAAGCCACATAGAAAACTCTATCATGGGCATCATAATCAAATTGTTTAAAGCACTGATAAGGAAAACAAGTCGCAAAATCATTCAGAGTAAAACATAAAAACATTTACAGAGAAACAAAGCAAAGTATATTAGCAGAGTTCACGTCAGAAACAATGAACCTCAAAAGATGGTCGAGCGACATCTTTTAAACACTTCACGAAAAAACTACCAACCTAGAATTAACACTCAGTGAAAATATCTTTCAAAAATAAAAAAAAATGAAGGTTTTTTTAGACTTAAAATTAGAAAGATTCATTAGCAGCAGAACTTTTCTACAAGAAATGCTAAAGGAAACCCTTCAAGCAGAAGGAAATGATACCAGATGGAAATATGAATCTATACAAAGGAATGAAGAGCATAAGAAATGATAACTACAGGGGTAAATATAAAACTTTTTACCTTATTACTTAAATCTCCTTAAAGGCTAATTGATTGTTTAAAACAAAAATAATACAATATTATTTCATATTAATAATATTAATGTTAATCTATAATATCAAGTAATAATATATATTAATTGAAAGTAGTCTATAAGTTAAAGATTATAATATATAGCTTAAAGTAATCACAAAAATAACACAACAAAGCTATTAAGTAAAAATATTCAATTTATCCAAAAGAAGCCAAAAAAAGGAGGAAAAAAGAGGATTAATAAGACAAATACAAAAAAATATAAAATAGTAGGTTAACACCCAACCATATCACATTAAAGCGTAAATAGTCTAAACCTCCCAATTAAAAGGCAGAGATTGTCGGATTATATTAAAAAGCCAAAAAGAAAAAAAAACCACTGTTGACAAGAAATCCACTTTAAATGTAAAGACACAAATAAGTTAAAAGTAAAAGAAAAAATACCATGCTAACAAAATTAATGAAAGCTGGTTGGCTATATTAATATAAGAAAAAGTTGATTATGGAGCAAAAAATATTATTAGAGATTAATAAATTATTTTACAATAACAAAAAGGTCAATCAAGAAGAAATAACAATCTTAAACTTTTATGCACCCAATTAACAGAGCTTCAAAACACTAACGCACAAACTGATAGAACACCAAGAAAAAATAGACAAAAATCACGATGATAGTAAGCAATTTCAAAACCCTTCTTTCAACAATTTATAAACAAGTAGACAATAAATCAGTAAGCGTATAAAAGACAACTTAGTTGATATCTACAGAATACTCCATTCACCAATAGTAGAATACATATTCTTTTTAAGTGTACACAGAACATTTACCAATATAGATATTAGGTCCATACAGCATGTCAATAAATTTAAAAGAATTCAAGTCATAGAATCATGTTTTTTGATGATAATTGAATTAAATTAGAAATCTACAATAAAAATACATGTAGAAAATCCTGGAAAAATTTGAAACTAAGTAACATACTTCCAGACAACAGATGGGTCAAAAAAGAAAGCAAGATGAAATTAGAGAGCAAGAAAGTACTAAAAACACAGCATTACAAAAGTTGTGGGATACAGCTAAAGCAGTGGTTAGAGAGAAATTTATAGCACTAAACACCTGTATTAGAAAAGAAGAAAGCTATACAACCAATGACTTCAACTGCCACCTTGAGAAACCAGAAAAAGAACAAATTAAACCCAAAGTAACAGAAAGCAGCAAATAACAAATATGAGAACTAAAAACAATGAAATAGAAAACAGAAAAATAATAAAGCAAATCAATGAAACCAAATGCTTATTCTCTAAAAGATCAATAAAATTAATAAATCTCCATCTAGACAGGTTAGGGAGAAAAGAGAGAAGACATAAACGAGCAATATCAGGAATGAAAGACATCACATCACTACAAATTCCAGAGAGTAAAAGGATAAAATAACAATATTATAAACAACTTTATGCTAATAAGAGCAACAACACAGAGGTAAAGGACAAATTTCTTAGGACACAACCTACCAAAGCTGGCTCAAGAAGAAACAGATAACCTGAGTTGCCCTATACCTATAAAGAAATTGAGTTTGTAGTTAAACATCTTCCCACAAAGAAAACTCCAGGCCCAGATGGCATCACCAGAGAATACCACCAAAAATTTAAAGAAGAAATAATACCAATTCTACACAAACTCTTCCAGAAAATTAAAGAGGAAGGAACATTTACTAACTCGCTCTATGAGGCCAGCACTACCCAAATCCCAAAACGAGACAGACACCACAAGGAAAGGAAACCGCAGACCAATAACCCCCATGTACATAGATGCAAGCATTCTTTTTCTTGTTTGAGGAACATTGGCCCTGAGCTAACATCTGATGCCAGTCTTCCTCTTTTTGCTTGAGGAAAATTGTCTCTGAGCTAACATCCGTGTCAACCTTTCTCTAATTTATGTGGGATGCTGCCCCAGCATGGCCTGATGAGCCCTGCCAGGTCCACATCGGGATCCGAACCTGCAAACCCTGGGCTGCCAAAGTGGAGTGCACAAACTTAACCACGAAGCCACCGGGCCAGCTGAGATACAAGCATTCTTAACAAAATTTTAGCAAATTAAATCCAAGAATGTATAAAAAGGATAATATCATGACCAAGTGGTGTTTGCTCTGGGACGGCAAGGATAACTTAACATTTGACAATTATTAATTCATTTAATTCATCATATTTAGTCATCATTTAATTCATCATATTAACAGAGTAAAAAATAAAAACCACATGATCATTGTTATAGATGTAGAAAAAATTATTTGACAAAATCCAGCATCCATTCCTGTAAAAAAACTTAGCAAATTAGTAATAGAGGAGAACCACTTCAACTTGTAAAGGGCATCCAGGAAACACAGCTAATAGCATACTTAATGGTGAGAGATTGAATGCTTCCCCCTAGGATCAAGGACAAGACCCGGATGATTGCTCTCAGCACTTTTATTCAAGACTGTACTAGATAGTCTAACCAGCACAATCAGGTAAGGAAAACAGAAAAGGCATCTAGACTGCAAAGAAAGAAGAACACTGTCTTTCTATACAGATACTGTAATCATCTATGTAGAAAATCCCTTAGAATACAGAAAAAAGCTACTAAAACTCATCAGTAAGTTGAGCAAGGTTACAAGATAAAGATCAATATACAAAAAGCAGTTGTATTTTTATATACTAATAGCGAGAAATCAGCATTTAAACATAATACCATTTACAACAGCATTAAAAATGTGAACTACTTAGGAGAATAAATCTGACAAAAGACACACAAGACCCGTACACCGAAAGCTACAAAGATTCCCAAGAGAAATTAAAGAGGACCTAAATAAATGGAGCAGGATAACTTGTATACGGATTGGAAGATTCAGTAATTTAAGACGACAGTTCTCCCCAAATTGATCTACAGAGTTAATGCAATCCCAATGGAAACCTAAGCAGGCTTTTTTTGTCGAAATTGACCAGCTTTCTAAAGTTCATACAGAAATACAAAGAACTTAGAATAGCCAAAACAGCTGTGAAAAAAAAAGAAAATTAGAACACTTTTATTATCTACATTCAAGACTTACTATAAAGCTATAGTAGAAAGCAATATAGTATTGCCATCAAATAGACACACAGATAATGGCACAGAACAGAGTTCAAAAATATACTCACACATATGTTGACAACTGGTTTTCAAGAAAGGTGCAAAGGCAATTCACTGGAAAAAGAACAACCTCTTCAATAAACAGTGCCGGAGCGCCTGAAGGTCCACATGCAAAAAGAGCCACTTCCATCCGCCCATCCATCCCTTCTACAAAGAGTAACTCAAAAGGCATCGTAGACCTAAACGTTAAACGTGAAACCTTTTAAAACTTCTAGAAGAAAACATAGGAGAAATTCTTTGTGACCTTGGGTTAGGTGAAGATGTTAAAGACAGAACACAAAAAGCATCATCCATAAACTAAAACATTTATAAAATGGATTTAAAATCTGCTGTTCAAAGACAGCGTTAAAAGAAGGAGAAGACAAACCACATACTACAAGAAAACATTTGCAAACCGCATAGCTGATAAGGTACTTGTATCCAGAATACGTAAAGAACTTTCAGAATTCAATGATAATAAAACAAACAACTGAATTTTAAAAATGGGCTAAAGAACATTTTACCAAAGGAGAAAACTGGACACATTGTTGAGAGAAAAATGAGATGTTATATAAAGCAAGAATTAAAGTAAGTACCATCTTCTCTGAGATATTGTCCCTGATCTTACCAGATGAAAATTATCTGCCAACGTATGCCACTCACCGTCTGGTATTACTCTGACTTGAAGATATGACTCACCTCAACTATTTGATTTTAAACAACTTGAAATTATAAACTACATTAGATTTGTTTTGACATCCCTAAGTCTATCACGGGTCCTGGCCCGATGCCTGCTTCACACGACTAAACATTAAATGCAGAAAGATGGATGAATTACAGACAGATATGGAAATCCTTTCTAAGTGAATGTTGTATTGAAGAAACATTTTAATAAAATTATTTTATAGGTTTAATCATTTTATAATTTTTTTATTTGTTCTAAAAAACTTTGAAGTTTATTAAACAAAATAAAAATCTGTCTCCTTCCTTCTTCTAAATTTAACACCTTTCCTTTAAACTCAAGGTTTCATTTTAAAAAAAAACAACTTGTTTTTAAAAACCGTTATCAGAAGTTAATCATCGTTCTCTACTTTCCTTTCCGCCAGAGACGTCTAAATTCTAGAAATCGGTTCCAGGCAGTGCCAGCTCCAAAAAGATAACAAAGCTATGCTACAATGGAGGAGAAAAGGAAACACAAAACTGGAGAGAGGGAGCGAGAATAAATACACATAAACGTTTGTGGAAATCCAGGGTCCTTAAGTCATATGTACTGTCCCAGAGGCAAGTGCCAGGACGATTCTGGCTCAGACGACATTCTGAAGCAAGGGCAGCTGCCTCAGGTACGAGAGCGCCCAAAGGCAGAGATCTGGGAGCTGACAGCCATCTTTTCTCTTCCAGTCTCAAAGTGACAGAGAACAAACTCCAAAAGCATCAAACTGATCTAGGTTTTTTCCATTTCTAATGTCTTCCTTCAGGTAGGGCATGCTGATGCCAAAGGGAAAAAAAAGCCTGTCTTCCAAGAAGCAGGACAGATTTTGAAAGTGGACACACCTTACCACAGAAAGGTAACCTTACATAACGCCTGAATGGTAACAAACACACACGCAGGGACCACGCAGGCCCCCAGGGTCTATTCACTTTCCACAAGTGTTTATTAGACATAGACATATAAATTTTTTTCCCTCTGGTGAGCTTTGAAGTCCGCCTAGAGAAACCTGATTTTATTGTCAGCATCACTTGCCAGAGCTCTCTACCAAGCAGCATCCAGCTAACGTTCGTTTCTCATTTTCCATTTGTTAATCTAAATTAATTCTGAATGACATCAAATCACGGAAGAGTGCGTGTGTGCATATACCTGACAAGGAGAAAGAAACACAAACAGGGAGTTCAGACTGGCATGGCACTTTGCTCCTTTTGCTCACCAAAGGTCTGCTGGATGGGACTTTGTTAAACAAGCTAACTTGCCAATCTCATTATTTACAAGACATATAGGATGTTGTAATGATGTAATTTTGGAAGCAACAACAAAGCTGAACTTAGAATTCAGAGGGAAAAAAAGGAGAGAGAAAAATTCACTTTAAAAAGTGTGCAGTGAATTGGTTACCACTGAAATTCCTAGCCTGTGTGACTACCTACCTTTTCTGAAGAAAATAACTAATACGTCAAATAGAAAATGTTGTATTCAAATAAGTGGCTATTGATTTCCAAAATGAGGAAGATCTGAGCATCTCTGGAGGCAGGGGGCAGGAAGCTTTTAGAAAAGGAGAGACTGATCTCTAAGGGGGCCTATAGGGACTGGCAAGGCTGCCAAGAGGGCAGGCACACATCGGTTCAAGCTTAGCTGAAATCCTGTGTTTCTCAAGCAGGAAGAAAGAGAGGAAAGAGGAAGATTTGTCATGGAGAAATGAAAGCCCATGTGGTCTCAATATTCTCTGAAAAAATGTCTGTATATATGTAGGCATGTGTGTATATTTCTACCTATACCCAGCTCTCGGTGTGTACGCCTGCATACTCTGCCACTGTTGGTCGGGAACTTCTTCCAGGCAGCCCTCCACTAGAGCCTTGCTGGCTGTCCACCACGGGGGCCTGCTGCTAGTGGTAGGTAGCTGGGCCTTTCTAAGAGTCATTAAGTATTTGGAACCTTACCCTTGCATGTTCTATACATTTTGTTAAGCACGTCTATCCATCCATTTACCAGATTGTCCCCAAACGCAGGAAAAGCCTGCAGGCCTTAGACCTGACAGTCCGACTTGTGCCGCATGCTGTAGTTTGAGTTTAGACTCCAACATTACACATGAACTGCAAGCATATCACTGCCACTTGGCTGTGTTTAAAACTTTCCTTGGGATGTCCCAGGTGGTGGCCTGGATTCCACAAGCGCTTGGGAAAGCCCAACCTCTAAATAGCTGGTCACCCTTCACATGAAAGGGAACTTGGCCCCCAAATGTCTCCTCTCACCTTAAGGGTTGGGCTACACCCAGCTGGCCCAGTGAGAAGGGAGGACGTGCCCTAGAGCAGGGGCAGTAGCTGCATGTGGACAAGTTCAGCCTGCTGCTGGCTCTGTGAAAAGCTGGATTTCCTGATGTCCAGCTGCACCCTGGGTTTAAGTACGCCTATGGTTGCGTACCTTCTGCCATGGCAGAGCTGAGTGGTTGCAAGAGAGAGCGTGTGGACCACAAAGCTGAAAATACTTACATCTGGCCT
This sequence comes from Equus przewalskii, assembly GCF_037783145.1. Lineage (NCBI taxonomy): Eukaryota > Metazoa > Chordata > Mammalia > Perissodactyla > Equidae > Equus > Equus przewalskii. Next base: position 33,549,835 of record NC_091837.1, on the reverse strand, counting down.
TTTGCGGGAAGTTTGCTGACCGCCCCCCAACTCTGAGCAAAAGAATGGGTATGGGGCACAGGCAACTGTTGTGTGCCTCCCTGAGACACCTTGAGAGAAATCCTCTCCATTCTCCAGATGAAGAGCACAGACTGTTTCCCAGGTTACTGTGGCTACAGAACACCCTCCCCGTTTTTCCACGAGGGGCACAAGCTGTGCCCTGGGGCAGTGCTGGGAGACTCCAAGACAGGGCTCTCCCGGCTGCGTCTCAGGAAGAATGGCAGTCTCAGTTAAAACTTGCTTGTGCTTTTTTCATACTCCGAGTCTGAACGTTTGTATAAAGGGCCACACATCTAGAAAGAAGAGCGCTCTAAGTTCCACTCTTGGATGTAGAAAATTAGCCTTTAATAAAACAAATATGCAAGGAAATACTCTAATGGCAATCTGTGAAAATGGAATTTCAATGCTTCAGTTGATTTCTCCAGAAAGCCTGTTTAACCCTGTTTAATCTTCCTTCACGCATGTAGGAAAAACCGTAATTGAGAAATTAAATTGGTTATGTGATTTTAGAATTCAGAGGCTCAAGTTCTGTTAAATGAACAAAAAGCAAGATCTGGAATAAAGCCTTTAAAACATTGAAGTGAATCTAAAGAATGTACAAGAAAAACTGAAAACCACTGTGAGTTGCTCATGTCGCAAGTTAAGGAAGACAATGCACTCTAAGACAAAATTAGTGGAGCACAGCTGCGTCCTGTGATGGACAGAACAGCAACCCGATGGCACTAGTCAGCGGAGCGCTAAGCCTTCCCGGCAGGACTGGGCAGTTCCCAGACCCCTCCGCAAACCATGGGACTGTCGCCTTTTTCCTGTTAAACGCTGAAGGTCAATGAGCCAATTTTAAAAAGTGACAATTTCTCTAGTGGTTTTAAAGTCAGGCAAAAACAATAAGCAAAAGCTACTGTGATTTACTTATGGCACTATGAAGGAAAAAATGGACTTGAACAGAACTTGCTAGTCTATTATGAAACTGAATTTGTGGGGAGGATCAGAAGGAGCTGGGAGAGGAGTATTCCATAGGTATAGGGAGACACCCTGCAGAAAACAACAAACTGGGCACCTACTTTAAGCACAAATGTCTGTGTCCCTATTTTGCAACACCTTAAATCTAGAATTGCACACCGTACACATTCTATTAGAGAAATATTGTGGGTTTTTAAGTGGAAAAACAGCTTAACACTGTTTGTTTTCTAATATTTTTATTTTTAAAGGTATGTGCTTTGGGGGGCAGGGAGGGGTAGTGAGGAAGATTGGCCCTGAGATAATATCTGTTGCCAATCTTTCTCTTTTTTTTCTCCTCAAAGCCCCAGTACATAGTTGTATATCCTGGTTGTAAGTCCTTCTAGTTCTTCTATGTGGGACGCCACCACAGCATGGCTTGCTGAGCGGTATGTGGGTCCACGCCCAGGATTAGAACTGGGAAACCCTGGGCCACCGAAGCAGAGTGCACCAACTTAATTAACCACTATGCCACTGGGCCAGCCCCTAATATTTTTCTTTTTTCTGCCTGAAAATGAATAAAGAAGTAATATAATTAATTTTATTACTGTACAGAATTTACGAAGTATAACCTCTCTTTCCCCTTCATATCCATTGCATGAATGATCTAATAGAGACAAGCAAGTAACCCAGGACACTCTCATATTGACGAATGAGTTTGTGCGTAAAATTTTCCACTCACATCGTGAAGTATATTTTCTGCTGTCCTTCTTGAATTGCCCTTAAACTTCATGGGTCCCTCTGAACAAACGGCAAGTCTAAATCAAACCCTCTGCATGTTGGAAACCAATATACATCTTTTACCAACGAAGGTGACCTACCTTTTTTTAAATGTTGCTGCCAAGAAACACATACTGTGTTTCACAATTCCCAGCATGGCTTCACTTGGAAGTGAGGCGGGGGAAGAAAGGAGAGCAGGCAAAGACATTTAACAGACCCCTGAAAATCAAATGCAATTCTTTGATTCTCTTCCACTCAGCACACAACCTTCAGAGCCCTAAATTTAATTCTCTTCTTCCACACTGTTCCTATCCGTCCCGAACTGCCCATTCCCTTTAGGCAGAGGAAAACAGAAGAGGAAAAACTAAAGCTGAAATGAAACAGAGACGTATGTGAGAAGAGCATCCACGGTCTGCATACTTAAAGTAACAGTTCAAAGAAATACTGGAGGAACAGCTTTCCTCATTTGTCATTATTTTGAGCATGAAAAGACCTTAACCTACTCTTACATACCAAGCTCTTCTATATTCAATTGTGGTCCATAACAACTGTGGACGTTATACTCTACAGCATTTTAGAGTTTCACCTTTATCACCTCTCATAAGTATTTTAATTATGAAGAAATGGAAGCTCCAGGTGTTAAGTGACTTGTCCAAGGTCACATGACTTAAAGTAGAACGGTCTGCTGGGAAGAAATGCAGAAAGCTTTTGCACTCAATATGATCAGTATAAACACCACACAAATCACCCAGAATAATTAAAGCATTTCTTTTAAGATCCTTATTTTGTTCTGCTTAATGTTTACAATACAAGTTTGAACCAGGCAAACGTAAGTATCAAGCTGGAAGCAGCTTTAGAGAACAGATTTCGTTTGTAAGTGGGCTAGAAACTGGCTAGATGAGAGCCACTGCTAAGGGAAACGGCAACATTTGTGTGTCTAAGGAATTAACCTAAGAACCTATAGTTGACAGAGGAAGGAAGGATAGGAGCAATCCATGCAGAAACAGTGGGAAAATTCTATCATCTGACGAGGGAGGGAGAAGCGCAGAGTTCTAGAAAGGTCATGATTACTACACCATTATGCTATTTCCCCTCCATTTCTTGCTTAGCCAGCACACTAAAAGACTAAGACCTAAGGAAGGGCATTGACACTTCAAACCCATACTTCTCTCTTGGACTGTGTCACTCCAAAGGGAGTGCTCTGGAATGCTGTGGGAGAGCTTTCTGATGGTTGCAACGACCAGGGGCCTTCCCGGCTTAATCAGCAGAGCCAAGAAAGCTAAGAGTCCTACAATGCAGTGGACACCCCTGCACCGAGCGGAACTGTCCTGTGTCACACATGACTTTCAAATACCCTCCTGGACATTCACCACAGGCGAAAGACCTGTTGATGATCATCTGAACAGAGAAGTTGATTCTGTTTTAGACAAATACAAAGTATTTTTCACATACAGAACTTTCCAGCAACACAATTATAGTGTAAGTTGAGGGAAAACTGTACTTTGTTTTGTTCCAATATTCGCCATTCTGGAAATTCAGGTCACGTACAGCAATACGGCTCGTGTGGACCAGTCTCCATCTGTAGCACCCCCACCCATGGTAATGCTGCTCATCAGAGCACCCATCTGACTCCTTCCTCCTGTCAGCTCCTTTAGGCAAGTCCCGATGTCTACATATTGAAATACTTATTCTATAAAGTATGCTACTCTTTTATCTTTTCCTTTATATTACAGTTGGGGCATTATATTGATTTTTTAAATTATATGCATAGGTAGATTATATGATCTATAAATTTCATTTGGGGATGGTAAAGGAGACAATGCGTCTGATAGGGTTGACAGCCAGGGCTACAGGCCATTCTTTCCCTTCCAGAAAATCTCGCACTCCTGGCTTTGATGGCAGTGCTATCTCCTGGTTTCCTGAATGCTCTTTCTTAGCCTATTTCACTGGCTTTTTGTATCCAGTTCCTAAATGTGGCAGCGTATGCCAGAGTTTCGTCCTCTACCCCTTTATAGTTGCTGATTTCTCTCTCCCACTTACTTGCACAACTTGGACTAACACTTATTTGCCAAATTTCTTTCAAATCTAGCCCTTGAGTTTCCCACATCTTTTGCTGAAGTCCATACCGCATTTTCACTTGTTCACTGTGTACTACTACTTGGATTTTCTCCCAGTGCAGTGTCTCAAAAGCAGCAAGTCCAAAACACAGCTCATCATCGTCCCTGCCGAGGCCGCTTGTCTGGTACTCCTGTTTCTCTTGGTTACTTGTGCTATAATTTATCAAGTCTGCCATTAGAAAACTGGAATGCATTTTAGACCAATTCATCATCTTTGACTCTCCCAAAGCCATTGTTCACCAAATCCAACCCAAATTATGCTATATCTTGAATATTTCTAAAATCCAAAGCATAAGTTTTTACACTTTTTCTGAAATGCAATACAGAAGCATTAAAGTCTTAATGTTAAACGTGGTTTAACTCATTAATTCTACTTAAGTTATACAGCCTATGAAAGTAATAGTTTTAGGCAACTTTATGCACAAAAATGTTAAATATAAGGTTATTTATAAAAGTTTGGAAACAACCAATTAGCGGAATGGTTTGATTTTTTTTTAACTTTTTATTAAGATTATGATAGTTTACAACCTCATGAAATTTCAGTTGTACATTATTGTTAGTCCTCTTGTAGGTGCACCACTTCACCCTTTGTGCCCTCCCCCTACCCCCCTTTCCCCTGGTAACCACCAATCAGTTCTCTTTGTGTCTATGTTTAACTTCCACCTATGAGTGGAGTCATACAGAGTTCGTCTTTCTCTATCTGGCTTATTTCACTTAACATAATACCCTCAAGGTCCATCCATGTTGCTGTAAATGGGATGACTGTATCCTTTTTTATGGCTGAGTAGTATTCCATTGTGTGTGTGTGTGTGTGTGTGTGTGTGTGTATATACATACATATATATATATATATATATATATGTATGTATATACACCATATCTTCTTTATCCAATCATCAGTTGCTGGGCACTTAGGTTGCTTCCACATCTTGGCTATTGTAAATAATGCTGCGATGAACATAGGGGTACATGGGACTTTTGGAATTGCTGACTTCAAGTTCTTTGGATAGATACCCAGTAGTAGGATGGCTGGGTCATATGGTATTACTATTTTTAATTTTTTGAGAAATCTCCATACTGTTTTCCATAGTGGCTACACCAGTTTGCATTCCCACCAACAGTGTATGAGGGTTCCTTTTTCTTCACAACCTCTCCAACATTTGTCACTTTTTGTTTTGGTTATTTTTGCCATTCTAACAGGTGTGAGGTGATATCTTAGTGTTGTTTTGATTTGCATTTCCCTGATGATTAGTGATGATGACCATCTTTTCATGTGTCTGTTGGCCATCCGTATATCTTCTTTGGAGAAATGTATGTTCATGTCCCCTGCCCATTTTTTGATCGGGTTATTTGATTTTTTGTTGTTGAGCTGTGTGAGTTCTTTATATATTATGGAGATTATCCCTTTCTCAGATAAATAACTTATAAATATTTTTTCCCAACTAGTGGGTTGTTTTATTGTTTCAATCCTGTTTTCTCTTGCCTTGAGGAAGCTCTTTAGTCTGACGAATCCCATTTGTTTATTTTTTCTATCGTTTCCCTCATCTGAGGAGTTATGGTGTCCAAAAAGATCCCTTTGATACTGATGTCAAAGAGTGTACTGCCTATATTTTCTTCTAGAAGACTTATTGTTTCAGGTCTAATCTTTAGGTCTTTGATCCATTTTGAGTTTATTTTTGTGAATGGTTAAAAAGAATGCTCAATTTTCACTCTTTTACATGTGGCTGTCCAGTTTTGCCAGCACCATTTGTTGAAGAGACTTCCTTTTCTCCATTGTAGGCCCTCAGCTCCTTCATCAAAGATTAGCTGTCCACAGATGTGTGGTTTTACTTCTGGGCTTTCACTTCTGTTCCATTGATCCGTGCACCTGTTTTTGTACCAGTACCATGCTGTTTTGATCACTATGGCTTTGTAGTACGTTTTGAAGTCAGGGATTGTGATGCCTGCTGCTTTGTTCTTTTTTCTCAGGATTGCTTTAGCAATTCGCGGTCTTTTGTTGCCCCATATGAATTTTAGGATTCTTTGTTCAATTTCTGTAAAGAATGTCATTGGGATTCTGATTGGGATAGCACTGAATCTGTAGATTGCTTCAGGTAGTATGGACGTTTTAACTATGTTTATTCTTCCAATCCATGTGCGTGGAATGTCTTTCCATCTCTTTATGTCGTCATCCATTTCTTTCAGGAAAGTCTTGTAGTTTTCGTTGTATAGGTCTTTCACTTCTTTGGTTAAATTTACCCGAAGGTATTTTATTCTTTTCATTGCGATTGTGAATGGGATTGAGTTCTTGAGTTCTTTTTCTGTTAGTTCATTGTTAGTGTATAGAAATGCTACTGATTTATGTATGTTGATTTTATACCCTGCAACTTTGCTGTAGTTGTTGATTGTTTCTAATAGTTTTCCTATGGATTCTTTGGGGTTTTCTCTATATAAGATCATGTCGTCTGCAAACAGTGAGAGTTTCACTTCTTCATTTCCCATTTGGATTCTTTTTATTTCTTTTTCCTGCCGAATTGCTCTGGTCAAACCTCCAGTACTATGTTGAATAAGAGTGGTGAAGGTGGGCACCCTTGTCTTGTTCCTGTTCTCAGAGGGATGGCTTTCAGTTTTTGCCCATTGAGTAAGATGTTTGCTGTGGGTTTGTCATACATGGCCTTTATTATGTTGAGGTACTTTCCTTCTATACCCATTTTCTTGAGAGTTTTTATCATAAATGGATGTTGAATCTTGTCGAATGCTTTCTCTGCATCTCTTAAGATGATCATGTGGTTTTTGTTTCTCATTTTGTTGATGTAGTGTATCACGTTGATTGACTTGCGGATGTTGAACCATCCCTGTGTCCCTGGTATAAATCCGACTTGATCATGGTGTATAATCTTTTTAATGTATTGCTGTATTCGGTTTGCCAAAATTTTGTTGAGAATTTTTGCATCTATGTTCATCAGTGATATTGGCCTGTAGTTTTCCTTCTTTGTGTTGTCCTTGTCTGGTTTGGGGAGCAGGGTGATTTAGCCTCATAGAATGTGTTAGGGAGTGCTCCATCTTCCTCAATTTTCTGAAATAGTTTGAGAAGGATAGGTATTAAATCTTCTTTGAATGTTTGGTAGAATTCTCCAGAGAAGCCGTCTGGTTCTGGACTTTTATTTTTGGGGAGGTTTTTGATTACTGTTTCGATTTCTTTACTTGTGATTGGTCTATTCAGATTCTCTATTTCTTCCTGCTTCAGTTTTGGGAGGTTGTAATGAAATGGTTTGATATTTTTAATGTACATCCATACAAAAGTGATTTTTTTTAGCCATTAAAATCATGCTAATGGAGTCTCTTCGTTATAATAAGAAATGCTTTTCATAGTGTTAAATGAAAAATCAGAATCCAAAATTATCTTAACCATATAAAATATCAGGAAAAATGGTGGTTATCCCTGGTGAAAGGATTATAGATTATTTATATTTTCCTCTTAATATTTCTCCTATCTTCCAGATTTTCTACAATGCTCATGCTTTTCCAGTAAGTGACCATTTTAAGTCATTTTCAAATCTCGCCAGCAGTACCCGTACCATATTTCAGTCTCCTAATGCACTTTCCTTGCTTCCTGTATCTTCTCTCTTCAGTCTTTCGTCCATGCTGCTATGAGAGGAGTCTTTTTCAAGTGTAGATGTGTTCATGGAGTTCCCTACGGTGCAAAGGGCGAGGAGCAAACCCGTCGGCGTGTCATAAAAAGGTCCGACAGCCTCTGTCCAAGTCTGTTCTCCCAGCCTCGCCCTGCAATTCCTCACCAACAAACAGACCTTCCCGCCTTTGCCTGAACAAGCCACGGACTGTGGCTTTTTTGCAAGGCTGTTTTCTTTGACAAGAACGTCCTTTTTCCCCTTTGCTGCCAGGTCAAGTAATATAGTTATCCTTTAAGACTCAATTCAAATGTCATTACCTCTCTGAAGCTCTTGCTGACAGAGTCCGGAGCCACTTACTTCTCCTTGCAAACCCTGTTGTGCTAATTTTGCTCTCATCTCTTGGTATAAGAGAGAACCGGCCACGGGAATTCCTCTACCTGGGAAAATACTGTGTCTTAGTCATCTTTGTACCCCAACCCTGATACAAAGTTTGGCACACAACAGGCCCTGGGAAAGTGTTTGATGAACCACCAGATTAGTGTATGTAGCCAAAAGCTGTAGGAGGAAAAGCAGCAAGCACCTCGGATACGCAGCTGCCTGGAGAAAGTAAACCCGAGCTGTAGTTTCTGACTAGACAAAAGGCAAAAGGAACCAGAATGTGTTAAGAGAAGCAGAATGACTCAAGTTAGTTAAAGAGGAAATGACAGTTAAACAGTGATTGATGACTGTTGGAGATTGTTAGATGAATCAAACTTTTACATTAAAAGTCTCTTGTGCCTGTGTATTTAAAATACAGAATTCTTTGAGAGTTGTGCCTAACACTTTTAATAAAGAATCATAACTTTGCTGAAAACTGTGTTTTTGAGGAGTAAAAAAAACACCCATGAGAAGCCAAGACACCAAATTAATATTCAAGGAACCGTCACTTTTTGACTACATATCACAACTTTTTAAAATCTTAAAGCCTGGTTCACATTCCAGATCAGCTGAATCAGAATCTCAGGGGCTGAAGGCCCAGATGCCAGTATTTTTTAAGAGCTCCCACTGGTGAGAACCATTAATCTACATGACAATAGTTTTCCCCAATTGCAGACAGCATCGCTAGAAGGAAATGCGTATCATCATGATTATTTTCCCTGCTAACCTCATTCTTAAAAAGAGACAGCAAATGATACACTCAGTATCAAAGAAAAGTAAATAACACTGATGTAGCTTAAAGAATTTTTTTCACTCAAAAGATGCTAATTTTCATTGTAGGTGATTTTTTTCCTATTTTCAATACAAAATTCAAATCTGAATAAATGATCATATTCAAGCATTTCAGCATTTTTAGGACAAAGGAAAAAGCTTGGAGAATACAAAATTTTATGACAAGAAATTGAGCTCTAAAAAGACAATTTAAGGGATTTTTTTCCCCATAGCAAAGTTCTAATAGCTTTGAATGGCAGTCCTTGCTATGGGAAGAATTTGTTTTGATCTTTTCAATCAAATTTTAAATGGTACAATCTTACATCATTTTTCAGGGATTCACCTACCAATAGCAATAACGGTTTTGAAGAACGAAGAGAAGAGAACTAAGGGGTCAGTCGCCCCAGAAAGGCATTCTGGGGAGCATGTGGTGGGAATGCCACAGTGCGACACTGGGCTCCAACCTCCCGAGGCTGCTTTCCTCCTTTGGGTTCTTTATCCTCATTATTGCCAATTTTTTCTGACTTGGGTCTACCCTTCCCCCTTTCTGGCATAGTTAGGAAAATTCTCTTAAATTTTTCTGTAAGTATATATGACAGGATAATTTTTCAAAAACTTGTTTCCTAAAAGCTAAAGACAGGAGGAGGAAAGAAAATGAAGTGGTAAAAAAATGAGGAACTTACACTACCTAAGCTTGTGACGAATAGTGGCTAATAGATAATGCAGTTTAGCTGGCACAAATTAACAACTCTAGAAATCATGATCTTGGTCACTTGATCTCAAAATGCTGTCTTGTTTAAGTGACCTTTTCCAATACCAATACCCAATACTGCCCCCCACCAATAAAACTTCTCCTTATTTCAAACATTGTATATCTCTTAGGGGAGTGTTTTTCAAAAACTTTTTAACTTTAGCCCATATCAAGAAATGCAATTTTTAATAATTTATAATAATACTGTATCATATATTTGAAAGTTGCTAAAAATCTTACAAGTCCTCATCATAAGGCAAAAACTTTTTGTAACTATGTGTGGTGACATGTTAACTAGACTTACTGTGGTGATCATTTCACAATATATACAAATATCAAATCATTATGTTGTACACCTGAAACTAACATAATGTTATAAGGCAATTATACCTCAATAAAAAAATTTTAAAAGAAATATAATTTATATCTCTGTCCAATGCACACATACATCATATATACAACAAATATCATGAAAGTCTCATCGCGTGTGAGGTACTCTGACGTATTTTCTCTTCTATTCCACTTTTTCAAAAGCTGAGAGTGACTGACTAAGTTGATTCCATAACCTGCCACTGGGCAGTATCAGTAGCTGGAAAACCAAGTAAAGCCTGCAGATTTCCATCTCAGTCAAGCGCTCACATCGACATGGAAGCTCACCTGTAGACCACAGACACAGTAATGCCCCTTTCCCAGCTTCTCAACCCCGCCCGCTTTTTGGAATTCTCAGAATCTGCTGGTTGGTTCAGTCATTTCCCATGTAAGGACCAACACACCAGGGGCGTAAGAATAAGTGTCACAATCAGGGCATTGACTCCTGTAAGCGTTGACAGAAGTCCCTCCAAGTTCCGCTGCTTACCAGCAGGGGAGGTAGAGAGGAGGGAGCGACATGTGCTGATCTAAGGTATCAGCTGGACCAAAGAAGGGCGAGTTGAAGCTCAAGAAGCCACAATGATGAAGACGCCTTTTCTCTACCCCTCAGTTCTGGTGCCCGGAAGAGGGAGCAAAACTGTGGGTAAAGAGGATGTTTTCAGCTACATCTCTGGTCCTCTTGATGAATGAATGAATGAATGAATGGTTAAATCAATATTCATAGCCCCAAGCTAATACTTCTCTTTAAAAAATTCATAATGGTATGAAAAAGTGTCCCCCCATTTTGCTTGGGTAATTTGTAATCTGTTATTTCATTTACATAAATTACACAGAGACTTGAATGAGAGTGTTGCTTATAGGTGGCAAAAGATGGAGCCTAATTAGGAACTCCTATGAAAACCCTTATGAAAGGTGGATTTAGATTCTTTAACAAGCACTGGAATTAATTCCAAAGACAGCTTATGAGGTAATCAGCTGGCTTTTCCCTCCATGAATTTCCTTTGGAAAGAACCAGCTCCTTAATCTCTCCAGGGCTCGGGCAGCCCACAGGCCTCTGCCTCTCAGCAGCCGCCTCACTGCAGGCTGACTCCACAGACGACCGTTCCTGGGAGAGACACTGCCATTTGTCAATGGGACATTAGGATGAAGTCTGAGGACAGGCAATTACAATCAGATGTCTTTACTCAAGATTTTCAAATGTGACTAAAATTAGAGAACACAATGCTTTTCACAGGATTTTACAGAGGGACTTCCTCACATTCATCAAAAAAAAATAACTTTAATTTTGATAACTTTGGCCCTTGTTTCCCCCTCATTTTGTTCCTGCCTCTTTTACAGCATATACCTCCTGCTGTCTTGACATCTCTCTGAACAGGTCCTCATTCCTTCACTGAATGCAGCTGAGGGCAAGGATGTGTTGCCTCATTCTTCCTTGTACCCCTAACACCTATGGCAGTACCTGGAGCTTAGAATGGAGAGGGTAAGAGGGATGCTAGCTTTGCCCCCGGGGAAGGAGGGGGGAAGGCTGGAGCAGGGCAGGAGAAGCACAGGGAGTGTTGGGCTTTCCCCAGAAACTAAAAGGATTACATTTGGAGTAGCAAGCTGAAACCCAACAGGGCTGCAGCCACGCACTCTCTAAAAAAGCTGCCCTCCAGAGCAGGGCTTCTCGATCTTTAAGGTGCATAGAAGTCAGCTGGGAATCTTGTTACAACACAGCTTCTGATGCAGGAAGTCCGGGGCAGAACCTGAGTCTGCGTTTCTAGCAAAGCTGCGAAGGATTACAAATACTGCTGGCCCACAGTTTATTTTTATTTTTTTATTTTATTTAATTAATTTATTTATTTGAGGAAGACTAGCCCTGAGCTAACATCTGCCAACCCTCCTCTTTTTGCTGAGGAAGACTGGCCCTGAGCTAACATCCGTGCCCATCTTCCTCCACTTTATATGTGGGACGCCTGCCACAGCATGGCATGCCAAGCAGTGCCATGTCCGCACCCGGGATCCAAACCAGCGGAACTCCGGGACACCAAGAAGCGGAACATGTACATTTAACCGCTGAACCACCGGGTCAGTCCCTGGTCCACAGTTTAGACAGCTCGAGTAGCAAGGCAGCCCCAGGCCCTGTGCTGTCAGGATATGTGACTGCCTGGATTCAGTCGGGGTCCTTGGTGGGAAGTAGATAGCAAAGTTGCACAGGATAACTGAGGAGACTTTACTAAGATATGAGCAGCAGTAGAGATGCCACGTGAAAAAGTTAAGGGCCTCAAGGCTAGCAATGGGAGGATGAGCCATCACCAGACCCAGGCCAAAAGGGCCAAAGGGAGGGAGAGGTTATCAGAACCAAAGGACTTTGAGGCTGGAACAGGAACAGCAGGACAGGGTCATGAAAAGAGCTGTGTTCTTGGTCTCTTGGGTAGAGGAACACAGGCACTTCCCAGGGAGGGGGAGTGACAATAAAGACCCCAGGCTCACTCCCTTCCTACTTTGGATCCCCTCCTGTGCCTCCCATTGGCCAGACTCAACTGGGACCTAGAAGGATGGGAGGCTTGTAGATGAAGCCCTCAGAGCGGCCCAGAGCACAGAACGAGAAGAAGGGAGAGTGGACTGGAGGGCACAGGGAGCCATCCAACACAGGCACTTGTGACCAGTTCAGCAGTTTACTATCTCCTGTGTTTAAAAGTAAATATTCTTCAAGCGTAAAGAGTCTGGACTTGTCTAAGGGGGCTACATGAAAAAGAGACTGTTTCTGTAGGCCATCTTTAGGAAGAAACGAACCCAAAGGGGCTTGGTAAGGAGGGGCAGCTTTAAAGATAAAAGAGGAACAAGCCGAATGCCTGAGGCAAAGGCATAAAGAAGTGTTGGGAAGCCATTAAAAACCAGTCAAGAAGTTAAGATAGAGTGGCCCCCAGGGATATTTTGGAGAAACAGGACTGGCAGGTTGGGGCTGGGACAGGCAAGGAAGATCAGCCCTCACGTTGGTCTCAGAGGCACTTCGTCTAAAACCCTCCAACTCCTTTTTAGAATTTAGATGCAATATCACTGGTGGATTTCCAAGATTTGGGGAAGAAAGCAGACCCAAGGAAAATCAGAACCAGTAAGCACCATGACTAAATAGCCAGCCCCTAAAAAAGCCAACCAGAAGTTTGTTAAAGAAATATGATTTTAATTATATATGTGTGGGTATGTACATATATATCTGTACACACACACATATATACATAAATATATATATCTCTATCTATCTCCAGTCATACGTTGCTTAACAATGGGGACATGTTGTGAGAAATGTTTCGTTAGGCGATTTCATCGTTGTGTGAACATCATGGAGTGCACTTACACAAACCTAGATGGTACAGCCTACCACACACCGAGCCTGTATGGTATTAATCTTCTTGTCTATGCGGTCCATCACTGACCGAAACATCACTATGCAGCACGTGACTGTGTACATATACAGAGAGATTCCCCACTGGAGCTCTAATCACGGCTCTTAGGAAAGCATTAAAAAATGGAAAGAGCAACATCCTCATATTTGGATTTTCAGCATGTTAAAAATCAGTGTCTTTCACCCTAAAAAACAGCGTCATCTCACACCCTTGAGGAAGATGCCACGCTCCCCATCAGTAACAGTGGGGACAGTTCTAAGCATAGCACTCCTTCCCAGGTGTAGAGGGCAGCCCAAATGGCTGGAATCTCGAGGAGGTGAGAACCCAATCTGGATCTTGACTGATGAGTCAGATTTGGGTGCCCTTTGCCAGGATGATATGATATAACGTTGACAGATGCATGCCGTCGTCACCATCTTCACTCCCTTCCCTAAGCCCCTATTCCAGGAGATATGGGGTGGCCAGTTCACTACTTGCCCCGGGGGAGACTGTCAGGACGGAAAAAAACCCCCAGCAAATTCTTGGCTCTAGTTCAAATGAGAGACAAAAATAATTTTGAAAAGAGATATAAACTGACAGAACAAGTTTTTTTACCCCTCGACTCCAAACTGGGAAGAAGGGAAAAATCTGGAGAGGAAAAAGAACATTACAAGCAATTAGAGGCTATGCACTCAGTGTCCCACTCCTAGAATAAAGGCCTGATGTGTCAGGGTGGGAGTTGGGGTCAGGACAGGCTTCCCCAAGAAGTTTGGAAGGACCGGGCAGATGCTTGCTTCCTGCTTCTCTTAATTCTTAAGGGAGGCAGCTGCAGAGACGTCCCACATCACAAGGGCAAGAACGGGCAGTGATGAGCTTGGTGGGCTAGGGCAGACGAGGTCAGAGGTTCCCTGCACTGCCTAATGGGTGCTGATTTTAACTGAGAGAGACAGACAACACAGACTGACTGAGTCGCAGTCTAACTGACACTCCTGGCTAGAGATAAGGGTCCTGATGGCAGGGGCTGCCACGTGGGTAGGTAGTTCATAACAAGAAGCCAGGTGGGAGCCACACCTGTGCCCACAGATCCATGTTTGCATCTCAAGAGCCCTGCATCCAATTCCATTGGGGTCAGCAGGGTCACTTGGGGCTCTGAGAAGTCATGGGAGGGGAGGCTGAGTCTAGAACACCGATCCCCGACCACCTCCATGGAGGCACTCCTTAAAGCAACAACGGGGAGGGAAGGGTCCTGAATATTCCTGAATCTTAACCAGAACCAACCTAGTGCTAAATTGGATGAAGCAGACTGGCTGTGGCTGTAACTACATAAATTTTTCTGCTATCTGTCAGAAATGGGGGATTAGAGTTAGAATATAAATCTTGTTGCCAGAAATAAAGAAAATTATATTCTGTGGCTCTACAGTTCACGTGCATTACAAGACTGATTGATTTTTCTCATTCTCCACTGCTTAAATATTATATGTGAATATTCAGTTAAAGTCGAATTCTATCCAGAAGCAGCAGCCCTGTGGTCTGACTTCTGCAAATGATGGAGAAGTGAACGCTGGTCAGCCACCTGGACCCTGATCTTACCTGAGCTCTGATTCAGAGCAGCAGCCCTGCCTGGAAGCACCTGCGTCTATCCAGGTCCTAGTCCCACCTGAGAGGTGAAATGCGCAGTCTAGCCCTGCTCACACCCATCAACACGGCTGCCAGCTCCGCTGCTCACAGGAAGGGCCTGACCCTTATGCTTGCCTCTCCGCGCCAAGGTCTTGCTGCAGCCTCATATTTCCCCCGCAGTTTTCCAAACTATTCCAGTTCATACGGGTCTCTTCTATACAAGCTGGGGGCTCCCGGGTTCCGCGTCAGTCACATTTTGGATTCTCTTTGATTTACTTTTGCCGCAGGATTGTTGAATCTCTCCCAGAGGTTTGTTAGAAAGATGCACCCATTAGAATGAACTGCTGTGACAGTCCAGCATCCCCCAGAGGACCTATTATTCACAGTACCATCTAGCTAGGAACTGTACTACATTCAGGAAAGGTGGATAAAAACATTTCCAGATAAAAGAGAGAAACTGACTTTCGTCAATGTACATTAACACTCAGTAATGACATACAACAACCCCAGTGCCCAACACCGGGCAAAATACCTGTTGAACATCCTCAACAATTCTGCGCAAAATATTATAGGCAGTCTTATAATTTCTTCTTACACGTAAGGAAACAAAGGCTTAAAGAGAGTTTGTCACCAGTCTGAGTACCCACAGCTGGTAGGACAAAGATCCAGGATTGGAACCCAGGCAGCAGGACCTCACAGCCAGAACTCTTTGCCCTGCGCCTCGAGAATTTTCCACAGGCTACTTGCACTGTTGTTACTTCTCATGCAGAAGTCACTGCTAAACAGCTGTCTATGAACGGACAATAGGGCCAATTTTGAGAAAGTTTTCAGCTCATTGCTGACAGAACACTCTACAGTAAAATCAAAGCACTCATCCATTTTTAGGACCTAGGAAGCTGCCAGTAAAATTTCCAAGACATTTCACAAGAAACCTGGAGCTCATTAAGGGATTGCCAATCATTTCATGTGGATTCCAACATTGCACTAATTTATTTTAAAACTAGAAATGTGACATGCAAATTTTATGGAAAAAAAACTCCTAAAGAAAAACTGGAACATCTAATAAGCGATTTATGAGTGAGTCGTACATAGCTCCAGACTATACCAATCCTTAGTCACTTTACAGAGTGCAAACTATTTCCCAAGTTTGGAGTCAATCCTCTTGAGAGCGATACTAGTAAAACAACAGCTAATGGCTTAGCTACTGTCTAAGAGAGCTACCCTGAAGGACAGCTTGTAATCGTGTTGACAGAGGCTTCGGAAACACCTACGTGCAATCATAGAGTCTTTAGAGCAGACATCAGATTGGAACGCTGCTAAGGACAGTCATACCTGCAATATCGGGTAGTGTTCCTGGGTTTTGTCCTTCATCCTGTTTCAGTATCTCTCTACTTGCGGCACCTGTAGCTTTTCCCCATGACCTTATCCAAAGCCATGGCTTCACTTACAGGCTGAGGATTCACTAATCTTTGGCCTGATTGCTCTTGAGCTCTGACTCTTCAGGATGTCAAACTGCCTTCAGTATCTTCTCCTTCACCTGAAACTCATGTCCAAAACTCAGCGCCCGCCTAACTGTAATCACTCCTTTTTCCCAACCTCAGGCATGGCATCACTCCACACCCTGCCATTTTCACTCCTCCCTTTTCTTTGCCCTCCATATTGGGCAGGTCCATACATCTGGATAACTCCACCTCAGACACATCTCTCAAATCCACCTTTCTTGATTTTGTTGTATTTCCAGAGTACAAATTTATGATATATCTAGGCTATTGCACCCCCTAACTTGTTTCCCAATATCTTATCTGCTTCTACTTTAATACCCTTTACAAACACTTTCAAGAGTTATGTTGCTAAAACAAAAATTATATAATGCCATTCTCTTGTTGATGAGGTTTCCCCACTTGTTGATAGGATGTTCCAAACTCATTAGGTTCTATAAAAGTTTCTTTACAAACTGCCTTAGTTTACCTTTCAAACTCATCTCTATCCCCCACTCCAATCATATACACCAAACTTTGTCCATAATGATCTACTCACGGATCCCTTAATTAGGCTGCTGAATAGGAGGCAATGGGGACAAGATATTACAACGGTGAAGAAAAGGGGCTTTTCAGTTGGACTAATGTTGAATTAGTTGAATTGAATCAATGTTGAACTGAATAACGTTGAACTGAATCACAGATTTACCTCTTACTGATGTAATAAACTATGTGTCCACTCTGAAACCTGATTTCCTTGTCTCAAAAAATGGAATAATAACGTAAGGTTATCATCAGAACTAATTAAGATAATGTGTTAGCTCTTAGAATCCTCCTCCTCATCAGGTACACCTATATTTACTATTTAATGGAGAGCAAATTTTCAAAGAAGAAACACTTTGTACAAATATATTATAGTTAGTTAATTGATGATGACCTCAAGACTTGTATTCTTTAGTCTCTAGAGGTTCTTGAAGTGATAGTTTGGAAAGAAAATAGACAAAGGTTTCTAGCAATTAAGAACTATCCTGTTAAGGCTCTTACAATACCCACTTTTCTAGACCGTTGACTTAGTAATTCACTGAGGACAGAACTTCCATATAATATGCCTCACATTATTATTTTATTCATTGTGTGTTATATCTCCAAGTAAACTTGAGTATAGAAATTTCATCTTAGACCTCTTAACATCTCAACACTACCTAGCCCAACACAAGACTCTTGTTAGACTTTCAATACATATTGAGGTCAGAGTGAGTTCTCAGGCTAAAGATTGCTAATCCCCATGATAAATGCCAACAGTTAAATGCATGAGTTTCTGATGTCACTTAACCATGATTTTTTTCAAGGGAATAAAGATTATACTTCATAAAAGGAGGAAAAATGTTTTAGAATGTCTTTTGTTATTCTGTACCAAGCAAAATGCAAATCAGCAAGAGCCCAAGGGCACACAAGTTAAAATTAGGCTTAAGTGATTAAGTATTTTAATTACAATGCTGCTAAGCACAGTTCATAACATGGACGCCGCATTTCTCCACATTACCTGGACTACTTGACACCAGTAAATATGCACAGTGCTTATAAAAATGTTCACTAAGATTTGACTGCAAGTGAAAAAGTCTGTGAGTCTGGCCTCTAGTTGGAGATCACCTCACAGAGCCTCCTTGGGAAAATGTTGTTCCTCTCCAATATTCTGCCTCCATAAATTCATAAATGCTTTGTCTGATAGCTGTGTTTTCAGGATTCCAAAAATCATCCATAAGTTATTCTGAGCTTTTTCAGTAAAATTCACATTGAGTACCTATAGATACTAACAATTATTAACAGTTACTATGTGCCAGGCACCATTCTAAGCACTTTACACTTACTAACTAGTTCAATCCTCACAATAACCCTGTAAGGTAAGTGCTACTACCTCCATTTTACAGATGTGACAAGACGTGCCAAGACGTGGCCATGATTATACCATGACTAAGGGTTACCACCTGGCTTTCCACACAAGTTGTCCATTCTCGGAGCCTCTCTTCTCAACCACCACGCCAGACTGCTCACATAAAGGAGAATACAATGAGTGCTAAGAGTTCTAGACAACGCTTTGGGAACTGCAAGGAAGGAGAAATTACTCCGTATTAAAGTTCAGCAAAGACCTCAGGGAGAAAGATGTGCAGGATTCTGACTGGCAGAGATGGCACGGGCACGACTCGCTTTCTAGGCCTGGGGTGAACAGAGCCACACAGCCAGGGAGGTGCAGGGAACAGGGTGGGATGGACAAGGAGTCTAGTTTGGCTCGTGATGCAGGAGAAAGCACAGCTGTAAAGACTCTTCAGATGCCCCAGGAAGACATTTCAGGACTTCAACCACCAGGCTACGAAAAGGCTCTAAACTTTTCTCAACAAGGTAACAGGAGGAGAGAGATTCTTTGGTAAGATTTATTAGAATTTTTTAAAAGCTTAAGAATATTTTTTCTCAGAAGATCATTTTTCTTACTAGTTTAATAGACTATTTTTGATAATAATCCAAAAATCAAGAACTTCTCCATTGGGAAGACTAATGGATTGAACCAAACAGGATGAAACTTAATGGGAATGAGCATGAAGTTCAGAAACGTCAGCTGGATATGTTTAGGATGATTGCTTCCTGGCATGAGTACAGTTCATGTGAAAAAGATGAAGAGATTTTGGCCAAATGCAAGGTCAGTACAAGCCAACAGCGTCACATGGACGCCAAGAAAACTAACTGGATCTTAAGAGGCATAGCAGTAGAATTACGTCATATAGAAAGAAAGGGGAGATGGTTATTCTAAACGAGCAGACCTGGAATTCAGCTCCGGGCATCACGTTAAGGAAGGATGTTGACACCAGCACTAAATTCAGAGCAAGATGGATGAAGAGGGACTGTCAAGAAGCCGCGCCACATGTGAAAGCACTGGAGAGATTTAGAAGGCTCCAGGGAAGCCTGACGACTGTCCTCAAATATCTCAAGAACCGTCTTGGGAAGAACAATCTGTGTAGACTCACAACACAAAAATAGAACCAACGGGAGGATAACATAAGCAATGAATCAAGGACCACTAAAGGACAGCTCTCCATCAGCTATGGGAAGAGGAACGCCACCCAGGTGAAGGAAGCTATCAGTATCCATCGGGGGCCCACAAGGCAGCCAGAGAGACGGGAGAATGCTCTTAAACAGAACACTCACCTTGCTGAGTATGGGACTATATACAGATTAAAGGAAAGATGCCAACAACCGAGCCTTTAGGAATGTGGAGAAGGGGTCAGTGTGACGGGAGTGGGGAGACATGCTTTAAGAAGAAGGGGGAAGTGTGGAATTTGAGCTGGACTTTGACAGATGAATTGGTTTACAAATCCAAAGTGTTCAAAAAAGCCAAAAAAGCCAAATCTTCAGTAAACAGAACTGTAAATAGATTACTGAAAATACTCAGTGAATTCACTTAGGGTTTAAGAACATATAATAACTCTCTGCAATATATTCCTTCTCAAACTTTTCCAGTTCGTAAGGGGTAATGTGATTCCATTCCCTTTTCTCACAACAGTACCTCCGACACACACAGAGACACACACACACACACACAAGCACAAGCACCAAGATTTATATACTACTGGGGAAAAGGAATAGATTCAATCTTCTCCTTCCACAGCGTAAGCCAGAAAAGAACGCAAAAACGGTCTGAGGACAGAGAACACGGAAGCCCCGTTAACGAGGAGAAACAGCCTCCCTAGATTGCTCAAAGTCCTGCAGCGACTTCCACCAGAACCGCAAAGCGGACATGGCACTGCTTGGCACGCCATGCTGTAGCAGGCGTCCCATGTATAAAGCAGAGGAAGATGGGCATGGATGTTAGCTCAGGGCCAGTCTTCCACAGCAAAAAGAGGAGGATTGGCAGCAGGTGTTAGCTCAGGGCTAATCTTCCTCAAAAAGAAAAAGAGTTCTCCTACTGCCTCCAGACTGAAAACACAGACAGCGAACAGATCCTGTCCACTCAGCATTGTGTAGGAGCATGCGCCCAGGCCTCAGAGTCAGACTTTGGTTCACATTTTTGCCCTGATTTTTAACAGCTGCATAAACCCAGGCAAGATGCTCAGGCTCACTGTGCCTCGGTTTCCTGAGGTAAACTGCAGATAACCACTTCTGCATGGAGTTTTTATGAAGATTAACGAAACAGTATTTGTAAAATGCCTGACACATTCTCTAGTTCCACTCCTACCATTACCTCCAAAACCTACAGGGGTCTAGGTAGGCATCTCGAAAGATCCGGCGGGCACTTCTGATACCATGAAAATCACACCACATCTTGAAAAAATTTAAGATGGGTTTATCTAACATTGATTTGTGATTTCCTCTATTTCATAGATTAGAAAGCAGTTTTGAAGAGACTGCAATCTCTTATTGGTAAAGGATAGCCACACACACGCCTAATTCAAAAAGAAACCATTTTTGGGGGTGTTTCGTGCGTTAGAAAAAGAAAGAGGAGGAACACAGCAGCAGCAGCCAGGGAGGGATCAAGTGATAAATCCTATTTTAATGAAAATGTACTAGAAGATTCATACCTACAGATAATTTGAGGTTGGCAAAGAACGAAATGAAAGGCAATTAGTATATATATGCTATGATACAAAAAGACTCTTCTGAAGTGAGTGAACGTCTGTTGGCCCCCATTTTAATTAGACTGCCACAACCCCCTGTCCTGAATATGCATATGGTCCTGGGGCTGTCGCACACCAGGGCGAAGGCACCTGGGCACCCCCTTCAGGCTCCCCTGTGAACTCCTGCCTTCAGCAGGCAGGACTGCGTGTGGTTACTGCCTGCACAACCGGCAAAGGCAAAATCATGGACCTCTCACGTGGCTAATAGTGATTTCTGCGAAGCACCAGGTCGGTTTCCTGGAAAGTCTAAACCAGGGTGATCCGCAGCTAAGCAGAAATATCTTTTACATATCTGGCCCCGATTTCACTATATGCATAAGAGAAGGAAAAACGTTTAAATCTTCATGTTCATTTAATTAACTCCGTCTAACAAATGGAGAATTACTTACACTAATCTTCATAGCTAACAGAGACAAGCCCTGTTTGCTCTGCTCACTTCCAAACCCCGAGTTTGTGTGGTACCTGAGCTTTGTGAACCTATCATTTATTCATCACTAAAGGCACCTAGCAATGGATGGCCATCTGATCGGCACTTACGTTGTCCAAACACTCCTCTCAATCGGGGTTTTCTCCCGTTAAATAATCCACAGGCTTTTCTATCACTAAGAAACAATTCCCTTTTTCTCCATCCCTCCTTCCTTTGTTGAGATAAGCACTTTGGGGCGATTGTTCCTGCTGCAGCCTCCCCTCCGGGAGCGGGGTTATCCCCAGGTCGCACCAGCCCTTCGGAGGGAGCTGTGCGGCTCGTCCACGCCCCCAGGACGCCGCGCCTCACTGTGACGACACTGCGCATCTCCGGGGAGCTGCTTTCTCCTCTGCTTTTGGGAAACCTCCAGGCAGGGTCTGCGTTTACGTCAGCAAGACTGATTCAAAACACACCACTGGAGTTTTAAACAGGCTTTGAAACACATTCCTGCACTCAGCTCGACTGGAGTCAGTAGGAAGCCTACCAGTAAATCTGTGACTTCGCGTTGTCATTCTGCTTATTGCAGAGGGGCACTGATTTCCCTTTAGCTCACCTCATAAGCAATTTTGTTATTTTTCCCAATATTTCTGCCAGAACCTTGGCTAACAGAGCCTGTTAAGATTATGCCCATTGTCTGCAGAATTCTTTATCTGTAAAGGTTTGGCTTGCTTAGGTAAGCGAAGTGTAGTGGTTCTGTTTTCCACCTGATTTTTTTTTTCAGCTTTAGGATCATAAAAATAAAGTCCTTTCAAATCTAAACACACGTTTTACCTTGTTAAACTTGCCTTTGATTAGCACAGTTGCTGTTCAATTAATCCCTTGACTTAGAGTTTAACAAGGGCCTTACAAACTCTGAACAGGATAGAAGAGACAGTGGGCGGCCAGGGGCAGTGATCACATGCAGAGCCGCGGGGCTATCAAAGCCAAACTGTGGAATGTGAAACTTAAAGACAATTTCTAAACATAATGCAAATTCCTTATCACTTACAAGGCTTAAAGAAATCTCCCTATTTAGTAACAACCATCAAAGCACAAAAGAAATTATTTTCACAAACCAATGACCACATTAAGCTATTGCCACATCCTAGACAGACATCATGCTAGAAATTTATACCCTGTCACAGACCTTGGTTTTGCTTACCACCCTCTGAAACCTGAGGAAAAGTTAAAAAAAAAAAAAAAAAATCCCTTACCCCTCCCTCACACTCTACAAAAAAGCAGTATTTCACCTAGGCTTTCTTACCACACTTACCACATTGTAATCTAAAGAAAAGTCTCAATGGGGCCAAAGTGCACTACAAAATATTACAAAATACACTGGTAAAACAATCTAAAAACAATAAAGAAACTATAAACACACTTGCAAAATATAAAGATGATGCTACTTAACCAAAAAGAACCAAGAACACTGTGAAGCAAATGATTCTAAGGTAATTTAAAGGAAATGAAATTCAAATAAACAAAAAGCCACCCTTCCTCAAACTTCCCCTTCCCTCCGAAAGACAATGCAAACGACAAGAAGAGCAATAAAAAGAAAGTAAATGACAAATAAGGAGTCGCCGACAAAGCGGCTGTATGATAACAGTGCTCCAGAAATTAAACACGAAAGCAGGTTAACTGATATCATGGAAACGGTGCTGGAAGAGCACGCATTTGTGTTTCTTGAAGTAGACCCTCTGCTTGTTACTAATCAGACTAATCGTTGGCTTCAAGACACTCTGACACAGGTGCCAGCATCTCAAAGAAGGTACGTAAGGGAGGAGGAGGCAGAGGCCGGGAAAAGATCAGAAGAAATGGCCAGGCAGAATCACAGAAATGCCCAGAGGAACACTTTTCTGCAGGGCAGGCACACAGTGAGAATGCCTTTCCCACTCCCTTTCTTCTCCAGGACTGGGCAACAAACACGGCTGCTCCATCTGGCACCCTTTGTCCCAGCACTGTAAACAGGAGGAAAGGCTGGGCAGCTGCACCGAAGAAAGACATTGCTTCCTTTCAGGCGTGGAAGAGTTTGCCTGAGCAATGGAAGTGGACCTGAGCAGAGGTGCCTAAAGTTAGATAACTGCCTGGAAAGATGGGATAACACAGTGTAAAGCCTCCTGCTCCAAAGCAAGAATCGGAATCCAAAGCCCCCAAGCTGCTCATCGTGCCGCATCTATTAGGACCCACTGTCACAGGTCCTCCCACATCAGCACCAGGCCTGTCTGCACCCCTTCTGTGTCTGAGCTTGAGAAACTTACATTGACGTCATAACAAAACTCTGCTTTGAAAGGTTAAAAAATGATAGTTTACTATCACTTAACATATGTCCCTAAAACCTACTAATAAAACTATAAGCCCCACTTACACATCCACTAAAAAGTGGATTAAAAAAAGCTACAGCAACTTATTTGCTCTCTTCTTTCCTCTTTTAAATGAAAGAAAGAAGCAGCCTGCAGAAAGAAGTCTGTACCCCAAGTTATTGATTTAGGAAGGGCTCTGAACCTCACCTTTCAGCAGGTGAAAAGTCTGCTGGACGATATTTTTAAGGGAGAAGCACAAAACATCCCTGCGTGTCCTCATGGCCCCGAGGCTGGGGGGCCATCCTCCAGCCCACATCCACCAGCCCACACCCGCTGGGGACTGCCCCCTCTCCAGGACAGGACAGCACCCGCTGCCTCCAGCGCTGCAGGGCCAAGAAGCAAAGGGGAACGAGTGTCTGTCTTAGTGGAGAGCTCATTCCCACTACAAGGCTGCTATTTAAAGAGGTGGTGCCTGTGGGACAAATGCCGCCTCCAGGCCTTCCTGTTTGTGTCCCAGCTCAAGCTTTCACCCACTTCCTAAGACAGACTGCAGTGTCATCAGCAGCAAGAAGGCTGAGACTCACGGACCCACGTCGTGCACAAGGGCAATGTTTAGAAACAGGTCTTCCCTCTCCTTCTTGTCTCCACTAAGCAGATACGATGCTTTGTTAAAAGCATTTTCAAAGTCAAAAGCAAAAACGGTATCTGACTTCATTTGGTAAAAATTTCTACTCCTGAAAAATTTTTAACCTGAAATGTGGAAAGAAAAGAATTTGTGGATGATTAATCCAATATATATCAAGTAATAATGCAGAGAAAAAACATGCAACTTATGGTCAAAAGGCAAGGGTTTGATTAAAAAACGCTTTGCCATTTTACTAGCTTTAAGCAAAGAAATTCACCCAATCTCTCTGGGCCTTGGTTAAGAAATTCACCCAATCTCTCTGGGCCTCGGTTTCTTTGTCTGAATAAATGGGACTAATAACACGTATATTCCTGTCTATTGTGAGAATTGCATAAGATGACTATAAAGACCGCATACTTTGCCCTATATAAAAGTCAGACCCTGCTGTCATTACACTGTGCTCTCCAGTTCCCCAGCTGCCATTACACAGTGGCTGCGGACATTAGTAGCTGGATGGAAAGAGCTAACGTATCTCATCTCTTCTCTCCGAAACAATATGAGGTATGCATCTGTCTGCTTGTGTGTCGTCTGACTTCCCCATTGGCACCAAGACTGCAGGAGGGCCGGAGACCCCACAGATAAGGGTGATTTAACAATATTCCCAGGACCAAGAGCAGCTCTTAGCATATGTTAACATGCAATAAATATTTGTTAAATAAATGAAGAGAATAATGCATAATTTCAGACAAAATCGAGCACAATGCTCTACACAGAGTAAGTCCGTAACAAATACTTATTCAATTAATAAATGGACCATAACTTTTTCCTATAGAGAAACATCCCAGGAATAATGCTATATAACAGAATTTAGACAAGTTGGAGCTCTTAAAAACATCTGAGATAAATACGACTGTATGTTTTGTGACAATCTTGTTCAAATATGCTATTAAGATAGTTAATGTACAAACTTCTTACAGCATGGATATTAGGTACAATATTTAATATGAATTAATTTGCTGAAAAATGTTTACCTTAGTGCAGACGGTACCTAAAATCTTTCCCCAGGCCTATTTCTGTTAAAAATAGAAACTCTTTCCTCCGTTGCCCTTTCAAGTCCAGGTTTGGTGGCACTGGGATTTGGAAACAACTCTTCGATTTTTTAAGAGCATTACTCTGACAAGAAGGATAAAGACGCGTGGTCCCTTGTGGTTCTTATGATCCAACTACTGATGTTCAATATAACATAACAACATGCCAGGAGACAGGCGAGTCTCAGGCATCTGAAACAAGAGATTTAGTTCTGAGCCTTCACAAATTGCCTAAATCCAGTTCAGGCCAGTTCAGGCCAGTTCAGGCCACAAGAGACCAAAAATCATTTCTTTGATGGCTGCTTACTAATCTATTACGTGTAAAGAAAGAAAGTGACTTTAGTGGATATTTGTCCATTTTACAAAATTACCAAGAGGAAAGACCCTGAATCTTAAAGATCATGTGAGACATAATTCCCTCTTACTTCTAAGGGTCTCTCGCTTTGCTTGAGAAATAGGACTCTCCATGTCTCTTCTTCTTTCCTCTCTGCCCTCTCTCTTGGCTCCCACTTTACGGATAGAATAACAGCTATCCTACTACAGATCTTTTCACAAATGTTAAAATGGAAAATAAAGATTTAAAGTTGCTCATTCTGAACGAAGTCATTTTAGTTCTGAAATATGAGGAAGCATTTCATAATCATTGAACCTGAAAGTTCTATAGCTTTTGGCCAACATAGAAGAATCCCTGAAGAACACAGAGTGGTAGTCAAATAAAAAAATTGTACTGCCTCGAACAGGTATGTATTCTCTGTTTTTCTGAGCTCAAAGTTTCAGACCTGGTGAGGATGCTGTTTGCTACACCCCTCCTCCTCCTCTCACACAGCTTCCCAGTGCTAGAGGCATTTTTAACTGAGGAATTACAGAGTCTAAAGAAGTTTTATAATAGATTTTTAACAGCTTCCAGCAGCAAAGCTTTCTCACTTTACATGTAGCCTCTGGCCTGACAAATAGCAGTCTACAGGAGCTTGTGAGCTCAGCTCCGAGGGTTATCAGATGTGGCTTAAATGCCTCCGGGAACATGGACATTTGACCCTGGAGGAGGGGCATGAATTGTGGAAACTGCCAACCAATAGTCAAGCTGCTTCTCCAACTGATGTAAGGAGAACTCTTGGAAGCGCCCGCCCAGAAGCTCTGCCATCCTCCACTGGGGATGCTGATGCACCCACCAGCAATTTCCTGAAGAATAGCTTCATCGCCCTGGTTACTGAGATATCTTTATCTCAGATATCACTGAGTACTTGGTTAGCAAAAAAAAAAGATAACTTAAAGTGACTGATTACAGGGTCTCTTTGTGCTATTTCTATCATTATTTGATACATATATGTATCTTATTTTAATAAACAGTTATCTGATGCTACAGAGAACATAAAAATCAATTTTGTAAGGGAAGATAACTTATGGGCATGATTAAAAGGAACAAATACCATAGCACACATTATCCCAGAGTCTATCATTACTAGGTATGTACACTGCACAACAGAACAATAGTGAATTTTTCCTTTATGCCATCTGTTGTTTTATAGAAGGACAGCTGATTTCCTGTCAGCTGACTCTAGTAACTATGATTAGTGGGAAATAAGTAAAACAAAGTTACATTGAAAGATTAATCTTATCAATAAGGAAGTATTTTGATACGTTAACTCTAAGAGTTAGGGCTGTTCTTTTCCAAAATGAGAAATAAAGGAGATAATATTTCTCCCTCCTTTTCTTTCTCTCACCTTGCCGTGGGCACGGGCCCTGCTAGGTGCGAGATGTGTAAGTACAGGCTCCTGTTCTCAGTCAATTCAGGAACTGGTAAGACGGGTAGAGAGTAAGTCTAGTACAAGGGTCGTGTACAACAGAGGAGAAGGACAGGCTAATAGCAAGAGTGCAGGGCATGAAGGGAGAAAAACAGGGGCTCATATTCGGGCTTTGCCTCTTCCACACTGTGTGATCTTGGGTAAACTTCTTAATCTCTCTAAGTGTCGCTTTCCTCATAGGTGAAACAGAGACTATACCTGTACTTGCCTCAGAGGTATGACCGCAGGAATGCAAATCCCTTAACACAGGGCCTGGCTTTTGGAAGTCCTCAGTAAACCTCATTGATGCAGAACAAAAAATTAAAAGAAATACTTAAATTGACATGGACGTTCAAAGGAGAAAGAAAATTCCATCCATAAGTAAAATAAGAGATACAGATTTTTCCAGCCAGAAAACAGCTCTCTTCAATAGTTTGAAGTCAGTGTGAAAGAAGACTGGGCAGAGAGTATCTGGAAAGAAGAGGGCCATAGCCATCCGTCATCTTCTAGATACCATACTCCCTTCTTTTCTGGGAGATGGATGGCCGGCCATGGTCCCATGTCTAATCTCAGCCTGCACCAACATAGGGCACAGCAAATGGGCTTGGAGCCTCTTCTCTCCATCCCCCCAAATTCCTTCTCTCTCAACACCAGAGACAATCTCAAAGGTTACCTTACTGTCTAGGAGAAAACATCCAGAATAATCATAAAAATTGAAACTTCTGTTTCTGGACATGATGGATTATTAACATGGACTGGATTAACCTTCTCATCATGAACAACTGGAAAACTGGATAAAATATGTGAAAAACTATTTACAGATATTAGACAAAAGGAAGCATGAGATGTGACCCCTGAGAGAAGGGGAACCACTGAGGGGGTCCTAGCTATCCCAGCTCTCGGCCTGGAGGCACATTGCCAATGGGCGGTGCAGGGAGAGGAAACCCAAGAATGCTGGGGTCTCACTGAGTTCACGGCACACAGAACAGAGTTCACAGAGGCTAAGGCAGACAGAATTTGCTAGGAAAAGTACCAGACAGGAAGGAGCTATACAGACAAAGAGCTGAAGACATCCATATGGGCTCTTCTGGAGTATGTTGCTGATTATTAAGTTGCACATGCGCAGGGTCAATTTCATAATGCTGGGCAAAAAGCAAATGAGGATCTGCAAGTTAAACAATTCCCAGATCTCACGAAGAGCAGGAGACACTTGAGTTTTTATTAGTCAGAACAGAAAGCCTTTGCTGAGCACCTGTGTAGGTTACGACCCCAGAAGATTCTTTAGTAGTACGATACTTCCAAGCATCAGTTTGTTGTAGTTTACTGGTAGGATGGCGACATCAGTCCTAAGACTACTCTCGATCTGCCTGAATAGACCTCTGAAGAGAAAGACTACAAAACTTTGCATGGAACCGAAAAAACAGAAACAAACGTAAAAATCACAAGTCTAGCATTCAATAAAAATTACTACACATGCAACGAAGCAGGAAAATGAGACATAGAAACAGAATCAGAAATGACAGAGCTGAGGAATTAGCACACAAGGCCAATTATAAATATGCTCAATATGCTTAAGAATGTAAAATACTTGAGGAGACAAAGTGAAGATTAAAAAGCAATGAGACTTTATAGAAATGAAAAAAATACTAGACAGTATTATCAAGACACTGATTAACTGCAGAAGAAACCAGTAAACTCAAAGACAATATAGAAAATATTCAAACTGAAACGCACAGAGGAAAAAAAGCCTGAAAAAACCTGAGAGACAATATCAGGTGGTTTAACATATGCGTTATTAGAGTCCTGGGATGGGGGTCAGTGGATAAAAATGATATAAAGAAATAATGGCAGAAATGTTTCCAAATTTGATGAAAACTACAAACCAGAAGTCCAAGAAACTCGATGAACCCCCAACAAAGATAATACAAAGAAAATCACAGCTAGGCATATCATGATGTAATGGCTGAAAACCAGAGATGAAGAGAAAATATGAAAAGCAGCAGAGTGGAAAAACAGACAAATTGTGTACAGAAGAACAAGAATAAGAACGATGGCAAACTTCTCATTAGAAACAACACAAGCAAAAAGTAGTACAAAGACATCTTTAAAGTGCTGAAAAAAAGAAACAGTCAACCTAGAATTCTATATTTAGTGAAAATATCCTTCAAAAACAAAGACTAAATAAATGCTATTGTAGGGGCTGGCCTGGTCGCATAGCAGTTAGGTTCGCACATTCTACTTCAGTGGCCCACGCTTCGCAGGTTCAGATCCTGGGTGCGTACATGGCACCGCTTGGCAAGCCATGCTGTGGTAGGCATCCCACATATGAAGTAGAGGAAGATGGGCATGGATGTTAGCTCAAGGCCAGTCTTCCTCAGCAAAAAGAGGAGGATTGACGGCAGCAGTTAGCTCAGGGCTAATCTTCCTCAATAAATAAATAAATGCTATCTTAGACAAACAAAAGCACAAAGAATTCATGGCCAGAAGATCTGCATTACAAGAAATGGTAGAGCAAGTTTTCCAAGAAGAAAGAAAATAATACCAGATGGAAACTTGGACCTGCACAAAAGAATACAAAGTGTGGGAATTTGTAAATATGTAGGCACTTGTAAAAGAAAGTATTTCCTTATTTTTTTATTTGTTTAAAATAAAACTGTTTAAAACAAAAAATAATAATATATTATAAGGTTTTTGACATATGTAATAAAATGTATGACAACAGTATCACAAAAGGCAGAAAGGAGAAATTGGAAGCATACAGTCAGACGATTGTTACATTTTACATGAAGTGACAATATTATTTGAAGGTGGAATGTGATAAGATAAAGTGGCATATTGTAAACTCTGGAGTGACCACTAAAACTAATGAATGAAGAGATATAAAACAAGAGTGGAGACAAAACGGAATACTAAAAACATACTAAAGTAATCCAGAAGGAGGCCAGGAAAGAGGAAGAAAAGAGGAACAGAACAGATGGGATAAATAGGAAACATACAGCAAGACAGCAGACTCAACCCAACCATATATGCTGACTATAAGAAACACAAGTTAATTATGAAGACACAGAGTAAAAAAGGATGGACTAAGTTTGCCACGCAAACACTGATCATAAGAATGCCTGGATGGCCATATTAATTTAGACAGAGCACACTTCTGTGTCAGTTTAGGTCCCGAGGGAAGCAGACGTCAAGACTGAATCAGAGGTTCAGGAGATTTACTGCGGGAAACACTTGTGAAAGATCAAGGTGAGAGGCAGCAGGATTGGGCAGGCAAAGGGCTTCAGACATGAATGCAGATCTGACACCTGTGAAAAGAGAAGAGGAGAAAGAAGATTTGGGTCAGAAGAGCCTCTGACTGCAGTGCAGGTCTGAGAAAGTCCCAGCCAGGCTGACCGGCAGTCCCCAGCAGATTTCATCCATTAGAAGACCTGGCATTGGGCAGAAATGGCCCAGCTGTAGTAGCACATTGTGCTCAGTCACCGGACGGCAGCATCCTGGGGAGAGCACAGCCACAGCAGGAATATGTGGCAGATCCCAAACGTGTGGCAGCTGAGGGTATGGGTTAAGCATACTACTTTTGGGAAAGGAGGTCGAATAGCACAACTCTATGGCTTCCACAACTTTAGAACAAGAGAGATGATCAATGACAAAGAGTAATATTTCTTCATGATAAAAGGCTAATTTCATAAAAAAGAACCTAACAACCCTAAATGTGTATGCATTTAACAACAAGGCTTCAAAATGGTTGAAATAAAATTCTCAGAACTGAAAGAAGTAAACAAATCCCAGTTACAGATAGAAATGTCAACACTCCTCTCTCAGTACCAGCCAGAATAAGTAGACAGAAAATCAGGGAAAATATAGAAAACTTACGCAACAGCATCAACCAAATTACCTTAATGGATCTTTATAGAATACTCCCACCCAAAACAGCAAAATACACACTTTTTTTAAGTTCACAGAGAATATCACCAAGATAAATCATATGCCTGGCCATAGAACAAATCTCGATAAATTTTAAAGGATTTAACTCATATAAAGTATGTTCTTTGAGCACAACGGAACTCATTTAGAAATCAGTAAAAGAAAGATATCTAGAAAATCCCCAAATATTGGAAATTAAACAACACACTTTTAAAGAACCCAGAGATCAAAGAAGGAATCCTAAGGGAAATTAGAAAATATTTTTAACTGAATAATAAGAAAACTACAACATATCAATATTTGCGGGGGGCCGCTCAAGCAATCCTTAGAGGGAATTTATTGCATTAAATGCTTCTAGTACAACAGAAGAGAGGTCAATAATCAGTGATCTGAGCTTCCATCTTAGAAAGCTAGTAAAAGAAGAACAGATTAAGCCCAAAATAAATCAAAGCAAAGAAATAATTAAGAATGAAAATTAATGAAAGAAAGAGTAAGCAGGTGAAAGATAGAGAATATGACTTTTTTAAAACACGGGTTTTGGAAGAGATGAATAAAACTGATAAATTTGTAACTATTTGATCAAGAAAAGAGGAGAGAAGACAAAAATTACCAGTATCAGGAAGGAAAAAGAAAATTGTCCCTAAAAATCCTACAGATAGCAAATGGATAATAATGGAATATGATAAACAATCGTATGTCAAGAAATTGAACAGTTGACGTGAAATTGACAAATTCCTTGAAAGATATAAACTACTAAAACTGACAGCAGAAGAAACAGAATCTACCCATATCTATTAAAGAAACTGAATTCATAATTTAAAACCTTGCCACAAAGAAAACTCCAGGCCCAGATGACCTCACTGATATGCTATCAAACATTTAAGGATGAAAAAACACCAAACCTGAACAGAAGAGTGAAGTGGAGGGAACTCCTCCCATTTCATTGTAAGAAATTAGAATCACCCTCATATAAAAACCATACAAAGACATCACAAGAACAAAAACCTACAGACCAACAATGTTCATGAACATAAACACAGAAATCCTCAACAAAATGTTAGCAAATCAAATCCAGTACTAACTGATGACATCTTGTGTCAGCCTGTTAAAACCTATAGCAATACTTACTATTGAGTCCTGTTTTTCCTTATGTCACCGTAAGTCCTCCGCTGGAGATGAAGACTTTAATTAGGACTGGTCATTTGATTTCAACTCAATAGCACAAGCTTTCCTGGCTAAGCACATTGTTATACTATCTAAAGTGATGCAATAAAACGGCTGGTACACAGCAACTACCTAGAATTTCTAATGTTACCACTTTTTTAGCACCTAGGTCAGGGTATAACATGTAGTGAGTCAAAAAATTGTTTGCAGACTTGAATTGGTAAGCATAAAGATCCTATTAAAGGGAACTCTCTAAATAGCCCTGTTGATAACACAGAAAAACTGATGAGATAGATGCAGAATGACCTTATAAGGAGTTATGATTGACCTGAATTCGAAAGCAGGCTTAGAATGAAATCTAAGGGTCTCTGCTTGTCTCCTGGGCCAGCATATAGCTCATATCCAACTGTTCAGAGAGCAGACTGCAGCCTCAGAAGGGGAAGCCTCTAAGCTGCTGAAGACAGGCGGCTGCAAGGATGTCAGTCCTGGGCTGAGGCCCACCTCGACGACGGCAGGCAGAGCAGACCTCTCCCTCTGCACTCTCACAGCACTCGAGGCCTCTCTTACAACATGCAGTTTATTGTCCTGAGCTATTCTTGTGGTGGTCAGGACCAGTTTGAAGACAAAGATTACCGCTTCTTTACTATATTTGTGTATATGGCTGAAGTCTTGCCATTATTTTTGATTTTCCCTTAGCACAGTGGTAAGCATTGCTATTGCAGTGGGTCAAACTCACTTTATGACTAATTATAATCAGTATTAGCTTTACTTGCTTTCCTTTCCAGTTGACAAAGCAGTGGGTCATTGTACACATAGTAGACTCTTCTTCAGACATATTCTGGAGATCTACCTGAATACCCAAATTTGCCAATATAAACACGTTTTTACTGGCTGACGGCTGTCTTACAAATTACACTTCTTCTTACCCTCATATCACGAATGAACTGTCTTTTCAAGCTTCACTCAATTTTTTTCACTTAATGAAAAAGTTACTGAAACGATTAAGCATCACTTTGTTCATTAAAAACAAAAATTCACAGTAGGCCTGTTCACAACGCGTACATACAAACCAACCGGAATTTGACTGGACAGTTCTTCATTCATCCAAAATATTTTCCGACTAAGAACAACTTTGCTTCCTTTTTACCTTTACCCTTCTCACATGCAGAAAGTTTCTGTGTACTCAGAAAGGAGAGAAAAGTATAAAGACATGCTGAAATTCAGATCCTGGCCAATAGTTAGTCACCCTTAGCTAAGCGACTCCCCGTCAACTCCTGAACACCGTCCGCGCAGAGCGCAGGATGCACACACCCTGCGAGTGAAAGAAACACCTCATTTCATAGAACTTCCCACAAACAGGAAAGCCAAAATGGATTACGTCCATAAATGCCAATTTAGATGTCTACACAATGGGTATTTTAAGAGGAAAAATGCTGAAAGAGACGACGTAATGTATTGATCCTGTTGAATATTAAGGTAAAACCAATCACCATTTCAACTATTTTGATACATCGGCAGGATGTCTTTATGCAAATGAGGGATCTTCCTGTAGCAGCAGCAATTCCGGGACGGCGAAGTTCCACGAGGGCCTTCATCTGCGTAGGTAACAGCCGTATCGGGAGGTTTCATCTCACCATCAGGAAGGTGTCCTTGTTTGTCCCATGAGGCCAAGGCTCAAAACGGTAAACACAAAACACGAGTCTTTTATTTATTGTGTCTTTCTTCAGAAACATCAGATTATTTGATTTCCATATTTTCTGCTTTATTTGTATTAAATGGTAATAATAGCTTCATAAGTGATAACTAAGGCAATTTTTCAGCAAGCTTTATGTGGTGGGGGTAGGGATAGAAGAGGGCAGAGGGAGAGGCTAAGGAGAAGGATGCATGACTAGCACCTGCCAGCATATGGCAAGCTTTGTTTGGACTCAGGCTGGTGCTGACACATAAGAAACGATTCCTTCATTCAACAAATGTTTTTGAGACCCTCCCTGGTACCAGGCAGACAAGGTGTCAGAGACAAGAAGCACAATAGGGAGCAAAGACAGACACATTCTCTGCCCGTGTCAAGATTACTGTCTAAAGGGAGACCAAACATATAGTACCAAGTAGAAGATGGCGCCGGATGCTGCCAGTGAAGCCTCCCAAGGAGGAGCTGCTTGAGCCGGGACTGGACAGGTGAGGAGGACTCAGCGCGCTGCAGAGGGCGGTGAGGCTGGCGGCCAGAAGAATACTGCAGGCCGGCCAACTGGGGCAAGAGGGGTGTGGGCATTTGAGAAGCCTGACAAAAGGGCAGGAACACAGATGGCGCTGGAGAGGTGGATGTGGCCAGGAGATGCTGGACCTTGCAGCTGAGTGAAAGACTTTGGTCCTCTCGCTAACAATGGGATGCCATTAAAGGTTATTGTAAGCAGAATTCTACTAGTGTCACTTCAAAATTATATTTGTACAAAATATACTAAGAGGAAACATGGAAATCTTAATGAAAATAGTTCCCATGGAGTCTTCCAGGGTGGTATATGTACAATACGGTCCCTTTTAACGTGGAGTAAAAATGACCTGATTTGATGCAAAGAGAAAACTTAGTCACAATTTTCATTCATCAAACAAATATTTGTTGAGTACTTTACTGTATGTCAGACACGATTCTAGGTACTTGAGATTCATCAGAGAGAAAGTCAAGGACCTTTCCTTTGTGAAGTGTAATTCTAGTGATAAAGAGATAATACAGATAATAAGTAAGCAAGGTATTCAGTATTAAGGAAGATGAGTGTCACGGAAATGAGAAAAGATGAGTAGGGTTAAGGAGTATGAGAATGGCGGGGGGAGCGGGGGAGAGAGCCAGCAAGGGACCCTATTAAACAAGGTCGTTAAGGCCTCAATTGGAAGATGAAATTTGAGGATTTTGGTTGTCTTTTTAAAACTTTGACAGTTTCTGCTGAAATAAAAGAATTATTCTAGTACCATTTCTAGATAAACTTCAAGTTTAATGTCTGAGACAAAGAGATCAAAGGAAATATTATCTGTTGCTCAACTTACTGCTTCTGTATTTTCTGTCTTCTTGTAATGGTCCTTCCATTAACAACAACATTTTGAATACTGACTGATGATTTTATCGTACTTTCCATGTGGCAGTAATTTATTCATGGACAAAAGAAAACCAGCGTCAGCAGTGTTATATCTTTGGTTTCCTTCAGCTAGAAAATGCTGACAGATTTTTATTTTCAAAAGTCCTTATGCCAGAAAAGGTAAAAAGCCCAAAAGATATCTCGCAGTAACAGACAACAGCAGGAGGAGAAAATGAAGGGGGAGAGCACTTTACTAAAGTAATGGAACTTACATAATTGGGGCAAAATTAGTATTAGCTAATAGCCTTAATTACAAGTAAGCTTGTTTTTTTTTTTTGAGGAAGATTAGCCCTGAGCTAACTACTGCCAATCCTCCTCTTTTTGCTGAGGAAGACTGGCCCTGAGCTAACATCCATGCCCATGTTCCTCTACTTGATACGTGGGACGCCTACCACAGCATGGCTTTTGTCAAGCGGTGCCATGTCCGCATCCAGGATCCAAACTGGTGAACCCCGGGCCAAGAGAAGTGGAACGTGTGAACTTAACCGCTGGGCCACCGGGCCGGCCCCACAAGTAAGTTTCAAAAACAAGTTTTAAGGGGCCAGCCCCGTGGCCAAGTGGTTAAGTTTGCGCGCTCCGCTTTGGCAGGCCAGGATTTCGCCGGTTCGGATCCTGGGCATGGACATGGCACCATTCATTAAGCCATGCTGAGGTGGCATCCCACATGCCACAACTAGAAGGACCCACAACTAAAAATACACAACTATGTACCAGGGGGCCTTTAGAGAGAAAAAGCAGTAACAAAAAAAAAAAGATTGGCAACAGTTGTTAGCTCAGCAGCCAATCTTTAAAAAAAAAGAGTAATTCCCCAGGGTGCCAGTGACAACCTCTGCCTTCACATTGCAGGAATTTACATTTTTACAAGCCTTCTACTTCCCGGAATGACATTTTTCTTGTCTCTATGGTTATAATAAACTGAACCAGGAAAAATAGAGCACGAGGAGACAATATGGTTCTCCTGTAAAATATAAATGCTCCTTTTCTACAAAGCTACTAACTTTGTATGGAAGTTAAACTGGAATTTCAATTCCTGTATTGCATCGTGTTCGTGGAAAGCAGAGGAAGTTAGCCCCGTTTTAATGGGAAACGAAAAGAGACCAGTCTTTCACAAACACACATGGTAAGTAGATACTATTAAGCTTTCTGTTTGCCTGAAACTTAGGCTGACTCTGCATTTCACCTGTTAAATGTGTTTTTGTTTGCTGGTTTGTTTGTTTGTTTGTTTTTAAAGATTTTATTTTTTCCTTTTTCTCCCCAAAGCCCCCCGGTTCATAGTTGTATATTCTTCGTTGTGGGTCCTTCTAGTTGTGGCATGTGGGACGCTGCCTCAGCGTGGTTTGATGAGCAGTGCCATGTCCGCGCCCAGGATTCGAACCAACGAAACACTGGGCCACCTGCAGCGGAGCACGTGAACTTAACCACTCGGCCACGGGGCCAGCCCCTGCTTGTTTGTTTTTGAATCAGCAAAAGCATGATACTCTATCAGGGCTTTCTACTCCTAAATTCCTACTAGGAGGAATACAAAACTTTCTGTGTCCTGACCAGGTGCTACCAAAACTCAGTGCAGCAACGGTCACCAGGAACGCTTGAGCAGAGACGGCACGCACTCCCACCCCTCAGGAAACGGAAAAATCTTACTTTTCTTTCCTAGATTGTGATTTTATTAATATGGATATAAAAGGATTAAGTTGTTATAGACCATATTAATAAACTACACTTTTTTGCAGATTCTTTATAAACATAAAATGGGTCTAAATATGCAGGTATGTTGTAGTATACATAAGTACAGTAGGTCAGTCCATGCACTTATTAGTCATACTTGATATTATACGTAGAAAATCCTCCAAACACATTGCATTTAAAAGTTAACATCCAGTTTTATTTCACGTTCTTTTAAAAACTCCAAATCTTTTCCAGCTTTCAAAACCCTATCCAAACATTTCTAGCTCCAAGAAAACTTACCAGCTTCCTTCACTACTCTTCTTGCTGGGGCAGTTAACACCTGTGTTCTAAAGGACCTATCTGCATATGTGTCTCCCTGTGAGATTAGGAACTGGAGGGCAAGACACTGACCTCTGCAGCCCAGAGCCTAGGACAGCGCTGGCACAAAGCCCACGTTCAGCAAATGTTGAACTGAATTTCTGAACATAGATTCCAAACAAATGCAGTTAATAAAATGAAATCACACCAAGTATAAAGGAAAAATGAACTCCAGAGTTAAAAAGCATGTGTACTTGGATTATGGTTGTGTCTACTTTTTGAAAGAAACTTTTGATGATGATCCTGTACTTAGAAAAGTTTTATGTAATACGTCAAAAGAATTGTCTGAGGTTTTTTTCTTGTTGCTTCTTAAAACATCTGTGAGGGAGGGGCTGGCCCCGTGGCCGAGTGGTTAAGTTCGCGCGCTCCGCTGCAGGCGGCCCAGTGCTTCGTTAGTTCGAATCCTGGGCGCGGACATGGCACTGCTCATCAGACCACGCTGAGGCAGCGTCCCACATGCCACAACTAGAAGAATCCACAGCGAAGAATACACAACTATGTACCGGGGGTCTTTGGGGAGAAAAAGTAAAAAATAAAATCTTTAAAAAAAAAAAAAAAACATCTGTGAGGGAGTGACATCAGCATCAAGGCAGAGTAAGTTCTCCCGGTCATTTCTCCCCTCCAGCACACAATGAAAGGGACATTCATAATCCAACAGAGGACATACTAACACAACACAAAAAACGTCAGAGAGACCCACGCAGGCATACAATGGAGAGCGGAGAGGCTCTAGGCCCCCTCAGAGGAGATCGCATGGGGTAAGAGAAAACTTCACTCCCTCCCCTAAAGACTGAGCTGGGACCGCAGGTGGCCTCCGAGAGGGAAGAGACAGGGAAGGGGACACTCGTCGGCAGGAATATCAAGGATCCCTGAGGGCCCTTGCAATCTAGAGGGAAGCCCTCTACTGGAGCAAAAGCTTTGGCAGGGTGTGACCTTATAAAGCCAACAGGAGAGCAGATAGCAAGAGCAGAGCAAGAAAACCCCAAGAGCACCCAGGAGAAAGCACCCCTCCTGCCAACCGCCCAGCATGGCTCCAGTGCCTGGGACCTCAGCTGAAGGCAGAGGGCTCAGAATACATGGGGTCTTCCAGTGGCGATAGGCAGTAAGTGCAACCAAATAACACCTGGATGTGAAAAAACAGAGGCATTCCCATTAGCAATATCAAACATTATATTAGATCACCAGATCAGAGAGAAAATGAAAAGTAACCAGAAATCAGCCCTGAGGACACACAATATGTAATCTAAATGACAAAGAATTCAAAATAACTATCATCAAAAAACTCAATGAGTTCAAAGAGAATGTAGAGAAACAATTAAATGAGTTCAGGAGCTACTTCACAAAAGAGATTAAAACTATAAAGAAGAATCAATCAGAAATTTTAGAGATGAAAGACGCAATGGAAGAAATAAAACAAAATATGGATTCCCTGAATGCCTGTACTGACATCATAGAGGAGCGTATCAGCATAATCGAAGACAGACATATTGAAATGCTCCAGATAGAGGAGGAGAGAGAACTAAGACTAAAGATAAATGAGGAAAGTCTCTGAGAAATAGCTGACTCAATGAGGAAATGCAACATAAGAATTATAGGTATTCAAGAAGGAGGAGAGAAGGAGAATGGAGCAGAAAGCATGCTCAAAGAAAGAATAGCAGAGAACTTCCCAAACCGAGGGAAATCTGTGTGCAAGAGGCTTCTAGATCTCCTAGATTTGTCAATGTAAAAAGACCCACTGCAAGGCATATAGTAGTGAAACTGGCTAAAGTGGATGACAGAGAAAGAATACCAACGGCAGCAAGGCAGAAGAAAATAACCCACAAAGGAACCCCTATCAGGCTTTCAGCAGATTTCTCTGCAGAAACCTTACAGGCTATGAGAGACTGGAATGACATATTCAAATATTTGAAGAACAAAAACTTTCAGCCAAGAATACCCTATCCAGCAAACATATCCTTCAGATATGAGGGAGAAATAAAAGCTTTCCCACACAAACATAAGCTAAGGGAGTTCATAGCCATGAGACACCTCCCTACAGGAAACCCTCAAGAAGGCCCTCATACCTGAAAAAAAGAAAAGAGAAAGGGGTTACAAAGCACAGAGTAAGGAGATAAATAGGTAGACAGAATCAAGACAGGACAGCAAATACTCAAGTATAGGATTAAAGACAAAGGGAAGGAAAACACCAAAAACAAAGATAATCTTGTCATTTTAACCACAAACTCATAAAACAAAGTGGAATAGATGTGAGAAAAACAACTTAGGAGGGGAAGAGAAAAGGGACTGAAGAGAAAAGGGACTGATCAGTTTAGTCTAAGGAAATAAGAGGCCATCAGAAAAGGGACGATCTTCTACACTAAACAAAGAAGCAGAACAGAGACACAAAGAATAAATAAGGAGAAAACAAAGACACACAAAATAAAAAACTACATTAATTGACTGGTAGACCAAAATACACAGGACAAGAAACTAAGGAAATGCAGGAGAACCGGAAAACGAGTGATAAAACGGAGCATTAAGCCCTCATATATCGATAATCACCAAAAACACAAATGGACTGAATTCTCCAATAAAAAGACACAGAGTGGCAAGATGGATTAAAGAACAAGACCCAATAATTGGCTGCCTGCAGTAAACACATCTCAGCTCCAATGACAAGCACAGGCTCAGAGTGAAGGGATGGAAGACGATACTCCAAGCTACTGGCAAACAAAAGAAAGCAGGTGTGGCAAGACTTATATCAGACAAAGTAGGCTTCAAGATAAGACAGGTAAAGACAGACAAAGAGGGGAAGCATATAATGATCAAAGGGACATTCCATCAAGAAGAAATCACACTTATAAATATCTATGAACCCAACACAAAGGCACCAAAGTACACAGAAAATATTAACAAACCTAAAGAAGATATTAATAACAACACAACAATAGTAGGGGACCTCAACACTCCACTCAAATCAATGGATAGATCATCCAGACAGAAAATCAACAAGGAAACAGTGGAATTAAATGAAAAGCTAGACCAGTTGGACTTAACAGACATATATAGAACACTCCATCCAAAAATAGTAGATTACATATTCTTCTCAAGTGCTCATGAAACATTCCCAAGGACAGACCATATGTTGGGAAACAAAGCAAGCCTCTATAAATTTAAGAAGATTGAAATAATAACAAGCATCTTTTCCAATCACAATGCTATAAAGCTAGAAATTACTTACAAGAAAACAGCTGAGAAAGGGACAAAGATGTGGAGACTAAACAACATGCTATTGAACAAGCAATGGATCATTGAAGAAATTAAAGGAGAAATCAAAAAATATCTGGAAACAAATGAAAATGAAAACACTCCATACCAACTCATAAGGGATGCAACAAAAGCCATACTAAGAGGGAAATTCATCGTAATACAAGCTCACCTTAACAAACAAGCAAAATCCCCAATAAGCAATCTCAAATTAAACCTAATTGAATTAGAAAGAGAAGAACAAACAAAGCCCAAAGTCAGCAGAAGGACATAAATAATAAAAATCAGAGCAGAAATAAATGCTATTGAAACAAAAAAGGCAGTAGGAAAGATCAATGAAACGAAGAGCTGGTTCTTTGAGAAGATAAATAAAATTGACAACCCCCTACCTAGACTTACAAAGAAAAAAGAGAGAAAGCTCAGATAAATAAAATTAGAGATGAAAGAGGAGAAATATCAATGGACACCACAGAAATACAACAGATTATAAGAGAATACTACAAAAAACTATATGCCAACAAAACGGACAATCTAGAGGACATGGATAAATTCTTAGACTCTTACAACCTCCCAAAGCTGACTCCAGAAGAAACAGAGAATGTGAATAGATCAATCAGAAGTAAAGAGATTGAAACAGTAATCAAAAGCATCCCAAAGAATAAAACCCCAGGACCAGATGGCTTCCCTGGGGAATTCTACCAAACTTTCAGCTATTCCAAAAACTTAGGGAAGATGGAACACTTCTAACACATTCTATGAGGCCAATATCACTCTGATACCAAAGTCTGACAAGCACAACACAAAAAGGGAAAACTACAGGCCAATATCGCTGTTGAACATAGATGCAAAAATCCTCAACAAAATATTGGCAACCCAAATACAGCAATACATCAGAAAGATCATACATCATAGTCAAGTGGGATTCATACCAGGGACACAGGGATGGTTCAATATCCACAAATCAATCAATGTGGTACAGCACATCAACAAAATGAGGAATAAAAACCACACGATCATCTCAATAGATGCAGAGAAAGCATTTGATGAGATCCAACAGCCATTCATGATAAAAACTCCTAACAAAATGGGGATAGAAGGAAATCACCTCAACATAATAAAGGCCATATATGACAAACCCACAGCCAACAATATACTTAATGGGGAAAAACTGAACACCATCCCTCTAAGAACAGGAACAAGACAAGGATGCCCACTATCACCACTTTTATTCAACATGGTACTGGAAGTTTTGCCAGAGCAATTAGGCAAGAGAAAGGGATCAAAGGAATCCAAATAGGGAGGGAAGAAGTGAAACTCTCACTGTTTGCAGACGACATGATCTTACATATAGAAAACCCTAAAGAATCCATCGGAAAACTATTAGAAATAATTAACAACTGCAGTAAAGTTGCAGGGTACAAAATGAACTTACAAAAATCAGTCACATTTCTGTACTCTAATAACGAACTTACAGAAAGAGAACTCAAGAATACAATTCCATTTACAATCGCAACAAAAAGAATAAAGTACTTAGGAATAAATTAACTAAGGAGGTAAAGGACTTATACAATGAAAACTATAAAACATTATTCAAAGAAATAGATAATGATGGGAAGAGAGTCTATGTATGTGGATAGGAAGAATAAACATAGTTAAAATGTCCATACTACCCAAAACAATCTACAGATTCAGTGCCATCCCACTCAGAATCCCAACGACATTCTTCATGGAAATAGAGCAAAGAATCCTAAAATTCATGAGGCAACCAAAGACCCCGAATTGCTAAAGCAATCCTGAGAAAAAAGAACAAAGCTGGAAGCATCACAATCCCTGGCTTCAAAATGTACTACAAAGCCATAGTGATCAAAACAGCGTGGTACTCGTACAAAAACAGGCACACAGATCGATGGAACAGAACTGAAAGCCCAGAAATAAAACCACACATATACAGACAGCTAATCTTCAACAAAGGAGCCAAGAACATACAATGGAGAAAGGCAATTCTCTTCAATAAATGGTGTTGGGAAAACTGGACAGCCACATGCAAAAGAATGAAAGTAGACCATTATCTCATACCACACACAAAAATAAACTCAAAATGGATCAAAGACTTGAAGGTAAGTCCTGAAACCATAAAACTCCTGGAAGATAATATAGGTAGTACACTCTTTGACATCGAACTTAAAAGGATCTTTTCAAATACCATGTCTTCTCAGGCCAGGGAAACAAAAGAAAAAATAAACAAGTGGGAGTTCATCAGACTAAAGAGCTTCTGCAAGGCAAAAGAAACTAGGATCAAAATAAAAAGACAACCCACCAATTGGGAGAATATATTTGCAAATCATATATCTGATAAGGGATTAATCTCCATAAAATATAAGGAGCTCACACAACTGAACAACAAACAAACAAACAGCCCAATCAAAAATGGGCAGAGGAGGGGCTGGCCCGGTGGCGCAGCACTTAAGTTTGCACATTCTGCTTTGGCGGCCTGGGGTTTGCGGGTCTGGATCCCAGGTGGGGACCTATACACCACTCGGCAAGCCATGCTGTGGTTGGCGTCCCACATATAAAGTAGAGGAAGATGGGCACGGATGTTAGCTCAGGGCCAGTTTTCCTCAGCAAAAAGAGGAGGATTGGCAGCAGATGTTAGCTCAGGGCTAATCTTCCTAAAAATAAATAAATAAAAAAATTTTAAACTGGGCAGAGGATATGAACAGACATTTTTCCAAAGAAGATATACAGATGGCCAATAAACACATGAAAAGATGTTCAACATCACTAATCATCAGGGAAATGCAAATCAAAACCACACTAAGAT
Source organism: Equus przewalskii (assembly GCF_037783145.1). Lineage (NCBI taxonomy): Eukaryota > Metazoa > Chordata > Mammalia > Perissodactyla > Equidae > Equus > Equus przewalskii. Next base: position 33,506,361 of record NC_091837.1, on the reverse strand, counting down.
ACCACCTTACCCCTGTTAAATTGGCTATAATCACTAAGACTAAAAATAAATGTTGGAGAGAGTGTGGAGAAAAGGGAACCCTCATACCTGCTGGTGGGAATGCAAACTGGTGCAGCCACTATGGAAAACAGTACGGAGATTCCTCAAAAAGCTAAAAATAGAACTACCATATCCAAAGTAACATATGCACCCCTATGTTCATTGCAGCACTATTCACAATAGCCAAGACATGGAAACTATCCAAGTGCCCATCAACTGATGACTGGATAAACAAGATGTGGTATATATATATACACAATGGAATACTGCTCAGCCATAAAAAAAAGAAAAAATCATCCCATTTGCAATAACACGGAAGGACCTGGAGGGAATTATGTTAAGTGAAATAAGCCAGATTGAGAAAGACAAACACCAGATGATTTCACTCGTATGTGGAATATAAACAAGCACATGGACAAAGAAAACAGTTCAGTGGTTACCTGGGGAAGGCGGGTGGGGGGAGGGGAGGAGACAAGGGGTGAAGGGGCGCACCTCTGTGGTGACAGACAAGAAATTGCACAACTGAACGGGAGTGAATTCACTGGGGACATCTTCGTTTGCTCCGGCTGTCGTAACAATGGACCACAGGCTGGGTCGCTTCAACACAGAAATTTATTTTCTCACAGTTCTGGAGGCCAGAAGTCCAAGATCAAGGTGTCAGCAGGGTTGGTTTCATTCTGAGGCCTCTCTCCGTGGCTTGAAGATGGCCGTCTTCTCACTGTCCTCACATGGTCTTCCCTCTGTGTGTATCTGTGTCCTAACTTCTTCTTCTTCTAAGATCAGTCAGACTGGATTAGGGCCTACCCTAATGACCCTCATTTTAACTCAATTACCTCTGTAAAGGCCTTATCTCCAAACACAGGCCTGTGGTGATGTACTGGGTGTTAGGACTTCAACATACGAATTTTGGGGAGACACAGTTCAGCCGAAAACATCAGGGAAGGCAGGGAGGGGCACAGAGAAGAGGACTCTTTCTAACAGAAGAGATAACATGTGTGAATTGAAAGAGGATGGTGTAGCATGTTGAAGAGAAATTGCATGAAACTAAACCCTTTTGCAGTACAGATTATAAAGGAAGAATAGCAAAAGGTGAAACCAGAGAGGGAAGTAGAGGCAAATCAAGCCAGGTAAGGCCTTATATGATAGTCTAAATACTAAGCAATTAGAGTTTATCCTAAGGGAATGGGAAACCATTGTAGAATTTCAAGCAGGATGTACATGCAGCAAGATTGAACTCCATTTTAGAAAATTCACTCTGTCCACATTATAAGGAGATTTTTGGAGGCAGAGTGAGCACTTGGATGGTGTGTGAAGTAAGACAAGTGAGAAAGGCTGATGGCTTGAGTCCTGCCATGAGGATGCAAGAAACCAATACACAATGGAAAGCTAATCAATGGACTTGGTCAAGCGACTGATGGGGGCAAGAAGGAAAAGGATTCCCATGTTACCAGTAAATGCGTAGATAATGGTGAGGGAAGATGACAAAGTCAGAATGGACCTCTTGAATTTGAGGAACCTGCGGGACCGCCGGTACACCTTGGTTACTGCTAGTACTTATTGCCTATGAAACTCTTACTATACATCACAGAGTGTGCCGAGAACTCTACAGACGTTATCATACACCCTTCTACAGACGTGGAAGCTAAGCCTTAATGAGATAATATAACTTGGCTGTGACCCCATGTCCCTTCCACACTCTAACCGCCCCCACTCCTAACCCTAGGGGCACCACTATCCTGACCTCTGATACCATAGATTAGTTTTGCCTATTTTTGACAGGAATCAAAATCGTATATGAATGAAATCATACAGTGTATGCACTCTTTTGTGTATGTCTACATGCACTTTAAAGTCTGCAATTTAGTTTAGGGGGGAAAAAGTCTGTTGCAGACAGAGACATAAATATAATCTCATGAACTCATTATCCTATACTCTAAGGACTCCTAACATGGATACATAGTACTTGCATGTTTGTATTCGGACTTACACCCAGGTAAAATCAGCCATGCGAAATGCATCCAGGGAAGGATGAGGTTCACCTTCGTGTTGCATCCTTTTGAAGAGACTGAGTCACCCACCCAGACTGACTGTAACAGATCTCCTCATGGGCATTATAGATTAGGATGTAAATAGCATGGCGAGAGAGGTTTTAAAGCGAAAGTTCTATTGCAGTAGCTTAAAGTAAATTGAGATAAGCTTTGCATAATAATAAATTTGACGTTGACTCTAATTATCGTTTCTCAAAGTAATCCCTTTTTCTAGATAGCAATCTTTCACAGGGCTAGGGAACTGAAAGTGACTTTAGAAAGTGTTTTGAATGTGTTGTAAAAACAATAGAAATGTCAGTAGGAAATAGGCTTTTTAACTAGTTTTAAAAACTCTTTTCTAAAACAATTTTATAGAAGTTGTGCATTTAACTCCAATATTTGACTGCATGTTCATTATACTATATAATTTTACCTTGTACTCGTGTAACTCTGAGTTCTTTTCTTACCTGGACCTAAGAATTTCTTGGTGGGGTGGGGATGAGTCTTATTTTTAGGATAAGAGGGTTTCGGCCCTGACGGCTGTCTCCCTGTGAGTTACCCCACTGTTGCTTTCAATCACAGTACAGCATACGCTCCCAGACCCCCAGTGGATGCTTGAAACCGCAGAGTACCAAACACTGTTTATATACTATGCTTTTTTCCTATACATACATACCTATGATAAAGTTTAATTTATAAATTAGGCACAGAAAGAGATTAACGGTGCTTTGGGGCCATTATTAAGTAAAATAAGGGTGACCTGAACACAAGCACTGCAATACCTGGACAACTAACCTGATAACCGAGGCAGATCTGACTAACGGGCCGGTGGTGTGTACAGCATGGATCCGCTGGGCAGAAGGAAGAGTCGTGTCGCAAGGAGGATGGAGTGGGACGACAAGAGATTTCATCATGCCACTCAGAATGGCGCACAATTTAAAACTTGTTATTTCTGGAACTTTCCATTTAATATTTTCAAACCTGGGTTGCCTGCGGGTAACCGAAAGCACAGAAAGTGAAGCTGCGGATGATGGGGGGGCTACTACATAAAAAACGATAAAAAATATTTTACTTGGAAAATGAAAACAATCATATTTGCAAATTTACTGTCATCAAACTTTTAAAGTTGCCCAATGCTTGAAAAGGGGCCAGGGTGGGGGGCAACTTATCTATTCACTGGAGTTCTCCAAAAGAGGAAGTTCTATTTGTTTGTTTAGAATAGTTAAGATATAACTCCATTCCAGAGAAGATGCACATCCTTTTTTAGCATAATGAATTCTTTTTTTTTTTTCAATAGTTTTTGGTGAGGAAGATTGACCCTGAGCCAACTTCTGTTGCCAATCTTCCTCCTTTTTTCTTTTCTCCCCAAAGCCCCAGTACATAGTGTATATCCTAGTTGTAGGTCATTCTAGTTCCTCTCTGTGGGATGCCACCACAGCAGGGCTTGACGAGCAGTATGTAGGTCTGCACCCAGGATCTGAACCGGCGAACCCTGGGCCACCAAAGTACAGTGTGCAAACTTAACCACTCGGCCACAGGGCTGGCCCCAGCATAGTGAATTCTTTGTGCAAACTCCTACTGCAAATCTTTTGATCACAAGTTCCTCTTAAATCTCTAACATTCCTCATTATATTTTGATGTCTGTCTCCTAGAAAAGAGCCAACAATTAGCAATGGCCTTCTTGTTGAACCAAACAAGCTTCTGATTACAATCTTAAAGAATCCACTTTTGAGAAAAGAATCAAACACCTGTGACCAAAATTTTGACTGCAGGACGCCATGCCTCTAAGCGGGTGGGAAGCAGCAACCCCGGGGGAGAGGTGAAGTCAGGTTATTTTTCAGCGGGGGAACTCTGCAGCCGATGTGACAGCTGAGTTTCTCTGTTATATGTTTAATTTTCTTTTTCAAAGTCAGATAGGAATCTATAAAAGTACTCAGATTTTAGCTACTTTTTACTTTGCTCTTGCTCCAGTCATTTCCATATTTATTTCCTGTCATAAGTGACGTGTATATTTCAGTCCCTTCACTCATTTAAGACTGGAGTTCCATAAGCATCTCGGGCTTATTTAGAACTCTTAAACTTGTTAGGTGCAGAGCTCAAGTTCTAAGTATATATTGTTTAATTAACCAACCATTCTTTAAGCAGGATAACTGGATAAACATTAGTAACATTTCAATAATAAATTAGAGAATCACAGACCTGAAGATCATCATTGACTGCAACTTTATATACAGTACAGAAAAGGGATAAAACAATAAAGACTACACCCAAACTAGGGCTTTTATTGATCACTATTAGGATATTCTAAATGCAAACTAGAATTTTCTTATTCATTTCTAAGCTTTTCTTTTTGAAAAATCTGATTTATTCCAAATTTGCCAACCAACACTTTAATAAAACTTCCTGATACTTGAGTAACTATGTCTAAAAGGATTAGACTGAGAACTAAATCCCCATCTGCCAGCATGTCTGAATTTGCCTCCTTCCAAATTATATGTCAGGCACCAGTGGTGAAGCAAAGATGAGAAGAAAAGAGTACACATTTGAAAGGAAAAGCCCGTTCCATGCTTCCTAAGCAACAAATCGGAACTGACTTTAACTAGTATTTTATTGTGTGAAATGAGGATGATAAAAAGTCTCATTAATAAGAACCCATTTAGTAAAGCACAAGTTCCCTGTTATTTTAGAACAAATCTCTTTGCCTGACTCTTACACACAATAAATAAATCATTATTTCCTGTTTTGCCTTTGATCTTCTCTGATTAAAAACCACAACACTCATTTATCTAAAATATTAGGTGGACAGATACGGAGTGAAAAAAAATTCACAAATACCATAAAATCTCATTTTCGGTCTGGCTGCCTACAAATCTTTAACCAGACCAACCAACTCGGAGGAAAATTGGGTAATTTGCATTTCCCTGCCTGCTTTCTGGTGCAATATTAAAAGGCAAGCCAGCAACAGACCCTAGAGGAGAATCTAAGCCCTAAACCAATGAAGAAAAGAGCAATCTTATTTGTGCTCTATGGATATTAAGCCGCTTCTCCCCATTTCTCATCTGATGTAATTATAGTATGTTTGCCACAGGAAGTCCTTACTTTGAATCTTCTAAATACTATTTCTAGCAAACCTACAATTCCATGCAGTGACATGTATAAAGAAGAGTTCACTACCTTCAGTTTTTGCTCAACCCCTTCCGTAATTAACCTGGGAAACAGCTCTCTAACACAGCACAAAGAGAGGACTCAAGGACACTTGGAAAATGGTCCCCAAAGTGAAAAATCTACAGCTCGCTCATTGACCTGCTGAGGCCGGGTCCCGGGAAGCATCCTCAAAGCCTCTTGACCTGACAGGTAATCTGAGGGGCAGAGCTCATTAGTTCTCTACTGGGGCGGTCCAGTGTGACAGCCTGACATCCAGTCCTGCTCATGTAGGTGAACAGCTCTGCGTCCAACGCTCTAGTCTACTCGACTCTGGAAAGATCCTTGACACCAGTTGTTAAAGAGTTTACTTAAGTTGCCAAAAACATTGGATATCATGTCTGTTCCTGTGTCTCTAGTGTCACAGTTCTCATTAACTTTGGAATGATAGAGGGAAGGACATAAAGAGAGAAAGAGATCACAAAATTTTGGAAAATTCTATATACCTTTGTCATTGCTTAATTCTGCATCTCTCTAGAGACATTTTACCTCCTTAGATTTCACTTCATCTGTTTCCCTTCCTATCTTTCAGTCCTGCTCTGCCCCTATTCTCCACTACACATCTCTACAAAATACGTAATAGGGCTTCTCCTGTCTCCTAAACCTCACCACGTTCAAGAATAGCTTATTCTAGGGGCTGGCCCTGTGGCACAGCAGTTAAGTTCACATATTCCGCTTCTTGGCAGTCCAGGGTTCGCCGTTTCAGATCCCGGGTGCGGACATGGCACCGCTTGGCAAAAAGCCATGCTGTGGTAGCATCCCACGTATAAAGTAGAGGAAGATGGCGTGGATGTTAGCTCAGGGCCAGTCTTCCTCAGCAAAAAGAGGAGGATTGGCAGTAGTTAGCTCAGGACTGATCTTCCTCAAAAAAAAAAAAAAGAAAAGAATAGCTTATTCTACTAATCAGTTTCCATGTCTCCAAAAAGTACTGCTATTTCCCATTTGTGATAACTATTAAACAGGCCATACTCTCTGCAAAGAGTCAGAAAGGATATATTATGCTAGGTCTTTCTGTGAGAATTATTTTCATTACTCATCTTAGTTTTTCACCACTTTAAGGTGGCAGAGGTGGAGCAGGGAGCGGGGAAGGCAAGGAGGGCAGGAAATGATGATTCAAAGGACTGAGCAAAAACTGACGGTGCTTCTGAAGGATGCACAGGAAGAACAGTTAATTCCGACACAGAGCTCAATATGTGCAGTCATTGTTCTAAGGTCCTTACTCATCCTGATGTCTTTAAGCCTCACAGTAAGGCATGAGATACACTATGACGGTTCCCAGTGAGGAAATCAAGTCGCTGGGAGGCTAACTTACCTGCCCAGAGTCCCACAGTCGGTAGGAGAGCTGGCATTCCAGCCCAGGCAGTCTGGGCCAGAAATCCTGCCCTGCACCACCGATTTGTTTCTTTCAAAGTTAACAGAGTTGATTAGTTCGATATTGGTAAGGCTGAAAGTGAAATAAATTCACAGTGACTTATGACAAAAATGCCCTAATTCTTTTGTGATCAATATATGAACTGTAACAGTTGAGACACATACTAATTTAACCGATATTTTTGACATTTATTGCTAATACAAAGCAATCGCTCAATGTTGTCCAGGATGATGTTCATTTTAGAAAACATGGAATATATTTTATAGTTTTTGGATTTGGGGTCAGGATGACCGTATGCCCTGGTTTGTTCAGAAAAATCTGTTTTTACCTGCTGTTCAGGCATGATTGTTAATAGCACTTCCTTTCACTTTCAAAAGTGTCCCATTTTTTAAAATAAAGTACATAGTTGTCCTACCTATGCACAACTATGCACGAGTCAAATTGCATTAAATTCTGCTCTGATCTCTTCATCATATTATTTTTCAGGTCATTCTTTAGAGCAACTCCAGAAGCCATGATCTATGTCAACAACCACCAATGGCTGTTTGCTGTCCAGCATGTATTCTGCTATTTTTATGTACATATTTTTCTTGTTATATGGTCTCATCCTCAAGCTTTCTACTTAACAAGAATCTTTCACTTACTTTTTTCTACCTATGAAATTTATTAGGACTAATAATTAACTCTAAAACCTACAAAAGACAACAATCAATATAAAACAAACACCCTCCTCCTCCACCTCAAAAAATACATAATAATAAAATTTCTGTGCAACTAAACCTACAGAAAGTTATCTCTGTAAACGCTATTTTATAATCACACATGCTTATAAAAGGGAGCCTTCTTCTGACCTTGTCTTCTCAAACATTTTCCAGGACTTGGTACATCACCACGTGAACTTTAAAGGATGTTTTATTCATCTTCTTAGAAACAACATCTGCATAAAAGCTGGCAAATGCTGCATTTGGTTTTGATAATTCTGACTCTTTCATTTCCTCATCCTAAAATCAGTTGTTTTCACCATCGTGAGCCCAGGTATGCCTTTTCCCATTTCTCTTTTTTCTGCCTCTTCCCACCTTCAAACACTTCATTTCCTACTAGTCCTTTTGCCAGATCACTGCTTCTCCTCTCCCAGTACTTTCTAGTCTATAATAGCTACCCCAATGACATTTCTATCCTGAAAGATCCCATCGTCACTCTTTGGTAACAAGCCACTATCAATTTCACTCTCAGATCATGCTCCCCAAAATGCCTCTGACTCAGCGATTGCCTTAGTAGGCCTATGCTGTCTCTGTATCCCTTTATAATTCTCTGAAGAATTACTTTCTTTCGGTCCGCTTCCACAAACTCCTGCCCTCCCTGCCCTCGGACCGAATTCATCTGTCCAATCAGAAGGAGAGTCTACCTGGGAACCTCAACTGGCGCATTAGGCTTCCCAGCCCCTGGGCTTCATTCATCCTATTGCTGACGAGCATCTCTGGGAAACAGACCTACAGAAGGAAGGGAGGAGATTCTTGCCCTCTCTGTAGGTTAGTTTACACCGGCCCTGAAGCATTGGATTTTATTACTTCACCCTTAGCTCAGTCTACATAATTACAGACCTTGGAGGGGACAGTTGATCGCTAGTCCTGGAAAGTCGCTCATGACAGTGGTGAATTAGCATGAGAGAGACAACTGTCCACTGTATCCTGCTTAGGGATTTCAAAGTTTTGACAATATTGTCTCTTTCCTAGACAGCATGGGTTCTTCAGATCTTAGTATTTAAACTTATCTTGATTACGATACCCAATACAGAACGGTATTCAGCCTTAATTTCCCTATAATATACCTTCTCCTACCATATTTTAGCACCACTAAATGGCCTCAGTTATCCAAAGATAGGTTTAATCTCACTATGATAATTCCACATCATTAGAGTTCTCTATAAAAGTTGCTTGGATGTATGGCACCTTTTTGGGAGAACTCGTAATAAAGTCTGAAGATCACGTTTAATAGAAAGAAGTGGATTTCATTAAAGAAATAAGGAAAGTAATTACAGCTTCAGAGTCACATGGCCAAAAAGAAATTATATATTCCATCCTATAACGACGTTTTAAACAGTCATTTCTTCCTAATTACCTGTTACCTTGTTCCTTCATGAAAATGGTCTTATTTGAGATAAGAAAAAAGATGAAATCATTGCAAGCAGAGAATGGATTGTATCATATATTTTAAAGCTATTGATGTGATACTGAAGACAAGCACATGTTCGCTAATGTAGACCAGAAGTGGACCAAATCTTAACCAGGAAAAGGGAGTGTAGCTCTGTGTGTCAGCTTTACAATTAGGCTTCTGTCAGAATTTCAGCATCCTCTCTGTCTTTTATGGACAGAGACCGTATTTCATAAGACAAAAATCGGTATGCTTGGGGTAAAACATTTCAAGATGAAACTCTACTCAAGAGTCAGAAATATGCAGTAGCCAGGCCTCTGGGAAGACCACGAGAACTCAAAAACAGCAACAAAAGTAAGACGCCTCGACTAATTCAATTCCATTTCCCCAAATACTAGCCTTTCATTTAATTTAGAAAATATCTATTTTATTAAGAATAATTTTTAAAAAGCAGTCTTAGGCCAAACCACATACTACATGAGGTTTTATACATTATGCTTTTCCAGCTGTGGTCTGCATTTGTAGAATAAGCTGAAACTTTATCGTATGCCATAGAGTAAATCATAAGACTGCATTATCCCCATGAGTCACAAATACAGACAGAGGACAAAGAAGGAAAAAATACAGTTGATCTCAGTTTGGTCTCACTGAAAACAATACTTGTTCTTACTGTCACTTTGCGTTAGGTAAAATAGGAATGTCTAAAAAACATTTTTAAAGGAATTTATTTTTAAGTAGACACAAGCAGAGGCTCTCATATCAAATAAACTTTTTTACTTTAAGCTTTTCGAATTGCAATATTGTACTGAAAGTCAGTAGAAATATTTAATAGCCTCTCTCAAGGACTCTTTCCTTAAAAGAAAACAAACTACAAAACAAGCTCACTGGCACCACTTCAAACTGGGCAGCTAGATATTACAATCTCTCTGTCCCCGCCCAAATTATAGCCTCAACTCAGGGTCACTTGACTAAGCGACATTTCTGTAAGACACAAAAGCTACTGATTCATCAGGAAAGGCCTGGGCTCTATTTTTACCTCCTATGTCCACTCCTGCGCATAGTGTTTGTAGTAACAACAGAGAGAAATCATCATCGATCAGCAGGTGAGAGACAAAAGAAAACAGAATCATTATGAGCATATAAAGAGGAAAACAACAAACCCAGAACTTGGTGTGATGCTACTGACCACATTCCTTAGGGGCCTAACCTCTGCGCTCCTGAAACAGAGCAGAGACGATGAGGTGCTGGGAGGAGCCAGCGACCTCACTGTTACCTGTCTGTGCTCTAGCCAAGAGGAGGCCAAGCCTGCTGTCATCACACAGCCACTCAGGCTAAGAATTGACTTCACACCTGATGAGAAGCTTCCAGAGCCCATTGCACAGCAGCCCTTTCTGTTTAGACATGGTCCTCTTTGTGCAGCGGCCGGAATGGATTTAGCAATTGGTTTTGTTGAGCCTGGAACCTTTGTTATACTGCATGAGGACTATGTTAACTAAAGACACAAAGGGCCTCAAATATAGACAGAAAAGATTGTGGGAGACCGAGTTAGAGAGGGTCAAGAGAAAGCTCATCAGGAAATTTTAAAATTTAGCACTAGTCCTTTATTACCTTGTGATGCCAATGATGCAATCAGAATTGGTAGGAAGGTCTAGTCTGCTCCGTTGTTTGAATTTGGGTCTGAGGACCCAATAATTCATAACAAGGCTCATATTCTTTTGAAACAGTTCCAGAAGCTGTGGTTGTTGAACTCAGTAGGGGAAGGAATTCCATCTGGCCCTACTCATGATTTTCCTCCAAGAGTAGTAATGAGGATTAATAAAAAGCATGGCTGGGTAGAAATCTTATTAGTCTACCAAGGGTGAATGGGCACTGGCCAATTTGTGAAGGAAGCTAAAATTAAATTCTTAATATAATTAATGTCAATTAAATGCATATAATAAAGAATGACCACCCTGGAATTAATCTATTTAATAGTTAAAATATAATCAAATTGGTCTGTTCTACAAATGGAGCTCTCCTTCCTTTCTAATTAAACACTTTTTTATGAAGCTGGATTTCCCAGATGCCTGGAATTTTTTTCAAGTTTTGTAGGTATGTCTTCAAAACGAAAGGGACTTGGCTATTTCTTATAATAGGAAAATTGGTTTCTTATCTTAGTAATTGCCAATTAAGTTCATAACCCTAGAGAATTTCAAGGACAGAAGATCAAACTAAAATCAGAAAGGAAAATTAACCAATATTAGGGTTCCCGCAATTATAGAGAGAGAGCACTATAGTGTTTTGTAATCTATGCTGCTGCTGCTGGCCTGACTGGATCTGGCAGTGCCATCTGGGGGTGGAACACCCCAGTAGAGAACCAGTAGATACTCCAGTCACCCCAGCCACCCAAGAAGAGTGTGTGTGTGCCCACCAGCTGCGTATCTCTTCTCGTTTGCCTTGCTATGCTCCAGCCCCAATGACCTCAACTTCCATGTACATTCCTCATCGCCATCATTTTCCAGTCTTTAAAATTACATTCTCCGATATCCTCTGAATTGTCCTGAGTTACTGAGCCCTAAATTAGAAGCTGCACTTTCACAGGAGACACACTATCTCCAAGAAGAGGGATTGCCTCACAATGAGGTCATGGAAACTCTAGCTTTACAGTTTGAAAAACAAAAGTATTTCCTTTCTCTTTCACCTCTCGGGGATTTTTTCTTTAGAAGAGATAAAATCTGACAAAGTGAAAATAGAAGCAACTGACAGGGCAGAACCTGACCCTGATTAGCATTTCTCTGTGCTTCTTCAATGCTTCCGTTTCTATTTCTTATTGTAAGAAACTGTCTTGTGTGATAAGGTTTAACCAGAGTCAATTATTTTGTTTCCCAGTTTTGGAAAAGAAAGTTTACCCACTGCTGCCTTCCCTCCTCCCATGAACATTTATAGGGCGTGTGCTGGGCACTGAGGGCATGAAGATGAGCCGCCCGTGGGCTCTGGGGAGGCTGCAGTCCAGTGTGGGGCGGGGGAGGCAACAGAGTAGCAGCGTCACCATCCCGGGGAATAAACGGAGGGCTGCAACAGGCCCAGGGTTTACAGGGAGCACAGAGAACATAAACTGGGGAGCCAGACTGGAAGAGAAGAGAAAGGGTATCAGGGCAGGCTTTCCAGACAATGTAACCAGCGGCCCAATCCCCAAGCAGATAGGACTCAACCAGCTGAAGGCTGGGGAGAAGGCTCTTCAGGCACAGGAAGTAGGATGTGTACAAAGAGGGCAGCGTGGCGGTGAAGAAGGAAGGGCTCTGTTAGGTTATGCACATTTTACCACATCTTAAAAAAAGCAGCAGCAGCATGGATCTTGGAGTGAGGCCACTATTTTTCACTTGGGCAAATTACTTTCTCTCTGTGTCTCAGTCTCCAAATCTGTAATATGAGAAGCAGAACAGTACCTCCTTGTAGGAGTAAACGCTTGGGTGTAATCCACGTCAAGCACTCAGCCGAGCTGGCTTTCGAGGAAGCACCCGATAAACGTTAGCCGTTATTATTGTGCACAGACCCAGGGACAAGTGAGGGCAGTGTACCTCCAAGGGCAGAGTGAGTGTAGGTTCCCTTCTCCAAAGGAAAAGTCCAGGAGGCAGGAGAAGGAACCCAGAAGAGAGAACTGAGCTGAAGGTTATCAAAAATGACATTTTGAAGGGGACAGCTGGTGGCGCAGCAGTTCGGCTCCCACTGCACTTCAGCGGCCCGGGACTCGCCAGTGGGGATCTCAGGTGTGGACCCATGCACAGCTCGTCGGGCCATGCTGTGGCAGGCATCTCACATATAAAGCAAAGGAAGATGGGCACGGATGTTAGTTCAGGGCCAGTCTTCCTCAGCAAAAAGAGGAGGATTGGCGGCAGATGTTGGCTCAGGGCTAATCTTCCTCAACAAAAAGAAAATGGCATTTGAAGATACCACTTTTTCCTTCCTGAGGCCTCACTGAGCTGTAAGTGTGCACTGACGGTGCGTCCTGAAAGCTACCTACACTTTAACTTGGGAACAACTTGTTGGTGCAAATGGCCCTGTCTTCCAGAGCAGAAATGCGCCTTCTGAAGGGCAGACTGATCACACTGCTCTCAGTGTGCCTTCCATAACCAGGCCTGAGAAGGAGTGCAGTCCTAAACCCACGGATGCCAAACATCCCCATGAAACCTGGGTCTGTTACACGCACGCCACCGGACGGTCTGTGGATGGAGGGATGTTATATTGTGATGCTACATGCCGTATGGGAAGGAATGACAAGACGACAGTCTAAGGAAATATGAGGACGAGTCCTTCCCATAAGAAAATGGTACAGAAATGTTAGAACATTGGAGACTTGAGTTGCCTTATGTCTTAGTTTCCTCGTTGGAAAAATCAGGCTGGATGTTTCCTAAAGACCCTTGGGACCTCGACTGTCCTGTGAATTGACTGATGAGTAGGCGGTATGGAATCAGGCAGAACACACACGCCTGGGTGAGGGGAAATTTCTGTCCAGTCCACACAGGTGTCAGACACACCACTAGGGATGTTGCAGAAGAGAGTAGTATTTGTTTGCCTTTTGCATTTCTAACTTTCCTATAAAGATATGCTACTAATTTGCCACTCATGACTTCAGCTGACCCTTCCTGAATCTCTGGCTCAGTGCACTCCGGCCTGCTGAAAGGATAAGGTGCTAACACCTCACATCAGTTCCTTGCTCTGACTGACTAGTAGCCCAAACGTTTTTGCCTTCTATTGGTCAAAGATGTGCTAGAAGCTTTAATCCTAATCTCAGAAATGCTTCGGGCCGGCCCCGTTGCCGAGTGGTTGAGCTCACGCACTCCGCTGCGGCGGCCCAGGGTTTCGCCTGTTCGGATCCTGGGTGTGGACATGGCACCGCTCATCAGGCCATGCTGAGGCGGCATCCCACATGCCACAACTAGAAGGACCCACAACTAAAACATAGAACTATGTACTGTGGGGATTTGGGGAGAAAAAGCAGAAAAAAAAAAGATTGGCAACAGTTGTTAGCTCAGGTGCCAATCTTTAAAAAGAAAAAAAGAAATGCTTCATTTGTATAAACAAACATTTTTCTCTCTGTCTAGGCACACAAGACTAGGGACTGTTGGTCTCACTGCAGATCACACACCTGCATAGGACCCAAGGAAAGCACTAGAAACACCAAGCAGAATCCCATTCAGAAAACCAGCCATGGACTGTGGATATGAGGATCAAAAAGGATTAATTTCCCCTGTCTTCCCATTAAACAACAGTAGATATAATTTCCACCCCTCATGTGAAATACTGAAAGACTTCTGTTTCCCCCATGCCCTCCTTGAGAAGAGGCTAGGGGGCCAGCCTGGTGGCTCAGCAGTTAAGTGTGCATGTTCCACTTCAGTGGCCCAGGGTTCACCGGTTCAGATCCTGGGTGTGGACATGGCACCGCTTGGCAAGCCATGCTGTGGTAGGCATCCCACGTATAAAGTAGAGGAAGATGGGCACAGATGTTAGCTCAGGGCCACTCTTCTTCAAGCAAAAAGAGGAAGATTGGCCATGGTGATAGCTCAGGGCCAATCTTCCTCACCATTAAAAAAAAAGAGAGGAAATTTTAAATACTAATTTGACCAACATCTTCTTAACTTATGGTCCATGAATCATCTGAAAATGCACACAAGTTTGTACAGTATATATATGTGTACTTTTCACAGGGGCCTAAAACTTTTATTAGATTCTCAAAGAGTTCTATGACTTGAAAGAGCTAAGAACTACATGATAAAAAAGAATTCGTTTTATTTATGTATGTAAAAATACAACTCAGGGCCCCAAGCTAGGAGTAATAAGAAAGCATAAAATACATCACTTTTTGTTTTCACTTGAATATCTTTGAGTAATGAATGTAAATTCCACATTAAAAGACAGTATCTGCCATACATGTTCTGTTTGTGAAAATTTACCATGTTTCAATAGTTCATCAAATAATTTTGACAATACAGTTTGTAATTTGGCTTTAAATAAGTTCATCCTAACACTAGGGGAAAAAAAAAGATATCCTGGATATAAAATGGCTCCCTAAAATAGGTATTAATGCAGTAAATGGGTCACTTAATTGAATACTTGCTGAATTTGAGGTCTAGTCGTGCTTGGGTACGTGAAGAATTCCATTCTAGGGGTGGCGTCACTCCAGGAAGGCAGAAAATCTGTAACTGAATGTCTTTCACCACTTTCCCAAAACAAACTGAGGTGCATTCCATCCCCAACAATCCTGGGCCCGACTGCAGCTGACCAAGTTTGAGATGACCTCCAAAATCTGCTCTGTTCCTAGCCATGTTTTTGCCCTCACGGAATTATCAGAATGCCTTTGGGGGTCAGGGTTCCGTTTGTGTTGAGTTGAAGTCTTCTCCCCGCGCCTGCCCTGTATCCCTCTGGTGCACAACATTAAGAAAACTGTCATCAGCAACTCCCAGCTGTGTCATCCAACCCCAAGCCAAGCTAACTGGGGATCAGAGCTATGTATGTCTCTGCCAAATGTGAATTCTGGAGACTGGGACTCTGGCTGCACCAGATTCCAGCATCTGTTTTTGATCACTATCAAACCAGCTACTCCCAGCATGTAAGCTAGTCTGTATCTGTTATTTGACTGTGGCAGCATAAACTCTTCAATAATTCTAAAAGAATTAAGTTTATGCCTGAGTCCGATTCTTTCCAAATTAATTTTATTAATTTTGAAAAAAATCTACAAAACGTTGAAGACCCCCTCCAAGGTGAGGTACATTTCTTAATTTATTTTCATTGGCTGCTTTGACAGTTCACTCACTGAGCCAAGCCCATCCTGCAAATACATGCATAGAATGTCCACTCCTTCCCTCCATGCATCCGATCCCTCCGCACGCCCACGCCGAACTATTAGCCCCTTTACACCCGCTCTGCCCCACCCCCATCCATACACCAACATCCACGTCACCCATGACATCCATAAGTCCAACTAAAACACCACATCCTCTATGAAGCAAAGCCTGTGTTCCCTCTAGAGGCCTCAAAGCGAGACAAGACACGGCCCCCAGCTGTCCTGGGCCCCCTGACAAGCCCCTCAACCACAGGAGCTCCGTTTCTTTAGCTGTGACCCTTCACAATGTCTTGAAAAGAAGACACACAGTGGATACTTGCTAAGAAAAATTTTCAAAAAAGAATAAATGGATGAATGAACTGAATGACAGACAATCTAGAGGTCTCTATTTTCTCAGTCAAAATTATTTATTTCTCTCACACACAATGTTACAACAATTATTTGGAAAAAGTGTTCAATATATTGGGGGACTTTTCATTAATTAATCTGTTTGCTAAATGTATAACTCTCATTCTTTTTTGGCCAACCCTTGGTTCAGTTTGCAGGATGCTACCACCTGAATTCCTATTTCTGTTTCTTTCTCTCTCTCTTATTCTTTTAAAATACATGAACTAAAGTAGTTTTCCCAATGTTGATCCGATAGCATATTTGAGGTAATATGACTCATCTCCACCCCAAACTGAACAGGGCGAAAAGCACTACTTAAAGACTCGGGAGTCCTGAATTATCTGGGCTCTTCCTCCACTGACTCTTTGCGGCCTTGAAAAGTTACTACTCTGAGGTTCAGTGTCCTTGTTGAAAAATAAGCCGTACCTAGTACAACCTCTGGTTCCTTTCAGCTTTATGTATTCTAGAAAACAAATTCTCTGTATTTTGCTATGATACGCTTACTCTACATACCTCACAAATAGGCAGAACAGGAAGCTGTCCACACCAGAGGACTGAGTTCTGTGGCCCATAGGCCACTTCCAGCCCACTGCTTGTTTCTGTAAATAGAGTTTTATTATAACACAGTGACACTGATTTACCTACTGCTGCTTTCGTGCTAAGGCTAGCAGAGTTGCAACAGAGACCATATGGCCAACAAAGCCCAAAATATTGGTCTTTTGCAGAAAACTTTGCCAATCCCAGGTCTAAATGATGTGCACTGAGGTGTGTGACTTCCTGCCAAAAGTACTCTCCTCTGTTCCTTGAATGAGACCTGGAATTTCACCATTAGAGGTTAAAAATGCATATATGCTTTGGGAAGGCAAACGCCTTGTGTTCCTTGGGACAAGAGGAAAATGGAAGGGCTCCAGGAAGCCAAAGCTAACTGAACAGCCACCAAGAATAAAACTGCTTACATCCCACTTTTGCCTGGGTCCACCACGGAGAATTGAGTCTCTAGGTTCTGATACTGTGATGGGTTTTAACCTAACCCTGCACCCTTGCCTAGCCCCTCGTATACGCAACAAACAATACCTGTAGGACAGCTGGGTGGCAATGAGGTATGACAATAAAATAGAACTATCAAAAGGTCTACATACATTTTTATCACGCTCAGGCTCTGATGAATGACGTGTTCGAGTCTCAAAAGCCATTACTCTTGAGTAAAGGAAGGCAGACACAAAATAATATATACTGGAATATTCTGTCTATATGACTTCCAAGAATAGGTAATAGTAATCTGTGGTGACAGAAGTCAGAAATGGGCAGAGAGGGGTAAGTGACGAAAAAGGGGCATGAAGGAAATTTCTGGGGTAAAGGAAATGTTCCATGTCTTGTTTTGGATGGTAGTTACGTGGGTAAAAAAATCATCTAATTGAATAATTAACTGTGCATTTTATGTATATGGAGTATATCTTAAAGGATTTTTGTTTATTTGTTTGGGGATATGTCTTCAGAAATCTTGGAGATCCTTAGGATCATGGTCATTATATAATTTCCCCTCTATAGTATGATGAGAGGGTAAGGTGAAAGAGAAAGGAGAAGAGGGAGAAAGGGGAGGTTTCTTGGTAGAGACAATTCCTGGGACGCCTCGAAGCCCCTGCCCTTCACAGGCACATTCCTGCGTTATGTCATCAGATAGCTGTTTTAGGACCTAGTCTTTCAGAAGAAACTCAAAAGCAGAAAACGAGGAAACAAGTGAAAGAGGTGTTTCCCCTTAAATTGTGTGTGTGCATGTGTTTTCTTGGACTCAAAAAACAGAGAAAATATTCAACAACATTCTCACATGTTTCCTGGAAGGCTCTGCTTTGTTTAAATTGTATTAAATTTATTCTAATTTTGTATCAATATAAATAGAGGCATTAAATTAGCACATATGATATTAATAAAATTCTTCTTTCAAAAAAGTAAGTTATGGGGGCCGGCCCCACGGCCAAGTGGTTGGGTTCACGCACTCTGCTTTGGCAGCCCAGGGTTTTGCCTGTTCAGATCCTGGGCGTGGACATGGCACCGCTCACCAGGCCATGCTGAGGCAGCATCCCACATGCCACAACTAGACGGACCCACAACTACAAATATGCAACTATGTACCGGGGGGCTTTGGGAAGAAAAAGGAAAAAATAAAATCTTTAAAAAAAAAAAAAAAGTAAGTTATTAATGAATGCTCTCTTTTAAACCTGAACAAAAAATAATTAGTCATGGCATTCTTAAACAGTATCCAACATTCCTATTAATTTGGCTACCAATTTAAAATCATCTGAAAAACAAAAATCACTTCTGCTTGTTGGACAAGCTATATTTTTCAAAGAAAAGCTGAAAGACAAATATCTTACAGCTATATTATCTTGACTTGGGTAGCTTGGTCGAAATAAAACAAACTCTACTTAGAGTAATTGAAGGTACTAAAAATTAAACAACATAAGTACTCAAGAAATCAATTAAAAAAGCAAAGTTAAATGAGAAGGGGAAAGGTGTTATTATAAAATAAGTACAGGTCTGAAACCATGTTTTGGTTAAAAATCTAGGATTATCTAATTAGCTTCATGCCCAACTTAATAATAGAGAAAAGTAGAACTTAAGAGTCAGAAGAGACCCCATAGGTCAACTAATGGAACCCCTTCATGATCCAAATGAAGAAACTAGGCATGCAACCGCGTTCAGTGGACCCTAACCATCCTACCCAGCTGCACAGTAAGAGGTCTCTACCCTCCCTCGCGTTACCCAGCGCTGGCGATGCCAGCCACTGTGTCTGCATGCTGCTGTCCTTTTACCTCAGCCTGGTTCTTCGGCCAAAAAACACTCTTTCCACTTTCATTCCTCCTCCTAACTCATGTTTGTTTTTTGTTTCTGTTTTTGCTTTTTTGCTTGAGGAAGATTGGCCCTGAGCTAACATCTGTGCCAATCTTCCTCTGTTTTCTAAGTGGGATGCCACCACAGCACGGCTTGATGAGCAGTGTGTAGGTCCACACCCAGGATCCAAACCCACAAACCCTGGGCCGCCAAAGTAGAGTGCACAGACTTAACCACCATGCCATCAGGCTGGCCCCACATGCACATTCTTTAAGTCTTAACTTAGTTACAACTCCTCCAAGAAGATTTCCTTAAGTCCTCTCTCACTCTCACCAACAAGAGCCCCGAGTGTCAGTTCCACCCACTCTCCCAGAGCACCTCATGCCTTTTTGCTCAGTCATTCTTTCCATCATCCAAATATGAGGGTCCACTCTGGGTCAGTGGACTAAAGTGAGGGATATAGAGAGAGAGGTCCTTTCTGCCCTCAAAGAGCTACAGTTTGGATGCAGCTAAGATTGCCTGTTAATGAGTCCATCTCTTCTCACTGAAGCACTGACCATTAACCACCTTTGTAGCCCAGAACCTGAATAGTATGTGGCATACAGAGGCTCAACAGATGCTTCTTCAATTTCACTTGTGAGAATCGGTTTAAATTTTTCTTGTTTTAATGAATGAAATGACCCTTAAGCAAAATTTAATCTTTAATACAGTGCTCAGAGTTTGGAAGAAATTTTAATACAGTGCTCAGAGTTTGGAAGACTTTCCTGATGGTCTCCCAACACAAGGACAAGTCACATGTCCACATTTCAGCTGTGCTGCGTTCATGCAGCGACCATTTGCTAAGACTCTGCTGAGGGCCAGGCCCTTTGGAGGGGGAGGGGAGGGAAGGTAGTTAAAGATTCAGCAATGAAGAAAATAGAATGTTCCTGTCCTAACAGTACTCACACATTATTGTGGGGCTAGGGATAAAGTTTCATCCTATATGCAACAATGTTATTAACAAAGGATTTTAAGTAGCAGACAAAATGTGTTTAAGTCTTGCATTTTAGAATCGCTAGGTTTCTTTTCCGGACTTTTACCAGAGTTTCGGCTCGTTTTGGTAAGTTTTAAAAGCTCCCCCCTCAGTCTGCCTTTTCTCTCTCTTCACCTTCCCATAAGCTAAGCTTTTATAGTAAGTTCTACCTGCTGCCTCTGCTTTCTTACCTCACACTCACTCTCCAACCTGCAGCAAACCGGCTTCCACCTCTCTGATTCATTATACCCACTCTAGCAAAGATCTTCCTTGCTATCCACACTACAAATGCAGTGGACAGCTTTCCGTTTGACTTTACTGGTCATTTAGCTGCTTTTGACATGGCTGTCCGCTCATTCTGAATCTAAGGCCTTGGCTGCCAGAGGCTCCTGTCCTTTGGTCTCCATCGGAGGCCCCCGATGCCCTGCCCTGCCCTCTTTGGCCCTGCTCCTCGGGCCTCCCTGCTTATTCTAATGCTGTCTCCACCGACACGCTATTCTCTCCCGCCAGATCTCATCGGCCCCAGTTTTAACTATGTCCCAAAAGCTCAAGACTCCCAGGAAGGAACAGCTGAGAACTTTCAGCCTGGATCTTCCTCCCACGCTTCCAACGCGTACGGCCAACTATCAGCCAGGCAAATACAGCCTGGTCCCCACGATGCATTTAATCACCAAATCATACCGACTTCACCGCTTGTTTTCCCCACAGAATCCGTCGCTCCCTTTCATCAGCATTCCCGCCACGCTCGGCTAGGCCCTTGTCCTGTTGACTTGAACACCAACATTAGCTTTCTAAAGTACTTCTCTACCCCTAGTCATGGTCTTCCTTAAAACCATCTTTTATACTGCAGAGAAATGAACAGTTGGGGGATCCTGGAACAGAATAAACAAAGAGTTACAAGATTACAATTTTGATTTTATGGATTTTAATCCAATAGCTCTGAAACCAATTTAAAATAGTAAAGATCTGAAGCGGGTATGGGCAGGGCGGGGCAGGGGGAGTAAAACAGACGGAAGAGAGACTACAGCAGGGTAAATTTGGTTAAGTGAAGAGAGCTCCTTCTTGAGACACATACAAAAGTCCTCTGAATAGCAAGGTACTTCCATGAACTCTAAAGAGAATTGGTGCTAACTGTTTTAACTCTCACAATAGGAACCCTGTTGGAGTCTGGATAAGAGGAGTATCATGTTTGTTTAGGCTTGGTATAATCGAAATCAGCTTCACTCGGGCTTCTTCTAAGCAATGACTAATGTTGTTTTAGCTGATGTTGACTCATTGCCCCACAAAGGATGACACAGCTCTCAACAGGCAGAGTTCGGCCTGCTTTTTTCCAGTTGCATGCTTCCAGCAACTGAAAGAGGTAGGGGTCGGCCTCCAGAGTGGAGCTTCGTGCAACTAAGCACAATTCAGACTTTACCAAAACAGCTGCCAAGTCGACCTGGTGATCAGCGAGCTTCACAAACGAGGAGGGAGAGGAGGCAAGTTGTGGTATGTAAAACTCGCACAGGCCAGCATCCTCTGTTTTTCAAAACAGAATCTGCGGAAACTTACAGTCAGCTCTTTTCCCATTTAATTGCTTGCTCTATTGAGGTCAGCAAATGTTTTTCTTTAAGATGCCAATGAAAAGTCGCAGCAAATGTGTTTTCGAGACTCTCCAAGTTCCACTTAGTGAGATAACATGCATGGGGAGTTGTAAGCGTGTTTGAAAGGAAGCTAAGGAAATGCCATTCTCATAATGGTCACCACCTTTTCTCTAGTTCTATACCTTACGTTGCCCAGGCAGGGAGTTTTTCCCCTCCTCCAGGATTTCCTTGCTGTTGGCCTGACTCTTCCCCGAACACATTGGACCATGTTGTGGGCCTGAGTGAGTGACCGGGGGTCAGCAGAATGGATTCAGAGCCTGGCTCAACAAGGTGGTTACTCCTTACGAGGCCCTTGGCGAGACACTGTTCCATACTTTGCTTCCCAGTTGTCCCGCAGATTGATCCTTGCCATCCTCACTCATGACTGGTCTTCATGAGGCTTAGTTCCTGTTAGTCACACACTGTGAACAACCTGGCTGGGTAAGAATAGTTAGGGAAGTCTTCTAAAGACACAGCAGGTAGCATAGAAGCCCAGCCACACTGTTTACATACAACTAAAACGACTATCCAATCTCTGCAGCTCCAGTGTCCTGAGAACCAACAGTTGACCAAAATGAACACCATGCAAAGCACCCAGAGCCTGGAGGCCATTCTAACTCTGACCTCGCCGGAGGGTTCAAGTCCAGACTACGATGGGCCCACAATTAGTTTTCCAAAGGGAAATCCCTGAAGCCCAGTTTAGGTCAGCATTATCCATGGCTCCAAGGTCAGTGATGGATGAGGGCTGTGCTTAGGTTTATGAGAGACTAGGGATGGCTCGGGGTGGGGACTGCCACACCCATCTTATCTTATCCTAAATTTCTGAGCAAGACTTGGAACAGAACTGACCTTCATAAAGGCATAGATTAGGACCTAGCTTGGTCCCTTGGTTAGCTTCCATTCAGGATAAGGTGAAAACCTGACTGAATATTGGGAGAGAAGAGAGGGAGCATTGTTTCTCAACTCGCATTAAGAATTCTTATAAGTCATATTGCAAAGAATGAAGTGAAAAATGTTTTTCACTATAGAAGTCTATCTTACTAAAGAAAACAATTAATAAAACGGAAATCGGGGCCGGCCCAGTGGCGCAGGGGTTAAGTTCACATGTTCCGATTCTTGGTGGCCCGGGGTTTGCCAGTTCGGATCCCGGGTGCAGACATGGCACCGCTTGGCAAATGCCATGCTGTGGTAGGTGTCCCACATATAAAGTAGAGGAAGATGGGCATGGATGTTAGCTCAGGGCCAGGCTTCCTCAGTGAAAAGAGGAGGATTGGCAGCAGTTAGCTCAGGGCTAACCTTCCTCAAAATAAAAATAAAACGACAATGAAAAATTCTAAGAGCTAGTTACTAAGAACATGAACCCAAGGATTAAAGGATTAAAAATTGCCCTCCCCACCTTTCTGCCCCCAAAAAGCCACAGGAAGATGTCTTGTTACTGATTGCTTGGATCTCACTTTCTTGGTCAAACTGAATTACTTCTCTAGCACATTTTGTCTATTTAAAAATATTGTTACCTTAAAAAAATAAAGTAAAAAATATTGTTACCTAAAAAAACAAAATAAAAAATATTGTTACCTAAGTAAGGCTGCATGAAGAGCAAGAATATAGCTTTTAAATAAATAAAAAAAAAATTCTATTATTGCACTTTCTTCAAGTGATAACAAAATTTCTCAAACTATTTATATCCATTCATATTTAACCCACTCCATGCTTATTCCATTAAAACAGAATAGAAATGACTGCAAAAGGAAAGACTAAATCAAAATTGAGTCTTCACGGCATCTACAAGTTGCTACTGCTCGTTGCACAGGGCAATGCAATGATACTGTTCCTGCTCTCAGTAAACCTATAACCTAACCGAGGCAGAAAAACACTACAGCCAGAAGATATTAATGTTTCAAGATTTTAGAAACAGCTTAAAAGCACCAGTTTGGGAAGGACTGGGTGGGAGTCCTGCCGCTATCCTTACCTCCCTGTGTGACCTGGGGCTACTCCTCTGTGCCTCAGTTTCTTCCTAGGGCCTAGGACTGCTGTAAGGATTGAATGAGATAATGTAAGGCTCATGTAAAGCTCAGAAAGCCATCGATAAAACTAGGACTTTTTTTGAAGAATTGATATCACAGGATGGTGCGTGATTAATTACCAATGATTGTCATTGTTATGGCAGGTGAAAACTTCTGGCTGCTATCATCAAGGCAATCTTCAGAAAAGAAGTTCAGTCCTTATTTCTTTGACCATGTTAATTCTTTTTTGTTTTGCTCTTCATCTCCTGCCATTTAAATATGGGTTTAGTCCCACCACCGACACGTTAACTTCGGCCACTGTGTGAATTTTTCACTGTGGTAATGAAGGTAGGGAAAAGCAGGGAAGAAAGAGATCAAATATCATATTATTAGTTATAATGTCATTTTAGTATGTTTAACATTTTTTTCTGAGCACCTGGCAGCCTTCTTTACAGATCTTTAAAAATATAAAGCCATTGATGGACCGTCGTGTAAAGGCTAATGCATTGGCCCCTGATTTCTAAATTGATTTTCATAAATGAATACTGAACAGGAAACTTCAAAAGGAATTCTTTTCCCTACACATTACAGATGTACAAGAGATAAAGATTGGAAGATTTATCTCTTATACATAAAAGATAATCAGCACCACAACTTAGAATTACCAAAATAGTACCAATAAATATCAAAAGTTTGACAATTTAAAAAATACTACATACTACTCTGTCACTGGTTTCCAGTTTCTCCGTCCCGCCCTCCTCTATTCATCTCTGGGATGAGAAGTGGAACGCAAAGGGTTAATTCCTTTGAAGGGTAACATGAAACCTAGCAGCTGGTTCTGTAAGTGACAGTGGTGTGTGTTCTCCCACCTTGGAATTACTTTGCAACTAATGCCTGTCAAATGGATAGTTTTATCTATAACATTCATTTACTGAAGAGTGACGTAACACATTTGATACTCAGAGAATGTGTCCTAAACCCCAGATATTTAAGAAGATGAATGCGTAGTAGAACATCTCCTGCCTTCTTTTGTTCCCACTTTAGAGAAGGACGCAACTGGAGGCTTTTGGACACAGCATTATTACTTTGTTCTGATGTGCATTCTCTAGTAATCACAAAGAAATGGACACATGAAACTTCATGTGATCAAGAATGATATATTATACAAAACTGACTAACTCAAGTAACCAGAACACAGCAAGAAATTGAAAGCAAACAAGCCAAAACACTCTCAAAGAAACTGAAATAAATGCTATCAAAATCTTTTGTTAGATTATACATTTCAGTCCTGTGAACAGTATTTTCTTTACACAGTTCTAACAAGCTGGATTATCTAATTGAAAATGAATTACAAAGCATGTTAAAGATAACAATATTAGGAAAAACAGACTGCTAAAGGCTTTCAAGGCTGCCTGAAAATAAGGGGGAAAATAACGACGACGATAAGTAATATTTAAATTATATAAGAAATAAAACAATGCACCACTAGAAGCTATTTACTATTAAGGTGAGCAAACTTGCGCATCTCAGGAGGTGCCTTACAGCACTATAAATCAGACTGTCTTAACGATGAGAGTCATTAAGAAAAAGATTTTTTCTGCACTATTTAGGGGTATGCTTGACTTCATATTTTCATCCAAAGAGGTTTAAAAAACAGAACAAGCTCTACTGTTTAAAGGGATAAACTTTATTTCCCAAATTTTCTTCTGAGAAACATTTTATTCCCTTCCTCTGCTTTGCTACATAACATTTTACTTTTATTCTTTGCTGGAACTGATATCTAGAGACCATAGATTGAGAAAACAGAGAATGGGAATTACTTCAGAAATGCAATAGTTTGGTTTAAGGATGGAATGAGAAGAAATTTTTATTTTATGCAAATTAGAATATTTACTCCAGTTATGATACATTTGCAAATGCTCAAGTAACATCTCAGGGACACCGATAAGGGAAAAAGGTTTTCCACTAGATACGGAGTTTTAAGAAGACAGAAAGACAGCCTCAGCGCCATGCTCCAGGCAAAGTGGGGTTTAACAACTATCCTCTCTTAACACAGCAACATTTAATTAAGCAACTTTCTGATTATTTTTCTCTTAAGCCTACAATGAAGTTTTGCTTCCAAAAAATCATGCAACTTTGAAAATTAGGGAATTTATTATCTTCATAGGTTTCATGAACTCAGATCAGATAAAATTAAACCATTTTACTGTACTTTGTGGCAAAACTGTGAAAAGAACAGTAGGTGAAATGACTATTGATGTCTATTTATATTTTGGTTGACTTTTTAAAAGTGAAAGAGGTAAAAACGATAAAATCAGAGAGAAGACTGAATGTGGATTTTATAGTATGTAAAAGAAGTCAAATGTAGAAGGAAAGAGAAAAACAGAAAATCACCACTAGAACATCACGGCAATAAATGTTCCTAGCAAGATCCAAAGATGGATGCTACAACCAGTAGGGGAAAGTCTGAAGAGAAACAGGATATTTGCATAGTTGCAAAGTATCTCCCCAAGATATTAATTAATAATATATAAATTTATTATAATTAATGATAATTCTATTAACTAACATAGGGGAAAGTAGCAACTTTACAGTAGGGAAACTTGGCAGACAACACCTTAATCAGGTGATCAAAGCTAACATCAATTTAATGAGAAATACCTACATCGTGTACCCCTGACGTCATGCTCTGAGAAGGGGCTGACATCATTCTGCGGAATCCTCACCCAAAAGCATAACTTCAATCTAATCTTGAGAAGACGTCAGATCAGGTTGAGGGACTTCCTACAAAACCAGCAACCGGTACTGTGAGAGTGCCGCAGTCGTAGAAGACAAGGACAGCCTGCCACAGATTGGAGGAGATTTGGGAAGCACGACTAACTTCAGTGTGGGATCCCGGATTCAATTCTACAACAGAAAAATCCCAGTTCTAGTGGGAAAACTAGTGAAATCAGAATAAAGTCTATAATTTAGTTAACAGAATTGTACTAGTGCTAATTTTTCAGTTTTGATAATGGAACTATGGTTATGCAAGATGTTACCATCAGGGAAGCTGGGGGAAGGTTACACGGGAACGCACTGTTCTACTTTTGCAAGTTTCCTATAAGTCTAAAATTCCATCAAAATAAAAAGTTAAGGGAAAGTTATCTTCACATGAACGTGATTCTACACCATTCCGAGTTCCTTGCATTTTTGTGGATACATTAAGGATTAATGATCAGGGAGAAGTGAGCCAGTTATAAATGGACACAGCAACTGGCCAAATGTTTAGCCAAAGGACTCGATCAAAGGAAATGTGCCAGATGTTTTCCAACAGCTCCACACATGAAGGCACCTACACCCAGCAGGGACCCTACTGTAAAAGGAAACCAGAGGCCAACGTGGGTTCAACCAGAACATAAAGAAGGACCCATAAATACCTTATTCTCTTGTAAGAATCCTATTTCCATTACTACTTCTGAATCCTCTATTAAAAGTACGATACTACGCCCCGGAATTTGGGGTATCTGTGGATACATCCATAACTCACACAGACCTACATCAATGCTTAATTGAACAAGAATTGGCACGTTGAAATAAGTGCCTTTTTAACTAATTAATTTCAATCCTGGAGTTACCAATAAAGTCGCTAAAAGTTGCTAAATTTCATCTTTTCCACCAAATAAAATATTTACTTTGCAATCATCATCAATTCCATTTTAATCAAATCATCCCCATTATAATGAAGAGTTACGACATTAGGAAACAGCATCCCCTTTACAGAAGCCTGACCACTGCTGCAGAATCAGCATTCCTCGCATAACCTTGGTTAGCTTCTATATTTGTTTCTGAGGAAAAGTTGATTCTTTTCCTCTTCTATTTGTGTCCTCTCTCAGGAAGTTTATGGTATAATGAGATAAACATCAGAAACATTCATGGCTATTTCATACCACATCTTCACCAAAAAAGGTTGTATACATTACTTGTATATCACTTACAAAATCTTTGAAAAACAAGATAAGCAGCTTTATCTTCAGCTACCTTTCATTTTCCAGGTCAAATTATTCTGTGTGTATGTCAACATTTTCACCCTGGATTCTCAAAAAGCATCTAGAAGCTTAGTCTCTCTAAAAATCACACGATTCTAAAGACAATTCCAGCCATTTGTTTTAACAGAACTGAGAATTGATAATCCTTCATTCTCGTGTATCCTTCACAATAGAATGCAAACAGAATATCTGTGAAATAAGGAATCAGGTTCCCTCTTCCCAACAAATACTTATACTCTTGAGTCTCTTTCCTGCATGAATAAGTTTTGGGGATAGATACCAAAAACATTTTACTCTCCTTTTTACATCAACAACTGTGATGAAAAGTAATAACAGTAATGATACAGCTTACAATTATTAAATGCTTCCTTGGTGTCGTACACTATCGTAAGCAGCTGACGCAAGATGCCCAAGGCCACATGGTAGTAAATGGAGGTGACATGTGAAGTCTGGAGTCTGACCCCAAGCCTGAGTAACTGGCTAGCACACTTTATACTGGCTACTTACTTTAACAAAATAAAATGGGGAGGCCCCAGAAGAAATTGCGATGGACAGCCAGCTCCAGTGAAGAGGAACAGAAAGAGAGGCGTGTGAGAGAGTAGCCAGTATTCACTTCAGCCAGTCCTGGGAGGCAGCAGTGAAAGCCTGAGCTGTTGGAGCCTTTGATTTTTTTTTTATGGGAAGCTAGAAGTCCAGATTCATATCTGAAGCCTCTTGATTTTGAAACGCTGCCACTTATTTCAAGCTTTTTCTAAAAATCCCATTGGTCTGAAAAGGAAAGGGCCCTATTCTCAAGGCAGGGACACCGTGTCACTCATCTCATTCCATTTGTGTCCCTGATGCCTACTAGGTTGCTGGCACACAGTAGGTGCAAACAGTCTGCCTTCAGCTGTGAACCACCCTGCCCTTTTATCAGGCCAGTTTCTAATCTTGGTTGGAATCCATTAATTTATTCAACAAATATTCACTGAGCGACTACAATGTGCCAGACACTGCCCTAGGCCCTTGGGACACAACAGCGAAGAGAAGAGTGAAGAGAGAGAGTTTATATTTTAGTGGGAGAAACAGGCCAAAAAAGAAACAAACAAAAGCGCATAAAATCAGACGGAGTGGAGGCTTGGAAAATAAGATGATTTGCTTTGAATTGAACCTATGCTACCCAGAGCTAAAGAAGCAAGCTCCTTAAAAAGTCAGATGCAATAGCCCATGATTCCTAGTGCCATACTGGTCACTGCTCCACAAATATGTTACACATATGCAAGCAATTTAAAGGAAAGGGTATTCCTGAAAGAGAGAGTGCTTTTCTCCTAAGTAGAACAATACGATCTTGCTCCTTGGCTTGAAAGGAAGTATTGATCAGGAGTTAGTGAGTCAAAGGTTAATAACTCGGGCCTGATTATCTCTGTTATCAGACTCATGATTGATGGTGTCCTCCAGCTCCTGGTAAATACAGGAACCTTTTTGATTGCCGTTACTGGGAACCAAGGAATTAAGCTATTCTCTCCCGAGTTAGCTGTAGAGGGTGGGGGTCGTCTATCTCCGGCATCAGAGGGTGGGCAGCACAAAGGCTCTATGGAGAGGGTGCTGGGCAGAATGCAAACTGAAATGCAAACTTGGGGCGACATCAATCTCATTGGCAACCCTACAGTAAAACACTAGCTCTGACACGCACCTCTTTGGCTCTCTTGTATCATCATTCCACAAGACCACATGCTGAGTTAATGGAACTCCTCCAGTTTGCTTTGGAAACGGATGTAGTTTCGGATAGCCCAAATGGCACAATCTGGCTATCGCTGCTAGACAGCTGCTGGGAGTTTCAGACAGGACAGCTAAACCAGGATCAGCTAAAAATGCACAAACCTGGCCCCTGCTTCTCATCAAACTACTTCTATCTATCTAGTTACTTATAATCTGAGTAATTACAGCCAATGATTATGCTCAGAAAACACCCTAAAGATAAATGCAAGTTTGTATCTTCAAGTAGCCTTTGAAATACAACAGTGCACAGCTGCTAAAGCTCCTATAGTGTTATTTTCCCATTGTTTTTATACAAAAAAAAGTAGATTCCCTTCAACTTGCTCTTTTGGGAAGAAACAATATTTTCTTTGTTAGCCAAGCCCAACATAGATGTCACGCCAATGCAGTCTGTTCTTCTCGTGGGTACTAGCCAAAAGGATATTCCTGGAACTAACGTCACAATTTGCTGAAAGCCTCGCAAATCAATTAAATTAGGAAACAAGTAATCATTATCACAAAACTAACGATAAAAGTATGAGAAAAAATAAACATGTAAAAAAGCACATCATTCAAACTCTCCCCTTTAAAGAAAAACCATTCCTCAATGGAGCCCTAGCAGATAAACAGCCACATTTAAACAAATAAAACCTCCCCTCAATATGTCAGATATCAAACATCTCACTTATTAGCGTCATTTTGTCTACCTAAGGAAACTTTCTGAGAGCCTAACATTTTTGGTTTAGGTATGGAAGTCTCATTGGCCTTGATCTTGCATCAAACAGAGGAACACTGACAGTAACTGAACACTGATCCCTGATTTATTAAATCTAAAATGCAAATAGTGAGATGGTCATAGACCTCTTTTGACCCAAAGCAAATAAATTATAATTGCATTTACAGCATAGAGTCAACATTAGCAATAATAAAACGATACCAATGTATACAACTGAAAGGTTTTTCAAATCCAGAAGTAAAATTGTTTTTAAAAGTCTACTGAGATCTCTTTTTGGAGAATCTCTCCACCGGTGCCTTAGCTCAGGCGGCACGCAGTTATTAAAGAAGCTCTCGATAGTATTGGAGGATTTAGGATAATATATTCTAATTTTTTTCATTTACTGTTTGTGTTTCATTTTAAATGTTTTTTAAAAATTCTCCAAAACTTCAGTAGGTGAGTTTGGCAGAAGTGAGGCATGTGCCTGTGATCGCCGAGCAGTATCAAGAGCACGACTCCGCCGCTGACCGCCGCCAGCCAAGGACTCCAGCCTCCGCGGGCTGAGCCTCCGCGCGCTTCCCGCTTCCAATCGGGACAACGCAAAGGACAGCAGGCTCTCTCCTCCCGTCCCCCCGGACGCGAACAAGAAGCAAGTGAAGGTGGTCGTCCGCTCTGGCGGAAACCCCGGCTGCAAGACGAAACCCCCAAGCCCCGGAGCCCTCTGCTCCCTCCGGCGCGCCTCGGGTACCTGCTGCCCGGGTGGCCGGCGGCCCGGGGCGCGCGGCGCGGCTCGGCGCTGGGCGGCTGGGGGCGCGCGTGCGAGTGGTAGGCGGTCAGCACCACGCCGCCCGAGTCCTCCACCTCCATCGTCAGCGGCGCATGTCTCCGCTCCGGCCCAAGAACAAAGGCGGGGACCGGCATGGACCGGCGCCCCGGGACCGGCCGGCGGCGGCGAGGCGCGGCGCGGCCTGCTCCTGGGGGCCCCCTCCCGCGGCTGTCAGGGGCGCGGGGATGCCGGCCCCGCCCGCCCGCCTGCGGGGCAGCCGGAGGAGCATCGATTGAAAAACACGCCCACGGGCCCCGCTGGGGGCGGGGAGGACCGGGTCCGGTGGGATCGCTGTTTCTAGGAAACTGGAAACCGGCCGGGATCCTGGCGCGCGGGCTGGCTGCTCTAGCGAAGTTTGTCTTGCTTTGTTTCTTTTCCTTTTCCTTTTCTCGCCCCTATCCCTCCCACCCCCACCCCCACCCCCACCCCCCATCAAACAGGAGGCTTATCCCGTAGCCAGGAGCGTTTCCTGCCTGGCAGCCAGAAGGGAGAGAGAGAAACCCTGCCTTGGGAGCCCGGGCCGGGAAGGGGAGGGGCAGGTCTAAACGTGTGGCCCGGGGAAGTGAGGAAGACGGTGTGACACTCTCCCACTTGAGCATCCGCATCAAAAATTGAAGGACCGGATTACGTTGCTGTTTACTTAGTCAAATTACAATAAACTTGATTTCCTTTCGAGCAGGTAATTCCGTCTTACAGCAAGCGGATCACTTCCCTCCCCGCTCTCAGTGCCACAACAACCAGACTCTGACCTCACTCCCACATCCCTTTCCTCCTCCCAGGCCTGATCAAATTAACAGATACCGCTTTCAGCTTGTCTGAGAATTCGACGATTATTATGGGCTGAATGCATGTTACTTCCAGAGGTGGGCGGAGGTGGGTCAGGGAGGCAGATAAAAGGGGGCGTGGCCAGAAATTTGGAGTCCGAAGCCGTCTTTTCCTGTAGCACAAATGGAAAGAGCACATTCTTTTAACCGATTACACAGGGAAGCGGAAGTGTGCTAGGCAGAGGCCCCCAATGACTGTCTCCCACACCCGGATGAGCTGGTTCACCTGCTGTCTCTCACACTCCCTTGGGAGGTAGGTGCGGTGGAAAGAAAAGTTAGTTCACCCCTCACTGCTAACTTAACATCTGGGAATCTTGTCTGCCTCTGTGAAACGGGGAAACTAGTATCTGCTCCTGGGGGCAAAAGCACCAGGTACAGGCCAGATCTCAAGAAACGCGGGCTCTCTCTGCTGCTGCCTCACCTCCGGCAAGAAGGGGACATTTGCTGTCACTGCACTTTCAGGGTTTGGGAAAACAAAAATATTTTCGTCCAAAATGCTGTTTAGAAAACTTTTTGTTGATTAAAGGGGTAGGATAATAATGACTAACATTTACTAAAATACTCAGTATGTGTTGGATCCTGTACATTAGCTCTTTAAACAACTCTTATGAGCTAGGCAATATTATTATCCCAATTTTATGAATGAACTTATCAAACATCAGTGTATGGAATTCAAACATATTATTTATTCATACAAAGAATGTTTCATTCTCCAAAAATTTCAGATACAAAGAGGCATCTGTTTACCTACTGTTTAATGCCAAATACATTAAAACTAAGATACTTTCTTAAAATGTGAAATAAAGAAATAGTATAAGTGTTGATGATACATGTCGACAATGCCTCATCTAAAACCTTGGGACTAGATAGATTTCAGAACTTATAAGTATTGTTTAGTGTTAAAGGCGATTTGGAGCCTGTACCATTTCACATGGAGCACTCTCCATGCGGTGCAGGTTGGGACAGCACCCTGTAATCACACGTATTATTCACTCAGCAAAAAGAACTGACCCTAATGGGACAAATAGAGTCTATTAATAGCCTCACATTTATTCAGGTCAGGTTTGTCACCAAATAAGTTTTGGCAGCAAGCTTTTTAAAGGTGTGTCATTTTCGCAGTTTTGAATTTGGGGGTTACCATAAGGAACCGAGGTGGCGCAACTTTTTCTGGGCCTGGAATCGTTCCGTGGCGTTTCTCTTTTTCTCAACTACAGACTCACAATTTTAAACACCTGCAGGGTACGTCCTTGAAAGTACTTTGGCCTCCAGACGTCCAGCACTGCAGAGTGGCCCCTCATGGCCGCTCTCCTCTTTCTCTTGTGTGTGTGTGTGTGTGTGTTCGCAGTTTAGACACCCTGGAGTCACGGTGACTCCTGCCTCCAGTCGATTCTCAAATCTGTCGTTTCCTTCTCAAAATGTCTCCCTTCCGTGTCACTGCTGCTGACTCTGTTCCGCATCACCTTCTCCGGCCTGGGTGATGGCGCTCCTCCCTTGACTTAGATGACTTTCAAGCACCTTCCTCTTAAACCCTCGTCCACTTCCAAGTGCTGGTAGCGGGATTTTCCTGGAACGTGGGGCTCCGCCTTCTCCAGGGCCTCCGCTGTGACCCACTTGCTGGAAAATTATGTGCAAACTCCTTGGAAGAGCTTCTCATTCGTCTATCTTGATCACTGAATACTTTCTCTCTCCCCACCCTGTGCTGCTCTGACCAGCCTGTCCACTCGGACTTTGCCTTTGCTCCTGGCTGTCATTTTCCATCCGGAAATCCTTAGAAACCCTGTACCTACCCCACAAAGACTTCTCAGGTGT
This sequence comes from Equus przewalskii, assembly GCF_037783145.1. Taxonomy (NCBI): domain Eukaryota; kingdom Metazoa; phylum Chordata; class Mammalia; order Perissodactyla; family Equidae; genus Equus; species Equus przewalskii. Next base: position 33,472,962 of record NC_091837.1, on the reverse strand, counting down.
TCCTAATTCAGAGTAACACCACCTGCTGCCCTGCTGTGGACATTACTCTTCCCTGTGTTATAGAAACAATCTCATTGGGCTGTGTAGTTAAAGCTCAGTCAGCCAGAACTGTGCGCCGTGCTCGCACTCCGCTCCCGTGCCCACGTCACACACAGAATAGATCATAGGGGTTATTTCCACTGAGCCCAGATGTGGCCACAAAATCCTTCTCAAAGCACAACCCCCAGGAGCAAGATAACTTTCAGAGAAAACTATTTCCTAACCCAGGATTGTATTACTATTTTCCAACAAGTTAGCGTCTTCTCCTAAATTTTAAGCTACTAGAAAGGCTGGTGTCATGGTTTTGTCTTCATATCCCAGAGCCTGTAGAGTTTTGCAACGTAGCCAATCAATAAGGAATATTTGTTGAATGAAGGAACAAATGAATCAATGAGTGAGCCAGCACTTGTCAGTGCAGTAGTTCCAACCTTTCGGGGAGCCAAGGAATTATGATAAATGTTTCATGAGTCTATGTGACACTGCAAACTACAAAAAATGTTTCACATATATGTATTAATATTTTTCACGTGTGTGTTAATGCTGTTGACTTAGCAAAATATAACTCTTTAAGCATTCTTGAGTTTTCAGGTTTCAGAAAGATGGTAGAGTGCATATATTGGATATAATAGAATATGATGTGCGGGGAGGGTGTTTGCCTCTTGCCCTCCAGATCCACTTGTCACCCCCACTGCCCTGCTTGGTGCCCAGTGGCTCACCTTCTGATCTGCATCTGTGAGCTCCCTTGTCTCTGGGCTCAGGTAAGAGGTGACCAAAGAGAGGTGCCAGCAGGAGCCAGAGGGCAGGGGGGCAGGTTGGGTGTTATTTCCCAGGCGTCTTCTCTGCTGTTTGCTGCTGGCTGGTTCCTTCTACCTAAAGCCACCGCTCCTGACTGCAGCCATCTCCCTTGCTGCTCTCTCTGGGTTCCAGAATCTCGACCTCTGCCAGGCCCTTCAGACCTGGGGGTAGTGGCAGCTTCTGTTCATCAAGTAACCCTTCTTTGGCCCTCCTGCACCGCGCCTGCCGGCCCCTCAGCCCGTCCACACCTTGCAGACGGTCCCTTTAGTCAACTCTCCTCGTTCACCTGCGCTGAGTGCCCAGCTCTCCTGCCGAGCCCCTGACTGAGGCGGACCCCCCTGAGGCCTGGGCAGGGTTCTGTAAATAAACACGCTGGTGGACTTCAGTGAACGGTACAAACATGCACAACACGAGGGAGGAATGCTCACAATAAAGGGCTTCGTGGCAGTTCAGGCGTTTTGTCACCAAATAGGTTCAGATCTGAACAAGTTTTGCAGTCAAATGAGTTCTGAAAAGTCCTTGAGCTCTGAGAGCTTTTTGGACTTTGGAAGTATAGATATGGGACTGTGGACCTGATAGAGTCTGCTAACTTTTTTGGCATGCTGGGAACCACCAGGCAGGGGGTGACAGCACAAGACGGTGACAGCTAGCTGGGCAGCAGAGTAACTGGGGACCCTGGGAAAGAGCCTCCATCTGGAAACTGGGTTGATAAATTGCCCCTATGGTGGACAGTGGATATTCAGGGCACAGAAATAGCATTTTCAGTTTATTTAGAGTAGGAGCAACGGTGGAGGGAAAATTCTGGTTTCCTGCTCTGTACTGCTCTGATGTCACTGCAGCGCCGAGCACAGGACTGAGAACGGGAGGCCTGGCTGTCAGCACCAACTCTGCCACCAATAGAACACGGGGCCAAACAAGTGACTGCACTGCAAACCTGTTTCTTCACCCGTGAAAGAACTGAGACAGTCTGCATTTGTTGACAACTTACCACGTGCCTGGTCCTGTTCCAGGCGTCAGAACCTCAACTCATGAAATGCTCACAGTGGCCTTCTGAGGTAAGCATTACTGTTAGCATCTTCATCTGACAGTGGGAGAAATTGGCTGTAGCAACTTGCCCAAGGCCACCCACGCTAGGGTGTGGCAAAGCTGGGATTCAAACCCTGGCCCTATAAATATTATATTTCTCCTTCATAAAAGGTTTGCTGAGATTAAACATATATTCCACCTTTACAATGTAATGAAATGGGTAGGAATTACGTTTCTTTGTCGCAGCCTCCTGTAAACCTGTTTAGCCTATTGGAAGATAGATATCATTAGCAGATAATACCGATGAAGAAAACAGTAATAAATGAAGGAGTTACATGTATTCTAAGTGCACAATACTAAGGTAGTTCAAAATTTATATATATATTTATTATTTATATAATAATATATATGATCATGTATATTATATATAAGAGCAGTTCATTAATTGCTCTTAGAACACGTTGAAGGTTGATTAGTATTTCGTTCCGCCTTGTACAGTTGTCAGCGGCCACACGTAAAGAAGGTCTCAGAAAGCAGTGACGTGAGTGAAGCATGGGTGCACGAGGACCCCACAGACAGAGGAGGCGGAGCCAGAGGCCAGACAGTCAGGCAGAGCTGAGTGTGAATTTGAATTAGGAACGTGCTGCTTACTCTCTGTGTTACATTAATCTCTCTCCGTTTCAGTTTCCTAATTTGAAAAGTGGGGAATTTCCTCAAAGAGTTGATGGGAAGATAAAATGAGATAGCATCTTAAAACACCAATCACAGTGCTAGGCATATTGAAGACACTCAAAAGATGTTGGTTTCCTTCTCTCGTTTTTACTATCCCCTGACACCTGTCCTCTACCTCAGCCTCTCTAGAAGCATCATTTGAGTTCAACCTTCAAGAGCAAACAACCGGACCTTAGGAATTCCAAAGGCATTTGATAACCTTTACTGAGAGATGAGTCAGACTCAATTCACAAAATGAAACTTACCCGGGAAAGTCTCACAAACTCTGGCCCCTGAGTGTAAGTGACCCGCAGTAAGTATCAGGAAGTGTGGAGATAGTTCAACGTATTCAACCCCACCAGCAAAGGCAAGAAAACAGAGCATTTGTGCAAAACCTCTACATGGAGCAAAGTGCCTCTTGTGGCCTTGGCTGCTTATATGGCAGAGCCGCTGCCAGGGTAATTGTTTAATACCGAACGGGGACAGCTGCAGCTGCAGGAGCCTTTGCAGCCGCTGACGCTCTTCTCTCAGCGAGAGGGTTTGAAGTTACATGGTCACTGGCCCTGTCTTGCAGGAAATGAAGGCACGGTTCTTACCTACCAAGAGGAATATGTTAATTCTGTCAAAACTCCTCTTTACATATATTTACCACTTCCCCCAAAACCCTCTAGAAAGATTGGGTAAAATTAGAGGGGATTAGTGCAAAACTGCATCTTAAAGAGGAAATACTTTAATGAGACAAGTACTTTAAAAGGTAATGTATAAATCCTTCAGCATTGGGTCAGCTGATAGATCTTGAATTGCTACCCTGAATATTTTTCAAAACTTATTGGCACTAATTAAATTTTATACATTTATTTTCTGAGCACTTTCATGATGACACAGAATTTTTAGATTACTCTGATTTTCCTATTTCTTTCTCAGCATCCATTTTTAAAGAGATACCAGGGCCTGTTTGTCTCCAGTCACTGTTCTGTGCGCTGTGGTCAATTCGGTAATCAGGTTAAGCAGACCATGTCACCACGAGGGCCTGTCAGGCAGGTCAAGACATGTTATTCATGTGATGGACGTAATTGAGTCACTCGAACGACTTAGCTGAGTGACTTCTACAAATAAATTGAATCATTACTGACTGGAAATGAATCACTGCTAACAGGCTCCAGACGCGTGGGGAAATGGACAGACCAGCCACGGATGTGAAGCCCAGCATTTCAGAATACTTTCTGTAGTGCCGGGATTTGCAGTTAGACAAAGGCTTTGTTTACTCCTCCATCCACCCATCCAGCCATCCATCCCCAGAACCTGGCCATGAGTACCCACAACGCTAAGCTCCAGGAACATAGAAATGAATAAGGGCTTAAAAGCACAGTCTCTGCGAGGGGTAGAGGTAGGGGGTGGGCGTAGGAGGTCGTGGAAGAGCACGTCCCAGAGGAGGGAATGCTAGAGATGGGGCTTAAAAGATGAATAACGATTGGCCAGCTTGGGCCTGGGGGTGGGCAGCGGTTGGGGGATGAGAAGAAGGGCATTCCAGAGAGAGATAATAGACTGCAGAAAAGGGCCTAAAGAAAAGAAACAACGCAGCACGTACAGGGAGGCAGCTTCACGTCAGCTTTGCTGGAGAATAAGGTGGAAAGAAGGGAATGCTGGAGGTGAAGCTGGAGACAGAGGCAGTGGGGGGTCTGAACGGTAGGTGAGGAGTTTAATTCAGGTGGGAAATCCACTGTAGGTGTCAAACAGGCAAGCACCAGAATCTACCTGTGCTTTCAGATGGTCCCCCGGGCTCTGCACAACCTAGTCTTCACTCAACTCTGCTCACCTCCTTCTCCTGTGCTCCCCAGCGTCCTCTGCAGAGGAGGGGACACTGGAGTCCAGGAAAGGAGAAAGCCAATTATAAATGGCCAGATGCTAAGCCCCAAATAGAATCCTAAGACAAAGTCCAAGATGGATTTTAACTTTTAAAACATTTTTTTGGTGAGGAAGATTGGCCCTGAGCTAACACCTGTTGCCCATCTTCCTCTTTTTGCTTGAGGGAGAGTAGCCCTGAGCTAACATCTGTTGCCAATCTTCCTTTTTTTGCTTGAGGAAGACTGTCCCTGAGCTAACACCCATGCCAATCTTCCTCTATTTTTGTTTGTGGGATGCCACCACAGCCAGTGAGCGGTATGTAGGTCCGCACCCAGGAGTCAAATTCTCAAGCGCGAACTTAACCACTGTGCCACTGGGCAGCCCCGAGATGGATTTTAAACAGCTGTTGAGAAGAAGTTTAGCTTAATGAATTACCTAAGTGCCTCTGAGGGGAAGCTGATAAAAGGACGCCATGAATCCCCTCTCTCTGTCACCAGCTCATTATTACAGATCAGTTACCTGGATCGTTAACAGTCAGCCTGGGCAGTCCAGACCGCCTGACCTGGAACGTGAGGCAATGAGCACAGTAGGTTCCCGCTGAGGTGATGAGGGGAACACACAACAGTGAGACGTTGGGGAGAGATGTGGCATGCAGGGCTACCAGCGAGGAGGGAAGATTTATTGTGAGGGGTCTCCGGTTGCAAACCACAGAAACATTTCTGATTCTGAAACAAGGAAGAATGTTTCAGAAAGATGGTGGGCATATCAGAGGCTGGAAGGTCAAAGCTGAGGAACAAGGCTTAGAGGAGGAATGAGAACACAACTTGCCAGAATAGTCTCGCCAGGGTGCTTCTTATAAAATTAACCAATTTTAACTTTTCTCCCATCCTTGCTTCATTCTTCCTAGGATACAGAATGCCAGAAGATTGCATCAGATTCACGTATGCTTGTTTTCCACTGGGCAGTCCCTGGGTGTTAAAAGAGATGATCTAGCCGACATGGCTTTCAGGGACCCCTTGCCTTCTGTAATGGTAAGGCCGGCCCCCAAATCAGGCACCATAAGGGGGAAAGTCCCTAAATTAACATCTGGGTGCTTTTAGGTAGCAGGAGTGGTTGCTGAGATGCAACAAATGATCAGTGTTCACTAGAGCAAGATTTGGTGAAGGCTCAGGGAGGCAGAGCTGGCCTGAAAGCACTGACCAAGAAGCACACTGGGGTCAAGGGTGGCAAAGATATCCAAGAGCTGAGAAGGGCAGGCGTCTCTCAGAGAGTGAGATGAAGAACAGATACCCAGAGAAAGAATACGCTTGCCCGCCTTGTAGTTTTGGATGTGCCCTGAATAAGGAGGGTCTTGTTTCCTGAAGTTTACAAATCAAATGGATCTGTGCTTTTGTGATGAGACTAGGAGGTTCAAATCCATATCAGCTAATCAGCCCTTCAACATGCTCAGACTCACCATTCAATAAGACTTACACGACCTGAACTGAGTCAGCCGGGGCTGGCGATGTATAATTGAAAGCATACTTTTAAAGCAAGTTTATGCAATGGCTGGCTAAAGTGGTGTGGTAGGAGGAAGGAAGGGTTTGCAGGACAGACGCAGGAGTAAAGTCAGTCTCTTCCATTTAGTGCCGTAGGACTATGAGCCTTTACTTCATCTCTCTGGCATCTGATTTTTTTCATCTATAAAGTAAGATGATATTATCTACCATACAGAGTTGTTGGCCAGGATTTAAAAAGGATAATTGTAAAACGCTGTGTACAGAACGCTCGACAAACATGTGTTCCTTTTATTATGCTATGTGTTCAAGAAATCGTTATTTTACCTTCTACTTTGTTAACAATACCTATTTGAAGTTCCAAGGGAATTCAATAAACTCAACCATTATTAGTTAGCTAAGAAAGATATTTCAGTACACTCCAAAGACTATAAATATTTCTACAAAAAGGATCACGATTGTGTTAACAGAGCTACGCTTTGAAACTGAGCGGGCGTAGGTAGATAGCAGGAAATCAATGCTTGTCAGTTGAAACATTAATCAGTGATGTGTCTAGTTATTACTGATAATTATCCAGCTCAAAAAAGTTTCAGTAACCCTGAATGCCTTGGCGTCAACGGGCCGGAATATTGGCAGGCCCTGCGGAGGAAGGCTTACGCACGGCACTGTTAGCACACTCACATAGCATCTATACAAAGTAGGCTTAAACGATGAGTTCATGAATAAGGAGTCCACTCCTTCTCAGTCCCTCTTCTGCTCAGGTCTCAGTTTCTACATCTGCAAGTGTAAAATGAAACTACAGGGTGCTTTCTCAAAAAAAGTAGGAGGACTTGAACGTCATGGGAGAGGGATGCCCATGGGCCTCAGAACTAGAGAACAGGACACTGAGTCAATTATGCCCCTGGGGCTGTGCATGCAGCCCTGTCGGAATGGCTTTGAGGACGGGAGTGTAAGGCGAAATTAAACAATAGCTGTAGTAATAAGACGAGCTAGAGGGAGAGGACAGTCCTGATCTCTGTAGGTCACCTGCTGGCCATGAGACTATATACGTATATAACATTTATTTATACTTTCTCCTGCTCCCTTCCTCTGGGGCCTCCACTGAGTGCCTTTGCACAGGAACCCTCCTTAGGCCATGTGGTTTGGATTGGCCACACCCAGCCTCCTGCCTCAGTGCTTGTCACATGACTCGGGTCTGGGTGCAGGAATGAGTATTTGACCAAAGCCGGGCCACTTCACTGGGACCTCTGCCATATCTTCATCACAAAAACTTGTCTTTCTCAGTAAGGGTAGTGGAGCCCTGAAGCTGCAAGCAGCCATCTTGCTACCATGAAGCTTGCATGATGCATCTTGAAGCCAAAGCGAAGCAAGCTGAGATGCTGGGGAGCCTGCTGAAAGCATCATTTGAATCTCTCTCTAGGCGTGTCTGAAGCAAGGACTACCGCTGCTTCTTTTGCTGCTTCAGCTAGTGTGAGTTGGGTTCTTGTTATTTGCAACTGCAGAATAATAACAATAGCCAGCAATCACATGGCATTTACCAGGTGTCACATGTTGTTCTAAGCACTTGACTCACTTAATTCTCACAACAACCCCATGAGGTGGGTAGCATTATTATCATTCTTTCCACATTGCAGAGGGGAAATGGGAGGCCAGAGAGGTTAACTCATCCTAGGCCACAGACCTAGAAAGGAGTGTAGGTGGGATTTAACATGGGTAATCTGGCACCAGGGTCCAGGATCTTAGCAACTACACCAGGCTGCCTCTTAATCTCCCAGACTAATACTGTGAACCTGGGCGAGTAACTCAACACCTCTGAACCTCCAGGGTGAGGAGTAAATATACACCATCAGAGTAAGCTCGCAGCGAATGGTGCTGATTGCCATGTGTGTAATTATTTCCCAGCTTTATCCCATTTCCCTCGTTCGGAGCGGCGCGTGGTGCCTGGACAAACGAGTTTACGTTTGCAGACAGCTTTGAGGATCTGGGATGGAAGCTGGTTCTAAGAATCATGATGTCTGTTCCCTAAAGACGGGGAACAGTTTTGTTCCTTCTCCGGAGAAAGAATGAACCAGTTTAGACCTGATGACTTGATTGTGTCTGTCCCTGTTGCCAGCACATGTAGGAATAATCGGTCACTTGAGGCTTGGCTGTTCTTAAAAAATCGTCTCAAAGTGACTGAAAAGAGGCCTAAGATGATGAGATACTTGAGAAAGAATTATTATCCCTTAACCACAGGCTTCAAAGGATTTGGAATCCCTTTGTTCTGAGTTCATTTCAACTACTAATGGTGGGAAAGGAGAACATTTCCTAAATTGGATGAATTCCTGTTATCTACAAATCACAGATTGGATCGAAATGAAACATAATTCTAAAGGTAATTTGATTAGTAGCAATTTACCTTCGGGGAACTGCTGTCATTTAGAGTCTGCTTTTTTTATGATTTTTTTCCCTGCAGCTTCCCCACTCTTACTTGGATCTGTTCTCTGCAGACACAGGACAAATGAGCCACTTCCCTCCTTTTGGCTAGTTTGCTCCTCCGGGTCCCCCTGGGGACGAGAACGTGCTCAGTGCTGAGGCTGTCCCTGGGGGAGTCGCTTGACTGTGCTAAATGGAAAAAGCACCCCAACTAGCTCCCTAACTATAAACTACAGTATCAGGGGTTGGTGAGGTGTTCTGTTCATTCATGTATCTATTTGCTCCTTGATTCACTTTTTAAACATAAGTTTGTGATGTTGATAACAAGAAATGTGTTATACATTTCTTGAAAGCACATATGCCAGACACCATTCTGGGTTCTGAGAATACAATTGTAGTGAAACAACATTATGAAATTTATTCATATGCTTTCTTTTTTGTGTTTCTCATTGTGATATTCTTCCTATTCAGCCAGATATTACAGCTGCTTTCGTGTGGATTCTCCAGAGGAAGGGATCGTGAACAGACAGAAGTGAGGTAAGGTCTCGTGGCCAGCAGGTGACAGAGCAGAGATCAGGACTGTCCTCTCCCTCCAACACAAGTTTTATTATTACAGCTATTGTTTAATTTCGCCTTACACTCCTGTCCTCAAAGCCATTCCGACAGGGCTGCATGCAGACACAGCTCCAGGGGTAGCATGTACATGGCATCCTATACTGTAGTTTCGAGGCCCATTGGCATCCCTCTCCTGTGACTTTCAAGTCCTTCCTCTTTTTAGAGGAAGTCGCAGATGGTAACAGCCCTGTAGTCACATTGTACATTTGCAGATGTAAAAACTCAGATGTTGTTATAGCTGGAATGGAGAAACGGCCAAAGCTTTAAAGTTCAGATTTTCACTTTCGAGATTGGCTCTTGAAGGACATTCCAGATATATTAGTTAAGAAAACTAGGCTTTCCATGACTAGAGCTTGGCAGTTGAGTTTCCTCAGTTCTAAAAACTTCCCATTAATATCAAAACCAAAATTTGGAAGACTGAGTGTGGAGATTTTTAAACTATGACAAGTAAGGCTGCAGACAGTAAAGTAAAGAGAAGGGCAGCATTACTTCTACACAGAGGGGACTTGAAAACTCTCAGAGCTTGGGAGAGACAGCAAAGGAGACGAGAATTATCCTCGAGTGGGTCTCTCTGAGGGAAAGAGGGGCTATCAAGTCTGCCACCTCCTGGTTAAATCTCTGGGATGCAAGGAAGCATGGGTGGTGGACTTGAGTACTGGAGGACAGAGAAGCTTATGTGCATTCCCAGCTGAAACTCTGGGATGACACAGTCCTGCAGAGAACCTAAAATGACCTACGTCTCCCAGAAACCTTCATGGAAGGCAAGCACGGGATCAACAATTTCCCATGTTCCCAGAGAGAACCAACTGGCAAGCTCTCAGAGGGATCCCTGTAGCTGAGATGAAATGACCTTGTGGCGGAGAGGCTCAGAGTTGACAGCCCAAGCTGGGGAGTCAAAGAGTAGTAGGTCTAGCCAGGCCATAGGAGGTCCTCAGGGCCAGTGAGATCTGAGTAGCGTCCAAATAAGCAGGGGGAAGAATCGGAGCTCCTGAAGAGCACCGCCCGTGCCGACAGAGTAAATAAGGGGCTCCACCAGCAGTGGGGACGACGTGGACAGCCACCCCGCACCAAAGACTAGAGCAGGTGAGCAAAGTCTGGAGGGCAGCACCAGCCTCACAATGTTACATAATGTCTCTTGTGCCCAGACAAATACCAGGATATTTATCTTCTTCAAGCAGAAGATAAAAACCCACCACAGAAAACAAGAATGATGGGGAGTTGGAGCTTTGAGTGACTGAGCTTAAATCCTGAATTTGGTGATTTCCTGGAAAAGACTTCTTGAAATCAGAAGACTCTGAGTGCCTTTGAAGTGGCAGACTACAGCTAGCTTGAGTCCAAGCATAGATGAATAAAGGTACTCTTTTTGTACATCTGACTTCTGACTGTTGTTGTAAACCCAGTGTGTGAAGATGGGTAAGATGTAATTCCTGCCTGAAGAAGTTTCTAATCTAGGGTGTTATAAGGTGAGGCACTGAAGCCAGGAGTTTTCTGCCGTATAATTTTGCGGCTGACTGGTCTTGACGTTTTATGAATAGAAACATTTTATGCTTATAAATTGGGCTTATGGGGGCTAAAGTGAGACTAGATAAAGACAAGGGCCAGAAGAGCTAATATTCTACTGCAGAAATATGATGCCAACTGAGAAAAACATAATAGAGCTGGATGAAAGCCCAGTAAAGGACAATCTAAATAATCACCAAGTGAGGAAGATGCTTTCTGAAGAGATATACTAAGATCATACACTAGTCAAGAAATGCAAATGTTGACAGGGAACAAACTGAAGGCTTTCCGTTTTTTAAAAAATAGTAAAATCATCATAAGCTATCACCCAGTGACGCTCCAAAAAAATTAAAAATGAGTTGGATGACTCTGAGGTCTGATTCACTGTGGCAAACTTGTTTGACTGCAGTAAAAACGCACATGACATCACAACTAACATGCTACTCGGTATTTATATTTTACGTGCCAGGGAGGTGGCCCAGGGAAGGTCCCAACAATGGAGGCTCTGTCTTTAGAACAGACTTCAGGTAAGAAGGGATTTTTTCCTCCAAAAGACTTTAACACCAGACACTGGGCAAACCCAGATGCGATGTCAAAGAATGCTCACTCCCCAGTGAGATCCCCAGCACAGAGATGTTCACACAGAGCGCCCTCAGGAAAGGCTCAATGACTTGTAGACCTGCGGGTCCACCCATAAGACAGACAAGACAAGGCTCACAGCTCAGAGAGGATTTTGGTAAATGTTTAAGAAGTGCCTTGACTTTGTACCCAAGACTTTGAAGCCAGAAGCAGACATCTCAGCACAGAGGAGATTCTGATTTATAGCAGCAGTTTGGGGCATGTAGCCGAAGAGGTGGCTGGGGCCAGTGAGGCCATTCAATCACAATAGATAGCGCACTGTCATCAATTCCTCAGCCAAGAAGAACCAGACACCTGTATAAAAACACACCGCTGCCTCTATAGTTACCTTTACAAGTTCTAAATCATAGAGATCTTATTACAGAGTGTGGGTTTAGTCATTCTCGACAAATGCTTTTGATGTTTCCATAAAAATCTAAGTTAAATATCCCCCTCTGCATGGATCCTGACTGGTTATTAAAGTCAAGATTCTGGTGAAGAGTGGCACAGACTTTTTTTTTAATAAGTATGCTAAATGAGCTATACTTATTTGTGCTTCTGCAGCTCCTGTTCCCTATCATCTTTCCAAGTCGTACATTCTCATGGTGGCTTTGAATCTCCTGTGTATCTAGGCTGGGGGGTGTGATTTCCTCTGTGCACTTCTTCTAAGTCAACATATGACACGTAAGTCACCGCTCTCGCCAGTCACGTGCTGGAGTGATTTGTACTGGCTCATAAGAGCCAGTTATTAAATTTTTAGAAATTTTTGTAAGGTAGTTGTTAGACACAGCTGTTACTAAAATTAAATTATATAAACTTACAATTAAATAAATCATCTAAGACGAAGGTAAGAAACACTTTCTAATTATTTTACTGCATTGTACTATTTTTTATGCCTTTGAGGCTATTTACATGTGTTGTTCCTGTAGAGTGAAAATACAATATAACAATGTACTGTTGTGGATCTCTTCCCAACTCTGCGTCCAGTGACATGGTGTCAGGAGCCTAAAACTGGCCTTGATGGGAGTATTTACACCAAGGAGATCAGCAAACTACGACAAATGAGGGCTGGGTTGTTTTGTTGGCTGTCTAGACTTTAAAAAGTGAAGGAGAAAGTATTGTTGTGTCTGTAGCATTTGCACTGCAAATGACACAAATAAATGAGGAAATATTCTTCCATTATTCAAAAACTATGTTCTGATTCAGCAAAGAAGTGACTCATGTCGCTGCGAGAGAGAGACATTCTGACACATGTCTTGATTGTTTCACTGTTGTCTCCCTGGTTAACATACACACAAATATCAACAACACTCATGTCTGAACTCCACTCATTCATCAATTGCCACCAGAGGTAACCAACAGAGGCAAGGGTTCAGCAAAAAAACCACCAAAAGTATTTTATGAGAATCAGGTTGCTGTACGGAGTTGAGAGTAAAAGATATATTTATTATTATTTGTAAATTGTGTAGTACACATCCTATATATAAAATTTATAATAAGCTTATATAGAGAACACAGACATTTGTTTCCAGAGAGACAGTTGTAAACATTTGTCAGCCCACGCCTGCTTGAGCCTCACTCTCACATAGGGCACTGGGGGATTCCCTCCAGTTTTCATTTCATTGTTAGTTTTGGTTTTACTCTTAGAGAAGATAGTTATCTCTTTTTAGTGAGAAATATCCAATTTCAGCTTTCTGCTTATTGGCCCTTTGTTGTTTTCGATAGTGTCGAAAGGAGCCTATCTTAGGGGCTGCTACAAGGAAAGACAGGGCAGTGATTACCTTTCTGTTTTCCTCACAATTAAAAGTGGCTTTCAAGGACAAGTATGGACACACTGCATTATCTGTGCTGATGAAGCCGACTCAAAATGTATTCACTATTTTGGCTAATTGGCTTTGAAATTATTTTTATGAGTTTGAAAAAGATTTAAGTTTGCGATGTTTGAAAGATATTAACAGCCTTAATTTTGCTTTATTTTTTTCTACTTTTTAAGAAAGCAGTGGTTAAAGGCATGGTCCTGAGAACCAGATCACCTGTATTTTAAACCCAAATCTGCAAGCGATCTGCTCTATTATCTGTTTAGATGACCTCTCTGTACTTCAGTTTCCCATCTGTGAAATGAATATGATGATAGAATCTACTGCACAGGCCTGTTGTGATAATTAGATTAGCTAATACGTGTCAAGCCTTTAAAATGGTGCCTGGCACGCAGCAGCAGGTTTGCCGTCGTCACTACCACTGCTGCTATTAGAACCACGGCCGCTGCGCGAAGTAGTCGGTTCACTGACTTACGGACAGTAAAAGTAAAGTGCACAAAGAGTCCTGACCTTGGATCACCCCGGTGCAGAAAAATTCCCTTACCAAAGATCACACAACTTTCAGTATTAAAACCCAAAGTAGAAGTCACATCTCCTCATACGCTATTCTCTTGTTAAGCTGAACGGCTCCTTTCTGAGCCGTCCTTGCGTATTTCTCTTGACTATTTGATTAGTCAATTTCCAGGAGCTATATAATTCTTTTATCAAAAAGAACGTTTTGATCTAAGTATATCAGGATGCTCTACAGGTGCCTTGGCCACTGTGGTAGCCACCAGCTACCTGTGGCTGCTGAGAATGTGACTTGTGACGAGGGTAGCCTGGGATGTTCTGTAAGCACAAAACACACACCAGATTTTGAAGACTTCGTATGAAAATAAAATGTAAAATGCTCGTTAATAATTTTTATTGGTTACAAGTTTAAATCATTATACCTTGAATATATTGGGTTAAATAAAATGTTATTAAAATTAATTTCACTTGTTTCTTTTTACTTAATGTGGTTTCCAGAAAACTGAAAATTACATATGTGGATCAGATTTGGGACTTGCATTATGTTTATATTGGACAGTGCTGCTCTGTATAAGATTAATCTTCATGTCCAACTTTGAAAGCTGAAAATGCTGCTTTGTTGCGTAAATCAGGAATGTTCTTTGTTTCAGTTAAGGGCACTATCATCCGCTTAGTCATCCAAGCCAGAAACCTAAGGGATATTTTGGCTCTTCCCTCTTCCTGTACCTCACACACAATAATGGCTGAATCATTCTCAGATCTATCCCTCTGGCTCCATCCTTTCGACCAGTGCAGTTCTCACCATTCCTTATGTGGACATTGCAGGAGTCTTCACACCACTTTACCTGGCCACCAGCCCTGGCTCCCAAAATCCATGCCCCGCATTGCTCCCAGAATAACACACATCTAAAAGACAAATCAGAACATGCCACTCTCCTGAGAAAGACCCTTCCATTGGTCCTAAAGTTCACTGGCATAGCGCATGCATCTCCCCTCCCACATGGCTTGGACACTGCTTATGTGTCCTGCCTCATCTCATCTCCTTTCACATGCTATCTTTTGAAGTAATATAAAGAAATTCTTAAGTATGCACATTTTGTTAGGTTGTTAGCTTATGGTGGGGGCATCGGGAGAGGAGGAGAATGTAGCTGAAGCCCTGCGCAGAGGAATGAAATGATCATTTATTATATTTATAAACTCCTTAGTAATTTTTTGGAATGAAACAAGATACAGAGTCAACATTTTACAAGAGGAGAAAACAATCTTTATGGCTTTATCAGACACATCTTAATATGATTCCTCTGATTTCTTCAAGACTGTGACCTCCTTAAATGAAATCATACATGAAAAGAGTTTAACATAGTGCCAAGGACGTAGTCCATGTTTAACTCATAATCGCTTTCTGTCCCTTTGCTTGGATCTGAGCTCCACCAGCCCTACCTCCCATTACCACAAATCTTTAGGTGGAAACCCAGGAAGTGAAATCCAGACTTTCAAAAATAACAGATCGTTGAAGCAAGAGATCACTGTCAAGGCCTTTATCTAGGTCACAGACCACTGATCACTGAGGAGCCTAAATCTATCTTATCTCACGGAAAACCCTTATTTGTTGAGTATAGTGAAGAGAGAAAAAGACACTAGAGCCCAGGAGGCAAAGTAAGCAATAAATGGGAAAAAGGGAAAACATGTTTCATGCCTGCTTCTTTCCTGACACATTAAACAAACAAGGAAAAAGAAATGATGTGAATGACTAAGTTACTTATCTCTGTATTTCAAAAAGCACATATCCTGGGGCTGGCCCCGTGGCCGAGTGGTTAAGTTTGCACGCTCCGCTGCAGGCGGCCCAGTGTTTCGGTGGTTCGAATCCTGGGCGCGGACATGGCACTGCTCATCAGACCACGCTGAGGCAGCGTCCCACATGCCACAACTAGAAGGACCCACAACGAAGAATATACAACTATGTACTGGGGGGCTTTGGGGAGAAAAAGGAAAAAATAAAATCTTTAAAAAAGAAAAAGCACATATCATAATGTGTGGAGATACACTGGAGAATTTCACTACATATTAACATGAAACTCTGTTGAAAGGTAATTTGCTTCCAGCTAACATTCTCAATAACTATCCTGCTCAATAACTATCTTCAGTCTCTCTAGTGAATTCTAAAAATCAGAAAGTAATTATATAATGACTGACTTAAACACTTATGTAAACCAATAATTATGGAAATATCACTGGCTCCTTGTTGAAAGTTGCCATTTTCACTTTAATAATTCTTAGATTTTTCCTTCAGAAGTGTACAGTCAAATTTTTTTCATCTTTAAGATTATAAGAATTTTTGAATAGTCATCACCCTGTGACTTAATAAGATTTGTACTCAGACTGATAGATTATTTGAAATAGACAATGAATCGTTATTTGTACTGTTACCAAAATCAAGATGTGTTTACACAATTGAACTTCTCCATTATTTGACAGCTGGTCAAAAACAAACATTCTGATAGGCTCTGTTATTAGGCTGCCTATATTTGTGGAATCTGTCAGTCTGAGGAATATTTAGAGCCCATCTAATCCACCTTCAGACCCAATTTAGACATTCCATTCAATTCAGCAAGAGGTTTTCCCTTTTACTCTCAGATCTAATTCATCACACTTTTATATAATGGTTGAATAGCCTTTAAGCTTTCTGTAAGTTTAACATCAAAATGATACCCCAGGCTAATTACCACACTGAGGCTGATTTCCAACATCAAAATTCCTCACTTTGAGAGACTTCTGGCACAGGGTGGTACTTGCTTGTAACTGGATTAAGATTGCCCAAGTTTCTGGAAGACAGCTTTTACTGCTCCCAGTTGGGCAAGGCAAAATGAGATCATCGTTCTTTTCTGCTTCCCACAACTCATGTTTTTCACCACAGAAGGTCAAGAGGATTCCAGTCTAAAATTTACATACCATTTCTGTAAAATTACATAGTGATAGCAGCCACACTATGTCTTAGCTCTTTGAGGATGCTAAAATAAGGAGACAATGATGTTGCTTTGACTTTCTTTCCTATACTTCCTAGGCCTTGCTGTGTTTCCAACACCCCAGATCCCCACTTTTGCTCTGTTATCCCAATTTTGTTTTTAAAGATTGTATTTTTTTCCTTTTTCTCCCCAAAGCCCCCAGTACATAGTTGTATATTCTTCGTTGTGGGTCCTTCTAGCCGTGGCATGTGGCACACCGCCCCAGGGTGGTTCGATGAGCAGTGCCATGTCTATGCCCAGGATCCAAACCACCGAAACACTGGGCCACCTGCAGCAGAGCACGCGAACTTAACCACTCGGCCACGGGGCCAGCCCCGTCTGATCCCAAATTTTTAATCCAGGGAAAGGAAAACCATGGCACATGGTCTAAATCCAAACTGCCACCTGGTTTTGTTAATAAAATTCTATTGGAACACAGCTGCACTCATTTGTTTACATATTGTCTATGGCTGCTTTTATGCTACAACAGGAGAACTGAGTAATTGTGACAGAGATCATATGGTCTGCAAGCCTAAAGTACTACAATCTGGCCCTTTAAGAAAACATTTCCTGACCTTTGGTCTAGCAGGATCACTGAGCCCTCTCTACCATCTCTTCTTCCTCACAACACATAGATGGTGGGTGACCCACTCAAGGGAACTCTTCCACTTTTTCAAGAACGTGGCAAGTGTTTCCATGCCATGCAAATGCTCCCTTTGCTAAGAATACCCTCCTTCTTTACCTTCACTCTGTTGAATTCTTACTCATCCTTTAAAACTCAGCTCTAGTGTCATTTAACTGGAGATTCTTTTCTTGACTATCCCATGAAATAAAACTCTTTTGCATCATCTTATTCTACAAATGTATTTGTCAGAATTTAGCTCATTCTGTTTTAAGAATATCTTCGTGTCCTCAAGGAAATCAATAAATCCATTTGGAGAGAAGTGAATTCTTCATTATCTTACCATACAGACTCACAGTATCCATTTATTCAAGGCTTCTTAAGAGTTGTTTTGATTCTGCTTCTGGTAATAGCACTTTGATGCAGAGATGTTATCTTACACAACTTTGTATTTCATTGCCCCCAAATCCCCACCTCAATCCACCCTTGCCACTCCCCAAAAGCCAGCCCAAAGCACAGAGCCTGGCTTACAGTTTAGGATAAATTCCAAAAGGATGAGAGATTAAATGTAAAGAATTAAGCCACACAAGTACTTGAAAAAAACAGGGGTGAATTTCTTTATAACTTGGTAGTGTTAAAAACTTTCCTAATTAGAATTCAAAATTCAGAAGGAATAAGAGAAGAAAATTGATAAATCTGATTACAAAAAACCTTAAAAATAAAAACTTTTACACAGGAAAGGTACCATGGGTGAAGTGAAAGGGCAAATGACAAATGGAAAGAAAAATATTTGCCATTTCTATCACAGAAAAAAAGACAATATTCTAAATATAAAAAGAGTTTCTAAACACAGAGAAGAAATAAGACAACACCTTATTGAAAAATGAGCTAAAGATATTAACAGATAAATCACAGAAAGAAATGCAAATAGTTTTTAACAATATAAAAAGAGGCTCGACCTCACTCATAATAAGAGAAATGCAAATTAAACTGTGGTCAGATATTTCTCACCTAATAGGCTGACAACAATAAAAAACCCTGAAACGTGTTGACAAGACCTTGGGGGAACAAGCATTCAGATATTGCTGGTGAGAATTCAAAATGGTACCACCCTTATGGAGGAGAGTTTGGCAATTTCTAGCAAAACTACATATGCATTTATCTTCTAACCCAGCAACTTGACGTCTAACAATCTAACCAAAGATACACTGGCAAAGGAATGAAAAGATAAATGCAGAAGACTATTATTTACATCACTATTTGTAATAGCAACAGACAGGAACAGCCCAAGTGTCCATCAGTAGCAGACCAATTGAGACCACAACGGAGGGCCATGTGGCTACAAGAAGGAAGGAGGAACACCTCTACATGCTACCATGGAGAGAGCTCCAGCATGTACTGCTAACTGAAAACAGCAGAGCTGAGAAAAGCGCACATGGTACGTCTCTGCTATTCTTCAGAAATAGTTTTTCTTGTATCCACCTCCCCACCCCGTGTACACACGTGCCAACAACAGCACGTAACGTCCGGGGAAGTACAGCTTGATGCCTCGATTCGCTTTGAGTCACAAAAGCAGAAATGAAACGTTCTCGTCCCGCTGCCGCTCATTCAGAGTTCTCCCAGGAACTCTCAGAAACCTCAGGCAACGAGGGTCTGCAGCACTCAGGCCCTGTCTGAGACCTGACCTGGCGAATATGCGGGGCTTTTCTGCCCAAATGGGTTTAGTTATTTTCACCACTCTGATTGACCAGGTCCAAAAATAAGATCCAGAGTTTTTCATAATAAGGATCCACATGATAATGTAGTTAATTAATACTTATCCAAAGAAATGCACAGCTGAAATTCCACCAAAAATATTTTTATTGCTACTTATAGGAAGAATTTTACTTAACATTTATTTTATACCTCCTGTGAACTAGGCACTGTTCTCATTACTTTATAAATATTAACTAATTTAACTTCATAAACCAATAAGGTAGCTCCTATTACCACAGTTTCATTAAAGAAGAAACTGAGGCACAGAGAGATTAAATAATTTGCCCAAGGTCGCACAGCCAGTAATTGGCAGAGCTGAGATTTGAACCCAAGCTTCAGCTATTCGACTACTAAGCTCTGACGCGTCTCTATGGAACTCCTCCACCACTTCAGCTGTGCTACGGCTCACGACGCCAGCTCCCTTGTTCTCTACAGCCAGATGCCACGTTTTAAACATGTCAATCGATATAAGCATATGGCAGTTTTTAAAATATCTTTGAACATGTTTTTAAAATTCACGTAAAAGAAGGCAGGCTTCAGAGCATGGCCGAGGGGAATTAAGAATAATAAGCACATTGAGCTAAATACACAGCTCCTTCCAATGGCTCACAGGTGGGTCCCTGTTTGTTTACTAAAAAAAATAGGGGGAAAAGGGAGAAATATTACACATTATAGTGGTAAAAACTCATTAGCTAAAAGAAAGTTGGAGGTTTATTGGCTTTTTTCTTTCACTAAGGTAACTGTGTACCATTTTATTTGCCCGAAGCTGACCTGTCCTCAGGACAGCACATAAGCTGGCTCCTGGAAGAGCGCTGCTCGCACACAGAATGTGGGAAGTGCGTGAGTGGAAGCAGAAGCCCCCTTCCTGCGTGTGCCCGTGGGAGACACGTGTGAAAGCCGGCGAGTGCGCCGCAGCAAAAATTTTGTAAAATGTAACACTACTGTTGTCTATACATTTGAAGGCAGATTATGTCAGAGACAATGGTATACTGCTATATAATTCACACTTATGGGTAGCCCATTTTACAATAGGTTTGAGAAAACGGCACAATGACAGGGACAGTACCTTATAAGATATATAGTAAAGTAAGTATACTTCTTTGTGGCTGACCCACATTCCACCTCCTCTCAACTGTGTGCCCTACCCCTGACAGCCAGCACTCCCTGAAAATAAAAACGGACAGGGAAACTCAAGGGACTGGTAACATGGGTATTCTTCTGCTAGGTGGAAGGATTCAATGAAGACAACGTCTTTGCGAGTCCTGTTCGTTTAGACGTTATAAGAATAACGGAAGAAGTGAGAAAAATTCCTTAAGCCGTTGAGGAATCCCCATGCAAAGCAGAAATTCTCTTCATCTTGGGAAATAATAAAAGGGAATTTAAACTGTCTTGTAAGGAGATCTTAGAGCAAGGGGGGAAATTTTAAGCAGTAGTAAAAAAAAAAAATCCATCAAGGGCTATTGACAACCAATAATTTAATCAGCATTTCAAGAAGATCAATTCACCTGCTCTAAAGACAAAAAACGTAATAAAAATGTATTGCAATTCAGTATTCAGGATAAGCAAGAGGAAAAGATGACAGAAACTAAGAGAAAGAAAAGACTATCACTTTAGGCCAACTCCAGCTATCATTTCTGTAACAATAGTGACCACATATGGTACATTTTCTTGAATCATTCCCATTTCAAATAGTTGGTATTATTGTCCAGATACACTCATTTGTATTTATCGCATGTTCTGATTTTTGGTTTGGAAAATGTTGCCATCAAACCTACTTGTACCCAGGCCTCAGTCTCACCCCTGTTACAGTCCCGGCTCCTCCCTCCTGATCAGGAGCTGGGCAGAAACAACCCTTTGGTTTCCCTCTTACCCTCCCCCGCCACCTGACCAACCTCCAGCCCTACCCTGTTTGGGCATCGGAACCTTACCTTCCTTCTCGCTGTGACAGCCAAGATTTCCCACCTGCCCGACCTCCAGACTTCCAGTCCTGAACTGCTCTCAAGCCTGGACAGCCAAGCTCACCCCCTACCTCAACTAGACAAAATCAGTTTGCTCGGCTCTGTGCCCTGAACTCCCCAGTATGCCCTGGCTGCTTTTCGGCCACAAGTTCCCTTTCCACAAACCTCAGCAAAAGCCATATTTTAGGTACTTACCTTTGGTTGTCCAACCAACTCTAGTTCTTCCCTTTCTGAAAGGTTCCTTCACAGTGCAGTTAAGATGAGGAAAGGCTGATGGGAAAATCAGTTCAATCTCTCAAATATTTGCTGAGTGTCCACTATGTGTTCCAGGCAAGCATCGTACTCTGCACTCACTGATGGGGATTGACTGACACACCCCAAATGAGTGAGACATGCCTTGCTCTCAATACCCTTAGAATGGAATGGGTACGGGCCGGGGTGAAAAATAACTGGGCTACCAGGTGATTCTTAAGTATAATCCAGCTTCACTGGCGGAATGAATTGTAGAGGGAAGGAGGAACTGGGGAATTATGCTTGCCTCTCTCTGGTGTGAACACAAAAGGGGAAGCCACAGCTTCTGACCAAAACTGGGCAAGTCTTTGTGGTGCAAACGGAACGAGAAGCAGGATTTCAGTAGCGGACACCGAGAGACAGTACAGGACATCGCTCTCGGTGCCTCTGCTTAGGTGTTGCCCCCTAAAATCTCCCTGACTCCTCTCCCTCATTGTCCAGTGGGGAAGTGCGGTAGTTTGCTAGGGCTGTCCTACACAGTGCCACACACTGAGCCGCTTAAACAACAGAAACCTACTGTCTCACAGTTCTGGAGGCCAGAAGTCCCAGACCAAGGCTCCTGGCAGGGCTAGTTCCTTCTGAAGGCTGTGAGGGAGAATCTGTTCATGCCCTCTCCTAGTTTCTGGTGGTTTGCTAGAAATCTTGTCATTCCTTGGCTTCCAGAATCACCACCCTGATCTCTACCTTCATCTTCACACGGCTTTCTCCCTGTGTGCATGTCATTCTTCAAATTTCTCCTTTTTATAGAGACACCAGTCATGGTGGATTGGAGCCCTAATGACCTCCTTTTAACTTGATTGCCTCTGTAAAGACCGTATCTCCAAATAATGTCACATCCTGAGCAACTGAGTGTTAAGAACTGGGAAGAGAGAACACGATTCAACCCATAATGGGAAGATACTAAAAATATATAATAATATGTGACTATTAATTATACTATTAATTAACACTAAAATACAATATGTATTATATTAATTGATATAATTATATATGACTAATATAATTATATTAATACTAACTATATTATAAGTATGTTATAATTAAACATATAATATAGGTATGATGATAACATGAATCTTTATTCACCACTTACCATGAACTAAATTATTTTTCCCATCTTATTTCACTTATTCCTCACACCATCCTATGAGAAAATTCCCATTCAAAGGTGAGGAAATTGAGATTTAGAGAGAGTAATAACTTGCCCATAGCCACACGTTTGCAGGCAGCAAAGCTGACACTCACACCAAGGTCCTTGTACCTCCACACTCTGCGCTCTCATCACTGCACTAAGTGTGGGGTTAACGTAGTAGATACACGTTTACAAACGGACAGCTGTAAAGTAACGAAACGCGTTCTTCGGTAGGGTTCGTGAAAATCACTCTATATTCACTGTAAATATTATGCAGATAAATTAGAAGGATTTCTTGTAGCACAGTCAAAGCCATTTTCATATTTACAGATTTTTGTTAGGTGAAATATTGGTCTTTCTCAAATTCTTCACCTCAAATCCCACAGCATCTTGAAGAAACACCTCAAGTTTCATGTTTTTAGATTTTCTGTTTGTGAATAGACAAGAAGGGCACATTTCATGCTTACAGATTCCAAGACCGCAAATGACTTGTTTTCTTCCCAAGAGAGGTAAACGAACAAAAGGAACAGATAACATATTATAGTACAAATAGAATCCAAATAAAAACATTAGCAAGCTTGGCTCCTGAACAGGTGATAAAAGGTTTAATGCCATCTCCTCTTACTGTGAGCACCATTAAGAGAATACCGGGTTTAAAGGGGAGAAAAGCAAATGAAGATATTTTCATCCTTCCATTTTGGTAACAGGAGTTGTATAGAAAAGGAATCATAACGGTAATAATACTTTAGATTTTCTTAGTGTTTTAGAATTTTCAAACCATTCTCACATATTTTTTTCATTTGACTATAACAACCGGGTTTGGTGGGCAAAATAAGGGCAATGACCTCCATCATCCAGATACAGACATGGAGGCCCAGAGAGTTTGAGTAGTCTCCAGTGTGACCCAGCTAATACACGAGAAACACAAAGAATGTATTGCAGACCTTTAACACAGCTTTCTGTTAGCCTTCGGGATGCTGGCCGTGGGAAGAGCGTGTAGCTCCTCAGTGTCAAAACTGAATTGACTTAGGAATTTCTTCACCAAGAAGTTGTTGCAAAAGATGCTGAATGGTTTTTCAGGCAAAAATGTTTATTAGCTCTTAATGAAAGTGTTCCTGATAGAGTTTTGTATTATTTCATGAATGGCTGCCAAACATCGCATGTAAACAATGAACTATGGAAAAAATAAAACACTACAAGACCATATCATTCATCCAAGACATTAAAAGATAGCATTAATTTATTCACTGATCCAATGAATGAGTTGAATGTTGAGCAACTAGTATGTGCTAGACATTGGGCTACATACTGAGGATACAGTAATGACTCAAAGTGAAACCATCCCATCTTAATGAAGCTTACTGTCTGGTGTGTGTGTGTATGTGTGTGTGTGAGGGGTCCCATAACTATATAATTATAAAATCTGAAGTATACTATGAAATAAAATTGTGACAGGAAAACCTCTTCCATATAGGTAGACTGGGATAATCAGGAAAGCTCTTTCTAAGGAAGCAACGTAAGAGCTGAGATTCAAAGCATGTGGATGAGTTAACAAGGACCAATGGTGTGGTGGGAGGGCAGAGTAAAGAGGAAAGAGATGCCACGCAGAGGAATTAGAGTGTGCAATGGCCTCAAATTGGGATGGAGTACAGCACATCCCAGAACACGGAAGAATAGTCTATAACAGCCACCTCAACTTTCCCACCTGTTTCTCTCTTTTAACACTCTTCAGCCAGGTTTGCATCTCCACCACTCCACTCAAACTGTTCTTAAGGTCAGCAGCAACCACCATATTGTAAATCCCACAGGCACTTCTCTGTCTTCTCATTCAATCTCTCACTGCATTCAAACTGCTAATAAATCCCTCTCCCTCTTGAAAAAGCTTGAAACACGTCTTGGCTCACCTTCTCAGTCTTCTTTGCTGCCTTCTCTTCTTTTGCTTGACTTCTTAACAATGGAGCCCTAGGGTTTGATCCTAGGCCCTTTATTTTTCTGTATCTGTATCTTTAAGAGATGTCACCAGGTCCCATGGCCTTAATCCCACTTGTGTTGTGACTCTCAAATATGTACCTCTAGTTCCACTGAGATTCAGACTCTTACATATAACTGCCTTCTTGGTCTCCGCTTGAACACAACATTAACATAGAGATAGCAGTAATTCCCCTCCCCTCAAATCTGCTGATCGTCTCACTCTCTCCATGTTAGTAAATGAGGGACTCAGCCCTCATTCTTTTCTTCCCTTTACCTCCATATAAACATTTTTGTAAGTTTCTATCTCCAAAATGCATCCTATAATCATCCACTTCTCTCCCCCTTTATTGCTGTCACCCTAATCCAACTAACCAAGTGCAGACAAATTCACATATTCCCTAACTAGTCTCCGTGCTGCCACTCTTTCCCTCTTTAAATCAAATTCCATGTGGCAAACAGAATGTTCCTTTTTAAGTGCAATTCAGAGGTAGCCCTGATGGCCTAGTGTTACAATTCATCTCTCTTACTGCTTTGGTGGCCTGGGTTCATCTCCCAGGTGCGGAACCACACCACCCATCTGTCAGTTGCAATGTTGTGGTGGCAGCTCACATAGAAGAACCAGAAGGACTTACACCCAGGATATACGACCATGCACTGGGGCTGTGGGGAGGGGAAAAAAGAGGAAAGTTGGGACATCAGCAACATGGCAGAGTGAGCAGTTTTCTTTGTCTCTCCTGCTTCGAATTACAACTAAATGGACATTCACTGATCAATGGAGGATACTCACAGAGCAGCTCAGGATGCCTGAGAGACCCACACTGCTATACCTTGGAAGGTGGATGGACTACCCCCAGAGAGGAGGTGGAGATAGGTGAGAACTCTCTGGGCCCTAGACAGCCCAGTGCCCTCAAGCGACTCTCTCCCAGCTGAAGCGCTCACAGCACTACCGCAGCCCTGAGAGTGGGCGTGCACATTGGTGCAACTGTGGAAACCATGACTACAGCCCTAAGCCCCCTGTAATTGCTCTTTGGGCCAGTGGGAAAGTCCACAGTCCCACTGTGGCCCCAGGGAGTGACGTAGGCTCAGACTCAGTAGGGAGGCCCCGCCCACCAAGCACAAAGGCTGGTGTGACCTAGAAGCAGACACAGTACAGCTGGGTGAGCAAACCACTGGCTGCCTTAAACACACATAGCTCTGCTGTGGCCCTGAGGGGCAAGTGAGATCCAGAGGGACTGTGGGAGTGGGTGGTGACAATCTGGAGTCCCAGTATGATCACTCCTCGATCCAGTGGGAAAATCCACAGTCCCTCAGTGGCCCCAGGGATAGTCTCAGGTCAGCCATAGGGGAGACACTCTGCCCACCAAGCACAAGGGCTGGTGTGACCTAGAAGCAGATGCGGGGCAGCTGGGTGAGCAAACTGCCAGCTGCCTTAAATACCCACAGCTCTGCTGCAGCCCTGAGGGAGCAACTGAGATCCAGTGGGACCAGATGGTGGCAGAGCTGCAAGTCTGGGCAAATAAACTCCTGGCTGCCTTGAAAGCCCATAACACCACTGCAGTCCCTAAAGGGGGAGTGTGTCTAGGTGGGTCTGTGGGAGCAGGGGGAAGCAACATGAAGACCCCTTGTGATTGTTCCCACAGTTGATAGGAGAACCTTCAGGGACACTGTGATCCCAAGGAGTGGCCCAGGCTTGGTCAGGAACAGCTGATGGGGATCCTGGTGGGTGCAGATTACACAGCTCTTCTCCCCTACCCCCAATAGCAGCAAGTGGAAGCAGTAACCAAACTCTATGTCTATGTGGAGGCACAAATACACACACCAAGCAGTATGAAAAAATATATTAAATCTCCAGAACAGAAGGAAAATGACAAGTACCCAGAAAACAATCCTGAAGACACAGAAATCTATGACCTAAATGACAAATAATTCAAGATAGCTATCATTAAAAAATCCAACAAGTTAAAAGAGAATACAGATACACAACTCAAGGAGTTCAGGAGCTACATCACAAAAGAGCTTGAAACTATAAAGAAGAACCAATCAGAAATGTTGGAGATGAAAAACACAATGGAGGAGATTAAGAAAAATCTGGACTCCCTGAATGGTAGGGCTGAGAACATGGAGGACAGAATTAGCAGTCTGGAGGATAGGAATATAGAAATGCTTCAGATAGAGGAGGAGAGAGAACTAAGACTAAAAAGAAAGGAAGAAACTCTGAGAAATATCCGACTCAATTAGGAAACGTAACAAAACGATAATAGGTATTCCAGAGGGAGAAGGGAGGGAGAAAGAAGCAGAGAGCTTGTTCAAAGAAATAATAGCTGAGAACTTTCCAAACCTGGGGAGAGAGATGGAAATCCATGTGACAGAAGCCAATAGATCTCCAAAGCTTATCAACGTGAAAAGACTAACTCCAAGGCATATAGTAGTAAAGCTGGCAAAAGTCAATGACAAACAAAAAACATTAAGGGCAGCAAGGCAGAAGAAAATAACCTACAAAGGAACCCCTATCAGGCTGTAAGCAGATTTTTCAGCAGAAACTTTACAGGCTATGCGAGAGAGTGGAATGATATATTAAAATTCTGAAAGACAAAAACTTTCAGCCAAGAATACTATATCCAGTGAAAATATCCTTCAGATGTGATGGAGAAATAAAAACTTTCCTAGGTAAACAAAAGTCAAGGGAGTTCATCACCACAAGATCCCCCTACAAGATATGATCAAGAAGGCCTTCATACCTGGAAAAAAAAAAAAAAGAAAAGAAAAGGGGTTACAAAACCCTGAGCAAGAAGATAAGCAGAAAGAAAAAATCAAAAAATTGCAGCTCTTGATCAGAACAGGTAAGCAAATGCTTAAGTTTAACATCAAAGATAAAGGGAAGGGAAACACCAAGAATAAATATAATAGAGTCATTTTAACACTCGTTGTGAGTACAAACTCACAACACAAGAAGAGAAAAGATGTGACAATAACAACTTAGAAGGGGAAGAGGAGAGGGATGAAACCGGCGTAGTCTAAGGAAATAAGAGGCCATCAGAATACAGACTGTCTCATCTATGAGACGTTTTATACAAATCACATGGTAACCACTAAAAAATAATTACAACAGAGGCACAAATTACAAATAAGAAGAAAACTAAGAAAGCCAGCATAGAAAACTACCTAAGTGTATTGGTAGTACAAAATACATGGGATGAGAAACAAAGGAAATGCAGGAGAACCGGGAAACAAGAAATAAAATGGCAGCATTAGGCCCCCACACTTCAATAATCACTCTAAATGTAAATGGGTTGAATTCTCCAATAAAGGACACAGAGTGATGAGATGGATTAAAAACAAGACCCAACAATATGCTGCCTCCAGGAAACACACCTCAGCCCCAAAGACAAACCCATTCTCAGAGTGAAGGGATGGAAGAAGGGACGGGAGATACTCCAAGCTAATAGCAAACAAAAGAAAGCAGGTGTTGCCATACTTATATCAGACAAAGTAGACTTCAAGACAAAACAGGTAAAGAGAGACAAGAGGGGTAGTATATGATGATAAAAGGGACAGTCCACCAAGAAGACATAACACTTGTAAATATATATGCACCCAACACAGGAGCACAAAAGTACATAAAGCAACTATTGACAAAACTAAAAGGAGATATCAACAACAATACAATAATAGTAGGGGACCTCAACACCCCACTTACACCAATGGATAGATCATCCAGACAGAAAGTCAACATTGAAATTGTAGAATTAAATGAAAAACTAGACCAGATGGACTTAGTAGATATATATAGAACAGTCCATCCAAAAACAACAGGTTACACATTCTTCTTAAGTCCATATGGAATATTCTCAAGGATAGACTACATGTTGGGAAACAAAGCAAGCTTCAATAAATTTAGGAGGATTGAAATAACATCATGCATCTTTTCTGACCATAATGCTACACAACTAGAAATCAGTTACAAGAAAAAAGCTGAGAAAGGGGAAAAGATGTGGAGATTAAACAACAAGCTACTGAATGAACAATGGATCACTGAAGAAATTAAAGGAGAAATACAAAATACCTGGAGACAAATGAAAATGAAAACATAACAGACCGACACATATGGGATGCAGCAAAAGTGGCCCTAAGAGGGAAATTCATTGCAATACAGGCTCACCTCAACAAACAAGAAAAATCTCAAATAAGCAATCTCAAACTACACCTAACAGAATTAGAAAAAGAAGAACAAACAAAGCTCAAAGTCAGTAGGAGGGAAATAATAAAAATTAGAGCAGAAATAAACGAAATTGAAATTAAAAAGACAGTAGAAAGGATCAATGAAACAAAGAGCTGGTTCTTCGAGAAAATAAACAAAATTGACAACCTTTTAGCCAGGCTCACTAAGAAAAAAACAGAAGACTTAAATAAATAAAAGTAGAAATGAAAGAGGAGAAATTACAATGGATACCACAGAAATACAAAAGATTATAAGAGAATACTGTGAAAAACTATATGCCAACAAATTGCACAACCTAGAAGAAATGGACAAATTCTTAGACTCTTACAACCTCCCAAACTGAATCAAGAAGAAATAGAGAAT
Organism: Equus przewalskii; assembly: GCF_037783145.1. Classification (NCBI taxonomy): domain Eukaryota; kingdom Metazoa; phylum Chordata; class Mammalia; order Perissodactyla; family Equidae; genus Equus; species Equus przewalskii. Next base: position 33,444,262 of record NC_091837.1, on the reverse strand, counting down.
AGATTAATCACAAGTAGAGACATTGACACAGTAATCAAACGCCTCCCCCAAAATAAAAGTTCAGGACCAGATGGCTTCTCTAAAGAATTCTATCAAACATTCAAAAAAGATTTAATACCTGTCTTTCCCAAACTATTCCAGAAAATTGACGAAGATGGAGCACTTCCTAACACATTCTATAAGGCCAACGTCACCCTGATACCCAAGCCAGACAAGGACAACACAAAGAATGAAAACTACAGGCCAATATCACTGATGAACATAAATGCAAAAATCCTCAACAAAATATTGGCAAACTGAATACAGCAATACATTAAAAAAATTATACACCATGATGAAGTGGGATTTATACCAGGGACACAGGGATGGTTTGACATCCGCAAATCTATCAATGAAATACACCACATTAACAAAATGAGTAACAAAAACCACATGATCATCTCAATAGACACAGAGAATGCATTCAACAAGATCCAACATCCATTTATAATAAAAACTCTCAATGAAATGGGTAGAAGGAAAGTACCTCAACATAATAAAGCCCATATATGACAAACCCACTGCCAATATCATAGTCAATGGGGAAAAACTGAAAGTCATCCCTCTGAGAACAGGAAAAAGATAAGTGTGCCCACTCTCACCACTCCTATTCAATATAGCACTGGAGGTTTGGGGCAGACCAATTAAACAAGAAACAGAAATAAAAAGAATCCAAATAGGCAATGAAGAAGTGAAACTCCACTGTTTGCAGATGACATGATTTTATATATAGAAAATCCTAAAAAATCCATTGGAAAGCTACTAGACATAATCAACAATTACAGCAAAGTTGCAGGGTACAAAATCAACTTACATAAATTGGTTGCCTTTTTTTTTTTTCTTTTTTCTCCCCAAAGCCCCCCAGTACATAGTTGTATATTCTTCGTTGTGGGTCCTTCTAGTTGTGGCATGTGGGACGCTGCCTCAGCATGGTTTCATGAGCAGTGCCATGTCCGCGCCCAGGATTCGAACCAACGAAACACTGGGCCGCCTGCAGCGGAGCGCGCGAACTTAACCACTCGGCCACGGGACCAGCCCCAAAATTGGTTGCCTTTTTATACTCTAACTACAAACTAACAGAAAGAGAACTCAAGAACACAATCCCATTGACAATCATGACAAAAAGGATAAAATATCTTGGAATAAATTTAACCAAAGAAGTGAAAGACCTATACAATGAAAAGTACAAGACTTTCCTGAAAGAAATAGACGATGACATAAAGAAATGGAAAGATATTCCATGCACATGGTTTGGAAGAATAAACACAGTTAAAATGTCCATACTACCTAAAGCAATTTACAGATTCAATGACATCCCAATCAGAATCCCAATGACATTCTTCACAGAAATAGAACAAAGAATCCTAAAATTCATATGGGGCAACCAAAGACCCTCAATTGCTAAAGCAATCCTGAGAAAGAAGAACAAAGCTGGAGACATCACAATCCCTGACTTCAAAACATACTACAAAGCTACAGTAATCAAAACAGCATGGTACTGGTAAAAAAACAGGTGCACAGATCAATGGAACAGAATTGAAAGCCCAGAAATAAAACCACACATCTATGGACAGCTAATCTTCGACAAAGGAGCTGAGGGCCTACAATGGAGAAAAGAAAGTCTCTTCAACAAATGGAGCTGGCAAAACTGGACAGCTACATGTAAAAGAATGAAAGTAGACTATTCTCTTACACCATTCACAAAAGTAAACTCAAAATGGATCAAAGACTTAGAGGTAAGACCTGAAACCATAAGACTTCTAGAAGAAAATATAGGCAGTACGCTCTTTGACGTCAGTCTTAAAAGGATCTTTTCGGACACCATATCTTCTCGGACAAGGGAAACACTAGAAAGAATAAACAAGTGGGACTTCATCAGACTAAAGAGCTTCCACAAGGCAAGAGAAAACAGGATTGAAATGAAAAGACAACCCCCCAACTGGGAAAAAAAATCTTTGCAAATCATATATCCAACAAAGGGTTAATCTCCATAATATATAAAGACCTCACACAACTCAACAACAAAAGAATCAAACAACCCAATCAAAAAATGAGCAGGGGATATGAACAGACATTTCTCCAAAGAAGATATATGGATGGCCAACAGGCACCTGAAAAGATGCTCATCATCACTGATCATCAGGGAAACACCAATCAAAACCACACTAAGATATCACCTTACACCTGTTAGAATGGCTATAATCACCAAGACAAAAAACAACAAATGTTGGAGAGGGTGTGGAGAAAAAGGAATGCTCATACACTGCTGCTGGGAATGCAAACTGGTGCAGCCACTATGGAAAACACTGTGGAGAGTTCTCAAAAAATTAAAAATAGAAATACCAATATGACCCAGCCATCCTGCTACTGGGTACCTACCCACACAACTTGAAATCAGCAATTCAAAGAGACTTATGCACCCCTATGTTCACTGCAGCATTATTCACAGTAACCAAGACATGAAAGCAACCTAAGTGCCCATCGACTGATGACTGGATAAAGAAGATATATATATATACACACACACACAATGCAATACTACCCAGCCATAAAAAATGACAAAATCGTCCCATTCACAGCAACATGGATGGACCTTGAGGATATTACGTTAAGTGAAATAAGCTAGATAGAGACAGACAAACTCTGTATGATTCCACTCATATGTGGAAGATAAACAAACACACGGACAAAGGCAACCAATTAGTGGTTACCAGGGGGAAGAGAGGTGGGGGGTAGGCACAAAAAGTGAAGGGGTGTACCTATAAAATGACTGACAAATAATAACGTACAAGTGAAATTTCACAATGTTGTAAACTATCATAACCTCAACAAAAAAAAATGTCAAGCCACCCCCACCCGCCGCCCGACCCCCGAAAATAGTAAGGTTGGCAACGGCTGTTAGCTTGCGGCGAATTTTTCTCTGCCAAAAAAAAAAAAAATGCAATTCAGAAAACTTCACTGCTTTGCTTGAAATCCTCCAAGGCTTTCCTTTTCACTTGGAATAAAATCCAACTCCTTAACCTAGGCTACGATGTGGTCCACGTGGTCCATAATGTGGTCCATGCCTGCCTCTTTGACCTCATCTCCTTCCACCCTATTCTACCTGTGGTAGGAAGAATGATGACTCTCCCCAAGACAGCCACATCCCAATCCCTGGGACCTGTGAATACGTACCTTACATGGCTGGGGTAATTGAGGTTGCAGATGAAATTAAGGTTAAAGTGGGAAGATTATTCTAGATTATCTGGATGGTCAGATGTAAGCAGAAGGGTGCTTAGAAGTAGAATGGGGAACTAGAAGAGCCAAAGTCAGAGAGTGAGGTGTGATGATGGAAGCAAGGTCATCAACATGGCGCAATGTGAGAAAGACTCAACCCACATTGCTTTGAAGATGGAACATGAGTGCCATGAACCAAGGGGCGTGGGCAGCCTCCAGAAGCTGGGAAAGGACAGCATTTATGCAGCTGACAGCTTGATTGTAGGCCAGTGAAGCCCATTTCAGAGTTAAGATTTCCAGAACTGTAAGATAGTCCATCTGTTCTTTAAGCCACTAAATTGGTGGTAATTTGTTACAGCAGTAATAGAAAAATAATACGCTACTTCACCATGGACCAGACGCACTGGTGTGTCTCATAAACAAACTTCTTTCTGCCTCAGAGCTTGTATCTCTGTTGTCATCACTACCTGGAATGTTCTGTTCCCATATATTAACATGCTGACCTGGTTCCTTCTTGTCATTCTGAGCTCAACCTCACAGAGAGGTCTTCCCTGACCACCTAGTTCAAAATAGCTTGTCATCACTTTCTTTCTATCACATTATGTTTCATTTTTTTGTAGCACTTTTGCCATGTGAAATTATCTTTGAAATTTATTGGTATGGTTGCTTGTAGCCTAATTCCCTATTCTAGAATATAATTTCCATGAGAATAGGACCCCAGACCTGTTCTCCTCTGTATCCTCAGCGCCTGAACAGTATGCACAAAGTGTGTGCTCAGGCATAAACGTTGACCACTGAATGAACGAAATCCACTACAGGTGGAGCATAAACAGTAACGGAAAGAGGGGTGTGAGAAAAGTCTGGAGAAGCAAGAGGGGAAGATCCTGTGGTATCTTAGAGTCCTCGTTGAGAACTTTGAATTTTGTCCTAAGGACACTGAGAAGACGTGGAAAAACTGTATGCAGGGGAGTGATGTATTCCTAGTTCTGATTTTAAAAGTTCTTTGGAGACAGACTAGAGAGGAACAATGGTACACGTGGATGTAAGGAGAACAGATAAGAAGGGTGCTGTTTCGTAGTCCAGGCAAAAAATGATGGCTTACTTGGACTAGGGTAGTAGCAGTGAAAAAGCTAATGTATCAGAGAATTGGGAATTAAAATGAACGGAACTAACTGGGTGACAACCGAGAAATAAGGAGTGCAAATGAGTAGATCTCAAAAGTGACTTTCATATTTATAGTCTAAGCAACTTCGAAAACCATGATGCCAATTTCTAAGGTGGGAAAACTGAAGAAGGAACAGGCCTGAGTGTGTACATTAAGGGGAAAGATTGGAAGTTCAGCTTCAGCTTCGTTAAATTTGAGTTGTCCTCAAGACATAAAAGTGGAGACACCACCTACACAGCTAAATTTTGAGCTGAGAACTCAGATTAAAAGCACTGGTGGCAGATCATGTGTTTTGAAGATAAAAAAACTGAATGCCATGGGACTGGGTGAAATCATCTAGGGAGAGAGCATAACGCAAGAGGGCTCAGGACACTGCACGTTCTCCTGCACTGAGAAGCCTTACAGGAGACTCCTCGCCAAACCAGAAAGCAGGAAGGACGCCTGTTGCACTTTGAGAATTTGCTCAGTCCATTCAAACCAGCATGCGTGGAATTCCGTCTTTCTCACTCCCCCCTGCACACCACGGTAAAGGAGAAGCCAGCAGAGGAGACCGAAAAAGAGCAGTTAAGCAGGTTGAGGGAAACCAGGAGAATTTCATTTCATAGAATCTATAATGCCCCAAATAAAAAGAACAGGTAGCAAAATTCTAGATTATCTGGATGGTCAGATATAAGCAGAAGGGTGCTTAGAAGTAGAATGGTAGCAAAATTATTTGTGTGGGATAAATGACACCTTCCTTATCAGAGTGTTGTGAAACCAAAGCGTCCCACATTATCCTAAATTCTTGCACTAGATGAAAATTTAGGGAGCATGACTCTCAAGGAAACATAATTCTCAATGCAATTAGTTTTCCTACTACAATATTATCAAAAGGATGCTTTGTCAGGGCACCCGCCTCTCTGAGCCAGTGCTACAGGGAGCAGCCAAACGCCGGCATCTCGATCTGTCTCACCGTGGGCGTCAGACGGCACCTTCCAATTTCCTAATCCAGAGGTTCTCCAAGTGGGGACCTGAGGGTTTCCAAGACCCTTTCAGGCAGTCTGCAAAGCCAAAACTATTTTCATAATAATACGAAGATCTTTCTCTCTGGAGCGTACAGCGAAGCTTTCCAGAAACCATGTGACATGCAATATCACAAGAGAGAACGTTGAAAGAGACAGAATACATTGAAGAGATTTGCAAAAATGTAGACAATGCCACGCTTTTTTTGTTTTTAAACATTTATTCTTCATCAATATGTTAAGGGTTCATTAGCGTGAGTTTTGAATAATTTGAAATTTAAAATTTTCCCCGTTTTAATTTCTGACAGTAAATATTAACATATAAAACCCATATGAACAGAAGATCTTTGGTGTCCTCAGTAATTTCAGTTACGTAAACTAGTCTTGAGACCAAGATTTGAGAAGCATCGTCCTAAAAGGCCACAAGAAGGGTTCTGAAAACTGAGACAAAAGACAGCAGGCTCCCCTTTCGCTGCCCTGGCTAGCGAACACTCACCCGTACTGGGACTCTGGGACGCTCTCTCCCCCATGCCCTGCTCCCCTCTTTCGGTCCCTGACCCTGAACCTCCCCTATAGGCCCCCCGTCGCCCTGAGCCTGGTCTCCGCTCAGATCTCAGCCCTGGCCCAGCCTGGATCCCTGGACATGATTCCCGTCATTCCTATGGAGACCCGTGGGTATCGGTTTACCCAGGGGAGGAGGGGACAAATGGGAGGGAAGCACGGTGGTCGTCTGGCCCAGACGGCGGTCGGGGTGGAGGGGCCGCAACGCCGCCAGCCTGGGCTTCCCTCCGGCCCCAGCTCCGGGCCCCTGACCGGCCTGCCCGCGCCCTGGGGACTGGTCCCCGGAGTCCAGGGTCGCCGTCGGCACGACCGCCCTCTGCCATCAGGGCTGGCTTTCTCGGGCTCTGGGAGGATCCCCAGCCCGGTGGGTTCGCCGCCCCACGCTCACCGGCCCCTGCCCGCTCCTGGAGCCGACAGAGCGCGAAGCTCTGGGCGCAGTTCCCTAAGGCCACGTGGCGGGGCGGCGCCCACCGCGCGCAGGCGCAGCAGACGGGGCTGCCGCGGAGGGCTCCGAGTCTGCGCAGTAGAGGCGGGGCCGGCTCTCCAAGCCCACCCTGCACGCGGGGTGGGGCGGCCTCACAGCGGGCAGGGTCAGCATCCTGCGTTCTCTCCAACTCTGATAAGCTTTGGTAAGAGCTGCGAGTGTGTTTTTATTTCGTGTCTGTTTTTAGAGAGTGGAAATGTGTTTCAAGAGTTAAAAACAAGTAGTCTAAGGAGCAGAGCATGGCATGTATGTATAAACAATAGTTTGAGAGCGAGCGAGCCGAACTACTCCATCGAAGGAAGATTCTGAGGAGGGACAGTTGGGTGCAGAGGAGCAGAGTCAACATCAGTACTTAGCAAGCCCCGGGACGTGCCTGAGGCCACCTGCTGCCCGGTGTCTGTGGGCATCCGAGTGAGCACCCACCGTCTCCTGTCCTGAGAAGCCACAAAGCAGCGTGTGGTCCAGCAGGAAAGATTCCTGTCTGCATTTAGCCCTGAGACCACCATGGCTGGAACAGCGGCCGCCCGCGTGGCAGTGGTGGTGTGAGACGGCCAGTCTGTACAACCTGGCGTGGTCGGGAGTTAAAGGACCTACCTCAAGATCTACCCCTGTCTCCATCCGCAAGCCCGGGTGGAACACTACTGAAACCCCCTCCCTCTTAGGGAAAGGGCTTGAATCCGGAAGGTCGTGACCTAGAGGACTTGGTCACAGTGCAAGGAAAGACGTTTAACTTCAAAGGAGCTGGTCAAGGCAGGGCTCAGCACTGGGCTCTGAGAACTTGAGTTTAAAAGGCAGTGGACTCTTTGAATAAGTCTCAGAGCAAACGGTGCTGTGTCTCCCAAACTCCAAACAGCTCTGCTCTCGGTCTCCACCTTTGACGCTCTCTAGGAGATATTTTCTGTATGTATCTGGACCTTCTAATTTTAAAAGTCTCTCTTCTTGCAACTTGGTTTCCCAAAATCCAGTCTGGACTGTTTAACCATGATCATTTTTTACACAACTTTTGCTGCCAAGATAGGGTAACCTCAGCAAACCACACTAACTAAATTCAGAAGAATTAGCAAATTAGCAAATTATCTAGTTCTGATCCTTCTGTTGTTAAGTCTGATTTTTGTGTAAACAGAGCTATTTGGTAGATATATATATACATTAAAATGTATTCAATTAGTGACTCCCCAGAGCGATGTATTATATATATATATATATATACACCAAAGCTGTGGATGTAGAAACAGCTGCCCTGGTAGAAATTCAAATCTTCATGTACCAGATTTTCATGGTCACTTGTAGTGCTCATCAAACAATAACCTTCACATTGAAAAGGCAAATCCTAATTAGAAACTCTTGAGCCAGCTAATGAAAAGCTGTATGTGTGTAAATTCAAGGCACATGACAAGACACAGTTTTAATGCACAGGAAAGGTGAAGAAAATAGCAGAAGAATCTTTAAAGTGCGTTCCTAGATCTCATAAAAGCATTTGGCAGCTATTAGAAGAACTGCATCCTGGCAACTTTTCAGAAGTTTAGCAACTCTCGAAGTTTCCTGGTGCTCAGTGCCCATCAAGCATGGGGTGAAGTCAGGGGCTGGCCCCGTGGCCAAGTTGTTAAGTTCATGCACTCTGCTTTGGCGGCCCAGGGTTTCACTGGTTTGGATCCTGGGCATGGACATGGCACCACTCATCAGGCCACACTGAGGTGGCGTCCCACATGCCACAACTAGAAGGACCCACAACTGAAAATACACAACTATGTACCGGGGAGTTTTGGAGAGAAAAAGGAAAAATAAAAATCTTTAAAAAAAAAAAAAAAAAGAATGGAGTGAAGTCAGACGATGTGTTATGTTCATTCCTGTTCAACTTTTTCTATACTGTTGTGTTTGAGAATGCAGTAAGGGACTTAGAAAGCTGTGCCACAATATGTATTTTGACGCCTGGGAGACTCTCTCACCTTACCAGATTACAGACGTTGTCAGATATCCTTGACGATGATGCAGAAAGTGTGGGATGTAGAAGGATGACTGTCCTAAAAGCACGGAAGCCGAAAGAGTGAGCACTTGATTACTTGAGGAGCCTGAGATCAAATACCAGTTCACACAAGGGAAATATTCTACCCAGGCCATGAGGTTTCCTAGAACATGAGAACTGTCACTGGGTTCCTCTTCTTAGGTTAATCAGTATCCAGTAATGATGGATGCAGAAGGAGAGAACTAACTTGAAAGGGAGGGAGAGAGGTGTGCACCAGGAGAGAAAGCAGCATTCTTATTATTTAGAGATTGACAAAATGTGACGATCACGTGGCTTCTGGGTAGAAACTTAAGGCAAGTGGCAGGATGGTTGAGTATCAGGACTCGGAAGTCAAACTGCCTGGATTTGGATCCTAGTTCTGTCACGTCCCAACTTTACAAATTGGGCAGGTGAATTTCAACCTGTGTAATAGAGATGAAACGATAGTATTGTAAAGGATTAGATACAGAGATGCGTATAAAGCACTTAGCATAGCGTCTGGCACACAGTACATGCTTGAGAAGGTATCTGGCATGGAGTGGCAGGACGTGGCCACCAGGAGTGAAGTTCTAGACTCAACCCATCTACAAGCAATGAACTGTGGTCATCTCAGCCCCATGATGGGCGGACATGGAAGGAACACGGTTGCCACACAGACTGCTGTGGTAATGAAGGCAGGAGGGAAGTGCTCACCAATAGGTGAGTGTTCGGGACTACAGGGGATTCCCTCAAACAGAAATCCAAATGACAGTCTGTCAGAGGCTATTTGGACTCCCATGAGGGAAGAACGTTGGCTTTACATGATTTTCACAGCCTTAACCGCACAGATTTCCAAGGGCAGCATGCACAGAACCTAGGATGGGACCAGGAGACCTCAACTCTTCCTGGCTCCCTGCCATCTTTTAGCTCATTTTAGTTTAGGCATGCCATTGAACCTGTCTGCTTCCTCAACTGATAAGTGAAGGCAATAGAATTTTGACTACTTGCTTAATGCATTTTGTTAAGAATATAAAGATAATGATCTACAAGCATTTTGGGTGGAAAAACGAGTTTAAAACATATAGAAACAGAACTATAATTCTAAAGTTTATTATGAGATCAATAACTATTTGAGTTGAAGTGAATGATTCACTGTGGTAACAATTGATAGATATGCAAAACGTATACATATATAAGTAGAATATCTACATATTCGTGCAACCAGAGCTATGCATTTAGAAGCAGGTGCCATGGGGTCCAGCCCAGTTCTGACACTAACTGGTTCTGTGACTTTAAACAAGTCAGTGAACTCTTCTTCTCTTTACTTTTCTCAGCTGAAGAACACAGATAAGAAATTCCTAACTCACAGAGTTATTTTGAAAATCCAATATACATGAATGGACAGTTTATGATTTCCTGTAAAAAATACAATATTAGCAATTAGCATCAATAGGATTTTAATTTTTAATTTTGGTAAAATTCACATAACACAAAACTTACCATCTTAACCATTTCTAAATGTCCAGTCTTGTAGCGTTAAATCCATTCACAGTGTTTACAGCCAATCTCCAGAACTGGGTCGTCTTGCAGCACTGAAGCTCTGTACCCATTAAACAACAGCCCCCCATCCCCCTCCAGCCCAGGCCCTGGCACCACCACCTGCTTTCTGTCTCTGTGAGTCTGACTACTACAGGTACCGCATATAAGCAGAATCATACAATACTGTCTTTTCATGACTGGTTTATTTCACTTGGCATACTGTCCTTAAGTTTCATCCATGTTGCAGCATGTGTTAGAGTTTCCTTCCTTTCTAAGGCTAAATAATATTCCTCCATAGGATATTAAGTGAATAATTTTCTTCTTTTTTGGTGCTTATTATTTGTAACTCATTGTCCTCTTTCTGGAGATATTTTAAGCTTCACCCTCTACCAATTTTTATATCTTTAAATGTGGTTCATTTATCACAAGCAGCCTGATAAACTCATTCCTTTCACATCAAATGCTATCTGCTTTCTTCTGAGAATATCTGGTTAAAAAAAATGAGGGGTCTGGGGCTGGCCCCGTGGCCGGGTGGTTAAGTTTGCGTGCTCCGCTGCAGGCGGCCCAGTGTTTCGTTGGTTCGAATCCTGGGCACGGACATGGCACTGCTCATCAAAACCACACTGAGGCTGCGTCCCACATACCACAACTAGAAGGACCCACAACGAAGAATATACAACTATGTACTGGGGGCTTTGGGGAGAAAAAAGGAAGTAAAATAAAATCTTTAAAAAAATAAAATGAGGAGTCTGACAGTAACTATAACAAGCTAGTGCTGTGCCAACCTGACATAAAAAGCATTTCAACAAATTCAACATGATTGATGACTGAATTTCTTTTTTTATTTTTTAAATTTTTAATCTTTTTAATTGCAGTAACATTGGATTATAACATTAAATAGCTTTCAGATGTACATCGTAATATATTTTGAATCCTGTGTAGATTACATCATGTTCACCACGCAAAGACTAATTATAGTGCATCCCCTCACATGTGAGCCTAATCACTCCTTTTGCCCTGCCCCCCCTCCAGTAACCACCAGTCCAATCTTCAATGCTATGTGTTTGTTTGTCGTTGTTTTTATCTTCTACTTATGAGTGAGATCATACAGTATTTGACTTTCTCCCTCTGACGAATTTCACTCAGCATAATACCCTCAAGGTCCATCCATGTTGTCACAAATGGCCGGATTTCATCATTTCTTATGGCTGAGTAGCATTCCATTGTGTATAAATACCACATCTTCTTTATCCATTCGTCCCTTGATGGGCACGTAGGTTGCTTCCAAGTCTTGGCTATTGTGTATAATGCTGCGATGAACATAGAGGTGCATGTATCTTTATGCCTTTGCGTTTTCAAGTTCTTTGGATAAATATCCAGCAGTGGAATAGCTGGATCATTGTAGATAGATCATGGTAGATCTATTCTTAATTTTCTGAGGATACTCCATACTGCTTTCCATAGTGGCTACACCAGTTTGCACTCCCACCAGCAGTGTACGAGGGTTCCCTTCTCTCCACATCCTCTCCAACATTTGTTGTTTCCTGTCTTGTTAATTATAGCCATTCTGACAGGAGTGAGGTGATACCTCATTGTAGTTTTGATTTGCATTTCCCTGATAGCTAATGATGTTGAGCATCTTTTCATATGCCTGTTGGCCATCCGTATATCATCGTTGGAGAAATCTCTGTTCAGATCCTTTGCCCATTTTTTAATTTGGTTGTTGGTTTTCTTGTTGTTGAGCTGTATGAGTTCTTTGTATATTTTGGATATTAACCCCTTATCTGATATATGGTTTGCAAATATCTTCTCCCAATTGTTAGGTTGTCTTTTCGTTTTGTTGATGGTTTCCTTTGCTGTGCAGAAGCTTTTTAGTTTGATCTAGTCCCATTTGTTCATTTTTTCTTTTGTTTCCCTTGCCCGGTCAGACATGGTACTTGAAAATAGGCTGCTAAGACCAATGTTAAAGAGCGTACGGCCTATGTTTTCTTCTAGAAGTTTCATGGTTTCAGGTCTTACATTCAAGTCTTTAATCTAGAGTTTCTTAATTTAGCTGTGCAAAGAGAAACCGAAATGATTTGGCATGTCTGTCACTATCCTCAAAGAAAAGTCATTTTTTATAAGATTTGTCTATTATTATAATTGATAACATGGACTAATGCCAAAGTTTAGCGTTGCTTTTTCGGCAGGGAGAGAAGTTTGCCTAAACTAGGAAGCATGTATTTTATATAACTTTTTTCAACCTCTTATTAAAGGAAAAATACCCAAACACACATACATTTATAGGTATAGCAGTCCATAGAGATTAGTTACTGAGTGTTTTATTTCAATGGTTTGAAAAAATTCTTATTTTCCTCCTTCATTAGTGAAAATACTTTTATGCTTGCTGCACAAAGAAAGTTTAAAGTTAATCTCAAATCTTTCTAAATCATTTCTTAGAACTGTTTGGATTTTTTTAATTCCAAACAAGGAAACATCACTATTTCTTTCTCAGCTTTTATTTGCATGCATGGTTTGAACTGTTTTCTCAAATGTGAAACGTACCATATGCAGACAATGAAAGTAATTTGAGATGAATACCAAGATCCTTCCAGAGAGAAGGTTGGGCCTTCTGTATGTCTTGGCTCATCATTTTCTACCACAATGTTCTCTCTCAGTCTGACCCAGTAATCTTCTCTGCATACTGGTCTGAATGACGCGAAGCACAGCATGGATCATAGTCTGAGAGAAGTTTCTTCTCCCTGCAGTTTATCCTGTGTACTGAGGCGGGACCGTAACTCCCCTTGGTGTGGGGTGCCTGGGGTCGTTCCCGCCAGGCTCAGCCCAGCGATGGGAACAGTTCAGCTACATTCAGCCTCTTGACTGCCGCTTTGTTTTGAGGTCACACCTGCAAAATGGCTCCTCTTTTCAAGGTTGCTTTATCTGCTGTCCCATACTGTCCCTCCAGGGAAAGCGGAATGCCGCCCACCGCAGACGACAAAAGCCGCCTTCCTCTGGGAGTCTCCCCACGTGAGAAACAACCACTGACTGTATTTCTCTTCTGTGCTACCAATAACGATGTTCTCAGCCTACCGCTTCCTGCTCCTAGGGTAAGGAAGGTGGCTTAGACAGCCCCCTGCACCAGGCGTTGGCTTCCTCCATTAAACCCAGGCAGCCTTGCGTCTGGCCTGTCACATTTGCTACAGGGAAAGATGGCTTATTTCCCAAAATTCCTTAATAATACCCAATACTTTGCAGTCATTTTTGACCCCATCATGAATTGATACTTTTTAATGTAACGTGTTTTTTTCTGATTATGAAAGTAACCCAATCCCACTTCTTGTAATCTATCCCAGGGAAAGAATCCGATATGTGGCTAAATCTTTACACATAACCGTATTCATCACATCATTATTTATAATGTCAAAAACTGGAGATAATCTTAATGTCCAGCAGTAGGGAAATGCATTGTAATATCCTGCCCTCATAAAAATGGTGTTTTAAAAATTAAGGATAAGCAGAAAAGCTCACCATACAATGTTATGTGAAAAAAAAAGCGGGATTCATGACCGAACACCCAGTATCAACTCTAGTTTACTACATGTACGTTCACATCTGGGTGCACAGAAAAAATGGAAACGAAACGTACCAACATATTACCAGTTGTTGCCTCTCGGTGATGGTGACGGGTGGTGATGTCATCTTTACTTTCTTCCATACGCTGACTTGTAGTCTATAATTTCTCTGCAATGGTCGTGTATTGCTTTTATAATCAGAAAAAAAAAATGCGTGCTTATTATAGAAAATTTGGAAATTACTAAAAAGTATATTCAAAAAATAAAATTAGTCATATTCTCACTATCCAGAGTTAACAGCCTTTTAAAAAATTGTATTTCTTTCTGATCTGTTTTCCATGTGTACAGTGAATTCACACCAGATGCTTATTTGACTTGTGCATTTTAGCTGAGATATAGGTAATCTGCTCGCCATTACTGAGCACATGTGACAGCAAGTGGGAAATGAGAGAGAGGAATTTGCAGGTCTTTTGGTGTGGCTGATTCCCAGGGTTGCCTATAGCGTGAGCTCCTCCCCACGCTGCAGGTCACTGTAGTGTTACAGACAGAGGTTGTTTTGTGTTGTTGCTGTCGTTTTAATACAACATAGCCTCTACAGAAACCAGCAACAGGAATTGCTATTCACTAAAAATCCAGCAAACTGTTCCACTGTGAGACTTACTGACTGATGGTACTACACTTATTTTATAGTAGATTTAAATAGCAGGATTTTCAAACTTGGGTATGACATATGGCTATGAGCTCCACGGGAGCAGCCACTTCCCTACATGCAGCAGGGCCGCGTGGATGGGAACCGCAAAAGTCGGGGATGTAGTGTTGGGAAGCAGTTTCTTCCAGAGGCCCTGTGCTCTGAGCAGGAAGGCTCACAGGAATCCTCAGCCTTGATTGCATGTTCAATACTGAAATGGTGGTATAGCTATAACGCTCAAATTTCTTGAAGAATAAAAACTCCATAGGGGGGAAAAATTGAACCCTCTTTAGAATTGAGGATCAGACACCCACAGACATGCCTGAGGGTCTTGAGGGGTTGATGATAACAACATCAAGGCAAGATAAGAGGCATCCTGAGAGAGCAATCAATAAAGAAGGGACCTGGCAGGTAGGTCAGACTCAGCCACAAGGCACTGGTGCTGGAGGGAGCCCAGTGGATCCGCGTGAAATAGGTTTCTGTGTGTGTGTGTGCGTATGAAAATTCACTGACTCAAGACTTCTGCCTTCTCCTCAGAAGGCCTTGATGGCTGAAAAGAAGAGGGATTTGAAATAAAAGAAAGACCAGCCTATGAGGAGCACAAGGCTTTATCCCGTAGGTTTTACGTCTCAAGGAGCAAGAGTGAGCACGGAGCAATGTTTCGGTACCGACTAGAGAGAGAAGCACTGCAGGCCCCAAGGAAGGCAGCAGGCGGTGAGAGGGGCATCAGGCGTCCAGAGCAGATGAGGGCGGCTGCACGGGCCCCCCAGGAGGAAAAGCCAGGGATCCTCGAATGGCAGGAAGTGATGCACTGTGTCAGGGAAGCAGCCTGTGAGCACAGAAATTGGCACCTGCAGGAACCACACCAGACAGCGGGGAGAGAGGAGGTGGGAGAAGCTGGGAATGTACCAGACAGATGCTGAGAAGGGCAGCTGGAGCAGCGGGACTTCAGATCAGCGGGTGACGGTTCTGTTGCATACACACACATCACACACTCACCTGCACACTCATAGGCCATACACCCTCACATGCCGCACTTGCGCAGGTGCTCACACACACACTCCACATTCATGAACTCCTGAGAAGCCATGGGAAAGGGAAGTAATGAGTTTCTACATTGGCAGGAAGGCAGTTACCATTCCAGCAAAATAATCTCATCTAGGATATAGTATAAACATGCCTAATGATTCTAGGAAATATTAGGATAACAAACTTTTAAAACTAGACTATGGTTGTAGGTAGGGGTTCATGACATTTCTGCTTGAGAAATTACTGTAAATGTGTCTAGACTGACCTCACTTGCCCAAGGCATATTTAATATCTTTATCCATATCTGTACACACACACACACGTACCGGAGCGGACACTGTGGCCCCCACCCTGATCCCGCCCACTTCCAAGGCAGGACTGAGCGCTCGTTGCCCAGCTGCTGGGAGTATTGATGGCTAACAGCTCTGAGCTGAGTCCCTCCGTGGTTATTACCCTTGGGCTGAAGACAGCCATTCACCCGAGGCTATGTCCCCTTCCCAGGCTGCCCCAATCCAACGACTTGTTGAGGTAGAGAGACACGTTCTGGCACTCTTGCCTGTATTTAGGATAACTCTGAAAAGCCATTCCGGCTAGAGAGTCCGCATGGGATCCATTGAGGCCTTTGTTTTCGCTGTATCACAATTCAGCCTCTCCCTCTGTGCATTCCTGCTCCCTTCACCCCAACATTTGTCAATCCCAGAGTCTCTCCTCAGTGCATTTTAGGCATACAAATCTCCGTCTCAGTGTATGTTTCCTCAGGAACCTGGCCTGCAACAGTTGGTGCCAGAAGTGGTCCGAGAAAGCAGGCACCAAAATGGGATTTGAGGGTTGGATCACGTGCTGACCAGCAGGCAGTGAGGACCCCATGGCTGTTGGTAGTAGTTCCTGGCATGGGGTAGCACGGTTAACTGCTGAGTCTTTCAGTGGGGTGAGCTCGCATAGGATATTGGTGGAAGGGGTACAGTAGCAGGTACAAGGTCCTAAGCATCTGAGAGGCTGGGGGAAGTATTCATTCTAAGGACTATGGAATGGGAAGGCTATTGTTGGGGCAATCACAGCTAAGTGTGAAGAAAGACAGTGACTACTGGTTTCCTATTGCTGCTGTAACACATTGCCACAAACCTGGTGCTTAAAATAACACGCGTCTACTATAGGATAGCTCAGGAGGTCGGAAATCTGAAATGGGTCTCACTGGGCTAAAATCAAGGTGTCATCAGGGCTGCATTCTTTCTCAGGATCTAGGGGACAATCCATTCCCTGCCTTTTCCAATTTCTAGAGGCTGCAGGCACTCCTTGGCTCATGGTCTCCAGGCAACAATCACCACTGTGCTCCCATCATCAGTCTCCTTCTCTGCCTCTGGCCCTCCTGCCTCCCACTCATAAAGACCCTTAGCATCCCTCAGGCCTCCCAGGGGATCTAGGCTCATCCCTCACTTCAAATCCTCAGTATCTCAATATCTCTAAAGTCTCTTTCTCACAGGTTTCAGGATTTAGGACACGGACATCTTTGGGGGAACATTATTCTGCCCATCACAGTGATTAATCCTCAATTAAAGCTAAATGTGAAAGCCATCACGCCTCTTTGGCAGCACATAAAAAGGCTCTCATCTCCTGCAGCAGGAGGACATTAAAAACTGAGGATGAGGTCTAGGCACTAATTAGAACACTTTCGGAGCTCCAGAGCAGATTGAATTCTCAGCCCGTCTCCTCTGTTAAAGGCGAATGCTATCTCCTTTATCTGAAGACGATGCAAGAGAGAACGTGCGGCCCTCCATGTCTAATCCTAGCCAGGGTTAATTAAAGTACAGCCTGACAGGGAAGTGTTGTATCACTTAAGAGAGGAAAATAATTATACCCCAAAGAAGCTGCAGGATCTAGCCAACACAGACCATTTGGAGCCAAGAGAATATGAATGGTTCTGTGTCCTCAGGGTGCCTGATGAGTGGAACAGAAAGTTAGATCAGGGAGCATTTATCTGGGGAGGGTGCTAACATGCTGCTAGGGTGGCACTTGAAAGCTTGGAGAAAGAAATGCCCCACATTAAGTGAATTAGAAATGCCAAAACTGTCACAGCAGCCTATGGAAAAAGTGACCAAAAGGCTTGGAGAAGTGGGCGTTCTAGAGCAGATACACCGTTAAGGACTGAAACCCACCATATGGCTGCGCTCCAAGGGAGGACCCAGAGGACATGCCGTACACCAAGCAAGAAGGAATGAGCATCACAAAAAGGCTCAGAGTGGCTGTCCCCTGTAGGCCAAGGTGATGATAGAGGGTCCTGCTACAGAACTGTGCTCCCTGAGGGCAATGTGAATGATAGGATCTTGAAATATAGAGGCGGGCGGGGGGGGGGTGGGGTGGGCAGTGCTTCCATGTCAGAAGACAGTGGACGCCATTACCATAAATGGCAAGATTGTGACATGTAGACGGCTATAGAGGATGACCCCCCTCAGAGTATGAAAGATAAAACAACAAGAGTATGTCTTAATCTATACATCAAAAGAAATCAAACATGTATGATCAAGAGACTGATGGCAGACACCCAAACACACAGTCATAATCCCTTGCCCAGTTTCCAGACCTGAACCAGTTTCAGATCCATAGTCCATTGACTGAAGAAAGCTTAGATCCCCGGGAGAAAGGACCCTGCAATAACAAGTATACATCATAATAAATGTCCTTATTACTCTTCCACAGAGAGACCTATGGCCATGTACTCGAGGAACTATATATGGAGAAAGCAGAATGCAAAACATTTCAAGGATTATTGGACATAGGGTCTGAGTTGACACTGAGATATGAAGACATCACAATCTCTCTGTTGAAGTGGAGTATAGGACAGCCAGGAGTATAAGACAAAAGGAGTCCTGGCCAAGGCCAAGCTCATACTAGGTCATGTCCACAGACCTAACCAAGGCAATTTCCCTGGTCCGCAATGGTTTAACTAGAATAGATATATTTGATAGATGATAGGAACCTCACACTGGTTCCTTAGTGTGTGGGGTAAAGAGCTATCATAGTGGGCAAAGCTAAGTGGAAGCCTCTGGAACGATCCCACTCTCCATCCACCACCCTCACACTCACATATACCCTAGCCAAAATAATATCACATTTGGTAGAAAAAGCAAGATTAGTGCCACACTTAAAGCCCTAAGGAATACAAGGGTGGTAGACCCCTTCTCCATTTAATTAATCACTTTGAGAAATTTAAATGAATTCTGTCAACAACAGCATAAAGCAACTTTGTAAATAACCTCAACACTTAGTTCAACCAATGTTGACTTTACCTCCTTTAACTATTGGTTAATTTTTATAGGCCAAATATCACTACCACATATTCTCTACATAAATTATCGTTAACTAAATGCTGGTTGATGTATCACTGAAATTGAGACTAGATAGAAATTGAGTAACTCAGTCTCACTGAAATCAAATTTCACATGATATCCCCATATCAACTAGGAAGATAGCATGATCAGACAACTTTACTATAATTTCCTCTACCTTCACAAAAATTTACTCTACCTTAAAAAAAGGAAATTCCTGGGGTTGGCCGGTGGCACAGTGGTTAAGTTCTTGCACTGCGCTTTGGCAGCCTGGGGTTTGCAGGTCCAGATCCCAGGCACGGACCTAGCACTGCTTGCCAAGCCGGGCTGTGGCAACATCCCACATGAAATGGAGGAAGATTGGCAACAGACGTTAGCTCAGCCACAATTTTCCTCAAAAAAAAAAAAGAAATTCTTCATTTCTTCAGAGTGGGTATTTCCAATTTCACTGGGAGATGAAACACTAATTTACATTCTAGGAAAGGCTGTCTAATCAATATTATGATTATAGAAAGGAAAACAGTAGGAGTAACTAATACTTCAAGAAAAAATATGGACTCAGAGAATGCAGGCATATAAGAAATAGAGAGAAGAGAATTGGCCTATCAGAGTCCAGTTTTACTTTTAATTTTATCTTTTTGAAAACCCCTCAAAAATCTTTATTAAGGATCTAATACTATCTCTGATGATTCTATATCAATTTGTTTACTATGTTCATAGTATATTGGACAGTGTTTATGAGTTACGACTTTGGGGTCAGACAAACCTAATTTTGAATCTCAGCTCTACTACTCAGTGGATGTCTTATATTGGGCAAGATACTTAAATTTTATGATTCTCAGTTTTCTAGTCTAAAAAATGGAACTGACCAATTACCCTACATGTCTCACAGGATTTGTGTGAGTATTCAATGAGATAATGTTTGTAAATACTTAACATGATGTCTGTACATAGGAAGTGTTCAAGAAAGTTTAGCTATGGTTGATGAAATTATTCTGATGATAACGATTTTTCATCACGAAGTTAAGAGTTTCTACTCCAAATATCTTCTGGCTAAAATGCAGAGAATCTATCTTTTGGTGGCAATTGCAGTCATGTGCTGCATAATGACGTTTTGGGCAGCGATGAACTGTGCATACGACAGTGGTCCCATAAGATCAGAACCATCTGGCCTAGGTGTGTAGTGGGCTCTACCATCTAGGTTTGTGTAAGTGTGCTCTGGTGTTCGCACACCAACAAAATCGCCGAACGACATATTTCTCATAATGTATCCTTGTCATTAAGTGACACATGACTGGGTTAAAAACCACCTCATTACTTTTTGATTTGTGGGACATTTTCAGAAAGTAGAACTTCCTAATGCAGGTTTTAAAGTAGTTGTATGAGAATAGGAATTCTTTGCTAAAATAAAATTGTTGTAATAGATAATGGAGACTATTCCTCTTATGAAGGATTCTAATTGGCTACCTCATAAACTTTAATGCTCTAGACAAAAACTGTCACAGAAACCTTTTCAACATTTTCAGATTATGTCCTGTAGCTTTCAATTTGATATGTAGGTTACTAAAGCCCCCGGTAAGTGGGATTTGAGAAAGTGTTGTTTGGATCCTAAAGGAAGACAATATTTCTATTCATGGAGAAAGAAAATGTATCTTGAGTGGGCCAAATCTACCTGCCTGAAGGTTGAGGGCTGAATTAAATAATTAAAAAAAATTTTCTCTTGTGACATTTAACTTACACACAGACCAATGCAAACACAAGGAACCACCACCCAGGTCAAGTGATATAATTATTACCTGGGAAACCTCAGGTCAAGAAAGAGAACTTTGCCAGCACCCTAGAAGCCTCCATATGTCTCATCCCCACTAGAATACCCTTTTATTTCCTCCTGGAGAAAATTACTAGACCAATTTTTACTGTTTTCAGCCATTCCTGGAAATGGAAGTTCTGGGTGACTTTTAGAGGTCCCTTCTTGCCGTTCAGTAATGAGCTCAAAAGTAGAGGTCAGTAAGAGTACGCTCCTGCAGAGATCTCTAACGTAAGACGAGAGCTACACAAAATCAAAGGCCAGGCGTCTCCACGGAGCATTAGACAAAGCTCAGCTGACCTGAAGGAAGAGAAAAAATCTTGAAAAATCCTTATATAATATTCATCAGTGTCTCCCATGACAAAGTCTAGTTGCTTGAAGGAATTACTCGTGGCTTCCTCTTTCTCTGAAACTGTCTGATACTTATTACCTTCCTCCCTTCCTGTCTTCTCCTTCGCCTCCTGCCTCTCACTCACTCACTCACTGAGCAATTCTTCAGGGTGCTGTAGAGACCCACTGACTTTTACTTCTGAATTTCGAATTCCGCTATAAACAAAGACCCTTTTTCCTCTTGATTTTGTGCCAGTTTTCAAGAAGCTCGAAGTGATTCTTGGCTCCTCCACATCAATCTCAGAGTAATCGCTTTCTTTTTCCTTTGGCGTTTCTTAAAACAAATCAGCATAATTGTGTCTACTTATCCTTTAGCATAAAGCCTTCATTCTAGTCTTTAAAACCACTCAATGATCTTACAAACTTTCTCTTCACATTTTTGTTGACTCTTTATTTTTAAAGCAAGCAATCCAAATATTTGATTTATTTTTATTAACAAGAAGACCCAGGAAAAAAACTCTTTCTTCCTGAGAAGTAAAGGTCTATCTGACAATAATATTACTACTTCAAACATAATTCCTTAAATTATAGCACTGTCCTTTCTAAGGAGACAGTCAAAGCTGTCACTATTCAGCTGAACTATGTCAGATGAAATGCACCATTTTTCTTCTCTCCAAGATCAATATAATACCATACAAGAAAGGAAAACCATATTCATGAAACAAAAAAGGGCTTTTGAGAGGGAAATCTGAAACATTAGATACTCTGTTTTTTGTAGTAAAAATATTTTTTCTAGTCTGGAAAGGGCCACACAGATCCTTGCAGTAGTTGCTTAAGCTCACAGGCAATGGTCAATGTCTGTCGATTCCACTTTCCACGAGAAGATAAAAATCCTTGCTTGAGTATGCCTAAGAGTTTCCAACACATAAAAGAATTTCCCATAAGAGGAGTAGTCAGATCCGCAAAGGTACAAAGATGTTCACCACAGTATGTCTTTTTTTAAAATAAGTCCTGGAAGCAATCTAAAAATCAATTAATGCAGAACTGGTTGAAGAAGCTATGGTAGAGCCATATACTGGAATCTTATGTAACTCTTTGACAGCTGACGTATGTCCCTATTCATAGACAGGGAAAGCTCTATATGGCTCCTTGATTTGAAAGCACATTGTGAAATAACCTATTTGTTTGAAATTGTGTACTTCTACACATGTGTATAGAGAGATGCTTAGAAAAAGATTTTCTCCTAAATGTTTAGGATGACTCACTCTGAGTGGCACAATCAGGAGTAATGTTTACTTTCTTCATACTGTTTTGAACTTCCTCAAGGTTAAAATCAGCTGAATATTTTGTGACATGGATTTCACAAAAATTAAAATCTATATAAGACTACTTATATTGCTTCCATTTTCTCCATGAGTATATATTATAATTGAAATCAGAAAAAAAGTAAAATTCCTTTTATTTTGGAAAAGAATTATCTGGCTAATTGATTTGGCTCTTCATTTTGTTTCGATAGGCAGTGAGGAACAGAGATTTAATGAAAGAATCACCTTCAGTGTGGACTACGTACAACGTCTCAGAGACACCGCCATACTTCAGTCAGCCCAAGAATATTGTACAACAGATTTTGATTTGGCTGTTTCTGCCAAAAGTTTAAAAATTTGCATTCAATGTAAAAGATCGAATGACAACGGAATAGCTAACTATTACTTGATATTTCTATATTATTTCCATGTTGTAGCCTTAACAGAAACTTAGTATTAAAAATGTGAAAAGTACTTTGAGTTCTTTCCCTCTTGATTTTCCTATGAAATTATTTTGGAAGATTGCCAAGCACGTGTTCAACACATGTTTTATACTGGAAATGTTTTGCCATAATCAACAACTGATTGAATAATCACGATAATTTAAGCGTTCTTTTGTTCATATGCTTCAATGTTTTGTTCATTTGCTTGAAATATGTGCTTTGTTTTTAGCTAAAATCAGATTCATATGTGTTGAAAAATAAAGAGCCATGTATTTCCATAGCCATATTCTTGTAACATGAGATCTGTAAAAGATTTCAGAAATAATTTAATAATCACTTGGCATCAAGTAAAAAGAAAGTTATATATGGGATATGTTTTCATAGTAAGAACATTTGATTTTGGTCAAATTCATGTCAAAGAAGAATGAGAATTAATTTTAGCTTTGGTATGCCTAAGATATGGACAGCCAGATTATTTTAATAGGAAACATACTTTCATGTTCAGAATGGCCTACTCTCAGGAATGGTTTCCATTTCAAGCCCTGTAGCCTCCTATAGAAAACCCTCATTTACCCGAAACCCTCAACTATCCAGATCACCACTGAGAATCAGGCACAAAGCAAAAAGAGGCTCTTGAGCATCAAAATAGAAGTCACAAATCTTCAGCACACCAGCGCTTCTCTTAGAAATCTACAATAGATTAAGAACCGCCACCTCAGAAAGGACTCTTAAAAGGTAAACTGAAAATATTAGGAAGCAGTGACTGTGGACATTGCGATAGCCCAAGAGGAAACAGCACAGCTATAAAGTAGGCGTCGTGATAGGAAAATTAGAGTCTGGGGCCATTTCATGTAGGATCAGCGTACTCTGTAAGGGCAGCAGTGTCAACTGCAAAGGACAATAATGGATATCTTAATAATACTGATTATTTGCACCCCAAATACACATCCTCCAACTGTGCTTTGTGTCTCGGGCCACCCATGGCTCCCAATGCTCCCATGGATTGGCTGTAAGTTGCCACTATGAAGTATATGGGCAGCAATCCTAAAGATATTCAAAGGAGAGAAGGATCATCCACTCATCTACCCTCCTTAGTTATCCTGGTTCTATTCTCACTGTTTGTATTTATAGAGATTAATAGGGTGGAAATATCAAGAATACAATTTCAGTGCACTGTGCCTTACAAGTGAAAATATGGCTAAAACAATTATATATTTTGGCCTGGAGCATTTTCATATTTATATTGTGAGACATTTCTAGGTTCTCTTACGGAAAAAAAAAATTGGTCAAGTAGGGTGTAATCAGTTTTTGAATATAGCTCACAAAATTATACTGTGATTTTGCAAGTGTACTATTAGGTTCCACTAAAAGAAAGGAGATTCAAATGAGTTTGTTTTCTAATGAGCAAAAGCATGGAAAGTTCAAGAAAAAGAAACAGGGCCCTGTCTAGACTTTGCAAACAAGGCTTTCTTTCTTTGCAATCACAGAAAGTAGAGATAAAGACTGTTATGACTGTCGCCACACTTAAAAGACCTCACAGACAGCAGAAGCATCCCCCAGATATGACAGTGTGCGCTTCCCGCCTCGCTGCCTCAGCCACAAACAGCGAAGCAGGAGCCCCTGTGAGATGGTGAGACATCTTACAAAAAGTGAGGCAGCATTCACAAGAGGTACTCTGTCCTTGAGGGATTTGTAAAAAGCAGAGCTCTTTTTTTAGCAAAACAAGTTAAATTTAATTTAAAAATTCATTCTGTGGGGTTGAAATTTCATATTGGAAATGTTGAGGGTTAGCCTTTCTGCTGCTGCGGGGAGGGTGGCACGTCTTTCTTCTTACAGCTGTCAGGGACTGACAACCGGTGCTGACAAAAGCGCTGTCTGCCTTGCTTTGCTTTCGTGTGGACGGTGTAACCCCAGATTCAGGGATTAAATGCCATGCTCTCACTTGCTGAAAGGTGAAGAAGCAAGGGTTTCCTATGCTTGGGTTTTTAGATCTAGGATCAGGTTGGAGCCCATAATACCCTCGACTGAAATCATATTATATGTTTAATTTTGTTTTGAATGAAAATACTACATTTTGAATATTGAGATGCTTTTATAGAGAGTAAGAAAATGACGAGCGCAAGAGCAGCGTCCCTTGTGCAGAGCAGGAGTGCTGAGCAAGCCTTACAAACACCAGAACGTGCCAGAGAAGAACCAGACAGTCCCGTGTTGTCCTGAATAGACCTTCTTTCCTCTTGCTTCCCGTCGCTTACGCTGTCTTTTCTCCCCAGTGGGGCCTCGCTGGGGTGTTAGACATGCTGAAATGACAAAGAGGTTTATAGCAGGCACCTAAACCTCATATGAATACTGTCACTGGGGACTGCCGGGGGGACCTGAGGGGACAGAGGCAAGAAGGACAAAAAAGGACTAGTAGGCAACAGGAAAAGAATGAGAAAGTTGACATTTCTATGTATTCTTAATATACAGTGTTGATATTGACAATGTTTAATATCAATCAATAGTTATCAAAAATACTTTAAAAATTATTGGTGTTTGGGGTTGGCCCCATGGCCGAGTGGTTGGGTTTGCATGCTTCAGTGGCCCAGGGTTTCACCGGTTCGGATCCTGGGCATGGACATGGCACCGCTCATCAAGCCATGCTGAGGCGGCATCCCACATACCACAGCTAAAAGGACCCACAACTGAAAATATACAACTATGCACTGGGGTGCTTTGGGGAGGAAAAAAAGGGAAAAAAAACTCTTGGTGTTTGAAATGCTAATTCCAGATTCAATAATTAGCATATGTTTGTAAATGTTATTTACAGTATAATTGTCAAGTGTGCTATTTCCTGCTTTAATAGTCAGGAAAACATTAGTAAAGACTTGCAATAATTCCCTGAATTAACTTTTTTAAACTTATGTTTCTCGGAAACAATTAGCCTTGCCTGACCACATATCCCAGCTCCCCAGATTCTCGGCTGGTTCGCTCCTCCTCCATTTTCGGGTCTTTCCATTTACATCCACTTGCTCTAGGAAGAGTCCCTGAACCTCCAAATCTGGAGTCCAGACCAGCATGTTCATTGGCACTGCCCATTGCATGCTTCTGTCTGAGCCCTTAACACACTGCACTAGAATGGTCTATCTGTGGGTCTCGAGTCTCTGCTGGACTCTAAGCTCCATGAGGACAGGAAACGGATAGTTATGAGCATGGGCTCCAAAAGCAAAAACACTTCAGAGTGCATACTGTGCGCCAGGTGTCCATCTGAGCGCTTGACACACACTAACAGGTCTACCTCATAACGACTCCAAGGCGCACTGAGTCAGAGGCAGTTGATCTTGCCCAAGGCTACAGAGCCAGGAAGGGGCAGAGCCAGAATTTGAACCCTGGCACTTGTTTCCAGAGACTGCTTTTTACCATAATAAGATGCTGCCTCTTGAATCAGAGATTCTTGGCTTCTAAAACAAGGTCAGTCACTTACCAGCCATTTGAGCTGCGGGACTGACTTACCCTGCGTGGACCTCACTTTTCTCATCCGAAAAGTGGGAATCAGGAACATATTTACTTCAAGGAGTTGAGAGGATTCAATACGTTAATGCACCTCGCAGGTAGCAGATAACGCACTCAGCACATGACATATAATAATGCCCAGTAATTATTCATCTGCTGCCATTTTATCCTTATTCCTATTCTGCTCCTTCTTCTCCTCTTCCTTTCTTTTTCTCTTCCTTACTTTTCAGAATTGTGTCTGCAACTCCCTTAAAAAAAGAAATAATAGGCCCCAAGTGGAGTCATTTGCCCCCACAACAGCAAACCAAAACTTAATGACAGCTTCAAACTATCCCAGGAATGTTGCCTTTCTAACAGTGAGTCTGAAATTCCCTGATTAGCTCTAGCCAGGGAATCTGCAGAAGAAAACCCCTGCAGGCCCTCCCCCGAAAGATGTCCAGGCCTGAAACAATCCTTTCTCTTCTTCCGTAATAACTTCCTTACTCCCCGCCTCCTCTGCCTATGAAAACTCTCCATGTTGCATAACTCCTCAGAGCGCCCTTCTAATTGCTAGATGGGATGATGCTCAATTAGCGAATTGTTTAGATTTTCAAATTTACCCAACTGAATATTTTGTTTTTTAACAGCTCTGAGCAGAGGAGGGACGTACAGCGGACATTCGTAAACATCTCATGAGTGAAGCATAAAGGAATGGATGAGCAAATTAATGAATGAAAAAGGCAAACTTTCTTTGACGCCCTTTGCATCAGGGTTGCATGTGTCTTAGCCATATATTTTCCTCTTCAGCAGACTGAGGGTGATCTGGCAGTGCCATCTGCAACCCTGGAAGGGGTTAGCCTGTCAGGCAGTGGAACCTCTTCCCCTCACAGCAGTGTGCTCTGCAGGAGAGCAGAACCTTCCTAGACTAAAAACTTGCACCTTGGTTAAGAGTGGATGAGTAGCCAGGCTATCCTGTTAGAGCCACAAAGTTGACTCTCAAGGTTCATTGGCAGGAGCTTTGAAAATGTGTATAACACCAAGAATACTATTTAGCCCCAAATTCTAAATTGGTAAGTGTTCCAAAACTTTTCAAACAATCTCAAGAATTTACATAAAATCGACACTATGGAGGTATCAAAATTTCGTTGAACTAAGCTAATATAAGCATCTTACAAGGCCGTTACTATTGCATAATGTTATTGAATATTAATTTAAACAATACTAATAAAAATGATTGTTGAGATAATTGCTTAAATTTATACCCAGTCTTTATGTTTTCGGAGTTCATATCTTCAAAATAGTGTCAACATTTTTAAGCTGCCAGATTTTATTGGGTTAACCATGATTAGCAGCCATTCTTTGCTTAACGCACCCAGAGGTTAAACACAAGCTAGAAACCAGCACCGAACGCAGTTCAGACATTCTTGAATCTAATACCTTAGTGAAGGAAAATGATACAATCTCAGGCCTTCCCATTCTTGGCAAGTACTTCTATATTTTCTTTTCTAGTGTTCATTTTTAGGGAGAATTCTTATAGAGGAGGAATTTCCTATAAAGTGGGAATTCCGCGGCTGTATGTTTTTTACTGCTGCAAAGGCAACACACTGAACTTGTTTCACTCTAGCATCAGTGGCCAGGATTCCTTTGTCATTCTAGCTGCGTTGGTGTTTCCTGTGTGGGCTGGAAACCTGAGCTGGAACAGAGATGAACTCAAGCAGCCATAGGCTGCACAGAGCCCAGGGAGCCGGGCAGCGTGGTGGCTTTCCCCGGGCCTTTTGTAGCTCCTCTTTGTCCCTTAGACGCCTCTGTTCCCCTCTTTGGTTCGGATCTGTTGTTCTTTAGTGGGGTTGACGGTGGTGGCTTGGTTTGGGGGATTATGCACTTCCTCATTTTCTCCTTTGGCTTCTTAATCCCAAATGGCAACTAAAAAGGAACCCAAATTTGTGTGGGGACCTTGGGTATTTCAGGAGAGTCCAAGTGGAACAATCAGAACCGTAGGTGGAGATC
Organism: Equus przewalskii; assembly: GCF_037783145.1. Taxonomy (NCBI): domain Eukaryota; kingdom Metazoa; phylum Chordata; class Mammalia; order Perissodactyla; family Equidae; genus Equus; species Equus przewalskii. The sequence goes on along the minus strand of NC_091837.1, from coordinate 33,416,323 downwards.
CGCCCACGGCACTACGAGCACTGTTACTGTGTGGACAGAATTAGCCGGGTGAAAGTAAGTGAATTCTCCCTTTCTTTGGCATTTTTTACTTGTCTATTCCTTTCAGAAGAGTTCACTTGCCTTAATCAAATTTGGCATGTAACTAAAGGAATGTAGATTTACCCTAAGTTTTAGTTTATCTTTGATTTGTTTTTACTCCCTTCAGTGCCTTGAAAAAATTAAGGTAATAGAACTTCTGGAAAGAAAGAAAAAAAAATATCAGTGGGATTGAGCCTCAAATTCATCATGGAAATTCCTTTTATTCACAGAAGCTTTTAGAATGAATATCCTGCCATTATAAAGTTCTTATATATTTACCAGAAATTTGTATCATTAGCCAATGAAACTTAAGCAATTTCCAAAGTCTCCACAAATATATAGGGATTTAAAATATTTAGCTCTCTATTTGCAGAAAAGAAAACCTAGTTGGTTAAAATGAGATGTATGAAACAAATCACAGCTGATGACTTACATTTCAATTACTGATGCTTCATGTCACCATGGGCCAGGCCTATGCTAAGTTTCATGATATACTTTTAAAAATTAAGTATAGATAAGAAAAACTTCAAGAAATTGAAAACACTATTGCAAAGATTTACTCTGTAAAGTGGCTAGTTACAAAATACAAAGTTTTATTGTTCTAGTGTTAAAAGCAGACCAGTGTCTCAGAAAAGGAAAGCCGCCTCAAATTGAAGCTTTATTGTGGGGAAGACGTTTACAGAATGAAACCTCCCCACGGTACATCAGACACATGCAAAATTTCTGTTTGTGAGAAGTGATGCTTGAAAGAAGTGTTGGTGAGTGAATAAAAACAAAATACTTCCACCAAACTCACTAAGTAAGACTGCATCTGCTATGAATGTACATTGTGGATCTTAGGCTGGAAACCCGAGCTAGGGACAATATACAAGGATAACAGACGTGGCTACTGAGCAAGAAAAGATATGGCTGGCAAGTGCACAAAGGTCAGACCTCCAGTGAAGTCTGGTTATGTATAGCATGGGCTTCTAGAAGCAATCTCCTCCTTCCAGACACACACCCACTCACTTTTTTTCTTTTTCTTCTATAACTTTATAATATTTGGTGTCCTTAACCTCAAGTTCCTATGAATTCTTATCTGCTATCCCTGTGTTAATTCACATCCTTCCTCTTAAGGGTCTCTGTATTTATTTGAATGTTTTTCCATGTTCTTTTAATTTGGGACTTACTTTATGCCACATCTTAACCTTTTCGCTCTTTGCAAATTCTATCCTGGTGGTCCCAGAGTCTCAGTGTGCCAAAGATCATTAAAGTCATCTGCTCCCACCTCCTGTGAGGCATTCCTGGCTCATTTTATCCCTAAAGAAGGATGTTGGGATTTGCTTTTGTTGCTTAGAGAAGTAGGAACTCCCTCCACTGCAAGCCCATCCCAACCATTGCTCGAAAATCTCCCGGTGGGCCCACCGCTCCCGTTTTCATTTCTATTCCTGTCCGTCTTTTTGTGTTCCACTAAGCGGTTTCCTAAGGTAATATTTTCCATTGTATTGTTTCTTGTGCTCCTTACTTTTTCCATCCCCTTCCCTTCCATTCTTCACCCCTTGACAAGATTCTAAAAACAAAACACTATAAAATTATGTATTTCCACCAGGCATTCTTGCTATTTTAGCTTAAAGTATATACCACTTTAAGTATAGACAAGCTCCATTGACCATGTGAACACACACAGACACACAGAGACACACACACACACACAGACACACACATACACACACACAAATATCAGTTTCTGACTAAGTAGCATCAGTCTGATTCACCATCCCTTTCGTTTTTATCCGTGAAAAAGAACTTTGACTTTTTCACATACATCCTGTATTTGTAACATTTGTGAAGAAATAACGGGGTGCTCGACATGCAGAATTCTGAGTGTTAGCTACCCTCGCAGAGGTGAGAGCCCCTGAACCCTCAGGACCAGGCCTGTGTGTAGAGGCTGGGCTTCCTGCTCTGATTTCTTCTGAGAGCTTGTCTTTGCTCCAGGGCAGAAAAGTTAAAATAGAAATTGCAAATGACAGCCTACCAGCTGTGTCTAGCCCTCAGATGTGTTTTGAACGGCCTGCTCAGAGGTTTAAAGACAGTTTAGTTAGTGGCCAACATTTACAAACGAGGACATTTTACTTAAAAATCTGAGTTTCTGCGTCTTACATAAGCAGAAGCTCTTGCCGCCCCGGCCACCTTCCTTCTTGGCGGCAATGGGCAGGGGCCGCACGGCAGCCGCCTCCTTTCCGCCCACGTGCACACTCTGCTTTTAGCAGCCTCAACAATTCACTTTCTCTTACGTTCATCCCATTACAGTCTGTCCTTTTATCTCCCTGACCCCTAGAGGCATGGGAGCCGCTCCTCTGATGGAGACACTTTGAACTTGGTTATGGACTGAGTTGAGAGAAACAAGCAAACAAAACCCTAAGTGAATCACAAGTGATGGTAGGTATTGATGGTGAAAGTAGAGACTTTGGGAGATAGAATAAAAAAGCCACACTGAACACATGGCTCCTTACTGGGGTGAATTCCTTACAAATAGCCTATTTGCCAAAAATTGCTAATATAAGAAAAGATAGAAAATTTGGGGCAACAGAATGTGAAGAGGAGACTGTTGTTTGCTCTCCAAGCCACAGCTCCCTTCCCTTCGGGGCGCTCAGCCTGACTACCTACCTCAGCCCTGCCTGCACATGGATGTGTCCGCGTGGCCAAGAACTTGGGCAGAATGAAGGGTGCCACCTACAGGCCTGAGCCAGAAAAGCTTCCCACATAATAATCCATGCTCTGTCTGGGTCCCCAGTCTCTAACCAAATGGAGAGGACACCAAGGACCTAGAACTGGGTGGAAGACGGAAGGGTCTGGGAAACACCCCCAGGCCCCTCCTATCCCCCAGATCCCATTCCACATTGACCTGTGACTTGAGTGAGAAATAAGCATTTGTATTCCATTGAAATAAGCATTTGTATTCCACCCTGAGATTTGGGAGATGTTTGTTATAATAGTTAGCCTACCCCTGATTAATACAGAAGGCTCTTCAAAGCCAACTAGGAAACGGATAGAGTAAAATGTCCCTGAAGACAATAATGATGGCTAATAAGCATGTCTGTGCCACCAAAGAGATAAGGATCCGAATAGGAGCGCTCAGTCCTTAACGGGCTGGCAGCCTGCTGCTTCCAGGCTCCAGCTCCCTGCTGAAGAGCAGATGAAGAGCTGCGGGTGTCGTTAGGAAATCTTTCACACAAAATTGCTCAATGCAGCTGTGTTTCTCCTGCCCAAGTGGAGAGGAACACACAAACAGAAAGCCCACGTGTTTGGTGACCATCAATGGGCCTCCAGGCCCCAGGGAACACATACCCAAAGAGGGAGGAGAGAGACTATCAAGGTGAGGGCTAATTCAGCTTCAGAATAGCGACTGAAACCTGTGCCCCCTAGAGGCATCCACAATTCCAAGTTAGAACTCTTTATTTGTTCAGTACGCTTGAGGTGATAGGAGTTTCAAAATTCTGGTTCACATTAGCCTTGAACTAGGGATGCATTGTTCTAATCAACATTTTCTCTTTTCTGTAAAAACTTAAAATATTTACTTCCCTGAATGATGCTTCATGTGCGGGCAGCTATAGTGAAGGTTTCTAGGGATCTAGCAATTTGATGAGATAATTAGGAATCAAGGAAGAGATGGCACAATAACTAGCTTATTACTTTGGACCTTTTTTTTTTTGCTCTACTTGTTATGGGCTGTTTGTAATATAGCAATTTAAAATAAAACATTTTAATGTTAATGTTTTATTTCCTGGGGACTTGCCCAAAATGAGAAAGTTGATTCCTAAGTGGTTCCAGCTTGCAAAATGAGACTTGACGCGGTAGAGAGTTGAGCCCTGTACATGGTGAGTTTCGGTCCTAAGAAAGGCTCACTGATGACAGGGCAAGAACCCCAGCGTCTAATTCCATCCCAGCGCACAATGCCGTGGGGGACTGAGGACCCCAACCCATTCGAAGGAAGTCCTTTGGGTAATTTATTTTAATACGTACACTCTGCCTTTTGGAATAAATGAGGAAGATCAAAACAATGACATATATAAAAAAGTTAATAAAAGAGTAAAAGATAATCAAGGCCAAAGGTTAGGATAATGGCTCCATAATGTGATTGAATCAAATTTGGCTCTGAGCTTCCAGCAGCGAAAACAAAGAGGACACAGAAAATTGCGAAATAGTGTCCTAGCAGTCTCCACTGGCCTCAATCCTGAAAGAAAAATGTAAATCTGGAACTTCACGCAGGCATCACTGAGTAACACGAGAATCTCCTTAACTACAATTTTACCAAAAAACCCAGAATTTGTCAAGAAATGTAACATAATTGCAACTCGGTGAAAGTAACTTGGAGAGGGGAAATTCTGATGATTCCCCGAGCAAAGACTTTTCCCAAGAGAAGCTCAGTAAAATATGCAGTGAGATCACATCCACTGTTCTCTTTTCTGATATCTGAAGCGGAGCTGGGCATTTCAAGAGCTTCTTATTAGATTATAAAGTAAATGAGATGTTAAATGATCTGGGTGCTCCCTGACGTAACTGCAAGTGCTAGTGAAGCATATGCTATGCTTAATTACTTAGACACTGTCTGCAGAGAAATGAACAGAGACACACTGGGAATGGCACAGCATTACTATATTTCAAAGCATTTACCATTTAGCGTATCTGGCAAAATCCCAGGGGTCCAGACAGCTCCGAGGCGCAAGCACGGTCATCCGGGCTTTACTCGTGTGTGAGGCGCGTGTTAGGGAGCGCACAGGCCCCTGGACACAGTGAGAGGAGGAAGAAGTGGTGAGACTTTTTGTTCAAAGGCTCCGAGTCCTGTTTTAAAACATATATAGATTTCATGGAGCCTGAGCAGCTATTTCCCATGTTCTTAGGCATAAAAAAATAATAAAAAATAGCTACCATTTTTTGAGCTCTTACTGTTAGCCAGCCAGCAAGCACTTTGCACACAGCATTTCATAGAATGTTCTCAACAACCGGGTGGAGTCGATATTATTAGCATCTTTATAGCCATGAGACCTAGAAAGGATCTTGCCCAAAGCTTACAAAAGCCAAGGAGCAGATGAGGAAACCGAGGCATGGCGATGTTAAATAACCAGCCCGAAGGCAGTCAGTCAGAGAGCAGCAGCCTTGCAATTTCAACCCAGTCTAAGTCCTGAGTCCGTGCTTCCATCACCTGTATTTTCCTGTCTCTTGCCCGAAGGGTCTGCAGCCATAAGGAAATAAATGTAGTTTAACATAGATGCCTGCAAGCACACTGTCTCAGAATAGCATTATTATCTCTGAATTCTAAAAAGTGAAGAGGGAAGGAAGCAGAGTCAGGAAGGATCAGAAGCACAGGAAGCCAGGAAAACACCAAAGAATTCTGTTCCCTCCTTTTTGCTGGAGCTTTTCAGCAAGCAGGTGGCCTTCTGCCGGGCTTGGCCTGGGGGCCGGGATTCTGGCTGTCCTAAGAATCACATTCCTCTTTGCTTAGAAGGAGACAGCGATCCCCAAGCTCCTTGTCCCCTTCAAGCTGAAAGCTCCATCGCAGGGATGGAGAAGTTTAACCCCTCCCGCGCCAGTCTGCAGATGCTACACAGCGCCTGCAAGCCGACAGCCTGCCCACGGCCCTGCAAACACAGCTTCAAATGTTTTTAAAGTAAGGATTTTATTGTCCTCTAAACCAAGCTTTCTGGTTATTTAAGGTTAAAGTAAATTATTGGAATATTAGCCCAGATGAATTGAAGAACAGGTCATCTAAAATTAAAATAGTTTCTCTCTGGCGTATCCTTCATAAGCATATTCGCTCATTCATTTGTTTAGTATCAAATACTTATTTAGAACACACTGCATGCCCCAGTGAACTCAGAGTGGTCTTGTGACGAGGGAAAGACAAAAGTGGCATTTTATGAGTGAGCTTTCTAGGTCCAGGTCCCTAGGCACAACCTATCAAATAATATCAAAGTTAAATAATATGGACTACATCAAATCATTATGCTGTACACCTAAAACTAATACAATGTTTAGAAAACAAAACCAACATGCCTGGCCCTATCGCCCAATGGTTGAAGTTCTGAGCGCTCCCCTTGGGCAGTCCGGGTTTGCTGGTTTGGATCCCAGGCATGGATCTGCTCCACTCATCAGCCAGGCTGTGGAGGCATCCCACATACAAAGTAGAGGCAGACTGGCATGGATGTTACCTCAGGGCTTGTTTTCCTCAAGCAAAAAAAAGAAAAAAGAAAAAGAGAGGATTTGGCACTGGATTTTAGCTCAGGGCGAATCTTCCTCAACAAAAACCAAAAAAACCTGATACATATTATACGTCAATTATATCTCAAAAAAATAAATTGATTAATTTAAAAGAGAGAGAGAGGTCTTATAAGAACAAATGATGATAATGTACATGCTCCTGAAGACCAATACAAAAAATTTAAATGTGATAAATACTTATTGTAAAAAGGTAAAACATACTCACTAATCCTAAAAAAATTAAAAAAAATCTCCTTGGTCCTAACACTTTCTGAGCCTCACTACCAGAAATAGACCGTGGGCTGGGCAGCCTGAGGTTTCACTACTTAATCATTTCACACCCAGGTGTTCGGTGCCTCCCTGGAACTCAGTTCGCAGCGAGCTGGGAAGTCTGCTCCTCAGTGCACACTGAGGTGCCGCATGGCCCTGAGGCAGCTCGCCTCATTCTCATGCTCCTACAGCCCGGGATGCCCTTGATGTTGCCACATCATTCTTCTCCCTTTTCTATTTTTAAAAGCATAGTGTCTCCTTCAAAGATGCTAAGAAACAAAATGTGAATAACTAAAAGGTTGCATGTTCTGAAATGTAAAATACCGGAGCAGGAATCTCGTAGACACTGCCTAGCACATTCCTCCAGTGCCCTCTAGTTAATTAAACTGCCTCTCCAAAGATCACACCAAACGTATGCAGAGTGGATAATGTGGTTTAAATGCTATCACATTAGTGCAAAATATCACAGCTTTTTTAAACCAAGTGATTATTGGTTAAATTCTTCGATGTGACTTCATGTCTTGCCACCAAGTTGTTTTTCTAAGGAAAATATGGATGAGATAACGCAGCTTGGCAATAAAATTTTTTTAATATAAAAATGCTCAGAAACATTGCTATGCCTCTGCCAGAAGTGAGCTGCAGCGTGGTGAAAAGCTACATTAGGAATCTCTTTTAGCCTAGATTCTGTAACAATCGGAACCCAGGGCGCAGCTCTCCTGCCAGCGTTCTCTTTGGGAGTGCAATCTCAGGGACGCCAGTGAGAGCAAAAAGGAAGTGAGGGAGGGAAGGGAGGAGAGGCAGTGTAAAGTGTGTACGACTGTACTGACCAGAGCTGCTCAAGGAAACACGGTGCTCACTCTGCTGCATGGGATGCAGACATGCAGACATGCACGCTGCAGCCTCTGTGTCCACTGGCAGCAAGAAGGGCGAACATTTTGTTGGTGGGCTTTTCCTCAGCTGCAGACTGCCCAGGGAGGGCTTATCCCCGTTGCACTGCTGGGCTGTGGGCTGGGCCCTTCCAGGAGCTACTGGAGACCATCTCCTCCGGGCGTCTGGGCAAGGCAGACGGGCACGCTGGAGCTGCAGAGGCTTCCACTACAGCAGGTTCAGTGGGCACCAGGCCTCAGCCTGGCCCTCGTGCCACAGGATTGCCTGGAAGAATGGCTGGTGTCAGAGGATAAAGCAACGATGGGATGGCTCCCGTGCACTTGAAGACGGTGGGGACAATGTGAGCATGCCAGCGCCCCCGTGGAGGCCCTGGAGGGCGGGAGGGACAGAGCAGCCCTGGACAGGGGTACAGGCAAGGTCTGACCCAGGAGCAAGGAGGGACGAGCTATTGCAGATCCCTCACTTCTGGCTGTGTGACTTTGAGCAGGCCAGGTAACCTCTTTGCGCCCTGCTATTGCATCTGTGAAGCCTCAGAAGACGAGAAGGAATGATCTCAAGACTGTCCCTGTGTGAAGAAACAGGTTTGGAAGAGCTCTCAGACTTGGAGAGATGGAAGCTTGTCTCCTTGGTGCTGCAAGGATCTACGATACTCTGATCCAACGTCCTCGTTTTCCACGTGGGAAAAACACAGAGAAGGGCCTCGGTCTTTTAGTTATATCTTGTAATATTTATGGTTGGAAAAGAACTTTCACACTTCTCATTTTGCTGGACCCTTTCCACAGCCCTCAAGGTACACATATTAGATATTGTTATCTGCATGTGACAGTACTAGAAGTGGAACCTTTGTGTCTGTACTCCAAAGTTAAGGATCTTTCTATTACTCTTTATGGCCTGTTTTCCTTGCATCCCCTTTTAGCTCAAGGAGGGATGGCTTTCTAATGCATTCTAATCAACCCACACTTCGTTATCTAAGAAACTCAGTTGTCTCCTTTCTGTTAACCCACCCAATACTCAGTGGATAATGAATTCTAAGTATGTTAAGTATTTCGGACAATGCCTTTGGTCTTTGTTCTCTGGCAGGGAGTTGGGTGGGCTTGTTCAGAGGGTGTTAGTTCCAGATGATGATGGACAGAATAGCTAGAATTATCTGCATAAATTATAAGACAGTTGATAATGACTGGGTCCAAGACACGATGCCAAGAACCAGAGTTGGAGAACAAGATGAGACCAGATGTGCCATCACATCCAGCAAGACCAAAGGTAGGACTCAGCAGCTGGTGGGCAGAGCCAAGGGGTTGTGGAAGAAGAGCCCAAGGAATGGAGGCCGAAGTCGGGAGGGAGGGAGACCCGGGTGAATAACCAAGAGGAGACGATGATGAGTTTTTGAGGTGTTCAGGAACGCACAGCATGGCTGGGCTGAGCCCAGTTAAAGAGCAAAATAATCCACAGAACAAAAATAATGCCTTTTCTGCTGCCTAGTGGAAAATTCCAAATTTGATAATTATTTATGAAGTGTTTACTTTGGTCACATACTTAAGGGCTCAATCCTTCAAGTGCTTACATTCTGTAAAGAAATGTAAATTGTGTACATATTGTTAAATCCCAAGATGGTATAAGTTAAGTATCAGATGAGTAGTATAAACAACATACTCTAGTTATCCAGGGGGATGAGAGATCTGAACTTGGAATTTTAAACCATAGGTTTTTGAAGGGAAGAACATCATGCTTTATGAAGATTTACCTGGGGGCGGAATACAAAACAGAGCAGAGATTAAGTGACCGAGACACAGGAGACAGTCAGAGATTATGGTCAGGCAGGAGGAAAGAAGGGTTTGGTACAAGTTTTGGTAATAAATATATTTTGGATTTACTCATTTAACTTCATCTCTGTAGATTTTTTTCTTTAAGAAATAGTATCAAGGATAAAGTACATGTAACTCACTTGGTTCACACCCAACAAAGTATCCTTGGAGCCATCTGTCTTTCTACAGCCGTCCAGCTTTGCTCAGAGAGTCTGGAGATTAGAAAGTAGGTGCTAAATAAGAAAGGACAATTATTATTAGAGGAGATAGTATGGTGACATATTTGTGCGTACATGAGTTGTGAAACCCGACACATCTGAGTTCAGATTTGTTTACCAGTTTGTAATCTTGGGCAAGTTACTTAAAAGTTCTCTGAACCTCCATTTCCTCAGCTATAGGATGGGAACAATAATACCTCCTAGTGGTGGTAAGGTCGGATTGAAATGACGCTGCATAGTAGCTCTTTCTCCAGACAGCCAACACTCTTAGAAATATAACCTATTGTTACTGTGCGACCATCCAGAAGGTAACATCTCTGTTTGTCATTTTACGTGATAGCGACACCTCTGGAAGATCATCTGCAACTGCGGCACTTAGGAACTTTATGGAGCATGACTGTACCCTGGGCCTGTCATGCACAGTCAAAGTTGTCATAAAAACAAATACATATTGCATCCATCTATTTCATGTTGTGAATATTAGTTTTAAATTAAAACATGTTGCTAATTTTTATACTTGAAGTTAAGACTTGTCAACTTGATTTAACATATATATCAATGCAAAGTAAATGTTTGAAATACCAGGCACAAAAGTGTACGCTTTCGTTACTATCTTCTTGAAGCAATTTCATCTGTGAATGTGTGTGTGTGCACGTGTGAGTGCACATAGCTTTGGTGATTAGATCTAAGCCATGTAGGAGAATAATTAGACCCCAGAGAATGTAGAAGAGGATTACCTGTTTCTCTTTGGTTTCACGTCAACTAAGCCCAGTGAAGAAGATAATAACCCTGAAAACACTTTGATGCAGTGTCTAGGCTTTGAGGGAGGGGGACACAGGAAAGTCAGGAGACACAGGCTCAGGAACAGAGTCTGCTGTTGGGGCCTGTCTGGTGTCTGGTCTCTGACCCGTGATGACTGAGCGGAGCAGGCAGCTAGCAGAGTGCACGGCCACATCTGGTGTCCCAGTGCCCTTCATTAGGGAGTATTTCGTTAGTACTCTTCTTTACCTGTCCCCAAGCCAGGCTCTAAACGTCTGTGCCCATATACACACACAGACAAAACCTCAGATGAATATCAATCTGAGACTATGAAACTGTTTATTCTTACAAGGCAGTGTTGGGATCCACCCAGAAAACAAAAAGGAATTACCTACAAGAACCTAATTTCTTCACAAATGTCAAAATCCCCTCTTCTATGAAAAGAATGGGGGAAAACTCCAACATATAAAAATAAATTGGGCCAATTCATCACTGTGTCCCGTAATTTTGAGGCAGAGATCAGATAAGTGGTATCTGCACATGTGCACTGTGGTACGAAAACATCTGTAATTTATTTTGATAATATCAGACGTACTGCTGATGCGACAGTACTTTTCCATCTGCATTCAAATTTGAATAAAATTATAAATTCTAGTTTGAGGTTAGTGAAAATAAAGTTATAATTTTTCCACTCCAAAATAAGTCAATAAAAATAAGTGGGGCTAACTCAAGAAAAACTTCAAATAGGATGTTACACATGTCGGTTTCCAGCCCCACAAGCATATTTCAGATCCATTGGCTCAACTTTGAGGAGACAGTACAGAGAAGAACAGCAAAAGGAGTGCCCTGAAAACATCTGGCTTAGTGAACAGCTCACTGAACACCGGGGATAAAGTTTAATGATCTGCGACTCCACCAGGCACAGACCAGCTAGTCAGCATTATTGAATATCTTTGATTAGCTTGGACAGGAGAAATAACCTACTGAACCCTGAGGAGATGTGGCAGACAGAAATCTAAACATCACCCACAGCAGCAAAGTCATAGGCATTAACATTCAGCAAATATTTATGGAATATCTGGCAGTCTAGACGCCCTCACTCCAGGGGGAGCTGACAAACCAGAGGAGGAGGGAGGGAGACATGCCTGTGACCCACCATGAGGTCTTTCCACAAGCAGCGCACGAAAGAACAAAGAACTGGGAGAACACAGCAAAAAAAGCAGGATATTCAGACCGGGGAGTTGGGGTCGTCTAGAAGACCTGCAGGAGTGGTGACGTTCAAGGAAGGCTTCAGCAGGGAAAGAAATTCACCAAGCAGAGCAAGAGCAGAAGCATATTTTATACGAGTGGGAACGGCATGAGCAAGTTACGGCAGCAAACAGCACAGAGCACGTTTATGGCTGGAATATAAGACGGGGCGGCAGGAGGTGGCAGAGGGGATTAAAAGGTGATACTGCACTCGTATTCTGAATGCCACATTAAGAAGTTTGGGCTTTATTCCAGAAGTATTATGAAATCATTGACTCATTCATTCAAACCATACTTCAGAGAATCTACCATGTGCTAGGTACTGTGCTAGCTTCCAAAGATGAAAAGAAAGAGAAAGGGCAGCCTTCTCTGAGGGGCACAGTCCCGCAGGGAGAGAGGGAGCAGCACAATCACAGCACAACACGCTAAGCGTTGACACAAGTGGGAACTCTAGGGAACTGGGGACACGTGACTAAGTGCCTGAAAAGTCAGGGAGTCCCAGTAACAAACGGCTGCTACTATGTGGGCAGCTTTTTCATAAGCGCTGGAACGACTGCGCTGCGCACACACACGCGCATTCGCTGAAGCTCCCAGCCCCGTGCAAGGCGGGTTCTCTGCCAGGGTCACCCCCGTTTTACGGTTGCTGAGAAACGGGAACAGAGAGTGCGTTACCCGTCCTCATGGCCGGTGGGCAGCAGAGAGAGGATTTGAAGCTGATCAAGCCTGAATGTGTAACAACTTCACCTTTTAAAAGAGACTTATTTTGTCTCTTAAGGAAAAATTCAATTTGATAAGAGGCTCGTGGGGTGACGCAGCGGAGACCTGTGAGAGGAGGCTGGTGGGAGGAGCGGGAGCGGTCCAGGCGCCGGTACAGCACGCACCGTCCCGGTCCAGGGCGCAGCTCGCGGGGCGAGGCTCCCATCGGCTTATTTCAACACAGCCAACCCAAAGAACATTTTCGAGAACAATCATTTTCTAACTTCTTCTTCCTCCTCCTCTGTGTTCTCCAGCTCCCTCACTGCTCTTTGCTGGGACCACTTCCAGATAAACAACCCCCAGCCGATCCTCACCTCAGGCTCTGCTTTCAGGAGACCTAAACTAAGACGACTTCTTTACATCCTGTGGAGTCTCCTCCTTTTAGATTTCCTTCCTTCCCTGCCGCAGAGGTTTCCAGGCTGCCACAGGACCCAACAAGGGACCCTAAGGTCTTACTGCCTTAAAAGAAAGCAATGTGATCCTTAAACAAAGGACGGAGAAGCTTGTGGTGGCTTGTAGGTATTAGTGGGGAGAATCACTGATGCCCTTCTGTAATTTTCCACCCTGACGCTCAAGATTTCTATTCCTAAAATAAGGGGAAGAAAATGGAGCTTATTACCCCTATTTGTCGTAACCTGACAGTTCTGCTGCTAGAGTACAAATCCCGCCGCGAGAGGGGTCGTGATCACCCAGAGCAGCGGCCTCCGGCACATCTGAGGGTCTGAAGATCTGGCAAACATCTTTGCTCTAACGCTTTTTCCCCATTGAAATGTGTGTCTTCCTTCTTCTTTCCTTTTTTTCACTTCTTCCCTCCCTCTCTCTCCTTCTTTCTCCCTTCTCTCTTTCTTTTCTTCCCCTCTAAATCTTAAACTAAACTCCTCCAATCCCAGGGTTCTTAAGTATGGGGGGGTGGAGGGGTGGTATTTGAGGAGAGGAATAAGGCCCTCGGTGGGGAGGCTCAGAGCCCAGGGAAGTCACTTCTTCTCTTGGATCCTCCCTTCCTGGTTTATGAAATCAAGCAGGAGGGAAGACAGAAGAGAGGACCTCCAAGAATTCTTATGAAATTCCGTGATTTGAACACCCCCTCAACAGTGAAATAAAGCTGCTGCCAAAGTAATAAGGAGGGAACACTAGCCTCTCAAAGAACAAAAGAAAACTGCCATCTGCTGAGTGTGAGAGGGACCTGGAGGAGGTGGCTAGGAATTGGCAGACGCTTCCAAAGACTAGTTCTAACGTTTAAAATGAGAGCACCCCAAATACAGGATGCAAGACGTGAACAGGCACCGCCTGCCCCTCCCAGGACCTGTCCCACCGTGGGAGTGGCAGAGGGTCTTTCTCCTAACTCGGATCAGCCAGCTCCCACGATGCACCACGTGAGGATGGGAGGAAGACTGAGCTCTGCTGAGGAACTCTTAAACGTCACAAAACCTTCAAGGTCAGAAGAAAGAAGAAGCTGCTGGAGGGAATCCGGGCCTCGTGACGAGCACAAGCAGATGCTTGAGAGAGGGCTTCACAGCACCATCAAATCTGTGTCCTATGGAGGGTTCCTAGTCCGTCCACTTGGAGAACGAGACCTCTGCAGCTGCCTTCAGATCTTGGCATGATGAGGTGGGGCACCTGAAAATAAATTATTTAATTAGCTTATATCTGCACCTACCCACAAAAACCTCAAGAAGTTCATGAGAAGGCAAACATATTTCAAAAATAAACTTTGATGCTTGAACATAAAAGCAATCTGCTATTTTCCTGCATTGAGGGGAGCCCACTTCAGAAGGCCACAGCTGTGAAAATGGACTGCTGGAGATAGCCAGCTTTGACAGGGCGCGATGGTGGGCGAGGACGTATTTGGAGGCCCCCCAGCCCGGGTGCCTCAAGCACTGGCAGCTCGCTGTGGATTTGTGTGCTCACAGCAAAGCCTGCCAGGGCATGAAAAAGTAAGAAAACTCATTTATGAAGAAAGGAGAACGACAGTGATGTTCAGGTGTTTGCTTCAGCACAATAAAATAAAAATACCATTAATCTGATGGCTGTAAGGTGAACACAGAAGGGTACTTCTTCCCTATTGTTGAGAAGACATGATAGTTTACTGGGAAGAAATGTCATATTGAAAAGCCTCCTTTTTTTTTTTTTTAATATTTGAGGGAGGAAAAAAGACAAGGAAATTTGGGTTCAAATATTTGCAGCAGTAAGTATCAGCTTTCACTGAATAGCAAACAGCTCCAGAAATTAGTGGCTTAGAACCACAACCATTTACTTAGCTCATGACTCTGTGAGTCAGCACTTGGGCTCATCCAGGCGGTTCTTCTGGTCTTGACTAGGCTCACTCATTGTGATCAGCTTCAAGATAGGCAGCTGGCTTCTGGGGCCAGATGGCTGTCAGTTGGGCCAAAAGAGGTAACAGTAGGGTAGCCTGGGGGTACATATAAAGAGGGGTGAAGAATTGTGCCCATTTTTACAACTGAACTCAGATACCATACTGTGCCTGTATAAGACAAAGTGAAAATGTTGAACGTGGAAAAGAAGAGAGAAAGCTTGGTATCATGGCTACTTCGTTATCACTGTTCTGCTGGAACAGAGTCAATTCCAAAATAAGCTTATTTGTGTTTTCTCTGACCAGCCTCAAGTCACCTTGACATATAATATTATTCAAAATTATATACAATAATCATAGAATATTATATAAAAATAATAGTTTTAACTTGTTTTGGCTTCTTCCTATGACTTTACCTTACCTCTATCTTTCTAGTTGCCTTCACCTGGAGTCACAGTAAACTATCATTGGAGAGAAAGGGAGGCTCACGTTGAAGACTAGCATGTGTAACTTCTGCTAGCAGTAGAGTTATTCCCTTAATGCTCAGAAAATATAAACAATTTTCCCAAAGTTAGTTAGACATGGAAACAGTACTAGAACCCCAATTCCTTGAATGTTGGTTCAATACTCTGTTTTTTTATACCATGCCAATTGACTAGAAGGATTTTTATGTAATAAGTCTGTGATTTAATTACTTTTCAGATGGCTCATGAACATAGTGTCCTGTCTGAAAAAGAGCTCTCTGCCAGAATAAGCAAGATCAGCCAATAGATTAGGATCTTCTTTCTCTACTCTGAGTGGCTATTGCTACTTGCTACTTCCAGCTGCTCTGGCTGACTTTCATCTCCTCCCCTTGGCTGTAATTCTTGGGGAGAAATAGGGGCATTGTAGCTGGCAGCAGCACTTGGCATTAGTTCAGGCTGAATAAAAGAGAAAACCCCCAAAAATAGTTGTATAAGCATCATCCTCTCATAAAACTGTTGTCATATCACAAAAGTTGAGTTAGGCAAACAGGGCCAGGAGGGCAGTTCCACAAATTCCTTAGAGATCCAGGTTGCTTCCTTCTGCTTCTGTGTGCAGCTTTTGCTTATTACTTCTATCCTCAAGAGCATCACAAGGCTTCTGAAGCTTCGGCCATCACATCTCCGGTCCAAGCAGTGAGGAGGCAGAAGGGAGGAAGGCAAACAGAGAAATGCCTCCTCTAAGCACTCTCCCTGGACATCCCGCCAACATTCCACCTCACATCTGGCTGGCCAGCCCTTATTACAAGGCTGACCTTGCTATACAGAAGTCTGGGAAGCACAATCTTTCCACTGGTTACAGTCCCAGTCTGAATAAAAGGAAAATTCTCTTATAAAGCAAGAGGAGGAGACTGGATATTGGGCAGGCACCTGTCAATCTCCCACACTTGCCTACTGGAGACAGCCAGGCTTTGGCAAAATAAAATGTTGTTTCTCGTCAAAACAATGTTCCCGGTCTCCTGACTGGGGAGGGGCCCCGTGCTTCGTAGCAGGAGGTCAGAAATTCTGTGTGGTGACAGGGCCAAAATCTCTGAGAAAAGATGGCAACAGGGCTTCCCAATAGTTCTATATATTTAGGGGAGACTTTTTTTTTTTTTTAACTAAAACACATTTGAGTTCATGAGATTTACCCCCAATGAAATTTCTTTAGCACTGAACATTTAAAGGTAAACTTTGGTTAATATGAAATAAGAATAATGTTACTTAAAGCAATGAAAAATGCTAAATTAGTCATCAGGAAATGAAAACTAAAATGAAAATAGTAAGTATTAACAAAATTGCTTATTAATAGTTGCTCCGGTGGAGCAGCTGAAACTTGCATACACTGCTAATAAGAATGTGAAGTGATACAGCCATTTTGGAAAGTTGGCAATACTTAAAATTAAACCCACTCACAACCATGCAACTCTGCAATTCTGCTCCCACAAACTCACTCCAAAGAACTAAGAATATATGGCAACTCAGAGTTTGAACACTAATGTTCACAGCAATATTATTCATAAGAGCCCTAACCTGGAACCATCCGCTGTCCATTAACAGGTGAGTGGGTGAACAGATTGTGGAATAGCCATGCAGTGGAATACTTCTCAGCACTAAAAATAAATGAACTGCTGAGATATGCAACAACATTGGTGAGCCTCACATTTTTTGTAAATATGCTAAGCAAAAGCATCCAGACACAAAAAGAGTACATTCTATATTATTCTGTTTATAGGATGTTCTGGAAAAGGCAAAATTACAAGGAGAGAAAACAGATCAGTTGTTACAATGGGCCAGGGGTTGAGGTGACTGATGACAAAGGGGAACAAGGGTGATAGAAATGTTCTATATCTAATTGTGGTGGTGATTACACGAAGCTGTGATTTGTCAAAACCTGTTGAAGTGGGTGCTTTTATTTTATGTAAATTATATCTCAATAAAGTTGACTTAATAAACTGCATCAGGGACGTCAGCGACATGGCAGAGGGAGCTCACCCGGGACTCTCTCTCCTTCCAACTGCAACCAAAGGAACAACTGAATTCCAACCAAAAAATCCTAATAACACGGAGATCGTCAGAGCCCTACAGCAGCCAAACGATGGAGGGTGGAGAGGCTGGAGCCGCCCTTGGAGGAGCTGGAACGGGGTAAGAGAGAACTTCGCTCCCTCCCTTAGAGACTGGGATTGCTGCTGCAGGTGAGGGAAGGAGTGGGGGAGGGGCCGTGAGTCAGGGGATCGTCCAGGACTCCCACCACCTGTGTGGCGGAAACCCTCTAACAGGGGAAAGCTTTCACATGGGAGGACCCCATCAAGCCAGGGCCCCAGGAAACCAGAGAGGGAGAGCTGATCAGAATCCAGGTCTGCGCATGAAAGAAAGTGCCCCTCCTGCCCCAACCTGCACTGCCCGCTGCATTGCAGCTGAGGGTGGAGGGCTCAGAACGCATGGCTCTTGACCCCAATCTAGTGGCAAAAGGCTGTAACTGCAACCGAATAATAGCATCATGAGCAAAAACCGCTCCTCTACCATCCAGCAATTTATAAAAGCTCCAGACCAAAAGAAAAACAATAAAAACACAGAATTATGTCCTGAGGACTTGGAAATAGGTAAACTAAGTGACAATGAATCCAGGGTAGCTATCAATCAAAAAACTCAATGAGGTAAAGGGAAATATAGAAAAACAAGTCAATGAGTTCTGGAGTTACTTCACAAAAGAGATCGAAACTATAAAGAAGAATCAATCAGAAATACTAGAGATGAAAAATACAATGGATCAGATAAAACAGAATACGGATTCCCTGAATGCATGTGTAGACACCATAGAGGAGAAAATTAGCATAATCGAAGATAGACAGGCTGAATTGCTCCAGAAAGAGGAAGAAAGAGAGCTAAGAATTAAGAAAGCTGAAGAAAATCTCCGAGAAATAGCTGACTCAATGAGAAAGTGCAACTTAAGTATTATTGGAATTCCTGAGGACATGGAAAAGGAAAATGGAGCAGAAAGTGTGCTCAAAGAAATAATAGAAGAGAATTTCCCAAATCTAGGGACTAAGGGAGAAATGGGTGTGGAGGAAGCTTTCAGATCACCTACATTTGTCAATGTAAAAAGACCTACTGCAAGGCACATAGTAGTAAAAATGGCAAAAATGAAAGACAAAGAAAGAATACTCAGGGCAGCAAGGCAGAAGAAAATAACCTACAAAGGAACCCCTATCAGACTTTCAGCAGACTTCTCCACAGGAACTTTACAAGCTAGGAGAGAATGGAGTGACATATTCAAAACTTTAAAGGATAAAAATCTTCAGCCAAGAATACTCTATCCAGCAAAAATATCCTTCAGATAGGAGGGAGAAATGAAATCTTTTCCAGACAAACAAAAGCTAAGGGACTTCGTAGCCAAAAGACCTCCACTACAAGAAATCCTCAAGAAGGCTCTCATACCTGAAAAAAGAAAAACAGGCAGAAAGGGGTCACAAAACACAGAGCAGGGAGACAAATAGGTAGAATCAGAATAGGATAGCAAATATTCAACTATAGCATTAGGATAAAGGGAAGGAAATCACCAAAGCAAAGACAATCTTTTCACTCTAACCACAAATTCACAACACGAGTTGGAATAAGAGATGAAAATAATAATTTAGGAGGGGAGGAGGAAAGGGACTGAATCAGTTTAGGCTAAGGAAGTAGGAGACCACCAGAAAACGTACTATGTTATACACGAGATTCTGATACAAATTTCAGGGTAGCCACTAAACTAAAAAACAGAATAGAGACACAAAACATAAATAGGGAAAAATCTAAGAAACCCAGGATAATAAATTGCAGAAGTCAATGGGTAGGCTAAAATACACAGGACAAGAAACAAAGGAAACACAGGAAAATCAGATAACAAGTGACAGAATGACAGCATTAAGCCCTCATGCATCAATAATCACTCTCAATGTAAACGGATTGAACTCTCCAATAAAAAGACACAGAGTGTAAAAATGGATTAAAGAACAAGATCCAACAATTTGTTGCCTCCAGGAAACACACCTCAGCCCCAAGGACAAATACAGGCTCAGAGTGAAGGGGTAGAAGACAATACTCCAAGCTAATAGCAAACAAAAGAAAGCAGATGTCACAATACTTATATCAGACAAAACAGATTTCAAAATAAGGCAGATAAAGAGAGACATAGAGGGCCAATATATAATGATCAATGGGACACTTCATCAGGAAGAAAGAACACTTATAAATATCTATGCACCCAACACAGGAGCACCAAAGTTCATAAGGCAACTATTAACAAACCTAAAAGAAGATATAGAAAATAACACAATAATAGTGGGAGACCTCAACATGCCACTCACATCAATGGACAGATCATCCAGGCAGAAAATAAAAAAGGAAACAGTGGAGCTAAATGAAAAGCTAAAACGATTGGACTTAATAAACACATATAGAACACTTCATCCAAAAACAGCAGAATACACATTCTTCTCAAGTGCACATGGAACATTCTCAAGGATAGACCATATGTTGGGAAACAAGGCAAGCCTCTACAAATTTAAAAATATTGAAATAATAACAAGCATCTTCTCCAATCATAATGCTATAAAGCTAGAAATTAATTACAAGAAAAAAGCTGAGAAAGTTACAAGGATGTGGAGACTAAATAATATGCTATTGAATAAGCAATGGATCATTGAAGAAATTAAAGAAGAAATCAAAAAATACCTGGAGACAAATGAAAATGATAACATGCCATACGAACTCATATGGGATACAGCAAAAGCTGTATTAAGAGGAAAATTCATCACAATACAGACACATCTTAACAAACAAGAAAAATCCCAAATAAGCAATCTTAAATTACACCTAACTGAATTAGAGAAAGAAGAACAACAAAGCCCAAAGTCAGCAGGAGAGAAATAATAAAAATCAGAGCAGAAATAAATGTTATTGAAACAAAAAAGGCAGTAGAAAGGATCAATGAAACAAAGAGCTGGTTTTTTGAGAAGATAAACAAAATTGACAAACCCCTAGTCAGACTTACAAAGAAAAAAAAGAGAGAAAGCTCAAATACCCAAAATCAGAAATAAAAGAGGAGTAATAACAACAGACTCCACAGAAATACAACGGATTATAAGAGAATACTACGAAAAACTGTATACCAACAAAATGGATAACCTAAAGGAAATGGATAAATTCTTGGACTCCTACAATCTCCCAAAGCTTAGTCAAGAAGAAGCAGACAATTTGAACAGACCAATCACAAGGAAAGAGATTGAAACAGCAATCAAAAGCATCCCAAAGAATAAAACCCCAGGACCAGATGGCTTTCCTGGGGAATTTTACCAACCTTTCAGAGAGGATTTAATACCTATCCTTTTCAAGCTATTCCAAAAAATTAGGGAGGATGGAACATTTTCTAACACATTCTACCAGGCCAACATCATGCTGATACCAAAGCCTGACAAGGACTGCATGAAAAAAGAGAACTACGGGCCAATATTGCTGATGAACATAGATGCAAAAATTCTCAACAAAATTTTGGCAACCTGAATTCAGCAATTCATCAAAAGGATAATACATCATGATCAAGTGGGATTCATACCAGGGACACAGGGATGGTTCAACATACGCAAATCAATCAACGTGATACACCACATCAACAAACTGAGGAATAAAAACCACATGATCATCTCAATAGATGCAGAGAAGGCATTTGACAAGATCCAACAGCCATTTATGATAAAAACTCTGAACAAAATGGGCATAGAAGGGAACTACCTCAACATAATAAAGGCCATATATGACAAACCCATAGCCAACATCATACTCAATGGGCAAAAACTTAGCACCATCCCCCTGAAAACAGGAACGAGACAAGGATGCCCTCCATCACCACTCTTATTTAACATAGTACTGGAGGTTTTGGCCAGAGCAATTAGGCAAGAAAAAGGAATAAAAGGAATCCGAATAGGGAGAGAAGAAGTGAAACTCTTGCTGTTTGCAGATGATATGATCTTATATATAGAAAACCCCAAAGAATCCATTGGAAAACTTTTAGAAGTAATCAACAACTACAGCAAAGTTGTAGGGTATAAAATCAACTTACACAAATCAGTAGCATTTCTGTAGTCTAATAATGAACTAACAGAAAAAGAACTCAAGAACACAATACCATTCACAATCACAACAAAAAGAATAAAATACCTCAGGGTAAATTTAACTAAGGAACTGAAAGACCTATACAACGAAAATTACAAGGCTTTTCTGAAAGAAATGAATGATGACATAAAGAGACAGAAAGACATTCCATGTACATGGATTGGAAGAATAAACATAGTTAAAATGTCCATTCTACCTAAAGCAATCTACAGATTCAATGCCACCCCAATCAGAATGCAAATGACATTCTTTATAGAATTAGAACAAAGAATCCTAAAATTCATATGGGGCAACAAAAGGCCCCACATTGCCAAGGCAATCCTGGGAAAAAAGACCAAAGCTGGAGGCATCACAATCCCTGACTTCAAAACATACTACAAAGCTACAGTAATCAAAACAGCATGGTACTGGTACAAAAACAGGTGCACAGATCAGTGGAACAGAATTGAAAGCCCAGAAATAAAACCACACATCTATGGACAGCTAATCTTCGACAAAGAAGCTGAGGACATACAAAGGAGAAAAGAAAGTCTCTTCAACAAATGGTGCTGGGAAAACTGGACAGCCACATGTAAAAGAATGAAAATTGACCATTCTTTCTCACCATTCACCAAAATAAACTCAAAATGGATCAAAGACCTAAAGGTGAGACCTGACACCATAAGGCTTCTAGAAGAAAACGTAGGCAGTACACTCTTTGACATCAGTATTAAAAGGATCTTTTCAGACACCATGCCTTCTCAGAAAAGGGAAACAATAGAAAGAATAAACAAATGGGACTTCATCAGATTAAAGAGCTTCTCCTAGGCAAAATAAAACAGGATCGAAACAAAAAACAATCCACTAACTGGGAAAAAATATTTGCAAGTCATACATCCAACAAAGGCTTAATATCCATTATATATAAAGAACTCACACAACTTGACAGCAAAAAATCAAACAACTTGATCAAAAAATGGGCAGGAGACGTAACAGACATTTCTCCAAAGAAGGTATATGGATGGCCAATAGGCAAAAGAAAAGATGCTCACCATCGCTGATCCTCAGGGAAATGCAAATCAAAACTACACTAAGATATCACCTTACACCCATTAGAATGACAAAAATAACTAAAACTAATAGTAACAAATGTTGGAGAGGTTGTGGAGAAAAAGGAACCCTCATCCACTGCTGGTGGAAATGCAAACTGGTGCAGCCACTGTGGAAAACAGTATGGAGATTCCTCAAAAAATTAAAAATGGAACTACCATACGATCCAGCTATCCCACTACTGGGTATCTATCCAAAGAGTTTGAAGTTAGCAATTCCAAAAGTCCCATGCACTCCAATGTTCATTGCAACATTATTTACAATAGCCAAGACGTGGAAGCAACCTAAGTACCCATTAACAGATGATTGGATAAAGATGTGGTATATATGTATACAATGGAATACTACTCAGCTGTAAAAAAGAACAAAATCGTCCCATTTGCAACAGCATGGATGGACCTTGAGGGAATTATGTTAAGTGAAATAAGCCAGATAGAGAAGGATGATCTCTGTATGACTCCATTCATATGAGGAATTTAAAAATGTAGACAAAGAGGACAGATTAGTGGCTACCAGGGGAAAGGTGGGGTGGGGGGTGGGCACAAAGGGTGAAGGGGTGCACCTACAACACGACTCACAGACAATAATGTACAACTGAAATTTCACAAGATTGTAACCTATCAACTCAATAAAAATTAAAATAAAATAAAATAAAAAACTGCATCAGGATCCACGTTGGAAGAAGTTATCCATTTATGTCCAGAAAGCCTAACGTGAGGGAGCCCCTCTGTGTCCACCACCTGGGAGCACAGAAAGCCTATCAGCTCAGGGGGCCTGGATTGCTCAGGGGGAGAAGAACCTCGTCTTCAACAGGAGCGGGAAGCAGCGCAGGTAATACCTGAATTTGTAAGTGTCTATTTGAGAGTGGTTAATGGGACAGAAAAATCTTTTGGCTGATATAATGGGAAATTAGCCAGGGCCTGCCTGAACATTAATTTCTGAATTTGCTAATATGGATATGGAAATAGAAATTATCTTAACAATGTGTAGCTTTGATTCCTTATATCAGCATGTTTGTAGGTCCTACGTTTCCTGCGACTGACATTGTACTACGCAAGGTACATTTGGGAAATGTTATATATTCTGTTGCCCTCTTGGAGATCCACAAAGAATATTTACTCACTAAAATCACTATGTTCTAAAACTCTAAGACACTATTTCCCAAATTTTCATGACCAGACCCTCCTTTTCTCCCTTACCTTTTGTTTCCCACATAGGACGTTTTAAAATTCCATGGAACATACTGCAGGAAGTGTTACTAAAATGAAAAGTTGATTTAATTGCAACAGATGCACTCTTCAAAGGCCAGTGATACATTGGTGTCACATGTGTGACATGATGACACACTGAGCTATGTGTTATGTACACATTTTGTCTTGATTCAATACTTTCATATCTATGAAAGTAAGATGTGGAGCACATCCACATGAAAGATTTAGTTTCTACCTTTAGGGTTAATTTTACACAGTATAAATTTCCAATTTATATTCCTAATTTGTCCATTTGCAGATGCAAAATTTGGTACCAAAATGAGCATGTAGAAAAGCACTCTGATGTTGGCAAAATAAACTCCTCTGGGCACAGTTAGCCGCCTGGCATTCAGTAGACATGGTCAACGAGATGGCCTGCTTACCAGTGGAGGCTGGAACAATTTCACTGTGCTTCTTCCCTGATATCATTTGCGGAGGAAATTTTTTTAGGCATAATTTTAAGGGAAAAATAGGAATATTAGAAGAACATCTGAACTCTCCCAAAAGGTTACTGTTCTAGAATAATTTCTTAATCACTGGCACAAACTTGTTTTGACCTCAGCCATTTTTAAACCTTTAAAAGTACAAATAACACATTCACTGTGCATGCTTATTCTGTGATTTTGGCTTTCTTTATCAGAAGAATATATGGTTTCTCCTTATTTACCTGAAAGGGTTAGATATTTAATCTTGTCAAGAGGTACTTAAATGTGATTTTGTGATTTATTTTTATGTGTGGGTCTTTCATTTTAAGATCAGTTCTTTATAATCATCAGAGGACTCCTGCCAGTGGCTTTGGAAAGTACTTGTACATCAAGTCAGTAAAGGAACTGTGCTAGGGCCACCTGAATATGAATATTTAATATAAGCTCAAGTGTAATAAACTGCTTCGTGCATTTTTCTGTCTTAGATCTAGATACAACTATATTTATATAACCAACACTTGCTTTCCAGAGTTACAGGCAACTGGACATGTTCCCTGGTGGCACTTGGAACTCCCAGCTGTCCTGGGACCGAGCCAGGTATAACCTTGTATTTGATACAGTTTATTACTTAATGATTAGAAATGTTAAAACTGACTACGTGGTCATGACTGACACCACGCATTACTACAGACCTCAGACTGCTCTAATCAGAAAGAGTCAATTCAATGAGAAAAGGATGAAAGACACAGAGTTAGGAAGCCCTTAGTATTCCAGGGTTTCACCAGCTTGATACTAAAGAGTATACGCCCTATCCTTTGCTTATAGAAATCCCTTGGCATCTATTTAGTGTATGCGAGAAGGTAGAGAATTTACTTAGATCTTTACAGAAAGACATATCAGACATAAAAGCAATATTAAAAATTATGGATGGGGCTGGCCCTGTGGCGTAGTGGTTAAGTTTGTGTGCCCTGCTTTGGTGGCCGGGGATTCACAGGTTTGGATCCCGGGTGCAGTCGTAGCAGCACTTGTCAAGCCACGCTGTGGCAGCATCCCACACAGAATGGAGGAAGATGGGCACAGATGTTAGCGCAGGGCCAATCTCCCCCCCCCCACACACACACACAAATTATGGACATTTCTTCCTAATCACTTAGGATAGTTAGGAAGACTATATCGTTTTGAATGCTACCAAAGGGTGGCTGGAAGGTAGAAAGGAAGAAAGAATTAGCAATTTGGATTTCACGCTGGTTATAATAAAGATTTTCCAAGGGGCTCATTAATGTTAAAAATGCTTGCAACATTGTCCTCTCTGAAATTTGTTTATAATGGCTCAGTTACTGTTTCGCAGTTGGGCAGTGGTTTTACAGTGATACGTGACACAAGTCACATCAGCGCCCTATTGCTGGCTCTGCCCAGTGCTCCGTGGGGTGGCCCAGGAGGCCTTGAAGGAGCGCACAGCGAAGCCCGCTCCAGCCGAACCACACCCTGGGCTCGGGCCGGCCCAGCCTCTGTGTTCTCTAAAGATTCCCTCAGCTGGTTCCGTGCCCGTGCACACGCAGAACCACTGGACTACAATTCTTGCCACCAGAGAATTACTGCAGGCAGTCTCATGATGCTAAATAATAATATTTATGTCTGTTTGAGATACTTTTCATTAGAACAAGATAATCAACGTTTTTAAAATAAATGATGCGCTTGGATTATCACAAGGGAAACATCTTAAAATATCCCAGCAATTACCCTCATCAATTTGTACTACATCAATTTTCAAAAAATTGAAATGTGTATGTAAATCTATGTAAATTATATAGCCTTATAATTAGCACCTTGAAGTTCTTTTGGTAAATTTCTCTCAAGCCGCAGCTATGACATTATAAATTCTAAAATTGGCCACAGAAGGAGGATGCTTTCCAATTAGGGTGTTTTCTCTTAACTAAATAATTAACTCAGTTGATTTTTAACAACCTTTAGATAAGAAAAGAGAAAAATGGTAATGTCCTCACTAGGGAATATTATGTTCTTGCAGGAAAAGAATTCACAAAGATGAAAGAAAGAGAAATGGAAATGATTCCATGAGTATGATAGCTCTTTCATGGAATTCTGTACCATGCCATTGCTTAAAGCTCTGAAACAGTTTTGGTGTCTTCATATATTTGATAGTAATCCAAAGTGGTTCATTCTAATTCAGAATGCATCATCTCATTTAGATCTAGCGAGATCCAAAACGTGTATGTATTTCATATGTATATACATATATGAAATAAAATATATTCCTTAAAATCCATTCTTTTTTGTACTAAAGAAATAGCCATCAATATGTGTTCATAGAATGGGTTCACTTAACTTTGCCTTTGAATCACTTAAAAGAGTACAGGGTTATTCCTAGTATTATTTGTCAAGCTTGAGGCTTTTCTCCAGTTTCTGCCTTCCTTTTTGGCTCATATTTGCTCCAGCTACTTTGGGAGATTATAAAGAGCTCAGATAACCAATTGCAGGTTTAGCTACTTCGGAATGTTATTTATCAACTGAAATTAATTTTAGGCCAAAAACTCTTGATACTAAAAATCTCTTTCAACTTGCCAGTTTAATTTCTGGGATGATTTATTCATTCCAAATGCTCTATAAAGAATTGTGGGTTAATTAAATAGCTCATCTGGTAGAAATCTCAGCGTTCAGAGGACACAGTTAATCCAAGTTTCAAAGAATATAAAAATAAGGTAAACACCAGAAAATAGAAAATAAATGAACATAAAATGATGTCATACTCGGGGCCAGCCCAGTGGTGCAGCGGGTAAGTGCACACGTTCCTCTTTGGCGGCCCAGGGGTTCGCCGGTTTGGATCCTGGGAGTGGACATGGCACCGCTTAACAAGCCATGCTGTGGTAGGCGTCCCACATATAAAGTAGAGGAAGATGGGCACGAATGTTAGCTCTGGGCCAGTCTTCCTCAGCAAAAAGAGGAAGAATGGCAGCAGATGTTAGCTCAGGGCTGATCTTCCTCAAAAAGAAAAAAAAAGAAAAATGATTCCATACTCTCCTCCCATAAACTGGTCATGGTTCTTTTTAAATGTCACTTAGTGATTTTTTCATAATTAGGATGGAAAGATAAGACAAAAGCAGAAAACATACTGAAGCAATAAAAATGAATGTTTCAATGATGTTTAAAAGCAGAAGACTGCGCTCACAGAATGCTGATCTGGCAGAGTTTGTAAATACGTGCCTCAAGACAGAAAGACAGATATTCAATTAACAGAAGTTATCCTTTTTTGTTGGTTTTTTTTTTTTAAAGATTTTTATTTTTTCCTTTTTCTCCCCAAAGCCCCCCGGTACATAGTTGTGTATTCTTCGTTGTGGGTCCTTCTAGTTGTGGCATGTGGGACGCTGCCTCAGCGTGGTTTGATGAGCAGTGCCATGTCCGCGCCCAGGATTCGAACTAACGAAACACTGGGCCGCCTGCAGCGGAGCGCGCAAACTTAACCACTCGGCCACGGGGCCAGCCCCTTTTTTGTTGGTTTTTTGCTTCTGTTTCCTCCTAAAAGCTCAGAAAAGGAGACAAGAATACTTATGAAGGGAAACAGATTCTACCCCACAAGCCCTCCACAACATCATTATGCACAGTCTCCAGGGCAGAGCCAGGCGGACGAATCGGAGGCATTAGGAATAAACCGATGAGATTTGAGCATGACGGCGGAGGCCTCCCGTTCAAGATGGCAGATGGTGCACTTATATCTGTGTCCCTGGCCACCCAAGGTCCCTCTGAAATTACTGAAAAGATATTTTGAAAACTATGCAGCCATGAATGTACCATCAGTGGCCCAGAAATATCAAGGAACACATGGAAGATAGAAGTAAATGGGTAAAACAAACAAAGCAGGAAGAAGAGGAAACTGTAGCTTGAGAAATGAAGAATCAGATCGCCGAGGAAAACTGAGAATAAGGGATACACTAAGGTGAATGATCTTAATAACTGAGCTCAGAGAAAATAGAAGTGGCTTAATCAACAGAGTAGAACCTGAAGAATGGTCAACAGGCTCTCAGAGAAGTTCTAATCCAGAGGATATTAGGGTAAAAGTTTGAGAAGAGGTTATTCACTTATTTATTTATTCACCAACTTGACAAATATGTACCATTTGCCAGGCACTATTCTATGTGCTGGTGACATAGAGTAACCACTGAAGACAAAATGCCTGTCTTCCCTGGAACTTACACAATGGCACACAGGGATCAAGAGGTCAACCAGATACCATATGTCATACGTGAATAAAATAACATGGAGAAAAATAAAGTGGAGAATGGAGTAAGGGAGTGAACAGTAGGGCTGGGATCTTAAATAGAGGGTATCTTAGTCCGTTTGGCTGCTATAACAAAACGCCATAGACTGGGTAACTGATAAACAACAAATATTTCTTTCTCACAGTGCTGGAGGCTGGGAAGTCCAAGATCAAGGCGCTGGCGGGTTTGGTGTCTGGTGAGGTCTGCTTCTTGGTTCCCAGATGACTTTCTGTCTGTAAGCTCACGTGGTAGAAGCTCGAGACAGTTCTCTGGAGCCTGTTTTATAAGGGCACTAATCCCATTCCTGAGGGCTCCACCCTCATGACCTACCACCTCCCAAAGGCCCCACCTCCAAATACCATCTTACTGGGGATTAGGTTTCAACTAATTTTGGGGGAACACAAACATTCAGCCTATAGTAGAGGTGTCAGGAAAGACTTTGCTGAGTTCTGAAGGAGCTGAGGAAGCAAGTCACACAAATATCTGGGGAAGAGTGTCCAAGCATAGGGAAGAAGAGGCGGAGACGCCCTGGAGGACGGAGTGGCTGGAACTGAGTGAGGGAGGGGGCGACACACAGAGGAGGTGATAGAAGAAATAGCAGAAGAACAGATCAAAGAAGACTTTGCAGACCTTGGTAAAGACTTTCCATTTTATTCTGAATGAGATGGAAAGCCACTGGAGTATTTTAAGCAGAGGAATGAAACAATATGATTACATTTTAAAGAAATCTCTTTGGCTCCTGTGTGGAGAACAGACTCTGGAGAGAGGGAGGGCCAGGTATACAAGTTAGGAGGTTGTTTTAATAGTCTAGTTCAGGGATGATGCTGGTTTAGATCTGGACATCATGGCTAAAGTTGATGAGAAGCAATTGGATTCTGATTAAGGAAAGGTTTGAATAAAGTATGCTTGGAAAAAAATGGTTCTCTAAAATACGTACATGCATACATACATCAGTGGATATACTGAATTTAAAAACTGGACAAAATTGAAAAGTAAATTATTAACCTGGAAGGCAAAGCTAAGGAAATATCCATAATATTGGCTAAAAAAGGGAAGAGATTAAAAATTAAAAATGAAAGTTAAATCCATGAAGGATAGATGCAGAGAATCTAAAATCTATTCAATAAGAGTTCCTGTTAGGAAGACAGAGACAATGGAGGGGAAGAAATAACCAAGAAACAGAGAAAAGTTAATAGAGATTTTAAAAAAAGACAGGAATCTTCAGATTGGAATCAGCAAATCAAACAACTAAAAGAAAACAATGACTAAAAGCCTTGTGGATGGAGAACTCCAGAGAGACAGTCAGGTCTCTTACTAAGGAATGGGAACAAACTAGCATCAATCATCGAATTAGAAACATTGTATGTCGGACATAAATGAAACAATTCACTCAAAGTTCTGAGGAAAAAATATTTCGATTCTAGAATCCTTCACCTGGGCAAAATAACAATCAAATGTGAAGACGAAACAAAATATATTCAGACATGTTACCTACATGAAAAACATTTAAATTACTTAAAGGTGCTTGTCAAGAACCAAGAATGGTCTGGGATTTTACTCTGCTTGCAAGCTGACAATTTAGCCTGCCAGCTTCATAGATGCCGACCGAAGACACGATACTCCCAGGTCAGAGACAAATGACTTTATTATTGATGGCACAGCAGGCAGCATGAGCTTCATGTTTGCAGTGGTCCCTTTGTCCCTCTAGTCCGTGGGGATGCTGTGGCGAGCCCAGGTGGGTGCTGTGCATACAGTGGGTTTGCATCACAGTCATGGGACCCAGATCTTAGGAGACTTCCAGTAATCTAAGGGGCCGCTGGTAACCTTTCCCTTGGAGGAAGACATCATCTTTATTATCCTGATCGGGGGAAAAACATCTGCCCTCTGCCCCAGAGGAACATCCTAATCTTGCTATTCAAATGTCCTTGAAAAGAGAGTCTTGGACAAAGGCTATCACAAGACTTGTAGAAATGTCATGAAGAATTGTCCTCCAACAGTGTTCTAGCAAGATAAAGGAAGAATCCCAGAAAGAGGACGGCCCTGGATATACTTATGTAAACACGAGTTATGGCTGGATGTGACCAGGAGAAATGCACAGTGCTAAAAAGAAATGCAAATGCAGTCACCGCGAGGAGCTCGGGAGAGTCTCCTCTGACCCACAAAGTTTGAGCCTCACAGCATTACGTCTACGTTCCATTCTGTATGGCTTACAGATACAACCACATTCTAATTCTATGCTGAATACACTTTATATAACTTTTCAATATGATAAATAATACCTATTTGGTTGGTTTGCTTATTTTTTAGATTCAACCTTCAAAGTGTGGAAGATCTAATTATAATTACAAATCAAAATCCAAACATTATAAAATTATCTTAAACTTCCACAGCCAGACAAGACAATAATAAGGATCAAACTTATTCTCTCCATAAACAACTAAAAAACTGCATAAAATGTTTGAAACAATTGTTTTCAGACAGTGGAGAACAGCCAGCTCAGGACCGTGATCCCTGAGAGTAGGCAAACAAACAATGTAAGCCCTACAATTGCCCTATATTTCTGCCCAGAAGCAATTTCCCAAACACTGGTGTAGGTAGGGGAATTCCAAATGGGGCCCAGTGCCCCACTTAGGTGAGGAGATGGAAATGAGAGTTAGGAGTGCCAGAGGCAGCTGGAGGTTGAAGGACAGAGGCCCAGAAAAGATGGAGCTACACAGAAATAGTTATAGAAATCTTCATGGCTGTGCTCCAGGGTCTTTGCTGAGTACCAGGCTGTGCCTCCATGGAGTGATACCCTACCAAGCTTGGCAACAAAAGATTCGGTAAACTGAACAATGCCAAGATCTCACACATGGTGGGGAGAAGTTCTTGATGTGAACAGCCAGAGTGAAGAGGACTCAGTGATCCTCAGGACATTTAGTAAAGACTCCAGATGGGTCACTTCTTGGTAGTGTTATTAAGGCTGAACTATTCCTGGAGTCAAAGATCTGTATGCTCCTGCCAGCAAAGCTTCAAAATAGTCCTTGAAGGATCAAATTGCTGTTCAAGGAACTTAACCGCATGCCAAAACAAAGTCCAACCCTCTTTAATGGAAGATAACAAAATTCAGACACTTAACAAACAACAATCAAATTGTGCAACACCCAACCCAAACTTACTAGACATGCCAAGAAGCAGGACAATGTGACACGTTAACAGAAGAAAAATCAGAACATAGAAATAGACCCAGAAATTACAGAGATGATAGAAATAATATACAAGAACAGTAAGCAGCTTTCATAACGATGTACAAGTATTTAAAACAAATATACTCATATTGAGGAGAGAAATGAGAGATATAAAATAAAACCACATGGAACTTCTAGAGACAAACACTTCAATATCTAGAATGACACAACAACTGGCTAGAATTAACAGCAGATTAGATACTACAAAAGAAAGGATCAGTGAATTTGAAGGAATAGTAACAGAATCTATCCAAAAAGAAAGCCAGAGTGAGGAAAATTCTGAAGAAAAAAAAGGAAGTAGGAGAGACTCAGTGATCTGTGGGATAACATTAAATAGTCTAACAATGTATACCTAGAGTGCCAAAAAGGGAGATCATGGGGAAAATAGAAAAGAATTTGAGAAAACAATGGTCAGAAGTTTCCAGATTTAATGAGAACTTGAAACCTACAGATCCAATAATTTCGACTTGTCCCAAATGACTGAAAATCAGTGAGAAGGTAGCCAGAGAAAATAAAAGCACTAAAAGAAAACATGGAAAAATTCCTTAGAATCTTGAAATAGAAACGGCCTTTCCAAGTATGACATGAAATCTAAGAGATTGATAAATCTGAAAATACTCAGTTCAGCAAAAACAGTACTATGTTTTCAAATGGTTTCTTTTTCCTCCTAGATATATAAGACTACATTTCCCAGCTCCTTGGCAATTTAGGCAAAGAGATTTTGCTAGCTGGGGCCAATGGAATGTGGACTGAATTGATGCACACATCTTCCAGGACTGGCCCATGAAAATCTCTCATACGCGATCATGATCCTCTTCTCCTTCCACTTCCGCCATAAACTTGGAGGTCTCATGTTGAAGACGGCAGTGTCACAAGACGCAAAGAGCCTGGTTTTTGAACGAATACAAGGTTCAGAGTCGCCACCAGTGCCTCCCTCCACTCCTAGCAAACGCGGTTGGTTATAATGACAGTAAGCAATAAACTTTCATTGTGTTAAGCTAATGGAACATTCAGATTGTATGTTACAGCATCTAGTGTTACTTGCCCTAACAAATACACATCATATTTTTAAACTTCTACATGGCAAAAGGATTTCATAAACAAAGATGAGATGCAAATTGTGAAAGTTGAGGAATATGTTTGCAATATGTATCTCAAAGATCTGAAAAATCAGTAAGAAAAAAACTAACACCACAATAGAAAAACAGGCAAAAGTTATAAGTAATTTTCATGAAAAAAATGCAAATGGCATTTAAACACATCAAAAGATTTTCAACTTCACTTATCATAAGAGAAATGAAAATTAATGAAAATTAAAAGTCTCTTATGGGTTTTTTAAGGCTTTAAAGTTCATTTTTAAAAAACAAAGCTAGAACTTTAATATAATTAAAACAATAATTTATAAACTTCAAAAATAAGAAATAAAAATGTCCTTATAAAAATGCAAATATTAGACATATCTTATCATTCCAATATAGAGTATTAACAGATAAAAGGCTTAATCAGAAAAATAATCTAAACAATACATTAAAATCAGAAACACGTAATTAATCTTGAAAAAATTTTAACGCAATAATATTATGGAGTCTTTTAAAGTTTGATCTTAACCAGTAAAGTGAATGACAGCACCATGGCTATGTTGTGAGTGGAATACTGAGCAAATATTTTCAGTGGCTGAAAAAGCCCTTTCCGACTTTATACCAGTCGTTGTGATGGTGAGCAGACAGTGCTCCAAATAACTTCTAGGAACACCATCACTTCAAACGGTTCTCTCTTTTGTTAACTTGGAGGAGAAATTTTTCAACAACGTTTTTTTGGTAGCAGAGATGGCAACATTTTCATCAATAGCAAACTGGAGCCCATCTTTGATTCGCCTTTGACTTAATGGGATTGAATATGGACTTTCCCCTGCAGCATTTCCTGTAGCACTTTCAACACTGTCACGTCAGTGATTCAGTTCTCTGGAAGTCCTTGAACTAGAGTGAAGTTTATACTCGCCATAGAAGCTTTGCCAAACCACGCCAGACTAAGTGGGACTCATGACGGCTTGGTCCTATCTCACCTTGCAGACCACACACTCTTTTTGTTTTTCAATTTTGGTATAAATTTGCGTAATTAAG
Organism: Equus przewalskii; assembly: GCF_037783145.1. Lineage (NCBI taxonomy): Eukaryota > Metazoa > Chordata > Mammalia > Perissodactyla > Equidae > Equus > Equus przewalskii. The sequence goes on along the minus strand of NC_091837.1, from coordinate 33,382,721 downwards.
TCATCAATTTTTATCTTAAAATATAAATAATTCTGAATTCAGATTGAGTCAGAAAAATAATGGTATGTCCCCCCAAAACCATATTTTTCTACTTAAAACAGACAATATGCCAGGAAACAGGATTACAAGAACTGGCATGATAACCTTTCTTCATTTTCGTAGACTGCAAATTAGCGTTAATGATAACTCATTGTCTTCGTGGGAAGATTACAGAGATGATGAAAATAAAATATCTAGAGCATAGAAGACACTCAAATGGAAGACGAAGACATTTCTGTAGGTAAAAAGCTGAGGTTGAACAAAACGAAGCTGGGATTTGGGTCACATGGAATGAATATTTTGATTGACAGTGTTCAGATTGCTACCGGGAAGGATACTCTTTTTACAGAGCCTGGTCGGCTCCGGTACGAGACTTTCTTCAACAATGTGCTGTATGAAAACTGCCCCAATAAAAGAAAACGGAAGCAGTTTTAGTGGGAACTGAGTGGCACTAAAGAGAGAAGGAGCCAAATTTTCATCATGGTTTCATATAATTAGAGTGATTTTGGTTATAGGGGGTCATCCTGCTAAAAAGATATTAATCATGACAGTTGTCAAATCTTTTTTGGTTGGCTTGTTTGTTCTAGTGCAAAGATTAAGTAGGTTCAACCTATTGAAGGATTTTGGAAAAAAAAGATTCATATAGGAGCACTGTTCTCAGTATTGTATTTATCAGGAATTATTTCCAAAGATTAAAGACAGCTTAGTGCCCAGCTCAGTCTGCTTCAGGACAGGTTTTTCAAGCATTTTATCAAAAGGAACAGCAACACAGTAAATTGAACTTGACTTTAAGACCAAAGAAGTCATTTCAAAAGTTGGCTTTCTTGAATTACCATAGTTAAAAGCTTGCTCTCGCCCTGAGACCCCCTGAACCTTCATTTTACATTCCACAGCAGGTCAGATAAATCATATGTCCCATGGCTCCCCACAGCACCCACTCAACATGCTGGTGAGGACAGAACTTCCAAAGCCTGTCGAATGACAACTAACACTTTGTGCACCCTTCCCAACCCACCAGGGATGAGCAACTCCTCTCAAGGTCCATTCTCATTACTAACTAAATATATGTATCAAGTGTTTTAAAGAAAGGATTTCCCTTACATGATCATTAATAAAATGGCACTCAAGGGATGAAACCCGGGAAGCCTAGCTTAGAAAGCTATGGGATGCAGCCTAGAACCTCCAAAAGGACTCATTCCATCATGGCAATCTGATGAATGTACGAAGCTGAGGGACGTTTGATTTCAAACTGTTGAAGTGGGGCAGACAGAGTTCAGAATAAGTGCTATGAAAACCCCTGGTCACAGAGCAGCTCTAAGGAGATTTCAGATGACTTACTCTGCCACCTTTCCATCTATTTTTGTCCAGCTGTATTCATGGTAACTATGCCACTAGAAACTCTTGATGTCTTTAGCTCTCTCTGCCATATGCCATATGCATATCTCCTGGCATCTGGAAGTTTCTGGAAGGGCTGTGCTGAGGTCTATTGAAATATCTGCTGACATTATGTCTCTTGTCAGTAGATTTCCAACCCTTCAATCAATGATTCAGGGCAGAAGCTCTTAGACTGGGCAGACTGCTTTTAGATTTTCATGTCAGTAGTTGATCTATTCACAAGGAGGTCTACAGAATTAGAGGGACTTACAACTGGTGGATTCCCAAAGAAATGGATACTTGAATATTCTGGCAAAAGGGGATTTGTAAAGCCATTCTACTTTAGTGGGAATTTCTTTTCCCTTTCTTTCCTTTCCCTTTTATTTCGTCTTCTTTGTTTGGTTGGTTGGCTGGTTGGTTGAAGGCTGCTTGGATTTTTGTGGTACTGAGTTTCAGGGCACAGTCATAATAGGTATGTTTTACATTTTTTTCAAATATAAAATCTTAATATTGAATTTGCTTTACATTGAATATATTTTTTTCTTTTTTCACATTGGCTGTAAATTCAATGTTATAATTTTATATTATTTTCATAGAAATTTCAGAAAATGCAGCTCAAGAAATTTTCTTATAGAAATTTTCTTGATATATAGAAGGTAGTGATATTTTTACATTTGTCAAAAAAAGCTTTTCTTAGGGGCCAGCCCTGCGGCCAAGTGGTTAAGTTTGCTCACTGCATTTCAGAGGCCCAGGGTTTTGCAGGCTCAGATCCTGGGCACCGACCTAGCACTGCTCGTCAGGCCATGCTGAGGTGGCGTCCCACACGGCACAATCAGTAGGACCTACAACTAGAATATACAACTATGTACTGGGGGGCTTTGGGGACAAGAAGCAGCAGCAGCAGCAGCAGCAGCAGAAGAAGAAAAGAAGATTGGCAACAGATGTTAGCTCTTTAAAATCTTTAAAGAAATAAAAAAGAAAGCTTTTTTAAAATGAGAAACCTTGCTGTCATCCATATCTTCATTTTGGTGGCTCACAGGGCTTGTTACCTGAGAAGCAGGGTTCCCAGTTCTCAGCACTGACCTGGGAATCGAATGGGAGTTTGACCCCCATGATGATGGTGTCTAGTTCACAGAATTGTTTGAGAGAGCATTTCTGAAAAAGGCCAGCTCGGCGTCTGATCCTGTGGATAAATAGAGGTGAGCAAGGATTAAAATCTCTATCTAACTAGAAAACTTGAAGATGGCCTGAATGTTTGCCATGCCTGAAATGTGAACTAGAAATGGTCTTTTGACTAAAATCTCAAATTCTTGTGTTTTCTTGCCCTTTTGGCTTTTTACTCTGCACACAGAAACATGTTCAGTTATTTGCAGTTTTTGTTACTGAGCCTCTAGATAATTAAAGTTTTATATGTCTGTCTGGAAAGACAGACATTAGGTTCACTGTTGTATGATGTTTTATTTGATAGCTATGTGTTTAGGAACATGAAAAAGCATGTTTTTGAAGCAGGCTACAGCCAAGATGGATGCTGTGGTCACACGTGGCTGTTCCCGGCTCTTTAGAAGGGTGTGGGAGTTTAAGTGGAGCACAGAGAATCACTGGAATTTGGAGACTCCCCAAATTAAAGTAAGAAGCACGTTGGGACTCAAGTTTAAACTGGAGAGATTTGAGAACAGTTAACACCCTGTGATATCTATAATCCTGCTACTTGGTATCCGCTCATTTTTCAATTTAATAAGGACTGATGAACCTTCAGTTTCAAGTCATAAAAAGATGTTACAAAGCAAGACTGCATCCTGAAACCGTCTGTGAGCTTTCCTGGAACTGCTGCCTCCAGACACTGCAGTGGAAGTTCTGCCCGAGTTTCTGTTATTAACTTCTATAGCTAGGTTTATAATTTTATTCTAGAAAAATGCTGTGGCCAAAACCTGACAAACAGACTCCCGCTTCCGTGTAAATGGAAAACTGGAAGGGAAGACAGGCAGCTATGATTTTGTGCACATTTTGCATTTTCTTTGTTTCTACCCAGGAATTCCGGGATGTTTGTATTTGTGTGCAGGAGGCAGACACGTGACACGTGCAGGAGTGTCCCCACCCCCGCCCCCCCGCCCCCCGCAGAGAACCTGCGGTGAAGGCTCTCCTGGAAACCAGAGATGGAGGCCTTTGGCCTGGCGTGCCTCTCAGAGCCAGCCTGCTGGTCTGGATTTGGTACCACGTCTCTCCAGTAAAGGTCTCTGTGCTTCTGTTCAGGATTTTGGTGACAAGGACTTCGACATCCTCACAGTGCTCGGTATTGTGTGCACTCTATCACTAATGACCGTTACTCCCATAATCCTTTTGCTTAGAATTCATAGAGCTTTTGCTTTAAAATAAATAATTTCTGAAATTATTTTTCTTTGTTTGCTCCCTCCTACTTTGTTGAGACTAAAAAGAATGAGTTTGGACGGTTTATTATTTTTTATTTCAGCCTCTGACCCATTTACGCAAACTGTCCCTCCTTAGACTTTTCTTTTTTTCTCATTTTTCGCTAAGAAAAATGGAGCATATCATGCCAAGAAAAATATTTTCTTTACCAAGCATCTTCCAAGAAACTGAGTTTTTGCTACAAGTTTCTAAGAGCAGCCCGAAAGCTGGAGGAGCCTCCGCATCTTATCTCGGCCTTCCATTTGGAACCCTCAGTCTTTTAGCTTTGCCTAAGCAGCACTTTCCAAATGTCAAGGACAGTTTATTCCATTTTAAGAGAAGGATTTCAAGTTAATATAGTTTTTCAAATCTTTCTATCTTTTGGCCTCTCTCTTGAATAATTCCTAGATGTAAGTAAGCCTTTCTGCGGGCTTATCATGTAATTATTGACCTTAGAGGACTCCTCCTGACTCCACCCTCCCTCGTCTCCGTATTTGTTAATTTAAATACCGCAGTCTCTAGAATTCCATCCAGTGGTTGGCATTTGCTGCTGGTGTGTGTTTCCCGCATGACAGTCAAATATCATTACTGCCAATAGAAAACTCCACGACCTTGGAAGGGTTTGCAAATCCAGCCAGAGTTTTTACAAGGCAAAAGGAGGCTAACTTTATGGATCCTTCTAGAAGGACCTAGCCTTCCTCACCTTCAACTCCTTTTCTGTGTGTTTGCCTAGCCATGGCATGCACTCCCTCAGAGCAGGGACAAGATTAGAGGAGAAGATGAGAAACAAAAGGAAATGGATGGAGGCCACACAGGCAACTGTCGCAGAAATGAGAGGACTGCTAGGAAAAGGCAGACTCCAACTTTTAGGATTAATCATTTCTTGTCCTCATTTATATATTTTTCGTTCTTTATTTCGAGCCCCGAAGAGGTTAAAGCAGAGAGACGAAATGAAATATCGTCTCCAGGAATTTTGTACTTCTGAGGGCGTCCCCCAGGGTTTTCTCACGGAGCGAGGACTCGGCCATCTCCCTCTGCCATCACTGTCAACAACAGGAATGCGACAGGACCTGCCCGTCTTTACCGATGTCACTGCAGGTGCCATAACTAAACGATGTCCCTTTAAATTCACCCCCTTTAGAGTGACTTTGCACATTTAAATGGACTGCTAGACAGCTGCGGCAGGACAGAATTCTCTGACGGCTGACATCTCCGGACTGAGCTCTTTGAGTGCGTGCTTCTCAAATTTAGTGTACCTCTGGGGCACGAAGCAATCCACAGAATAAATGGCATCGATTTTCCTCAAAAATGTGGGAGGGTGGAGAAGAAATTAAGACAATGTAACTTAAAATAGTTTTATAATAAAAAAACACAGTGGTTATATCTTCACGTGGAACGCCAAGCCCCGGCCTCCCAGAACAGAGCACAGGAGGTGCAGGGCGTGCTGGGCGGCGGGCGGGGGCCAGGCTCGGCGGGAAGACCCCCGAGCAGCCGCCTTGCGCCTGCGCTTCTCTGCTCACGGGCTTGCCAAAGGGTGAAAGGCAACCTTTTTAAAGGTTGTAATTACAAAAAGGCGATGATTCTTAGTGAAGATTCAAACTCTCTTAAATTAAAGAAAAAGAGAAAAGAAAGAAAGGAATTCCTGGATTCGTGTAATTAAAAAGTCAAGGGCAGGTATAGTCCTAGGCAAGCTTGGATCCAGACAACCACCCATTACCCAGCGACGTCGTTTTCTCTCCGGATCTTGGCTTTGCTTTCTTCTGTGTTAACTTCACTCTCAGGAGACCTTGCCTGTTGGTGGTCCCTGGCAGCCCCAGGCTTTTGTCATCCTTATAGCAAAGAACTGCTGGTCCCAGCAGATGCACCAAAGCCATCCCTGGACCCATGTCTTGCCCAGTGGCATAGAATAAGCTGCTTAGATCACATGCCCGTCTTTAGAGAGAAACAGAGGGCCCAGTCCTATGCAAACTGCCATAGACTGCCGTACATGTGAGTATGTATGGGGAGGGGGCTGTGATGGGTTCAGAAAAAGTGGGAATAGGTGCTGTCAGGTAAAAACTGTGTAAGTTTACTAAGGTGATTTTCCAAAAGCAAATTTCTCCTAAGAGCTCTGAGTACCTCCCACGTAGTGAAGGTGATTCCTGGCCTTGAGAGCACTGGAATTATTGCTGAATGGAACTAACGTTTATCTACCACCTACAACTTCAAGCTTCACAATAATCTCTGGTAGACATTATTAAACCTCATTTTACAGATGAAGACACTGAGGCTCAGGGAGATGACAAGTGATGGTTACAAAATAATGACCACAATAGCAACCCCACCGACTGCCACTTACCAGAACCAGGCCGCTGAGAGTTGCCTGAAGTCCCTCTGAGACTGGTTGGCCATTGCTATGGCCAGAGACATTTTTTTGCCAGTTTCCAGTAAGGTCTATGAATTGGCCTACAGACGTCAGGAAAGGAGAGGGAAGAGAGGAGAGAAGAGGAGAGCAGGGAAGAGAGGGGAGACGAAGGGAGGGGAAGAGAAGGGGGGAGGGGAGGGGAGGGAAGGAGAGGAAAAGAGGAGGGGGCAGGAGGAGGAAAGGAGAGGAGAAGGAGAGGGGAGGAGGAGGGAAACAGAAGAGAGGAGAGGAGGGCAGGGGAGGACGAGACAAGACTAGCAGAAGTGAGAGCCTGCAGAGACCTCGGTGCCAGCTGGGGCGCTGCTGCCGCGCGAGGCCGGTCCTGCGCAGAGATGCCCCCGGGGGCGCGGGCGCCGGCTGAGGAGTCGGAGCGGCAGCTCTGGCCCCGATTCCCTGGGCAGAATTCCTGCGGGCTTGAAAGACGCAAGGAGAGGAAGGCTCCATCTGTCAGAAATGCCTCCGCATGGAAAAGTGAGCAGCCTCAGGTTTCCTCCTGGCTCTAACAGTGTTTTTTCAGCAAAGAGCCGATTTTAGCTGGTAGAGAAAATTTATTTTTTTATGGAAGGACTTAGATTCTTATTCTTCCTGAAAGGTTTTTATTCATTTTATGTGATGTTCCTAAACACACTTAGCGTTGTATTTCATACAAAACTCACCCTCTCACATACATGTGAAATCAAAATGATTTTAAAAATTATGTATGGGTGCTTTGTTTTAATGTGTATTACGGAAAGCATTGGGATATGCATTATTCTATTATAACGTAAATCATACAACAAAATTGTTAGAAAATAAAGGAGGAACTCACCCATAATTTCAGGTTACTAATATAAAAACTGTTATAATTTGGTCTTTTCCTTCCAGTCTCTTTTTCTCATGTGCATGTCATCATAGTATTTGTATAATTTTACACCCCTCCTTTTCTCACTTACTATTTTGAAGGTGTTTCCATTTGGACACATAGTCCTTTTGTCATCATTTTAAATTACTAATATACCACTAAGTAACTACAGCATATTTTTCTTAACTATTATATTATTGGAAATTAAGTGGTGAAGCAAATTTTGATTAATAAGAACTGTGGCATTGAAAAAAAGTTATGATGGGGGCAGGCCCCATGGCCGAGTGGTTAAAGTTCCCTGCGTTCTGCTTTGGTGGTCCAGGTTTGCGGGTTCAGATCCTGGGTGCAGACCTACCCCACTCATCAGCCATGCTGTGGAGGTGTCCCTCACACAGAGTGGAGGAAGACTGGCACGGATGTGAGCTCAGGGTGAATCTTCCTCACCAGAAAAAGAGATGATGACTTTAAGGCAGAAGGCAAAAAATTCTCTATTACCTATAGTAGATAGCTGCTATAGAAATGCTTTTGAAAATAAAACCATGGAATATTTCCAAAGTAACCACTGTTTTTTGTTAATATGCTACTAGAAATTATAGCAGCTGATTTTTATTGATGACCTCCTGTGTGCCAGGCAACAGTCTAAGTGCTTTACAATATTAGCTCCTTCACGTCATCCCCATCCTCTGGGAGGAAGATACCATCTGTAGCCCTATTTTTTTTTTTTTTGAGGAAGATTAGCTCTGAGCAAACATCTGTTGCCAATCCTTCTCTCTTTACTGAGGAAGACTGGCCCTGAGCTAACATCTGTGCCCATCTTCCTCTACTTTACATGTGGGACGCCTGCCACAGCATGGCCTGATGAGTGGTGCTAGGTCTGCACCCAGGATCTGAACTGGCGAACCCTGGGTCTCCGAACAGCAAAGTGCGAACTTAACTCCTGCACTACCGGGCCGGCCCCCTGTAGCCCTATTTCATGGGTAATGCTTGCTCACAGAAAGATGAAGTTACTTGTCCAAGATTATATAGCTAGTAAGTGGCAGGGTGGGGACTGGAACCCATGCTGTCTGGATCCACGGTTTGTGTTCTTAACCACCATGTTTTTAGAAACATATTTTAGAAAACTCCTGCGCATCTGTGGGGAAGCTGGACTCCACAGATTAGGCAGATTTGGGTCCAGTTGTGACTCTGCCTCTTATCAGCTCCGTGTTTAGGCAAGTTACTTAAGCTCTCTGAACTTGAGTTTATCTATAAAATAAAATTAATAGAATTGTTATAAGGTTCAAGGGAAATAATAGAAGCGAAGTGCTGGGCACAGAAGTAGCTGCTCAGCTCATGTTAGTCTCGCCTCTTTTCTGATCACCAGTCTGACAAGCAGCAGGTGAAGGAGCAACGGGCCGATTCCCTTCATTTAGATTGGAAGAAGAAGCTGATAATGGACACTCAATAAGCCCAAGCTTTGGTTTGGTTTTCACCTCAATCCTCAAAAAATACTAAGACATCAGAGCAGGATCATAGAACATAAAAAGTAAGAATTAGCTGAGCGAATGGGAAATCGAAAGATAAGCCATATTGAAAGATGGTCCACATTAACTAGATATATTCAAAAGTGTAGGTGCTCAAGACACAGTCCTAGCCCCAGCACTTGACTGTGCCTTGCATACAGCGGACACTCATAAACACTTGATGGATGACAATGCGTTGATGCAAGCAAGGCTGAATCTCGGACATGATGAGAGGTTGGTGCTTCTTTCTGGCTGGCCTTAGGGAAAATTGTGATGTGGATGAAATTTGTCTTAACTCTGTAAAAGATGCCTGAGTTGTCTCCCTTTTTGGCAACTTGCCTTAGGTCTTCACAGCTTTCATCATTCCCAAATGCCCCACTCTGATATTCTTCTCAGGCTTGCCTCCTTGGATCTACTGAAAGCCTTGACGCTTCCCTTTGCATCCCCTTGTCTTTGCCCCGTCTACCTCTATCAAAGCTTACCTGTCCTTTAGCTCACTACCCCTACCTTCTGGGGTCCTTCTGGGTAACCTGATTCCCTGAATCAAACTTAACTTCTATGGCTGATAATAGCCTAATGGCTCTTTCCTCCCAAGTGAGATTTCAGTGCCTGGGGGTCACAGGGGACAATATTTTGGAGGCATGAGCTTTTGTGCTATTTAGTGGGAAAGTCAGTCCATCTTCTGATGAATTGTCTCTGTTGATGGGAATTTCCAGCAACTTGTTCTGCTCTCCACAGCTGAAGATGTTAGGGAGAACATTTGGATATTTCCACAGAGAGTCATAAAAAGGAGTACAAAAAAAAAAAAAAAAAAGGAGGAGACGTAAACACTTTCTTGGAGACAGTGACAGTCACTTTAATATGCATTTCCACTGTGTTCCGTAGAGAGAAAGTAGAGGAGGCTGACGCTGCAGGCTTGTTTGTCCATCCGTTCCTGCATCCCTTTAAAGCATCTGCTCTGCCTTCAGAGGACTCAGTAGCGCTGCTCGACTCAGATGGGAGGATGTGATCAGACGTCAGGGGAAGTTTCCCGGAAAAGGCTTAAACTACTAGAAGCCATTATTCAAGGAAAATGTGAGATCTTTTTCTTTAGAGGTTAAGACAGCTCGTTTCTCTGAAGTGATCTCATTGTGTTTGTTCCTGATAGTATGTGACTGCCCTAGAAGTTTGCTGATGGCCTCTTCTGGTCCTGAGATCAGATGACTCTAGACTGATAGGAGCAAAGATCTAGAGGAGTGCTTTCCCAGGCAGCGTTAAGGCATTACTCCCTCGTGTTTTCTAGTGCTAATGGCGGCAGTTCTCTCAGAGAAAGGGGGCCAGGCCCCACATAGCCCGCATGACTGATGCCCACCTTGGTTGTGTTCAGATCCTTCATCCTTTTTAAGGATAGCTTTGGCCTCCGATGGGCCAGGCTCTCCACTCTTCTTTGGGATTGCCCACACCATCGTGCCATTGTTTGGCTCCTCCTGAGCAGGGCTCACACTTCATCAAGTCATAACTATTTTCTATTTTCAGGAGAAAAATGGACAGTGCCTGAAATATGATCATTGTCTCTAACATGTCCAACAGGCTTGGGAGAAAACGCCAGGGTTTCCCCCTTCTTCACTCCAGCCACATTGGCTTTTTCCTGGTTCTTTCCCGAATGTCCTTTCTCAGGCCAAAATGCTCTCCCCCGGCTGGCTCTTCAAACAACTGGCTTCTTCTCCCTCAGGTTTGGGCTCAGCTGCTGTAGCCTCAGAGCAGCGAGCCCTGACTTCATGATCTACAGGAGCACCTTGCTCGTTTACTGAGGTCTAACAGCACGCTTCTCATTTCCTTTTTAGCAACTCCCTCAATTTGAAACGAATTAACTAACTTTACACATGCGCCTGCACGTGCAAAAACATTGGTACATACTTTGCATGTATATGTTTGTCTACTTATCGTTGGTCTCCTTCACTAGACTCCAAGGTCCCTGAAAGCAAGGAATATGTGCGTTTGTTTCATATCCAGAGTTAAGCACACAGTAGGAGACCTCTGTACATTCACTGAATGAATGAATGAATACCCATAAGCCCCTCACAAGGGAACACTGAAGCTCCATGGTCTACACCTGAGCTGTCCAGCACGGCGGCGACCACCACAGGTGGCCACTGGGCACTTGAGACAAGGCTCACCCAAACTGGAATGCACCAGAAGTGTAAAATATCCCCCAAACTTCAAAGAGTTAGTACAAAAAAGCATGTAAAATATCACATTAATAATTTTTAGATTGATTACACATTTAAATAATATCTTAGATATATTGAGTTAAATGAAATGTAGAATTTGGTATTAAAATTAATTTCATCTGTTCTTTGTACTTCCTTCAGTGTGGGTGCTAGAAGACATGAACTCGCGTATGTGGCTCAGGCCGTATTTCTGCTGGCCAGTGCCGGCCAGTCCGCTGCGGGAGTGCTCAGGAAGTCAAGGTGTTACCTCTAGATGTTGTTTAATCAGTTAAAAGAGTAACTTCTCCCCCGTATTTACTGACTAGGACTCGAGTCCTGGGTTTGCCTATAACTCACTGAGGGTTCAGGCCTGAGTCACCTTCTCCAGGGACCCTGGTTCTCTTGTGTGACAAAGTAGCGACTGAATTAGACTGTGTCAGAGGATCCTTTCAGCTCCAACACTATGCGATTCTGCCATTAATTGCCTATTCAGGGTAAGGACAGCAGAGAAATCTTCTTCTGGGACTGATATATTTTATAACCCCTGTTCCCTTTTCCTTATCTTGGCCTTCAAATGTCCCCTTTATGTAAACACAGTCAAAGATAAAATTTAACAAAACCTCTGTTTTCCTGGACTCAATGTAGCCAAAGCTGCTGCAAATAATAATTTGTTAATCAGACTCAAAGAGGTGGTTTAGCTGGATTTCCAGAGCTGCCTTCAAGGAAGCTGCTGATTTTTCCGCATGTGTTCACAGACACCAGGCGCTGGGAGGCCTGACGCGCGGCATCTTGTCCATCTGGCCATTGGAGCTCCATGCTGCGACGGCCGCGCAGAGGAGCTGGGTCCAGAGCGCCCGGCGCATCTGCCGTATCGCGGACTCGACGCCAGCATCACTGCTGCATGGATTCAGACTGGGATAGACTGCTCCCGAAATTTGACTTGGTATGTTTTTATTTTAGATTCAATGCTTATTTGGTAAACCCAGAGAGAAAATGGTGATGGAATTTTATAGCAATTCATGTATACTCATAGGTTCTTTTACCAGAGTTGTATTTTTAAAATACAGTTTCGATCGTGTCCATTGCTTGGCAGGAGAAGAAAGCGTGACGTGCACTTCCTGTGTGTGGCAGTCCGCGAGCCGTCCCCGGGCGCCCTCCTCCCGCCTCCACCACTTTGCGCCTGGCTTTCTCTTTGCCCGGAGGAGCCCTCCTCCCGCCTCCACTGGTGAAATCCTCCTCCGTCCTCACTGCCCAGTTCAAGTCCTCGTCCTCTTTCCGGGCTTCCTGGTTCTCCAGATGGGAAAAGAGGTGCTCCTAATCCACGCTCTCGCAGGAGAAGCAGAGCAAGCGCGCAGGGAGTGCTGACTGTCCATGAGACATCATCGGGATTTCTAGGTATTATCACGCAGAATTTCCACGAGGCAGGTACCAACGAGCTCACTGAGGCACAAAGAGATTAAATAGATGTCTCTAGGTCCCCCAGCTAGTAAGTGTCAGGCTCAGAGTAAAGCCCAGAGAGGCTGTGCTCTTAGCTGCGGCACTCTCTTGGGACATCTCGGTTGCCCTTTCCCCTAGATTGCGGGAGTTTTGGGGGCCTGGACTATGTAACGGCTGGCTTACAACAGTTACTTCACAAAGTACTTCTTAAATGAATGCATTAACTAATATTCAACCTAGGAAAAATGTAGGTTTAAACTTTTAAAAATCACACAAAATATTCAGTCTTCATCTAAAATTTGCCATTACTTAGGCTAGTTCATTTGCTTTCTCCCGCAGGCGAGATTCCCTGCTTTGGCCCAGATGAGGTCTGTAAAGCCACATGATGTCAGGGAGCGCAGGGAAGGTAATCCTGGCATGAGATGAAGCTATGGGGCGTGCTTGCCCCGCCCTCTCTGAGGACAGCTGGGACTCTGACTTGAGGGCAGTTCTTTCTAGAGGCCTGGGCACCCATTCACTTCCTCCTTGGCATTTTCATTTTCCTGTGGGCCCTCAGGGGACTTGGTTTTGCCCACCAGTTTCAGGAGTAATTCCAGGATTCAGGATAGCAAACATCAGGCAAGATGTCACTAATCTTTATCCCACTCTTTCTGGCAGTGATCTTTCATCAACCACTGCTTCTCCCTCCGGCTGGTCTTTAACCTCAGAATATTTCTCAACAAAGCTATTAGTAGTGGACTGGAGTTGACACTTGAAATATGTTTGTCATCACCAGCTGGCATAAGCAAAGCATTTAGAGGAATCCACTCACACAAGTAAGCACGACCATGGCTATAGCAGCGGCCTGCCCATGGGTCCCCGTCCTTATAGTTTCAGTGCACACTTGCTGGATTTCCAGCTACAAGCACCTGGATTTCTCTGCCTGAGGATCTTCTATAGCTAAAAGAACCTGTTTTGGCACCTCCACACAAAAGGCTAGAAGTGCTGAGAATTAACAATAAACGGCTGCTTGGCTGGCGGGAGTTGGTGTATAAATACCCCAGCTCCCCCACCCCTCAGAGGTAATTTCTCCTTTTTGGGTATTCACATTAAACAGTTGTCATATCTACGACTGTGGACTTATAATGGTAATTTGCTTGATAATAAATGTTTATTTATTTATTTTATTTTCCTATCATATTTCTCCACTCTGCAGCTGGCGTTTCCTAGAATCACCTTCCAAATGAACCACCTGTACTTGAATGGTGGTTTGAGCGCTGGTGTCTGGAGGAACCAAAACTAAGACAATGGCTGTATCAAGAGTCTGAAGAATGAAGTCATGGTCGGAGTCTGAGTCATGCTTCAGAACTGTTTACTGAGAGAAAAGTGCTTCTGATGGAAGCTCACGCACCAGTGAGGTTGGGGAGCACGAGAAAGTGAGAACAGAATGGGGCTGAAGGAAAGGACAGGAAAGGAGAAGGGGTTACTTCAACAAGTTGGTTCTGCCGGAGGCTCAGGAACGTGGAGAAGCAGTTTGAGGTGTGCAGAGGAGAAATGCACAGAAGGCCAGGAAGCCCGACACTAGATCACTGCCTCCTGGGAAATCATGAAATCTGATTAAAACAGACACCGTAAGGGCTCTTTTTGTGCTATGCACTTTTCTTCCTGGGGAATTTGCATATTCCCTGATAAAAAGATAGATATAAAGTGTCCTGAAGAATATTAAGAAGTAAACCGTAGTACAACGCCTTTAGTTTTGAATAGTAAGAACTCTGTTTCCTCATTTCCTTTGGAAATCTAACAAAATATTCCTTATGAAAAATTTTTGAGGATAAGCACTTAAAAGACATTGCTACAAGCTGTGCTCCTAATGTTTTCTTATCATTTTTTACCTACATGGAAAGCATACAGATCACCATGACGGCCCCGTAGCTGCCAAGTGAAAGGGTGTTAAGATGATTTTGACCCTCTACATTGAATGTGCTGTCATCTTTACTGTAAAAGAAATTACCTAGACTCAAATCATTATCCAGAAGTCACTAAATCTTTTGACATAAAATGGCAAAATCTTTTAAGAATAAATGATATAGCAAGACCAAGGATAAACTGAGTTCAACAAAAATCAATTGCTGTGAAATCTAGTTTGTCTATTTTGATTTTGTCTATTTCCTTGTCTTTCTCCTGGGGAGAGGAGCAGATTTTGTACCTAAACCAAAGATGGGGACACCACTGGTGAAGCCGTTCTTTTGTCTTCTTCCCGCAACGCATGCCTCTGCTTGAACCTCTTCCCTCCCAGGTCTGAGGTGGGAGCTTGGGGACCCCAGGGTCCTAAGGGAATGACAATTGTGGCATTCATCTCTGGGAGGACAGGGGGAGAGGGTGTATAAGAAAATAGTGTTCAGGCCAGTTAATGACGTGAGCGGGGGAAGGGCAAGCGTGGGGAACGGAGCGGGTTCTGAGAGCAAGAAGGAGATGAAATGGGTGATTTGCTGCAGGCTGGAGTCGGAAGAGCACGTGCGGTACAAGAAGAATACACGGGAGGGTGCATTTCCATCGGAAGGGCTTAAAGAAAGTGAGGGGCAACACCATGTGGAGAGAATGTACCAATTCGGAGGGAGTCTTGTGAGGAACGTCACTAAGGCTGCACTGCCTGGCATGTACCTCAGTGGGAATTTTAAGGTGAAATACAAAGAAACTAAATATTTGTGTGATGCCTGGACTTCTTAGAACGAGCTCTGGCTTGGAGAGAAGCAAAGAGAAGGGAATGGAAGGCAAGCTCAGAGTTACTGAGTGCCCGTCCCATAGGGCGTACTCATTTGGTCTGGGAATAGTCAGGGTACCCGGTGAGGACATGTGCTCCAGGTCACTCCAGGTCGCCCCAGCCAGCAAGCGGTGGAGGAGAAACTCAAATCCAGGACTATCTGGCCCAAATTTTGCCCCTTCTACTCCACAGGAAAGATAGAGAGAAAACTGTAAACACCCCACTCAAGATGGGCTTGGTGACAACATGCTTAACCTGAAGTGCTGATGAGGGTGTGCTTTGTATTCCGAGAGCTGACCATGGGTTGTGCTTGCCTCATATGGTGGACAATGGAGAGGAGAGGGAAAGCGGAAGGGCGTGCCCCGGGGCTGCTGTCTATGGAGGAACTAGGGAGCCGGTGGGGGGAGGTAAGGGGACAGAGCACTTCGGTACCCACCTTGGTCCTAATGTTCTCTGGGCATTATTTTCCACACACATGATGATCCAATGGTGACGTGCACAGCAGATCTGGAGAATCCCTTGGGACTTCTGAAACCATCTACCAAGTCTTTCTCGACCTCGTGTCTATCTTTGTTCACACTGTCCCATTGCCCGGAGTAGACTGCCTTTGCTCTCCAGCTGGTTGGCTTCTCATCCATGACCTTGCTCAGGCATCTTCTCCTTCTGGAAGGTTCCACAAACTCAGGCCTAGGCTCTGTGCACCTACGTCTTCACATTTCAGCCTAGAATGCCGTTAAGCTTTAGGTGGGTGTTGTGTGTTCAGTGTCTGCCGCTCTCATAAGTGACGTGCCCCTTCAGGCAGAGGCAGCGTCTTATCCAGTGTTTCTTCCCCGGGCTTTATTGCACAGCAAGCGCTCAACAAATGTTTTCTTCAAACCAGGTTTAACTACATTCCATCTTCCTTTATGTAGTTTCCATTTATTTTTTGTTCAGTAGAAGAAAATCACTCTTTGAAATGCTGCTCTTGTCCACCATGTTCATAAATAACGGTCAGCAAGGGCTGTGATAGCAGAGGGCACTGACGGAAGGATCTTGGGTCAGAGATGGGTTCTTTCACCTGTCTCTCAGACTGCCAAATTGCCACAAAGTTTTCGCCCTGAAAAGTCTGACAGTCAGTGTGACTTTCCAACTGCTCAGTCACACGCATGGCTTCAGCCTGGAACTTGACAGTTACACAAGGCGGATAACGAAGGTCCTAGGGGTGAAACCCAGGCGTGTGTAGTTTTTAAATCTTCTCGGGTCATGATGATGGGCAGCCAAGATTAAGGGCCTCTACTCCTGTCAGACTGTGAAGTGACACTGTTCTTCTTCACTGAAGGATCGGGACCATTTCCAAAGGGCATCGCGATGTTCTTGATGGTGTGCTGCCTGAAGGTGAACACTCTGCCTCAGTCCCCCCAGACAGGACGCCTGCTTTCGCCTCCTGAGGCCATGCTGACAAGCCCCACTCCAACGCTGGCGGATGCACAGCCCGGGCCTTCTTTACTGGGAAGTCGGGGGGGCCTCAGTGTTTCTCTGCTCCTTAGGAGGTAGAGGACACCAGAGTGTCGCCATGCTCCGGGAGGAACTTAGCGCTATGTTTGGACTCTGACAAAATGAAACGCGGACTGACAGACCCTCCTTCTCAGCCTTGTTCTCTTTTTGGTGAGCCTTACCGCACAGAGTGCGGCTAACATCACGGCCTGAGTTCTCCGTCGCTGAGAAAAATCTGAAGCCGGGAGGAGTTTTTCGGCTCCTTCGGGCTCACTGTCGGCTCCCAGGACTGTATTTCTCTCCTAAGCAGTCCTGATTACGAGTCTTATTGATAACACACAGCAAATCACTGTGTGGTGATGCCTGCGACTTCTACACTGAATACAGCCTACAGAACAGAAGAGCTTGTCAGATATCCGAAAAGAACTTTTGTGAGCTTCCAGGTTGCTTGTCATGTCCTCTCATGTGGCTGCATCACCATGGTCAGAGAAGGCTACAACTGACCTGCTCTGCTTCCCTTGGGGCTTTGAAAGGAAGGATGGACTTTCAAACCACACAGAGCTGGAGGTTGTGCCATTTACCAAAGGCAAAGGGAAAGCTTCCGTCAGCCCTTTTTAAAAGTCCGTAGAAAATGTGGTCTTACTAGTTTCCTTGGGTGTGTTGCTTCTGGAGTGCCCATCTTCGCATGAGGGGTCCCGTTCTCCTGCCGCAGCCCCCGGTGGATGATCTTCCTGTAGTCACTGGCTCTGTCCTGGAACTCAGCTGAGTCAGGGTCACCCAGTGGACAGACCGCCCTCCCCCCGGGACCTGAGAAGGGGTGGAGTAGAACCAGCCTCTTGTGCTTCCTGCCGCCTGGTTCTCAAACTTGGCTGGACATTTGATCCATCTGGGGAGTTTTTAAAAATCCTGATGCCCACGCCTAATCCCAGATCAGTTAAATTCTGGGGGTGAAACTCAGGCTTCAGTATTTTTTAAAGCTTCTCAGGCTGTTCTGACGGGCAGCAGAGGTTAAGCTCCTCTGCTTAGATCTAGTCCCTTTGGTCCGCCCAGTACTGCCCATCAGATTGAGCAGGTAACACTGTTGTTCTGTACTGAAGTACTGAGACCATTTCAGAAGAAAACTGCAATGTGATAAAAGGAAGATCAAAGTTCTTGTTAATTTGTACTTCACTTGGGTCTCTCAGGAAGGCGCTCAAAGACCCATCACGAGGAGGAGGTCTCCACCTCCTGCCCTCACCACTCCAGCCGTCATGGTCAAAGGGACATGCCTCTCAGAGCTCTCCATCCAAAAACTGTGTCCGCTACCCCAGGAAAACACACAGCTGCTCACAGAGTGGCCCCCTGCCCTCGACCCATCCTCACAGCCTCTGCTCTTCTCCCCCCGCCCCTGTTTATTCTCAAGAAGCTTCCCTGGCACTCAAGCTGGGACAGGGTTGTGTCCTTGGGCACACGTCTTACAGCAAATAGGAAGACCCAGGTCCCACTGTCTTTCCACTCGTGTGAACTGTACGCGTGCTGGTCCTTTTGACCAAAAGACTCACTAAAATCAGCCTGTTATGTCCCAAATAGGAGACATGGTATTTGGAGGAAAGTACAGTCTAATCTAATAATAAGATAACAATCCCACTTACTGTGAGGTGTCTTTTTAGCTCTATCTGCGAATGCCTACCAGAACCTGGTTGAATTCTTACATTTCCGTAGAGTGGGAGTGGGTAGGTCTCGTTTCACTGGATTTTTAAAAAAAAAATTTAATAGACTTTATTTTTTAGAGCATATTTAAGTTTACAGAAAAAATTACACAGAAAGCACAAAGATTCCATATACTCCCTCTCTGCCCACACACAGTTTCCTCTATTACTGACATCTCCCACTAGTGCAGGACACTTGCTGCAATTGATGAACCGATGTTGACACGTTGTTATTAACCAAAGTCCATAGGTGACATTGGGGCTCATTCCTTGTGTTGTACATCCTATAGGTTTGACAAATGTATAATGGCATGCACCCACCGTTACAGTGTCCTGCAGAGTAGTTTCACTGCCCTAAAAATGCCACACGTCCCACCTTCTCCTCCCTCGCCTTGAACCTCTGGCAATCACTGATCTTTTTTACTGTCTCTATAGTTTTGCCTTTTCCAGAATGTTATATAGTTCAAATCATACAGCCTTTTCAGACTAGCTTCACTTAGCAATATCAGTTTAAGCTTTCTCCATGTCTTTTCATAGCTCAGGATCTCATTTCTTTATATCACTGAATAATATTCCATTGTCTGAACATACCACAGTTTGTCTATCCTGTCACCTATGGAAGGACATCTGGGTTTCTCTCAATTTTTGATAATTATTAATAAAGCTGCTATAAACATTTGTGTGCAGGTTTTTGTATGACAATTTTTCAACTCAGTTGCATAAATACCTATGAGCACAATTGCTGGATCACTTGGAAAGACGATGCCTAGCTTTGTAAGAAACCGCCAAACTGTTTTCCAAAGTGGCTGTACCATTTTTCCTTCTTCATTCCCACCAGCAATGAATGAGAGTTCCTGTTGCTCCACATCCTCATCGGCATTTGATACTGTCAGTTTTGGACAGTCACCATTCTAATAGATGTGTAGTGGCATCTCATTGTTTTAATTTGCAATTCCCTAATGACACGTGATTTTGAACATCTTTTTATATGCTTACTTGCCATCTCTATATCTTTTCTGGTGAGGTGTTTGTTTAGGTCTTTGCCTATTTTTTAATTTAGTTGTTTGCCTTCTTTTTGTTAAGTTTTAAGAAGTTGTGTATACTTTGGGTACATACAGTTTGTCTTCTTATTCTCTTAATAGTGTCTTTCACAGGGCAATTTTTTTTTTTTTTAAAGATTTTATTTTTTCCTTTTTCTCCCCAAAGCCCCCCTGGTACATAGTTGTATATTCTTCGTTGTGGGTCCTTCTAGTTGTGGCATGTGGGACGCCGCCTCAGCGTGGTTTGATGAGCAGTGTCATGTCCGCGCCCAGGATTCGAACCAATGAAACACTGGGCCGCCTGCAGCGGAGCGCGCGAACTTTACCACTCGGCCACGGGGCCAGCCCCTTACAGGGCAATTTTTAATTTCATTGAAGTCCAGCTCATCAATTCTTTCTTTCATGAATTGGGCTTTCGGAATTGTATCTTAAAAATTATCTCCAAACTCAAAATCGCCTAAATTTTATCCCATGTTATCCTGTACAAGTTTCACAGTTCTGTGTTTTACATTTAGGTCCATGATCCATTTTGAGTTAATTTTTGTAAAAGGTGTAAGATCTGTGTCTAGATTCATTATTTTGCAGGTGGATGTCCAGTTGTTCCAGCACCATTTGTTAAAAAAACTGTCCTTTCTCCATTGCATTGCCTGTGCTCCTTTGTCACAGATCAGTTGCCTGTATTTGTGTGGATCTATTTCTGGGCCACGTGGAACCCCCTTTTCCTGTCTTGTAGGGAAATGACAATTTGACAACATTCCATATCTTTTTACCAATTTTTGTGTTTTAAAACACTCTCATCTCAGCAGATATTTAATTCTGTTCTTGTTTGTTTGTTTGTTTTAAAGTCCTTCTCTTTTCCACTTCACTGGGCTTAAGGGTTTGGGAAAGAGGTTAGCTTGTTTAATATTTGTTTCCTCATCTAGAGAATGAGAATGATTATTCAGGCCTCATTGGGTTATCTTGGGGATTAGGTGACATAATATTTCTAAAGTTCCTGCAAAATAGATGCTGGATAAACAGGAGCAATTATAATTCACAATATAATAGAGAATGAGTCAGGCTAACTTCGACTCCTACTGATGTCTCATTTCACATTTAACTCGGGGATAAACTGGCATGTATGGAATCACGTCACAGCACCCAAAATAGATTAGATTCTCAACAGATGTTTGTTAAATTTAAATCAAATTGTGGCATATTTTATCCAGGTCGTTCATGTCCCTTCACAATGCACAGTCACTCCTTGTAGCAGCAAACTTGTTCAGTGTCGTTAGTGATGATGAATGCTTTTGTTCGGCCTGTGAACACACTAGAGAGAGCCGGGTGCAGATTTTCAGACTGTTCCTGAATCTCATGCCCCATGGCTCCCAAGTTGGCTGTTTCCAATTGAGACCTAAAGCCACGTTTCAGTTCTAGGGCTGCTCCCCCAGTTCTCTCTCTTAGGAGGAAAACTTCATGCACTTCAACATGCTTCTTGTCTCGATTCTGTCTTTTCTTTCATTTCTGACTCCAGCTCCTATAAAGTGTTTTTAGGTACCCTGTTAACCAACCTTGTTCCTACTTTCTCCTTATTTCTGTTTCAGAGTGAAGGTTCTCATTGTGCAGAGAGCTGGCATGCACCCGTGGTTGGTTATGGTGAGCTTGGGAAAGCCATATAACATCATGGTCAAGAACAGAGGCTCCATGACCGGACTGGCTCCATCCCCATCCCAGCTCTGCCACTCAGCACCTGGTGACTTCGGGCAAGAGACCTTTCCAGGCCTCTGTGTCTTCATTTGAAATCGAGGATTATAGGCAGAGTGCCTTTCCCGTAGGATCACTGGAGGGCTAAATGTGTTTCATGTGAGTTAAGTACTTAGTGCCCTTCGTGTCCTACAGCACATCTCAGTAATTTAAGAAAAAGCTAAGGAAAAAGGAAAGGACAGGGCCTCTCAGTGACACTGGGACCCTTGCAGACCACACCCAGGCAGATGCCAACATTTTTGCACATACCAGACAGACAAAAGCGTTTCATGAAAATGTAGCATTTTCAGCTGGAAGGGATTAGAGTCTCTAGTGACCAGCGCTTCCATTTCAGAAGAGAGCAGAGGCTGAGGTGTCCAGGGCCATGCAGGGTCACACAGTGGCTAGGACGAAAACTTGGGCTCTCCCAGCATTCTCGTTAAGGCGTGGCTGGCCTACCTGCTACACAGCACAGTGTGGTTCTACCCCCAGCGGCCGCAGCCTCGCACCATCCTTGCCCAAACTCCTGTGAAGGTTAAGGCACAATTATTCCTGTGTCCCCTCTGATTCTAAGCACTTCCTACTTGCCCCAATTGCCATTATATTGTATTATTTACTCGCTTACAGTGTTGACTTCACCCACTAGAATATTCTTCAGGACAAGGACTATTTCTCATTCCTTTGTCATTAGCCTAGCATAGGCATAAGGAAAAAAGTTAATACGTAGTCGTGGAATGAATGGCACCGTAACTACAAGTTGCTTAAAATCTGACAGGTGGGGTGGCAGTGGGACAAGAATCTATGAGCCCAACAAGTAATTCAAGTGAGCCGCAGTGCAGGTGGTTCAGGAGGGGTCGACAGAGCTCTGGATTTCCAGGGAGGAGGTCTCAGGAATTCTGGCTCTCAATCTCTCGTTCTCTCTTTGTTGTTTCTGCATTGGCTCTGAGCCCTTGGGAATTGCTGTCCTTGTCACCTCTGGATGTAGCGGAAACAAGCAGTGCCTGGTTAAGCCCTCAGCTGTCAGGTGGCCGAGCAGCTGCTGCACAGGAGGCCTGCCAGGAGGCGCCTGTGCCAGGCGGGGCCCAGGAGGGAGGGGCTGCAAGCCCCACAGGAATGCTGTGTATTCAAGTGGCCTTTTCCTTGCTGGTGTTTTTCATTTTCTACAGAAAAATATGACACTGCTTGTTGCTGGTCTCTTAGTGACCATTTTTGGGGGAGTTCGTGACATCTCAGTTAAGCAGCCAGGCTAAGGAGACTTCTGGCAACGACATTCCTCAGCTAACAGAAGGAACACGCTTCCACATGGTGGCCCGTCCCAGCAGGCCTGCCTCTTCTCACAGGCACAGCTGTCTGGTTAATGTTTCAGTCTGACATTTGCTTCACTTTCCCAACCACATCTCCTCAGTCTTTCGATCAGAGGAAACCATTGCAAGACCATCAAAATATTTTTAAAGAACAACCTTGGTTTACCCTTGGTGACTTTGAGGTAACAGAACCTTCTTGAGAGAAACTAAGATCATTTCTCAGCAAATAGGAAGAGAAAACGGTCCTGGAGGGAAAACATTGATTAGAAACTAAGCAGTTGCAGTAGTTCTGGAAAACAATGGGGGAATTGTTGGCATAATGAGCAGTTAAAACGTAAATGTCAAGGAGCCTGCTAATCCCTTTGCCTGGCCTGGTTGAATAAACAAAATTGAAAAGGTGAAATTATTTTCCCCTTTGAAATCAGAGCCTGAAAGGTAGCCAGCAGAAAACTCCAGAAATCATTGAGAAATGTGTTGAGTATATCCATTACCAACCAAATCTGCTGTCCAAAACAGACACTGAGCCATATCTATAGTAAGTTCAGAAGCTGTTTTTTCTTCTCTGTAGGATGTAGACAAAAAGCTCCTTATGGTGTCATTTCTGGGCTCTGGCTTCCCCAAGTTTCTACACTGGGCAGGAAGTTAGGTCCTGATGGTTTGACCAATTTGACAATGGTCATATGCTGCATATTCAGGCATGAGGGAAGTCAGCACACTATTTTTGCCATATTGTAGCAAATTCCAAATGGTCCTGTGGTTCAATCTTTGGATATATTTGTTCTTTCGAGTTCTAGTTTCTTTTGGGTTATCTGAAGAAGCTTGGCACAAATTGAGACTCGCTCCACGGCAGCTGTCTCTCTGTGATTTTGGATGCTGTTGGATGTGGCTCTGGTTGTAGCAAGAAGGCTGAGACTTATTTAGAGGTTCGAAGCTGAGGTGAAGGGTTGTCACAACCACTTGGTGTCTTCAGGAACTCAGCCTTACCCATCATTTCAAATCTGACGCCCAACACAATGCCCGGCATGGAGGAGGCACTCACTCACCCGCATATGCAGAGATTTCTCTTCTCTTGTGACGTGGGATGGCTGAATGGGCTGCCCTTGTGAGTAATTAATAAGAGGTAAATCCTCAGACCTAGGTGCTTACCTAGCTATGGGAGTAACTATGGGAAATGCATTCAACTTTTCCTAGCTGAAGTTTCCAAACCTCTAAATTGAGAATAATGAAACCTCACATATAGAGTTATTATCAGAGATAAATGCGACAAGGTATATAAAGCCTCTGGTACACAGTAAATGCTCAATAAATGTTTGTTCTCTTTCTTTTATTCTGTCTGGTGATTCCTTTCCATCCTCCGTTCCCTTGGCCACTTTTGGGATATTGGGTTTGGGTGACTGTCACTCTTCCTGCTAGAGCTTTAAAACAAGATGTCAGGGGCTGGCCCCATGGCTGAGTGGTTAAGTTTGCACGCTCCACTACGGCGGCCTGGGGTTTTGTCCATTCAGATCCTGGGCGCGGACGTGGCACCGCTCGTCAGGCCATGCTGAGGTGGCGTCCCGCATGCCACAACTAGAAGGACCCACAACTAAAATATACAACTATGTACTGGGGGGGTATGGGGAGAAAAAGCAGAAGAAAACAAAAGAAAAAGATTGGCAACAGTTGTTGGCTCAGGTGCCAATCCTTAAAAATAAATAAGTAAATAAATAAAACAAGATGTCCCAGATGACTCTGGTTCCATATCATACACAACTGATGAGGCACTGGATGGCTCAGAGGGACGTTTTGGTGCTTTGCAGGCAGCCAAGACATCCAGTCACCCACATCTTCGTATACCATGTTTACAAAGCGTTGTACATTTTTATGTTAGCTTGTATTTCAGAAATGATTTTTTAGTGGGAAGACAAGATTCTGCCAACTCAAATTATCATATTACCATGCATACATCCAAAATGTATTTTCTAACTACTGTTTTGATATTTTAAAAATAAATCTTGCTCTCAGGGAATTTATAGCCACTTTGGAGATTTCGGAGAACTAAATAACGCAGAGGAAGTGGGGGCGAGGGTTGCGAAACCAGCCTCTTTGCCTGGCCCTCTCTGTGACGTCCCAGGCAGTGTCTGCCAGGTGACTGTTGTGCTGTGCCCTCAAGGGTCTTAGCCTATTCCAAGCAAGGTTCTTTAATTTCCAACCTTTAACTAGAAAATATTACAAGCAGCTTCTGGCGGCTCCTCATTATACTTTATAAATTACACTATTACTCAGTTATTCAAAATTCCTTAGTAACCTCAACCAGTATAATAGTAACCATCTAATTAGGTTTTTTTATAACCTAGAACAGAAAATCTGATGTGTTGAAAAAGAGCTAATGAACTGTTTGTCTTGAGGGAGCGCTGGCCGGGGCTGCAGATAGGGGAAGGTGTTTGCACAGGCTTCCAGAGCCTTCCTTTTCAGTGCCTTCTCCGAGGCAGTGTTTGCATGGAGAAACAAGCTGCTAAGCTGACATGCGTAGTCAGCAGGTTTAGCAGCAGAGACAGGAAAGCAGCTTGTGCTCTCCGCATGCTGGAGGGTGCACGTGCTCCTGCTCATGCAGGTGTGGTGGGAGTCTATCCTACAGGACGTGTGTGACGTGTGAGAGTGTACAGGGCATTTTGCTTGACTGCCTTTTCTTTAAAGGATTATCATTACTCTTATACGTTATCTGGTCACTATCAGCTCTCTAAAGAAATGTAAATCTTCAGAAAACCCTTCTTAAGTGACCTTGGCAAACTGACATTTGAAGTTTTCAGGATTGTCCCATGATTTCAGCGGGAGGGTAGTTCGCAGCTGGAGTTGTGAAACCTAGTTACTTTCAACCGCCACACAGTACATATCATAGTCCTATTTTTCTAGCACATCAG
Organism: Equus przewalskii; assembly: GCF_037783145.1. Taxonomy (NCBI): domain Eukaryota; kingdom Metazoa; phylum Chordata; class Mammalia; order Perissodactyla; family Equidae; genus Equus; species Equus przewalskii. The sequence continues at coordinate 33,357,665 of NC_091837.1, read as the reverse complement.
ATGCTGATAAAAAGACGGAGTTCTCAAAGTGCCTGTCGAGTTTTACGTGTTGTGCTACGTTATCATTTTAACTGTGAATGCCAAGATGTTCAGAATGGAAGCCCCATGGGGTTTGTTCTGCGGCTGCTCACATATGGCGCAGGTTCATCTGTCTTGGGCGTTCATCAGCACACATCAGAAAACATTGCCTAGTGGGTACGAGTGCCAGTCTAATGGTGCCCACGGCACACGAGGTGGGAATGTTCACAGTGCACTCTTAGAATAACATTCTGTGAACACTAGATACATAAAGTTCAATTAGTCAGAGAACAGACTTTCCAAGCTCTACACGACTTAATTATTTGCTGGCTATCAGTGTAATAATTGCCTTCCAAGCAATACCACCCCGAGGGAGAATGTGCAGGCGATGATAATGACAACAAACACAACCCATCAGAATTTCTGCAACCTTGAACCTCCCACCTGAGCAATAGTTCCTGTCCCCTTGCTTCTTCCCTCACGCTGCTCCCCTCCGCTGCGTCCTATGCGGGGCAGGCTTTCTCTTTAGGGACCGTTTGTTACCCGCTGCAGCCACTATTCACACTCAGTAGGCCTTCACCGAGCCTCTGCCGTGGGCCGCCTCCCTGGCCCCTGATCTCACGCAGTTTCCAGCGCACGCTGGTGCTCTGAAGTCACCCCACGTGGCAGCTGCTCCGCTTCCCTTTCCTGCGTCTGTTAGCAGGTCTGAAGGACGCTGCACAGTTTTCAGGGGTCCAGCGGAGAACAGTAATCTTGCATCGCTGCTTTGAGTAGGAAATACCTCGTACTGCAGGCTTGTATCCCCTCCCCGGCTCACACCTTTCCAGCCTACGGACTGGGCAGGAACCAAGAGAGGCTGGCACGGCCTCTAGTCCCAAGGGAGCCAGGCTGCCCTCCCCCTTGCTCCCAGGGCCTAGCTCCCCCCTTCTAGCTCTGTGCCAGGTGGAGGTGGAGCCCCAGCCCAAGATTGGGCAGGCTCCCTTAAGACCTTTGCTACCTCAGTTTACCCAGCCTAGTGAGTTGTTTCTTTTACAGAGTACTCAGTAAAATTCTTTACAACTCTTAGAGGAAACATTCTGAAGTATAACGAAAGGCTAATGACATGTAACTGGGTCTGCCCAGCCTCTAATGCAAATTCATAACCATTAGAATAAGCCGAGTCTCCCTTCTGAGTGAGCGAATAGAAACATGTGCCTCATTTGGGGCATATGAGCCCCAAGGACACAGAGCCAGGCTAGTGTCCCACGTGCTGGGCTTCAGCCCCCACTGTCCCCTCTGCTGGTACCTTTTGCAGCATAGGAATGCACCCCCATGGGGACAATCTTGGTAGTCTCACTTTAACTAGGAAAAGTGATTTCAGCGGATGGATTAGGTTCCAGAAGTGCTGAGCTGTCTCAGCCTCAGCACAGCTCTCTTCCAGCAACGTCATGCCCACACTCAACCCCAGCAAGGCCAACTCTCACACAGTCTCGGCTCCCATGTCCCTGTTCCTGGGGGCCTTGTCGACATGCCCATCCCGCTTCAGCAGCCTCCACGGCATCTTGCGCTTACCTCCACTGCAGCCCGCAGCGCATTCTACTACAGCAGGCAGTATGTTTGCAGATTTTTAACAATGATCCTGTGGAGATAGGGACCTTATTTTACGTAACTGCGGTCCCATTTCATGGCTGTGCCTCACTCTCAGCTGATGATCTTGCTTCTTATTTGAAAAAACAGAAAGAATTAGAACAGAACTCCTACGTGTTTCTGTGACCAAATCCACCACTCAGCTTTGTCTGGACTGTGCTCTCCGGATCCTGTGACAGAATGGCCCACGTGCTTATCTGTGGCCACGCCCTCTCCTCTACTCCAGATGAGTCCATCCACTCCATGGATTCATTTCCAAAATGGCCCCCACCTTATGAATCACCACTTTTTCTCTCTATACTGCATTCTCCCCATTAGAATAATACTATGTTATAACACTTTACTGATCTTATTTAAAAAATCTCTCTCCAGCTACTGCCCAAATTCTCGGTTTCATTTTACAGCAAAACAATTGTCTATATTCTGCCTAAACTTCTGCCCTTTCCATTCTGCACTGAACCAACTCTAATCAGGGTTTCCCCTAGCCCCGCCCCACCTCTCCACCGACACTGCTCCCATCAAGGCCCCTGGCGGCCTCCACGTTGTCAAGTCCAGTGTCCATTCTCAGTCCTCATTCATCGATCTCCCAGCAGCATTGGTTGGAGCTGATGAACCTCTCTCTTGAAACGCTTTGTTCATGTGACTTCCAGAATGCTCTCTCATCTCCTGTCCTCGCTTACCGGACACTACTTCTCAGACACCTGCTGGAGCTCCCCCATCGTCCCAACCTCCAAACACTGGAGCAGCCCAGGGCTCCGTCCTCAGCGTTTTCCTCTATGTACACACACTCCCTCTGTGACTTAGTCCAGCCCCAGGGATTAAATATAAACCACAAGCTAGTGATTCTCAAATTTTTAGCTCAAGCCCAGACCTCACCTCTGAATTCTAGAATTATATTCCCAAATGCTTACTCATTACCTTCACTGGGATTTCTAACAGGCATCTGTAATTTAAGATGTCCAAAATTAAACTCCTGATTTTTTTTTTTTTTTTACTCCAAACCAATTCTTCTTGAGTTCTCTCATTTCCACAACTGGTACCACTGTGTTTCCAATGTTTACCCAAAACCATCACTGACGCCTCTCACATCTCACCTCCAATTCATCAACAGTCCTGTTGGCTCCTCCCTCAAAGTATATTCAGAATCTGAGAGAGCGCATCAGTTTCACCACTATCTCTTGCAAGCCACTATCCCGTATCACTTAGACCCTGGCTATCAGAGTGGGAGGACCAGCAGCACCAGCCCATCCGGGTGCCTGTTAGAAATGCAAGATCTCAGTCTTGCCTCAGATGAAATGAATCAGAACTGCATTTTCTTTGATCCCTAGGTAGTCCCTTTGCACATTAACGTTTCAGATGCTCTGATCTAGACTATTGCAATAGCCTACTAATTGTCTCTATCTTCTATCCCTTCTTCTCTCTCTTAATTCTATTCTTCACACAGCAGTCAGAATGATCCTTTGAAAATATAAGTCAGAGGGGGCCGGCCGAGTGGTGTAGCAGTTAAGTTGGTGCACTCCGCTTCGGCAGCCCATGGTACGTGGGTTTGGATCCTGGGAGCGGACCTAACACCACTCATCAAGCCTTGCTGTGGCAGGGTCCCACATACAAAATAGAGGAAGATGGGCACAGATGTTAGCTCAATGACAATGTGACCTTCCCCCAACACAAACACAAAATATGTCAGAGGATGGCACTCATTTGCCCCAAACCGTGCAATGGCTTTCCCTGTCATTCAGGGGTGAAAGCTAATGCCCTCACCATGGCCCAGAAGCTTCACTTTGATCTGTGCTTCCCTCCCCGACCCTCTTCTCACTTCACCTTCTCCTACTTTCCCCTTGATCGCTTCCTCCACAGTGGCCTCTGTGTTCTCCCACCCGCTCGCAGGCACGTGAGCTTCAGGATCTCTGCACTTGCTGATGGAACCTCTTCCCAGACATGGGCACCTTGCTCATCCACTTCATTCAGATCTCTGCTTAAATGGCATCTAATCAGAGAGGCTTTCTGCGACACCTTAAATAACGTAACATCCCTCCATAGCCCTTTATCCCTTTTCCCTGCCTTATTTTTCTGCATATTTCCTCACAGCACATACTTATTTGCTTATTGTCTGTCTCTGCCCAGTAGAATGTAAGTTCCAGGAGGCCAGGGACTTTTGCTATTGCATTCCCTGCTGTTGGAATAGTGATGGCACAGAGTAGGTGCTCCTTACATACGACAGATGAGTGACAGATGACTCTCCAGTTTTCTGTGGGACATTGTGCTCACTTGACATGACCGATAACCTTTGGTAAAGGCCTGGGGTTCTTAGATACAGCGCCCTGAGTAGGTCATGGCTTACAAAAAGGTTTACAAATTCAGGATTTCTTTGAAGCTTCGGGTTGATCAATTGGCACGTTTACTGCCTGTCCCGCCCTGATGGTCTGAGCACTGGAGTCAGGAAATGGAAACCCAGTGGTGCTTGGGGAGGGGAGGGCTGGAGCATACACGCTCAGTGACGTTGGCCCCGCCTGGCTGGAGCGTTCACTCCTGGAAAAGCGGTAAAAACCCAGCCCGAGTCCAGTCCCGGGCTTCTCGAGCGAGCTTACCTCATCTCCTGGTGGACTTCCCTTTCATTTTATGCTCAGCTGCAGGTCTGCAATTATCAGCCTCCAGCTGAGATTTTATAATCAACAGTGAAGGTGAAAAGTCTGGGCAAACCTGCAGTGACAGCGGAAGACAGGCTGATGGCCCCAGGCTGCCCACAGGCTGGCAGTAACCAGAGGAGACAGCCAGATGGCAAATAACCCCCAGGGTGTGGCATCCAGAGAGCCAGGACACAACCTCTTTGCCTCTCAGTCACACAGAGGACCAAGGTCAAAGACGCCCTTAAAAAGCTTGACCAAGAATTACAACCTGAAAGCATCACAATCTTTGACGCTTCTTGGCCAGAGCCGGGGCGCTGATGCCAGGGTCCTGCAGTAAACCAGCTGGGGATATTGGCAAACTCACCTACACAGGAGTTGAGTTCCTTTTTGGATGGAACTTACTTTTTGTTCACATTTAAAAGAAAATTTTTCCCTAGCGCTTGTAGCAAGCTGGTTTCACTTGCACATTACTGTTCTCAGTTACCTTCTGAATTTCTTAGAGTCACACAGCCCTACTGCTGGAAAAGACCTGAAAAGTCCTCTTGCCCACGCCTGTCTGCACGCACAGGGCAGCAGAAGGTCAGCCGTGTGTAGCAACTTGCCCACAGCTGGAAGCAGCAACGTTGGGAAGGGCTCCTGGGCCTTCCGACTGATTCACTGGCCCGCCTGCCACCGCAGAGACAAAGCCACGCTTAGACATGAGCCACGCAGCATCCCGTCCCGGCCTTGGCCTGGGCCCAACACAGCCCTCCTTTCCTGGCTCCTTGTCTGAGTACAAAAGCTCGAGTCCCATCCCTGCCTCTCCAAGCTTCACCCTGGGAAGATAACTTCATATCTCAGTTTCCTCCTCGGAGAAATGGGGGCTAATACTCCTAACCTTGTAGGGTGGTTGTGACGTCCACAAGAACCGAAGGGAGAGAATATCCTATAACCTCGTAGATAAATACCACGGAGCCACTCTTCCCTCCCACCACATCCCACTTCTTCATTGTCTTGCCTTCAGCTTTTATTCAGTAGGAAATGACTCTGATAAAAGAACTCACAGCTCTTGTCTGACCGAGAGCAAGGTGCGAATAAGTGATAAAGCTGAATGTGTCCAGTCAGAGGCTGTTTGGAAAGGTTAGCAGAAGGCGCTGGCTTTCTTATGCTAAAGCCCTAAGGCGGGAGGTCCTGAGCTGCCTTTGGCCTGCGGGTAAGTGCCCACTGTCTAAAACAGAAGTCCATGGGGCTGGCCCTGTGGCTGAATGGTTAAGTTTGTGCGTTCCACTTTGGCTGCCCAGGGTTCGCCGGTTGGGATCCCAGGTGCAGACGTGCCACCGCTTGGCACGCCATGCTGTGGTAGGTGTCCCACGTATAAAGTAGAGGAAGATGGGCATGGATGTTAGCTCAGGGCCAGTCTTCCTCAGCAAAAAGAGGAGGATTGACAGTAGTTAGCTCAGGGCTAATCTTCCTCAAAAAAATAAATTAAAAAAAATAAAAATAGAAGTCCAGGCAGTGCCGGCCAACTCCACCCTGAATCTCCCTCTGCCCTCGGTGTCCACAGTGAAAGCAGCCTGCAGATGCTTCTGCCCCACGTCTCCCTGTGCATTCACACTGAGAGGGGTCAGGGAAAATTGTCCAAGACTTTAATGGGCATAAAAGAAGACTGGCTTATTAGTCAGGGTTCTCCAGAGGAACAGAACTCATAGGATATATACATATATAATCTAAAAATTATATACTCTTCACAATTTCTATAATCTCTATTATTGTATATAGTATATATTATACAAATTATTCAAGAAACAGAAATTATACAAATATAATAAGGAATGAGATCACCCAATTATGGATGCTGAGAAGTCCTAGGATCTGCAGTCTGCAGGCAAGCTGAGGACCCAGGAGAGCCGACGGTGCCGTCCCGGTCCAGGTCTGCAGGCCCGGGACCAGGAGAGCTGATGGTGCCGTCCCGGTCCAGGTCTGCAGGCCCGGGACCCAGGAGATCTGATGGTTTAGTGTGAGTCTGAAGGCAGGAAGACGCTGACGCCTGCCTCGAGCAGTAAGGCGGGAGGAGTTTCCTCAGCCTTTTGTTCTGTCAGGTCTTCTGTGACTGGATGAGGCCCACCCACATCAGGGAAGGCAGTCTGCTTTACTCAGTCTCCCAGTTCAAATGTTAATCTCATTGAGAAACACTCTCATAGGCACATCCAAAATCATGTCTGACCAAATGTCTCGGCACCTGATGGCCCACTCAAGTTGCCGCAAAAAATTAACGATCACCTGGGAAACTTTCCAGTGGAATGCTAGGCACACCCCCGGAGTAAGTTATCGGATTCTATAGGGTCTGTGCCTTTCGTCTTTGAGCTAATTTATAACTCTATAAATTGTAGAAAACCGATAGCAATTCCACTGATTTTTGTCCAGAAAGATGAGGCAAATGAATTTTGTTCAGGTGGCGATGCAATTGCTTTCTCACCTGGGGAAGAGGCCAGCGTTGCATCTCTATCAGCAGATTTATTTCAGCATTCCTAATTGCCTATATGTCTTCCTCTCATCCGCTCTTGAACCTACATTTTTTTACATTTGAATGATTCCCTCATTAATTAGTAAGTGAAATAAAATCTTGGGCATGTGTTCATAAAAATTTTTAAGAGACTCATGATTTTATCTTTTTTAAAAATTATCCTCCCACGTTAGAGACCTCCATCCTGCAGACATGGACCTTCCTAATGAGACCCTCCTTGGGTTTTTCCATCTGAGCTCTGGTAGCACTCATTGTCCATACAACACATTTGACCCTGTCTTCTTCTAGTCATCTTTGCTTCCATGTCACCTCTCCAAGTAGACACGTCCCTTGAGAGCAAGGACCACATCATGTTATTTTGGATATCCCGCAGCACTTGTCACTCTGCCTTGCACAGGATAAATATTTTGTCAACATTTTTTGCCTTACAAAGCCTCAGGCATCTTAACTCCTTCAATTAGCTCCTGATTATTAAATATTGATTAAGTATCCAAGTGTTAGTCTTGGTTGAAAATAATAAATAGTAAAAGAGAAAAAATAATGCCTAGCCCTTGCATATCATTTTCTGTGTTGCAGGAACTGTTGTAAGCATTCTTATATATGTTTACTTATTTAAATCTCACAGTAACCATATGAGATTGTTTACTCCAGTTTGCATGTTGTAAATGAGGAACAGAGGCAGAGAGAATTGAAGTATTACTTCTATGTATAAATATAAAGAAGAGCTCTCTGGACTCTTGCCTCCTCCCGTCTTCACTCAGACCTGCAGCTCAGGTAAACACGCCTCCCCTGCCCGCCTTCTGACTCCATCCCGCTACTGTGCCTCCACACCTGTGACTGCTGCGGGTGCTCATACCATCTGATCCTGGGCACCTTCCCATCTGTTGCAGAAACCATCAAGATGTCCCAGCGTCCTGTGGTCTTTAGAGAACTCACAGGCTGGAGAAGCCCAGGCTGAACGAGCACCTCTCCCTTCTGTGGGTCACAGTGTGCCCCAGGGGCTCCCCAGTGCTCTCAGAGCTCCTCATACTGAGAAAGTGATTTGTGAAATAGTTCATCCATGCATGCACTCATTAAATCGTCCATTCGCTTCAGGTTTTGTGATGGGCCTGTGGGAAGGGCAGATGGACTTCCCCAGCCTGGAAGGCCACAATGCATGGGCCCAGTGGCTGGCGGGAGGGGAACCCAGCAGCCAGTTGCTGAGGAGCCTTGCATGGCCATCAGGCACCTAGTAATCTGTGCTGGCCCTGGGAATGTCTCTGCTCCATGAGGGAGCACGTTAAAGAGCAAACACAATCTGCCATCATAGGTCAAGAAGGTTGAGGAAGGAGAAAAGCATTTATATCCTACACTTAACAGCACTTTGCCTCTGCTTTTTGAACAAGGGCCCACAGTTTCATTTTGTACTGAGCCTGGAAAATCCTGTAGCTGGCACGGCTACAGAATTCGGCTTACTACCAGAGGAGGATCTTTTCTGTCGGTCCCTCAGATCTCAGACTCTGGTGCCCCTACAAGCACATGTGAGGGTTTCTGTATCTGAACTCCGAAGTAGGTAAAGCTTGGGCTGTACTGGGACCCCAGTTTGAATATGAAAAGATGGTTGCCACTGGCTGGTTACTACATTGTGAAGGAGGAGCCAGCCCCCTGAGTTTGTAACCAGACTCTGCCATTTACCACATGGGCGATCAGGGGCAATTTCCTTAGTCTCTTCGTTCATTAGGATGGGAGGTAAAATACTGCTTACCCCATAGGGCTGTGCCTGCAACATAGCAATAAATGTTAGCTAGTTTTATGCATTTATTGAGCATTTATACGTGTTGGGGCCAGATAGTTAGATATATGTGTGAATCTGCTTAGAGTGGGGGAACTCTTGCAGGAATGGAGAAAATGACCAGCCTAACAGCGTTTGTATTTAATATTTAAAAAGAGAACACTGAGGGTCCAAAAACAAATGTCACAGAATGTTGTGGGCCACATGTTGCCCATAAGCTGCCATATGGATGAACATGATTATTTTTTGGAAAGATAGGTTTTCTAAGTTAGTGTTTCTTAGCCTGTTATATATCAAAATGATAATGTACTAAGGTAAAACCCCTGGATTTATCATTCTGAACAATAGAAAAGGCATGGTGAGAAATTTTTCCAGAGTTTGAGAGGAAAATGAATGTATGATATTTAAATTTTTCAATAATTCATAATATAGATTTTTGAACTTTGAGCATGGATACCTTTTTTTCTTTTTAAGGAATTGCTTGTTTTGAAACTAGTGGTCTCCTAGTGAGATATTGTTTAGCTAAAGGTAACACCAGCAGACACAGGACAGAGGAGAACCATCCATACGCAGACGCTTTCGACCATCTGCCTGTCTCCCTGGGTACTGCACCCTAACCCACCCCCAGCCAGATGCACATCCACAAACTGCACAGACAGTGTCTGCTCTGATTAACTTCAGATTCTCTCTGCTTTTTATTTATACTAACCCTAGTTTCTTCTTCTGACTTCCCAGCCATATAAGGCCATGGTATGTGGGATTCACCCTTTTTCTGTCTATTGTTTGTCAACTTGGTTCACTAACATTTGCAATCTCCACAGCAGCATTCCCCAAACCCACACTTTTAGCAAAAACCTAAGATCTGTCTTGTCAGTGAAGAAGAACATAACTCAGATGCACACGTGATCAGAGGAGTTCCATTCCTCGCCTTGAAATATATCAAATCAGGTGCATGGGCCATTAGCTTCTGCAGCTAGCCGTGTAGATATCACACACTTGAAACTTTACACATCAGAAGTCCAAGCAGATATTATGAAACATTGTAGTTTTTCTGGCTGTAAATATTTCAAGTGAGAGAGTATGTCAACTGATGCCAAACTGTTGATTCCCAAGCAGTATCACCTTAAATACAGATCTCCCTTGATAAGCGTATGCATAAAGAATGTGTGGTAGATAAGATAGAGCAGTGCGTTATCTTTGAAGGATGTTTCAACTCCCACAGGATATAATGGAAATTCCTGGAACTTCTAGGGAAAGAGATAAAACAGTGTGTTCTCCACTTTGATGGGTAGGATGCTGATGCTTTCTCTTCCAGAACACACATCCCTTAGGAAACAGAAGCACCGCGTAATTGGTTGGATTTAACGAAACTGCTGCTTCCCACTCCAGGCATCTGCAGCTCTGGAAGTTCAGGTTTGTTTTGGTTCCCTACTCGCAGAGGAAATTCACTTTCCTGGAGATAGGGGTTCAAATGGCTGGGAGAACTCTCTTTAGTTGCTCCAAAGCTATATCAGCACACCCCTATATTTGCATGCACACGATGCACACACACGCGTGCACACACAGACACGTGGGAAAACATGGACTACTTGAGCCTTACACAGGGAGATTGTAAAAGGGACACAACACCAGGTTCCTGGCACCTGTTTGTTAAATGAAAGAAGGAACACACGGTCCAATTATGTAAACCATTTGGCACAGGAACACTAGAAAGGAAGCGAGCAAAACACAAGCGTGAGCCACCGGGATTACCTTGTAGGCGGCAGGGACTGGATTTCTGTTTGTAGGATGCCTACCGGACAGAGTTCCCCGGGGAGTAAATCACCCAAGTACATTTCCCGCGTGCAGTGCATTGTCCTTCTCCATCCCTTCCCTCTGCCCTTGGCTCCCACGGCCTCCACTTCACTGGCCATGAGGAACCGGACTTGCAGAGGTCTCTGGGGGCTGTCTTGTTACTCGCACACACCATGTGCATCCAGTTGTGAGCAATATTTAGAACCCGGAACTGGGTACATTGCTGGCATTTAGAAAATGTAAACAAAGAGAACTAGAGAACGTCCCAGCAGCTCATCTGGGAGCCTCGACCCCCTCACTGTATCTCCTTTAAACTGGGGCAGAAGAAGAGAGCCCTGCGAATTTAACAGTATGGGATTAAACAAAAAGGGTCACAGTAAGCATCCAGTTATGCTTTCATAACATTGTCCATTTATAAAGCTATCTATATATATACCTACAGCACAAAAACACCTTTGCAATGAAGGCATTAGTCTATAGTATTCTATTTCAATCAGATCCATTTGAACCCTTCAGCTTTAAAAATCAGAGTTCTATTAAATGTTAAAGAACGACATCAAGCATAGCTTCTCACAGCGCAGCCATGAAGTTACGTAAACAGCCAAGATAACATGTGGAAAATGCAGCAGACCGTCCCCTTCTATTCTGAATGCCTTTCACGTGCTGCACAACAGTCACCGTTTTTCTCGCTCATGACTATTCCCTTTGTACAAAACAACACTGACTCCACAGTAACGAACTCTGATCGTTCCAGGAACATTGCTGTGCTCCTGCACCATCCCCTCTCCTCTGCGTGTTCAGGGCCAAAACTGCTTTTATGGACGGACTTACACACTTCACATCCACCGAGAGGTCAGTTCCAAATGGCCGCATTGTCAGGAGTAATCATTTACTCAGAAAGTGACTAATGGACGATTGATATTTTCTCAGTTTCACGTTTATTCCCTCTGATTTCTTATCAAATTCTTATAGGGAGTAAGCATTTGGGGCTGAGTGAGTGCAGAGTCCTAGGACAGACACAGCTCTCCCGTCACCAAAGACTGAGTAAAACGGCAAACCTAGGAAATAAAGTGGCTTTTTAATTTAAAAAAAAAAAGAAGGAAAGAAAGAAAGAAGAGAAAAGAAAAACATTCAATACTAGAAAAGCGTAATAAAAGGAGATAAAATTTGTGATGTAGCCCTAAATAGTTGGGTTTTTTAAATTAGGAAATTGAATGTGGACTCTATGCAGGGTATAAAAAAGGGAAGTGCCTCCCTTGGCTTGTCGTCAGGCTGGGAAATTGGTGGCAGCCAGTGAGCGCTTCTGCACAGGGAGTGCCTGGTGCGCATCCCCGAGATCAGAGCCTCGGTCTGCCAGGTGCCAGCTCTTTGGCCTAAGCAAGCTCCTTAATCTCTTGGCATGTCAGCTCTCCACTGTGAAAGGAGAGTAGGACGCCTGCCTCATAGGGTACCGGGAGGATTAGGTGAGAAGACGCAGCGGGACACTTAACGCAGTGCCTGGCACACAGAAGGCTCGGAGTCTTCTGGAACATGGCAGGGGGGAGAAAGGAATTAGCACAGTAGGCACTTGACTGCAGAGTCAAGGGGAAGGCAGTAGGGGAGGCGTAAGTGCAGAGGCCTAGGACAGACACAGATCCCCCATCACCAAAGATGGATGAAATTGTCGTCAATACCTCCGGCTGACTCTATGGCTTAATTTACATACAAGAAAAAACCAGTTATTCAGAAAATTCCTCTGCTCTCGACCAAAGTTCAGCCGAGGTCATCGTCTGTTCCGTTTCTGTGAGAAGACAGAGCTCCTGTCCTTCTGGAGAATCCACGTGGACCTCCAGTTGCCCACTGCCTCACCCTTTCCCCGTGTCTGCCACAAAGGCACAAGAACTCTGCTAACGGCTGCAATCTGTTCCTCTCTAAGAACAGAAACGGTTTTCCCACACCTTATTTGCTGTGTTTTCCATTAGGAAATTTCTCAGTTGTGATGGTCTCTTTCAGACCCAAATTAATGAACCATATTTTACATGACACAGGAACACGTCAGGGTCACCTGCACCTCCAGTGTGACTAACACGCTCATCGTACCTTCAACCCAAGACATGGATGAGATGTGGACCTTTGGTGTCTGCTGATGAGAGCATGCTTGAAATCGCTTTATATGTCCACTCACCGTTCGCTCACCACTTAAGCCTCTCATTGTACTATTAGTAAACTACTCAATGATTCTGCCTAATAAAACACTAGGGAACAAACTGAAACTAAGCGGAAATAATAACAATAGAAGATTTTAGTGTTACATCAAATTATAGTTAATTGGGGGCTGGCGCTGTGGCCGAGTGGTTAAGTTCGTATGCTTCACTTCTGCGGCCTGGGATTTCTCTGGTTTGGATCCTGGGCGTGGACACGGCACCGCTCATCAGGCCACGTTGAGGTGGCATCCCACATGCCACAACTAGAAGGACCCACAACTAAAATATACAACTGTGTACTGGGGGGATTTGGGGAGAAAAAGCAGCAGAAAAAAAAAAAAAAGAACACTGGCAACCGTTGTTAGCTCAGGTGCCAAAAAAAAAAAATTATAGTTAACTGAATCAATGTAATGCTAAACATATTTCAAAAAAAACCTAAACGTAGTTATAAATAGAAGTTGAGTAAAGCAAAAATGTAAGCTTGGGCTGTGGAGGCAAATTCATCTTGGTTCTGATCTCATTTTAAAATTTTGAACTTCCCACAAGCTGTGTGACCTAGTGCAAATTACTTAAGCTCTCTGTGCCTCAGTGTCCTCATTCTGTAAATTAGGAGCAATTATGCCCACCTCACAGAGTTATTTTATTTGTTTTTTGTTTTTTGTTTTTGGTTTTGTTTTGTTTTGTTTTTTTATTGAGTTGATAGGTTACAATCTTGTGAAATTTCAGTTGTACATTAATGTTTGTCATTCGTGTTGTAGGTGCACCACTTCACCCTTTGTGCCCACCCCCTACCCCACCTTTCCCCTGGTATCCACTAAACTGTTCTTAGTCCACATTTTTAAATTCCTCATATGAGTGGAGTCATACACAGATTGTCCTTCTCTAGCTGGCTTATTTCACTTAACATAATTCCCTCAAGGTCCATCCATGTTATTGCAAATGGAATGATTTTGTTCTGTTTTGCAGCTGAGTAGTATTCCATTGTATATATGTACCACATCTTCTTTATCCAATCGTCTGTTGATGAGCACTTAGGTTGCTTTCACGTCTTGGCTATTGTAAATAATGTTGCAATGAACTCTGGGGTGCATAGGACTTTTGGGATTGCTGACTTCAAGCTCTATGGATAAATACCCAGTAGTGGGATGGCTGGATCATATGATATTTCTATTTTTAATTTTTTGAGGAATCTCCATACTGTTTTCCATAGTGGCTGCACCAGTTTGCATTCCCACCAGCAGTGTATGAGGGTTCCTTTTTCTCCACAACCTCTCCAACATTTGTTACTATTAGTTTTAGTGATTTTTGTCATTCTAACGGGTGTAAGGTGATATCTTAGTGTAGTTTTGATTTGCATTTCCCTGATGATGAGCATCTTTTCATGTGCCTATTGGCCATCCGAATATCTCCTTTGGAGAAATGTCTGTTCATGTCTCCAGCCCATTTTTTTTTTGTTTGTTTGTTTTTTGTTGTTGTTTTTTTTTATTTATATATTTTTTTTATTAATGTTATGATAGATTACAAGCTTGTGAGATTTCAGTTGTACATTTTTGTTAGTCATGTTGTGGGTACACCACTTCCCCCTTCGTACCCTCCCCCCACCCCCCCTTTTCCCTGGTAACCACCGATCAGATCTCCTTCTCAATATACTAATTTCCACCTATGAGTGGAGTCATATAGAGATCGTCTTTCTCTGACTGACTTATTTCGCTTAACATAATGCCCTCGAGGTCCATCCACGTTGTTGTGAATGGGCCAATTTCGTCTTTTTTTATGGCTGAGTAGTATTCCATTGTGTATATATACCACATCTTCTTTATCCAGTCATCAGTTTCTGGGCATGTAGGCTGGTTCCACGTCTTGGCTATTGTAAATAATGCTGCGATGAACATAGGGGTGCAACGGACTCTTGAGATATCTGTTATCAGGTTCTTAGGATAGATACCCAGTAATGGTATGGCTGGGTCATAGGGTATTTCTATTTTTAACTTTTTGAGAAATCTCCATACTGTTTTCCATAGTGGCTGTACCAGTTTGCATTCCCACCAACAGTGTATGAGGGTTCCTCTTTCTCCACAACCTCTCCAACATTTGTCGTTCTTGGTTTTGGATGTTTTTGCCAATCTAACGGGTGTAAGGTGGTATCTTAGTGTAGTTTTGATTTGCATTTCCCTGATGATTAGCGATGATGAACATCTTTTCATGTGTCTATTGGCCATATTCATATCTTCTTTTGAGAAATGTCTGTTCATGTCCTCTGCCCATTTTTTGATTGGGTTGTTTGTTTTTTTGTTGTTAAGCAGTGTGAGTTCTTTGTATATTATGGAGATTAACCCTTTGTCGGATAAGTGGCTTGTAAATATTTTTTCCCAATTAGTGAGCTGTTTTTTTGTTTCAATTCTGTTTTCCCTTGCCTTGAAGAAGCTCTTTAGTCTGATGAAGTCCCATTTGTTTATTCTTTCTATTGTTTCCCTCAACTGAGGAGTTACAGTGTCCGAAAAGATTCTTTTGAAACTGATGTCAAAGAGTGTACTGCCTATATTCTCTTCCAAAAGACTTATTGTCTCAGGCCTAATCTTTAGGTCTTTGATCCATTTTGAGTTTATTTTGGTGTGTGGTGAAAAAGAATGGTCAATTTTCAATCTTTTGCATGTGGCTGTCCAGTTTTCCCAGCACCATTTGTTGAAGAGACTTTCTTTTCTCCATTGTAGGCCCTCTGCTCCTTTGTCGAAGATTAGCTGTCCATAGATGTGTGGTTTTATCTCTGGGCTTTCAATTCTGTTCCATTGATCTGTGGACCTGTTTTTGTACCAGTACCATGCTGTTTTGATCACTGTAGCTTTGTAGTATGTTTTGAAATCGGGGATTGTGATTCTGCCGGCTTTGTTTTTCTTGCTCAGGATTGCTTTAGCAATTTGCGGTCTTTTGTTCCCCCATATGAATTTTAGGATTGTTTGTTCAATTTCTGTGAAGAATGTTCTTGGGATTCTGATTGGGATAGCATTGAATCTGTATATTGCTTTAGGTAGTATGGACATTTTAACTATGTTTATTCTTCCAATCCATGTACAAGGAATGTTTTTCCATCTCTTTATGTCATCGCCTATTTCTTTCAAGAAAGTCTTGTAGTTTTCATTGTATAGATCCTTCACTTCCTTGGTTAAGTTTATCCCCAGGTATTTTATTCTTTTCGTTGCGATTGTGAATGGGATAGAGTTCTTGAGTTCTTTTTCTGTTAGTTTATTGTTAGTGTATAGAAATGCTACTGATTTATGCACGTTAATTTTATACCCTGCTACTTTGCTGTAGTTGTTGATTATTTCTAATAGTTTTTCTGTGGATTCTTTGGGGTTTTCTATGTATAAGATCATGTCGTCTGCAAACAACGAGAGTTTTACTTCTTCGTTACCTATTTGGATTCCTTTTATTTCTTTTTCCTGCCGAATTGCTCTGGCCAGCACCTCCAGTACTATGTTGAATAGGAGTGGTGAAAGTGGGCACCCTTGTCTTGTTCCTGTCCTCAGAGGGATGGTTTTCAGCTTTTGTCCATTGAGTATGATGTTGGCTGTGGGTCTATCATATATGGCCTTTATTATGTTGAGGTACTTTCCTTCTATACCCATTTTACTGAGGGTTTTTATCATAAATGGGTGTTGGATCTTGTCGAATGCTTTCTCTGCATCTATTGAGATGATCATGTGGTTTTTGTTTTTCATTTTGTTGATGTAGTGTATCACGTTGATTGACTTGCGGAGGTTGAACCATCCCTGTGTCCCTGGTATAAATCCCACTTGATCATGGTGTATAATCTTTTTGATGTATTGCTGTAATCGGTTTGCCAAGATTTTGTTGAGGATTTTTGCATCTATGTTCATCAGTGATATCGGCCTGTAGTTCTCCTTCTTTGTGTTGTCCTTGTCAGGTTTGGGGATCAGAGTGATGTTGGCTTCATAGAATGTGTTAGGGAGTTCTCCATCTTTCTCAATTTTCTGGAACAGTTTGAGGAGAATAGGTATTAAGTCTTCTTTGAATGTTTGGTAGAATTCTCCAGAGAAGCCGTCTGGTCCTGGACTCTTGTTTTTGGGGAGGCTTTTGATTACCGTTTCTATTTCCTTACTTGTGATTGGTCTATTCAGATTCTCCATTTCTTCCTGATTCAGTTTGGGGAGATTGTAGGAGTCTAGGAATTTGTCCATTTCTTCCAGGTTGTTCAATTTGTTGGCATATAGTTTTTCATAGTATTCTCTTATGATCTCTTGTATTTCATTGGTATCTGTTGTGATTTCTCCTCTGTCATTCCTGATTTTATTAATTTGCGATTTCTCTCTTCTTTTCTTGGTGAGTCTGGCTAGGGGTTTGTCAATTTTGTTAATTCTTTCGAAGAACCAACTCTTTGTTTCATTGATCCTTTCTATTGTCTTTTTTGTTTCAATATCGTTTATTTCTGCTCTTATTTTTATTATTTCCCTCCTTCTACTGACTCTGGGCTTTGTTTGTTCTTCTTTTTCTAGTTCTGTTAAGTGTCGTTTGAGGTTGCTTACGTGAGCTTTTTCTTGTTTAGTGAGGTGAGCCTGTATTGCGATGAATTTCCCTCTTAGGACTGCTTTTGCTGCATCCCAAATGATTTGGTATGTCGTGTTCTCATTTTCATTTGTCTCCAGATAATATTTGATTTCTTCTTTAATTTCTTCAATGATCCATTGTTTGTTGAGAAGCGTGTTGTTTAGTCTCCACATTTTTGCACCTTTCTCTGCTTTTTTCTTGTAGTTGATTTCTAGTTTAATAGCGTTATGATCAGAAAAGATGCTTGATATTATTTCAACTCTCTTGTATTTATTGATGTTTGCTTTGGTTCCCAAAATATGGTCAATCCTTGAGAATGTTCCATGTGCACTTGAGAAGAATGTGTAACCTGCTGTTTTTGGATGAAGTGTTCTATATATATCTATTAAGTCCATCTGGTCTAATTTTTCATTTAATTCTATTATTTCCTTGTTGATTTTCTGTCTGGATGTTCTGTCCATTGGTGTTAATGGTGTGTTGAGGTCCCCTACTATCATTGTATTGTTGTTGATGTCTTCTTTTAGTTCTATTAAGAGTTGCTTTACAAATTTTGGTGCTCCTGTGTTGGGTGCGTATATATTTATAAGTGCTATGTCTTCTTGGTGGAGAGTCCCTTTTATCATTATATACTGTCCCTCTTTATCTTTCTTTATCTGTTTTGTTTTGAAATCTACCTTGTCTGATATTAGTATAGCGACACCTGCTTTCTTTTGTTCATTATTAGCTTGGAGTATTGTTCTCCATCCCTTCACTCTGAGTCTGTGTTTGTCTTTGGGGCTGAGGTGTGTTTCCTGGAGGCAGCATATTGTTGGATCTTGTTCTTTGATCCATCCTGCCACTCTGTGTCTTTTGATTGGGGAGTTCAATCCATTTACATTTAGAGTGATTATTGAGACTTGGGGGCCTACCACTACCATTTTGTGTCTTGTTTTCCGGTTTTCTTCAGTTTCCTTTGTTTCTCGTCCCGTGGTTTAATCTGTTCTGATGAAGAGCTGCTACTCTCTGTTGTTGTCCTTCTACTTATCTCCTCTGCTCTTGGTTTTGTAGCCCCTTTCCTTTTTTGGATTTTTCAGGAATGAGGGTTTTCCTGAGGATTTCCTGAAGAGGAGGTTTTGTGGCAATGAACTCCCTTAATTTTTGTTTATCTGGGAAAGTTTTTATTTCTCCATCGTATTTGAAGGATATTTTCGCTGGGTAGAGAATTCTCGGCTGTAGGTTTTTGTCCTTCAGATTTTTGAATGTATCATTCCACTCTCTTCTAGCCTGTAAAGTTTCTGCTGAGAAATCTGCTGATAGCCTGATGGGGGTTCCTTTGTAGGTTAGTTTCTTTTGCCTGGCTGTCCTTAATATTTTCTCCTTGTCGTTGACTTTTGCTAGCTTCACTACTATATGCCGTGGAGTTGGTCTTCTTGCATTGATAAAGTTTGGAGATCTATTGGCTTCTGTCACCTGAAGATCCATCTCCCTCACCAGATTTGGGAAGTTCTCAGCCATTATTTCTTTGAATAGGTTTTCTGCCCCTTTCTCCTTCTCTTCTCCCTCTGGTATACCTATAATCCTTACGTTGCATCTCCTAATTGTGTCTGATAATTCTCGGAGAGTTTCTTCATTTCTTTTAAGTCTTGCTTCTCTCTCCTCCTCTGCCTGCAACAATTCTATATTGCCATCTTCCAAATTGCTAATTCTTTCCTCCATATTATCGGCCCTACTGTTCAGAGCATCTAGATTTTTCTTAATCTCCTCTATTGTGTTCTTCATTTCCAATATTTCTGTTTGGTTCTTCTTTATCGTATCAAACTCTTTTGTGACATAGCTCCTGAACTCGTTGAGTTGTCGGTCAGAATTCTCTCTTAACTCATTGAGAATCCTAATGATGGCTGTTTTGAAGTCATCATCATTTAGGTTATATATCTCATTTTCTTTGGGATTGTTTTCTGTGTATTTGTTACTTTCTTTCTGTTCTGGAGATTTAATGTATTTTTTCATATTACTTGATGATGTTGATTTGTGCCTCCGCATGGAGATAGAGTTTAGTTGCTCCTTTCACTTGTTTCAGCTGCTGCGGTGGGGGGAGCAGCTGTTTATACTTCACCAACCAGGAACCCTGTCCGTAGTTGCTAACTGGGCCTGGGCCCCTTTTCGTAGCCACAGTGGCCCTTTGGATTCCCTCCTCTGCTGTGGGGGCCGTCACAGGGGGGCTTCAGGCTGCAGGTGCCTACTGTTGTTGCCCACCTAGATGCGCTCTCTCCTTGGGGTCTGCAATGGTGTTATGGGCTTTTCCAGCGGCCAGGGGTGGGATCACTTATATTTGTCGCTCCGTTGCTGTCGGCACCCACCAAATCTCACTTGTCCTCTATGGGTCGCAGGAGAGCAATTGGCATCTTCTACAGTCTGTGGTTAGTACACCTAGCTATGCTGCTTTTGCCCTGGGGTCTTCCAGCCTTGTGGCTGGCGGCTGGGTGCCTTCTACTGGTGCTGTGCAGAGGCTTTCCCTAAGGCTGCTGTGAGCCTGTAGGGTTTCCCCCTAGGCTACTAAGCTGGGTCTCTGGAACTCTCTCCAGCCCCAGTCCTCTCCGAGATCTCCGGCAATCCCTAGCCTCACGGTGTGGGCAACGGCAGCTGGGGGTCGCCCCGCCCTCTGGGATTCTCTCCAGGCCTCTCCCGGAGCCGTGAATGCTCAGCGTGGCCCCTCTGCTAACGGCAGACAGAGAGTTTTGTCTGCTGCCCGGGCGGAGCTCCGGCGCTTCCCCTCCGGGTCGCCGAACCGGCCTTTGAAAGTTCCCCCAGCTCCGGTCCTCTCCGAGATCTCCGGCAATCCCTAGTCCCACGGGGCGGGCAACGGCAGCTGGGAGACCTCCGTGCCCTCCGTGTCTCTCTCTGGGACCCTCCGGGCGCCCCGAGCACCAGGCTGGGTCTCCCCGCCAATGGCGGGGAGAGACTCTCCCCGCGGGCTCAGGTGTGCAACTCCAAAGTTTCCCTCTGCGTTTAGGAGTAATTGCGGGGGGTTTAGGTAGGGTTCTGGTCACCTGTTTCCACCGTCGCTCCTCTGTTGTGTTCTCGCTCCTGCCCTAGATGTGTGTGGATCCTCTGGGGGCGTCCGTTGGAAGAAAGCCGCTTGCGGGTACTAGGCTGCCTGTCGGGGTCGGAGAGTTTTCACCTATTTCCACATCCTCCCGGAGGAAAGTCCATCCGCCTTCCGATGTATAGTCGCGTGGGTGTCTCAGACGTCCTGAGATGCTGTCTGGATATCCTTTGTCAAGCGATAAGTGTCCAAATAATTGTAGACTCGAAGGGCGAGAGACAAAGAGGACTACTCACGGCGCCATCTTGGCTCTCCTCTCTTTAGGCTGGTTAGTTTTTCTCCAGCCCATTTTTTGATTGGGTTTTTTGATTATTTTGTTGTTGAGTTGTGAGAGTTTTTTACATATTATGGATATTAAGCCTTTGTCAGATATATGACTTGCAAATACTTTTTCCCAGTTAGTGGGTTGTCTTTTTTGTTTCAATCCTGTTTTCATTTGCCTTGAAGAAGCTCTTTGGTCTGATGAAGTCCCATTTGTTTATTCTTTCTATTGTTTCCCTTCTCTGAGAAGGCATGGTGTCTGAAAAGATCCTTTTAATGCTTATGTCAAAGAGTGTACTGCCTACGTTTTCTTCCAGAAGCCTTATGGTTTCAGGTCTCACCTTTAGGTCTTTGATCCATTTTGAATTTATTTTGGTGAATGGTGAAAAAGAATGGTCAATTTTCATTCTTTTACATGTGGCTTTCCAGTTTTCCCAGC
This sequence comes from Equus przewalskii, assembly GCF_037783145.1. Lineage (NCBI taxonomy): Eukaryota > Metazoa > Chordata > Mammalia > Perissodactyla > Equidae > Equus > Equus przewalskii. The sequence continues at coordinate 33,336,798 of NC_091837.1, read as the reverse complement.
ACCATTTGTTGAAGACACTTTCTTTTCTCCATTGTATGCCCTCAGCTCCTTTGTCAAAGATAAGCTGTCCATAGATGTGTGGTTTTATTTCTGGCCTTTAAATTCTGTTCCATTGATCTGTGCACCTGTTTTTGTACCAGTACCATGCTGTTTTGATTACTGTAGCTTTGTAGTATGTTTTGAAGTCAGGGATTGTGATGCCTCCGGCTTTGTTCCTTTTTCTCAGGATTGCTTTAGAAATTCGGGGTCTTTTGTTGCCCCATATGAATTTTAGGATCTTTGTTCTAATTCTGTAAAGAATGTCATTGGGATTCTGATTGGGATGGCGTTGAATCTGTAGATTGCTTTAGGTAGAACGGACATTTTAACTATGTTTATTCTTCCAATCCATGTACATGGAATGTCTTTCCATCTCCTTATGTCGTCATCCAATTCTCTCAGAAAAGCCTTGTAATTTTCCTTATATAGGTCCTTCACCTCCTTAGTTAAATTTACCCCAAGGTATTTTATTCTTTTTGTTGCGATTGTGAATGGTATTGTGTTCTTGAGTTCTTTTTCTGTTAGTTCGTTATTGGAGTATAGAAATGCTACTGATTTATGCAACTTGATTTTGTACCCTGCAACTTTGCTGTAGTTGTTGATTACTTCCAAGAATTTTCCAATGGATTCTTGGGGGTTTTCTATAAATAAGATCATGTCGACTGCAAACAGAGAGTTTCACTTCTTCCCTCCCTATTTGGATTCCTTTTATTCCTTTTTCTTGCCTGATTGCTCTGGCCAGGACCTCAAGTACTATGTTAAATAAGAGTGGTGATAGAGGGCATCCTTGTCTCATTCCTGTTTTCAGGGGGATGGGGTTCAGTTTTTGCCCATTGAGTATGATGTTGGCTATGGGTTTGTCATATATGGCCTTTATTATGTTGAGATAGTTCCCTTCTATGCCCATTTTGTTCAGAGTTTTTATCATAAATGGCTGTTGGATCTTGTCAAATGTCTTCTCTGCATCTATTGAGATGATCATGTGGTTTTTATTCCTCAGTTTGTTGATGTGGTGTATCACGTTGATTGATTTGTGGATGTTGAACCATCCCTGTGTCCCTGGTATGAATCCCACCTGATCATGATGTATGATCCTTTTGATGAATTGCTGAATTCTGGTTGCCAAAATTTTGCATCTATGTTCATCAGTGATATTGGCCTGTAGTTCTCTTTTTTCGTGGTGTCCTTGTCAGGTTTTGGTATCAGCATGATCTTGGCCTCATAGAATGTGTTAGGAAGTGTTCCATCTTCCCTAATTTTTTGGAATAGCTTTAAAAGGATAGGTATTAAATCCTCTCTGAAAGTTTGGTAGAATACCCCAGGAAAGCCATCTGGTCCTGGGGTTTTATTCTTTGGGATGCTTTTGATTGCTGTTTCAATCTCTTTCCTTGTGATTGGTCTGTTCAAATTGTCTGCCTCTTCTTGACTGAGGTTTGGGAGATTGTAGGAGTCCAAGAATTTATCCATTTCCTCTAGGTTATCCATTCTGTTGGCATATAGTTTTTCGTAGTATTCTCTTATAATCCGTTGTATTTCTGCAGAGTCTGTTGTTATTTCTCCTGTTTCATTTCTGATTTTGTTTATTTGAGCTTTCTCCCTTTTTTTCTTTGTAAGTCTGGCTAGTGGTTTGTCAACTTTATTTATCTTCTCAAAGAACCAGCTCTTTGTTTCATTGATCCTTTCTACTGCCTTTTTTGTTTCAATACCATTTATTTCTGCTCTGATTTTTATTATTTCTCTCCTTCTGCTGACTTTGGGCTTCATTTGTTCTTTTTTCTCTAGTTCAGTTAGGTGTAATTTAAGATTGCTTATTTGGGATTTTTCTTGTTTGTTAAGATGTGCCTGTATTGCGATGAATTTTCTTCTTAATACAGCTTTTGCTGTATCCCATATGAGTTGGTATGGCATGCTATCATTTTCATTTGTTTCCAGGTATTTTTTGATTTCTTCTTTAATTTCTTCAATGATCCATTGCTTGTTCAGTAGTGTGTTGTTTAGTCTCCACATCTTTGTGTCTTTCTCAGCTTTTTTTTGTAATTAATTTCTAGCCTTATAGCACTATGATCGGAGAAGATGCTTGTTATTATTTCAATTTTTTTAAATTTGTAGAGGCTTTCCTTGTTTCCCAACATATGGTCTATCCTTGAGAATGTTCCATGTGCACTTGAGAAGAATGTGTATTCAGCTCTTTCAGGGTGAAGCAATCTGTATATGTCTATTAAGTCCAGTTGTTTTAGCTTTTCATTTAGCTCCACTATTTCCTTGTTGATTTTCTGTCTGGATGATCTGTCCATTGATGTGAGTGGGGTGTTGAGGTCCCCTACTATTACTGTGTTGTTTTTAACATCTTCCTTTAGGTCTGTTAATAGTTGCTTTATGAATCTTGGTGCTCCTGTGTTGGGTGCATAGATATTTATAAGCGTTATTTCTTCTTGATGAAGTGTCCCTTTGATCATTATATATTGTCCCTCTGTGTCTCTCTTTACCTGTCTTACTTTGAAATCCACTTGGTCTGATATGAGAATTGCAACACCTGCCTTTTTTTCCTTGCTATTTGCTTGAAGTATTGTCCTCCACCCCTTCACCCTGAGTCTGTGTTTGTCCTTGGGGCTGAGGTGTGTTTCCTGGAGGCAACAAATTGTTGGATCATGTTCTTTAATCCATTTTGCCACTCTGTGTCTTCAATCCGTTTACAGTGAGAGTGATTATTGATGCATGTGGACTTAATGCTGTCAATCTGTCGCTCATTATCTTGTTTTCCTGCATTTCTTTTCCTGTGTGCTTTAGATTACCCATTTAATACTGCAATTTCTTATGCTGGGTTTCTTAGATTTTTCCTTATTTATGATTTGTGACTCTGTTCTGTGTTTTATTTTAGTGTCTACCTTGAAGTTTGTATTTAGAATCTCGTGTATAATATAGTCTAGTCTCTGGTGGTCTCTTACTTACTCGACCAATACTGATTTAGACCCTTTGCTCTTCCCCTCCTAAATAATTATTTTCATTTCTTATTCCAACTCGTGTTATGAATTTGTAGTTAGAGTGATAAGATCTTCCTTGCTTTGGTAGTTTCCTTACCTTTACCCTAATGCTATAGTTGAATATTTGCTATCCTGTTCTGGTTCTATCCATCGGTCTCCCTAGTCGGTGCCTTGTGTCTCCTTTCTCCCTTTTTTCTTTTTTCAGGTATGAGAGCCTTCTTGAGGATTTCTTGTAGTGGAGGGCTTTTAGTTACACATTCCCTTAACTTTTGTTTGTCTGGAAAAGATTTAATTTCTCCCTCACATCTGAAGGAAATTCTTGCTGGATAGAGTATTCTTGGCTGAAGATTTTTATCTTTTAAAGCTTTGAATATGTCACTCCATTCTCTCCTAGCTTGTAAGGTTTCTGTAGAGAAATCCGCTGACAGTCTGATAGGGGATCCTTTATAGGTTATTCTCTTCTTTTTTCTTACTTCCCTGAGTATTCTTTCCTTATCTTTCCTTCTTGCCAATTTTACTACTATGTGCCTTGCAGTAGGTCTTTTTACATTGCCAAATCTAGGAGATCTGAAAGCTTCCTCTACCCACATTTCTCCGTCAATCCCTAGATTTGGGAAGTTCTCTTCAATAATTTCGTTGAGCACACTTTCTGCTCCATTTTCCTTTTCCACGTTCTCGGGAATTCCTATGATCCTTATGTTCTTACTCCTCATTGAATCCATTATCTCTTGGAGATTTTTCTCATTTTTTTAAATTCTTAGTTCTCTTTCTTCCTCTGTCCGGCGCCATTCAGCCTGTCTGTCCTTGATTATGCTGATTTGCTCCTCTATGTTGTCTACACGGGCATTCAGGGAATCCGTATTCTGTTTTATCTGGTCCATTGTGTTTTTCATCTCAAGTAATTCTGTTTGATTCTTCTTTATGATTTCAATCTCTTTTGTGAAGCAACTCCAGAACTCGGCTTGTTTCTCTAGCTTTCTCTCTACCTCATTGAGTTTTTTTGATTATAGCTGCTCTGAATTCATTATCACTTAGTTTACCTAATTCCAAGTCCTCAGGACTTAATTTTGTGTTTTTATTGTTTTCCTTCTGGTCTGGGGCTTTTATAAATTGCTGGATGGTAGAGGAGCGGTTTTTTCTCATGGTGGTAGAATTCAGTTGCAGTTACAGCCTGTCGCCACTAGATGGGGGTCGAGAGCGGCGTGTTAGCTCTCCGCCTTGGGGTAAGATGGCTGTGCCCACTGGCTTTGCTGCGGGGGAGGGCTGTTACTCACACGCGCTGGTCTGGGTTCAGATCAGTTCTGTTCTCTGGTCTCCCAAGGCCCTTGATTTATAGGGTCCCCGCAGACGGAAGCTTTCCCCCCGTCAGCGGGTCTCCACTGAATCAGCGGCAGGAGTCCTGGATGATCCCCGGTTGCACGGCCCCTCCCCCGCTCCTTCCCGACCCGCGCTGCAGCGATCGCAGACTCTAGGGGAGGGAGCAATGTTCTCTCCCACCGTTCCGGCGCCTCCGAGGCCGTAAATAAGGTTTATGATCTCCGCCTTCTTGGTATTGTAGGTCTCTAACGTGTTGGCATTAGATTTATTCTCTGAAATTCAGTTTTTCCAATCCTTTGCTGTATTTTGGAGGGGAGAGAATCCTGGGTCAGCTCACCCTGCCATTTTGCTCTGCCTCTTCCTCTCACAGAGTTATTTTAAAGATTAAATGAGATAACATATATAAACTGCTGGGCACTAAGAAAATAGTGGTCTATTCTTAACTTTATTATTGTAAGTTCAAAAGAAATTCATAATGAGGATCTGTACTTTATTACGTGACAGTTGGTCTCAAATACAGGTTTGGGGACAATTTTTTACTTAATCTCTTTATTGCATCACAGATTAGATGTTAAAAATGGGAAATGATAATAATCACGAAGAATTAGTTTTTTTAAAAAAAAAGATCATCTGTATATTTTTGACCCAGTGCTTAGAGTACTCCTCCAGATGAAGGGAGTTGGGCAGTGACGGGGCAGACCAAGCGAAAATGAGAACTAAGGAAACACCAGCACCCAGAGACCCACAGAAGCTGAAGATGAAGAGTGAGGCAGAGATCAAAGCCTCAGTCTGATAAACAGGAACTGGGGTCTGCAGAAGCCAGAAGGGACAAACCAGGAAGTTGGTAAATGACACCAACGACTGAATCCCCAGGAAACGCCCCTCCTCACCCACAGCTCAGGACAAAGGAATAGTATTATTAGCAGCAGCATCAACATCAACTCGTAATGTTTGCTGAGTGCCCACTAAGTGCCAGGGCTACAGAAAGCCCTGTGCCCGTCACAGGATTTCTCCAGCAACGCTGTAAGGTGGTACTGGCATCACCAGGCCCATGTGCAGATGAGGACACTGAGGTTTAGAGGGTTTAAGCAGCTTGCCCATCACTGAGCCTCTGTGGCAGAGCCAGTACTGAACTCCATCCTCTTAAGCAGAGCAAACAAACTACGAGGACAACAACACAGAGAAACAAGACTGCTGGGGCATTTCTACTCCTCCTCGGAGCTCCTCCCGACCCAGACAACACTGGCCTGGCGCTGGGGTTGTCTCGCGTCAGTTCCCAGTTCTGTAGTCAGCACTTCACATTGGCAGCTTGAAAATGACCATGGCAGGAGTGTTGACACTGTGGAAATTGGCACATACTGCAAATCGGGGCTGCTTCTTTGTTTTCCCCCCAAGATCTGGTTATTCCCACTGCCTGGAGCCCTTGGTGGTGATATCCACAAACAGCTTGACTATCTGGCCAACAAGTCCCCCCTGTTCTGTTCATTGCTCCCCTTCTATTCGGGGAAAGGTGAAGATCTCAAGCATAAGTCCCCATACTGTCGTCCATCTTCTTTGTTTCTAACAGACTTTTATTAATTAAAGATAAACCTATATTTGAACGTAAGCCAAGTGCTATTTACAGTCTAGGTGCTAGGATGGATAATGCTACCTTTGCAGGAAATACGCCATTGGTTTTCCATACTATATACCACACTTTGACTCAGTTACTATGACAGGACTAGCCACTGAAAGAAATGGTCTCTTTTAAAGCACGCATTGATACCGAAACAGCAAACTCTCCGCTTCGACTCCTCAGTCAGCACACGGGGTGACTTCCTCACTCAGCCAGCCCACGTGCACTGACTTCTGCTCCACACTGGGGTCTCTGCCAGGGGCTGGGAGTAATGGTTCATCCTTTTGAGGACCTCACAGTGTAGTGGTCGAGAGAGAAACGTGAGCAACACTTACAATTTAATGTTCTGGGGAACCCACCTCCTCCTTTGGGCGTGTGGCTACAAACACGGCCTGGCCACCGGCGGGGGGCCCAGCAGCTCCCAGCAGAAGCGGCTGTGTGCTTTCTCAGCTTGACATGTGACGCCTCAGTGAGGGCGTCCTCATTGAGTGCTGCAATAGAGGCTGTCCAAGGACGCTGGGAGACCAGAGGCCACACAGTAGCTCAGGGTGGGCCAGTCATTGGAAGCCTTTTCAGATGGGCCGAGGCTGGAATTTCCAGAATAAGGAACAGAATGAGAAAGGCATGGGAAAGGCAAAAAATGGAATGTGATTAAAGATTGACTAGGCAGAGTGATGAAACAAAAGTGGTCCTAGCTACTCCTGGAATCATCAACTGGACCACAGGAGGGAGAAACGAGGGAACTGACGGGAGGTGGCCTGAGTGGCAGTGTGCAGGGCAGATGGAAGGAAAGGGAGGGAGGAGACTAGATGGCACATAGTGAAATGTTCCCAAAAGCAATGATAAGAGACAAGACTGAAGACCGGCCCAAGAGAGAACGGGGCTGACGGAGACCTAGCGGGGTGAACAGACGAGCGCTGAACGTGGACTTGAGGGGAGGTGGGGATGAAGCAGGAAGCGTGGGTAGGAGCCCCGGCTCTTGGGTTTTGCACACCACAGTCAGACAGCTGCAGCTGTGTCCTGTGGCATACGGACACGCTCACCTCACCTGCGGATCTGGAGCATCAGAGAGCAATGGATGAGCTGTACATGCTCCCATTCTGTTGGCATTAGGGCGTGTGAGCTTTCCTGCGGCTGGCACATTCTAGCTACATGATAGACTCTCAATAAGTCCTTGTTCAATGGGGAAGAAAGAAGAATCAAGGATGGCACAGAGGTTTGAACAGAGAGGTTAAGTAAAGACGCACAGCTTGTCAGCTTGTTAGCTTGTCAGCAGGCAAACTGTCTTTCTCTTACGGTTGAACGTGGAAGAAATATTGACATGGTTCCTGGGATGTGGTTCCAACTTGTGCTTTCTTCTGTTTCAGCTGCTATAGTCTACTCCGCAATAATTCAGAGAGGGCCCTCCCATCGTAGTGCTGCCCCAGTGAAGGCTGGCCTATTGGTAGTTGTGAGGGACAACGAAACATCTATTTCTAGAAGTGGCCAAATAATGGGTCTTCTAACCATTGACGTGGAAAGAAGCTTAGAAGTTTTAAACATAGTTTGTGGCTATAAAATTGCCATTCACTGTGGGACAGGGAGAGTAAGAGTGCCTACTGCCTCTGGAGCCGTCCTCCACGGACAGGACGCCCTTACTGAGGCGTCGCATGTGGAGCTCAGAAAGCACAGAGCGGCTTCTGCTGGGAGCTGCCCAGCCCCCCGCCGGCAGCCAGTCCGTGATTGTAACTGCACGCCCAAAGGAGGCGGCGGGTTCCCCAGAACATGCTGGATGATGTTCAGGAGGTGTAGAGGAAAGACTGAAGCCTCAGGAAAGGGAGGAACGTAAAGTACAACCTACGATACAGGCAGCGGCTGTGTGGACTGTCTCCCGACTGAACGATGCCCCGCCAGTCCTCCACGGATGGCGCAAATACCGCGAAACACTCCCGACACCCTTGAAGGCAGACCAGCCTGAAAGTTTAAACAGCTCTGTCTCCTGATCACCTCACACCAAGCCACGTGCACTGGGCTTTGGTTTTTGAATTATATTGTTTCCTAAGTATAAGAAAATAAACAAATAAAAGAGCGGTTTTCCCAGTGGGTTCAAAGGCATTTATCAGAACCTCAGCAGTAAATTTCGTATTCCTCGAAGTGACATCAACTGGCCATCATCCTTCCAAACCAAAGTGTGCTGAGGAGCAGAAGCTGAGCGAGCCCGTGCGGTAAATTCGTGGCCCTGGCCTTCTCTATAATAAGCTTCCTCTTCGTCCATTCATGAAATGTAAATTTAATGGTCTGGACACGCTGGCAGTCTTTCTAAAGTTTTCTTTGCACGGTATTATACCAAGACTCATTTCTTCTAGTCCTGAACTGTAACACCGGCTTCCCAGAGTGAACCGCTCTGATTCTGATCCGGCGCCTGCCGCCTCCTGCTGATCGGCTGTGATCGTCCAACACTGTGGAGGGAAACGCTCCATCAGTCTATCCTATGCCTGTCTCCCTCTTCTTTCCTTGGGGCTTCTTCTCCCTGAGGTTGAGCTACGTGTTTCCATGGTTTATAATTCGAATTATTTTGCCCTGATCCCAATTCAAAGCCTGTGAGGCTGGATGACCTCACCCTCACTCGGGTTAAACAGCACATTTCCTTCCTGCTTGACGCTGGAAACAAGGTCCAACACATCTGGCCTTGGGACACACAGGCCCTTGTAAAAAATGTTTCAAAATAAAAAGCCAGTTTCATGTACCTAGGATACTTCCACTTTGGACAGAAATCTTTTACTAAAAAGATTTTCTTCAGGCTTTCTTATTTAAATTGAAAAATAAAGATCAAGGAAGGATTTTTATTCAATAATTTTGCCTTTGGTAATAAGATTTCAGGCAAATTAAGTGACTGTGTAAAGAAAGGGAATGCACAAGTGGCTAAGAGTCGGTGTCTCTGGGGAAAATAACTGACATGCCAATTAACTAGTTTTCCAACTGGCTATTTCTAAGGACGTTGGAAAACCAATCCACCCAATGACATCCTATTCTAGTCTGCTCCATCCTATTCCATATTGCCACATGAGGTCACCCCAGCCTCCTTCCCCACAGACAAGGTATGATTAGAGAAATGAGTCTTCATGTAGGTTCTGCAGAAGTGAACTTGAAAACAGCCTGAGTTTTCATCCCCCTAGGCTTGCTCAGAAGGGGTCACCACCCCTCTCCTCATATCAAATAGAGATACAAAGCTTCAAAATTATTATTACAAAAGGATTTGGTTTTTCAAGTTCATTTGTTCCGCTGGCAGGCATGTTCTGCTGTGTAAGGACAATAAGGGAGATTTTCCAGAAAGATTAAGTTTGAGAATTTGTACCATTTCAGAATTTTTGTAAAAGAATAGTACTGAAAATAGATTTATTCTTTCCATAGACAATCTGTAAAATTTTCAAGGACACCTTTCTTCTTCTTTTCAGAGAAATTAAATTGCAGCAGAATTACCTTTCAGAAGGACAAAAATTGAGTGGGTTGTCATTTGTCTTGCTTTGATAAAGTCTCCTGGCTTCTCAAAGTGCCCAAGATCCCCCCACCGCTCGGACCCCCATCTCCCTTCTGTCACGTGATCCCCTCACCTTATCTCACAGGGCTTCCGCTTGCAAGGGTCCGCACTCTGCCCAGCCTGTGGGGAAAAACCATCACATCACATCTAGCCAATCAAAAACATCTGGCTTTCTCTGGCTAACCACTAACTACTCATACATATTTATGGCTTAAACTTATTCTTTTTGCCGGGGGTGTGGGGTATGCACCCCTCTGGTAAAAATGTTTGGACCATCTCCAATACATGTATATTTATTTATAAGCTATAAATATATATATTACTCTCTGAATATATTACATATATTTTTAAGTATAGACAAAAATTGAACTTAAAAAGTATTAAAGTAACCATAAATAGAAGTGCTAAGGTTTTCTTTCCTGCACTTCCACTGGGATCTGGGCAGCTGACTTTGCAGTCATCCCCCTGGATGGTGGGTGGCGGATGGCGATTCGAGTCTGGGGGTCATGGAGGTGATGCAGAGGGTGGAGGGGACATGATTCGTGCCTGCAGATTGAAAGGAGGCAAAAGTACTCTAACTGAAACCAGGTTGTGTTACTTGACAGTTTCCAGATTCCTTCTGAGTCATTCTTGATGATCCCAACTCCCACTAGCTCTGTGGTGTCTCGCATCAGAGTGACGAACAGCTGAGCTAACAATAAACCTATGAAGTTATGCCCACTCAGAACTGCTCCCGCAAAACTGAAGGAAGCTGGGAAACTGCGACAGTACTCACCTCTGTCTGCAAGAAACACAGTTCCCCCAGCGCTTTCTGACACAGTGTAGACTGAGGCTATCAGAACACTGGAGGGTCGTCACCGGAAACTGCGGATCCCGTCAGCGAGTGACTGCCCTCCCCGAAGAGGCCGCCCGACCCTGCAGAGAGGAGGGTGGCGCCTGCCAGGGATGCACCCGTCTGCCTGGAGTTAAAGCGTTTGAAGAGATCTATGTTGTTTTCACCAACATTATGAAAAAATTCATTAAAATATCAGTCTGATCTTTTTAACCAAAAAATCCTTACAGAGCGGGCTGGCCCTGAGGCCAAGTGGTTAAGTCCCCGCGTTCCACTTTGGTGGCCCAGGGTTTCACTGGTTCGCATCCTGGGCGCGGATATGGCACCGCTCATCAGGCCATGCTGAGGCGGCATCCCACATGGCACAACCAGAAGGACCTGCAACTAGAATATACAACTGTGTACCCGGGGGCTTGGGAAGAAGAGAGAAAAAAAAAAAAAAAGACTGGCAACAGATGTTAGCTCAGGTGCCAATCTTTAAAAAAGAAAAAAAACCTTACAGAGCTTTATTAGCTAAATGTTGAGGAGTTTGTACTTGGTTAGAAAAAAAATTATCACAGATCTCTGTTGTCTTTATTACCTGCAGTATCACTACTGGCCGGCGGGAGACGGCGGCAGGAAACGCTCAGGCAGGCTCACTTCAGAGAGCCAGGGTGACGCTGCTTGTGGCAGAAAAGGATCAAAGGGAGAGAGCTTTTTCATTTTCCCAGACACTCAGGCAGCCCTCACTCCTCAGGCGCCTCCTGCACTCCTACACTGTGTTAGGCAGTCAGGGTGCAAAGCAGAGAGATGCCCTTCTGTTCTCAACCAACTGACAGGCCAGTGGGAGAGGCGGATAACCCCGCAGCTGGGGCCCTGGGAGAAGCCCCCCTTAGGCAAATACGCAGGGTGCCACAATGTCCAGAGTGTGGCCTGGAACTGCCCGTGCCCCTGGGTGGTCCTCACTCTTGCTGCCCAGAATTGAATTCTAAAAAATATAATAAAGGTGTGAAAGAAGACAATAATAAATAATAAACACTTAACGAGCGAGTGCTGTGTGCCACATACTCTGCTACAAATCTAATGAATCCAGTTTCATGTCAGGAACATAGCGAGGGAGTGTACGAGGGAGGCCTGAGCGCCGGCGTCTGGAGTCCTGTCCCAGCTGCAGGGTGTGCTGGCTGCCCGCAGCAGGAGATGTTAGCTCGCCTTTCTAAACGGCGGTTTCCCACGTGTTCAGGAGGAGAGTAACGGCCTTTGTCTCAGAGGTAAATGCCACAGTTACGAGGCGGGAACTACATGACCTAGGTGAGGCATTTAGGGCTGTGCCTGACACAGCAGATGTTCAGGAAGCGTTAACTATTATAGATCTGTTAATCCTGATGACTCATGAACTCGCTGTTATTGTTACCTCCATTTTACAGCTGAGGGAAGTAAGGCCCAGAGAGGTTTAGTAACTTGCGATGTTACTACCACGGTGTGGAAACCAGGCTGCCGGGAGACTGGCGAGCAGACACTGGCCCAGGGAAGAGAGCATAAATGTGGAAAACCTGGTGATCCAGGGAGAAGGGAGGCGAGGATGCCTGCAGAGAATGACAACCACACCTATTTCAGAAAGAGAAGGTCAAAATTATAGAGTGTCAAAAAGAAGTAGATTGGAGATATTTTTCATTATGGAGATGTTAATAGATTATGTAAGTACATGATTTACATGAGTAGACAAGAGGCATTATCCTGGAATTTCAGAATTATAAGTGGATTTAGCTTTTCTTCACAAATCAATTACTGGAGAGAGGAGATGAGAAGAGACTTAAGAGTTGTACGTATACATATGTCAGCAGTGCAGCTGGGAGAGGCCGAAGGAAAGTTGCAAGATGTTAGGATTAAAAAGTTAATACACAGTATATAATGATGTTTCATTTTGTTTTTCCCACTCGTTCCATCTTTTGTTGCTATTTGACATTTAATTGTAAAGAGTCTATTACATACTACTTTGCTTTGTCATATCAAAACAAACATTTTTCTTTTTTGTTTATAAAACATTGGTCCCTAGAATTGATTCCCATGCAGTCTTATAGCTCAATTGTCTATACTCATATGCTATTCCCTAAGTTACAATTCCAACTCAGTACTGGTGATGGTGCCCAGGAAAAGAACATAATCCAAGAGGACCAAGCAACTAGTAACCCCTTTTACAAGCTGCCACTAACAGGACAAGACTATCCACCCGTGTCTATTAGAGTTACTCCTGAAATGGGTACCACCTTCTCTGCTCCAGGCTCCTCCCCATCACGGCTAGATGGTGTGCTGTGCTAAGCTCCTGCTTACTGTTTCATTCCTACTAGTTAATTTATCAAACAGGAAAAAAAAGAAAAGTATCTAATGAAATACCAAATGTTAGTAGTTTTCTGTTTTGAATGACAGAAATAGCAACACTGAATCATTTCTTCTCTTCATGTATTTACTAACTCACATTTCCTACTAAGCCTCAAGCGTGAGAAACACGAAGGTCTGACGAACAACGCTGAAGTTTGATACTGTGTGGCTCATGACTGTTTCTCTAACAAAGCAGATTTTAGGCACTGTTTTAATTCCATTCATGACCACTCAAGATAAGGAGCTTTCCCATATGCCTAGAATGCTTGCTTTTCTCACTCAGAAGAATTTTAAACCTGAGAGAGGTTTTGAAAACAAGTGAGTAGCTTCCAAGGCCCCCACGGCATAACCACGAATGAGTGATAAAAAAGTGAAATCCTACCCAGATTTTTGCCATACAGGTGAAATAGAATCCATCTTTCTTGGACCTGTAATTGCAACAGCTCAAACTTTGCTAATAGTGTTTGCCAGATTTCAAAGGCGGTCAGGAAAAATTTTACTTACTTACATTGTAAGAAATATATGTATCATTTATTCTGATGAATATTGTAAATAATATCACTAAACATAACAATTAGTTGAACCAAAAGAGCATGCAGGCTAATTGGAAGATAAGCTAGTGAATATCTTTTCTATTTGTATTAAGAATATGTTTATATAAATTATTTGTTTTTGATGTTGAGTAGTATGAGTTCATTACATATTTTGGATATTAACCTCTTATCAGATATATGGTTTGCAAATATTTTCTTCCATTCCATAGGTTGCCTTTTCATTTTGTTGATGCTTTCCTTTGCTGTACAGAAGCTTTTAATCTGATGTTGTCCCATTTGTTTATTTTTGTTTTTATTGCCTGTGCTTCTGATGTCATATCCAAAAAAATCATTGCCGAGATCAATGTAAGGAGATTTTCCCCTATGTTTTCTTCTAGGAGTTTTATGGTTTCAGGTCTTATATTTAAGACTTTAATCTATTTCAAGTTAATTTTTTTTTTTAAAAAAGTTAATTTTTGTAAATGGTCAAAGATAGGACTCCAGTTTCATTCTTTTGCACGTGGGTATTCATTTTTCCCTACACCATTATTGAAAACAAATAATTCAATTTAAAAATGAGCAAAGGACCTTAAAAAAAGTTTTCCAAAGAAAATATATAAATGGCCAAGAGGGACATGAAAAGGTGCTCAACATCACTAATCATCAAGGAAGTGCAAATAAAAACCACAATGAGATATCACCTCATCCTCTTTAGGTGGCTGTCATCAAAAAAACAAGAGATAATAATGTTGATGAGGATGTGGAGAAAAGGGAACCCTTGTATACTGTCGGTGGAACTGTAAACTGGTACAGCCGTCATGGAAAACGGTATAGAACTACCCTATGAACCAGAGATCCCACTTCTGGGTACGTAACTGAAGGAAATGAAATCAGTAACTTGAAGAGAGAGCCGAACTCCCGTCTTCATCACAGTGTTGTTCACAATAGCCAAGACATGGAAACAACCTAAGTGCCTGTCAATAGATGAATGGATAAAGGAAATGTGGTAGATATGTATATATATAATAGAATAGCATTCAGCCATAAAAAAGAAGGAAAGAGCCAGCTCTGGTGGCCTAATGGTTAAGTTTGGCACTCTCCACTTCAGCGGCCCAGGTTCAGTTCCCAGGGGCAGACCTACACCACTCCTCTGTCAGTGGCCATGCTGTAATGGCAGCTCACATGCAAAAAGAGGAAGATTGGCAACAGATGTTAGCTCAGGGCGAATCTTCCTCAGCAGAAAAAAAAAGAAAGAAAAACCTGCCATTTGTGACAACATGGATGAATGTGGAGGGCACTATGCTAAGAGAAATAAGCCAGACAAAGACAAATACTGTAAGGTGTCATTTATACATGGAATCTAAAAAAAAAAAAGTGTAACTCATAGAAACAGAATAGAATGGTGGTTGCCCTGGGCTGGGGAGTGGGGGCTACGGGAGGATGCTGGTCAAAAGGAACAACCTTTCGTGCTGAGATGAGTCGGTTCCAGGACCTAATGCACAGCATGGTGACTGTAGTTAATGGTACTGTACTGGGTACTTGAAAGTTGCTGAGAGTACATGTGTGTTCTCACCGCACACACAGAAAGTGGTAACTATGTGAGGTGATGGGTGTGTTAATTAGCTTGATTGTGGTGATCATTTCACAGAGTATACATGTATCAAATCATCACGTGGTACACCTTAAATATATATAATTTTATTTGTCAACTATAATTCGGTAAAGCTGGGGGAGGGCAGGGAATGTATTTATATAGTCTTCACATCTGAAAAAAATAAATAAAGGTAAGATCATCTGAAGTCCTTTTGGCCGGCCTCCAGCTCAAAGAACCCTGAGCAGAGATGAGGATGTTCGCTCAAAGTGTGCTCACTGCGGTCTGTGCTGCACGCTGGCTGCTCGGGGAGAAAATGCTGGGTAGCGTATAGTGTTCTTATGCCCATTGTGGTTACTACCCCCCTGAAGGCAGGAACTGAAGCTCTGGGAAAATCACAAGAATATCATGGAGAGAATGACATTGAACGCCGCCTCCACAGCACTTCACCTGACAACTCTCAGGTGCAGGTCATGCTGTTTCTGCTCCTTGTTCTCTCTCTCTCTCAACTTTTCTTGGAGGAAGAAAGGGAGAGAAATTAGTTTGCTGCCCCTAAAGCGCCAAGTGACGTTCTCACCATCGTAGGTGTTTGCTCAGCTTCATATGCAGTAACATCGGCCTGTTCTGTAATGCTGCCGGGAGGTTAGAAAGGAAAAGGTACTTTAAATTCTTTGGGGGACAAGAAGGACTTAAGGAAGAAAATAGCCAAGTGACCCTAAGAAGTGTTTACAGAGTGCCTGTCAATAAGCACTTTAGACACGTGATTTAATCAAGTTCTCATGGCCTCGCCTCACCTGCTGTCGCCACCCGTCTTGGGGGAGCAGGGCAGGGACAAAGGCGGGTCTTCACCAGGGCTGAGTCTGGAACAGGTCATTACTGCAAACTTTCCGGCCGGCATCTCTTCCCACATGCTCGTTCCTGGCAGGCGCTTCTCTCCCCAGCTCCTCCTCTTTGGCTGTCCCTTCATGTAGCTTCATCTCTGCCCCCACTTCAACCTTCTCTTGAGCTACTGCAATTCTCCAGGAATGCACAGAAACGGGTAACACAGGGGCAAGAACGATGACAGTGACGAGACAGCTGCTGTCTGGGGAGCAAGATGGTGGGATGTGGAGAGAGAGGGGTGTCACATAGGACACTGCAAAGAATGCAAAATCTGATTTTTGCATAGAAGCCAAGACTTGAATTTGCTATAGTCTGCAGGAGCTTAAGGCTCCTGTGTGTATTTACAAGGTGACCATTATGTTTACCATGTACATAATCTGCATAAATGCCACTTAGGAAGTAGTGCCATTTTGCTGGGGCATCACCAAAAGCACAGCCTGACTCCAAGCTGTGAGGCAGGCATTGATTTGGGAAGTGATCCCAGGGAGTAGAAGTGAGGGACAGGAGTTGAAAATGGGAAGGAGGAAAGCCCATACAAGATGCCTATAGGGCCTCACCCAGCAGAATTTTTTCTTTTTTCCTTTCCTCCTTTTTTTTTTTCTTGAGGAAGATTGGCCCTGAGCTAACATCTGTGCCAATCTTCCTGTATTTTTTGCGGGACACTGCCACAGCATGGTGTAATGAGTGGTATGTAGGTCCATGCCCGGGATTCCAACCAGCGAACCCTGGGCC
This sequence comes from Equus przewalskii, assembly GCF_037783145.1. Classification (NCBI taxonomy): domain Eukaryota; kingdom Metazoa; phylum Chordata; class Mammalia; order Perissodactyla; family Equidae; genus Equus; species Equus przewalskii. The sequence continues at coordinate 33,320,404 of NC_091837.1, read as the reverse complement.
ACCAAAGCAGAGTGTGCAAACTTAAACACTATGCTGCCAGGCCAGCCCCTGATCAGAATTTTTGAGGAGCCACATGAGATATCTGCCCAGAGGACAAACGAGGAAGTAATGACCCTCGGTTCCTGTCCCCCACTGCTCAAAGTTGGCCCTATGGACGTTAACTCCCCTACACTGCCCAGCAGGTCCCATAGGCATCCACAGAGAAACGCCAAGGCAGGAAGCAGGAGGCGTAGACAGCAGGCCCGAGGCAAGGAGCTGGCAGGTTCCACCCTCCAAGCTGGCCAGGGCCTTGCGGAGCAGGTCACCCCGGCTGCGGTGCAGCGGGAGGGAGTGTGGGGCCCAGAGGACCTGCAGGCACACAAGGAGTGACCCACGGGGCGGGAGAGACGGCTGTCACAGTGCAGGAGTCACAGGTGGCGCGAGAGAGGCAGAGCATGCGTGTTCCTAATTAGGCTCAGACCTAAAATTGCTGAGAGTGATGGCCCTACTGTTCCTGGAGCTGGGTTCTCTGAAACGCCTTTCACGTTCAAAAAAATATACACAATGTTCGTAGGTATTTTCTGGGATGTGTGAAATTTTGACTAAGATTTCGGAGGTATACGTGGCATTGAGACGGCCTCTCCAACATTCCGGCCACCCTCACGCACGGTGTGGGATGTGGCCTGAGGGGAGACTGACCCCAGCCCCCTCCTCAGAGGTGGGGACCTTGATTATGTTAACTCGATCAAAATCATTCCAGGCTCCTTTTCACAAAGATTGGTTCGAGGAATTCAGGCTGAAGCCAGTCAGCACGTGGCACCCCACTGTGTTTGACCTAGTTTGCACTAGTGGTTCCAGAAAACCCCGCCCCAGGATGTTGAGATGTGCACGGATACGAGCCCTCGACTGCTGTACCATCCTGCCCCGAGTGAAGCTGGCCTAGGGCCAGGCTGGAGGAGGGGCGGCTGGACACACAGCCCTGGAGGACGCCGACCTTGAAGGTTCCCGTCTTGGACTTCCAATGGAGTGAATATTTTTCCTTGTCATTTGAGCCATTTTAAGTCAGATTTGCCGTCAAAAGAATCTTAAGAGACACTCGGATGGTCTGAGCCTTCCCAACTTTTAATCAATAATTTAACCCCACGGGAAACTTGTCATTCCAGAGGAGGAACACTGCCCCTCTCTCAGGCGAGGGCAGACTCCTCCTTCAGGACAAGTAGTGATCTGCTCGCAGCTGCGCTGGTTTCCTCAGTGGGGCCCATCCAGAACTCTTTCAAATCATCATTTTTTCTTCTGAAGCAGTTTGACCAAGTAAGCTGAAATTTGCCTTAAAAATATAATTCACCCATGACCTGTACAGTTAGACTGAGTTGATAGGAAAGAATTTAGGGCATTTTCCAAGGCCGAGGCGAGGAAAGCGGGGGAGGGCCTGGAATCCAGAATTTTTTTTAAAAAGTCCAGCTCATGTCATACAAGGAATGTCAAATCGACTCATTGCAGAAATTCTCATCACGTTAATATATCATACCCCTAAGGGTTCAGTTTCTTGACCCTATTTTGTATAGTTTCTTAGAGACTCTGTCCTTAACTTGGGAGGTATTCTCTAGAATAGTCTCAGTGGGTGGTGGAGAGAAAATGAAGTAAAACTTCCTAGCTAGATCCCTGGGGAGCTGGGGACAGGCACGGCTTCTCTGCTTCAGAGGATCGTGTGGTTGAAACCCTTCCGTGTCCCTGAGCATGATTCGTTCTCTGTAGCCTTTGCAGCAGACCCATTAAGGAGGGAGCCAGGACCTGTCCAGGTGACAGACGTGAGGACTACAAACCTATTGCACGTTTAAATGACCACGTCAAGAAAAGTTCCAACCTGCCCAACATTCAGGCAAGGTTGTTGTCTGGCATTCCTGCTGCTGCCGGCTGGGCTTAGTGAAATATGACATTTGACTTTGCATCTCTGTACAATGATTTGCTGGGTAATTCAAGGCACTTTTGTCTTCTGACTCAGAAAAGCTGATGAATCAGGAGGCATTGCTGCCAGTTTTCTGAAATTCACAAAAGAGGGCTTATAAATATTGACTTAGAATCAATTCATATTTAATAAATCTTATCCAAATTAAACCCAATTTATTTTGAGGGCTTAAAATCTCTTTCAAATTATAGTTGCTGAATCTAATTCTCTTATGGACTGTTGCATGAATATATTTTGGCCATCACAAATACATAGTTTGTTATTTAAAAAGATCCTAAACTTTTTAGATGTGACACCAAAGGCATAATCCATGAAAGAAATGATGTCGAACTTCACTAACATTTAAAACGTCTGCTCTGTGAAAGACACTGTCAAGAGCATGAGAACACAAGCCACAGACTGAGAGAAAATATTTGCAGAAGACAGGTCAGATAAAGAATTATCCAAAGTACTCATAAAACTCAACAATAAGAAAATGAACAACTCAAGTGGAAAATGGGCAAGATCTGAACAGAAACCTCCCCAAAGAAAATACGTAGATGGCAATAAGGGTAGAAAGGGATGCTCCACATCACTTGTCAACAGGGAAATGCAGATTAAGACAAAGATAAGACACCACTACGTGCCTATTACAACGGCTGCAATCCGGAGCACTGACGCCACCAAATGTTGATGAGGATACGGAGCAACAGGAGCTCTCGTTCACTGCTGTGGGAATGCAAAATGGTGCAGCAAAGGCAAAGCCACGGAGACAGTAGAAAGATCGGTGGTTGCCAGAGGTAACGGGGGTGGGGAGGGAGGAACAGGTGGAGCATAGTGGGTTTTTAGGACAGTGAAACTGTTCTGTACGATACTATAATGATGGATACAAGTCATTATACATTTGTCAAAACCCATAGAAGGTACAACCCTAAGAGTGAACACTAATGTAAATTCTGCACTTCAGTTGATAATGATGTGTCAGTGCAGCTTCATCGATTGTAACAAATGCACCACTCTGGTGCAGAATGGGGGAGGCTGTGCACGTGTGGAGGGAGGGGGTAGATGAGAAATCTCTGTACCTTCTGCTCAACTTTCTGTGAACCTAAAACTGCTCTAAAAAATAAAGTCTGTTTAAAAGCAAAAAAAAAAAAAAGATGCTAAGTTTCCAGCAAGTGTATAAGTCACTAACACTCTCCCACATAGTCATTTTACTTTTTTCAGGGACTAAGGAAAAAGGATAGATTACCAATGATTCGATCATACAGTAAGGATTTTAAAGTTTTCGTTTTCAATGGAATCAGTGGAATTATTATGGCAAAACAGCTTAAGTAATAATTCATAAGATATTTTAAGGTGTCCAACAAACACTTTGAAGAACATATTTTTCTCCTGCATCTTGTGGGTGTAGGAGAGCCCGTGCTGGATGCGAGTCAGCACCAAGCCCAGCCTGCACCCCGAATCGTGGGTGACTAGGGCGAGTGAGTCAGTTTCTCTGAGCCTTTCTTTCCTTTGGGACTAGAGATAATAATACCCTTAAGATTGTTGAAGGACTGAAATGAGATAATAGTAAATATTAATTTCCTTTCCCACTTTTCATCTCTTAGAAACCCTTCAAGGGAAAGAAAATCAAGGTTTCATGATTTTTAAGGTTTCTGGCTCTTCATACCGGGCCTTACATCACGGTACCAGGCAAGTGGTGATCCACAGAGGATTGCTGCGGAACTATAAAGAAGCAGCTGGGACAGCTCGATTTTGAGATGTTTTCTAAGACACTCAGGTGGCTGCATAAATTAGGTATGTGCAGACTGAAGCTTGGGTTTTGCAAACAAGCATGCTAGAGACTAAACAGGACATGGAAGGTTTCCCTTTCTTAGTCTTGAATACATTTCTTTTAAACTTTGCCGTTACAAAACAAAAAGTCACAAACCAACTATATAGCAAAATTTGAAAAAAATTATTTCTAATGCAAAAGGCCAGACATGCCTTGGAACAATGATCTGGTATCTTACTGGCATCCTCTCTTCTACTTCCTTTCCTCTTTTCAGACACAGCTCAGGCTCTTGGTTTTGCTCAGCTTGACTTTCACCTTGGGTGTTTTCGTGACATTTTCTGGGAACTGCATGAAACAAGCATGTCAGCAGAGGATTCAAAGCCTTCTTCTAAGGTAAAAGAGTTAAAATAGTCATAATCAGTGACCTTTCAGGAGATTGTGACCCTCAGTACAAACGACAATGTGCCGAGTAGTTAAGACTGCAGCCCCTGCCGTCGGGTGCAAAGGCTCTAGTGGTCTTGGGTGAGTTACCCAAACACTCGAGGAAACAGAGATAATAATATCGCCTAATTCACCATATTGTTACAGGAACCACGCAAGGAAATGTACCTGAAATGCCTAATTACAATGGCTAGAATATGGAAAGTCCTCAATACGTGTCAGTCGGTGGCGTGTACAGACTATACACAGATGGAGGTACCGCCTGTCTCTCTGGGGGCCTTGGGTGGATTTGCTACATTCAGGCTGGGATTGCAGCTATAGGAAATTCCAAGCAGAGTTCTTTGATACCTGATTGCTCTTGGAGTCAATACTCAAGACAGACAGATATTTCAGAAGCTTGTTAGAGAAATATTCCTTCTGGCTGTTCTGGGCTGTGCTCAGGGATCATTTGGGAGTCTCAGAACTGGACAGAATCACCCTAAAGCAAGAAGATGAAGAACAATAATATAGGGTGACATGGAGGAGAAAGGCTGTGGGCTTCTTCCCTGTGGCTGAAACAAGTCAGTTTGGCAGTCATGAATCAGATTTTAACAAGTGTTGGAGTCCACCAGATTTTGATGTCTTTACAACACACAATAATAGTGAACTTTGGAGAGGAATATCCTCAGTTACGGGAAGGAACCTGGTTCTTCCACTTCCAATGGGCCTTTCCTTCAATGCTGCCGTTCAGAAACAAGAGAGATCCCAAATAAGCTAAGACTGAATCACATGAGAAGATCTGGACAGATGCCTCTCTATGAAGCAGGTTAGCACAAGTTCCACTGTTGCAGCTGTGTGGGCAGAAGAAGCCACTGAAGTACAGTTGCTGTTTTCCACTCTGGCCACATAGGGCCACAGCGATGCCCTGTAATATCAACACTTCACTCTTCCTGTGGTTTAATGGAAAGGCTACTTTCATGTCCTTTCTCAATGTATTGTGAAACCTCAGGTTTCTTTACTTCTACCAGAGATACCAAATGTGGGTAAATCAGTCTGTAAAGGCTGGCATTGCCCTCAGCGTCACCGTGGGGACCTGATAGATGGTGTTAGGGGAGCATTTAGACTTGAGCGATCAAGGAAAAGTACTGTTAGGTCACTCACCTTTGGATGGCTTTTCTGCGTCTAAAGAAGATCAAATTTTGACACTCCAATTCGATGAACTATCCAATCCATATAGCAGCCATGTCACATGACAAAATTGTCTTCACGAAATGAAGAAGTTTAGTGAGCTATAGGTATTCTGAATGGGAGCATTGTCACTGGCTCTTAGTTAATATCAGCCCTGATATCGGTTCCCCTACAGTGAACCCAGCATATATGGGTTAAAACTAAAGGCACACATTCCCAGTTCCCTGGGTCTTTAGTTACACTCATGTAAGTGTTTGTTTCTTTAACCTCTGACTCCCTGAGCTTTATAACCAAATAGAAGTTACAAATTGTTAAAGTCCAGATGACCTCACGCTGGGCTCCCACTAAAGTTATGGCTAATCCCAGGACCTTGAAGTTCTTTCACAGAGAAACTAATGTCCAGAGAATATCAAGAAACCGAAGCTTCCCAGGCCCAACTCCTCGGCTTCCTGACGTCAGAGTCTATCTTCCACCACGGAGATAAACAGCCAAGGATGCTCATCTGAGAAATCCTTTAGTCTCCTCTGTTGGAAGCAACCCCAGACACAGGCCGATGGGAAAATGCGGACCAAGAAGGCCACGGCCCCCTCCCCTACCTAAAACCCCAAATAAAAACCCCCACCTGTTTCTTAACGGGGAGCGAGCAACTTATGGGGCACTAGTCCTTTGCTTTGCTCCCTCTGCCTGGCAAAGTAAACCTTCCTTTTTCCCCCAAGACTCTGTTCTCGTTATTTGGATTGGCATCGGGACCAGAGACTGAGATTTCAGTAACAGCATGGTGATAAAGGAAACGCTCTGACCTGAGTGCTGGGCGAGCCAGGATTTAATTTCATCTGTGCCACTTAACAGTTTTAGACCCCTTTCCTACTCATATCAAATCCATCTCTCTGGTTCATAGTTTATTCATTTGTAAAATTAAGAGTAGAATAAACTGAGTTCTAGAATTACATGATTTTTGTGGACTCTCGATAAACATCTTTTCTGATTGACATCTAGATTTGGGAATGCTTTTTGTGCTTATTGAAATCCATAATCCAAGCAATAAAAATAATAAGGAAAAGGACCTTGCTAAGACAGAAGTGATCTGTTTTCATTTCCTTTTTAATATTTGCAACTGATTGGGGCAGAAAGTTCTGCGTATTTTTGTGTAGGCATACATCTAGTAATGAGTTTGAGATGAAAAATCAATCTCTTTCAAGAACACTCTCCCTTATAACATTTTGCGTACATTTATACCATCTTTCACTGTAAATTCAACTTTGAAGAAACACTGTGCCCTCAGTCAAGGACGAGCAAATCCAGCATGAGTCATAACTGACTTAGTTCACCCACGCGAAGGAAGCCCACACATCTTTCTCCTCCTTATTGCCCTATATTGTTTTTAATCTTTTTGATTTAGGGAGAGTCTGCCCAGCTTTTAAGACTCCCAAGTGATTCCTGAGCACAGCCCAGAGCAGTCAAAAAAAGTCCTTCTCCAACAAACTTCTGAAGTATCTGTCTGTCAGAGATATTGACTCCAAGAGCAATCGGGTTTGAAAAAACTCTGCATGGAATGTGCTACAGCTGCAATCCAAGCCTGATTATAATAAATCATCCTAGGCACCGAGACAGGCAGGCAATACCTCCATCTTTGCATAGTCATAGACTGACACCTCTTCATCTTCTAGCCATTGTATTAGGCATTTCATGTACATTTCCCTGCTTAGGAGATCTTTGGAATCTTAGGTCTCATTAAGAGCCCTTGATCATTAACACACACAAACACACACACAGAAACATACACTAGACTTTACATCTGAGTTAGCAGGCTGACCTCAAGATAACCCCGTCTCACATTTTTACCACCTAATTTTCAGTTGGTTAAATTTTTGCCTCTGTTCCCTCTGCTAGGAAATTATTGAGGAATGATGATGATTTTAGAGAATAATAAAAAGCCCTGTATACCTCTAATTTCAAAAATATTGAAGCTTTTTACTCCGTTAGAGAAGGTGATTTCCTAACAATGTATTTACAAAATTTCTTTTTGGTGTCACTTTAAGTATTTCTGTGGATGGAACTTCTGCTGCTCCTCTGTAGAACCTCGCTCAATTTGTGATCTCACTTTTGGCCTGATTTTTGGAGGGTAAGATGCCAGAGACATGAAGCAATCTATTAGTTGGTTAGCGTGCAATACAACTCTGTTGATTGTACACAGCTTTTAATAAGCTGTACAAGCATTTAAACCAAGCACTCCTTTATGTTTGTAATAACAATATTTATTATCTCTGGGACTTCTTTCTCAATTTAAAGGTTGTTGCCTTGTGTGGGAGATTTGCTGTAACCAAGTTAAATTTTCAGCCCACTCTGGAGCGTTTTGGTTGCCTTGTGTGTTTACACAACTGAGTTGAGTATCGGACTTTGCATAACATTCTCTTGATTAAAAATAACTGGTTCAACTGGTTGTATCACAAGGATGAAATTGTAAACACAATGCATTTATTCATGAGAAATGTGCATTTTTCATGTAAAACTTTAAAAAAGTAAAGCTTTAAAATGTTTTAATTTAGTGCAGATTCTACTTTTATTCGGTTAAGAAATAGTCTCCCCAGGGGCCAGCCAGGTGGCGTAGTGGTTAAGTTTGTGCACTCCGCTTTGGTGGCCTGGGGTTCGAAGGTTTGGATCCCAGGCGTGGACCTAGCACTGCTTCTCAAGGCAGACTGAGGCGGCGTCCCACATAAAATAGAGGAAGATGGGCACAGATGTGAACTCAGCAACAATCTTCCTCAAGCAAAAACATGAAGATTGGCAACAGGTGTTAGCTCAGGGCCAAATTTCCTCATCAGAAAAAAAAAAAAAAAGAAAGAAAATAAATAGTCTTGCCTTCAGCACAGTTTGAAAATTAAATCTCTCCCTCATCCCCCAGGATAAAAACCTGATTTGCTTATCAAATGAGACAAAACTTATTTGGTGAGGGACCTGATTCCATCACTTAGTTTTGGAATCAGAAACTATCAACAACCATGCGAGTGCCTCAAAACTCAGGAAAGTCATGATCCAGATGTGGTTTGTACAACCTTGAGCAGACAGGAATAAAGCTGATGACATCATTTGACAAAAGGTTGGATTCTGTAAGATTAATGACATAATGTGGGCCTTCGTTCTGTTCTTGCTCTCACCAGGTCATTGTTCTCAACTCAGAAGTGAGGAGGTTGTTTCAGCGCATTCATTATCGCTTTCTCCTCCAAATCCGTTCTTGAGAGGTTGCTCAAAACCCCAACTTTTCCATTCCAACAAGGCTTATCATCTTTTTGCCTCTCTCTATAGGAAAAGAGGTCAATATATTTTTTCTGGGCTCATTAAATGCTGTGACTTGCAAATGGTTCCCACTGTTCCATTTACATAATCTATGGAACATTCACAGCATTTCTATCTCAAGGGAAAACAAAAATTCAATTATAATAAAATTTCCATCGGGGCATTCTATGATAAGTTAAGGATTTTCCTATTGCTTTTTACTTATTAGTAGAACAATGTGTCGGAAAAAGCAATTCAGTGAACATACAACAAAATTGTCACAACTGTAATGCTTAATAAATACAATTTCTTATCCTTTAATGTAATTATCAAAATTTGGATTAACTATATTATTTTGATGAGCTTATACGTGATATTTTAAATGACTTACCTAAACCTATAGATACCAAAAATTGTAACTTAAAGCACACAATATGTTTGGAAGCACATTTTCTTACCTTTTGTTTCATATCATGATTTACAAAAGATCTACTTTAGGTCTGTTCCTCAGGAAAGATTTTCTACAATCGCATGCTGAGATTGTGTGCTGAACATTTATTAAGAAGAAGAACCTCAAAGGTTTGGGCAGAGGAAGGAGTTGAACATGAAGTTAGTGTAAAATTAAGGCAGAAAATTTTAGTCCTCCAGAGCTAAGATCAGAGCTGTTCTACCTTGAAGCAGAAGCACCAGAACATTCTATGCTCCCTCCCCTGCCCCCACCTCCACCAGCCCGTTCCATAGGTCCACAGAAGCTTTAGGTAGAGCAGCAATCTTCATCCTGACAATTCATGGAGAGACTCAGAAGAGGGTCTGTAGCTGCTAATACTTCCAGCAGGAGGAAATGAGTATCTCAGTTCTGAAGGTGAGATCTGGGTGGAGCAGCCCAGTATCCATTACAAAATCCAAAAGAAAACAGCTAGTTAGACAAATGCTTTGGGCAGTAAGCCCAGGGGGCTCACTGATCTGCATTAAATCTTTCTCTGCTTCCTTCTGGAAGCCATGAGATCATCTCCATAGAGTCCATCAGCTGTTTCCCTTCCCCTTTCTAACCTGGCTTCTTTCTACTATCATGAAACAGTAGGTATGAGCGCACGCTTTGGGTTGAGGCAGACGTGAGTTTAAATCCCACCTCTGCCCTTTACAGGCTGTTTCTGGCTTCTCTGAACCTACGTTTACCTGTCCATATAATGGAGGTAGTCGTACCTGCCAAGAACTGTGAAGAGGCCTATATTTTACCCTACTTTTGAGCTAAGTTAGCCTGCCACCATTCATGGGTGCTGGTAGAAGACATGAGATTCCTGGGACAGAGACAAAAGACAGCTTATTTTTCACAGCAATACATTAGCTGGAGCATCAGCCTTTGCTTTTGGTTCTCCAAGCCCTGGTTCCCACAAGACAGTGCAGGAATCTAGACGATACCCGTAGATGCAGCAGGTTGTGATACAGCAGTGGAACCTTGGGCATAAGGAACTCTTATGTTAGGCACTAGGCAAGCCTGCCCTGTGCTCTGAATAGAGACATTATCTCTGTCTTACAAGACTGTTGTCTATATAAACATCCTTGAAAACATAGTCTGGAACAAAGTGCTTTTGCTAGAAAGACATGCAGAAATTTCAGACACCCATGAAGAATTGTCACCTAGCAGTAGCCAACTCATTAGCTGACAGAGAGAGAGAGCAATACGCCACAGTAGGTAAGGGCATGAGGTCTAAGTTAGATTGCTTGAGTTTAAATACTGGTGCTAACACTTAAAAGAATATGACTTGAGTCAGGTTCCTTAACCTCTGTAAGCCTCAGTTTACTCATCTGTAAAATGGAAATAATAATGGTTCCTATGTCTTAGGGTTGTTGTAGGGATAAATTGAGATAAGTCACATAAAATGGCTGACACGTGATAAACAGATGATCAATAATATTGTTATTATAGTAGCCCAGACACCGACCAACTGCCTAGTTATTTTTCTCAAGCAGTACCAGAAATAGGAAAAAAAGTTGTCCTCAAGTTTTTAGCCAAGAGAAGTGATTGATCATTCCTAATGTTCTCTGCAGGCTCTCCTTCATCTTGCCCGTCTCAGTTACTTTTCCTGCACCACCCAGCCGTGTACTCTCACTCAGGTTTGGCCTGAGGAAAGTAGACAGCCATTCACCCTCGACATACTGTGACTTGAGCACCTCCACAAGTCTTGATGACCGGGAGTGCTCCTCCTGACAACCAGCCACTTGGGCCTGTCTAACTCTCTTGCCTAATCTTCTTTTAATTCCCCAGCTGCAGTGGCGAAGCTGACATAATTCCCATCTATGGGCTCAGCCCCACCGCAGCAACTTGAGCTAGTCCTACCCTTGCAAAGGAGGGAGAGAGAAATCTCCATGAAAGTTGTCCAGAGACTCAGAATCACCAACTTTATAAGCAGTCTCACTCTGTGTTCCCATGAAGAAATGATCCTCTGGGCCTCATCTGTAACATGGGGCATACAAGGGCTAAATGCCCTGGGGTATGTACCAGGGTTCCTGCCAGCCCTCAGGTACCACAACCTCAACCTTCACCAAAAGGGGAGATGTCCCTGGGAAGGAGATTGGTCTGAGGTGGCAGAGTGCACAAAAAGAAGAAATGTGTGAAGGGAAACCAGGACAGTCAAACCCACTGGGCTGTAACTCCTTTATCTTCCCCACCACCAAACATAGAAACCCAACCACGTCCTGCTCCTGTCCAGTTACTACGCCCCTCCTCCTACCCACGGCCAAGCCCCGCAGAAGTGTCTGGCATTCCATCCCTCTCAGTCTCTCGAGTGAGGCCCTCTCCTTCACCTTTAGCCTCTTTCTCTTCTGGACCATTCCATTCAAACGTACGCAGGTCCACACTTCAGCAGCAGCAGCAGCAGCAGGGAGCTTACTAGAGAGGCAGAACCCTGGGCCCCACTCCAGATCTCTGAATCAGAATCTGCCTTTTAACAGGATCCTTGAGTGATTTAAAAGCACATTCAGTACACTGGTTCTCCAACTTGCCTGCACACTGGATTTGCCTGCGTAGTTTTAAAAAATACAGATACCTGGGCCCCATCTGCACAGGCTCTGATTTAATTGTAATTGAGGTAGGCCTGGGCATCAGGATTTTCATATTCTCCCCATGTGGTTCTAATTTACAGAGAAGGTTAAGAACTACTGCTCTAGTATCTCTTATCTTTAAAAAAGAAAAGCAAAGAAAAGGCTCTACCTGAAACTACATACATCTTCCTCCAGCTATTTATTTTTCTATTTGCTGTTTGTCTGTTGCTTTGCGTCATAGGCAATAGACACTTTCCTCACTAACTTATCTCAAATTTACTCTACAAACCCACTCCAGTCTGACTTCCCTTCCACCAGACCCCCAAAATCGCCTGTGCTAAACCACCACTGAACTCCATTTGGCTAAAAGGGCACCCTGAGTTCAATTCCTTCCTAGTTTTCTTATTCTGCCACCTACACAGTGACTCCTTCTCTCTCTAGTTTCCTCTTTGAACCAGGCTTCTCTTCTCACTTGTCTTCCAACCACGTACCTGACATCTCCACTAGGATGTCATATGGGCATGTCAAACTCAGCATGTTTTTCCCACCAGAATTTGGCTCACCTCTTGTCTTCTAACTGGTTATTCACATCAGAAATCCAGGGACACTTTTCAACATCTCCATCTATCAATCTATCGCCAAATCTAATAGATTTGACCACCAAAAGTTGTCCCAAATTTGTCCACCTCTTTCTCTCATCTCCACTGGTATCAGTTCAACCCCGCCACCCTCTCTAATGGTATCTCTGCACTCGCTTTCACACTGACCTCCCCGCTTAGTCCCCTGCCCCCTTCAGTCCATCGTAACCATTATCCAGATCACTTCATCACCCGCTGCTTAAAGCCCTTCAAGGCTTATCATTGTACTCAAAGAAAACGGGCCCTTTCTTACCTCTCCAACCCCGTCACTTTCCCTCTTGTGTTTTTTCCACTCAACACTGTCAAGTACCATGTTCTTTCTTACTGAAGACAGCTGCCGTGGCCTGGAACTGCTTCTTAGAGTCCAGTCTGAATTGGATGGAAATGAGACCCAATCTCCTGCTCCAAGCCATTTTAGTAAGGAAGAAACCTTTCTTTCAAAGGTTTCCAAACCTTACAAAACAACACATCCAAACCTAACCTCAACTTCAGGTTGTCTGTAGAGTTTCGTTGTGTTGTAGTAAGGATTGAATAAATCTCGAAGCCTTTGACAAGCTGTTAGGTAGTAAAATATCTGTTTTTACTGAAAATCTCTGTTCTTTGGACTGGCAAAGTCTTTTTTATAGCTATTAAGGCTAATGGATTTATCTAATTCTACCATTTTTTTCCAAGCAAAGTTACAAAAGTTTCAGTTCTACCTAGGTGTTGCCAGCCAGGGTAAGATGCATCTTCGACATAAGTCACACAAAAATAGGTAAAAAATTTGAGCCAGCCCTTATGGTCTCGTGGTTAAAGTTTGGCACTCACCACTTCAGTGGCCCAGATGTGCTTCTCAGTCACAGAACCACACCATGGTCTGCCAGTTGCCATGCTGTGGCGGTGGCTCACATAGAAGAACTAGAACGACTTACAGCTAGGATAAACAATCATGTACTGGGGCTTTGGGAAGGGAAAAAAAGAGAGAGGAAGTTGGCAACAGATGTTGGCTCAGGGTGAATCTTTCCCTGCAAAAAAAAAGAAAAACATAGGTAAAAACTTATCTTCATATTTCTCATTATAATTTAGGTTGATGGTTTAATCCACCTAAAATAGCCTCTGAACGTACAAATTGAAGTATACTGTGCCTGTTTTCTCTCATTTTTTAGGTGCTATGATAATGTCATTGATTTATAAAAGAATTAGAAAAAAAGCCACTTTGTCTTTTAAATTCTTTTAATTAAATTATTTTCAAAAGGCAAATGTTAAATATCTTTTTATTTTTAAAGTAATATATAGTTTTTTCTCTTACTTTTCTAAATTTTAAACAAATAATTAAAATTTTAATTTTGAGGTAATTATAGATTCACATGCAATTATGTGCTTAATACTGTGAGGTCCCATGTGTTTGTTAACCAGCTTCCCCAGTGGTCACATCTTATAACACAAGGCACAATCTCACAACCAGGAAATCGACACCCACACAACCCACTGACCTTAGTCCGATTTCCCGTTTTACTCATATTCATTTGTTTGTGTGTATTTATTTCTATGCACAAAAGTGAATATTTTTTTCTTCCATTAGGTTTTCAACCAGAAGGGCATTGGACCTCATTTGTGTTTCTCCTTCTGGAATAGGAGGCGGAGATTTTAGCCACAGAAATGAGCACCCGCCCTGGAGTGTGCTGCGGCCCCACGATGGTGTGAGGGCCCGCGCGGCCCCGCAGAAGGCCGTTTTGGTGGTTTTTCTGTGTCAGCCTTTTCTTTCAGAATTCTGTATGTTGAAAGGGCAGGCTTCTCTCTCTTCTCCCCCTAGTCCTGCAATCCTCTCCCTATCTTATTTCTATTTGTTTCTAACAGATAAACTGAAACAGCCTTTGGAAAATCACAACTTAAGTAAGTAAATCTACTCTTCAGAGGGTTATAGGCAAACGACGAACTTGAGAAGACTTCAGTAACAAGTACTAAAGAGATCTAATCTTTCTAATGAACAAATCTGAACAGATGTTTAAAATAGTTAGGTCTTGATACTTTAATGCAAAATGGAAAACACGAAAGTATGAAAGTTCTGGGTAAGAAAAATGAAGAACTCATTCCCTATAAACAGTTGTGATGATTTCTTACATCTCTCATAATGTCCTGGCCTTAAATTAACACACACATACACGCAGCACACACGTAAATACTACCCCCCCCCCACCCCGCCCCCCAACCCCGGCAGGGCCAAAGGCAGAATGAAGCACACACCCGGCCAGGGCAGCCGTTCTCTCGAACTGCGGACGCTGCCGCTCCTACAATAAACGGGAAAGTGATTGTTGTTGGCAAAGGATGGAGGAGGGTGATTGTTTTCTCAGGAAAAAAGGGTTAGATGTCATATTTTCCCCCTGTTTTAACACAAATGAAAGAGCATTTAGAAAAACAAGATGCTTAAATCTTGTTAGGATAGGTAATCTAATGTTAGCTTGACAGTAAAACCCCAAATCTGCCTGCCCCAGAATTTTTTCCATCAGGACATGTCATTATCACTTGATACACTTTTCCCACCAGGCTTTTTTCTCTCCATCTTTCCTGAAGTAGATATGCTTGAGAGAAAAAAATAGGAAGACATACTGAAGGAAAGAGATGATTTAGAATGAACTATTCACGTAAGCCAGCCCATTTGAACTTTTCATTCATCTTTGAACAATCTGAGAATTTACACAGCACAGTCTATGAGTATTAGCCACAAAGCCCAGACCAGTGGTGTCTAAAAGACCTGCGAAATGATGGACTTTCACAAGGGATTCACAGTACGCGCCGCCTCGTGGCACCGGTCCCGATCTTCCTCTCTGTGAGCCTTTGCTGTTTCATGCGTGAGCTTTTAGTTGAAAGCAGAGTGAGAGAGGTCCTCTGACTTTAGGAATCCCTGGTATTGGTGACGTGCGACTGGGAGCTCGTCTGCCCCCGCCATGATCGAATTTTCCAACCTGAGAAGGCATTCTATTCAGACCCAGGTATTCTGAAACCTGCAGAGAGTGTCACAGCATGGAGGCAATGACTGCAGGGGATTCCTCTTCTACTCAGAGAAGAGCACCCACTAGCAGCCGGTCACGAAGGGCCAAGCCCTGAAGTGGATGCCGTAGGTGAGCACTGATGGCAGAGAGGGGCTGCGTTAGCAGAGAAATCTCATAAAATCTGAATTTCTCAGCAGGAAGTCATCCTGCGTTAATAATGAAAGAGATCAACCTTTAAAAACCATCCTTTCCCCTTATTTCAGAAACACATTACCGAGATAGCAATTTGTAAGCCAACAAAATCTTATTTCAGTTCTGCAGACACGGAAGATACTCCCTGGGATGGCAAATCCAGTGTAATCTGATGGCGGCCGGGCGGAGTGGGGCCCGGGCTCAGGGCTTCCTCTGGCCGTCGGGGGAGCGGGCTGCCAGGAGACGGCCCATTTCGGATTCGCCCAGGCCACCCATGGCCTCAGAGGGGCCTGGCTCCTGCTCAGTCTGACAGCACAATTCATTGGAGACGCAGATCGTGGACAGCATCGCAGAGCGGCGCTCGGAAGAAAGGCCTCCAGCAGTGAAGGCTGCCTCCGGGGAGGACAGGGGAGAGAAAGCACCTTTCCGCACACACGGCACCTCCCTGTGCCCACTCGCCTCTGGCCCGACAGACGGGGACCAGCGGCTCACCTCTCAGGTGGACGGAGCCCTCAGTCACTCACATTCACTCAGCCGGACTCTTGAAGCAAACTGATGTGACCGATAAATCAAAGCAAGAGTCTCCCATTTCCTCAGTCACTCCAGCTGACAATTGCCAGTGTGCCCAGCTGATGGAAGCGGCAGCTGGTGTCTGGAGCCAAAGGCGCGGTTTAGTCTCATCTGCGCCGCGCAGGCTGGACGGGCTCTCCTGATGCCAGGCCGGGAGTGGCCTTCCCAGGGACGGGGGACGTCTAACGGGTACAGTGGGGAGGACTCGGAGGCCGTGGCACTCTGACAGCTAAGCCACTGGTCTCATCTCTCCCTGAGCTTCCTTTCTGCTCCTGAGCAAGCAGCTGGGGAGCCGGTCACCTCTCCTTGAAGCTTGCGTGAGCGAATGCGCGCACACACACGTGCACACACATTCAGAAAACCTTCTGTTAGTCTATAGGCGTCAAAGCTAATATCTGATCCTTTTACGTGGCGACTTGCTGATTAACATTCTTATTTCTACAAAAATATGCAAAAAAATTGTACATTTTTTTCTTCACTGATTATTCTGAAATAAGCATTTAAATTGCAAAGATACTCAATGCTACAGAAAACTTTACAAATGCTCACACACACATATAAAATTCTGATTTCTGCCTTAATTAAATAGGGAGTATAGCGTTAATGGTTAAGCATTCAAGCATAAGAACCAGACTTTCTGGTTCAAACCTAATTCTGCCACTTTCTAGAGAGAGAATTTTGGTCAACTTACTTGTTACCAAGTTACCTTGTGCCTCGACTTTCTCATTTGTACAAAGGGCTGGTATTTACAGTACCACCTCACAGGGCTATGACGAGGACTAAGGGAGGGGTGCAGGCCGAGGGCTTCCAACCCTGTCTGGCACACAGCAAGTGGCCGTGAGTGTGGCGGTCCTGCTGTTCCTGTTTATTGACTGTTGTTGACGAGTGCTCTACAAGCAGGCTCCTGTGGAAACACTTAAGTAACGATTCACTGTTGAAAGCATTTCGCTGTTTTCAAACTATAACCACATCCATTACGCGATCATCCAGTCATCCCAGGCCTCCAGCCGGGTGCGCTGTCCACTGCTACCTTCGTTTACTGGTAGCAAAAAATATATCTGGGAGAATTTTTTGTTCAAGGTCACAAAGAAAGTTTCAGAACCTGAATTAACCCCAGCTTTCCAACCTTTGGACCAGCAGTCCTCCATAACACTGAGTTATCTGACATACTTTGCTAATAATGTAAATTATGATTATGAATTTTATTTGCTGTATAGTAAGATCTCTTCCAGTATGCACGAAAGGAAATCATTCCTATTTTTCATGTAAACATAAAAAAGATCCTAGAAAAATCTATGCATCCAGTCAGAGCAAAGATTTTCAAAGAGTGTACCACAACCCATTAGTGGAGAATGAAATCAATTTAGTGAGGTGCAATCAGCATTTTTTAAGAAAAATGAGATAGGATAGATTATACTAGGATAGAATAGAAAATATCAGAGTACAATATTATTTTGTGAAACAATGTTTCAGTTATTTTCTGTTTGCATGTGTGTGTGTAGTAAGTTGTAATGTAAAATGCAAACAATTTTTTAAATGTATTTTTTCACACCCACTAGGATGGCTATTTTTTTACAAAAACAATAGAAAACTACAAGTGTTGGTAAGGATGTGAAGGAATTGGAACCCTTATGCATAGTTGGTGGGAATGTAAAATGGTGCAATTGCTATGAAAAACAATTTGACAGTCCCTCAAAAAGTTAAACACAGAATTATCATATGACCCAACAATTTCACTCTCAGATATATACTCAGAATAATTGAAAATAGGTATTCAAACAAATACTTGTACACAAATGTTCTCAGCACTACTATTCACAATGGCCAAAAGGTGGAAACAAACTGAAAGTCATCAATGTTTGGTATAGACCAAAATGTGGTATATCCATTCAATGGAATATTATTAAGCCACAAAAAGGAATGAAGTATTGAAACTACTACAACATGGATGAACCTCAAAACATTATGCTAAGTGAGAGAAGCCAGAGGTAAAACATCACATGTTGTCTGATTCCATTTATATGGAACATCCAAATAGGTAAATCCCTAGAGATGAGAAGCAGATGAATGATTGTTGGGGGCTGGAGGTCATGGGGAATGGGAGGTTATGACTTAATTAGTACAGATAGCATATCCTTGGTGATGAAAGTATTTTAGAACTAGAGAGAGGGGGTGGTTGCACAGCATTGTGAATATACTAAATACCATTGAATTATACACTTTAAAATGGTTAAATTTGTGTAATGTGAATTTCACCTCAAGTTTTTAAAATTAAAAAGAAATTTTTTCCGTTTTTGGAGCACAATCAAAAGAATTTGAAAGCCCCTGAAATGGAAGTCGAGTTTGGTCAGGTGTGCCTGTCCTCCTGGCACAGTGCTGTAACCTCTCCATCTGCGTTGACCCCACACGGGAGAAGTGAAGACCTTCCAAGCTATCCTGCTTCTCTCTGCTCCAGGAAGGGGACCTGGATTTTGAGAAAGAGGCTGCTCCCTGTCTTGGTTTTCTCTGGGGCTGAGAGGAATCATGGACTCCTTTACTCTTGAGAGCAACGTGGAAGGAAAGGAGAGGCAGCAGCTTGACCTAGAGAGACGAGTACAGGGTTTAAAGTTAGGTCTAGATTCAAATCCTAATTCTACTACTTATTCAATCCATGACCTTGGGAAAATATTGTATCTCTATGTTTCTTCACGTGCTCACGTTGCATTTTTGTCGCGAGAGTTGAATGAGATAATACCTGTAAAGATCATAGAAACTAATAGATGCTTAACAAATAGTAGTTGCTATCATTATAATTTATATTATTCCAATACTTCTTCAATTTTAAGCCCCACATCTTTTCATGTTTTAATATCTCTAGAATCAGGATGTATCTTGCAATTGAAAACAATTCATAGCTTCAATGACCTCCTTTTATATTTTACTTATTTATCTTACAGTTGATAGCATCTTGGATTTGATGAAATGCAATATTTATGTACAAATGCTCTAGGACAGTGGGCCTCAACCCTATAAGACCTAATGTACCTTTTTAAAAACAAATATTTTGTAATTCTCCTTTTAATACGAAGTAAAATTTACAGTTAACATAACCAATATATACACATAAGTTTAGAACAATCAATATACTACTCTGACAGTCACATAAACAAGAAATTAAAAAGTAATTTATCCTAAATAATTACATATGTTAATAAGTAAAAGCACAGGAATAATTACACTGGAAGATACAGGTAAGGGATAAATATTTTACCTCTATGTAAGATCACTCCAAAGACAACAGCTACAAAAATCAGTTTCTGACTCTGAGCATCGTATTGATGACCCACAGACCGAAACACGTGAGTGATGTTGGTTGATGTCATTTTCTGAAATAGTAAATAACTCTTGGTAAATTCTGCAGAAAACAATTTTCCCTTGACTCTCATGGTAGTTGCATTCCTGACATTTTTAGTGTGTATTAAAATGGTACAAAAATACTGTGGATTACGTGTAACATGACATTTAGTTCTAAGTTCAGATAATTAAATACAGGTTTTTCACCTACACCTGAATGTCCAGGGCTATATTCAAAAGTCAAAGGTACAAAAAATGCGACTTTCTCACGTGTGGCCAGATGCCACCCAGGCCATCCCACAAATGCCAGTTGAGCCCAACTGTGATGACTGAAAATGACCTCCCTCAGATTTCTAAAACAGCTCCTAGGGGCCGTATAGGCTCTGCCGAGAGCTACTGTGCTCAGACCGGTACTTTGCCTAGATGGGGCTCTGCAGTCTTTTCAATATGAAGGAGCGTCTTCTGTGCTGACACTTGAATAGAAAGCAGATTAAATTTACTGTGTATGAAATTACAAGACCTCTCCAACCCGCACACTTAAGCCCCACGCCGCTGCACCGTCCTGGACACGCCTGGGCTCTGGGAAGACAAAGCAGCGAGCAGGGGATCGGAGAGCTCCTAATGCTGCTGACTTCCTTTGGGACTCAATTTCCATACCTGACACATGGGGTGACAAAGCCTTCTTTATTTACCCCAGTTACCTCACGAGGCTCAGGCGTGGCAACGGTAGAATATGACAGTTGCTGTCGGAAGCATCAGGAGGACTTGCCCCTCCTCTACAATGTCGGACAGCGTTTGATCACGAGTCGAAAATATGGGAGAGGAAGAGACTTCAAATAGAACAAAATGGTTGTATATCATGCACCAAACGGATGCCGCGCCCGGGGAACTCCTGTCAATCTCACTCTCGGATAGCTGTTGTGGTCCTAAGACATAACTCTGGTCTGCTGAAAACCTCACCAAGTGGCCTACGTGCAACCAACATTACCAGTTAGCAGATTAACCCCGGCTAAGAAAATAGCGCCCTTCAGGGTCCTGGAAATGGCACATATTTCAGGCAATAGGAGAAAAATATGTCAATGACTAGAGAGAAGACAGTTAGGAGCTTCTTTTTAAATCCAGTTTCCTTCAAGTCTGGTAACTCTTGCTTAATCCTCAATAATGGAGATACAAGTGCCAGATGTTACCATTGGTTTCATTTTTGCTGTGAACAAACCCTTGTCCCGTCAGAAGGACAAGACGTGCCGCTCGCAGGTGGCTAAGTGGACAGGCTTAGCAGGGTGGCTACATTATTTCAGAAAAGTGTACGCTCATCCTACAATAAGTAGTAACTAGTAACTACCAATACATCTGCCAGGAGAATCAAGGGAAAGTGGTTTTGTCCAGAATTTACCCACAGTAAAAATAAAGACTAAAGTTAAGAGACAATCATTTTAAAAGTGAACACCTTTCTAAACAACAAAAGATACACCAAAGAGAGAGAAAATAAAACATGAAGGACACATATTTACATTGGACATAAAAATATAAATATATAAATAGTGTTTGCTTACATTTAAAAATCAATGAAAGAATACAAATAAAGCAAAACCAGTTGGAATGGTTTACTTACAGGAGGAAGGAGGAAATAGTGTGCAGCGGACAGAAATTGATGCTAGATTTCTTTAAATACACCTTGGAATCATGTAGATATTTTATTTTCAATTAAACAAAATTTAGCTCAATCAAAGCAAAAACTGTAAAGCCTAAAACCATATATAGCAGTAAACAATAAACTTAAGTTTCTAGTTGGTGGCACAGGCACACAGACAGCTAGCCCTAGCGACTGCTTTGAGCAAACTCTAGTGGCTATACCTCAAGGAAAAGAAGAGCTAACAATCATAGCGTAATTTTCAGACTTTTTCTAGTAATCAGAATGTTGTTGGGAGTGTTAATATTGTTATTCTGAGCTGACTGTGTGTGTAAACTGAGACAAGGTAAATGAGTGATTATATTTCTATCTTTGAATACTGAGATTGTTGGTGTGGGAGAAAGTAGATAAAGATATGGGATTGATTAAATTACTGAATTTAAAGTGGATATATCAATATGAACCCATGGTGTATTTTATCTTTAAAAAACAATGCATATTTCCTAGTTCTGTTTACTGAAAGGCCTAGAAACAAGGACCAATCCAGTAGCAATAAGGACTCACAGAACCCAAACTTGGGTCTCTAAATACCATGTATTACCAAAAGGAATCAGGGCTTGGGACATCTTTGCAAACCAGATATCAAGGAACCTATCAACTATAACTAGGATCATATCAAAAAGACTCAGGATCTAATTAAATAAGCACCCATTGGCTAAGTATAGGACAATTAAGCATCAATAAGAATAGGAAAGCAGAGGATTGAAACATAGCAACTATGTTTAGTGTTTGGTTACATTTGAGGACATTACTGAACCAACTCATCATACTAGTAATCAAAAGAAAGGAATCAAGCATTTATCCTGTCTTTCCAAGGATCCAGGCAATGAGCATCAACGTGTAGAGTCAGCCAGACCATATCTACCTCCTGATGAAAGTAAACAGTACTATCTATGAAGAACTCTTTGGTGGAAAAGAAAGAAAGGAAAGAAAAGAACTAGAATCTAATCAAGCGTCTAGATTTAACTACCATCTTACACGAAGTACAGGTGATGGAGGAACAAACACGTAATGACACCACAGGGATGTAATCGGCAGAAACAGGCTGTGGGAAACTGCGCAGGACAAACAACCCTGTTTAGGAGAGAAGGGGTGAGCGGGAAGGGTGGGAAGCCTGTAAATAAAAACAGACTTCAGTGACTGACTGATCAACTTCGCATATGAGCCTTATCTGCATCCTGATTCAAAGAAACAAACTATAAATCCATATGTAGTACAATTAGGAAAATGTGAATACTCACTGGATCTTTAATAATATTGTGGAACTACTCTTTGGCGGGGGGGGGGGGAGGAGGTGGTGGTTATTGATATTATGGTTATGTTTATAAAAAGGAAGTCCTTGTTTTTTAAAAGATACAAAGAAAAATATTCACAGATAATATGATATGATATCTGGAATTTGCTTCAAAATAATTCAGAGGGGGCAGGCATTGGGTGGGAGTACACCGGAAAAAATATTGGACATGGGTTGATAATTATCGAAGCTGGATGATGAGTATATGATGGCTCATTGCCTCTATTTTTGGACATATTTAGAATTTTCCATAATAAAAAAATATTAAGTTTATGAAAACAAAAATATTGTGAATAAAGCATTCGAAAAAGAAACTGCTAATAGTAGTTAACTAAAAGATAAAAGACTGTAGCATAGCCATAGGAAAATATCATGGATTTTCAGGATAATAGTTTTGAGAATGACAAACCATATGGTGAACAAAATTTTTCCATCACAGAAAGACAATGAAACCTTTGTTTATGTTAACTGTGTGCTTATTGGCTGACTTTTTGAAAAAGTCATATAGAAAAAATCCTCACAAAATACCTAGAGAATTGAATATAGCAAAATAGTGACAAACCACAAAGTTGGACTTCTACCAAGTTAGACGTATGATATATAATCTTCACTGTAGCCAAACTCATGCTGGAAAATTAATCAAGTCATTCAAATGGATGAGAAATGTGACATTTTTGTATTATATTTGCACAATCAAAATTTTTTAAACAAATATATTTATTTGTACAGTTTCCTCTGAAATTAATGGGAAAAACACAGAAGAATTTACATGTGAACCCCTGACATAAACGTGTTCTCAAAGTCAAGGGAAGCTCTTGCACTTCTGCAGATACAAGGGAGTCATTGATTCATCCATCCTCTGTCAGCCAATTTCTTGAAAAGTGGCCATTAGGATTGCATGAAGCTTACAAAGCAAAACCTCTGAAACAGTCCATCCCCACTGAGATTTAGCAAACTAAACTTCCTTTAATAATTCTTCCATATGCCTAAATAAGTTCCTTCTGGGGTAGTAACTTACCCAGTTAAGAGAAAGAAGAAAGAAGAGCATACCATATTTTACGTTTATCCACAGAGTCACTTGGAAAACCATTAAGCAGTACCACGTGGGGATGCTGACGTGCTAGAGCGAAGCGGTCTTTGTGCCTTTTCATTTGTAGGCGGCAGAGCTGTGGAAACACGCTGGACTGGCAGTTGGGCACTTGACATAGGGCCAAGCCTCTACTACTTATTAGCTGCATAACCTTGAGCCGGTCACCTTTCCTCATTTGTAAATTACGTTCAAGAGGAGAAAAACAGGGCAACAAAGGGAGAGTCTCGTCCTTCTCTTTAAACATTCACCACAGACTTTATGCCAGTGAGTTGGCCCGTACTCAACTCAACTTTTTATCAAAAATAGCAAGCACTGGGACCTGCCTGGTGGTATAGTGGTTAAGTTCACGTGCTCTACTTCTGTGGCCCAGGGTTCACAGGCTCCGATCCCAGACACAGACCTAGCATTGCTCGTCAAACCACGCTGTGGCAGCATCCCACATATAATAGAGGAAGATTGGCAAAGATGTTAGCCCGGTGACAATCTTCCTCACCAAAAAAATAATAAATAAGTAAAATAAATAGTAAGCATGGATTAAATGTCCATGAATTTCCAAGTACTGTGTTCAGTACTTGAATGAAAAGACAAGTACAAAGTACTCCTTCTTGCAAACCCATCAGGGTTCACAAATGAGCAGATAAAAAATACAGAATAATTCAAATGCTTTTAAATAGGATGTGCTGTGGCAGCCCAGAAAGTCTCCTCAGGGTAGTGTTTATCTGAACCAGGTCCTGAAGAATGAGTAGACCATTCTAGCAGAGAAGTGAAGAGAGGCATGAGGTGGGAGAAAGGACATTCAGGGCAAAGGAAAGTCTCAGAGACACAATTTAAGAAAATCCAAGGACACTGAGCAAATACCTCAATGTGGCCCGCAAATAGGGAGATGAGACTGAGAAAGCGGAGCCTGAGAGCCGATGGCGGGGGCCGCACCCGCCCTGGTCGAGAGCTGGCTTTATCCTGTGGGCTCCTGGGGAGCATCAGAGGTTCTTCACCCAGGAAGCCCACGGTCTGTTTCTTGTTCCCTCTCCTGTGGTCAACATCCGTTGATGGAGTTCTACTCTCCTCAGTGACTCTGGTGACCAGATTTTTCTTGTTCAGAAACACCAGAGGCAGCTTTATACATGGCACTGTGGGCATGGTTCCCCTCAGGCTACTAATTTTGATAAAATGGAACTGAAACTGTTTCTAAGGCATGCTATCGCTATTTCGATCAGTTTCCATTTTAGATCTTAGGTACACAAAATATAGAAGAAATCCTCCTCCAGATTACGTTTAGGCAGATTTGTCCACTGTGTGAACCCTGCCTCTAGCTCCTTCAAACCATTAAGATAAATGTCTTTTCCTCGGCTATCTGTGATGTATTTATTTTCTGAAAGAGTTAACATAACTCTCACTTGTGTCTAACTTATTCCCTGAGAACATCTGAGCTACAGTGGAAGAACCTTTGTTATTTAAAGCTGAGAAAGCCAGCATTCATCTAACATCTCCTTCAAATACAGCACCCTACAAGTTATAAGCCTCCTAGAGATTACAAAAGGAGAAAAACAGGAGAAAGGCTGGTTTCTGCCCTTGGAGACCAACAGTGTAAGAGGAGAGGTTTCGTA